>NC_137701.1:29529766-30795251 GCF_964034855.1 Anser brachyrhynchus
TCGACTGAACCATTAGTCTTTCATAGATCTTTGGACACGCTGCTAGTAGTAGCTGTGCTAGATTTCTTTCAGACTGTTTCCAGTCTGCTTCAAGTCCTGCCTGTTTCTTTATCTGGAATGTTTAAATCCACGTCCCCCTTTCCCTACATATTTGGTTTGGCTAAAGAGTTTTAAATGACATGTCTAATTTAAAACATCTAATGATTCCAATATATTAACATTAATAGTGCATGAAATGTACTCCCAGTAGCTTAGTCTGCAGTCAGTAGCCATTTTCTATTCTTCTTTTTGTTCAGGCTGTGCCATTCAATGCAGTCAAAATGTTTGTAGTAGCACTCGTGGATACGAAAGAAAAGATTATAATGGTTCCTGACTGTCCTCCTCAAACTTCTGTAACTGAACCTAATTTAGGTCTGACGGGTATGTTTTACTGATGAATGCAAGCCCATGGTGGAATGTTTTCAAAAATGAAGAGAGATTTGAAAAGTAGCTCTGAAGAAAAAGTAACATCAATTACATTGTAGGTGTGTTTTAAATATGGACTTTTCGCTGATGTTTCAAATGGTCAGAACAATCCATAAAATTGTCTACATATATATATATATATAGTGTTCTCTTTTTGAGAAAGTAAGTGTTTGCATATTTGTGCAGGTAGTTTAGGAGGGAAAGAAGAATAATGGTTAACTGGAATTGAATTGACTTCTTGCGGTAGATGGCTCATTGTCAGAATTGGTACAAGACAAGTTAGTTTTGGTTATTATTTCACCCATTGAACTGAAGGCTTTTTGTACATCAGTGTTTGCTCACTTTCCATTGTGATTGTGATTTCAAACTCTGATTTTATCCAGATGAAACTATTTTGGTGTGTGTCAAAAGTTTAGGGGCTGGTTCCTGTAGGGAGATTGTCATGAATGAATGCTAACATTACAGCAGAGAGTGGATTTTAAGACAAATTGTCTTCTCTTGAAGTAGGCTCTGTTTCAGCTCCCTTTGGCTTTTTCTCTGGTTATGAAAAGCCAGTTTGGCCTGCCTGTTTGCCATTTTAACATGTATTGCCAAAATGGGGAGGGTTCTCCTGGCAATGAGCGTTTTACAGGGGCTGGTTGTGGGTCCTGTTTCCTGGAACTTCCGGCTTCAAAGCAGTGTCTGCTTACTGGGTCACTTCCTGCACAGTGCACATTTATGTTCAGGATTCAAAGAGATTCAGTGTTGCATTTTGTTTACTGCCTCTGTGAGACAGGCTAGGGCCACCAGTCAATCTGCAGAACATTAGAAGTACCTACTTAATAGAGGCAGAATTTTATTGAGTGAATAATTACATCCTATCATTGCTGAAGTAATCACCTTATCTACAACCAATGCCTCCAGAGGGAGGTATGTTCTTTCCAAAATGCCACCCTGGACAATTCATTTTACTTCTGCACAAAGCTCTAGATTCTGTCTGACCATATTGTACTACAGGTTGTCATGTTTTCAAAGGATGAAATTTATGTGCCATGAAATATGCCATTGCCAAAATTAATAGGTAAATGAACGAAGTGAAACAAGCCATTAGACTCATTGTAATATTGTAGTTGCTGGGTTGTGGCACAAAAAGCAGAAACTAATGGGTAAACATAATCGTATTATAGTGACAGGAGCTATGAGTGTATAGTACACAACTGTGGTTACACAATCGAAGGCAGTCGACCATTATGAAATATGATTTAGCAGACAGGCCAATTGCAGGTAATCTTCCTTAGAACAATACGTTCCTTGGCTAGTTTGTTTTAGCTGATGGGAAATGATAAATGGCAGCTATTTCTTTCCTCTCCTACCAGAATTTCATTTCAATTTCACTTTGATAGTTTTCATAATCCTTCTTTTATATTATCTTGGACCACTGTACTGAGATTTTTTTGTTTGCAGAAATGTTCCTGAGGCATGAACAGATTGTTCTTGAATGTTCATGCAAATAGGAATTCAGCCAAAGGTCTTCAGTGTAAACATTCACTCTACCACCTTGAAATCTTTTTGATGCCCTTGTATTTATTTCTGTTCTAAAGTAATACTTCATAATTTTAAGTGAATGCTCAAAATCTAATCAAGATAAACAATTCATAGGCTGAATGATGTTTATATAATATGATTAAAAAGCTCTGGATAGCTAACATAATCATGGCATTCTATTAATGGACAGCTGAAGAGAAGCTACAATATCAAATGATGCAACTGAAAACTACAAAGATATGCAGGATCAGTTCCACTGGATTTAGTAAGTTTATATTGATTTAGGCCAATAAGATGGTGGATTAACTCCTTAGTTATTGCATCTTTAATGAAATTGTACTTCAGTATAAAAGAAATGACGAACTGTAGAAACACTGTAAAAATTCAGGTAAGTAAAGTAGAAAAATGAACAAGTCAATCCAGAGCTTGTTAATGCAGTATTTACAATCAGAGACTAAGCACTTCAGCACTGATAGACTGAAAAAGCCAATGCTGTGTTCCTGTACTAAAACAGACAGGTATACCCTGCACAATTTAAGCAGAGGGGATGGAAAAGCGCCTTTAAGCCTGTTTACTGGAGTGGTGCAATATAAATTAGAACACCATCTCTGGCCATCTCTCAGAGCCAGGAAAGAGATTGATGCAGGAGCTTCTTCAAATCACTGTGCCACTCAAGAACCTACCCAAGCAGGAGGACTTTCTCAGTGGCTGACTAAAATAGATTCAGAGCTACTTCATTCTGCTAAAGTGGTTCAAACTAGTTTGAACAGAGGAGAGAGTTGGGTGCTCAGCTGTTTAACGTTCTCTCTCAGAAGGTTTCCACTCTGCATATGTGAAAATAATCAGTTACCTTGGTCTTCACTGAGCAACATCTTTTGAAGGAATACGTACTGAGGAACGGAGTCACAGTTGTCTCTTACAGGTTCAAAGAGAAAACCAAAATGGCACATTACTAGCCTGCATTGCTAATTGCATCTTCAATGGCAGGCCAGCCCAGGGTTTCTCTACACAGCAAAATAAAACTCTCTAGAAATATCTGTGCTAATTTATATGGAATCAATACATGTGTTTTAGTATACCTGTCAATAGTACATACCTGTTTTCACTGAACAGTACATGAAATTGTGTGGCTAATACCACATGGTATGTTAGGGATGTGGTTTAGTGGGTGATTATTGGTGGTAGGGAGATGGTTGGACCAGATGATCTTGGAGGTCTCTCCCAACCTTAACAATTCAATGAGTCTCTTATATTACTTGGATTCAGATTTTGACATGACATTAGATTTTACTATTTAGACACACTTTTGTTGCTTTCACCCACAGAAATAAAGTACAGCCAACCGAGCTTTCAAATACTGGTGTAGATCTTGAAATGTTAGTCCTCAAAGTCCTGCTTCCATTTATCAAGCAAATACTGTTGTACCACATTACTTAATGTGAGACATTGCTATGATGAGTGTAACCCATGACAAAACAATGAAAACTTGAATGCACTAAATGCAGAATTAGGTGACTAGTTGAGTGATAATATATCGCCTAACCTAATGAGAAGACATTACCTTTAAATAATGGACCACATCATAGATTTAATTATCCCAAGGCAAGGTAGTAGGTGCTTCATGCAGACAAGGTCAATTACCTTATCCAGAAGAGCCTGTTTGAAGTGTATTATGAATAATTCACAGACATAGAAATGAGCTTTGAAAAAGTGTCCCAGCTATAATGTGGTGAAAGCATTCAATTTCTTTCTTAATGTATTTAAGATAACACCCAAAGGACAATTATGGCTGCTTAACTGTAAGACTACTTAAGTGACAAGAAATGACAATTGTATGGTCAAATTCACGTTCATGCATTATGCAGAGGGAAGCCTTGTCATTGTGGCATATTCTTATCAGGTCACAAGAAGCTGATTTCAAACGTCATCTTGGTAGTTTTAAATGCAAAATGAAATTTATTCTAAGATTGATTCATTTATTAACCTGTCTCAATAGAGAAGAATCAGTTGCTGCTATACTAGCTTTGTTTATTAAGGGCCTTTAGTTCTTTGGCTTTCTGGTGTAAAAATGAAGGTCCAGACAGCTTGACTAACTTGTACGATTTTGGAGAGTCTGACAAACCTGAAAGTGGAACCAGAACATTTAATTTTCCATCTTTAATCAGAAGGCCAATCTTCTGATATAAGAGCTAAATCATGCTGTTTCAAAGACAGTATTGTTCCAGTCTAGGACTATTTAGCATTAGAGTTGAAATGATGACACTAGCTATGGTAACAGAATACCTACTCACTTGACATATGGTGACCTTAGGTGTGAATTAGAAATGCAATAAACCTGAAAGTCTGGGGAATAACATGCTCTCTCAGCATATTTTGATTCCACAGGCAAAACAATAACCTTAGCTTTCTCTCTTTGACTTTGCAATAAGTGGTAACAGCCAGGGGAAATCCCTAGGGGGCTGCAGTTTTCTAAGACGCCTGGCAAGAAGATGGCTAATTCATCAGGTACCTCGGTTTAAGTGTCTAAATGTAATAGTGACATTTCATGGCCTTTGAGTTTACCTGCTTTATTTGCTTGAAAGGGAAAGTTCAGCAGAATTTTAGAGGGTGCTATAGAATTGCGTATCTAATGAGGCATACAGCCGGCCTAATCCTGTTTCCATTCAAGTCAATGTCAAGAATCCCATTTAGTTAGGAGTAGACATGGGATCCCTGGCACTTTCGAAAGGCAGTTTGAACAAAGGGGAATAAAATTTTGATGCAGTGTCCATTTATGTAACAAGCTGCTAAAATAGGTGATCAGGAAGGACATAGCCACAAATAAACGGGAAAGAAAATTTCCATTAAAGCAAACATAGTGGAAAACAGAAAGCATGATTTTGGTATTCTCACTCGATCTTTCTCAAGGACTGATTCTCCAAAAAAGTTTAAGAATTTCCTTTCCTCTTTCTTCACACAGTCATTGGCCTCCACCCCGGTGGTTTCTGGGAAGACTTCATAAAGACTAGTCTGAGCCTGAGAGACTTGCTAGTTGATGTACTTATTTGCATGCATGAATGTGAACAGATGTTTACATGGTACTGTTAAGTAGGCCAGCTGTTAGGGAGCCATTTATGTATTTTATTTAAAAGTAAAGCTATATGCTCAAGTACTTTAGTCACAATGTAGAGAGAAAAGAAACACAAATTCAGACAAATACATTTGTTCCTGTGTTTGGGGGTTGCTTCCTTCATGCACATTAGTTTTCTATATATATATGAATTTACAGCATAATAGAGCTGTATCTTAACTTGAATCTTGGGACATCTGCGCTTTATCTTGATCAGTTGCATGTGAGTGGAAGAAAATAAACAGCACAAAGTCAACGTTGCCAAATACTGAGTTGGAGGGAGGGGGGGGAAGTTGACACTTCTTTACAAGAGGTTGCATATTGCTGATTGTTTCTGCAGCCTGTTCAATAATTAGGCACACATTAGGGTAATGTTTGTCTTTGCATTTGTTCTGCTCTTCAAAGGCTAGGGGAAGCATAATCTTTAGGAGTGTGTTATAGCTGTAAATGTGTAACTTATATTTCTTAATTCCCTAATGTACATAGGTATAAAGACATGTTTAGAGAGGAGAGTTTGGAGGGAGGAGCTTGTGTACAATTTTAAAAGTAATTTGGCTCTTGAGGATTCCCATTATGTTCAATGTGAGACTAACCCTAAAATATGAATCTCATCCATGACTTTTGTATCAATTTGTACTTGTCTCAAGGGCAGTACATTCAATTAAGGAGCCTTCCTTCCTGTTGGAAGGAAAGTTGGTGATGTATGTGGTGATCCTGTGGGATTTTTTTTTCACTATCATGATCCAGCACTCGAGAAAGATTTTCCTTTCATCTTTTACCTGTGATTAAAGATCCATGGTAGAAAGTTATCTTGTACATAAAAATCTTGATTCTTATTTCATTAAGCTCATAGGTTGGCTGAATAGTTCTGATGATCGTTCTCCTGCTGTTAGATACAGAAAGCATATAGACATAGCCATCTCAGTTGTGCTGAAAATAAGATGAAATGAACACAAGATTAATTACAATTGAAAATAAGGTCTGTAACCTTGTTGAATATATATTCCATGGGAAGAAAATGGAAAAAAGTATTTGATATTCGGGCAACCCTGGCTATACGTACAGACTGGGTGACGAGGCGCTGGAGAGCAGCCCCGCAGAGAAGGATCTGGGGGTTGTGGTTGACAGCAAGTTGAATATGAGCCAGCAGTGTGCCCTGGCAGCCAGGAGGGCCAACCGTACCCTGGGATGCATCAAGCACGGCATTGCTAGTTGGTCAAGGGAAGTGATTGTCCAGCTCGACTCTGCGCTGGTGTAGCCTCACCTCGAGTACTGCGTGCAGTTCTGGGCACCACAGTACAAAAAGGACATTAAACCGTTGAAGAGTGTCCAGAGGAGGGCGACGAAGATGGTGAAGGGCCTAGAGGGGAAGACATACGAGGAGCGGCTGAGGTCACTGGGCCTGTTCAGCCTGGAGAAGAGGCTGAGGGGGGACCTCATCGCAGTCTACAACTTCCTCGCAAGGGGGAGTGGAGTGGCAGGTGACCTATTCTCTGTAATCACCAGTGATAGGACCCGCGGGAACGGTGTTAAGCTGAGGCAGGGGAAGTTTAGGCTGGACAGCAGGAAGAGATTCTTCACCGAGACGGTGGTCACACACAGGAACAGGCTCCCCAGTGAAGTAGTCATGGCACCAAGCCTGTCTGAATTTAAGAAGCGATTGGACTGTGCACTTAGTCACATGGTCTAAACTTTTGGGCAGACCTGTGCGGTGCCAGGAGTTGGACTTGATGATCGTTATGGGTCCCTTCCAACTCGGGATATTCTATGATTCTGTGATATGCTTATTGCAGCCTCCGTGATTCTCAAGTGATGTGGCAGCTGGAGTTCTCTCAAGTCAAGGGCTCTCCAGTAGTGCCAAGAAATCAATAAATGAGGCCAGGTCATCTTCTGCTGAGTTGGGAAAAGACATCTGGCCTTCTGCAGAGGGTAGGGAGTGCTGTGTCTGAAAACTGTTAAGGTTTGTTGTTGACTCTGAAATTGGGCATGCTGCTACATTTCCCAGAGCCCTTGCAGTGCCTAGCCCTACTGCAGTGTGTGCATGGGCATGCATGTAGTGGGGGAAGAAATCTGTGTCTCCACAGCATTAGGTTTGTCTTCAGCATTTGGGAAAAGGGGGAGAGGAGGAAAGAACGGGAAAGATTGAGGTGTGTAATGCAATTTTCTGCCTTTCCCGACATGTAAATGCTCCTGTGCTGGAGTAAGAGTGGGCTGAGTTGATCTCCTTGTATATGTGTTACCTAACGCAATATTGGTGGCATCCTGTGGCTAGCTCCATGGTTATTGTTATTCTGCAACCTCTGCATTTCCAGTATTTACTTCAGTGGTGAAGCTACAGCTGAGTTCTTCCTTCTGCTCCAGAAGCAGAAAAGTACCTTTTGAGCTGAATATAATCCCTGTTAGTTACAGTAGAGCTACAGAGAAGTTCATACTCTATCCAATGTAGTCTGTGCGTGAATGTATATACACACCTTCTATACCCTTCAGTTTGCTGCAGTTGGATACACAGGGACTTGACATCAATTAAATAGCAAAAACTAAATAGAGAATCTATTTAAAAAATGTAAACTTATTGTTAAGAGGGTGAAGGAAAACGAGTTGAGAATTGATTAAGCTCCTCCACAGAGAAGACAGATTGTCATTTTGACCTTTAAAGCTGTTCAGGATCTATCAACAGGACCTTCTTCTGAGTATTGTATTCTATGAATTTTTTCATTTATATTCTCTTGTTTTTCTCCTTACATACTGGCTTGGAGCCAGTTCATTTCATGGTCTTGCCTATACATATGTTCTGCTACAGCTGCATTTTTCCACAATTTCGCTGCACTCCAGCTTTACTTAGGATGACAAATGATGCCCCTGTTGTTCTGACCAACAGAAGTGTAATTGCAGCCCGAAAAGGGGACGGCTGAACCAACACAGTGCTACAGTTTGAGTATATCCTTAAGTTGAAACTGACTGTATTTGTTTATTGTGGTGAAGTTTCTGATTCCTCCTCTTAAAGCATTAATTGCTGACATTAATTGTAACCTTGAGGAAAACAGAATTGCTTGGCAGTTGAAAGCAGTGTCAGATCAGCAGTTATTTATTTTCCCTTTCTCTATAATGTGTTGTAACACATCAGACTATAAGCAAGTTTAATGAGTTGCAGTAATGCTTCTGGCCACTCAGAGATACTGGGATGCAGTTTGATGATTTTTAATTTTTTTTTTTTTTGATAAAGCACTTGTAGCTGGTCTTTCTCCATTGCTGTGCTAGGTATCCAGACGGGTGCTGTTAGGATCATAGGAAGAACAACTGAATGTTGTCTTTTTCTGATTAACATGTTTTGGGAGTACAAAATAAACCCAGTTCAACTGTCCCTGTGAGAGTTCAGTGGGGATGTAACAGAAGAGTAGGAGCACTCTACTTGTCCAAGCTGCCTTGTTGGCGCATAATTAGTATAAAATTTGGAAACGTACATCTCTAAACTCTTTCTGCATGTTGGCCTCTCCCTTTCCCTCCTCTCCCCTCTCTTCTCCTCCCCTCTCCTCTGTTGTTGTTTGTTTACAATGTTTGCCTTTTAAAATACAGCATTATGTACTCTGCACAGAGACTCTTTCAGCTGTTTATTGTAAATCTAAACACACAGCTATTTTATTTTTATTTTTGTCTCTGGCTGTTACAGAAAGATGTATGGGGAACAGTACCAGATTTCTTCCTAACAAAGCTGTTTGTTTGCCTAATTAATATTACAGGTAACTTTAGATGTTCACATCTCATTTTCAAAGGATTCTTTCCAAAACAGAAGCATCATACCAGTAATATCTCTGATAGCTACTATCAGGTTTAAGAAAATCCTCTCATTTATGTAATTAGGGATTGCAGCTTCAAAGTGATTAACAATATGTTATTACCTTTTCTAATTTATGTTCTCTTAAGAACATTTTTCTATTTTTATTCTAGTTCAGGAATTCAGCATATTTACTGATGATATTTTGTGATTTCTTTGAGATCAATCTAAGCCATGAAAGTCAGTAGTTGTTATCAGCCACTTACAGGAACCAGTTTGTGGTTGCACTACAAAAAGGCACTCTGAAAATGACATTGTCTCAATGACTTTCTGATTAGATTCACTGCGTGTAAATAGATGTTATTCTCTAACTGTCTGCCATGCTGGGAACTGAAAGACAAGGTGTGTTCTTGCTGTTTTGTGAATCAATATTACTAATAATTATTCTCTATACCCAAATCTAGTTTTTATTATTCCTATAGGCTGTCAACACAAGTATAATAGCAATAAAATTAACCTGCCTTTTGTGGAGGGTTGTCAGATAAGAAGACAGTACAATTCAGTCACTAATGACTGTGCTGGTGCAATGTTAGCAGGAGGGGAAAAAGAAAAATAATAAGGATACTTTTCTCATTAATGTTGGGAGTTAGAACTGCATATCCAGGAAGCAGTTCTGTTGAGTAAGGTAATTTCATTTTTACTTAGATACTTTTCAAACTAAAGGGAGGGAGAAGAACTGTTATTAGTATATATAGTCTCTCCCAAAGGACTAAGCAAAGATTGCTCTCCACAGCCTGTTTTCCGTGTTTCTAATAAGAAATGTCCCAATTTTATCTATTTTCATCTTAGTCTATCAAATTGCATTTTTGCTGTGGCCATGATCCAGCAAACCATCCATGGATACCTGCAAGTGTTGGATTAAACCTCTTATTATTTCCACTCAACTTTATTTCGGTTGACTCGTGTCCGTAAACATTGGCCATCAGCTCTGGCTTTCAGACTACTGCTAGACCAGATTGTGGACCTGTTTTTCTGTGGAATTTCTTGATGAAGAGCTAAGGCAGATAGGCAGCTAAGAGTCCATGAGACTGGGATCTGTGCAAATCTGTGAGCTTTGCTGTACAGCTCTGCCATTGCACCCCATTGAGTGCATGAGGTGCAAAGTGCTGCAGGTAGGGTTCCTCTGTTACTCTCCATCTATGCCCTATCCCAAAAGCTTGAGCTGTTGCTATGTCTCTTTCAAGAACAAATGGATCAAATATATAATTAATTTCCCCTTTCTGCCACCTTCAAAAATAGATCCTTCAGGGCTTTATTTCAGTCTCTGCATACCTGCAGATGGTGCTTTTATCTGTATCAATGACAACCACAGAATTTGTCTAAGGAGTTCTTACAAGTTGAATCTGTTTCAGAACAGCCTGAAGTAGTGGGCTGGACTAGATGTTTAAAAGAGGTCCCATCCAGCTTCAAACAGTCTGTGCTTCTGTGAACGCTCTCATCCTCAGTGAGTGCAGGTCAGCACAGCTACCCTCTTTTCACTGGAGCCAGATCCATTTATAACAGTTGTTGCATCTGGCTGGTTTTATCCTTAGAAAATCATAGTGCATGAATGAGCTGTAAAATGTTTCTTCCTGGCAGTCTTTCCTGGGGCAGTTGCTCATAATATAATTTTTACAGTGCTATAAAAGTTGTGTCACGTCAACATTCCCATGAATAACAGATGAAAACTAAGTTTTTTCTTGGTGAAATGATTGGCTTACAGTTTGTTGCACCATCCATAGCCTTTGATGTTTCAACTATTGCCCCCTATCCACTGTGATGTATTTCTAGGCTCTGAAATTGTTTCCTCTATGAAAACTTAAATAGCGTTTCCCCCACTGCTGGAGATGGCCTTCTAGTTGGAATGGGTAAGATGGTACTGGTGAAAGAGGATGAGAATGAGCACACAGGAGCTGAATGAGCAGTGTGAGGACAACAAATGATCATCTTATTTCCATTATTTTTGCTGGCTACACCTATGGCTTAGGGAAACAAATCCATACTTCTGAGCTGGACCTGCTCTTCTGGCATAGGCAGGGTCGTGCTGGTTGCATTGTGGCTTACCCATTGCCATTATTCACTTGCAATTGAATCCAGGTCACTGACAGGGATTTGGTCCCAGCACAGAGGAAGGATGTGTAATGATGTCATGGGCCTATCTGTTAAGGCAGTACAGATTTTTTTTATCTGAATTTACTTGGATGTGTTAGGCTAATAAAGAAAATGAGATAGAAAAGTGGGATGAGGGAGAAGAAAAGACTTAAAAGCAAGAGGGACAGGATTTGGAGTGAAGCTGAGATGAAATGTGGGAGATAAATAAGGTAAAATACTTTGTTTCAGCAGCGTAGGATACCCAGTCCATCTTCAGCAAAAACAAAACTCCTGAGGATTCAAAACTAATGTTTTCTTTTTTTTTTTTTTTCATATGTCCTAAAAGCTGCAATCTTCTACGCATTTTTGGTTTTCGGTTGTTTTTGTTGCTGTTGGGTTTTCTTCCTCACCTGTATGCATAAGCCGTTCCCATAGTCTCTCTTGTTGGCTCAAGGCCTACTTGGATCTTTCAAGAAACTTGTCACTTTGCCAGAAATTTATTGAGAAAACAGCCCAGCCTGAGCTGGCAGAGTGTTCATAATATTTTCAGTCATCTTTGGCCTTCTGCAGAGACATACAATAGGCATAAAATTTTAATCTCGATGTAGATTCAATCTTCCCCATCATATAAAAGTATTTGGGTGTCAGATGTCTATCCCCATCTTCAGATCTCTCTCTCCAGAGGTTGATGATGATTTCGCCTTACTGAAATACAGTAAGTGTAGGATGGTAACAGCTCTGTCATTGCAACTCAGCAGTTTTGCTCATTAGGCTTCTGTCAAATTTAGAAGTAAAACTCCATTTTTATTTACCTTCTTTCTGCCCATTCTCATCTGCAAGAATATCTTAACAACTCCGGGAAGAACAGAGCACACTGTGATAACAGCTGTTCCAGAGGGAGAAGACAACAAATGCTGCTGCATGTTTTTTTTTTCTATTCTTTTTAAAGCAATTACTTCAGCCTGAGACTTTGTATGGCAGTAGTGCATCTTGGCAGCAAAGCTGAATAATGAGAAAGAAAAAGTCAGCGAAGCAGTGCCTTTTTTCCCTTCATTCTAACCACACAAAAAAAAAATAAAATAAAATTAGGGTCAGATTTTGTGACTAGGTAACATTTGCCTGGGAGTGGGTCCATTGGTGTTAGCAGAACTATTTCAGTTTTTGATAGCTGCTCTGAATAAAGATTACAGGATCTGACCAGAAATTGAAGTCAAATTCAGTGGAAATCTTAATAACATTGGCTAGCAGCATTGCTATTCAGTACAGAATGGCATCTGTCTTGCTACTGTTTGACCTCCTGTGGTTGCATTTGTCATCTCTGAAAATTAGGGCAGTGGTATGTGGGTGTCAGTTTAAAGAAAGAAAAAGGACAGTAAAACCTAATTTCACAGTTGGCATGGGGGAAGTTGTGGGTAAAAGGAAGTGAGCGTTAAATGGTCATTATAGCTATACAGAAAGGAGAAGAAACAAGCAGAAAACAAGTATGTGTCCATATAAAAGCACTGTAGTGTGGTACAAAAACAATTGAACAATTTGGTGGCTCAGTCAATAACATTCAAAGGAAACATGTCATAGTGTGTTGCTTTTTTTTTGGTTATTATTTTTGGCTCCATATTAAACACATTACATTTTTCCAAGACAAACTGATCTGGAGTTTGCTTTCAATTGTGATGTACCACCTGCTGCCACCTCAGAAGAAAAGTGCTGCTTCTTACCTGCTAGGGCAGAGCCATATGTCCCTCACCAGGGTCTATAAACCTATGAGCAACTTGGTTTTGCCATTAATTGTCAGCACTTGCTTCAAAGAAGGGGTAGGATGTACTGGTTAATGCAACACAGCCTGAGTTTGTACCACACTGTGATTAGTTTATTCTCCCAAAATTGTAAACTGCCATTTAAACCAATACAGAGTCATTAGCACCATAGACCTCTTTGTTGAATAAACAGACTCTAAGAATTTTTTATTTTGTATTATCCATTCAGTATGGAATATTTCTCCACTTTATCCATAATTTTGAGCAAAATTACTATATAAATGTTTCTTGTTATTTATTTATTTTTTCCTCCTGAAAAGGCCAAAGGGGAGAGTTAGGCTGCAGTTTAATTAGAGCAAGTTAGACTGCAGTTGAATTTCTAAAAGTTCTTTTAAAAAGCTAGAGAAACGATGTGGTGGAAACAAATCGAAACCATGAGAAAACAGGATCATGGTAAACTCTAAAAAAATAAACCTTGGAATCACTATTTCCCTTGTTCTCATTCTCTTACTCCCTTCTCCATTTTTTTTTTTCAAAAGCCTTTTAAAAATGGATCATCTGAGAGTATAATTTGTCCTCTGGATTGGCCTCTGCATTTGGTTATTCAGGTTGACGTTGTCACACACAAGTTTACATAGACTTGCCAACTGATTGTTTTACCTGACATTCAGGATACTGTGTGAGCCATTTGCAGGATCTGATTTTGTTGAAGTCATTCATGCGAACTGATATTTTAAGTTTGAGTGTTGTAGGAAAGAATTGTCTTTGATTGCTTTATTCAATTCTAGAATCAGTATTTCCCCAGTTTTCATTGTCTCTTGATAATGTGTATCTTTCCACTTAAGAGAAAACAGCATAGATGTAAATTAGTCTGCTCTTTTGTCGGTAAAATATAGGCATAAGATTTAATTCCATTCTCTGCTTAACCCAGTTTGACTTCAGAGAGAAAACTGAACATAAGACTGCCAAGAGAATGTTGTTCAAATACAATATGGTTTCAGTAGTTCAACAGACAGATACAAATAAATTGACATGCTGTGGTGGTGGAAAAGGCCTTAAACTGACTTGTTTCAGTATTTTCAGTATCTAAGTGCAGAAGCCTGCCCTGTGTTAGGGTATGTAATTACTGGAGACAGAATTTAAGTTTGTACAGCACAGGAGTTTAACACAGGATCTAGTTTATCTTGTTATATTTCTATCATTAGATTTTTGTTTGTAGCAATAACAAAAGCCACCTGGCAAATGATACAGACAAATCTTGAAAGACATTCCAAGTATAATAGTGTTAAAAATGCATGGCTTATTTTAACTCATGTTTTATAAACATAAAAGCCAATGGCAAGAATTTCTGCCTATAGGGAAGTAAACTGACTCCATGGAGGTTGCTTGGGATCTATATACATTGTATTTTCAACCTAAATGCTGTTGGAATATGCTACTTCTCCCCCTCCTCCAGCTTCTGAGTGCCTACACAAGTAATTTTTGAAATCATTGTCTGCCATTTAAAACACGAGCGAGCATAAAATAACTCATATCACTAGCAATATCAATGCCTTCTAATACAGAAAATTAGGGAACTGACAGTACAAGGGAGATTTAGGCAGACGGACATTTTCTAATAAGGTGGTAGAGGGACACCAAATATGTGTCCAGCCACTCTTGTCTTCTCCACAAGAGCCAGATAAGCACTGCAGGTGAATTTGATCTCAAGCCCTATCTCTTTCTAAGGATCACTGGGAACAACCTTTATGTGTCTCACCAGTACTGTCTTCATAGTCCTTAGCCTCTGTGCTCATTAACTGTATGGTCTGTTCCAGCTTTGCTTCTGCTAAAGTAGATTTAATGGAACTAATAATGAACAGTTTAGTTAAGCACATCGATAAGCAGATACTGGAGATCTGCTGAAGAACTGACATCCAAAAGGAGCTCACACTCTGCCTTTAAGGATGGAGTGAAACTGAGATTTTGGCTGTGTGTTTCAGTATTGTATATGCCAGGGTTTCCAAAGTCTTATTTGGGCATTCAGATTTTGGGCATTCAGCTGTTGAATAGCTCAACAGACCACAGAGGACCAGGCTGTAGAGGCAGGTAGAAAAAAACATCAGAATGGTCAAACGAAGATGATACCTCTTCTTTTTTTTCAGAACACCAATACCAACCTTGCTTTCTGCAGCTTGTGCCTGGCATTGTGAACAAGCAGCAGTACTTGGTTTGATACAAAATACTGTCTCCCTTTATTTAATGTCATACTAAATTCTGGTAAAAACAGTGATGTTAGTATCACAGTTGTTTGTAGAGGCTCCCAGACAGCATCATGACAGAAATAATTATTTTCCTCTGTAGGAAATGTAAAATCTTTGCCTTTTTTGAGAATTTTATTATCGAAATTAAAACTTTCTAAAGGCTGATTGAGCAATACGGGGATAAATACTTGAAATAACGTAGTCTCTAGTTCTTTTACTGATGGGTTCAGTCACGTGAGGCTTGTTTGCTTTGTCTGGTTTGGGATTGTTTCACACATTTTCTCCTTAAGAACAATAGAATGAAGTTCAAAGACAACCTTAATAAATTTATTATAGCTGATTTTTTTTTTCAGTTCTAAATAGGTGAAAATGCATAGAAAATTATACTTCAGTTTGTGCAGCAGGCTTTTGACTTCCTTTTTTGATTAAATAGTGTATTGTTAGGTACAATGTAAGCACAGAATAAAGAAAGAGGAGTACTTTTATTAAGTGGACTTTTTGGCTTAGAAATTTTAAAGCGGAATTCTGTTGACAGTCATTAGTTTCTGTGTCCATGTTAACCCCTTGATTAACATAATTGACCTAAGTCTGAGGCTTTATCAAGGAAAGGAAATTGATTCATTTGGAGGCGGAAGAGAATTGATAATGCTTTGAAAAATAATAATAATAATACTGGTAGTAATGATTACGGAATGGGAGGTATTGTAACAAATCTACAGACTCAGAAGAAAGAACCTTAGTCAATACGTGTCGGCCAAACTCAATCATAATGTAAGGCATCCTCCAGCTTTGTGATGTAAACTTCCTTGAAAGAGCTTGGGAATAGATTGATGTTGCTAGTACAATATTACTTTACTTCAGCATTACAGGTATATGACAGACAATATGTATTTCAGTAATTCCTAAACACTACAGACATTGCTTAAGTCCAATAGATTTAAGAGCTTTGCTGAATAGGTCTGCAATTTCTCATATGTTAAAAAAATAAGCACATGGGAAAGAGTTTTGAATAATCAGGGCATAATTTTCCATAATACTACAATTGATCTCAAAGAGACTACTTAGGGAGAAATATTTTTTTTTTTTTTACCTTGAGTAAAGGGTGACAGAATTGTGCCTAATAAATAGAATTTTTGGGAAAAAAAAAAGTTTTTTTGACTGTTTTTTTGTCTTTTTTTTTGTTTGTAGTCTATTCCCTTGACAAAATAAGATTGTTCCTTATAATGTTTAGCTCTGTTGTTTTTAGCTCTGTATTTAATTTAGTTTTAAGTGTCTCAAACTGTGGTGCTTCTTCTACTTCCTCAGTTTATATCATAAATCTTATTTGTATGTTTGCTCAGTATTGCTTGATAATACATAATAGAAATTGAAAGATGTTAGAAAACTGCTCATTCTTAATTCCTGTGAATGATTGTTTGTTATTTCACTGTTATGCTAAAGTATGTAATGATTTCTGCCAAAAGAATCTAAGACACAGGTTGAATTTGATAAATGAATACCATTATTTACTGATAGCCTGAAGGATTTATCTTTTATCTAAGTATTTTTTCCAGAAAGGGCACTTTTAAAATTAAATTAAGCAGTTCTGTATAAGTGTCTATTCCAGCTGCTAGACAAATCACCCTTTTATTCAATTAGCATTACTATTCCAAGCTTTATCAAGTAAGTTCCCAATAATATAGTACAGACTTGTTTCACTGGCCACAGCATCAACTCTCACAACATTAGCTGAAAAGAAAAAAATGAAAACATTCTTTATGTTGACAAAAATACGAGAACTAAAATGATTGTGCACATTTTTGTAAGATGAATCCTTAAATGTTCTTGAATTATGATTTTTCTAATGAGTACCACTGGGTATTGGTCAAAATTTTCATGTCTTAATTGTTGGTATCGTGAGAATGGAGTTACTCTTCCTATTTTTATTTTCCTTTTTTCATGAGTTTACAGTTCAGCAGCCTAAGCTTAGAAGGAAAACAAATATGAATTAATTTTGCCAAGTGATTCTAAAACTCATTTTAATTAGTCCCTTACACTCTACAGTTAACCTTGATTGCATTTCATATTTTACACTTTCTTGCTTTGTATAATGAGGAATGCTTCCTACTAATAATGTTAGTAAAGCAGAAGAATAAATTGATACATTTTTCTACATTAGTGTTGCAGTTTATTTTTCCAGGTTTCTTTGATCAGAAAGACTTGATATGTCAGTTTTGCTAAATTTGCTATCTACCTGTACGTGTAACTGATTACATTTCTTGATTTAAGGATTAAGAAGTCAATGGAAAAGTTAGCTGAGCTGGAAGACAAAATCAATTTTAGCAAAATGTTAATCTGTGGATTTCATTATATTTGAATCTGCTTACTATAACTGGCTATTAATATTTAACATTTCATGTAAAACAGATTATGAAATTTAAACAAAAACTACCTTGCTTTGTATAAATACATAGATCTTAGAGCTCCTGTAGACAGAAGATAACTTCACAGAGATAATTTAATTAATAAGTAGGGAAATCTTTTTCCCCACTTATCTCCTACCTGACTATGTAATCCAGGATGTTCTAATATTTTATGAAGCTTAGCATTTGCAAATTTCACCCTTAGAGAGCATATTAAAATCCGTAGTCCTGCTTCCTTAGAAACTGATAAAAATTTTGTTCTTATTTTCAAAAGGAGCTGGATTAGGCCCACAGTAATAGGTGAGTTTTTGTGTTATTTCAGAAGATTTTTACTCTTTGTATGAATTGTAATATGAAAATCCTGATCTAAGAGCTGGAATTTACTTCACAGTTGTTAGATTCTGCAGGAGGTCTTTGGTTCAAGACAGCTATGCGAGTCGTGGCAGGAGAATTGCTTTCAGACTCCTTCAGTGATCAGATCTCCCCTCTAGCATCATGCAAACACTCTGGACACAGCTGGTGCAGACAGTAGCATTGGGATTGCATGTCAGAAGTCTTTGCAAATAAAATGCACCAAGATTCTCTTGGTGTTTGGCATATGAGACCAATGGGGAAACAGCTGCTCCTCAAACCAAATGGTATTACCATATAGCTATTGCTTCCTCAACATGTATTCATTAAAATAGAATTTGGGCAAAGTTTATGGCTTGTTATTTCTCCACTTTGCATCTTTTCTTTCAGTATTATTTAACATGTCCACCTCCATTCTCTTTTTCATTCTCAGGAGATTCCAATTTGCTTATCAAGTTCTCTTTCTTTCTCTTTTCTCCCCCCTCCCTCCCCCCCCCCTTTCCCTTTCATCCAGATGGAATGCCATTTGCTTGGTGGGTTGGCCGTGCCAATGAAAAGCATCTTTACTGGGGAGGATCTCTTCCGGGCATTCAACAGTGTGCATGTGGACTGGAAGAAAGTTGTCTGGATATGAGATATTTTTGCAACTGTGACACAGATAGAGAAGAATGGTAATACTTTTCACATGTGTATGGTGGTGTCTGTGTGACAGCTGGGGGTAAAAAGTAGGGCAAGAAGGCTTAAATCTTCTGCTAATTTATGTCTGGGGAAATCTGAATGGTTTGAGTATAATCAAATGAGAAAGAAAGTCAAACTAGAATTTGAACTTCTGATTTCAGCTTAAATTTTTTGTTTGAACCAAAGACAAGATATCTGGCTAAAGCAAGTTGCTGGGATAGGTTGTCAAAAATCTTTGTTGCTAAATTGTTTTTATTTGTTTGAAAGTTTCCATCGATTGAGTTGGATGAGTAAAACTATAGGAAGTTGGTGCATGGATATACATGAGAGCAGAAATTTCAGGAGTAGACTGTAAAATTCAGGTACAGACAGTTAAAGGACGAGAAATCTGTACTATCAAAAGGATTTGTATTTTTCATATGAAACATGGTATTTTAGGTACCTTAATATTCTTTTACATTGTGTCCCAAGTTTTTTTTATGTCAATGAAAAGACTTCCTTTGGCTTCTGTAGGTTTTGGTTCGGTCTCCATAAGAAGTTTTAGACTTGTGGCATGGACATTCAAAGCCTTCCTTGGCTTCAGAGCTTAACTTTGCCTGGATGTTGCATGAATTTGTTAAGGACACCTCACAACCTTCTCCCATTGTCTGCATCTTCAGAGACTCTCCAGTAGCTGGGAGCTAGTTGGTGAACTTTACAGTTAATTCTGTACTTGTGTTAGAGGGGACAGAAATGCCAGACAAGTGTTGAAAGTACAATTTGAAATACCGTGAAAATGCATGTGAAAACTCAGCTTCACCTGCTGTCTCTACTGGACTACTCACAGATAGGAGCAGCTGCCTTTTCTCTGAAGGGGGAAAAAAAAAAGTGTATATATTTTAACATAGAATAGTTCAGAATTTAGGAATAATGGAAATGGACAAGAGTGTCTTGCTATAATAGGGTACTCTGTTTGAAATGGTGTCCAAATTATCCCTGTGAAACCTTCACTTAAAAGAGAGTCAGTACAAAGGAACCATAAGGGTTCTTTAAACAAACAACACATCCGGCCCCCCACCCCCCAAAAAAAAAAAAATATATATATATTTGTCATTTTGTGTTATGGTTTTTTGGTTGCTCGTGTGCAGTATTTGCAATAAGGCCTCATTTCCAGACAGTGTGCATGTTCACTTGGACCCTTTATGTCCCTGGAGTCACTATTCACTTTCAAAAATCATAGTTGTAGAGGGATTTCTTTGAGAAGCTCTTTATGTAAATGTTAGTTTATGAATATAATTTGTATCGATTTGTACAGAAATGCCTCACTGTGCATGTTGATCTATCTTTTCTTTAATGTTTGGTTACCAGAAACACTTTGGTAAGGTTTGTACATGAGCATCAAATGTATCTGTACTGGTGCCTGGCTGCGTTCATCATCCACATTTTTCTTTGTTTGGTGAGCTGCTGATATACAATATGCTGTGCTGGTAGCCTGAGATCACAGGACAGTGCACCACAAGGTCATATTAACCAATGCAAGGTGAAAAATAAATGCGGTTTTATAGTGTTTCAGATGAGTCTCCTAAGGAAATGAAGCCTAAGCAAGTTATGCTGGGTGTGTTTATCACCTGCCCCCCTACCCCTCCCACACACAGTGATTTTGAACAGGAAGATAAACTTCAAACATATTTGACAGAGAAGTAGAAATCTCCAAAGTATTAGAAATTACACATTCTGTGAAAATTTATGCCAGGTTGAGGGGAAAAAGCCAATTAAAATCCACAAGAAGGAAGTTAAGGAAGAATAAGCTTACACTTCTATTAGATTTTGGAAAACCCTCATGGGAGAGAGATGTTACATATCATGCTTCATTAGCGTGGTGACTCACAGAGTTGCTTGTGTCTCCTAATTTCTTGATGATAGCAGGACACACAGAAATTTCCTCAGCTAAACTATCTACTGTTTGTTGGTTTGGGGGTACAGGTGTTTTTTCTTATTTCTTTTTTTTTTTCTTTTTTCCTTTTTTTAAAATCTGTTAGAAATCTGGTCATCTTTTGAGTGGTATTCTAAGTTGCAGGTTGCCTGTTCAAAAGCTTAAAAAAAAAAAAGTGACCTTTACAAAGAATTTCTAAACATAAGAAATTTCATGCCTCTTGAAGATTACTTTTGTGCTTCTCTGCTTGAACACTGACCCCCTGATATATAATGAGCATTTGAATCTGAAACCTGCTGAGATCTGAACTGTGACTTTAACCTGCTATACATTATCTTGAAAGGAGTAAGACAGTAGTAGATGCATTTATTTGCCTTAGCATGAAATAAAATGGGTGCTGCAGAGTGGAAAACCAGAAAATCATTTTTGTTCTTTTTAGATAAATCAGGCTGCTCAGTGCAGCTCCAAGGTAGAAATTCATGAGTGGCTGGAGCATACTTCGGAAGAGGAGACAGGCTGAGGATTTTGCTTTGATTTTGTTTCCCTAGACTCGGTGTTGGGTGCAGAAGAACCTACTAATTTCTCAGAGTAGCAAAAGAAACAGAAAACAAGAGAAAACATCTGAAAAAAAGTCCTAAGCCAGGTGTTTGGCAGAACACAATATGCACTTCTAGGCATGCTGACTTTTAAATGATATCTAAGCAGACACTTGAGCCAGCTGCTAACTCTAGTCTCCTACTTGACGTGACGCTAAGTTAGTCCCCCTGGAGTTATGCTGGCCAGATGAACAGGAATATAATTAGTTGCATTCCGTATGGGGAAGTCTTTTGAATTTTTTCCCTTTTTATTTAAATAATTTTAGTGAAAAATACCTTTTTCCATCTAGCTCCTGACTCCTTTCCTCACCATACTTCCTAACTTTGCAGTATGATGCCAGCCAGTTCTGTCACTGCAGAACAGTGGTGTAACTTGTTGGTATTTACTAGGGAATGGGAGATGACCTCTGCTGAGGGAGGAGAGGCACAGGCTGGCACCCTGACCCCAAGTAAGGGATCTCGAAAGGTGTTAAATATGACTTGACTGTAGTTTGTGCATGCCTCCAAAAAAGGAGAGTTGTTGAAAGCTCTTGCTAGTGCATGGGAAAATTCACTGAGGTCCAGTAGCTGCAAGCTGAAGTTAAATTTAGTCCAAAAAATCTTTTCTTCCTCTCTCTTCCCTTTCCCCAGCTGAGAATAGTTAACTATTGGAACAAGTTATGTGTAGATGAGACGGATTTGCCATCACTTCAAGCAGTTACCTTGAAAGAGATTGTCTTGCTAAAAGATGTGCCCTATTTCAAAAAGAAGGTGTGTTCTTGATGTAGGCATTACTGGGGAAAGGTTTAAAACAGATCTGAAGAATAAAGCATTTCTGAAATGCATGGAGGGTTGCACTATCATCAGACCATTCTAGAGATCCTTCAGATCCTTAAACAACTCTCCCAGGTTGTCTTTCATCTCAAGGAAAATTCTCTTGCCTTGGCAGCGAAAGTCTTGCTGCTCACCAAACATTTCACTGAAATGGGAGGAACCTCTTTCATGCCATGGTGGTGCATGACTGTCCTGAAGTCCATTTGCTACTTTGGTCTCTCTGTCTAGAATCCATTTTTCACTTCAAATGCAACTGCTTGATTGAAGCCAATCATCAAACCAAACCTCTTTCTTGCTGACTGCATTCACTGGAATACCTTGTGAATTTGGGGAACTTTACAGCTTTTTATTTTGTACAGAAAGAATGTCATCTCTGAAATTCATTTTTTACAAAAAAAAAAATCATCTCAGGTGTCTCAACAGACTTTGGTGGGCATTTGCTGATTGTGACCAATAACTGAAGGACCTTCTTTTATATGGATCATCTAATTTTATTATTCAAACTATAGGAGTCCCCTCTATAGATGTATACACAAGATATTGGTATAGGAGTATCCTCTTCTTTTATCTTCCAGAACAGCCTTTGTCACTGGAAAACTAAGCCTTTCAGTCTTCCTATTTCTATAGTAATGCACATTCACATCTTTACCATGCCTTTGAGGTACTGCAGGCAATGAGGGAACCACAGGGCATGAAGGAAGGAAAAAAAAAAAAGGGTGAGGTGAGATACTATTATTGTCAAACCCACTGTGTGTCCCTGAGATGTACTGAGTATATCTGGCTTTGTTCATTGTTCAAGGAGGAGGAAAGCCCCATGGAGGTGAATGAGGCCCTCTCTGGACAAGCTGTATTTGTGCAGAGTTCTGCCAGAGCTGGGGTGCTGAAACTGGAAGGGCTGAGGAGAGCAGGGCAAAGAAGCCCAGCTTCTGACGAGCCTGGATTTGACAGGTTTTGTTTGCTCAGCCACTATCCCACGCTGAATCCACTGCCTCAGAAGCAGGGTAGGCAACTCTGTAGAGCACTTGATGCAAGCTCATAAATAAACCCTGCCGGAGGTGACCTGGCCTGTATAGAGCTGTCTTGCATATCTGCCTTCATGGCTGCATTTGTCAACAAAGTAGAAAAGCTGCCTGCAGAGAGCTGACTGTAGCAGGCCCCTGAGGTGTCAGGAATCAGTTCATTACTATCATTACCAAACTCTCTCTGTTTCTCTTTTCTAATTCCAGCAGCAACTGCGTTTTGCCCTCACCGGTTACATATGTCCCCTTCTGCTGCTGTTTTTTTCATTAATGTGACTTGCAAGATAGTAATTAAAATGTATTCCTTTGGATTATTAATGATCTGTCCTGCACAAGGCTCAAAACTTTATGTGACGGAAGCCTGTTTTGCTGGCCTATTCCTAATGCTGTTCATTGACATCTGCTGCTGATAGCATTCTTTTCCCCAAATGTACCGTGTTCATCAAAATCTGTCCTGAATATCTGAGCTACAGAGTCACAGACCCCAACAAAGTTTTCATTAATGTATAAAAAGAAAACATACCAATAGAGGATCATATGAGAAGAAATTATGTCTAATGACACTACTGGTCTAACATATGGTAGACAAAAATATGGAAACAGCTACTTTGAGGTTACCAATATATGATGGTTTATGCTGTTGGGATACCACAGAGTGAGAACTTTTGGAGTATTTATTAGTATGCAGGAAAAAGAAAAATAGTCTCCTAATGTTACCATCAAAATAGTTGTTCATCATTTACAGGTAGGACTACCTGTACTGTGCTGTAAAGTAACCAGATGCACTATCGCATTTAGTGTTGCTGCATTTGCAATGAAACGTGATTTTGTTTGTTTGTTTGTTTGTTTTTTTCTCATATGTAGAGGATTTGCTTGATGTGTAACCTGCCTCATAACTTGTTGAGGAAGTCCTTAAGGTCAATGCCATTAATACTCAGACATGGATCCACAGTTGACATCCAACTGTATTTAATACCCATAGCTAAAAAGTATTTTGGTAATTAAATTTAAAAGGCTCTATTGGTTTTGTTTTTGTTTTGGTAAGTACAAATTGATAATGCTCTTCTTGCAAAGAGCTTAGAGAAAGGGGCATTAACTGAAGGCGCTTTCCACACTCCGAAAAACATTAAAATTTTCATCTGAATTTGTGCAGAACTGAATGCTTAGTCAGGTAAGCAGAAGTTCTTCCCAAATTTATTTGCACCATATTCTGTGCGTACAGAACTCTTTTCAAGAATGGGATAAAGACTGTTTTGATTTGTGTGAAATCAGGTCTTAACTCACATTCCTGGCCAAAGAGCATCGCACAGGCAGGACCCGCTGGTGTTGAGAAGTGGGACATAGCCTGGTGCAAAAAGTGCACTCGGTAGAAGTGGACATGGAGTGCTATGTGAAGCCTGCTGAGAGAAATAAAGTAGTGTTTTTGGCAAAGCTGAGAAGCAGTTGTGGAAAACCAAGTATAATCTGTTCTTAAGTGTATGTGAAGTGTTAAATTAAAATACATATATGTAAAATCTAGCTCAGGGAACAAATGCAAAAGCAGTGAATCTAACAAGGCTTTATTTTTGTTTAAAAGACTAAATCCTATGTGTGCACATTGTAACGCAGGTGCTTTCTAATCAGGTAATAACACCTTTTCTTTGACAACTGTGGTAGATTAAAAGTGAACCCTCAAGCCCTCTTCAGGCAAAATTCCAAATGTTTTGTCCAAATCCTGGAATATTTGTATTTTGTAGTGCTACAATAGTGCCTGCAGGAAATGATTGTACAGGTACGTGAAACTCTCTTGCTCCTCTCAGAGACATAATACACTGTGTTTGAGAGGCTACCATGATGCACCACATAAAGAGATGAGGAATCATGGTGCTTTATAAGAAATTGAATTTGAAATAAGCTTAACTTAAAAGGCCGTGAATTCAAGATACTCAAACTTTAGCTTCCACAAGTTGCTTTATAGTGTCTTCAAATATCTTTTTTGCTTTTCTTAGCTGAAACATCCTAAGTGTTGATTTTTCACCGAAAATTTGATTACTCATCATGGAATAATAGTAATTAACTGTGACAATAGGTATGTTGTTTCCATTCTAAACACATTCTCTAAAGGGTAGAATGTTTCTGATAGGCTTTATTTCAGTATGAGGCATGTATTCTTGTACAAGTCTTTTTTTTTTCTTCTTCTGTGAGAGAGATTAGAATACATGAAATGTGCTTTTTGAGCTTCCAGAGAAACTTGATTGAGTTTTCAATACATTAACATAAAAGTGATGATTTTTATTGTTTTTGAATATTTTTCTTTCTCACAAATGAGCTGTGCTACTAAAGTTCTCAGTAACGCTGGCTTATAACTAGTAAAAACTCAGAGTCATAAAGTTCGATATAAAAGAACTTCATGCAATATAACAGACTATCTAATAAGTGATGCAGTTCTCAGAGATGTGGAATAGATATCTTTAAAATATCACCATTTCGTTTATTTTTTTTTGTAAGTATCTTCAGCAGTAGCTGCAGGAAGGTACTGATTTTTATTGTAATATTGATCATAGCTAGTCAAAAGTCTGCACTATTTTTTTGAATAAAAATAAATTTGCAGGAAAAACCCCTGGATATTTGGTGAAAAATCTTTTTTATTTTTTAATGTAAATGTCATTTAGTTATTCATGTGTATATTGCATATTTTATGTCCTATTTCTGTAAATCTTTCTGCCTTTCTTTCATTCATTCTACCTACTTTTCTTCCTACTATGCCCTGAAATGCTTTATTTAATTATCTTCCTAAGAAATACTCAAATAGATCAGCTTCTGTTACAACTGTTTCATAATCTGTTGAGAGCATTTACACTGACTTTCAAGGATTGATACAATAAGCTACATGACAGTGCTTCTGACAGGCCTCAATGAAGAGGTTTGGAGACCACGTACATTTGATTTTCATACATGGTACATTTCCATGTCGGTCTCTATTGAAGGTGTCAGTCTCTGAAGGCATCACTCTGTCTTATGTGTGGGAATTTCATCTTTCTGCATTTTGTAATTATCTACATGTCAGACTGAAGCAAGAAAAAATGTTAGGGTCAAAGAAAGTACTTTTCCTTTTCTCCTTGGAATTACAAGACAATTAACTGTTGCTGCATGCAGTTAGAAACAATGAAAAATAAATGAAATGTTTGCAGCCTTTATCAAAAAGATGAAAATGCCCCTTCTATGTCTTGTAACATTAATCAGAATAGAGCAGTTAGACAAGTAAACATCCGAGGTTGTGTCAGAGCACAGCTGTGTTGTTCATCTTGATTACTTCTTTGCTGAAATATCATGTCTATTCCCACAGCTGGAACTATAATGAGGGGTACATTTGTGGAAGGTGGCATTTTGAGCAGCATATAGTCTGGGATCCTGCCTAGGATGTCAGACTCCTTGGCAATGATTTCACTCAAAAAGTGCAATCTGTTTCCTGAGGCTTTGTTTCATGTATGCATAAAAGAGAGTGGCTATAAATTTGGGATTATTGTTACCTTGTGTCTGGTCGTTGTTGCCATCCCTGTGTGCAGCATGAAGTTTACCCCTCTGAGCATATGGGTGAGATCAGTCCAGACCCTGCATGCAGGTTGCTTGGCCATGCAGACCTAGGGTTCCTTTTCTCCAAAACTACTGAGGTTTGGCTCTATGAAGAATGCTGTACCAGGCTTATGTGCTTGGATTCACAACAGACTTCAGCCCTGAGTAAGAGTTAGGGGAAGATGAACACATCACTTTGGAGATGAGATGCAGTAGCACTTGCCTCTCTGTAATCAATAGATAGAGAAATACCTCCAGAGGGGATTTCAGCTCTGGTAAGGTCAGGGCTGGATGCCTGAGGGACTTGGTTAAGTCCTTGAAGAAAGGTGGAATGAATGTGCATCTGTATACCCTGCCAGAGTCAAAGCTACTGAATCATTTTAGGGACCAGAGGGCTGCCATGAAATGTCATGCTTCACTTTGAGGACACTGCTTTCCCCAAGACACTCAGACTAAAAAGAAAATAATCTTCCCATTCTCTTCCTTTTTAGCAGTCATGTGTAAGTTAATAGCTCAACAATAAACGCAGCTGATACAAACAAGAGACTGTAGTTGGGCAATACAGTAAATCAGCCTTTATTATTTCAGCTGCCGACCCAAAAATTTCAGACGTGTAATGCAAAGGGTTGATCCACTGCAAACTCACTGCCAATTCAACTGTCTGCAGTGTGCTGAGTCGATTGTATACTAGCCATCTTCAAGCTGGATCAGGTATTGTCTGGCGGCCCCATGCTAACAGCATGCTGCATCAGGTATCACATGTCCTTCTCCTGCTAGGATAAAGCATAAAACCAGCACAAATGCCATTGTCTGTCTCTGGCTAACTTAACAGAAATTCAGATTTGGGCTTATACCTGATCCACATCAAATTCATCCTGCTGAGGAAACCCAATAGAGCCTGTTTTACATTAATGTCCGTCAGGCAAAAGGGCAGCACTCTGCCTCTGCTTCACCAGCGTTCAGCACAGCTAGATACCAGACAGTATCATGTATCAAAATGCAGTGTCTTCGGGGGGTCAGTATTGTGTCTGAGCACAGAGCATATGTGTGCATGTATGTATCTTAAGCAATGTGTACTGGTCACAAGTCTTATAGTAAGTCTGCAAATACATTTAAGTAAGCATCTTTCAGCTATTGCCTTACGTGAGGAATGCTGGGGATTTGTCTGTGGTTAATGGCTCTTTTTGTTTGTTTATTATAATCCAGGACAAATGATACCGGCCTCCTTGCTTTCAAAGACCATTTGCCTGTAACTCAGATAGTGATCACTGACACAAACAGATCAAATTCTGAGGCTGCCTGGAAAATTGGCCCTTTGCGTTGCTATGGAGACAGTGAGTACTAGCTCTTCTCAATTTCTAGAGGAACAGGACGTCCCTTTTTTTTTCTTTTTTTTTGATGTTACTTTGTTTTGTTTCGTTGTTTGTTTTTGAAACGTGTTTATCTCATGAACGCTATCTTTCCACGTGCAGCTCACAGCTGCTGTCCTGTGCCAATTTAACTACAGAGAAGGGGGTTGTGTTTGCAGGGCAGTTCTGGAACGCAGCTTCCTTCAACACAGAGGCCTCCTACCTGCACTTCCCCACCTTCCATGCCGAGGTCAGCGCGGACATCTCCTTCTTCTTCAAAACCACAGCTCCCTCTGGGGTATTCTTGGAAAACCTGGGGATTAAGGACTTCATACGAGTTGAAATAAGCTGTAAGTTTCACCATAGGGAAATCACAATGTATTTGCCCAATTTGACAGGAGCAGGAAACTGGGAAGGACTTTTTACTTCTGTCTTGGGACTTTTGGAAGAGCCTGGAGAGGATAAGATGGAGACACAGACTTCTCTCTCCTGCCAGAGTGTCTCTGTATAATGTTGATCATTTTGTTTCACCTTATTGTGATTCAGTTCTTCTTTCCTAAACCGAGAGGTGACTAAATTTACAGGATTTTTTCCCCATTTTACCTCCTTAGAGAAAGAGCTACTCAGCAGACATGCCTGTAGACTGCAATTTTAGTCGAGAGATGCAAAATTTAATACAAACAACTCTCATGGTTACTTTTATTTCTTTTTCAATGATATGTCCAGTACGATGCAATCCTAGTGTTTCAGAGGAATTCAGTGTGTAGGGTACTGTACTATGAGGTGAGAGCCTATGAAGACCACAGTGCTAATGCAGGGTATGCTGTTATGGGCATTGAATACTTCAAAATCTAATAAATGACTGCAGTACAACTGCAACTTAATGTATAAAAGAGAGGAGTAGGGAACTTAATTAGTGAGTAGGTTTTTACCTCACTCCTGTTCTGATGACTTCAAATTTTTATTAGTGACAGAAGGGTACTGTGGCTTTGACATGAAATATGACTTCTGTATTCCAAATTCTGTCAAGCTTAGGAAAAACAAACTGAGTGCTATGCATTTTATAATATGCTTATGGTAACCCCAACATAAAATTTAATAAAAATGGACCCCGAGGCCCTTCAATTCATTAAACCAATGGTAAATGTCATGGTGCATTATCACAAGGTAATGAGGTATGATTTACTGTTAATTGCACATCAAAGTCCAATTTGGTTGTACTTCAGTGTACTGCATTTCATTCTCAGGGATATAGAAGTAAAAATGGCGTTTTGGTGTCAAATATATGACAAATATTGCAAGCCATTAAGAGGATTGTTTAGTGAAAGTTTCTGAAAGTATGTTATACCTGGGCTCCCAGAGAAATAAGTTATTTAAAAATTTGAAGAAAGTTTTTTCTTTTAAACTTGGGCTTCTCATTGGTAGTTATGTGGTGTGTTTCTTGCTGCCAGATGGAATTTGCAGCCTAAAGGCCTTGTATCAAGGAAGCTCCACAGACCAGCTGCTTCAAAAGGAAATGGCCTTTTACCAGATACAGGGGCTCAGAATAGATCTTTGTCTCTCCCTATGGAGTGTTTCCTATCTTAACTATCTAAGAAGCAGCTTCCAAAACCAGACCAATCCAATTTGTTGGGCTTGAAAATAACAGGTTTTTACGAGTATTCAATCCAAAACCTTCTGGTTGTTGTGCGGTCTGTGGGCCTGATTCTTGCCCTTTTTGGTGTATTTAGCATTTTAGGAAGAAAATAATTAGTAACAAATAAAGAGTTCTGGCCCCTTTCAGGCTTCTAGCAGAGGAAGATGGACTCCTTCATATTACTGTTGTTTTTCAGTTACTGTTCTGTTTCTAGGAGCCTTGCTATCTCTGGACATGTTACATATGACCCTTTAGTTTAGGATCACCAGTGAACTTTTTTTTTCCCCTTCTGTTTCTACCTTGCTTCCTGGGTCAGGCTTATGCATGCAAACAAATGCTTGAAGGTTTCTCTCCAACCACATATAACCAAGTTCTGTTAAGAACACGCATTTTGAAAGATTTAGTCAGAAACAGTTCCTTCATCCTTTCCACCATCTCAGCATTATTTGTCCAAGTGCTTTTGTGTGACTTTAGTACAGTGTTTGGCACTTTTACTTCCAAAAGAGAATAAATTACAATTTCTAGGGCACCATAATTGTTATAGCAAAAAAAAAGATGGGTACCCACAGCCAAGTGTATTCACAGCAGAGATCAAACAGTGAGGCTGCTGGCTTAGATTTACATATAAGCTGCTGGGTAGAAGATGGGAGGTAAATGATGCTGTACTATTTGCTGACATAAAAGTTAATGGACCCTATATTTATGTAAGATTTCTTGATGTCAAAACCACTATTTAATTCAGATCTTTACTTTCTCTTTACATCTATTTGTGTGTTCCAGCCCCCAAAGAGATAATCTTCTCTGTAGATGTTGGGAATGGCCCCACAGAAGCAATCGTGCAGTCTTCCACACCCCTGAATGACAACCAGTGGCACTATGTCCGAGCAGAGCGGAACCTCAAGCAAACATCTCTGCAAGTGGATAACCTCCCCAAGAAGGTCCTGGAGGCACCTGCAGAGGGGCACTTCCGCTTGCAGCTCAACAGCCAATTATTTGTAGGTAGGGACCATTTAAGGGTTTCTGCAGATGTGTGCAGTATTTCTATGTCTATGCCTTGGTAATGCTGTTGTTTCACTGCTGAGCTTAGGTGTGGTAACCTAGTTCTGCCTCTTCCTCTTCTGCTCCTTCATAAGCAACATAAATCAAACCCAAACTACTACCTTTGCACTCAAAGCACTTAGTACAGAAAGGTTAGCCTTACAATACTAACTGGCATTTTTAGGGTCTAAGAGTGCATGAAACATATTTGTTGCAAAAGAATTATTTATTTCCTTTTGTGCAGCACTGACTATGTAATTTGCTGTAGGAAATGTGATCTTTTGCGATGCAATGTAAAAGGCATACATTCTTGTAAGTTACAGTGGCAAAGCTTGATGACAATATGTGCTTAAAATCTGTTCCTTCAAACACACCTGCCATTTGGCTATAAAGTGTGTGTGTGAGAGAACTATGAACACAGCCAAAGCAAATGCAGCTATTTTAACTGAAGGTGTTCTTGAACAAAACAAACAAACAAACAAAAAACCTCTGTTTGCATATAGTTTGTTTCTCTGTCTTCCATGTAAATGAAAACTAGAGGTGGACCAGCTTGTATTTGATAATATAATCTGGGATAACAAAGGGTCTTCTCCCTTTTCAATATTCAGACACTGCTTCTCTGAGTACTCCATGCTGTGATGGAGTAGGTTGTAACCTGCTTCTTATTCAGGGCTGTGCAAATAATTACCAATTCTTTCCTTAAAATGAATTCTCTTATTTAGCCAAAATGGTGTGGCAAACCTCAGTCTGTCAACTAATTTTAGTAAAGTTTACCTGTGTATCCACACCTCTTGAATTAAGAAGATTTTGAGGTATTTATTTGAGCTTGTTAGAGCGTATGTGTGCAATAATTACTGGGGTCTGAACAGAAGGAATGAATTTGTTAATAAATAGAGTTGTATCATTGACCAGGAGTCCTTCCGTCATAGCAACTGATTTGTACCTAAAACGTTCTCTCAGCCTGAGAAAAGTCCACTGAAGAACTTATTTCTGTTAAAACTGTCACAGTACAAGGTTTCTGCTTTCTGGTGTGAAGCATGCTGCTTATCACTTGTTCCTCAAATGATGATCCTAGAAAGAGGTTCCATGAGAGACAGGGCCTGAGGACAGTAGGGTTGGGCTGCTAGGCACCTTAGAAACATCAGAGAAGTCTAACCAAGCTACAGTTTGCAAACAGAAGACTTAGAGAACTTAATGAATTGATAGTTTTTTACAAATTTTTGGTCTGTTTCTTTTTAAAGGAGTAAAAATGAAGGTATTATCATGTCATCTATCAGATATGTCTTAGCTGCTTACTGTCTCGCATCTGAAAAGCAGTATCTGCGTATAATCTTGTTTCTCTGCATAATTAACCGGTTACTGGAACCAACTTCGTGGTGATTTTAAAGTGATAATCAATGAGTTGCATCATGGAAATCCAAGGTAGATAAGGACCCCCAAGAAACTGGAGAAATGTGCCAGTAGGAGGTTATCAGCAAAGACAAATGCAAAGCCACATACCTCGGGCAGAATAGTGATGCATCCATGCAAACTGGGGATTGATTGGATGGGTAGCCACTGATCAGAAAAGGTCCTGTTGGCCTTGGTGGAGAAGTGAATCTACAGTGTGCCTTTGTGGGCTGCACACAAGGCTGTATTAGCAGGGTTGTAGCCTGCAGGCTGCAGAAAGGTAAGGGAAACAGTCATCTTCACAATGAGAGTAGTGCAGCACTGAAGCAGGTGCCCAGAGAGACTGTGTGATCTCCATGCTCAGAGACAATCAAAACTTTCTTAGAAAAGACCCTGAGCAACATGATCTAACTATGAATGTAGGCATACCTTGAGGAAGAGGTTAGACCAGTTGATCTCCAGTAGCAACTTTCAACCCTATGTATTTTTTTCTCTGATTATACTTAGTATTTACAGTATACCCTAGGACATAGTTACTTTATCTCAGTAGAGGGATAGAAAGTTCTCACTTTCAGTAATTTGACTGCATTCAGTTTTTCATACACATTTTTACTGAACCCTGAACGCAAGGTTGAGTAAATACTATTGCTTATAAGAGTGGGTTTTGGCCCTTAACTCTACCACGGAAAACCACGTTGAAGGTCAAAACTGTCTGTGATGTTCTGAGTTTTTCTAAGAGCAGCCAGAAGAGATGGAAACCTGAATGGTCTCTGATTCTAACCCTTTCCCTGAAGTCCCCAGATACTTCAGGGAAAGGTGGCAGAAGTCCAACAATACACAGATGTGGCATAATTTGTCTCTGCTGAAGGTCTCATTCCAGTCTCTAATAGGAACCAACTGATTTAATACCTGAACCATGCAGAGCGAATTTTATCCCATCTGAAAAATAAATGCATAAACAACATTGATTGTAAAAAAAAGGAAAGAAACAGCAGCACATATTATTCTCCTCTTCCATAATCCACAACATATTTGTTTCTGCAGCAGTATGCATACTGACAGTGATTAAGGGGCTTCCACAGTTAGTATTCACATTCTTAATTAATGATCTATGTAACTGATGTGATTTGCTGTTTTAAAACTTTTCCAAGTATATTTAAATTTAATCTTCATAAATTTTTTTCATTTAAACATAGAACTTTGTTTTCATTGTGAAAGTCGTTAAGATAGAACCTTTTTTTGTTCTTGATTCTTTTCCAGAATCAATTCAAATATTTTGTAAATCTCATAAATAGAGCTCAATATCAAAATTTACTTTATTTATCTTTTGGAAAGATTTATTGATCCTTTGGGGTAAAGAAACTGTATTAGCAGCATGTGCCACTAAAATGATGATTGAATGGATATCCATTTTAGCTTTCAAACTATGATCATTTTCATTTTGCTTGAGAGCAATCAGCATATATGTACAGCATATGTGAGACTGTTTTGTCTCTTTTACTTTTGGAGGGTTATATACTGTATATCACATATAAACCTGGGCTTTTATAAAATTTGACTACAGGGGCAATTGGCACATAACATAATTTCAAAAGAGTTCTGCTAATTTGGGTCAACTAATTCCCTGTCAACTGTTTCTGTTTTCTGACCAATTTGTTTGCTTAAGTTTTGCCCAGAGTTTTCCTCCTTAACCTGAGAATTAGATACATTTAAGACTGTTTGTAATAGAAAGATTTTGCTCCTAAGTTTGTGTATTCATGGTGGTTTTGTTTTGTTTTATTTTCAAGTTGGTCTGACAAACAAACTTTTAGCTTTCTGCGATTTATTACAAAGAAAGTTGAACAGAAGCCTTCTCAAGAAAACTTAACAAAGCAGTCAGTTTTAAGTGGTCTTTGAGGTGTGCTTCGTTTACTTCTGGTCCAACGATACTGATGTTCTGAGCAAGTTAATCAGCCTTTAAATATTTTGTAAGGATTGGAGTTGAGGAGGCCTAGCTTTCCTTGGAAGTTTAAGACACCTTTCATTACACTGCTTTGTACTTAATACAGTGGTTTTGTCTGTTCTTGCATTTTGCCAAGGTGGCATTTTCCCTACATGTCTGTATTTGGGGATGTTCACCCTTGGGGGAGCAGAACCTAAGCATTTGTTCTGTCTGAGCAAGTCAGCAGCCACATACCACGTGCAAGAAATCTTCAGTGCATGATGCTCCTAGGATTCCACTGCAGTGATGATTTCTTACACATGCCATAGAAAGTGTACTTTCCTTACTGGATTTACCTGGAGGTAAAAGCAAAAGGAGAGGAGTCAAAATAGAGCAGTTCAAATCTAATACCTCTCCTTTCTCCCTGTTATCAATAGCAATACAATGTGACAGGATTCAGCTTTACAATTCTTGTTTTATTCCATCACTTTCTATAAATGTCTGACCGTATTCAATTATGGTTTCTCTCTGTTAAGGCAAAATAGTTATGAATAGTCAGTAAGAGGCAAAAGGGTGGATTATGCAATGTTTATATGATTAGCTGGTGTGTTTATTGTGTAATTGACTCACAAGGTACTTAGGTATTTATCTAAGTAGTACCAAAAAGAGTTTTTCTATGACTGCACTTGTTAAAATAATTTAGAATAAAGACAGTCTGCTTAAGGGCAACATTGGCACACATGGAGTATGTGACGGGCTTCTGGGATAGCTTTCTCTGTGTGTGCAATGCGAAAGGGAGAAATGAATTTTCATTGCCAGTACATTGAGGATTACCCAAAATCAAACAAGCTCAAATTTTAGAGCAGCCTAAAGGAACTGGAAACCCATTTCTCACTTTCTTTTAGAGGGCATTGGGTATCTAACTGCTTCTGGCTGCTTTATAATCCTCAGCAATAGGATAGATATCCTTGTACCTGGTTATGTTCCTCTGTTAATTTGAAAAAAAATTACAGTAGAAGGATCAAATCCTGAACAAGTTTACAAGCTGAATAATATCAGCTTGACCGAACTCTGTGCAGTAGCAGGCCAATTTGGCACAAGCAGCAGGCCAATTTGGTCTGAAGGAACAGACAAAAATCCTTCCCTTCAATGGACTCACTCTCAGTATTTAAAATGAGTGACTTTGGATACTGCATCTTCTGGCGTATCTTTGTTGTCCAAGAGGAGTTCTGTAACCATCTTCTCTGATGCTGTAGTCTGAGATGAAATGTGCTGTCTTATCCAGTGAAGGCATGTTCATAACACCCCAGGATGGGGAGGAGAGTGGAAAGACATCTTCACAGACCTCTTTTAGAACAGGATTTGCACTCGGACTTGTAACATCAGAGAAGCAAAATAAAAATCCTGAGAGGTTACTTTCATGCCTACAGCCTTGATCAGAAATTTTTGTTCTACTTATTTGGTATGTTAAAGAGACTGGCAAAGTTAAGTGCTTGGGTTCCTGCTTTTATCTTGAGAGCAATGGTGTGAGGAATCCTTGGGGAAATCTCCTCTGTCTCTTCTAAGTGGTGCAAAAATAACATACCACAGGCAGAGTCAATATCTGAGAAACTTTCTTGGGGGACAGAGAAAAGGAAGGAGAGAATAAGAAGGGACATATTTTGCCTGTTTGATGTTGCTCTTGTTAAAAGAATCTGGGGACACTTTTGGATGTTTTAAAGGCCAGGACTAGGCTTAAATTCTTGTGTATCCTGACTGCTTACTACAACTTTTAGTCTGAGACTAACAAGTGTGACTTGGATGTCTTCTGAATAATATCATAGCAAGTTCTCCTACTCCCAAGTAATGATAGTTGTTGTTCTTACACTCTCATACCCTATCATTTTCTTAGCATCCATTACATAAAACAAGAACGCTCCTAACATTCTTCACTTCAGCCTCCCTAATCCAGTTCTTACTAACAAAAAAGCCTTTGCTTTTAAAAGTAAATCCTCAGTTCACTGATAGAACCTTAATATATTATGCAGTTGTGTCACTAAGCTATACTATTGGTGCTCAGTTGTGCTTCTTGCCCCCTCCTCTCAGACTCTCTCTTTTCTGCCCCAAGGCTTTTCAGTAAAATTCAGCTGCATAAGTACCTTTCTGAAAGTGGCGTTGCACATTTGCAACTTTAACCCCGTTTAACCCTGTTTTTTGTTGTTGTTGTTGTACCTGAAGATTATCTTAAAATCTGTTTTCCTGAACAAAACATTTAGATTGCATGCATGAAATTGTGTAGTCCAACAGACCTATTAGGCTTTGCTAATTCTTCCTACTCTAATTTGGGAAAGATTTTTTTTGTTTGTTTTCCATTTTTCTCGACTTCCACAGAATGTATTTGAAGATTAGTTCTGGTCAATAGAGGAAAACTTCCATAATGCCCAAATAATAAACAGATTTGCTTAATCGATGCTGTGTGGATCTAGGATTGGATAGATGGTCTCTGTTAAGCTCTATAATCTCCAGACATTAGAAGAGGAGAAGAGTAAGAAACTTGTATTATGCAGCTTTCCAAAGCACTACAGCGAGCAGTAAAAATATGGGCAGTTCAGTAAACATGACATCTGTAGAATACTTAACAATAGTTCCTTTAAAGTGTTACATTTAAATGTACCAGCTGGAATTTGTTTGTGTGCCAAAAGGAGTCAAGGAAATTTTCATTTATCCTTGAAAAATTTGTGGTTACTACCCGTATAAGAGAAAACAGAGTAACCAGTAATTTTAAAGGGAGAAATCACATTCCTTCTTATTTAGACATTACTGAAAATTTTGTATGGTGTGTTTGGTTTTGGAGCAAAATCTCCAAAGAAAAGGATCATGTGTACACAGTGCAAATGCAAAAGGCCCAATTGTTGTGCTCAGAGGGCCTTTAAAATAAGTAAGTTAACGTTCATTCATCTGGAAAGAGCAATTGGCTTAATAAGATTTTGAAAATGTTTGTTTCACTGAGAAAGACACCGTAATATTAGTATAAAGTAAACCTCTCTTACACATACTATCTTGAATTTAGTTATTGTAATTCAAATCCAGTACTTCTGCTGTTAGCGTACCAGAAAGAAAAATAAGTCGGAATAGTATAACGGAACAATACTGTTTTGGTGAGATTGCTTTTCAGACTATTGTTTCATTCTCATAGTTTGCAGAAGTCTTGATTTAATTAAACAATTTGTGACAGAAAAGATGCTCTTCTACGAGGACTCATCAAAAGATCAGTTATGCATTTTGTAATTGAGCAAACTTCTATAGAAGAAGAATTTGGAAAGATAACTTCTTTCATACTTCTTTCTTCTTTATTGATGCATTATCAATAAAGCTAGCATTTCAAGGGCTACAAGTGCTATTAATTCGTCGGCCAGAGTTAGATTTCATAGCAGCAATCAAAATTGTAGTAAATTTGAGAGCAAAACATTGGCAACTGCCTAACAAAGCCTACGATAATAAAAATGTTGATATTTTCACAAAGTACTCTGACTGTCATCAATAATTACTATTATTGTGAGAGACCACCTCCTAAGGGAAAACTATTCATTTCACTGTTCGAAATTTCAGTGGGCAGCTAAGATGCTCATTAGCCTATAGAGACTGGACTGCTCTCTTGCTAAAATCCATACAGCTTTGTTCTTCACAAAGAAATGCAATTATGTTTAACAATTGTAATAAATTTCACAACTGTAACCCAAACTCATGTTTCTTGCCTACAACAAACATTCACATGCAACATCAGGTTGGTCAGTCATGCATAAATTCTGACTCCAAAGTCATTTCCCTTCAGCCATCAAACCTGGCACTGAACATGATTCATCCTTGATAACTGGACTCATCAGCATGTGTAACTCATCTGATGTTGGGATTAGGGTGTTATTTATACTCCATACTATAGCAATAAATAGAAAAAAAAATGAGTTTCTCATTTATTAGGTGATATGTGTACTTATGAGAAAGAAGCTAATCTTTTCCCAAATGAATTTGCAATTTAAATACCAAACAGGGCAATAGATAAGGCAGAAAAGAAAAAAAGGGCAACTGGAAAGTTAGACACAGCTTTAGTCCTTTCTTACAGATAGAGAGAGACCTTTAGTTTCCAGGGCTTTCCATCTGTCAATTTTTGCTACAGTGTGCATTGATACACAGAAGATAATATTTTTAAAATTTAATGGATTCATATTTATACCTATGGATTGAACTTCAGGGCTTTGATTACTTTGTGGACTCATCAGTAAATGCATGTCCTATTTTTTCTCTCTTTTTCAGGGGGAACAGCTTCCAGACAAAAGGGCTTTATAGGATGTATTCGATCTCTGCATTTAAATGGACAGAAACTTGACCTTGAAGAAAGAGCTAAAATGACTTCTGGTGTTAAACCTGGATGTCCAGGACATTGCAGTAGTTATGGTAACCTGTGCCATAATGGAGGGAAATGTGTGGAGAAGTATAATGGGTATTACTGTGATTGTACCAACTCGGCCTATGAAGGACCGTTCTGCAAGAAAGGTAGGCAGAGAGCTTTGATCCTAAGTCCTTAGCGGTCTCTGAATGTATCTAACACAATTTCATCCATGTCAGCTTGGTATCCACCATATTAGAAGTATGTTCTAATATCAGCTTTCCTCTGAGCATCACTAAGTGTTTATGTTAAGTGGACTGTAACTGCTCCTCTTGTTGACTTCAGTGATGGGTGGCCTCAGAAATTAAGATGTTTCAAGCTGTACTGTTACTTAAATTACCAACTGTATTGCATGATTCCTGTATTCAGTTGTATATAACTTGGTCCAGACATTAACCAATAGGGCTGAAAACTTCCATGATGGTTCTTCCCATGTATGAATGCTTCATTTGCTTGGTTTTAAACCTCATCCAGCTTTGTCCACCTTAATAAAATCTTAAGGGCTTTTCATTACAGAATTTTGGAACAATGATGTAACAAAAAGAGTTAATCTTTTTATTTTTGTTGCTATCACTGTGATAACCCATCTAAACCTGGCCATAAGAAGAGACATCAAAAATAAATGTGCAACATTCAGGAGAAAACGGATTTGCATGGTTTAGTTTCTGATGAGCGTGTCCTCACTGAACCTGTTTGCTGGCTTTTAGGAGTTGGTGCCAACACCAGAAAAAGGAGCAGGGCAAATAAAGAGCAACCAGTTTAGATAACATGCTCTTTGGGAGAGGAAGAAACTACCAAAATCACTGCTCAATAACAGCAAGGTGCAATGTGAGTGTTTTAATTTCCGTGACTGCCCCTCACTTTACAAATGCGACAGGCTAAGTGGGCCACATCATCTGCTGGTGTAAATTGGCTTAGTTGTACTCAAGTCCATAGAACTATGCCCACTTACATGAGCTGAGGATTTGGCACCGATGTCACGGGAGGCATATAGAATACCCGCATAGTGTCCTGTTAGGAGATACTGCTATAGTGGAGGATCTGCTTTATTGGAGAGAGTACTTGTAATCAGCCAGTAGGGGAAGATATTACCATCCTGACTTTGCTGTGTCTCACATTAGGAAAACTGCTGTTGTCACATGCATGTATTTCATGGCCAGACTGTGTTGCGTGTTGAAAACATAACTGTGAGATCTTATAGTTTGAATACACACAGGTAGATATTTGTCGTCTTTTGAAGCTACTGTTCTCCCTCAGTGAGTGTCTTTGGATTAATGTGTTGTTTTAATAATGACTTTGCTAAAAAGAAGACTAGAAAGGACAAATATATTATTGTCATTACTGTGGGGAAGACAGAATATTGCCTTACATGTCAACTGTCAGAAGGTAGTAAACTAAGCATTTATTTGACTGACCAACATTTTGACCTGTTCCATCTTGTGGAGCTATGATTCAAGCCCTAAAATTGTTGAATATAGAGGCCTGTCTCTGTACACTGCCCTTCTATGCATCAGACAAATAGACTGTAAGGGAGGGCACTGTTCATCCAAAGGAATGGTGATGTCAGCTGGATCAGGGGCATTTTGCCATGTTCTGCTTCTGAGGCAGTCAGCTCATGCGCATGCCAATCTGGGATATCTGAAAATGCAGTGGCTGAAACAATTCCCTTGGTTTATATGTGCTTTCAGAGGTTTCTGCGTTATTTGAAGCCAGCACTTCCGTTACCTATATTTTCCAAGAACCTTATCCTGTCACAAAAAATGCAAGCAGTTCAAGCTCTGCCATTTATGCGGATGCTGTCATGCCCAAGGAAAATATTGCATTTAGCTTTCTCACGGCACATACTCCAAGCCTTCTGCTGTACATCAACACCTACTTTCATGAATATTTGGCTGTGATTCTCTCCAAAAATGGTAAGTACTCTTGATTTGCTACCAAAGGGAGACCAATGTGGCTATGATTTTTGTGAGAATAGTGCCTGCAACTTTATCAGCTTTGTGGTATTCAGTTCATGCAAATAGCCATCACTCTTGTTTATGTCCCTTTATTTGGCATTCAGTGCTACACTTGCCTATTCAGTCTTTGAATAATTATGTTGTTGGGGCTTAAAATGTGCTTTGACTTCCATTTGGCAAGACTGCACAATAGCAATTCCTTGCTATTTATTCCACAGTGAGACCCATTAGGCCTCCAGGATAAAGGAATGAGAAATTCCATGACTGTACAAGAACACTTGGTGCAGAAATATATTATTTTATCTTTTGCATTCTCTATTGGCATGCGTATTGCTCTTCACTGCATTGTTTCAATGGAATATGGCCAGTACATCTGAGTATTAAAGCCAGAAAATGTACAGATCTTCTAGGTTCACTGACTAGAACATCCATTTGCTATTACAAGGTAAATGGTGTGGGCACATTTTGAAAACTTGTAAAGATTTTAGGGGCATAGACCCTCTGGCTTCTGAGTCCTTGCAGTGCTTTCAGAAAACTTACTCCAGACATGCATCATCCTATACAAATTGGGATGTTTGAATTATTCAAGACTTATCAGGCACTGGAGCACTGGAAATGATGAGTAAGCATATTGGTGAGTCACTAGCCTGTGGCAGAACAATAGAAAGTTAATGTTATGTGCTTGAATATGTGCATTTGACCGAATGACCCAGACCACTCTGAAGCCTTGCAAATTCCAAAATAGCCAAGCTCTGAAGTACCATCAAATTAAAGTATAAAGGAGGAAAAAAAAAAAAAAAAAGCTTTTATTCTCTTTATGGATTTTGCAGTAGTTTATATCCTGGTTATGTCATGTGGCCAGCATTCAGGCTGGCATGGGATGAATAGCCAAATCCCTGGCTACCCCTCCTGCAGCCAGGGCAGTATCAGCCTGGGGCCCATCTCCCCCAAGGGAAGTAGCAGGAGGGTGGTGGGACTCTTGAGGAAACCTTCTTCTTTCTCCTCTGCCATCCAGTCCCACATTTCCATCTCCACTTTGCTCTCAGATGCAGGTGTTCAGTGTATATGATGTTCAGATATATGAATATTCCAGTGCAAAGCTCCAGAGTTGGAGAGGTTAGTCTCTGCTGAGGTGAAAGCTTGGAATTTGCTTCTCAGTTACACTGAGGTTTCTTGATGCCAATCAAGCAATCAAAAATAGCCCTAAAGTAAATGAAAATGTAATATCCATTTATATCACCTTTACTGCTGCCGGAGTAGTATAAAATGACCTTAGAAACATGAGTCAATTGCCTTTTATTGATGAAATGCAACCATCAGCGAAGTGCAGTTGGGAGGTCTCTAAGAGGCAGGAACTCTCTAATGGTGATTACGGAAGGAGTTGGGAACAGGACACTAGGATCTCTTGGAGTAGCTCAGCAGGACCACAGATTTTACAATATGTTTCTACAAAATGTTTCATTTTGGCAGCTGCATCATCTGCAGAACTCCTCTTTGGCTCAGAAAGAGATTGAGATTCTTCCACTTCCAGAAATTAGGTGGAGCAGCTCTTAGCACACTCAGAATCAGGAGGCAGTTTGGACAGTAGTGTCTTTCTCATCTCTGTATGTATCTTTACTCATCTGTAAAATGAAGAGAACATTAGTTTAAAGGGTTGGTGAGATGTCAGGCTCCAAAACCCTGGACTATTAAAATGTAGCATTGTACACAAAGAATTAAGATAACTAGCTGACCTTGGTTTTTAAGTCCTGGAAGTCTGTTTCAGATTTGTTTTATGCTTGCTCCTGTGTCATTCTGTCAGGACAGTCATTTTAGTAATGTATATTCTCTGTCTTCTGTTCCAAATCAGTAGTTTTTTAAATCTCATGTCCTCTTATTTTTTAGTCTTGTTGGAATTGAAATTATTCCAATGAAAATAATGTTCAGATTATTCAGATTGTGTTACTCTTTCTTCCTCCAAGAGGTTTATGCTTGCCATAAAGTTACTGGGCTATGAATAATAATATTCTTTGTACCATTAAAAGTGAGCACAATTCCTTCTCTTTTATTGGCTCATTTTCAAGGATATTTGCTGAGGCTGACAATGTATAGTAGGACTTAGTTACATGGCAGGGACCTACCTGATAGTTAAATAAAGTTTAGGCTTCTGGTGAAATGGGGATGGGCATTCTCACTTAAGAGGTGTGCAGTAATATTCTTTGCCATAATCCTAAGGCCCTTTCCACTTGTTAAGAAACTATATTGGAAGAGTCTATGTATACTTTAATGCTTCACAACCCAACCAAACTTTTGTAAGTATTTTTGAAGCTTCTACTGGTGTATCCTGTCACTCCTTTTTTCTATCAGCCACAAACAAACTATGCAAATTATTAGTTAATAAAAATGGCAATGAGAAGAATGTTCCTGGTAGTTCAGACTTCTCACGTTAAATAACGTAAAAGAAGTGAAAGTGTCTGCAAGGCTTGTTCATATTTAGACTGTATTGAAAGGAGCTTATGTGAAAATGAACTTGTATGGGCAACTGTGGTCTAATCCAGTCAGGTGTGAAATATTCCCTGTAAAATCGATTGGTTTCAGTAAAATTAATAAATAATCACATTTAACCCCAAGCACTTTACACTGGCAGACTGTAAAGGAGGTCATATCATTAGAACATACAGTACATACTGATTGAGACACCAGAATTTTGGTAGTAAAATGATTCACTTAGAGTTACTTAATGGGTCAGTTTGAGATCTGGGTATGGAAATAAAATCTCCTCATACTCAGTCATTTCTTTATGCATGCTGCACATTGCCACTCACACAGAAAGCCCTTCCAGTGCTTGGAGCCTTAAAGGGCAGGTGCTTCATGTAGGAAATAAAGATATAACAGATGTTGGGTACCACCATGTGTCAGTGTAGGAGCTACCATTCTGGATCCATACAGATGACCTCCTCCTCTTAAATTAGGTGCTCAGTGGTGCCTTGCAACTAGCATTTCTAGAAACAGTTCCCACTCTAGTGATTTATCTATATCACAATGTTTTTTTTACCTCTGGTCAATGGGTTTCATGTCATGGCATGGGTAAGTTTTCAAAAGTTTATATTTTTAAAGATGACTCAGTAGGGATTCTTTCTGTTATTAGTGAATACTTAGTCTTCTATATCACACATGTGCCTTTGAAAATGGATGCAATAACTTAGCATTTCTCTCCTCCCCAGTCTTCTTAGAATCATGGAATGGTTTGGATTGGAAGGGACCTTAAAGATCACCTAATTCCATCCCCCCTGCCATGGGCAGGGATACCTTCCACTAGACCAGGTTGCTCAGAGCCTCATCCAACCTGGTCTTAGACACTTCCGAGGATGGGACATCCACAAGACTTTTTCTAGATTATTTTTTTTCAGGGGGTATATGCCCTTGAACATCTGCATCTTGTAACACTAATTAATCGAATGGTGAGGAGTCTGGTTTGGTGTCGTTAATTAGCATGATGAAAGACATTTGCACATCACAGAGCTGTGCTTTCTTATGAATAGTGGTGCAAGGTCATGTGCTTTGTGATCTTTCATCCTTGAGGGATAGCTGAGTAACCTGATTATTTTGTGTCTATGGACAGAGCTGTGGTGCAGCAGAGTCACTGTGGGTGCACTCTCAAGCTTGTCACAGTAATAGTGGGTAAAAGTCTGGTCCATTTATAAATGGCTCCCGGCAATACCAACACTGCAGAAGGGCACTGCTTCCACAGTGTTATGCAAATATAGCTGGTCTCGTCTTCTGGTCAGAGCTGCTCCATATGTGGCCTGCCTTTGCACTTTTCTCATCTTTCCCCTGCACATGCGCACACACACACTACTTTCTCTTCCCAGGGCTGCAAATGCACTGCATCAGTCTGAGGATGAGGCTCTGGGAACTAGGCTGCACTCTCCTTTTCATTCCACATTTTTGCTAATTTGCATGATTTCACCAAATTATCAATAACTTAGTATTATAATGCACTCAGCTTGATACCTAAAGATAGAAATTGACGGGAGTGGGAAATGTCAGGATAGAAACCATTAGTGCCTCTTGTTTCTATATTCTTCCTTCCCTCTGAAAGTAATCAAATGTGATATGAATATGATGATGATGTCTAGAAAATGTTTCTTTCTTTCTTGCCTTTGTCTGTTAGTATGGTAGGGTTTCTTCAATTCCAAATCTAGAAAAAGAGCAGATAGCCAACATCAAAGAAAAGAGATAGGATCTCAAACTATTCTAGAATGACTGAAATGTATCTGAAGTTATTATCTGATCTCCTAAGAAACTAAGCAATTTGAGTCCCTTTTTTATTGCCTCTATTCAGGACCTATTGTCATTAGAGTGAGCTCTGTTCCCAATTTCTTTGGTAAAGCAAGTCTCTGAAATTGCATAGGGAGGATTAAAGACAAGAAAAAAGCATATTACAAGCAAAAGTACAATTGAAAACAGCTTGCAAAATTCTTCTACCAGCTCTGTGATATTGTGATACTCAAAATATAGTAGCAGGACCTAGATCAGCCTTACAGCCATGTCCTAAAAGTTCTTGAAATCAGCTGATGCTTAATAGGAAAAGAAACCAAAAGCTGTAATAGAGGTGGGCTAAATTAACACTCTTAAAAAAAAAAAAAGAAGAAAATGTCATCATTGAGAAGCTACTGACATTTTGCCTTTTAACAAACTAGTAATCTACTCTCATCTCCTTCTGTCTCGAACTCAGCAGCAGCCTTTCTATTGAAGGCATGTAAATTATCCTTGTAGTTTTTGCCTTGCAAATCTGGTGAGCTGCGTCTCCAACAATTTTTCTCAAATAAAAACAAAGCTTTTGTCATTCAGTGTTAAAGGCAGGCCAAAATAAACTAATTCATTCTTTGAGCCAAGTACTCTTGAATCTGTGCATTGCAGGGTTCAATGGAGCAAAGCTAAATTAGAGAAAATAGGATCTACTGCAACATTGGGGTGGGTTTGGGGGGTGACTTTCAAGTCTTCACTGGGGCTTTCTCTGTTTGAGAACACCTTCTGGTTTAAAGAGTTTCAACACCCATTGAACAACCTGCATAATTTACGTGACTGTGAAGTGGGAAATTGTGCCAAGGTTCAGGTATGGTTATTTTTAACAGATCAGGAGCAGGAAAGTAAGTCATGTTGGGAAGTGAGGAAGACAGCTTTGTTGAGGAGACTAGTTCTTAAGCAACTCTGAATAGACTAAGAAATGTTTCTTGCCTAGCTCTGGTTTAAATCATTAAATGCTTTTATACGGCAAATGGGAGAGTATATTTTCTAAAAATCATTTCAAAAAATTGCTGTAGTTGGTCCTGAAATCTTCTGTTTACTGGGGGAGTGGGCAGTGAGAGTTTGATCAGGAATGCTGAATGTAAAAAAAAAAAAAATTGCCCCTGATTGACTGTGAATGGGACACTATCTGTGGCACCATAAGTGGGAAGGATTAAATGGCAGGAGATCTTCCAAACAGTTTCTTTATGTAAACAGAGAAACTTCTCTTGTTAGAAACATCTCTGGTCCCTTGGATGATCTCTTGTTGTATGCACACCTCACAGAAAGTGGACATGCTGATTAGAGTTTTCAGTTCAAATCCTGCACTAAAGTCATTGAGTCATCTGAGTGGACTTGGCACCCAAAGCCTTTTTCGGTTGTTTTGTTTTGTTTTACCATATGCCGTTCTAAATCTCTAAGTGCACAAGACTTATTTGAAAGGAGAAGCAGTCACAGCATTCAGCCAAGGACTGTGGCAGATTTCTTTATCTGCTTTCCAAGAGGACAGAACTGAAAGATCTGTCTCATTAGCTCAATTCATGGACGTTTGTACTCACAAAGATCATTTTACTGTGCTGAAGGGTCAAGAGATGTTCTGGAGACCCACAAGGGAAAAACAAGGGAACTGTAATTGGATTACATTGAGAAGGAATGGCTGAGCATGCAGTTAATAATTGATCTTTGCTCTGCATATATACAGACTGACTTTGAACTTACTGGTTTCTGGCGTAAAACCCCAGACCAATGGCCGCAGATAATCAGCTAGGAAGAAAACATACATTTATATTTGACTGAAGGAGGTGTTTATCTCCTGGAAGATCGAAATGTCAAGCTCACATTGTGCTGTTAAAAAGTCATTTTTATTTTTGGATTTCTAAGGAGTTGTCCCAAAAGGAGTGGGGAGGAAGGACAGAGTCAGAAGCTCCTGTTTAATTGGATGCTGCAGATTAGATATATGTGTGTATGTTTGTGTTCTTAAGTAATTCTGAAGTGTCTTTTTACAACCTGACTTGCCAAAAACTTTAGCCATGAGGATTGATCTTAGTCATTTCTCAGTTATTCCTAAATTATGAAGTATCTGTGTTGTGGATGTAGAGATATGTAGTCTGGCAGAAACTCAAGTGCTACTGCGGAGCAGTGTAGCTGTTTCCACACAACTTGGAACAGGCAAACCTTCTTCTGTCTTGCTTATAACATCCCTATTAGCATGTTAATTTTTCCCATTAAAAATGAGTTATGCTGGTTGTTACGCTGGACAATGAAGAGGGACTTTGTCCCTCTTTGCCTGGGGAAAATGGGTGTTTATCTCTCAGTTTTTACTAGCAAGACCAGCCTTCAGGAATCCTATGTCCCAGAGATCAGGGGGAAAATCTGGAACAAGGAAGATGTACCCTCGGTGAGAGAGGAAACTGGACAAACATAAGTCCATGAGTTCACATGAGTACTGAGAGAGCTGGCAGATGTCAGTTTATGCTGGGCACTGCCCAGTTGGAAAGCAGCTTCCCAGAAAAGGGCCTGGAGTCCTTATGAATGCTAAGTTGTACATGAGCCAGCAGGTGCCCTTCTGGGTGCCCTTACTGCAAAGAGGCCTAATGGTATGAGCCAGGATCTTGGTGCAGGCAGGTTGGTGTGAATTCCTCAGGGTATCACAGCAGAGGTTCTCAGTCTTTTTTGCCTGCAAGCTCTTTGCACAGAGTTGGTGCTGATGTGTAATTTGCAAAGCCAGGTCAAACTTGTGAAATATAATTCATAGGATGTTACTTTGTTTTGTTCACTGGGTAAAAAGTAGAGGCTCTTCCGGCCAGCCTGTCTGCTACACTAGTCTTAAATGAAAAGTACACTGTAAGATCAAAGCCTGGCAAGATTTCTCTGTGTACAAAGATGAGTGAACTGTAGGACCCTACTGAGTGTCTGACCATGAGAAGATTAATGGCATACAGTGTGTGTTCAAAGACAAGAGGAGAGATCTGAGCATCAGATCCAATAGTATTATACAGATAGCTTTTGTTAAATGAAGGGTCTTAAATTGACTTTTGAAATTCCACAGCATGCATGGAAAAAGTATAGGTTAAAATTTACCAGAATAAATCTCAGAACCAGAAAGCAGGTAATTTCAGGGGGATTTAATTTCATCTGATGCCCTGAACTCTTCATCTTTGCATTAAATCACCTTTGGGGAAAAAAGTAATTAATGTAACATCACAGTGTAAAAGAAAAGGCAACTAGTCCTTCACCAGAAAGAAGTAGCTAGACATGGAGAGGTAATGATAATGCCTAACATATGATAGTGGGTAACAGTATTATTTGAAACTGCTGCTCATCCAGAGGTTTTCTGTAATTTTCCAAAGGATGTTAGCATTCATCTGCTTCACCAACAGATAATCTGTAGCACAGAGAAGGAAAATTTGTCAATAGTCAACAAGCTGGTAAATCCGGAATGGTGGCAGCGCTTTCCCCATTGCCTCCAGGGTACACAAATATACTGCTGTGTATGATGGTAGGATACCCATGAGCTGAACTCATGTGGACAGTGATTAGTATATTCCATATCTATGGGTTAGCCCTTTTCCCATTTTAGGCCCAGCCACATGGGCATGAATATGGGTTGTTTTGTATAGAACATTCCCCTTAAAATCATTGGAATAACCTTGGTGTATAAGCCACTGCATGATGAGCTATACAACTGTGGACCTCTGGGTCATCTTTTAGACTTGCAATATTTTCTAGCTTTGGAGTAAGATGCATCTGCCAGTTCCTTTTTAATTGCTGGTCAGCCTGTGTTAAGCCAACTGGTGGCTGGTGGAAATGAGATGTCTACCAAGGTTAAACAAATTTGTCAGTCGTATAAGGGAACTAGCTGCATTTGTTGATGTTTAAGTGAAATTCTTAATTCTGCTCCAGCTGCCTAGCAGGATTGCAAAGCAAGCTGAGGTCATGGGCCTTCAGACAGACTCCTATTCTGCTTGCTTGTTTGTTTTTAGGGAGGGGGCTGGTTAGTTTTTGTTGTTGTTTTGCTTTTTTTTCTTCTCTAAATTGAAGAAATGCAATGTGAAAGTGTGTTATTAATATATGATGTCTTGAATATGATCTGTAAGTCCTGAATGCTTCAAGTCTTGAGTGGGAAGTATTCAAATAAGCACCTTTTTCTCTGCCATGAGAGATTAGCAGAATTTGGGAGGCATGATTTATTTTTTTAACCATGTAAAACAGTGTCATCTGAACCAACACTGTAGCTGAGAAATCGTATCAGCAAACATGTTCAGCAGTTTCTCCTCTTTGTTTTCTCTGAGCAAAGCAAATAGCAAGAGTCATCTCCTAAAAATGTGCAAGTATTTTCTTAGTTAAAAGCCAGTGGATGCAGAGGAGATGGGCCCTGTTCTTTGAATCACCAGTGGCACTTCCACTGAAGAGTAAATTTACTGAGTAAATATCCCTGGGGAGAAGCTGCTAATTAAGGAGCAGGTTTCTTAGCCAGCTGCTCCTAACCAAGAAAGCATTTGTTCATTTTTAAATATCTAGGCTATAAAGAGGGACACTGAAGCTGTACAAGTTGCCAGAGAGGTATTTTCTGGTAGAGATGACTGAAAGCTGTCATTTGCTATTCTGCAATCAGGAATGAAAAAGCAACATTTCCACTTTACAAGTTGCAAATGACTTTCTGGGCTAAATATTTTAATTCTTTTCATAATAGCAACAATATCAATAGGCTTACTAATATTTCCCACCTGTTGTTTAATTGGTGCTGTCCTTTATTATTTTGTCTGTTAGCAATAGCTCAGTAAGTGCTGAGGGTGGGTAGGGTTAGCATCAGTAACACCTTCCTGTCTGACGAGGGTGACTGCCAGTGTGAGAGAGCTCGGAGAGGTTCTGTTGGTACTTCTGTATTTCTGGGTGCCTCTGTGGCAATGGGACATGCAGGTGTATTATAAGGTCCTTATCCTAATGCAGTGTTTCATATTTTATACATACACATTTCTCCCAAACTATACTTGTCAGCTGCCCTGATTTAAGTGATTTTTCCTGATGTTACGTGATGGTGATAAAGCTGTACATTTTATGTGTGTCAGCCGCACATGCTCCCTGCACTAACCTCAGCTTCTCGGAGGGGTGCAAGATGTCTTGCCAGCTGCTCCAGCCAGTTTAAGTCATTAAAAACTGCTACTGAACTTGTTTTAGATGTTGGGTTCAATCTGGGCTCATTTAAAACCCGTTTCTATAAATGAAAGTCCCGCAGAGAAGACTCAGACCCCAAGGGCTTGTCATTCCCTTTCTTGCTGTTTGGTTCTTCAAGACAAAATGACACAAGACCAGTAGTCCTGGTGGCATGTGTGACAAGAACCTTGCTTATGAATAACTTTCTTCTTCAGGCTGAGCACTTTGAAGTCTCAAACCAGCATAATATCCCTGTATTATTACTAGATCAAGAGCTGCTACTTCATCTTTCTTGTCCCCAGGAAAGGGGTAGAAACAGTTTGAAGGCACCATGCTATTTCTGTAGCTGCCTGGGGTTTAGTTATGCTGATACTGATCATTAGCGTACTGCTAGCAAGTACTAACCCTGACCTCCACCACCACTGAAAGAGTATCCTGGGAGTGTTTTGTTTCAGAAGAATCATCCCCTACATATTTACCAATATGGGATGGCATAAATACTTCCCTTTTGTGTCTATTTCCCAGAACATTCCTCTGTACAAGGGGATCCCCATGGAATCCTGTTAAAATGGCTCTGAAGCCACTTGATATAAGCAGAGAGATGTCATTCAGCCCTACAGCCATAGATTATACTACTGCAAATTACAGTTTGAAAGCCACAGTGGTGTGTAGCAGGCCGGCTTTGATACTAGTAGTGGCCTTGTCATAGTAGCGTTGCAGCCCATGTGGACTCATTGCCTGCAGAAGTGGAGAAAAGAGGTCACACAGCAGATAAACTATGACTGCTCCTCTGTCAGGCTGTTCTGGAGGTAGCGCAGTGTATCTGCATGTTGATCCATAGTCTGCAGTGGCAGTTACCTCCAGAATTTGAAGCTAAAAGGGATGGCTATAATCATTAAGTGTGAATCTACTCTTATCTAATACTACTGAGGTAATATGTCCAGGAAAATTTCACTGCCCAAGGCCAAAAACATGATACCTCTCTTTCCCTCCCTCCCTCTTTTATGGACCTGATAGAAATTGCCTCCAGCAATTCCACACATATTAGAGAAGGAAGAAAACACAACAGGCAGTGCATTGCTTGAGCATTATGGCACTCCAGGTGTGCATGCTCAGACACACGGAGCTGAAAAGAGGATGACAAGCATGACTGCAACAAGACTGCCAGAAATTATGCTGCTTATGATTAGTGTGAATCCCTATTGTGAGGCAGAAGTGATACAAAAATGAGAATAGGAGCTGCTTTATACACAGGTTTTTATTTGTGGTTAGTGACACTGGGATGATATGATAGAAAAAGCCAGCAGACCAGATAATCAAAATTCAGAGGCCAAAAAAAAATCTTAATAATTTTAATTAATAATCTATTTATTTTGTCTGTCAAATAGCAAAATGGCAATGTAATCTACCAAAGTAATGATTCTGTATTCTGCCAACACTAAAAATTTTGATACTGAATGCATATCAAAATCAGCTCTCAGCTCCATTGGTGTAAATGCCAAAACATCTCTGGAGACATAAGCCCATATACTTATGATTTATATTAATGCAAATTTGACCACAGGCAAAATGTCAACTTGAATAAAATGGTTTTGAAGAACAGCCATCCAAAAAAAAAGTTTCTATTGGTATTCAAAACAATTTGATAAGATGTTATTAATTTATTTCTTTTAATGATTTAAGGTAAAATAATACCACTACAGAAATTAAGATTATTTCTTAATGAATGTCAGGAACCTCCTCTGTTGTCTCTATGGAACAGATGATTTCTGCTTTAAAGCAGAAATTGGTGTTTTTCTGATGAAGACAATGAGTGAATCTCTATTTGAAGCACCTAAGAGCCTGGATAGATTGCATATCTTGCTGACTGTTTGAACACAAATGTGCTGGTTACTATGTTGATCGCCTGGATGTAGTACTACCATTTTTATCTTATATACTGGTGTGATCATAGCATTTGAAAAGAGCAGTGTGTTTTTAGATTTTCAAACTAATCAACTAGTACAAGGTCACAGACCAGATCTTGGCTGTGTTCTATTTTTTGCACTAGGCCCTTTTCAAAGACTGCAGGTAAGAGGTGTGAGTGGCTGATAAAATGCTTCTTCTGGGATGCGATTTTCAATTAGGACCAGTCTGTTACTCTGTCACAATGCATTTCACTTTATTCTGTGTGGTCATCTCAGCTGTGACATGCAGGTTCAGACAACCTTTCCACTTTTTACTGAATGAACCAGTCTGAAGTTCTGTTAACTTTTTTTTTTTTTTTTGCACTTGGGCTTCTTTTCCCATGTCTTTCTAACGTTATTATCAGATGTTCACACTTTTATTCCCTGTTGATGCATCACTCAGAAAATGTACAAGAAAACAGAACTATGATATAAGTTTGGACCTTTAACTTTAAAGGTGATAAACAGTAGTTCCTTGTCCTGGACATGCAATGAGGGGACAGGAGCTTTGCAGTGTGAATCAGGGCAGCTGAATCAGGACCTATATTATCACACTGGATAATTTAGCAGTTGTTACTGACCTTGATCTCTTCAGAAATTTCCCTCTTACATCCATGACTATATGGGAGAAAGTAAATGCCTTTTAAATACTTTTTTTATTTATTGATTTAAACCATGACCTGATCCAGTAGACCTCTCAGTCAGCTAAAAAGCCTTCATCCTAGTAGTTCATTCTCATTTTCCCTCCCATCTATGAAAGCTTTGTTTCTATACCGCAAAGCTCAGAGAGAGGTAGTGCTCGTCTGGGATTACACAGAATGTTACAAAAAGAGCAGCTCTTAGGAGCCTGAGCAGCAAACATCCTGGTGAGGCAAAGGAAGAGAGATGATTTTAACGGGACTTTGGGTCCAATTTGGAAGAACTGTTGACATACTGTGAGTTGCATAGAGGTTGCAAAATTCCCTCTCTGCAGGAAGTTTATACATTGTTTGATACTCATAGTTTTGCAAGAGCCTTAAGGACAGCAGTTGCAAGTGCTGTTGCAGTGCAGTTGCACTTATTCCTGCATTAAGGTCAAGGGTAAGGAGAGCGGTTATGTCCACGTTATGCAGTGAAGGAGAACCACCTCTTGTCCCCTGCCTCTAGCTCTAGACAAGAAGTCAGTCTTGCAGCATTAATATGGCTGAATAGACGAGCCAAGCAGGGCTGCTCATTCACCTCAATAAAATGCCAGACTATATCAAGGGTCAGTGGTGTGTCTCTGAAGTCAAAATGCTGTATTTATTTTCTGCAAAGACTGAAAGAGATGCTTGGGATTTGTTTTAAATGAATTTTATTTATTTTTTTTAAATAGTTTAGAAAACCGAAGTGTTTTTTTTGGTAATCATTTGCAATATATCTTTTCTCGCATTGCATATAAATCATAATGAATCTGGGCCTTTAAATGCTTGGAATTAAGTTATAATTCTCACAGTCGTCACTGTCTTCTGCATTGGCTGTTATATCCTGATGAAGTCCTGACTTGGAATAGTAAAATGCACCAATATTAGTTTAACAGAATAGTGCAAGGCCTGCATGCCCTCTGGTGGAAGCAATCCTTCACAGTCTACTGTAGATCAGCTCTTGTGGCCATGCTAAATGTCTGACCTATGGACAGACACCATCTCCTTTGTTATACTCAGTTACTCAATTAAGTTATGTTTCTCCACAGCAGAGTTTGTTAGCTAGTAAGAAGAAAAACTCTTCCAGTGTATTTTTTTCATACTTTTCATTGAAGTGTGAACTCTTTCATTTCTCTTCAACCTGTTTCTTGACTTTTTAACCTTGTTTCTCCACTATAATAAAAAGAAAATGAGTTATATGTTATGTAAAGGTATTGAACAGTATCTCATTATGGACACAAGTTTTATAGAATTTTGCTCTGCTTTTAAGGAAGTTTACAGGTCCGATATAAGCTGAGTAAGGATGGGCTCCTTATTTTCACAATTGACTCTGGAAATTTTGCCAACCGAGAGCTGCACCATGTGAAGATTAACAGAGAAGGCAGAGAGCTCATCATTCAGGTATGTCCTGGCTTATTTTCAGGGCTAGATTCCCAGTTTCGTGTTCGGTGTAAAGGAATACTTCATGCTACAAACAGACCCACTGATTTCAGTGCCTGATTGCCAGTAGGAGGTCCAGCAGCAGAAAAGCCCTATGAGTTAAACCAAAGCTCCAACCAGACCAGGGCCTGGCCCAGACCCTACCTTGAAGAGTGCCCAACAGTGGTATTTTCAGCAGAGTGATTTCTCCTTTGTCTCTTACAATTTGTGAACTGGGAAACACCCTTGACCAGAAATTTATCTGGACCACTAGAGCAGTGCTGGGGCCTAGGGTTATCTGTGTGACCTGTAGGCCCAAAGGGTGCACACAATGTATATCATTAAAAAGCTGCCATATGGAGAAAAACAGCCAAGGAGGGAGCACCTGGGAAGTTATTTCATTAGGTATATGTGCCCCAAAGGAGAATGTGACAACAGCAGCCTTATCTTCTCAAACAGGAAGGGCTGAGGGAATGCGGGGTGCAGCCACTGTGTGCCTGCTGATGTCCTGTCCCTTTGCTAGATGTAGGCCCACCCTTCAGTGTGCCCTATGACTGTGGTGATTTCAAGGGAGATGAGACCCCTCATCTGCCCCTGTTCTCTTGCATTGCCTGTTTTCCAAAGGCAGGATGAAGAGTACCATCTTACTGCTCCTTCTGCTTTCCTTCTGAGGCTAATTACATCATTTCGAATTACAAAACAAATTTGCTAGGTCTGGGCCATGATCATTTAACAGAGGAGTGGCAGCATCGGTCTAAGGAGAAACCATGTGTTAATGAAAGAATAGAATGAGAAAGCAAAAGAAACACATGGAGCACCACGGTTTTTCTTTCCTCTGCAATTTCTATTTCTTGTTGTTAAAATAATATGCAGTTAACGCAGCAACTAAAATAGGTAAGCCTGATTATCTAGGAAGGAGGTTTAAGCTAACAGTCAGGGTTTTTCTCTATTACCAGTCTTCTATTGTCTGCTGCACTGTGGTTTTCTTCTATTGAGAACTAATTCTCCACAATACATTCCTAGAGAGGTCTCCTTTGAGTGCACTCTGAAGTGACTAGACATGAAATTTGGGAAGCAGGGGAATTTCAGTGTTAAACATTTTAAGCTTTTCTTCAGGGGAAGTTTCTTTAAATCCCTTTACATGACTATACTTGTGAACCTTCAGCTTCTCATGCAAAAATCAAAGCACGTTCACTTTGCTATCTTTAGAAACTGAATCACGGTTGGGGGCAGAATTAACTTATTTGCAGCTGAGAGCCTTCCCACAAGTTTGCGGTACAGAGAAAGATCTAGGGGTATCTGTATGCTGTTTTAATAAACTAATTTTATGGACCTCTTCCAGGTTGATCAAGTTCTCAAACTCAAACACAACTTTTCTGAGATTGATTTTAAGGCCACCAAATCACTTACCCTGGGCAAGGTCACAGGTAGGTTTTACTAAAAATATTTCGGACTCATCAGTTATTATAGTGCTTGAGTTAACCTGTGCTGTGTGCTGGCTTTTTAACAGAGTTGGTTTTTTATTTGGCTGATTTAGCTGTAAGGGTTAGCCTGAGCATTCTAGTACTCCTACTTATAAAAGCTCACCTATGCAAAAGTTTGGCAGCTTTACTTGTTTGCACTGATAGCAGTATTACCTTCTCCCATTGCGCACTCCAGTAAAGTGATTCATACAGCCTGTGTGGCTGCACAGGGTGGCATCATTTTGCTGACTGTAGCTTGCTCTTCTGAAGCCATTTCTGTTCCCTAATGATAAGAAGAGTGCTGTGAGCCTTCATCCCCTCTATCCGTATTGCACTCCCTGTCGTTTTCTGTTTGAATTCTGCAAGGAATGTTTGTGTTACATATAGTACTGTGGCCACAATTCTGCATGCTCTGTGCATGGACCTTCTTTGTATTTACCTTTTCACACTACAAACCTGTTACAAGACCGGAAAACTTGGCCATAAATTTGGAAAGTAGAACTCCTCTATTTCATTGTCAAGTATGTCATAGTACTTTACATAAGAGAGTCACTCATTCGCAGTAAGATTCTAAATTCTTCCTTGGATATAAACATTGCAGTCCTTTGTTAGAATTGGGCCTCCATATCAAGCCTACCATCTGTTTCATTATTTCAATTAATGTGCTTTATTAATAGCACCCAAAGCCTCTGGGAATGGTAGCTAGACAGAAACAATAAACATTGTCTAGTGTCTAGTTGTACAATATAATTGTATATAATGACATCAGTGCATTCTGCATCATGCTTTACTGAGTAGATTAAGGATGGGAACTGATTTTCCTCTTAATTATAACTGATGTTTGGTCAGAATGCAGCAATCTTCCAAGCCTTTATGGACAGGTATGGGGACCTGACACTTTTCAACCCAAGTAAGGGCTAAGCTAAAATCTCATTTTGTCAAGGGTCAGCTGTAGTGCTGAAAAATTGAAAGAGCATTGCTTGTCATGATCTCTACCTTAAAGCACCAGGTATAGATAACAAATCAGTAAACCAAGGCTTTTCTAAACAGCAAATGGAACATAGCACAAAGACCTTCAAACATATAACCAGCAAACTGAAGTTGCAAGTTGCAACTCAGCATCACAGAGAGAAGCTAGATGTAGCCACAAAAATAGTAATTTTACAAGTTCAAGTTTCTTAAAATGTCAAAAAGCCCAGATGTGTATCTCCAGGGGTTTGGCATTCAGTTCCACTGAACACCACAGATCTGTCTCTAGACAAATTCTAATGGATACGTCCTCCTCTGTTTTTTTCTCTCTTGCTCCAAAGTTTCTTGGGATTTTGTACTAGTAATAACATTAATGATAGCAGTAGTTAATCTTCGTAATGACACTACAGTCATGAACTTGTTCATCCAGCTGATAGGAAATCTTATTGCTGTACCAGGAATCTCACAATTCATCCCAGCAAGTCACTTTAATTCCAGCCTAATTCTAATTCTGGTTTCTTCTTCATATATTAAATGAATTTCCTCAGACTATTCTTCTGTGTTAGGGATTCATTTGCCAAGTTTTATTCCACATTTGTAGCTCTTTTGAGGACAGTCCTTATGACCTCACATTGCAGGTCACAGATTCCCCTGACTCTTCTTCAGGCTGAGCAGACCCAGCTCTCTCAGCCTTTTCTCTTACAAAGGATACTCCAGTCCCTTAATCATCTTTGCAGCCCTCTGTGGACTTACTACAGTAAATCCTTGTCTGCTTTCTACTGGGGAGCCCAGAACCAAACCCAGCACTCCAGTTATGCAACACCCATAGAGAGTACAGGGGAAGGATCACCATCTTCTGTCTGCTGACATTGCTCTTCCCAAGGCAGTCCTGGATGCCAGGATAACATTGGCCACCATTGCTGAATGGCATACTGCTGGCTCATGGTCAGCTTGTTGTCTGCCAGGACCCACCGGTCTTTTCTCTGCAAAGCTGCTTTCCAACTGATTGGGCCCCCAGTCAGTGCTGGTGAATGGGGTTATTCTTAATCCAAGTGTAGACCCTTGAATTTTCTTTGTTGAACTTCATAAGATTACTTTTTTCCTATTTCTCCAGTTTGTCAAGGTCCCTCTGAATGCTGGAGAGATCATCTGGTCTATCAACCCTGTTTTGTATCTTCTCCAAATTTACTGAAGTTGTAACCTGTCCAATACTGACAATAAAAAAAATAAAAAAGCCCGACTGCTACAAAATCAAGAGTGCTTGCCTTGTAGTATCAAATGAGGAACTAGACTTTAATGTAGAACTTACATAAATGTGTCCATTCATAATTTCTAATACTTTATGGGTAAAATATTAACCATAGCTAGTTATAATGATGGCTTACCAAAAGGTGAATACTGTTAACCTAAACCAATATGCTCCAGCTTCTTCCTTGTTCATCATCCCTTTCCCCTCAGTAAAAGCATAAACTTCTGGAGGCATGTGATGCTTAGTAGTAGATCTAGACTTTCGGCAGTGTTTGTTTTGAACGTCACTGGGATTTAGGTACCATTTAAGTGACCACTGAAATAGAACCATATAGAAAAACTGTACCCTACACATCTGTACTATACTCTCCTGAAATTCTGTCTCTTCTAACCTGAATACCACTGCAAGCAATCATTTGCCTGCTCTAATAGTTTATTACGGTTGCTTAACCACATGATTATATCATCTTCTTTCTTGACTCTACCATTCATTTTTCTCTGGCTGAGAAATCTCTAAGAGGGCTTCCAGCAAGACATCTCACAAGACTAAAACCTCTTCCTTACTAGATTTTCTTATGATAACCATGCTAGCATAGTTGGAACTCTTGAAAAGTACAGTTTTATTCAATGACCAGTTTTTAAGTCTCTCACTGCCCCCAGCCCCTTTTGACTTTCTTTAGTCAAAAGCTACTTACTTACAAATTACAGTTTGAATGGCTGCCCTACACCCGTCTCTGAATTCCAGGAAAAAGCCTTCCATTTAAGGCAGAGGGGTTCACCTGGAATTCAAATATAGGGACACTCACTCTGCCACAGACTGTTTGAATGACCTTGGGCAAGCCATTTATGTACAGATATAAAGGTAAGTAGGCATTTTATTCCCACTGGAACCAATCTGAGCTTTAGTATCTCTGTTCTTTATCAGTAAAGCATGGATAATAGAACATCCCTGCATCAGAGGGGCGCTAGGAGGATAAAAGCATTAAAGGCTGTGAGCTGTTCAGATCCACAGTAATGGGGCCATATAGCTGCCTTAGAAATATCAATCTAAATATAAGTGTGGCTTTGAAGACAAGGGAGTAAAAAAAAAGCAGCATTCAAGTAGCCAACAGACGTTTGTTGAATTCATCCTCACAGTATCCAACGGTGATAGAGAAATATTATTATCCCATAGTTCATTGTCATTTTTCTTCACACATATAGAGCTAAGACGCGAAAGGACCTATCCAAAGCTCATCACTATCAATGGGACTCGTTTCCTGGACTTTAGTGAGTACTGGATTCAGACCCCAAGTGGGTTGTACAGTTTATTTGCAAAGCCTTAGTGAAATCTTAGCCAGAGTCCCAGTGCATTTACTTTAAGTGCTCCTTACAGAGATCATACTGCTGAACTTAACCACGTGAGCACTATTCTATTGACAATCTGACCTTACTGTGAGGCCAGTTCTGCTTTAAACAAGGGAGTGAACTGCGTGACCTTTAGAGGTGTCTTTCAATTTAGATTATTCTGTAATTCTCTGATCTCAGATACACATTTACATATGCTTAGGTCTTGTCTAGAATAAAAAAGCTGTTATCCCAATGGAAAATATCATCTATTTGTTTTGGGGTTCACTGTATGATTCATAAGTGTCTGAATAACAGTTCCTTTCTACCCCATAATGTGTATGGTGTTGAAAGAAAGAAGAGTGAATGAAAGGATCTGAAAGTGGCTCTAGTTCAGTGTTGGAGTTCTTTATTTCTATTCTGAACTAGTTATATCAGCTCAGAAGTACCTAAGATGTGACCATATCTGCAGCAGCTTTTAGGTTTTTTTTCTGTTTGGTTTTTTTTTTTTCCCCACTTTGAAAATTTCTCATTGTGCTTCACCATATTTAAATCTTTTGCCATTACAATACCTGGAAAAACAATCAGTGATGCTGAGAAATGAATCTAATTGCAGGGTAATGAATCTAATTCTTTGCATATTTGCTTCTGAGCAAGTTAATACACTAGTAGTGTAGTGATTACAAGAGTAAAGGAAATAGAAAGGAGATTTGAAAGGAATTTAGGAGTATTCTGAAGAAAAAGGTTGCAAAGATTTCCTTAGCACCTATTCATGTTGACCTGTCTAATTTATTTGTGTCCTCAAAATAATGAATTAGCAGAACATCCCACACTAGTGATGTAAAGAACTGTGTAGCCTAGCACATGATCATGATACCTTTTATCTCTAAAAGCTTGAACTGAAACACACTTAAGTTGTAGGAGTCTTTACACTGAATCATTCAGCTTATCTGAAAAGTAATTTTATTAAAATCATTGTGTAGGAGCAGTACAATTTTTATTATTTGTATAATACATTTTCTTACTAAAAGTTCACAAGAAGAAAATGGAATCCATACACAGAAGAGATCACAGTACAATTAATCTAGGAGTGGTGTCATAGTACAGGAGATGATAATGGGATAATTAAATCACAGTGGGTAAGTTGGCATCAAGCCCAAGATGCAAAATTTAACCCTGAAGAAGCATCTCCTTTTGGGGGGTTTTGATGGAAAGAACATAAGTTGTAGTCTTTTTTTTCTTTTTTTTTTTTTCTTAGCCCTTTGTGGAAAGTCATTCCCTTTTTTAAGCTCTCAAGCTCACAAATTTCTTGAGAAATTTAAAGTCACTAGCTGACTATATTGTACTCTACCATTTTTACAATACAGCAAGAGTTATAGTCTGGATTTGTCTTGTCACTGCAAAGCTCTGTCCTTTACTGCAGATTCTTCCCACCCTAAATGCCTATTTCTTAGTAGGAACCTATCCTGGAAAAAGATGTCTTGGGTGTGTTTTAAGTCTAAAATTGTTTTTCCCCGTAGTAGCCTAGTAAAGTATTTGGGAAAATGAGAATAGCTACTTAGGAGAGACATTTGGGACCAAGATAGCACTAGTTAAAATAAAAAAGCTTGGCTATCATAAGTGCTTGAAGCAATCCAAGGTTTGAGCCAACAATGCCATCATGTTTCTATTAAAAAGAGATGAAATACATTCAGACTTTTTCTCCAGCAGTATCATTTACTTTAAAATCCTAGCACCACACTTAAATCTCTTTTTTTTCCCCCAATGATAATATTGCCTAAATTTGTCCAAGATTATTTACTTCTGTCTAGAAATTTTATTTTTAATTTGTTTTTTTGCTGCTTGAATTGATTTTAACTGTCTACTCATGAGAAAATCATGTGTTCTTTTGCACAATCTCTCTATTTCTTGCATATTTTCTCCTTTTTATGGATAATGTTTTGAGCCCATGCAAAATCACATAGGGCTGACTGTGTTATGACAGTTTAAGATTCAAATGTCAAAAATTTTGATGTAATAAATTTCACATTGCCATTCAAAGCAGCACTTCATTTTCAATGACAACCTGTCGTTTAGAAAACATACTAAATGCATGTCTGAAATTATCTCTGCTAAGCCTAATGAAACAAAAATTCTCAAATCTTTCACTTTACATGAAATGTTCAGTTGCCAGTAAGTAAAGCCTGGAGTGTTCTGCTGATTCCTGGGAAAACTTGAAAGAAAAAGTCCCTTTGCTTTGCTCTTGCTGTTGTTTTCTGTTTCAGAAGTGTTTTGGAGGTATGCTGAATGCTTGGAGCCCTGTCTCCTGTTTAATCTCATCCTTTTCCTAAGGAAGAGCCAAAGTGGCTGAACTCAATATTTCTGACTAGAAAAAGTTTCTGTGTTGTTAACACCACCACTTTTGTGGCAGACTCATACCAAGAAATGAAATTTCTCCATGGATGCCTTTTTGCAGGTTCCAGTCTAAACCAAGATATGCTTTCTTCCCTTTCTAAATTAATAATTAGTATCAGCAATGTTTACTGAGGTTGTTGAAGGACAGGGTAGTGTATATTTCTAGGTAACTACATGGTACTTGGTTGTTGACTAAACTTATATGAGACAGGAGCAATATGGAGATTACAAGAGCCTTTTACTTATGGCTCACAGAAACAAATCTAGTGACAAGGTCCAAGTAGTAATCTTGCCAATGATGTTCAGCACCTTGGTAAACTGAGGTGAAGTATATAGTATAACTTCCACAAAAAGCATCTTTCTATTTCTCCGACTGGAAAAAAAGGACTACCAGTGCTTCAGTATATAGAGTAAATTATCCTTTGCACCTCCACCTAAGTGAAAACTATCTAAGTAGTATGTTTAGATTAATGAGCTAGTTAGGGTGCAGATATTTAAAACATTTTATATCCTCACTGATGTTAAGAAGTTTCTAATAAGGCAATCTGTGATGGGCCTTTCTGGATGTTAGTGAGCACACAAGTAAACGTTCATCTCTGATTTAATTTTGAATGATATGAAATTAATGTTTAGAAAGAAAACTGGATAAGTATACCAGGTAATGCTTATGGTCCCATTTTCTACAGTGTTATTTTCAGAAAGGTCTTTTGAGCCCCTCTTTCCGCACACAGATAACACTTTTGGTTTCTCTGATTCCAGTTTGCTGTCATGTTAGCTATCCTTTATTTTGTCTTAATTTGCTGATTCATTGCTGAGCAACCTCATGCATGGTCCTAGAGATTTGCAGGAGAATTCTATTATTCTATTTATGATGAAAATTAATTCCCCATTACTGAGATATTAAGATTTAAGATTGCTTTATTTAACATTTTAAAACAAGTGTGTTACAAATGCCAGAGGTGCACAAAAACCAGCTGTACAATACAATGTCTGTTTTGGAGAACAGAAATGAATCAGCAGAGAAATTATGTGGATATAATAACTATAGTATTGCAAATACAACTGCATGTTTTACCTAATTCTCTTTGTCAAGGAAAGCTACTGCAAACACGTTAAACTAGAAAACAGGAGAGTAAAACTGATGCAAATTTTATTGATCTGTGACATTGCAGACAGCTTCCAGTGAGCAGCTAGAGGACCCCACAAAAAGTTAGACCAACTGATGCACAACTCAACAGAGAAAGCTTTTTTTTTTCCTAAAAAAAAAAATCCTAAAAAATACATTTATTAAATTTATTAAAAAATAAATTTTTCCTAAAAATAAATTTATGGAAAAATAAACCTAAATTCTAGGTAATGAACAGTTAAATTACTCAAAAGCCAAAAAAAAAAAATGCCTTCTCACAGTGAGCACCCCCCCATACAGAGATAATTCAAAGTAACTCAGTCTCTACTCAGTCTCCTGTACCACAAACAGAAACACTATGCTAAAATGTCATAAGATCAAATCGAACTATCAGCAGCAATTCAGTATAGTTTTCCAAGCCAGTCTAATGCATGGAAAGATTTACAGCACTATGAGGTCACAGGAAGGCCACTGACATTTCACATGACCTTAGTTCAACACAGACCTTGGAGCTTCATGGAGCTATTTCTTTTACTGAGCACTGCATCATGTAGTGAAAATATCTTTTGGAAAAACATTTTATTGTGATTTTAAATCACAGTTTCTTCTTCAAGACTTCAAGTGACAGAATGGCCTTCAACCTTTAATAAGCCTTTCCCACAGGTAATCATATTATAAACACAGCTTTACATTATCCACACAGAGATTCATAGGGCATCACAAGTCATTCACGTCCAAGATGCGCAGGCCTCTTGTTGAGTTCAGTGAAAGTCCAACTTTCTGAAAGACTTAATCATGCACTGAAAGCCTTATAAAAAAGAAGTCAGCCTGTATCTGTGCAGGTGGAGTTTTTATCAGAGGACTCTGGGGTTGTTTTCAGTTTGTTTTTTGACTTTATTTTTATTTTTAGTTATTACTTTTTTATTTTTTCAAATTTCAAAGCTTTTCAACAAATCTAGTTCTCATTAATGCAAAGCTGACTTTGTCAAAAGACTATGGGAATTTGCCCTTAATTTGACTTTTAAAGAAAGCCTTCAACAGCACTCTATCTTAGACTTTTCAAGCTACCATACCATGAAAAAAGAATTCATTATTTCTTAGGTTTTACCTTTTGCACATTGGGGCAGAACAGAACAATTTAGATTGCTCGATGCCTAAAAGATAACAACAAAACCACCTTTTGTGTCAGAGCTAAGAAAACAGGAAAGGCTGAGAGTACAAATGTTTACAAAGGTTTATGTAAATTCAACAAAGAAGACAAATACAGTAAATCAGCCTTTTTAGTTTTATATAAGCCTTCTTGCAGAAACTTGGGAATGATTCTTTGTCTGTTTTATAATACCTCTGCCAAAATCTCATTAAAAACCTGAATGCAATGCTTCCTACATACTTTGAGAAGAGCAAATGTGAACCTCTGTAAGGCTGCAATTTTTCCATTGGTAAAGTCTCACTGTTTCCCTTCCTGTGTCTCCTTCTGGCAGTTGCCCACAGCCCAGAAGTTTTCCCCATGACAGCTCTGGCAGTGATAGGTCAGTAGACTGAGGGGTCTCCTATAATACCCCTGGGAAAGAATGGCCAAACTCTTCCAAATTGTATTTCTGTGAAAACCTTCAAACATAATTAGTAAATCTTTCTTGGCTTATTCCCTCTGACTGCCTGACATTATGGACTCAGATCCTTAGTGCCAAAATTAACCTGTGATTTGTGCTCGTTTTGAGAAGTCTTGGTATTTTATTATACATAAAAGATGTATATGTCTTTCTGAAAAGAAAAGTCAGTTACAAAGATGTAAGAGAAGTTCTACTTTTTTCCTAAATTCTTTTGGCTGAGAGCTTGTAAATCATTGTATTTGAATGATGGTAGGAAAATTGGAATCTATTTTAAATTTTATCATCTTGCTCTTTGAAGCTATGAAAATAAACTGTAAAAGCTGAGAATCCTTATTTTCTAATGTCATTGGAACTATTTCCAAAGTTTTGAATGCTAGATTTTTTTTTTTCATTAGCAAGTAAATTTGAAGACTTTGAATAACTATTGATACTTTTTTAATGTGCATTTGTGGTTTTTGTCTTGTTTTTTTTGATTGACCTTGATACCAAAGCACATCATGCTACAGACCCCTGAGCAGTATGAATTTCAATTTCTGGAAAGTAAATAAATGAGAGCTTGGAGGAAAGGGAAGATGGCTTCACCGTCCTTCATTGAGTTTTCAAAACAACCTTTGATATTAAAACATTTAGAACTAAATAAAAAACACATGCCTTTGAATTTGCTTTCTCTTTGTGAAATGAACACAGGCAGACACATACATTAATTGCACAGTCTCATCTTCTGGCTGGAAAAGAGCATGGGAATACTGGTTTTGACTTAAATTAAATGAGTTATAGTTTTGAATTTTATTTTATGAGTCGAATAGGGCTGGCAGAGTGACAGCCTAGCTCATAATTAGGAGGATTCCTAGGAACTCTATTATAAAAATAAGAAGTGCTAGCAACATAATTACATGGATTGGAAAAGTTAAAAAATAGATGCCTGAAGAAGAGTGGAAGCCTTTACTAGGAACCTATCAATACTGGACCACATGAAGCATTACATAATAGACAATGGAGAGCAGGATCCTTTGTGAAAAGAGTGGAGGAAGTAGAATGCCTCAAAGACACATCTGTGAACATGGTGTTATTAACAGATGCAAAAAAGTTGAAGAGGATCACCCCCAAGATCCTGTGATAGTCAGTGTTGTTATTTTTACTGTTTATAATTATTGCTGTGCTGATTAGCACCTATAAATGTGTTAGGTATTGTCAAGACAATAGGAAAAATGGATAAAGAAAGGAACACAATGCAGTCTTTTTTTTTTTTGTCCAAGCCAACTTGATAGTAAGTAGGTAAGTAGCACTGTAGAGAAAACACTGGGGATGGTAATGTTGTGGGTCATGTCAGGGAGGACTTGTGGGCTGCTTAAAGAGAACCTGAACAATTGAAATTGAACGAAGAGAAGTAAAACAGTAGGTAAGACAATAAAAGGATTAATTTTTTAATGTGTCTTCCTAAAACAGACAATCCCGAGACTGTTTTTCTGTTGTGCTGCAGATGGTTTTTCACTGGACCCTGAAGTCTCAAAGGCAAATGCCTATGGATTCACTGGCTGCCTGTCCTCTGTTCGGTATAACCACATTGCTCCCCTGAAAGCTGCCTTACGCCATCCCAGCATTGCTCCTGTGACTGTCAAGGGCTCCTTGACTGAATCCAGCTGTGCATCCCTGATGGAAGCTGATGTGAACACAGCAACCACGATATATTCCTCATCAGGTATGACCTGCCAAGAGGGGAATGGGAAAATTAAAGAATATCGGGGTGTGAGGTTTCCTTCATTTTTGCTGTAATGCAATTGCGAGAGTGTTATAAACATTGGAACTGTGAAGTTGCCTTTTCTCTCAGAATTAGGAGTGTTAAGGATGGGCCTTAGGATTAGCCAATGCCACTTTAAAAGGCATTGTACTAAAACCTACCTATAACAAATAAAAAATTCTCACCACCATAGTGGAAACAGCACCTGAAGTATTGAGTGTCTGATTTGACATTCCCGTCCACTCTAGATAGCTCCAGTGCTGCAGATCTCAAAGGAAAACATAAGTGTTACACAGATTTCATATCCCAGTTGTGATCAGCAGTAAGAATCATAAGACAAACTAGTCAAATCTGTTCCCACCCTAGCAGAAAGGAGCAAAACCTCTTTGTACAAACCCCTTGACACATACGCATCACTTCCATTGAATGCTTGTAATTTATTCTCTCAGGCTGAAGGGAAGGAGCAGTACTTGAGCAGTACCAGTAAGATGATTCCAACAGTTCGTTCATGTCTTTCAATCCTGAAACTGCCCTCTGGGAATCTTAAGAATTTTGCATATGTGAATTTGTATGCAGAGAAGGAGTCTCAGAGCAGCTGGGAGCATTGTCACCACTAAACAGGGGCAATCAAGTTGCTGCTTTAGTCACCACTGCATGTAGCAGAATTCCTAATGACCAGAAAGGGGTATAAATTAAGAGCTGTTTTTTGCCCCTTGACCTCTGAAGCCACTTTCTCTTCTAATAACTAATAAAACTCTGTTATATATCATAATGTGATTCCTTTGACATTTGTACTTGCATCAAATCTCCATTTCCTGCAGCTTCTGCCTAAGATAGTAAATGGAAAAAAAAAATGTTGCAATTAGCATTCTGCATAGGGAAAAAAGCTGCTGATTACTCTGTGGAGAGCGGCTGGCAGTGTGTGTATGTGTGCGCTTCTCTCCCCCCTGCCCCCAACTTTATTTTCTCCACCCAGAGTTGTCTAAGGTATCTGCTCTGAAGCACACAAAAAATGTAAATACCGTATGTGTGATAATATTGAGAATATTAACTCCTTGCCCTGTGATCAGTCCTCCTGATGATCTAGTATTTCTGGAGTTTAGAAATCGGTAAAACCTGAGACTCAGAACTGCAGGACAGAACACAGAGCAGAATTTAGCATCTTTGCACTTATATATTTAAATCTTATAATCAGCTGCACTTTAATGTCAAGGTTAAGTACTGTCACATCAGAAATGTAGAATTATTATAAAAGCCCAAACATATCTTACCCTCTCTGTGCTTTAAAATACATTTTCTTCTCAAAATGATAAATTAAATGACAGTACTGCCTCACTATTGACATTGGTCTTGATTAAAGCCTGAATAAGATCTTTAGAACAAGTTAGTTCTGAAGACTTTATGTGCTATAGTAAGAGCACTGGGTGGTAGATTCTTGTAAAAAAAAAAAAAAAAAAAAAACACAACAATCTGTAGCAAATTATACTTTGTACAGATGTACTTGAGAATTACATTTATGCATGGAAAGGATACATTTTAATAAAAAGAAGATAGTTAAGGATTAACTTTCAGCCACTTGTATCTCAGTTCATTACTTCCTGATTTCTCATTATTGTATGTCTGAGAAGAAAAATAGAACTCAAAGTTGACTCTACATGTCTGTGTCAGTTTTCTAGTGTACAGATGCACCAAAAATGACCTTTAGGAAATCTCAATGTAAGTGTGTGGAAAAAAAAAAAAAACTTTCTATACTTAAAAGCTGAAAACAATTGAAGCTCTTTCCTTCAAACAAGAATATTTGTTGTCTTCAAGAAAGTCCCATAACTAACAGATAATTAATAAAATGTAGTCACTTGTGGCTCAGTTATCCATACACACACTTTTTGATTATGAAACACAAAACGAAACCTGACATTGTGATTTTGATATTTAACAAAGATGTGCAAATCACCTTATTCCTTGCTGAGATACATGTAGAGATATTGGCATTCTGAGCTCTACACTGATGGCATAAAGATGTTGGACTCTTACTGTACTATTTGTTTTAGTGTGTTAAAATACTGTAAATGCCACAGCAGATGCAGCTGTGAGAATGGTGGAATTCTGAACTGTTTGTCAGCCCAGGTCTTCATACAGTTAATGTAAAAATACCGAAGACAGAAATATTTTTGCTTCTGAAAGGCAACCTAGATGGTACAAGTCCCTGTCTCATTTTGCTTGTTCTGCTGAACCTGATATTTCCTCATGAAAAGGAGCAGTAGATGAGCCATAGGCAGCCTTGGCTGTAGTAGCTATGGGATTAAAGTAAGGAGAAAAAAAAAAAAAGTAGTTATGACTTCAATCCCAAAATTCAGGAGAGGGACCTACTTGGAAGAATCTCATGAGATACTGGGCTGCTGAGAAGAGGGGTCCAGGACAGCTGTTTGATTTACAAGGATCACCTTCTCCAAGATCAAGAATGGTTCATCCTGATGGGCAGGAAAATTTAGCAATGATAATAGGTCCAGAGAGGTTGTGGAGTCTCTGTCCTTGGGTGTTTTCAAAACCCAAATGGATACAGCCATGGGAAACTGTTGTAATAGATCCAGTTCTGAGCAGGGGTTTGAACTAGATGAATTCCAGAGGGGTCTTCCAACTTCATCAATACTGTGACTCTATGACTCACATTAATGTCATCAGTTATATCTAAAAGGAGGAGGCTGTCCCGAAAAATTCTCTTATGAGACAAAGTGTTGCTTTTCCTCGGCTTCACAGTTTATTGTGTTCCCACTGGGAATGGTTCAGCTGTTACATGCCATCTGCTCCCCTGTAAAAAACACTTATCTCCTTGTATCTTGATTTTATTTCTCAGTCAAAACATAATTCTTAAGACCTATGCCTGTTGGCCCCCATTCTGAAAATGATTTGCAACATTTGTTTTGGTTTCTTCTCAGTGCTTAAATTCTGGTAACAGTCACCAAAAAACAATGGAGCTTTGATAACATGTAGAATCAGAACTTACGTACCTTTTTGGCATGAATTACATCTGATATATTTTTAAGGTAGATATTTAATTTCACTTTTCCATACACAGTTAATAGTCTTTCATGGCGCTACTTGACTAATACCACGCACCAAATACCAGTTAGAGATATTTCTTCAGTTACAGTAGGACTGATAATTCAACAGGTGTGTATTTTTACTGTCATTAATTTCACTAGAGACATCTGAGGACTTGGACAGAAAATATACTTTATCTGCACTTATGTGTAAAAGAACAATTTTTATCCCTGTTCCAGTCCCACGAATATAGTAAATAAGATGAAGCATTACCATGACTATTTGTTGCTTGGCAACATCACTATAAGCACCCAATATCCAAACAAGGGACCTATTGTAAATAGGTCTCAACTTGAGTGTCCAAATCTGTCAAAATTAGCAATTACATTCATGGTGATTATGGGTGTACTAGTGTCGTACTGGAGATATTCAGTTGACCCCCAAAGTCCTTTTTGTGCCTGTAGCTCAGAAAATGAACTGCAGATAGAGTGAACCCTGACTGTTTAGAATGAATTTGTTTGATGAGAAATCCTTCCACCTCTAAATCTCACAGTAGCCTCTTTGAAACTGATGCCTTCTGCATGTCTTTGGGGCTCATATGAATCTTGGAGGAGAATAAGGGAAAAAGTACTCTCATTATGATCTTAAACAAACCAAAGCCACCATCTTTACAAACTCAGCACCTCCTGATACGCAAATATAAAATAGTTGTGTGTTTATTTAAAAAATATCTTATTGGATGATGGAGTACCTAAATGTGACTTTGTCAAGTACTAAGGCAATGTTCAGTTGCAATAAACCTTGCGATACTCTGAGTTTCTCAATCAGGCTTACATTTGTATTGGAAAGATCAGTTTGGCAAAGCAATACAATACATAGCAGAGGCAGTCATCCCTAACTCCAGAGTACATGCACTGAATGGTAGCCTGGAGGTGTGCAAAGGAAAGAAATACAAATAGGCTCTTTAAAGGAGAGGGTGAGATGAAAGAAAAAAAGAAAAAGGAAAAAAAAAAAAAAGAGGTGAAAGAAAATGTACAAAAGTACAAAAAGGACAAAAGTAGGTACAGTGCCATAACTCCACTGACTTCAGCGAGGGCTTGACCTCTCAGTTTTGAATCTGAATTTGAAACTCCCAGCATGTAGACATTTTGGCCCACTGTTTTTGACAGCAGTCATTTATAGCAAGGTTAGAAGAAAGCTTCAACATCTAGGAGTTTTTAATATAGGAATTCATTTATGACCCCTGTCTGTTTTGAATTCAATTTGACCACTGCATTTCTGCAATGGAGAGGAAAACATCCCTTCCAAGATATTGTTCCAAGCAGAGACTGCTTCTCTTTATGGGATTGAATTTGACTTGTATATCTTCACCTACAAATGTAGGTCAGGTCTGTACCTGTCTAGTTTTCCTTTTGCTTCTTTCTGATATTGTTTCTTAGGTACTAAGAAAAAAAAAATACAAAAGGCTAGTTCAAATGTCTCTCTGTGATTCCTCTATGGATAAACTGAGAAAACACTTTCAGATGTTAGAGTAGTTGTGAGTCTTTCTGTTTCCTTTTAAATACATCCTTAACAGACTTTGCTCTTGGACACATAGGAGAAAATTGTCCTGCAAGCTCACTTTATTTTTCAGAGAGCTTTCTGGTTTGATTCTTCAGTCCCCCAAATCACATCTTTTGAAAACATGTTACAATTCATGAGGGTAAAAGGACACTTCTGTCTAAGCCACAGTGAAAATTAATGTAGTTGATACAGAAAATAAGTCTTGTTTTGTTTAACCAACTGCAGATCCTTTTGGGAAGACAGATGAAAGGGAGCCTCTCACCAATGCGGTCAGAAGTGATTCTGCTGTGATTGGAGGTAACTTCATTTTTAAAAATTAAAATTGAAATATAATTCTGTCATGGCAAGCATCTAGGTAACTTTAAATTTGGGCCCCATAAAATCCAATTCAGCTGTTTTTTGTGATCTGATGCAAGTCTAGCATTTCCTCAATTTATTAGCACACATCTATATCAAGTTACCTAGATCGGTACCTGTATTAAGAACTAAGGCCATAGTGTTGGGCTTGGTATTGGTATACATGGTATAGGGTACCAACCAAGGTAGCTGGTAATTGCCTTACACACCACTCTGATGAGAGCCTCAACAGAGTATTCACACATTCTCTACTTCTTGAGCTCTCGATTTGCAAGTTGATGTTGTGGAACTTGCTAGGTCATATGGAAGCATTTATATACTGGGGAAAGTTGTCTTTATAGCTTCATGCAGGATTTTCATTTTCCTTTAACAACCTGGAAGGCAATTTATCTCTGTTTATTTTATAGGACACCCAGTGGGGAGCTGTCTTTGATAATATCTAGAAACTATAAACCTAAGTGTACAAGGCTCATGCAAGGTTTCAGAGATAACACAGAAGAAAATACGACAGAGCAGGAATTTGTTTGAGCAGACAGATTTTTTTTCTTTTTTTTTTTTTTTTTATAAACAAACACACTGAACCAACTTTACTACCAGTGAAGGCAGAATTTGACTCAAATTGAAAGGTCAATTACATCAATGCTTGCTGCTTTAAGTCTCACCTAAAGTGACAAAATAGCAATAAAGACTATCGGAGAGGGTGTGATAGAGACAGATGACTGTACAGACTGAGAAGAGCTGCTATATCACATCCACTAGCTGATTTGCAATGGTGATGTATTTTTGACATAATTGAGTCTTTTGGTTTTGTATTTTACCCTTTATATCCTTCCTTTTTTACCCCTCTTCAGGTGTAATAGCGGTTGTGATATTCATCATCTTTTGCATCATCGCCATCATGAGCAGATTCCTCTATCAGCACAAACAGGCACATCGAAGTAGCCAGACAAAGGAGAAGGAACACCCAGAAAATCTTGAGAGCTCTTTTAAAGCTGACATTGACTTGCAGAACACAGTGAGCGAGTGCAAACGGGAATATTTCATTTGATGGACAATGCAATTTCTTCTTACTCTTACTCCCCTAACCAACCTCCTTCCCTTTCTTTCCTTTCCTTCCTTTTCTCTCTCTTTTTTCTTTTCTTTTTAACATTCATTTTTTGCTATTTTTTTTTTTTTTCATTTGGGAAAGACCACCCTGCACAGGAAACACTAACAACAATCACAGTGCCTCACTCTCTGCACAAGAACCTGGCAGTCAGTTTACTTCTGCAGCTCAAGAGACGTGTTATCCCACAATACACAGAATAAGATCCACATGCGCACCTGGTTTCTTCTTTGAGTTCCTGGATGTTTCAAAGGCCCTACTTTTACTTCTATTTTTTCTCTGAAACCATTTAATTAATCACTTTTACACTAGAGCTGGACTATGTAAAGTAGAGGTAAAGTAGCTGAGTACGTAGCTCTGCAGATACTGGGACAGGATAGAGGGAAAGAATGAGACCAAAACACCAGACTTATTTTACAGGTTCATTTAAAACAATCACAAAGAACCAGCCAAATTCTCAAATGATATGAATTGATATATATATCTATTGATTTCAGTGGTGTTACATTAATTTATACCAGTTGAGAAGCTGGTGTGAGGTAATGAAAAATAAGACTGTCTTTCTCGTTAGGCTCCTTCCCCCAGCCTCCTGTCCTTTTACTGTAACTTTTAGGCTAACCAATACTTTTCCAACAATATATATATATCAACAATAAATGTCATTCCCATATGCCTCTTTCATCTCCATCTCATAAGGTTGGCTTTATAGACCCAACATACTCTAGCATAACTCTAGATGAAGCATGGAAATTAGTAGCTTGAATCTCCAAGGGTGTTTTAGGAAGCTGCTAGGACTTAGGTGCACTATATTTGTCTGAAATGTTAGAAATGCAGCATATGTTCATGCCATATGGAGGATTATCATGCACTGAGGTTAAACACTGTTGCCGCTTTGGCAAAGAAAAAAATACATAAGAAAAAAAAGTTCAATCTTAAACATGAGATCCACCTTCTGCCAGTTATAAAATAAATAAATAAATAATAAAAATCCAACTTCTCAGAAAAACACACAACCAAAACTGCATGAAAGATTGAGTGGTATTTCTTGTTTGTAGAAATTGGAATATCTTCTCCAAGGCTAAATAGAGAGAGGTCTAATGTCATGTCAAAAAAAGTTAATATTTAGTGAAACCTGTGTACAAGGAAGAACAACATGGAATGCTGTGAAAAAAAAAAAAAAAAAAAAAACAAATACTGTACTTAAGAGAAATGGTGGTGAAGATTAATTCAAGTCTTCTGTCCTTTCCTGATTGAAAACAATACTGAAGACTCAAATCCTGCCCATTTTACTTGTGCTGCATGGATTTCAATACAAGCCTGAAAAATTTTCTTTTCAGTCACAGTAACTGTAAGGCTAAGAAATTGAGAAGTCCCACCTAAGTGGGGTTTTTATACCCTGCTTGTGTCTGTGTAACATACTCCCTTCACATGACTGCTTTTTCCTACTTATTGCAGTATTCTTTGGATGATAATACATTCAGGAGAATTATTGTGCACCTGAAGCTCTTTTTTTCTTGTCCCCTACATCATTCTAGAGTCATCCCAGGTTGTCCACATACTGATCCTTTTCACATAGATTAAAATCAAAGAATCATTGCTTTGCTGTAATGACCAGCAAATTATTGATGAGATTACATGTGCAACTTTTTTTTCTTCCCCTCCAGGCAATACACTGATCACAGAGTTATGTAGCAGGTTATTTTTAGTGGATGGAGGGGTCAAATAAAAAGGAATTAGTAAATGACAGGTTGAAAGTGGTTATTATGTGTTGCTTCTTTTTGAAGACTTATGAGAAGTAGACTACAGCGAAGAGGAAGTAATCTTGGGTTGGTATAGTTCTTACATGAAGAGGAATATATGAGACCTGCCCCATAACCAGAAGTCTAACGAAGCAATTTCACAAAGCCAGCTATGTTGAAATTAGTATTGACGCCATTCTTCCTCGACCATGATTGACAGCAACCTTTTTGTCTCATTCTGGATGTTTTTATAATGTATGATTATTTGAGTGTATTTCTGTATGGTCTGATGTCTAATGATGGACTCATTGGCTGCGTTCCCTTTATGTTGCTTTATTTTCCACTGTGAAATCCTGGCAAAGCACTTCTTTCTTCTTCCTTCCTTTCTTTTACCAGATAAAGCTGCTTTGTTTTTCATCAACAGAAGGGAGGAATAAGCAAGCCCGTGAGCCCCTGTGCCCATGTTTGGGTCATCTTATTTGAAATGACCTCTGCATAAGAAATCTCTGAAGACCTAATGCACCTAGTTGGCTTTATTAAGAATGGAATAGGAAGAAGGGGAAAGCCAACAGGTGTATTTTTCTCTGGCCAAACTAATAGACACAAATCATTCATCTGCTTTGCTGCATGCTAGCTTGTAGTAATAACAGTACTACGAAGTGCAGATATAAAGTGCAAAGCAGCTCAAACAATGCAGTAGCTGGAGAAGGGAGACTAAGCAATGAAGCATAGTCCTCTCATTTGTCAAGTGACTAAATCACTTTCAGCCATCTCAGAACCTGATTCTGCAAAATGGTGAACTTTCTTATGGAGGACCAAGTTCCTATCACCAAATGTGGATTCCCATCACCAAATGCAGCCTTGCTGCAATCATTTCAGATACAGCATGGTGGCTCAGTCCTGGAACAGGTAGCATGTCATGTGCAATCACAGACCTGGCAAAACAATGTAAGCGGTTTCTTTATTTTTCCTTACCTTCATTAATTATAATCCAGGATGGGAAAAAAAAAAAATCAGAACTTAAATTTAGCTGTGTTGGTATGTTCCTGTAAAAAAAAAAAAAAAAAAAAGAAAAAGAGCTGCACATACATAAGTGCATGCATAGGTATAAAAAAACACATGCATCTATACCTACGGATGCAATGAATGTGAATATCTATATGATACAGGGCTGAACAAAAGAACACATTTGTAGGGGCTCACCATTTAAAATACTGTCTTCTAAATCAGGACATTAATATTTTTCTAATTAAGAAGTATCTCAAACCTACTATATAAAGTAAACCCTAATACTAGCTCTTGAGACATATAGGCTGCCACCTCAGTGAAGTGTTGGCTTTCGAAGGAATTTAGTCTCCTGAGGATGTGTATCAATGCTAAAGTGACTAAACAGGATGAGCACTTGTTTGAAATTAATTTCATTTGAAGTTCTGCATCTGTTTTGCTCTGAGATGTTTTAAATACCGTTTTTTTCTTGTCACAGTATGGCTCTTAAAGTATGTCTACAATGAAAAACAAAGGCAAACAAAGGACAGGTTTTTAACCCTCATTGGCTAAACCAGGATTCTCATTTGGGTGAAAGTAGCTGTGAAAAAAAGCAACTTAGAGCTGTGCTAAGATATCTTCAATCACAAGTTTTCCCTGATGTTTCAGTTAAAACTGATGGCCAAAATTCAAACATGAGGTGCATTTTCTCTGCTTTATTTTAATCTGATCTAGCCAGACTGAACCAATCCTATTTAGTAGTCCCTAAGTTTTTACAGTGTAGGCCAAACCTGTATTTTAATGAGGTGTTTGTCTATATTAGTATTTAGCTGATCACATTTCACATATTGGGTGAGGAACAATCAATACATCGTATGGTTTCACTAGGGTGAGGGGATATGAATCTTCTCATAATGAAGTCCACTATTGATTTTGCTAAGCATAAGATTGAGTCCTAGACCACAAAGCACTTGAAGATATTTTTTTTTGAGTCCTTTCATTTTGTTTTGTTTTTCATTTGGTTTTACAAGCTACCTGTTTCACACTTGTCATTCAGTCCTGTCCTTTGGTCTGTGAGGACAAGGCAAACGTCTCAGACGTCCTTTAAGATGAAATGAATCACTCTCAAGAGGTGCATCTTTCTCTCTATTGATTATAGAGCTCCAGGCAATAGACTAGCTGCTTATAGCAATGTTTGTCTACATAGAGGAATCTCACACTGTGCTTGCAACTCCAGTAGACACATCTGCACAGGGCTTACAAGATATATTACTTTCAGAGGTGCCAGTTGGAATTGAGGAAGGAACATCCTAGCAACTAGAATTACACTAGTCATCTCTGCTTAAGAAATGCATGTCTACTTACAGCTGAAAATCACATCAAAGCACCCTTTTGAGTCAGTGACCATCCAGTCAGTAATCTGTGGATTTTGGAGAGAATAGATCTCCGATCTATTCAAAATACAGGATCCATTCTTTAACCTAGTGTGGGAGCTTTGACAAAAAGCATACATGTAGACAGATCTACACAGATTTTGTAATCTAAAGCTAACCTAGACCCCCTAGTTGCCTTTCTACCCATGGGTCTGGTGCCATTTGAAATACACTGGATTTCCTTTGCAGCTCCAGTAAGGAGGCAATTCTCCTGCCTGTCATGTCTTGTATCTGCTAGACCCAAGCAGATATTTACTGATACCTGTTGGTTTTTCAAATTACATTAAGTGCCTATCCAGAAGCCCTAACTTCTAAATGAGGTGAATCCTTGAAAAATCACATCTTCAGAACAAAATCAACCTTCCATTCCATCAGTGTAAGCCAACTTTTTGAAGTTCATCCTTTACCCTGGGTTAGCAGAGTCTAAGAGGAGGCAGGATTTGACTCCTTTGTACTCCACCGTCTCATGATGTTGTTTCTTGTTTTCACCTACACTAAGCCTGCACTGAAGAAGATGAGTTTCAAGTATTGTTTTGCACTGCCAGATTCTCACAGACACAAAAGGTCATTATATTATTATTATTTATTTTTCCAAAAGCAACACTTTGTAAAAGAGTTGAGCAGAAGCTGAGACCTTGTCAGGCTCTCTGAGACAAGTGCTATTTTAAAGCTTTCATGCAGTTTTGCAGTGCTTACTTATCAAACAAGCCAAGCAATACAGTTACATCCCTGCCAAAATATGGCTTTATCCAGTCTTTTGAGGTTGGTGGGAGGCCTCTTGGTTGACTACAGTTAGAGTTGCACCATGTCCTTTGGGGTTTTCTTGACAAGTTACTGTTGCAGCCACACAGCTTCAAAGAATATTTTGTTTCTTTCGGATCTGAACTTTGCTGTGCTCCCTTTTGCAATGAAAAGTTCTCCACATCCCCTTTTGATGTGGGTTGCCCCCTTCTCTGTGCTCCTTCCGTATATGAAACTTCTAAACACACTCTTCTTTTAGGACTGAATTTTTTTTTTTGTTTCGTTTTGTGTTTTTTTTTGTTTGTTTTTTTTTTTTTTCCTTTGATTGTTTACTTTGAGCCATGCCTATAGGATATTGGATTTTTTGGATATTTCTGTGTATTGGTCCTTATTTTTGTGATCTTTTGCACTAAGTTACTCTGACAAAAACAAGAACTGGAAAAAAAGCACACTTTCTGGTGAACTATTGTAATTTGTAAGCTCGTTGTTTGTTGTTTGTAATGTACTGAGTCTACAAGCCGAGCTAAGGAAGGATTAAGGCAACAATTTGTATTGACACTCACTCCATATCTAGTTGACCTCTGATTTCTTTTCTGTTTCTCTCTTTTTTTTCTTTAACATATGGGGCTATCAAATTGGTGGTAGGAGATAGAAGAACTTGCGTTATTATGCTAAGGTTATGATTTTAGTCCTGGCGGTCGCAGAAGCCAGAAATATGAAGAAATGACATGAATGTCAAAATGTCATCTGGGTGTTCAGCTGTGAGACTGCTCTCCACCATGGAGATGTAGTCGTCTTGGGATGGTGACCTGTAAGGGGGAATGGGGACATTACCTTGCCAAATTACACAGCGAGGCAGTGCATGAGAGGAATGCTCTCAGAAAGGTAAAGCTATTGGAACCCATGCATGGTAATCCTTGGGTGGATATGAGGGTTTCAGAGCCTTTTCCACAATATATTTGTGCCATAAAATGGGTTACCAATTATCTGGCCAAAACGTAACCTGAATTGTCCTGATGATCTACAAAGTATCAGAGATGTGCTTCAATCATGGGAGAGAATTTCAAACCACCTCTAAATCGTATTAATCTGAATCTCCCCAGTTAAATCACTGATGCTCTTCCTCAAACGATCATTTAATGGGTACAACAGGTGATCCAAAGAATGGTGTTTGCTTAGAGGCTCTCCTCTTCCCTGTCCCTCTCTCACTTTGGATGCTTGTGGCAGCTTTCTTGTAAAATTACTGATTGCTTTTTACATCCCAACACTATTTGCTTCTTGATATGCCAGTCATTCCTCTTTTTGTGGATCTCATTCCCACAACCCTAACGAAAGTCCATCTGATACAATTTCTGCATGGGAAATTATTTATTATTTTGCATGCCACAGCCCATTAGAATTTCTTCTTGCATCATTTAGGCAAACCATTTTCTGACATGATTTGTCATTGCTGCCAATGCTAAGCACACCTATTAAGAAGGAAAGCTGATCACTTCTGAGTTAAAGCTTAGACACAGTTGGCTGCAGCCCCTCACAACACAGAGGAGTATTTGGATACCTAAGCCCACTCCATGAACTTTCAGACAGAGGTTAGAAGAGCAAGGAGGTGTATATATATATATATAAAAATATATATTTCAGATATCTAGCCGTATAAACCTCTGTGAGTTTTGCAAATGAAATATTTGACATAGACCATTGTATGTAAATGATAGGAAGAAGCTAAACATCATTACACATTACCTTTGAAACCCACTTTGTGAAAGAAACACAGCCAGCTTCAAACCTGGTGGTAATCCTGTTGAGGTCAATCTAGATACTTCACAGACGAATTTAGCCTTAGATTGCCCAAGGCAAGGGCAGTGATGACCTCTTGCAAACTGAGCCTGACATATGTGAATTCAAGTCAGGACCTTATATTCATCATCCCCTACTGCTGTCAACAAGAGTTGCATTCACTGCAATTATGTGTGTCTTCTAGCAGAACTGTGGATAAAACTCAGGATAAGGCAATGAACTTCAGCTCCACTTAAGCCCATGTCATGGCTTAAGTCACCTTCAGAAGTTTCTGGAAATGTGAGTAGGGGGAAGGATGGGCTGTTATCAACCAACTTGGGAGCCAACGCATTGATTTTAAGAGGATTTTATGCATTTTTAATGGAATACACCTCTTGGTGGACTGTGGTGAGCTGTATCCTACTCGAAAAATAAATGCACCCTAAAAAGGGAAAAAAAAAAAAAGCATCACAGGCTGAAATCTAGCTGAGATTAAATGCTTATAATAATTAGAGAGGAACCCTGCATCATTCATTTTACTTTGTTCTACTTAAATTATATTAAGTAAATCTCTCAGAACATTGCTCATTTCAGTAGCAAAGATTTTTTTTTTCTTTTAATGCTCTGTCCAAGGGTAATGCAAGAGTCTCTCAGTTACAGTAAAAAGTAAAATGGAGATTTAGATGATTCCCCTGGTTTTCTAAAGAGAATTCCACAGGACGTTGCCTCAGTCCACGTCAGTTTTGTAGACAATGTAACGTCTTAATACACTGTTCGGGGATTGAAAAAATTTAGCCTTAGCTTTTTTTGTTTTCTATGGTTACTGTTGTACAGAAGAAAGACTTAAACTGTAAATAATGTATATTTAATAAAAAGAGACTTTTTGTATGATTTTGTGTGGAAGACAAATGTCTCCTGCTGTGTTTTTATTTTAGAATGGGATGGACATTAAAAAAGAGGTGAATACGGGAAAATTACTTTTCAGGCTTTTACGTGTTAACTTTAAGCCAACAGATCTCACTGGATATTAATAAAAGCTGAAGAGTCCACAACCTGGATTTATTGATTTCAGCTATTGCTAAAAGTTGTTGTCCGAAGACATCTATTCATCACCCACGTCCCTGACATAACTCATTAATGCTGGTTTGCAACACTTACCCTGGAGTGCACAAGAGCGCAGATGTCTAAGGGGTTAAAAGTCATGTCTGGAGGTGTGCTTTAATTTGGGTTAGAAAGCATGTGTGGGCATGGCTCTACAGCCTTCCAGGTACACGTGCACATGCACGTACACTCTTCGCAGCCTGCCACGCGTGTCCTGCTGCATCCACATATCCACTCCTGCAAGGATCACACTTCTGCCTGTCGCAGCGATTCTCACTCACACACTGCTGCCATCACAAGCATCCCCAGCATGATAAACTGGGGCTGGCTCAATCTCAGATATTTTACCATTAAATATTTATGTATTAGCAGATGAGCTGTGGGTTTTGTTATCTTAGGAACTTCTCTGTGTTTTTTTTTTTTGTTTGTTTTTTGTTTTTTTCCCCTTCAGTTGTGGATGGAATACCTTCCAGAAGATGGGATTAACGACTGTTCGTGGTCCTGCACACAGGTTTGCTGTCTGGCTGGGTAGCTTGGTGGCACCTACACTGGGGTTCCGTTGCAGCTAACGCTGCCTGAGTGCTCGTCTCACAGGATGCTCCAACCTACTACAGGTGTCCCAGTCTACAGCCAGCCACACAAAATGCAGACGCAACTGCCATCCTACCCAGCAGCACTCTCCTGGCAACCCCTTGTTCCTGGTGGGTGCAGGAGAAAGGCGTTAGAGAGCACTTGACTTAGCAGAAACTTTAAGTTGAAATGAACCCCACACCAGGTTCCTTCTCAGAGAAAAAGATGAGCAAGTAAGAGCAATACCCATACAAATCTCCCAGCCTTCTTTCTTCATGGATAATACACTGGGAGTTACAGTAGTAACCTTATGAAACCCTGCAAGGCCATGCCAACCCTTACAATTTTATTTGTAAGAAATGGAAGTTGTAAGAACACTTGGAAATTAATTTTGCATAGTTTACAGTCTGAAAACGTCACTGTGGTCTGTTTTCTCTTTTTCTGAGTAGAGAGGGAGAAAGTTTTTTTGTTTGTTTTTAACTCCCTAGGTGGCTTCTTTAGCCCTCCCACCCACCCACCCACTTTTTTTTTTTTTTTTTTACTTTTTTTCTTCTCTTTATTTTGCAACTCTTCTTCTTCCTGATTCCTCATGTGGTAAGTTGGAGCCTTTATTCAAAAGGTTGCATTAAATAATTCCACAAGTGTAATGGAAATACATGTATGTAGTTGATGGGCTGATAAAACATCATTAATTGCAGTTTATGGATAGTTAGCCATGTCTGGAAGAAGAGACAAGATATCACGGTGGGTGGCAAATACAGTTTTCATCAAATCTGCCTCACCCTCAGCACCTGCTGTCCTTTTCTATCAGGCAGAATGAAAAATTCACCTCTCCTGCAGCAGCCACATGAGTAGCAAGTGGGTTATGTTAAAGTTTTATTGCTTCATCCAAGTGCCCATTGGCAAATATATATAGGCAACTACCATTAAGTGAACTCTGCTGTGAAAGAAATGTAGGAGAGCCCTTCTATAGTTAGCTGTGGTATTTGTTTGCTTTTTCCCCACAGCATGAGTATTAGGCTGCTGCAGTCAGTGCTTATTTTTCTATACCTGTTAGTCTAGCAAGAACTCACAAAAAGCAACTATACAAGGCCACGTTGTTCCTCCAGCCTCCCATGCTGGTGATGTCTGTATTTAACTCTTCCTGGCTTAAGCTCATTGCTCTTTCTTTCTCGATGTCTAAATTAAATAGCCTTTGCCTCAATTTAAGCCCATTACATCTTGTCCAATGCCCAAGGGAAGGGACAGAACATCTTGCTCCCTTCCTGTCATGCAGCAGCCTTTTTTTTTTTTTCCTCTGTTTAACAGCTATGGCATCCCTCCAGCTTCCCCATACTCTTCAGGTTTCCTCTTTTTCAGACACTCCAACCCCACTTCCCTTACACCTTTTCTTGCACACCATGTTTTAACCCTTTTACCTGCTGGGGTGTCAGGACCAATCTGTAGATTTTTTAATTTTTTTTTTCCTCCCCCAATTTTTTGTTTACTCAGCCCTGCTCCCTGCAGCCTTCCCTAACAAAACTATCACCAGAGCCCTGTAGTGATGGTGGCTGTGCCTTGCCACAAGACATGCCCCAGCAGTAGGGCACCAACAACATGATTTAGAGTTTACTGCAAACAGCTCACACATGGCAAGTATTGCTGTGGCACAAAATATCACACCATGTGATGGGCCACAGTGCCTCTGCCTCATTAGGAGGCACAAAAGGGTGGCTAGTTGTCCAAAAGACCAGTTTCCAGTCCAATCTCACTTTCCAAAATGTTGGGCAGTAGGAAGTTAGGAACTGACAGGCGTGGCAGATCTCTGCTTTAGCCTTCACTTAATAAGGAGAAGGTGTCCAAATGCATCTGCTGCAGCTCTGCCATGGCTAAGCTACAGCTTTAGAGAAAAAAAAAATAAAATCTTTAATGTGGAAGGGAAGCGGGTTTTTTTGTTTTTGTTGTTTGATTGTTTTTGTTACATGCCTTGCTGTAAAATGAAGTGTAATAAACAGGACAGATCAGGAAATGAACATGTTCTGATTGGGAAAGCATGCATTTAAAATGGATGATCAGTGTAGGACAGGCAACAAGCTGCTATACAACAAATGAAGGATTCAGCATGAAATAGCTCAGCTTCAATAACCTAAGCTAGCAGTCTAGTAGCAAGTTTATTCAGTTGAAGTGAGGCATTTCTCCTGAAAGAAGGATGGAGCACTTGAGCAGAATATTGGACTTTGCGTAGGAATAGGAGTGGTAACAAACAAGTGAAACATATATATGGACTTTTTACTTCCCTATGGACATCAGTGCTAGGTGGTGGTCCTTGGTGCTGATGCCTAAAATATCATAGCATCCCTGACCAGCCAACTGCTGGGTACGGACTGACAGTAAGATTTTTTTTTTTCTTACTGGCAGTTAGGGAATTTACTATTTTATATATAAATTTTTAATTTTGGATCCACTCTCAGTCTTGGTTAGGACCTACTATTCTTTAGGGTCATCCCTCACCTGAATTTTGCAGAGGAGTGAGAAAACCAGGAACAGTTTCTCTACTTATTTCCCTCAGTCACAGAAAGCCATGGGAAGCAGTCACACTGAGAGGCAGGCATGTGGGACTGCTCTGCCCCAAGGTACACCCGAACCCACACCTCTGTGCTGTCTTCCACAGATAGGATTTACCTGAGCTTTATGCACAAGACCGATTAAGTCCCACAGGTAAGGTTTTACATAGATCTATAAAAATTCCCCATACACACCAGGTATAATCAAGGATGAGGCTGTGCCTTTCAGGCCATTCCTCTGCTTATGCAGCAGAGAGGAGCTGCCTCTCACCAGCTGTTTCCTACCACCACTGCTGGTGCCCAGAAGGGAGAAGCTCCTCAAGCCCATATGGCTGAGCAGAAATCTCCCTTCACTAGTTCACCCTGCCCTCCTAAGAACCTGCAAGCTGATGTGAAGATGGAGAGATTTTTATTTTATTTTCCAGAGCAAACTGCTGTGCAGGGCCCTTACAATGTGATCCGTAGAGAGGACATCATCAAATTAAAGAAGCTCAGTAGCCAGAAAGGTGAGGGATTCCATCTAACTGTGAGGGCAGGAGTCAGTCCTGCCTGGGATCTGAAATCCAGTTTACCGCTTTGAAGGACCACTGTGAAAAACATACGCATACATGCATATGTATACATACACATTTAAAATATATATGTGTGAATATATATATATATGTGTGTATATATATATATGCCTATGTATATAAATATGTTTATATATATACACATGTTTTTATATATGTATACCTATCTTTTTATAAAAACACACACACAAACGTGTATATTTATATGTATATGCCCCTCAAGAGACAGCTCTTTGCAGACATGGGGGATGCACTCGAAGGAGCCCAGCTGGAGGAGAGGCAGCACTGGGAAATATTCACAACAGCACTGTGTATCTGTACCAAGGTGGTGGTTTCTAGACCTGGAGCTGTAGTCAAAATGGATTTTTTGGACCAGGATCATGTTTCAGGTCAAGTCTATCAATTTATTAATGTAAACTAACCAACAAAGGGGTTTGCTACTCTGGTAGGGAATTAATTAGATTTAAATTTCCATTGGATCTGACAGGAATCTCATAAAACATTGAAATCTATTTAAAAGACCGGTGATTGCATATTTTTGAGGCTTTATGCATTTGAGATCCAAACCTCCATGATGTTGTCTCATCTATTGACATTCTCCATTTTATGCCAAAAACCTGTCAATGTTTGCTCATCTCAGACTAGAATTTCTGTTACTGAATGTCCATTTGGTCCTTTCATAGAGTCTAGTGCAAGAAAACATCTCTAGAGAAATACTATGAAGAGCTAACTTGTGGGCTGCCAAAATGCAAAGATATAACAGGCTTGCCCTTGTCTCCAAACATAAATGAAAACTAAGTTGCAGATGTTATGCTAAGGGATCCAGAAACAGGATGAAAAAGAAATGCTCAGACTCAAGAAATTTGACCAGAACACCTTCCAGCAACTTGCAGAAGAGTTTAAATTTGAAGTTCCAATATCACACTAATTTAACCAGTTTGGGCATGATGGGTGGGCATGAATCACGCAAGTATATTGTTTCCCAGGGCTTTGGGGTGCTCAGCACTGTCAAAGAGCCTGATGCGGAATATGCAAAAACATCTGTGTTGTTATCGGTGTTACTTTGCAGGTTTAACAATGTTAATGCATAATTAGAAAACAATCGTCTTTCCCAGCTGGAAGTCCATCCTGCACATGTGTTTTGAAAGTGCACTTCTCATATTCATGCACTTTCACTGCTGCTTTCTCGTGAGAAGTATCAATATAACAGACTGAGCATACAAACTTACAGCATTTGTAGGCCCATAACTGTAGAAACATGTCCAGGACTAGAAAGGTCTTATGTCTACTGAGAAGGTAATGGAGAGGGTTCCTATGCCTGTCAAACATGGATAGAAAGGCCAGCAACAGAACCCATCTAATAGTTAGAGTTTGGTGCCTTTCTGAGTGTAGACACTGACCTTCCCTACTTGGCAAGGTTAAGACATGAACATGAGGTTGAAATCTATCCTGACTATTCAGTAAGGATAGGATTCAGCTCCAGACTGAGGTGCCTAATCTAGGGGTTCAATTCCTGTCCTTAGAATAAGGTTCTAGTGCCATTTGCAATACCCGACACAAACATGATTGACAGAGATGATTGATAGAGGACTTTTGCAAGACTAGTCCCCTTCTGGAATAGTAGCTTGAAATGAGGTAGTTTGTCCAAAAACATCAACAATGGCACTAGAAGCCAATATTTAGGCAGCTGGATTTCACCCTTAGCTCAGTCTTCAATACATAAATGTAAGTGCCATAATTTGCAAGGTGAAATCCAACAAAATATCAAGTTTTGCACGAAGGGTAAGGAGTAAAAGCCAAATAAGGAAAAATCTGAATTTTCTCTAACATTAAAGTCTCAAGCATGAAATCTGGATAAAGTTTCATATTATATTCTCAAGAATACAATACACTCTGCTCTGGAAAAGAGGTGAGGAAAACAGGATTGCTGCTAAGCATCTGCACCTTATGGGAAAAAAAAATAAAAAATGTATATATATATTTCAAGGGGGAACTGCCAGAAGGCAGATTTCTCAGAGGCATACTGATAAGGTTTAAAGAGGCATTGAACTAAAAATAATCAGCATAGTTAAAAAAATATTGAACAGCTGTTTTTTACAGCTAATGTTCACCTTATACAGGCTGGAGCTATCAACATTCAGGTGAAACAGTGAAGCTGACTGCTTTTCAAAAAACTTACACTTGGGCTTTCAGGACATACTGACATTTCAGCTCCAAGCTGTCCTCTGCCTCTCCATTGCCACTCACGTGCTTCAGCAGCCTTTAAGCAGTTCATCAGCACCTGAGCCAAAGTCCCTAGGAAATCAACAGGAATTCTTCCAATGGCTTAAACAGGTCAGAACTCTCTTGTCAGTCAGGGGGCAGCTCTCCTTTCTCCAACTGTATCATTTTCTGTAAACTGGGTGTTTGAGTTTTTCCATATTTATGTTCTCATTATTTGTATTTACATTTATTTTTGTTTTTATATATAAATATATATAAATATATATAATATAAAATATATGCATTTATTATAAAATATATGTGTGCATATGTACATAAATACATAAATATACCTTCTGCTAAATAGGTGTCTTAACTTTCTTCACCTAATGGAAAGGCCTTTCCACTAAGGCCAAGCTATTCATAGAATCATAGAATGATTTGGGTTGGAAGAGACCTTAAAGCCCACCTAGTTCCAGCCCCTGCCATGGGCAGGGACACCTCCCACCAGACCAGGTTGCTCCAAGCCCCTTCCAGCCTGGCCTTGAACACCTCCAGGGGCATCCACAGCTTCTCTGGCCAGCCTGTTCCAGTGCCTCATCGCCCTCATAGTAAAGAAACTAACAAATTCAGAACAAACAAATTACACCATAATAAATTCCTTTATAGTTCAGTGGAATTATGATAGCAGAGAATTACCTACCTACCCTTCACCTCATTAGCATCTTTATAGGACAGTTAACTAATGCAAGGTGTGGGCCAAATTCACTGGTAACTATTAAGGACTAGATCACCTTGAGAGCTCTGCATTTATGTCATTATAAAGCTGATAAAATTCAATGCAACTCAGAAACAAATCAAGCCCAAAATTTCCACTGATTAAAGCTGAGTTGTGCTTTACAGCCTTCTGTCAAAGTTCTAGCTGATATAATACAACATAAAATAATAAATGATTTTCTACCTCCTGCATTTATTCATCCCTGGGGACCTAGGAGAACACTGTTGTTTTTTTTGTTTGTTTTTGGTTTTGGTTTTTGGTTTTTTGTTTCTTTTTTCTCATCCCCCTAAGTCCCCAAAGCATTAATTAACTGCTTATATTTTTCTCCACCAAATAATAGATAGTGACGCACTTTGGTAACCCAGCTAGGGCATTTATCCCAGAACTAGCATCCCTTGTTATTAATACACAGCTTCATTGGGATTACAATTACTGTATTACCTTCCAAACCATTACCATTGTGTCTCAGCAGGAATTTCCCCCAGACAATTTCTTAGCTTACCCAAAATTTATTTATTTATTTGTTTATTTAGAGGATTATCACTTTTCAGTTTTGATGTAGTTTTCTGTTTTCGCTGAATGGTAGCCAGGTGCCCCCGAAGTCTGAGAATTGCCTTGCATTGTAACACCAATGTATTCCCACCCACATGCTCCAGAGATACATCCATCCAGTTCTCTGCTGATTTCTGCAGTTAATCATTTTTTTCTCTGTCTATTCAATCTGTGTTCAAGGGTCATCTAGACTTAAAAAAGATCTCACTCTCCATCTCTCTCTCCATCTACCTATTCACTTCTTTGCAAGAAGATTATTCTACATCTTATAAGGTATTTTAGGGCTTATTATAGGAAATTAAGTTAGATTATTTGATCTCTCTTCAGGATTTAGGAGGAGGTGAATCCATAATTTAACTGCTCAAATCTGCTCCACTAGCTCACTCACTGTGTGACTTAGGCAAAATATGTACTTGCTCCAACACAAGCTGATGCAGGTAGGACTATTGTTCCAGTTTCAAGGAATAGAAAACTGGGTCCTTCACTGCTATGGGCCTGTGAGTGTGCTTGATTCATGGAAATAGTCTCACTGATTTTTATTGTGCTTGAACCAATTTTCTAGGGCATTATAAAACGGAAATCCAGATTTGTGTCACCAAGATTGGTTGCAAGATTTCATGAATTAGTGTTTCTCAAATGGCCTTACAGGAACAGGTTTATAGGAAACAAATGCAAATTTAGGCAATAATGGAGAGGGGTTTTAGTGGAAAAATGTTGATTTATTTACACATAAACAATTTGTGGGAATGTGAAGTAATGTGAAGATTTTGTCAACATTTTCATGAGTAAATTATTCAAAATCTTCTACACAGTAAGAAGTGTGTCATATTTATAAGCCTAGAAAGGGATGCTCAGATGTATTTTATTATGTGGCAAAAGAGTAAAGGTGAAATTGTTTACAAGCATGTGAAAGAAAACAAAAAAGGTTTGACCTTCTCAAAAACACCATGCATTTGCTTCAGGATAAATTATCAAAAACATTATTCAGGTGCTCATTTGGGAAGAAAAGGCGCTTTGCAATGCTGTGCTTTCCAAGGGGGCACAAATGCATAATTTTGTCAATTACTCTGGCAAAGTGCTTGCAGGATTTCTCTCTCACATTAAGGCATGCTGTTTGCCTCCATCTACAGCCCTGAGGTCCCTTGTGGAAGAGTTGCTAGGAAAATAGTAAGTCATATCCATGAAAAAATGCATAAGTTCCATACTTATAAACACACACACCTGATATTTATCTCTTGTTCTTCTGTCACAATAAATATCTCCAGCCCAGGCTTTGTCATGTAAAGGAGTAACAGGCTGTGGAACATTTAACTTACCACACTTCTGTAGCATAGAAGCAGTATGAAAAATACCTACATAATCTCCGTACAGCGGTTTAAAAGCCTTTCAGCATAACAGTACTGATGGAAGAGCTTTGAGGGAAGTGTGGGGACTTGGTCAGCAGGAGCAGCAGTCTTTTTCTACCCTGCCCTTGAAATAAGTGACCTGAAGTAGCAAACTGAAGCATCGCCCCCCAGCAGCCACTTAAATGTCACCCCACGTGTTTCACTGTGGGATAGCTGTGGTCTCTTCAAATGGCAGCACGACAAACAGAGGGGAGGTGCAGCAGCTTCATCATTGATTTCCACCAACATCAATAGTCCTAATTTAAAGCTCTTTTACTGTCGTCACTCTCTAAAGACCCTCCACTGTTCATGTTGCCTTCTCCGTGTAGCATTTTGCTGCAAAGATGGGGATGATTTGACCAAAAGGGGAGGGAGCAGCACTGCAACAAGGGGGAGCTTCAGGTGAGGTCCCATTTTCCAGGTGAACTTTCCACTAAGGTTTCAAAGTCCCAGAGGCAAACGTTGCCTGTCATTCAAGAGACAAAAGAGGATCTCTGTATTGGAAGAGAAATATGAAAAGTCAAATTTTCCAAGGGTATATTGAAAAAGGATTTCTTTCTCAGTTTTAAGATTAAGATCATCACACTGCTGTGGTTTTACTTTAGATAGCAATATCCCAGTGGTTATCCTTGTCCCACCGGCAATAGAAATAAAATACCTTTCATTCAAGTGATGAATGGTGTTGGTTCCTGTGCATGACAAGAAGGCTCAACATGGGGGAGGCCAGACCTACCGTGTTGTGGTAGCTCCAAGTCTTGGTATGCCTCTGGCCCAGACTGCTTGCAGTGTGCCATGCAAGGCATATGCCACCCAGCTTGCTTTACACTTGCCAGGTGTGAGCCTGCACATTTCAAAAAGCACAGCCCTGCTCCTTCAGTCTCAGCAGCTGGCCTTTTAGCATTCAGAAGGAAACAGAATATCTGCAAGCGAAACCAGTGTCCCCTAACAGGACCACTATGTTTTCTCTCACCCCTGCTGAACTTGCAAGCGTAGCTGTCTCCATCTGGCAGGAAGGAGATTCCTGTGAAGGGGCTCCTGTTAGGAGCTGTAAGAAAAGATCTACCCACAAAATACTGTCACGGTGCACAGGAACGGGATTCATCGTGCTATAAAACCCAGGAACAGCACTGCACATTCTCAAGCGCCATCTACTGGTATTTTACCTGGGACTGTACGAATCTACAAATATCCCTTGTTTTGTACTAAGTCATAAATAGCTAAAACGCCTGGGTGTGGGTAACCTGGCAAGTGTTCTCTAGTTGTGTAGAATCCTCTTTGAAGGATGAGAATGGGAACAGGAAGGAAGTGATGCATCGTTTTAGCAGCGTTGTGATTGATAGTGCATGTAGGGTAAGGCGTTTGACCTGCATTGCTTTTAACCTGGTCACCTAAAGACATCAGACATATGTGAAGGTTCAGACTGTGTTTGTCACGGTCATTCCCACTTCCCCCTGCAGCTTCTGAAATCAATGGATAATACCTATGGCAGTCTGCAATTAAGGTGAATTTTTAATTTTTTTTTAATTAATTTTTTTGTTGCTACGAGTTTCAATAAAATACACAGCCAAGTACAAAGCAGGAAGATAGAGGCTTCCCCCCTGCCTCCTGTTTTCACTGAGGCAAGGCTGCTGCTTGAACTGTCTCCAGGAAAAGCTTCAGTCAGATTTTCATTAGATGAGAGCAGAGAATTCAATCAGAACATCCAAATCCACACAGAACAAGACTTCATTCGTTTTTCTGCTTCTGGAACTGCTGGCTTCAATTTCTTTGCTCATGGAAGGAAAAGTCTTGAAATGCTACATGTGTATTCAGTAAATCAAGACCTCCTTGATTGTGTAACTAAAGCCCCAGAGCCTGCAAGGCTGTTTCCTACCAAAGCACTCTAAGCATTGGATTTCTCTGAACACAGTGGAGCAAAATACCTTTGTTGGTTCACTTTGATATTGTCTACCATTTACATCAGCAAAACTAATTAGAAGAAGGTATATTATTTAGTTTTACTAAAAACAATTTCATTTTCTTTTTATTTCTTTTCCTGATTCTCTCCCCTTCTCTCCATGTTTTAGAAAAACACTTTTTATTTTTTTCTGTTAAAACTTTGTTGAGTTTCAAGAACATTTGCTGATTATTTATTTTATTTTATTTTATTTTGTTTTGTTTTATTTTATTTTTTGCTTAGACAAGGATAATTACTTACTAGTAAAGGCATAGTGTAAAAGACATGTTCAAGATACCTTTGTCTTTTCTCAGTTCTGGAAAAGTTTCTCAAAACTATCATTACAGCTCTCTCACCTAGGGACTTTCATACCCTGAAGTAGCTAAGGACATCTACTAAAGTGTTCAGACCCTCAGTCTCTCAGAAGCCATTATGATAATACATTCCTAAATTCCAGAGACTAACTGTTTCCTGGCAGAAATCATTTTACATGGTATGCAGAGCATGTTAGTAGTGTTGACCACCATTATCAATTCGTAATGGCCCTTAGTAGGTGGGCAACATTCAATATATTTCATACACCCACAGTTCCCACACTGATAAGGAGATGAGCTTCCTCAAAAGACCACACATATTAAACACTTTCATCTCCCCTCAGTAATAATAGGCTTGGAAAATAGTTTAATATAGAAAGGCATAACCCCCTTCCCAGCAGTCAAAATATCTGCAGGCATTGTCTGTGCTATATGGTTTGAAGAGTACTTTTGTATATTCTCACACAGCAAGCTAAATCCTTATCAAAAGGATGGGAATAGTTTTCAAATCATATTAAAGAAACCGGGACTTAAAATAAGCTTTGGTAGTGACTGTCGCTAGATTATTTGGTACAAACACCCAAATTTTGGTGAATTTCTGTGTGTGTGTGTAGAAACCTTCCCCTTCCCAAGATGTAAAGCATTCACTGGCTGTCCTGTCTTGATATGGCTTTTAGGGGCAGCAGATTGGTTTTACATTATGCAGAGACAGCAACAATTGTAAAAGTCCTAATTTTATATTACAATACATTATAATAAATTACTATCTCAAAGGATGTTTTCATAATATGGTTGTACTATTCAGATTCAAATTGCTTGCTCTCTGTTCCCTAGACCCCAGACAAAACTAACTGTCACAGCAGCCCTCAGTATCCTGGTTGTTTCCTTATATATTAATTATAACAAAAACAAACTTTTAATATTGAAAATCTACATCTTTGTTCAGTTGCATTCCTCTTTCATATTGGAGGTTATTGAGATGTTCATAAAAGAGTTGGATGAAGGTTAATTTGCTTTTCGTGTTTACTGGCTAATCCCCAAATCCAGGACATTAGAGGAAGTAAAGAGCAATTTCAGATGCAATCATTTTGCTCAGAACTCTGTGCATACTTTCTTTTATTATTATTGCTATTGTTAATGCTTTCCCCCCATGGATATGTAGAGCATAAAAGTTATTATGGTCAATGTAGAACAGCAAATACACATCTGTGCACCAAAGGTCAGATAAGATTAAAAAAGCTAGTGCTTTTGTAAAGTTTTGCTGTTTTTTTTTTGTTGTTGTTTTTGTTTTTTTTTTTTAAAAAAAGGGGGGGGGGGGGTGGGAAACCACCATCAACAGAAAACAGTAAATAACTCTGGATCTGAAGGAAACCAGGATGAAACTGTTGAGCCTTAGAGACTTCATTTCTCAGCTTGCCTAAAAATACCAGGGATAAGCCAGGACCTTTGCAAGTCATCAGGGACTCGTGTTCTTTCTCAACTGATTACTAGGGCAAGCTTCCCCTAAAATAATCAATACACTATATTCCTAGCAGAAATTGTACCAGGAAATTGTCAAATATGCTTAAAGAATAGTCAACACCTGAGGTAAATGTCTCTGGGTTCCTCTGAGATCTGAGAGAGGCTGGCTCTAATACCGGTAATGTAGCAATTTGATGTAAAGCAAGACTGGCCCCTTTGCCTAAAACTAGACAAATTCCTTTTCGTGGAGGTTCTTAAAAACACTGAATTCTCCTCACAGAGGAGTCCACTGTCAAACAGCGTCAGCAAAGGCCTAACATCACATTGAACACTTTGTATGTGGTAGCTGCTGTTTTTTCTAATTATATCCTCTGCTTAATACATTTTTGCTACTACTAGGTCTTCTTTGGCTTTATTATTATTATTATTATTAATATTATTATTATTTAGATAAATATTTAGAGTATTAGATAAATATTTATTTTATTGATTAATATTTTATTTATCCCCAGTTGCCATTTTCATCTATACTTCTACCTAAATTTGTTTGTCTTATCCACAGCTGCCCTCATATTACAATTTATCATCCAAATTTTTGAGAATTTTAATGATATTTATTACCTACCTCCCACCAATGCAATCATCCTATGCTACCCTACTAAAATGCTGGCTACTTCGCTGCACAATGTAAATAATCTTGGGTACCTCAGGGCCAGTTACCTTTATAGCTGAACCCAATTTATGCAACGGTTTCTAACTTGTAGGCAGTTAGCAAAGCCTTTCTGAAAAAATAAGGAAAGCTTTTTGGGGGCTAGGATTTTTTTTCTTTTTAGGTGTTTTGCTTGCTTTTTATTTATTTATTTATTTAAATATTCTGGCCTGGAAATATTGCAGTTGACACTTGGACCATTGAGCCATTCAGAGAGCTGTTTGGACTTGCTGTGTCATACCACAGTGTAGTATGTAGCACGGGCTCAAAGGTTAGCTAAAACACTGCATGCTTTTTGGCCTCTTTATATATGCTGCAAGCACAGCGATAGCCCAAGTGTGGCCATGTCTCTTGTATGACACATCTGTAACATCCTTAAAGCAGTAACTGCTCGGTGTATTGCAGCAATTCCTACCTACATACAGCATTGAGCTATCCCAAAAGCCTTGGTTTACTGGGCTGCTTGGCATCAGTCCCATGACTTTTCCAGCAGTGCAAATGGTTATGATTAGCTACACTGCTGGCTGGGGTGTGCTTGGCCTCCATGCAAAGGCTTTCTCTCCAAGTTTCACAGCTCTCAGCCATCGTACCACACAGTTAACATCATTCACCTGTCTTTTATCATAGGAAAACCTAACTCAGATTTACACGATATGCTGGCCATTCCCTAAAAGCACCTGTTGAGTAGCTGATGTCTATCAATTCTTGTCCTGACTCGTGATATTTTGTTTGTGTCCCCATACACCTGGTCAGATCCAGCCTCTGTGCTAGGTCCCATGGCAATGAGGCCCCCTTCACAACTACGAGCAATGCTCAACTATAGTTAATGAGCTAAACTTCTATTTGTCCTTATTCACTTAATCCATGCACTATCACCAGTTTTGACAATAGTCTGGATATTATTTTTTTATTTGTTTTTTAATTAGCAGCAGCTACTTAAAAGGACAGTTGCTGGATTAAAACAAACGAACAACAGCAGAAAAACAACAGAAGAGTGATTTTGAAAGTAAATGCATGGGACTGCTGTGCGATACCAAGTTAGTAGAAATGGAAAAACTTACAATGGCCTTTTAAAAAACAGCACTTTTAAAAGTTGTATAAATATACTTGCATGTGTATACATATACCAGCTAACACAATTCATCCACCCGTCAACTGGGAAGGGGGAGAATGCTCTCATCCCTGTACAACATATCCATCACCTTCATCCCAAGTGCCCACAAGCATTTTATGAACACCAATGTTGCGCAAGAGTTATTTTATCCACTGCTGAAATGAATGCAGCCACCTCTGTAGCTGAAGAAAAAAATCACCCAGGAGCACATAGTAAGTATTTGAAGGGACAGACACACACACACACACACACACACACACACACACAAAACAATAAAAAAAAACCAGCAGCGTCTAAATGAAAATATGGGAAGACAGGACTAGTACATGCCCTATAATGGGATTGGGTCTAGTAGCCTCATCTAGTCATCTGCATGGACGAGACATGGTGCTAAAATCTGTAGCTAGGCAGAATTTGGTGACATTCACTGAGTTCCCCAAGAACCAGTAGACAGATACTGAAATATTTCTTTAATTTTAACAAGCAGTCTTTATCAGGGTGTTGACCATAGCTCAGTTCCATTGCCACTTTTATACAACAATTTCATTCCACAGCTGAATGTTCTCAGATTTCAGGTACTGCCTTAGCTGTATTTCCAGAGATAAGTTTCAGTTGATGATGAAAATTACTTTATACTTATAATCTGAATATTATTTTTCTTAATTACTATAAATGTCATTGTAGTTAACAGACTATATTCAAATTCTCAAAATTATTTAAAAGTCTAATGCCAATTTAGATCCTTAATCCTCACAGATTTCACTGGGAATTAGAGAGTAAAATATCTTTAAGAAGCTGGGCTCTAGTTCTTGTAAGAAAATTAACATATACCCTCAAGAAAGATTATAAATTATTTGATATGAGATATTACAAAGTCAATGGCTTTGAGATGCATTATGTTTTATAAGTGGATGATTTGTTTCAATACCTTGAAAACTTTTAAAGTAAAACACATTTTCTGAAGACATTATCTAATTATTCTTGGACATCTTCAGATAATGTTATGTACATACACACCTGCACAGTCACAGATATTTAAAGATATATATTATCTATCCACATATATATATATATAAACATGCTGTTAACATTATTTTGTATTTTAAGAGAATATGAAACAAGAATGTGTCCAATTCAATATATCAGGTCTCCAACACTCTTATTTAGCTGAATACTTCTTTAGATGGAACATTTTGTTTAACATTAACTCCAGATCTGATCTAAAATTCTTGCAGGTCAAAGTAACTCAGATCATACTAAATATACACAAAACTAATTCTGTTGATTTGAAGCAGGAGACCAAAACATCTCAATTCAACATGATGATAGAAAAACAAACAAACAAACAAACAATATATCCCTATGAGCATCAAATAAGGCCAAGAAATAAGGCAATGCTTTTTTTCCCCTTCATTTTTTGTTCAGAAAATTTTCAATCTTTTTTTTTTTTTCTGTAAAGTGAGTGTTCTGTCTGCTTCCAATAAAAAAAGAAAGAAGAACCATGTCTCCATCTCATTCATTTCAACATTCATTACATAGATTAGTCACAGATAAGTTTCTCCATATTTTTTTCTTTGCGGAGAGAACCTTTGGGCATTAAATTGGATGCAAATGATATACAATATAAAAAATATCACATGTACATGCACAACACTCAAAGATCATTATGCTGGCTAAAGCACAAAACTTTGTTTTGAGAGAAAAAAAAGAAACAAACAAACAAAAAAAAACATAGTTCAAAATTTTGTTAGAAGGCTTAAAAACAGACTTCCTTCCCTTTTAGAAAAATCTCTATATTTTTAATGATTTTTTTTTAATCTGAACTAATGCAATCTTCCACTTACTGAAATGCAATTTTGATTGAAGTTTTGTATTTCAAAATTCACCATTCATTTAGTTATGTTAGTATTTATAAGACATATCTCATTTTTTCAAAAGCATGCTTTTCAACTAGAAAACTATTTTATTTTTATTGAATAATGCATGTTTCATTAAGTTCAAGCAAAGAGCAGTACCACTCTGTTCCTTGCTTCCTTCTAAGAAATGACCCAGAAGGTCATTGTTTGCCTTCATCTGAGACCAGTTCAGCAAATGCATTCCTTGACAATTCCTTTAATAACTGCTGATTTTTCAGTACTTTGTCTAAACTTGTACTTACTTATTAAGTACATTTTTGTCAAAAAATAGAAAAAATACATAGCTTCTGTGCTGACTGAATTCTTTATGCGAAATAAAAGCAGAGATGTTGGAAGTATATTGCCCCAAGCTGGAGCCTAAACTAGCTGGTAAACCTGTGCTAAACTCTAAAGTTCTTCATTTGGGCAAGTCCCTGGGCGACCAGGGCCGGCAAACCGGGAGTGACACGGGGGGAGTGACGCGGCAGTTAGCGAGGCAGTGAGCGCGGGCAGGGCGGGCAGGAAGGGCAGTCGCTCACACCCGCCCATAGGGACAACTCCTCCAACGGCACTCTCCCGTCAGCTGGGCGGCAATGGTCTCCATCAGGCACGGTGCTTTCTCGAGGAAGTCAGTACACACCCAGACCGACTGCCCGTCCAAACATGCGGCAGTTCAGGCCTCCGGGTGCGGGGAGTGTCTGAGCCTCTTGCTGCCATCGGCGGGAGGCAGAGAGACTGCTTGCGTGAGGTGCGAGCAGGTGGACGACCTGGTCCGCATGGTGGCGGAACTCAAGGAGGAGGTGCGGAGGTTGAGGGATATCAGGGAGTGCGAGCGGGAGATAGACTGGTGGAGTGACTCCCTGCAGGACCGGAGGGAGAGGGACCAGGGTGAGACGCTCCAAAGGGGGGTGGACCCCCTGCCCTGTCGCCATCGGGCAGAGGGAGGGGACCTGCGAGTTGAGGAGGAATGGAGACAGGTCCCTGCTCGACCTCGCAGGAGATGCCCTCCCCTTCCGGAGCCGCCTTCCCAGGTGCCCTTGAACAATAGGTTTGAGGCCCTGGAGCTTGAGAGACCGGCGGGTGAGGATGAGGTAGGAAGCCTACCCAGGAGGATGCCTGAGGTGAGGAAGCCGACTCCACGCCTCAAGACTGCCTCCACCAAGAAAGACAGAAGGGTGATCGTAGTAGGCGACTCCCTTCTCAGGGGAACAGAGGGCCCTGTTTGTCGACCTGACCCTACCCGCAGGGAAGTCTGCTGCCTCCCTGGGGCCAGGGTCAGGGATATTGCCAGGAAGCTTCCCTACCTGGTTCGCCCCTCTGACTACTACCCTCTTTATAGTCCACGCTGGCAGTGATGATCTTGAAGAGAGAAGCCTGAAGGCTATCAAACGGGACTTTAGGGGACTGGGACGGTTAGTGGATGGAGCGGGAGTACAGGTGGTGTTTTCATCTATCCCTGCAGTAGCAGGGAGGGGTACCGAGAGGACACGGAAAGCCCACCTGATTAACACGTGGCTCAGAGGCTGGTGCCAACACAGAACTTTTGGGTTTTTTGACCATGGGGCGCTTTACTCGGCACCCGGCCTGATGGCCGCAGACGGGTCCCTGTCTCTAAGGGGAAAATGGATCCTAGCCCAGGAGCTGGCAGGGCTTGTTGAGAGGGCTTTAAACTAGGAAAGAAGGGGGATGGGGCTGAAAGAAGGCTTGTTGGAGCTGTGCCGGGGGGAACAATGGCAAAGCCGGGGAAGAAGGCAATGGCCCGACTGAAGTGCATCTACACTAATGCACGCAGCATGGGCAACAAACAGGAGGAGCTGGATGCCATCGTGCAGCGGGAAGGCTATGACTTGGTTGCCATCACGGAAACGTGGTGGGACCACTCTCATGACTGGAGTGCTGCAATGTCTGGCTATAGGCTCTTCAGAAGGGACAGGCAGCACAGAAGGGGTGGTGGTGTGGCTGTCTATATTAGAGAGTGTTTAGATGTTGAGGAACTTGAGGCTTGGAATGATAAGGTTGAGTCCCTATGGGTTAGGATCAGAGGGAAGGCCAACAAGGCAAGCATCCTGGTGGGGGTCTGTTATAGAACGCCGAACCAGGGTGAGGAGACGGATGAGGAGTTCTACAGGCAGCTGGCAGAAGCCGCGAAATCGTCAGCGCTTGTTCTCGTGGGGGACTTCAACTTCCCAGACATATCCTGGAAGCACAACACAGCCCAGAGAAATCAGTCTAGGAGGTTTCTGGAGAGCGTGGAAGATAACTTCCTGACGCAGCTGGTTAAAGAGCCTACCAGGGGAGGTGCCCCGCTAGACCTTCTGTTCACAAACAGTGACGGACTGGTGAGAGATGTGGTGGTTGAGAGCTGTCTTGGGCAGAGTGACCACGAAATGGTTCAGTTCTCTATTCTTGGCGAAGTCAGGAAGGGGACCAGTAAAACCGCTGTCTTGGACTTCCGGAGGGCTGACTTTGAGCTGTTCAGGACACTGGTTGGCAGAGTCCCTTGGGAGGAGGTTCTGAAGGGCAAAGGAGTCCAGGAAGGCTGGGCACTCCTCAAGAAGGAAATCTTAATGGCTCAGGAGCGGTCTGTCCCCACGTGCCCAAAGACGAGCCGACGCGGAACTAGACCGGCCTGGCTGAACTGAGAGTTGTGGCTCGAGCTTAGGAGAAAAAGGAGGGTTTATAATCTTTGGAAAAGAGGGGGGCTACTCAGGAGGACTATAAGGATGTTGCGAGGCTGTTTAGGGACAAAATTAGAAAGGCCAAAGTTCATCTGGAGCTCAATCTGGCTACTGCCGTTAAAGATAACAAAAAACGTTTTTACAAATACATCAACGCAAAAAGGAGGACTAAGGAGAATCTCCATCCTTTACTGGATGCGGGGGGAAACTTAGTTACAAAAGATGAGGAAAAGGCTGAGGTGCTCAATGCTTTCTTTGCCTCAGTCTTTAGCGGCAAGACCAGTTGTTCTCTGGATACCTCGTACCCTGAGCTGGTAGAAGGGGATAGGGAGCAGGCTGTGGCCCTCACTATCCATGAGGAAATGGTTGGCGACCTGCTACAACGCTTGGATGTACACAAGTCGATGGGGCTGGATGGGATCCACCCAAGGGTACTGAGCGAACTGGCGGAGGAGCTGGCCAAGCCGCTTTCCGTTATTTATCGGCAGTCCTGGCAATCAGGGGAGGTCCCAGTCGACTGGCGGCTAGCAAACGTGATGCTCATCTACAAGAAGGGCCGGAGGGTAGACCCGGGGAACTATAGGCCTGTTAGCTTGACCTCAGTGCCAGGGAAGCTCATGGAGCAGATTATCTTGAATGTCATCATGCAGCACTTGCAGGGCAAGCAGGCGATCAGGCCCAGTCAGCATGGGTTTATGAAAGGTAGGTCCTGCTTGACGAACCTGATCTCCTTCTATGACCAAGTGACGCGCTTGGTAGATGAGGGGAAGGCTGTGGATGTGGTCTGCCTTGACTTCAGTAAGGCTTTTGACACTGTTTCCCACAACATTCTCCTCATGAAACTGGCTGCTCGTGGCTTGGACTGGCGTACGCTTTGTTGGGTTAAGAACTGGCTGGATGGTCGGGCCCAAAGAGTTGTGGTGAATGGAGTCAAATCCAGTTGGAGGCCGGTTACTAGTGGAGTCCCCCAGGGCTCAGTGCTGGGGCCGGTCCTCTTTAATATCTTTATCGATAACCTGGATGAGGGGATCGAGTGCACCCTCAGTAAGTTTGCAGATGACACCAAGTTAGGTGCGTGTGTCGATCTGCTTGAAGGAAGGAAGGCTCTGCAGGAGGATCTGGATAGGCTGGACCGATGGGCTGAGGCCACCTGTATGAGGTTCAACAAGGCCAAGTGCCGGGTCCTGCACCTTGGGCGTAACAACCCCAAGCAGCACTACAGGCTGGGAGATGAGTGGTTGGAAAGCTGCCTGGCAGAGAAGGACCTGGGAGTACTGGTTGATAGGCAGCTGAATATGAGCCAGCAGTGTGCTCAGGTGGCCAAGAAGGCCAACAGCATCCTGGCTTGCATAAGAAGCAGTGTGGCCAGCAGGTCTAAGGAGGTGATTGTCCCCCTGTACTCGGCTCTGGTGAGGCCGCACCTCGAGTACTGTGTTCAGTTTTGGGCCCCTCGCTACAAGAAGGACATGGAGGTGCTCGAGAGAGTCCGGAGAAGGGCAACCAAGCTGGTGAGGGGTCTGGAGAACAAGTCTTATGAGGAGCGGCTGAGGGAGCTGGGCTTGTTCAGCCTGGAGAAGAGGAGGCTCAGGGGCGACCTCATCGCTCTCTACAGTTACCTTAAAGGAGGCTGTAAAGAGGTGGGGGTTGGTCTATTCTCCCACGTGCCTGGTGACAGGACGAGGGGAAATGGGCTAAAGTTGCACCAGGGGAGGTTTAGGTTGGATGTTAGGAAGAACTTCTTTACTGAAAGGGTTGTTAGGCATTGGAATGGACTGCCCAGGGAGGTGGTTGAGTCACCATCCCTGGAGGTCTTTAAAAGACATTTAGATGTAGCCCTTAGTGATATGGTTTAGTGTAGGACTTGTTAGTGTTAGGGCTGAGGTTGGACTAGATGATCTTGGAGGTCTCTTCCAACCTAGACGATTCTGTGATTCTGTGATTCTCCTCCAGGCTAGTTACGATAGCTCTTCAGGTCTTTCAATATCCTGTGGATGTTCAGACCAGCATGTTCTTATTGTAACATCTCCTGAGTGTGCTTCAGGTGTTGTCCAAGGTTAACCACCTACTTAGGAATGCCATCCAGAGATCTGTTCTGAGGCAGAAGAGTTATGAGTGGCAGGCAGTGTTGGAGGATATGGGCAGGCATCTAGAGCAGTGGACACCTCCAGTGCTTTGGAAATTCACCCCTGAACAGGTGCAAAATCCTAAAAAAATGGAAGAATGAAGGGCTTGAAAAAGGTGTGTCATTGCCCTAGCAATTCCAGAGAGACACAAATCACTGCAACGTGCTGGGGCTTGGCCCAGTGCAGTTGCTCACCACCCGCTGACCGATGCCCAGCCTGTCCCCAAGCAGCCGGTACCCCACAGTACTTGTCCAGCATGACGCCATACGGTACGGAATACCCCTTTGGCCAGTTGGGGTCAGCTGTCCTGCTTCTGTCCCCTCCCAGCTCCTGCTGCACGCCCAGCCTGCGCGCTGGTAGGACAGAGCGAGAAGCTGAAAAGTCCTTGGCTTAGTGTAAGCACTGCTCTGCAACCAGTCAAACAGCAGCGTGTTATCAACATTATTCTCATCCTAAATCCAAAGCACAGCACCCTACCAGCTACTAGGAGGAAAATTAGCTCTATCCTAGCCGAAACCAGGACGCACCACAGCACACGGTATGGAATATCCCTTTGGCCAGTTGGGGTCACCTGTCCTGCTTCTGTCCCCTCCCAGCTCCTCCTGCACGCCCAGCCTTCTCACTGGCAGGGCAGCGTGAGAAGCTGAAACGTCCTTGACTCAGTGTAAGCACTGCTCTTCAACAATTCAAACAAGTAGAAGACATTTCTTCTCAGAAAGAGTGGTCAGGCATTGGAACGGGTTGCCCAGGGAGGTGGTGGCGTCACCGTCCCTGGGGGTGTTGAGTGCTGACTGGAGTGCTGCAGTGACTGGCTATACGCTCTTCAGAAGGGCCAGGCAGCAGAGAACGGGTGGTGGTGTGGCTCTCTGTATTAGAGAGTGTTTGGATGTTGAGGAACTCGAGACTGGGAATGGCAAGGTTGCGTCCCTATGGGTTAGGATCAGTGGGAAGGCCAACAAGGCAGGCATCCTGGTCGGGGTCTGTTATAGTCCGCCAGACCAGGATGAGGAGACGGATGAGGAGTTCTACAGGCAGCTGGCAGCAGCTGCGAAATCGCCAGCACTTGTTCTCGTGGGGGACTTCAACTTCCCAGACATATCCTGGAAATACAATACAGCTCAGAGGAAGCAGTCTAGGAAGTTTCTGGAGAACGTGGAAAATAGTTTCCTGATGCAGCTGGTTAGTGAGCCTATTAGGGGAGGTGCCCCGCTAGACCTTCTGTTCACAAACAGAGAAGGGCTGGTGGGAGTTGTCGTGGGCAGAGTGACCACGAAATGGTAGAGTTCTCTGTTCTTGGCAAAGTCAGGAGAGGGGGATCAGTTAAACTGCTGTCTTGTTTACCAAAAGGGTTGTTAGGCATTGGAATGGGCTGCCCAGGGAAGTGGTTGAGTCACCACCCCTGGAGGTCTTTCAAAGACGTTTAGATGTAGAGCTTAGTGATATGGTTTAGTGGAGGACTTGTTAGTGTTAGGTCAGAGGTTGGACTCGGTGATCTTGGAAGTCTCTTCCAACCTCAAAGATTCTGTCATTCTGTGTGATTCTGTGTTCAAGGAAAGGTTGGACATGGTGCGTAGGAACATGGTTTAGTGGGTGACATTGGTAGCAGGGTGATGGTTGGACCGGATGATCTTGGAGGTCTTTTCCAACCTGAATGTTTCTATGATTCTATGTTACGCTGATGAGAGGCTAGAGCCTGAGCTGGAAAAGATCATGTGGAACATGGGGAACAAGGTAGGCAGGGCTGCAATTTGCAAGGTCCTGCATTTTTGCCACCTAAGCTTACCCATAAAAGTGGCCTAAAAAAGAAAAAAAAAAAAAACAAAAACGGAGAGGGACTCCACCAGGGAGTGTGGCCATGGAACCATGAATCATGGCTTTGAACAAATGGAGGGGAGATTTCGATTAGATGTGACGTGGGGAAGAAATTCTTCACTCAGAGCGCAAAGCGCACCTGGGCATTAGGGCTGAAGATGCACCTTACTTCTGTTCTTTTCCATAAAGAACAGAATGAAATTACCTAAAAACCAGTGTTAAAAATAAAGCCAGGGCACAGGATGGGAGGTGCGGGGCAGTCCCTGTGGCCGAGGGGCAGCCTTTCTCTCTGGCAAGCCAAATGGCCCGGGGGAGCCAGCCCCACAAAAGGGGCCCTCAGGCGACCCCCCCACAGCCCTCCTCCTCCTTCCACATGAGGGCATCGTCCAGGCTACCCCCAACAAAGCCGCCCAAATTTGGCCAATCACGGGCCGTTTCATCACAGAGGCTTGCTGACGTCACAATGGCCACCACTGCCCCGCCTTTGCCGTGGGCCCTATAAAAGAGGCCCCCCTGCCGCTGGCCCGCCACTCGCTCAGCTACTAGGTCCTCTGACAGCCAGCATCCGCGGCAGGAGGAAGACCGGAAGCAGCAAGGCGAGAGGCAGCCCTCGTTGGTGTGAGAGGACAGCGATGCAGTCCCAGCAAGCACCAACAAGGACGGCAGGTGATGAGAAGGAGAAGCGTCATGGGCGAAGGCAGAGCGCCGGCGGCACAAAAGGCACCAGTGCCCAAGGGAGCTCTGGCGCGCAGCCCCCAGACGCTTACAGGCGGTACCATTGGCACCGCAATGACGCGGGGAACAGGCAGGCCCCTCAAGCACACAGCGACAGGGGGCCTGGGCCTTCTCCTAGTCACAACGGCGGCGTGAGGCAAAGGCAAGAACATCAGCCAGAGAGCCGCAAGGAGCACAGGCGTGATCATAGCGCGCGACACAGTGTGGGACCCAAGCATGGCCATACACGGGATGGCAGCGTCGGACCTACAAATGGAAACGAAGCGCAGAGTGGCACGGGACCTCGGCATGGAAGAGAACGAGCCCGTGGTTCGTCACCCCGGCGGGAAAGGTCTCGTGATCGAAGGGATCGCGTGCGGCCAGTCCCCAGCAAGGACGAGCTCAAACATCGGCAACTCCAAGCCGTGCGCCGTCCTTCCCCCAAAGCAGACAGCGACTCGGGGCATGGACCTTCCAACTGTAGCAACGATGGCATGGGGAAAAGGCGGGAACATCGGCCAGACAGCCGCACGGAGCAGAGGCGTGCCCGTAGTCCACAACGCAGCGTGGGACGAAGACACGGCCAGAAAGAAGACGGCAGCGTCGGACCCACGATCGGAAATCCACCGCAGAGTGGCACGGGACCTACGCGTGGAAGCAAACGAGCCCGTGGTTCGTCACCCCGGCGGGAAAGGTCTCGTGATCGAAGGGATCGCGTGCGGCCAGTCCCCAGCAAGGACGAGCTCAAACATCGGCAACTCCAAGCCGTGCGCCGTCCTTCCCCCAAAGCAGACAGCGACTCGGGGCATGGACCTTCCAACTGTCGCAACGACGGCATGGGGAAAAGGCGGGAACATCGGCCAGACAGCCGCACAGAGCAGAGGCGAGCCTCTCAAGCAAGCCCGGACACCTCTAAGCGGTACCGCTGGCACCGCAATGATGCGGGGAACAGGCCATCCCCTCAAACACACAGTGACAGGGGGCCTGGGCCTTCCCGTAGTGGCAACGGTGGCGCGAGGCAAAGGGAGGAACATCAGCCAGAGAGCCGCGGGGAGCACAGGCGTGCCTATCACAGGGAAGACAGTGCGGGACCCAGCCAGGGCCACAAAACAGGCGGCAGCGTCAGACCCACGCGTGAAAATCAACCCGACAGTGGCACGGGACCAAGGCGTGGGACTGGACGACCCCCTGGTTCAGCACCCTGGCCTGAAAACATGCCAGATGGAAGGCATCCCGTTTGGGCAGTCCCGGGCAAGGACTGGCTTATCCTTCTGCCCAACACCGTGGAGCCCATGGAGCTGGATCCACCAGCAGACGTGGAGGAACCAATGGAAGTGGATCCACCTCCACCAGAACAGACCTGGGACTCCCGCAGCAGGTCTCTGCTCTCTGCTCTCCAAGCGCGCAAACAGCGTCGCAGGAGTGCCCGGCCAGCTCCCTACTCGTTGTCACGCAGGCTCCATCCCAAGCACTAGCTTGGAGCCACCGAACGCCACGGACATCCCGCAGGATTACCTGCAAGACATCCCGGCAATAAACCACTCTGTTGCTGATTCTCAGGGCTTGCGTGAGTGCTTCTTTCCCATCCGGCAGCCCTTGTGCGAGAGGTGGCAGCCCTTCTGCACAGAGCCTCGAGGAAGAGCACAAGAGAGGACCCAGCTCCCTTCGGGCTGCTGCGCTGGGGTGACAGGAGGAGTCCCCGAGGGCCACCACGCACCTTTAACATTTGTGAAAATAAACTAAGGGGTGAAAATAGGAGTGTGTGAGTGATTATGTGATTATGGGTGGCTAGTTTCTTATATTAGGAGTGAGTTTCTATAGCTGAGTAATTGGCAACGACAGATGTGGAGAAGGCTGAGGTACTCAGCAACATCTTTGCCTCCACCTGCACTGGTAGGCGGGCTTCTCAAGTCTTTCATTTCCCTGAACCCATAGATGGAGGCTGGGGGATCAAAGTCCCACCCACTGTAAGGGAAGAGCAGGCTCGAGACCCCCTGGTGAATCTAAACAGGTGCAAGTCGAGGCGACCGGCTCCGGGGCAGACGCGTGCTGCAGCGGAGCGCGGGATCGGGACAGGCAGGGCTATTTTTCGGGCATCAAGCCTACGTGAGGGAGCCGCCAGGCACCGGCAGCCCTCGTGAGGGAGGCTGACGAGGCGTAGGCGGAGCCAGCAGCGTCAGCGACAGCTCCTCCCCCCGGCCTTTCAAAGGCAGCCCTTAGGGAGCGCGAGACGGCAGGAGCGCGGCGACCGGGGAGTGACGTGGCAGTTAGCGAGGCAGTTAGCGCAGGCAGGGCGGGCAGGAAGGGCAGGAAGGGCGGACGCTCACACCCGCCCATAGGGACAACTCCTCCAACGGCACTCTCCCATCAGCTGGGCTGCAATGGTCTCCATCAGGCACGGTGCTTTCTCGAGGAAGTCAGTACACACCCAGACCGACTGCCCGTCCAAACATGCGGCAGTTCAGGCCTCCGGGTGCGGGGAGTGTCTGAGCCTCTTGCTGCCATCGGCGGGAGGCAGAGAGACTGCTTGCGTGAGGTGCGAGCAGGTGGACGACCTGGTCCGCATGGTGGCGGAACTCAAGGAGGAGGTGCGGAGGTTGAGAGATATCAGGGAGTGCGAGCGGGAGATAGACTGGTGGAGTGACTCCCTGCAGGACCGGAGGGAGAGGGACCAGGGTGAGACGCTCCAAAGGGGGGTGGACCCCCTGCCCTGTCGCCATCGGGCAGAGGGAGGGGACCTGCGAGTTGAGGAGGAATGGAGACAGGTCCCTGCTCGACCTCGCAGGAGATGCCCTCCCCTTCCGGTGCCGCCTTCCCAGGTGCCCTTGAACAATAGGTTTGAGGCCCTGGGGCTTGAGAGACCGGCGGGTGAGGATGAGGTAGGAAGCCTACCCAGGAGGATGCCTGAGGTGAGGAAGTTGACTCCACGCCTCAGGACTGCCTCCACCAAGAAAGAAAGAAGGGTGATTGTTGTGGGCGACTCCCTCCTCAGGGGAACGGAGGGCCCTATTTGTCGGCCTGACCCCACACATAGGGAAGTCTGCTGCCTCCCTGGGGCCAGGGTCAGAGACGTTACCAGGAAGCTTCCCAACCTGGTTCGCCCCTCTGACTATTACCCGCTTTTGATAGTCCAGGCTGGCAGTGACGATGTTGAAAAGAGAAGCCTCAAGGCTATCAAACAGGACTATAGGGGGCTGGGACGATTGGTGGAGGGAGCGGGAGTGCAGGTGGTGTTTTCTTCTATCCCTACGGGGGAAGGGAGAGGCACGGAGAGGACACGGAAAGCTCGCGTGGTTAATAGGTGGCTCAGAGGCTGGTGCCAGCACAGAAATTTTGGTTTTTTTCACCATGGGGAGCTTTACTCGGCACCCGGCCTGATGGCCCCAGACGGGTCCCTATCTCCAAGGGGAAAACGGATCCTAGCCCAGGAGCTGGCGGGGCTCATAGAGAGCGCTTTAAACTAGGTAAGAAGGGGGACGGGGCTGAAAGAAGGCTTGTTGGAGCTGTGCCGGGGGAAACAATGGCTAGGCCGGGGAAGAAGGCGATGGCCCAGCTGAAGTGCATCTACACTAATGCACGCAGCATGGGTAACAAACAGGAGGAGCTGGAAGCCATCGTGCAGCAGGCAGGCTACGACTTGGTTGTCATCACGGAGACGTGGTGGGACCACTCTCATGACTGGAGTGCTGCAATGCCTGGATATCGGCTCTTCAGGAGGGACAGGCAGCACAGAGGGGGTGGTGGCATGGCTCTCTACATTAGAGAATCTTTCGATGTTGTGGAACTCCAGGCTGGGAATGACAAGGTTGAATCCCTGTGGGTTAGGATCCGCGGGAAGGCCGGCAAGGCTAGCTTCCTGGTCGGGGTCTGTTATAGACCGCCGAACCAGGATGAGGAGACGGATGAGGAGTTTTATAGGCAACTGACAGAAGTTGCAAAATCGTCAGCGCTTGTCCTCGTGGGGGACTTCAACTTCCCGGACATATCCTGGAAACACAACACGGCACAGAGAAAGCAGTCTAGGAGGTTTCTGGAGAGCGTGGGAGATAGCTTCCTGACGCAGCTGGTCAGTGAACCTACCAGGGGTGGTGCCCCGCTAGACCTTCTCTTCACAAACAGAGAAGGACTGGTGGGAGATGTGGTGGTCGGAAACTGTCTTGGGCAGAGTGACCACGAAATGGTTCAGTTCTCTATTCTTGGTGAGGCCAGGAAGGGGACCAGTAAAACTGCTGTATTGGACTTCCGGAGGGCTGACTTTGAGCTGTTCAGGACGCTGGTTGGCCGAGTCCCTTGGGAGGCGGTTCTGAAGGGCAGAGGAGTCCAGGAAGGCTGGGCGCTCCTCAAGAAGGAAATCGTGATGGCACAGGAGCGGGCCGTCCCCACGTGTCCAAAGATGAGCCGACGTGGAAGAAGACCGGCCTGGCTCAACAGAGCGTTGCGGCTTGTGCTTAGCAGAAAAAAGAGGGTTTATAATCTTTGGAAAAAAGGGCGGGCCACTTAGGAGGACTACAAGGATGTAGCGAGGCTGTGCAGGGAGAAAATTAGAAAGGCCAAAGCTCATCTGGAGCTCAACCTGGCTACTGCCGTTAAAGACAACAAAAAATCCTTTTACAAATATATCAACGCGAAACGGAGGACTAAGGAGAATCTCCATCCTTTACTGGATGCGAGGGGAAACCTAGTTACTAAGGATGAGGAAAAAGCTGAGGTGCTTAATGCCGCCTTTGCCTCAGTCTTTAGCGGCAATACCGGTTGTTCTCTGGATACCCAGTGCCTTGAGCTGGTGGAAGGGGATAGGGAGCAGGCTGTGGCCCTCACTATCCATGAGGAAATGGTTGGCGACCTGCTACGGAGCTTGGATGTGCGCAAGTCGATGGGGCCGGATGGGATGCACCCGAGGGTACTGAAAGAACTGGCGGAGGAGCTGGCCGAGCCGCTTTCCATCATTTATCGGCAGTCCTGGCTATCGGGGGAGGTCCCAGTTGACTGGCGGCTAGCCAATGTGACGCCCATCTATAAGAAGGGCCGCAGGGCAGACCCGGGGAACTATAGGCCTGTCAGTTTGACCACAGTGCCAGGAAAGCTCATGGAGCAGATTATCTTGAGGGTCATCATGCGGCACTTGCAGGGCAAGCAGGCGATCAGGCCCAGTCAGCATGGGTTTATGAAAGGCAGGTCCTGCTTGACGAACCTGATCTCCTTCTATGACCAAGTGATGCGCTTGGTGGATGAGGGAAAGGCTGTGGATGTGGTCTACCTTGACTTCAGTAAGGCTTTTGACACTGTTCCCCACAACATTCTCCTCAAGAAACTGGCTGCTCGGGGCTTGGACTGGCATACGCTTCGCTGGGTTAGAAACTGGCCGGATGGCCGGGCCCAGAGAGTTGTGGTGAATGGAGTCAAATCTGGTTGGAGGCTGGTCACTAGTGGTGTCCCCCAGGGCTCGGTACTGGGGCCGGTCCTCTTTAATATCTTTATCGATGATCTGGATGAGGGCGTCCAGTGCACCCTCAGTAAGTTTGCAGATGACACCAAGCTAAGTGCGTGTGTCGATCTGCTCGAGGGCAGGAAGGCTCTGCAGGAGGATCTGGATAGGCTGGAGCGATGGGTTGAGGTCAACTGTATGAAGTTCAACAAGGCCAAGTGCCGGGTCCTGCACCTGGGGCGCAACAACCCCAAGCAGAGCTACAGGCTGGGAGATGAGTGGCTGGAAAGCTGCCTGGCCGAGAAGGCCCTGGGAGTATTGGTTGATAGTCGGCTGAATATGAGCCAGCAGTGTGCCCAGGTGGCCAAGAAGGCCAACAGCATCCTGGCTTGCATAAGAAACAGTGTGGCCAGCAGGTCTAGGGAAGTGATTGTGCCCCTGTACTCGGCTCTGGTGAGGCCGCACCTTGAGTACTGTGTTCAGTTTTGGGCCCCTCGCTACAGGAAGGACATGGAGGTGCTCGAGCGAGTCCAGAGAAGGGCGACGAAGCTGGTGAGGGGTCTGGAGAACAAGTCTTACGAGGAGCGGCTGAGGGAGCTGGGCTTGTTCAGCCTGGAGAAGAGGAGGCTCAGGGGCGACCTCATCGCTCTCTACAGTTACCTTAAAGGAGGCTGTAAAGAGGTGGGGGTTGGTCTATTCTCCTACGTGCCTGGTGACAGGACGAGGGGGAATGGGCTAAAGTTGCACCAGGGGAGTTTTAGGTTGGATGTTAGGAAGTACTTCTTTACCGAAAGGGTTATTAAGCATTGGAACGGGCTGCCCAGGGAGGTGGTGGAGTCACCATCCCTGGAGGTCTTTAAAAGACGTTTAGATGTAGAGCTTAGCGATATGGTTTAGTGGAGTACTTAGTGTTAGGTCGGAGGTTGGACTCGATGATCTTGAGGTCTCTTCCAACCTAGAAATCTGTGATACTGTGATACTGTGAAAGCCTTTGACTTTCATGGCTTTAGAAGTTCAGCCTCAGCTGATAAGCATTTCTGGACAGAGTATGGTGATAATACAACCAGTGAGTTTTGAGTAGAGTGTGATAGCTGTGAGGCGATTTAGGTGATAAAGTCCCAACAGGTGAGGTGCCAGCATTGCAACAGAATAGCATATAACGTACGTACAAAGGAAAGAACAAGTAGCTGAGGCTGAGAAAAAGCTGGGAACTAGTGCTCTAGGAATTTATCCTTGCAAAGGTTTTGAGGAAGCAAGTTGTGTTAGAGGTAGCTATCACACAATAACCAGCTGGGACTCCTCACCTGACAGAGCTGAGGTCACCTTCTTGCAAACTTCAGCCTGTAAAGTCCTCATCCAGTAAAAAATCCAGATTTAATTCCAGCTTCAGTAAATAGGTTTGAAGCTCCCATCCTTCCCCAGCTTTGAAGTTATTAAATAGGCTGTTCCTGCCACTCTTGTCCTACTGAGCAGCAAGAATGGGGTGTGAAGGAAACTGGATAAAAAACTAGGGCATGGTACTCGATAATCTAGTTACTATCTGGTTTACTTTATCTGTGTGAGGTTGGAAAGTTCAAAGTAACAACATCCCAGACTAATTCTGATTGTAGTTGTAGTTAAAAAAGGAAGTACATACTTCTATTGCTTCCCTGAGTCATGTGGGCACCCAAATATTTGGGTTTACTTTGATATCGACCAGTAGAAGAGAGCAGGTGAACATATCAAATAATTTCATTTTAACTACAAAGATAACTACTGACCTATCAGAATTTGCAGAGTATGTTTATATTATTCAGTTGCCTGAATTTCCTGAGGAGAAAATATTTTCCCATTCTGAACTGCAGTTCATATGAACTCTATTGCCTACCAACTAATTTATGGATATGAAGCTTTCAAGTGTTTAATTGGAAATATCTTCTGCTGTCACTATATTACATTGATACAAAAACTTCATACCAAATGCATTCCATGAAAACAATTTCTAAATCAAATTATTTTTAATGTTGTGAGTTTTTTGCACATGAATAAGTACCTCAATTGAGATGTATAAAACTAATTAGACCCCTATTTATCTCTGCTTAGCAACTTGGTTCCACTAATTTCTTTGGTCACTGCATTTCACATTGGAGCTCACTCTGTTCATACATTTTGATGATTGAATTACTCAACATTTATTTTAGAATGAATTTATTTATTAGTGTCCTTTCCAAAAAACTTCCTTTTTACCTGATCCTGAAAGCCCTTCAATATTCTTGCACGAAACTCAGAGACTGCTGTAAAGAAAGTACGTTAGTTACTTTTAGGTGTTTGCATAACTTAAAAAAAAATGAGCAATAAGCATCCAGTAATTGTCAGAAAGGAAAAAAAAATCTTAACTGATTACCATTGTCATGATAAAACATCCTTTTTGTAAAACATTTAACTGCTAACAGTAACACACCCATTTGTTTGGCATCTCTTTATTCTTTTTCCTCCAGGCTTAGAAGAATCAAGGTGACCACTTTAAAATTTTATTTCACCTCCCTTATGCACTGTCTCTCAAACTTATGTGTTCTTTTAGGTTATCTGGCTACCTCCTGCAATGACTCTTACTCTCTGCTGGACAAAAGAGCATGTTTTCCATAGGGTAACTTTTTTTTTTTTAATAACAGATATATCCAAAGAAGGAAGTTGTCCATTAAATGTTGTGCCAGTTTGATTAAATGCATTGCTGATGTTTGCAGTTTAAAATCTTAGAAAGAAATAGTATCATAGAGCTGTCAGGATGCTAAAAAATGATCTAAACTTAAGGATAAAATACAACTATATCATGACTAGTAGATGGTTGTCCAGCTTATTCATAATTATTTTCAGCAATGTAAGTTCCACATGATCCACAAGTTTAATTATTAGCATTATTCCTAACTTATAACCTATGAAGCTGCACTTTAAGCCCAACACTACTTGAGCTACTTGTCTAGGAACAGGCATGATGTGTTATTTCTTTTTTACACACATGTGTATATATATATATGCATTTTGGAAAAATTCTATTTTACGTCTATATAAAGTATACATATGTATGTTATATATAACATTTTATTTACTCCAAGCACTTCTTTCTTTCTCCCCTTGCTTTCTTTGTTGACCAGTATTATTCATTATCACTTGAACCACGATAAAACAGCAACAAAATGTGTTAGTGTTTTTGCGAATTATAATTCAGCTAAGGAGAATTCAACACATCTATGCATCATGGATTCATACCTCATTTATTTAGAACAAAGATGCCCTGTTGGACATCTAATTTGGTACCTTAATCTTGCAGGTCAGTTTTTTCTTAGCTTCTTGCCTCAGCTTGAATATCACATTCTGTTGGTGCGCAGGTTTCAAAGATAACTAATCTTGTTGATCTCATGGTACAGTGGGCATGATGATGAGGCATGAAAAAGATAAAAACATCAGAAGGAACATTAATCTCATCTTAATTTTCCAGTCAGTATTTTCCAGATGTCTTAAAGAACATTAATATTTGATACCACATTGTGAATCATCATTACTGAAGTACAGAAAACACATCTTATCCATTGTTTGTATTAAAAACAAGTAAATAAATAAATAAAAGGAGCTTTTCTCCATCCTGAGGAAGTTATAAATGAAGTAAATACAGAGTCAGTGACCCTGAGCTTGCAGGAAGGGTTCACATGGCACAGGTCTCACCTTCTCTAATTCAAAAACATTGCAGTATTTATTGCCAGATCTCAAAAAAATTGTTTTGATTCTTACAATATTTGTAAGATCTCAGTTCACAGAAATGTTTATTTTTTTCTTTCTGAAAGAAAATAAGTACCTGTACATTGAGGCTGTTTTGTTTAGCATTATTACTATAAACAGAAGATCAGAAATAAAGAAAATCATGTTTATGTTTTTTTTTTTTAAGTTTTAGAGTTTCACAGATTCCCTAGATCTTGAATTTCTTGAATTCCACTGCTTGAGTCTGTTCTTCTAAGTGTTTGTCTGGCAAGACATTGTTGGTTATATCTCTGCTTTGGGTGTATCTGAATAATGGTACTTTGATTAACCACACTTGCAGGGGACCTAACCACCTGTCCACAGACTTACACAAAAAGGCTTTGACCACTACATGACTGGAAAACATGACTTGGGCACACACAGCACCACACAGAAACTGTATCCTGATGTGACTCTTAACTACATCTCAACCCCTCCTGTTATGACAAATCAGGTCTCTAAAGTGATTTTTTTTTTCTATTTCTCATGTGAGTTGGAGCTTTTTTTTTCTTTTTTTTTAAAAATGTACCAAACTCTTCATTTCTACCATTTCTATTCATAACATATTGTATTACTGTCTCATAATATTAATATAAATTGGTTATATAGATCTTAGAAATAATTCCTGTCATAATTAATAGAAAATGACTTGCTTTCTGTAGCTCTGTTCCTTTTTTTTTTTTTTTTTAGTGTTATGCAGAATTATATTCCAGAGGGATAATATTTTTTCAATTGCGTTATTGGTTAACATCAATAAATATGCATATTATGGCTTTTGACCAAGACCTATGAAAATTCCCACAACAGGATATTCTGCCTGTTTCCTATCTCCAATCTATTTGAGCTATTAATCACAAATGAAATAGAGCCATTTTTGTAAACCTGTGCATGCGGTGCCTCATAGACTTGATGCTGGAACTCCTTGGAACTGCCATCTGGGGAAAAAAAAATCCTGTCACACTGCTACACAAACAGAAACATGTCAGAATATCTCAAAGCAAGCATCCTGGAATTATCATAGGGTTAAGCTTATTCTTTCCCATGGCAAATTCTCCTTAGCCATTCATAAAAAAGGAAAATGCTGTTTTATGAAACTACTAGAAAGGAAGAGAATAGTAAACTTTAGACACTTCTAGCAAAATGTTAATTATTTATGTCGCAGCACTGTTAAGCGAGATCAAGCTGAACTCTGCTGCCCTTGACGGACAAACTTTCAAGAGAATTTACCATGAATCTACCCTTGTTCCCATGGAGTCTGTGCCTGTTCTTACTACTACATTAAGTAGTAAGTTATTTGGTGTCAGAAGAGCGCTGTTTTTTTTTGTATAGCAGGCAGTTCCATCAGGTCCAGATCCATCTTTAGAACTGCTTACTGCTATGGCAGTGGGGTTTTCTGTTTGTTAATTCACTTCTGGCCTAATAAATCCTAAGGTTGGGAAAATTGTATTACTTAGAACATCATTATTATTATTAAAAACATTATATTATTAACAATATTTTAATAATAATGCTAATGAAAACAATAGCAATCATATGCTGTTTGGTATTGCAAGGTCTTTAGGCAAAGACAGTCCCTTACTCAGTATATATAGCAAAAAGGATTCTTGATTACGGCAAGAGGACTTCCTAGTGTAGAAAAAAAAAATAGTTCTAGGGACATCTGGATCTAAAAAAGCTGTAGATTAGAAACAACCCCCTTTCCATGGACTTCCTGATGTCACTTTTTAAAGGGAGAGGAACCACCTGTGTGCAGTTAATACTACTAAATTAATTGGAAATTAACCAAAGTAGTACAGCTGCATTTGAAGCCAGAATCATATATTACTACACAAATTTTTGTTGTGGTTCTGTAATAATGGAAAGTTTATCTTGGAGCCGTGCAGAGAACAGCAAATTTACTACAACTGCCACAGACAAGTGGGCATGAAAAATGATCAGTTCCTAAAAGCTTTTAAAGCAGCAATGTTTGTCCTTCTCAGCTTTATGAAGGTCATAAGTCTCTCTGGTATGATCTAAGAAATGCTATAACAAGGTTCACTTAAATGCAGCTGTGTCCTGAATCTGTGCTCAGAGAGACAAAATTCCGTTACAGAAATAGACACTGAACTTTTATCTCCAGGAGACAATATTCTGCAGTGGACTTGTTCAGAGACGCTGCCAATTCCAGACCACAGTCCAGTGACAGAATGATCTATAGGATTTTTCCTGCCAGGAAAGCACCATCCAAAACTAACATCATCTTCATTTACTGTCTGCTTAGCTTAGACATCTCTTTACTGTGGCTTCACTTCCTATACATAGAGTGTATGCAAGTACACACACACAAATATGTACACATACTTTTATAGATAGGTATTACATACATATTACATACATATTACATATACACATGCATGCATACACACAGGAATATATATATATATATATGTATATATATATGCATATACGTGACTGATTTTAGAAATCACCTAGGGCTCCCTGAAGTCTGGCCCAAGTAAGGGAGTGGACAAGGCTGTGCAACCCCCAGCACAAAGAACTGACCAAGTTAAAGTTCATTTTTTCCTCTAGGGAACCCACCTGCAGCAAATCTTTCCCTGCCATAGGTAAGTCGTGTGTCAGTGGTGATTTAGCTGTGCTGGACACAACATGAGGAGAAGGAAGAACAGAGGCTCCATCCAGACCCTGCCTCTACCCAGCTGCATGGTTTAGCGAATTGGCAGCTATCCAAGTGCCCATATATTAGTGTTCACTGTACGTTCAGAGATGTACAACTAGTTTCATGCAAAGCCTAATAAAAGAACTTTCCAACTGAGAGGAGGGACTTTCCCTGCTGGGTTCCTCTCCATATCCTTTGTAATTGCCATGCACCTGGTGAGCAGCAGTAGAGCAGATGCTTTGTATAGTGACTGATGTTCAGTGCCATTAGATACGGTCTGTGGAGTCACTCCTTGCAAGGCTGTTATTCCAAGGGAATGGCTGTCAGCAAATTATTCACTAGTATTGGTACTGATACCAGCTATAGTAACATCAGCTTGAACATCAGAGTGGTCCTGGGTTATAGAACTGTTGTTATTTTGCCTCAAGCTACTTTTGGAATCAGTTCCAAAAACAATCTCCATTAGAAAGGAATCTAAGCTTGCTCTCTACTCTTTGTGTTCCTAATAAAAGTGGCTTCCTTTCTGATGGATATTTCTCTCAACTCTTCTTCAAAATGCTCAATGACAGAAAACTCACAACCTTTCTAAATAGCCTGTTACAGGGCATTGCCAGTGTCAGCCCTCTTTATCTTATTATTCTTACTGTTAAAACAAGTTTGTTGTAGTCAATATGAGGTGAAATTCAGAAGGTGTCCAGCTGACAAGTATGTACACAATGTTAAAGAGAAAAGAAAACAAGTAGTAGCCTCTTTTACCTCATTCTTCCCCAGCAGTTTTCCCTCAGTAGATTTCTAAGCACTTCATAAAGAAGATGTCTTATAATTCTTTAACAGATGGGGACAAATAGGGCAACAATCAAAGTAATTTGCACCATTCCTCCATCAATTCACTGAAGGGGAGAGAAAAGGGGACGAAAATGTTTGTGTAAACACTATCTGGTTTTACACTTCATTCTTTTGAGGCTGTTTTGAAAATACTATCCCAAATGATGGAAGGAATGTGAATTACAGTCATTCTAGGTAAAGAATATGATCTGAAGAACATGGCTATCAAGGTATACCTTTCCATCAACTTTAATGGCTGTCAAATGAGATACAGAAGCTTTAAAGTTAGTATTTATAGTGCTAGAATAAAATAAAAAATAAAAAATAAATAAAAATAAAAGACCTCACTAACCGATTTACTCAATCATGAATAATTATATGAACTCAACCTTTTGAAATATGAAAAATGTGTCTTTTTATCATCCACCACATTTACGCTAATACTTAAGTTATGGAGTTGGGAAGAGTTGGAATTAACCTTTCAGAGGAGCTGCATAGGAAGCCTCAGAGAAATGTAATGTTAGCAATTTATTGTGGTCCCCAGCATCTGAATAGCTTGAGATACAAAAATCCAGGTTAACTCATCAATGCCAAAGAAGCAACTCTTGTTTCATGTTTTGCCTTTACTTTAAAGGTACAGTGATTCTTTATTATCACACATTAGCTGTAAGAAAGGATGGATTCAAAACGATAGTTCATCTTTAGAGTGTGATATGAAACAAATCATCATCATGCTGTCTCTAAGAAGATAGATTATTTCAATTTTAGACCGAGGGAAGCTAGGACAGTGAGCATATTGTATCAGTTCAAGAAACCAGACCAGAATTTCTGTCTTCCTTATATTCCACAACCATACTTTGATAATTGAATGAAGCTCAGGACTTCCAGATATAATACACTGTATAAACACAATTTATATGTAAACATAATAAAGATCAGCTCTAAGATCTTCCTAAAGTCTTGTGTCTGATTTTTCCCCATTTTGGTTAACCAGTAATTTCACCCATAATGGCAAAACTTTCTCACCAGGCCAAATGTAGTGCTTCTGCTCTCCTTCCAGTTCCATGTCTGAATGATAGTTCACCCCTGTACTTGCCCAAGCTTATTTTTCTGTAATGTTCTTCACATTTATCAAGGAATTAAGACATCAAACAGAGGAAGTCTTTTTTAACCATCCCCAAATTCCTGAATTCCAGGTTTCACCTACCTTCCCATCCTTCCTGTATTTCCTGTCAGTAACAACAGATACTGGGGTGTGGTGAACCAAAGATACAGCCTAGCATGTAGTCCAGTGAGAGAGAAGCTGTTTGATGGGCTGTTACAGAACAGTTGAACTCTCGTATACCTTCACTCTTTAATCCCTGCTCATGAAACGAGGTGAACAATTGCAATGCTTGCTGTGGGGTTAAAAGGCATAATTTAAGAAGAAAAGACCAGGCTGGTAAACCATCTCAAATCAAACATGAAAGGTTCATAGCCATTATAACCTAGCTCCTCCTCTCCTCTCCTCTCCTCTCCTCTCCTCTCCTCTCCTCTCCTCTCCTCTCCTCTCCTCTCCTCTCCTCTCCTCTCCTCTCCTCTCCTCTCCTCTCCTCTCCTCTCCTCTCCTCTCCTCTCCTCTCCTCTCCTCTCCTCTCCTCTCCTCTCCTCTCCTCTCCTCTCCTCTCCTCTCCTCTCCTCTCCTCTCCTCTCCTCTCCTCTCCTCTCCTCTCCTCTCCTCTCCTCTCCTCTCCTCTCCTCTCCTCTCCTCTCCTCTCCTCTCCTCTCCTCTCCTCTCCTCTCCTCTCCTCTCCTCTCCTCTCCTCTCCCCACCCCTCCCCTCCCCTCCCCTCCCCTCCGCTCCTCTCCGCTCCCCTCGCCTCCCCTCGCCTCCCCTCCCCTTCAAATTCACACTCTATATCAAAGGTATAAGGCTCAGCTGGAACCTGAGACCACATCCAAAACACAATAACTGTCACAGTTAGCTTGGGGGAAGTGTGAGAAACAAGAACAAAATCACACTTTCTGACAAGTATGGATTCACAAATCAATGGAGACAGGAAAGAAAGTAGCACCAGGCTCACTTTGGAAGTCTGTGCTGTGGTTTGACAACAGGGAGGCTGGCTCATCATTTAGCCATTCCTCCAGCTATAGTAAATTTTGAAGGACTGCGGAATCACAGAGTATGTGAATGCCACTGCAGCTACATTTTACAAAAACAAAAACATCACCACCACGAACAACAACAAATCCACAAGCCCAAAATAACAGCTTTCTAGTTGCAAATTCAATCGAGAAGAATTCCTGGCAGCTCTCACTGAAGAAGCATGGGGCAGGTTTTTGTAAGGGTCTTCCTCACCACTTAGGGATCAGCTCAAAAACTTTCTTTGGAGAGTGCAACAACATGAAGTGCAGCTGAGCTCTGAAAAAAAGGCTGAAAAAATATGCATAGATCAACTGCTGGCCCTAAATACACTTCTGAGAACATGTGAAATTCCTTTTGCTACTGAACACAACAGGAGCTTTCCTTGGCTTTTCCATGGAGCCAGGCTCTCAGCCTATGCATGTGAATGAAAGGCGGCAAACAAGCCCTTTTTTTTAACTCAGAAGAGCAAGGTGAATCAAATTTACAGCTGTGAATAAACTTCATGCTTGCTGTGTGACTGTCCTCAGCTATAAGGTAGGCAGTGCAAATCAAGCTGTTGGCAGATTTGCCTGTACAGAGAGAGGAGAAATATGTGTTTCTTTGGCATCCTTAATATATTCCTAATACTAGTGGGAGTGCAGCCACCACTATGGAAACATGGACCCGTCCCTCAGTAGAGTAAAATCAAGATGCTTCAATGTACTTTCAGAATAAGGGAAAAATATATTTTTTTAATATAATTTGCAGTTACGCTGTTGGGAGGTTTTTAGGAAAATATGAAGGCTAATTTTAAGACTGTAGGGACTGTTTTGGGTCACTGTCAGTTCCTGAGTACTTATTCAAAGAGACATGGTCTCAAATCTCATCAAATTTCAAGAAGCATTTGGCTGCTTCATACATATCTACTTTTTTCAAAAGTATAAACCAAAGAAAATGGAAGAGGCGATTTATATAAACTCAGACGTGTCTTGCCATACATCCTGATTTTATCACTGGGAAAATACTTGAAGTTTGATGACTGAGGCATAACGGCAGCAAGCATCAAATGTCAGTGCTAGGAAACATTTCAGCATGAGACAAAACTGTGTTCTGAACCATGAAAAGTATTTAGAAGATTATAGTAAAAATAGCTTATGCTTATATTTTTTATCTTGACATGCTCACGTGTTACTACAAACATGTAAGTATCCTGGGCACTTTTTTCTTTTCCCTAAACATGAGAGCAATAAACAATGATCTGTGCAAAGTACTCCCAATACCTCCTAGAAATGAACAAATCTACAATTACAACAACAGTAATAATAAAGAAACAAAAAATATCTGCAGCTCTCTCTTGAGGCTAGAGGAGTCAGACAGTAAACAACAATCTACTCTTGTAAAAAGAATCTTATGAAAAGAATGATGACTTAATATGTGCTTAATTTATACCAGTCACAAGCCAATGGATGTTCACTCTTGCACACTCATATACAAACACGTAGACATATTGAGTATTTTTCAAAATGCTAGGAAGAAAAGAAGAGAAAAATAACTAGCTTCTTTAACTCTCCCTTTCCTGTTGGTGAGATAAATGAGAACCAGTGCCACAGCTGAGATTTTGGAGCTCTCTACAATCAGCTCTGAAGCAGTTGCTTGCAGGCAAAAGAGCCCATTGTGTGACCTCGCCAAGAATTATGGTGGTATGGGAATAAAGAAAAACACTGACACAAGAAAAATGTGCATTGGTTTGCGTTAGAGCTCACATAACATTTTACAGCAGCAGAAGGCCAAATGCTTTCAATTCAAGGCACTGATGCTGTGCCTGATGAGATGAAAATTTCATGTTAGATAAGTGCTCAAGTGAGACAACTTGGCTTTATTTCTACTTTCCAGAGCATGCAGTAAGAGATGGCTGGTGCCCCCAGTGCAAACTGCCACCAAAAATCAGCACATTAGGAGAATTTACCTTGGCACTTGAGTATTTCCTTGGATTAGAATAGGAAATCCTGTTATGTTTCCTATACTAGGTGACCACTGTGGAGATGATGGGTAAATCAGGTTGTAATTGCAATGCATGTTGGAATTATGTAATTTTACACCTGTTAAGAATTCCCGTTTTCTTGATATAGAAACAACTTCCTTTATTTTTTCCCCTCATTCTCCTTGGGCCATTTGATACACACCTAAAATGTGGCTTTACTGGCTGAGAAGAGAAGACACCTGACTTCTGGCAGAGATCCCTGAAAACAAGCATTAGTGCTGTGTGTTTGGTAGGAAGATAATAGCCTGAAACATTTCAAGAGTTTTGCCTCCCAGAACACCCACAAGCTATTAAAATCTGCCTGTGGAAAACATTACGATTATATTAAAGCTAACTTGTTTTGGGGTTTCATATATTTATCCTAGAAGTGAACATGGGAAGATGGTTTACCCTCACATTTTTTTCAGTTGATCAGAAAATCTTTCAACTCTTAGACATATTCTAAATGCTTTTAGCATTAACAAATGACTGGAGTAGATACCGTGGTGTCTACTCTTAATATTAACATTGACTGGCTTTCCGTTGCCTTTGTGCCTTGTAGGTCTTCATTGTTTTTTGCTTTTTTTCTTTTTTTTTTTTCCCCCAAAAAAGCGTGTCACCTGCTTTTTGCCACACTTTTTGCTTCAATGATAAATACAAATTAGCACCCAACCACATTAAAAGCTCTATTAATGATTGTGAGATTTCAAATACTGTGGCTCATTTTACATACGAGACTCTACCACTTCAGTAAGAACAAAAAAGAATATTTCTTTCCTCCTTCACTCTGTTCTGACTCACATATATTTTAAAATGTATTGTTGGAATCTGGCTAATTTGAAAGGGTAGAGTAGGATAAACTCCAGAATGGCCTGAGGAGCAGACATGATACATCCCACATGCTGAGCTACTGGATGTGTTCACAGCCGAACCCCTCTGGCTACCTAGTATCTTACAACTCTTTTAGCATCACACAGTCATTTGTTCATTTTTCCTCACAACGTTCCCTGTGAGGTAAGTCATGTTCCTCAGCTGAAAAAGGAAATTACTAAGTGATTCAAAAAGATTATTTTTGAAAAGGGATCTGTATTCTCTTAAAACAAATTAGGTCTTTTAAACTCTGTTGAACTGTTTGGAGGGAGTTCTAGACCTTTGTCCCTCTGAAGACCAGAAATAATCAATCAATTTCTATTATAAATGTAGCAAATGTATCTATAGGTAGTTTATACCCATTTTAAAAAATATTAACATTGACTGTCTTTCCATTGCCTTTGTGCCTTCTAAATCTTGTTTGCTTTTCATTATTTTATTTTATTTTAATTTATTTTATTTATTTTATTTTTTTCTTTTTTCCCCCAAACTGAATAAATGAAGCATGATCCGTTTATGTGGGGGAATATCCATTGCATCTTGCTGATGTCCCTACTGTCAGGGAACTGAACATCTTTATCTGTGCTGTCTTTGGTAGATATGTTTGAGTTCGCAGAGCCAATGCAGGGAGCCAGCTGTACCTACACTACTGGGAAGGATGGAGCCAGCAAGAAGACTGGTCATCTCACTGTTGGGATGCTCCCGCATTGCACTGGAGCCACCATTTGTGCAGTGTGGCTAAGGGAGGGACTGTGTGTGATGCATAACGTATGAGCTAACATGTCCATACAGACCTTATCTAGAAGAGGAATTGAATAATCATCTTGAGCTACTAGTGGAAACCTGTGGCAAAACAAGCCAGCATCCTTCCTACAACACTGAGCTCTAACTATACAGATTGTTATGCTTTATAACCCTGAAACTAGGCTAGATATGCTAATGGTTTACAATGGAACTTCAAGCTCTTTTTGTTTTGCATGAACTAGTGATTGTCTCTGTGTTAAAAGCAAATAAAATCTTAAGTTTTGTTCAGCAGCAACATTATAGAAACAAAATAATCAAAATAAGATGAGATATAACAGTCAAAAAAATCTTACTTCTTGTGAACCCAGAGATTAGGCAGTTCTTTGTAACACAGTAGAGTGAAAATTATTTCAGTCCCATTCAGACCCCAAGTCTACAACAAGCGAGTGCATGATTTTGAGTAAATGACCCACACCCAAAACTTCACAAGGACTGAAGTACATAAAATGCAAGCAATGAAGTAGGCCTTGGACACATAAGTCTCTGTGAGGAGTAATTAAAACATGTCTAAATTCTCCATGTGTTAAGAATAGGACGAATTTATTTGCTCTAACCGTTTTCCATTGCTTTCATATCTTGTCATACCCTAACATCTGTAGGACCAGGAGTTTTTCCTCCTGTATTCACATGAAGTCTCCTTTTGTATGCACATGGAATCTCACGTGAGGGAAAAATCTGATCTTAGTTTCCATTAATGTTTTACTGAGGAATGTGGGACAGAGTTGCCACGCCTTACCTGCAATGGACTCTGACAGCACCCTGTGATATACAAAACCTTGCATCTTTCTCTGCATTAATGGATAGTTAAGAAATTACTGTTCTTCACTGTTCCTTCACTATCCTCATTTCTTAAGATGCAGAAAGCTCCTGTGATTATCTGCCATTTATGTGCCTGTCCTCCTTGGTAGCATGTGACTCTATTGGCTATTTTCAATCAAATTTGTCAGACTTTTAATGTAAAATGTTCCTACAAGATTCATGATCAGGTAAATGAGGGAGATCCAAAAATAATTCCACCTTCTTTCTGGAATTATTTTAGCTTTACCATGAACATTGCCTCAATCATCTGTCAGGATCTCAAACAGACCAGATTCCTCATCTTAGTCAAGAAACCTCATTATGTCAGGAACTCTACAAATACATAAATCGCAGCCCCAGGCACTTTGCATTGTAAATGAAACCAATCACACCTTCATGATATCTGAATGTCTCAATTTGTTCTATTTTTAATTAGAAACAGAACTTGCAAATCCTGCTGTATAAGAACAAACTGAATGAAACAAACAAAAATTCTATAAAGAGTCTGGAGAAAAACAACATTATTAAATTCAATGGTTTTGAAACAAAAGAAAAGCCAAAATAAGCTCTGAGAAAACCATTTATCTAGGCCAGTCCAATCTTGCAAGAAAGGAAAGCTCCAAAAGGCATTAATTCCACTTCTGTGTTATTATCCCTGAAATACATCACTGCAATTTGGACGTATAAAATGTCTTCAACAAGCGTGGAGAGTAACATGTTGACAAAGAAATATATGTTATTAGTTTGAGCTGCTGGGTCACCTGCGGGACAGCAATACAAACAACCTGGCTAATTTAGCCAAAAAAAATAAGCAAGTAGTTGAGACTCTAGCCAGAGTAGGAGGGGAAAAAAAGAATCACTAATGTAATCAAGAAAGACAGAAAATGAATACCAGGCTGAGAAGAAACATGTTTGTGGAATAGGTGTGTCAAGAGAGATAGCTGCATAGTTCATCTAAATGACAATGTGAGTGTGTTCTCCTCAGGCTCTGTTTCTTTCTCTGTCTTGTGTGTTTATTTATTTATTTTTTTTTCTGTTCTTGCTTACAGCAAGTTGCTGGAAGGGAAACAGTGTGAACCAATGATTACTCTCTCACTAGTCTTTTGAGTCTTCAGACTTCTTCCCCTCTCCAGAGGCAGTCTAGAAAGAAAAAATAATCAGTTTAGGGAGTGTGGTAGTATGGTAGAGAAAACTATAACACAGGGATGAGTGTTTGCAGTTTTCACTCAACCCTTGTTAATAGGTAGTTTAAAAGGTGGAAGGTGTCCTCTATGGGACTGCAGTGATCATGCACTTCACCTATTCCCAGTTGATTATTGTTTTTTTCTATTTCTCTATGACCTGCCAACTGTCTAAAGAACCATATATATCTTATTTCAGCTCCATCAGACTGTTCTCTGATAATTTTTGAGTTAGAGCGGTGACAACAGGGAGTGGAACTGAGGGAAAAAATGCAGGAAATCTTTCAGTGTTTCCATTCAAAAGAAAAGCATGCAGAAATGTGGAAATATTGGGATCCACCTTTAAGGTGGTAAAGCTTCCCAGGGCTGGAATGAATCTGGAAGATATTTTCAGACAAAGCCAAGTTGTGCCTCAAACCTTAACAGGGCCTTGACTGTGCCCTACTCTTAGCAGTTTCAGGAGTCAATCGCCAGAGCTAACCTTCAGTGGTTTCAGATCTATAGATCTACAATAATTTCAGTAAAATATTACACAAGCTGAGGGTATGATTGAAGGGACTCTCACTTCCAGAATCATAGTTATAGGGGAACCTGGGCAAGAAGGGACCTCTGGAAGGATATAGTCCAACCTCTTACTCCCAGCAAGGCTGTCTTTAAAATTACAGTGGTTACAAGGAGCTTATACTGCATGTTTAGATCAAGCAGGACAATTGCATGCCAGAGAACTTGCCAGGGTTAGGAAACACCGCAATGTGCATTTGACTTTGGACCTGTATTGTATGTGGCAATGCCTGGATCCAGCATGGACTGGTGCTGATGGTTCCCATCTGATTTAAAATAAATAAATAAATAAATCAGTTTTCGTAAGCTTGTTTCCTCTTGCCAATGCTGATCAAATTGGGATGTTTCTAAAGTAAGAATTTTTTTTCCCACTGTCAAAAAACACAAAGCTTTACAAGGGCAGGGATGCAGCAAAGTAGGAGTGATGGATTTGTTATGAGAATCTTACTTAGAAAGTTAATCACACAAGAGTCCTCTTCAGCAACCACAGAAGAGGTTCAGCAGTGATCCAAGATACTGCTGCTGTGCAAAGAAGAGTAACAAAGCTGGTGAAGGGACTAGAAAACAAGACATACAAGGAGTGACTGAGGGACTTGGGGTTGTTTAGTATGAGGCTGAAGATGAGACTGAGGGGAGACCTCATTGTTCTCTACAAATACCAGAAAGGAGGTTGCAGCGAGGAGGGTGTCAGTCTATTTTCTCAGGTGACAAGTGATATGACGCAAGGAAACTAACTGAAGTTTCATCAATTATAGTTTATATTGTGTATTAAGAAGAATTTCTTCACAGAGAGGGTGGTCAAGCACTGGAAAGGGCTGCCGGTGGAAGTGGTGGAGTCCACATCCCTGGAGGTATTTAAGAGATATGAGGATGTAACACTAAGGGACATGGTTTAGTGATGGGACTTGATAGGTCAGGCTGATGGTTAAACCTGGTGATCCTGAAGGTCTTTTCAAACCTTGATGATTCCATGATTCTATGAAAACATCAGATTCTGTGAAGGGTTTCCAGATACTAAAGCCAAAACCAAACAAAAACAAAACCAAAACAAAACAAAACAAAAATATGTATATTTGTAACCTGGTACATATCAACACATTTAATTTCAGGAAAATTTGTCTTTGAGACAGAGGGTGTTTCCTTTCAGTAAAGAACTGAAGATCCAGCTTTTAAAACCATAGACAAAATCTGGGATATTCAAAGTGCACTGAATATTGACCAAACACCATTACCATTTAAATAGGAAGAGTAGATTAACTGCTTTTGAAAAATCTCATCTCCAAAGCCAACCAGAGTATTTAATCTACCCCTTGAGACCAACACAAGTTTGTGTTCCAATGGATATATTGTACTGTCAAATTTTAAATGACCCACGGCATAAAATTCAATATTCTTCTATAGTCTTATCAACCTTCTCCCTAGAAACGTTTCCTCACCTTCAGCTCATTTAGACTATTCTTGCTTCACTTCTAACTTTTTTTTTAGTGTCTGGCTGAAAGAGACATTTGAAAACCCTCAACAAGATTCCCTACTAGGCATTAAGTATTATCACAAAAACAAGCTGCACATTGTGATGATGTTTTTTTTCAGTCAGAGATCAAAACAAATGCTTTCCATTCAATATGATACAATGAAAAGAGAGAGAATGTTGAGAGTGTTTGACAATATAAAATTTGTCCATATTTGAAAGTGTCATGTCTTTACATCCTCTCTGGTTAGTAAGAAGTAGCTTATGGAAATCATGCCCAGTAAATTTTAAGAAGGCAAGATGAAGTTTTACAAATATTTTTCCTAAGCCATTGCTTGATTTTAAATCATTCTTCCTAGATTTTCCCTCTCTCATTTTTTTTTTTTTTTTTTTTGGTGCTCTTTACCTTTGTACTGAAACAAGACAAAAATCCAAGATCTGAGTTGATTCAAAATATCTGCATTACATGCCAGCTGGGAAGTAGTAACCATACATTGGCAAGATTACTTTTACAGCTTAGAAGCGAAACAAAAGCAGCCTAATGTGACAAGTCAGCTTAGTCATATTGGGGAGGGAAAAAAAAAAGGAAAAGTCTTTTAAATTGCAATTGCAAATTTACCTGCTGCTGTGGGCCAGACTCAAGCTTTAATGCTGACAACCACACAACTGTAGCAGCAATATGCCACAAGCCTGCACACAGGGCTCAGGCACAAGCGAAATGATAAAGCCTGTGCAAACTGTAATGCATATGATCTTTTTCCCCCACAGGTAGTTTCCATTTGTGGTGATGCCTCTTCAAGTTGGGACTGGACATGGACAGACCAACAAAACAAGTACCTCAAACTACATATAAAGGAGGTGCCACATTGGCTCAGATTTCTAGCCCAACCTACCTTCACTTTGTTGTCACTTAACAGTGACAACAGAAATTAACTCCAAACCTATTCAGGGGACACCAAAAGATTTACCAGGCTGGCTAATAGCTTGTGGTCCCTTTCATCTCACAACAAAGTCAGGACAAGCTCTACAGCACATATGGTGCAAGCTGCTATGCAGTTAAAGAGAACGTGGACCGCAGAAGAGGGAAGACAACTAGGCTGAAATGGCCCTGGGAAAAATCGAAATGATGCTATAGACCTAGGAACGTGCATCATGCAGCAAAATAGCCCTTCCTGCCTTTTATTTTCAAAGATATATCAGAACTGGAAAATGTTCAGAGAGAAGCCATAATGCTTAGCAGATGTGTAGAAAATCCTTCAGATGAAGAAAGACCATGGAGACAGGAGGAGCGTGGAGACACTGGGAACTGACTGTTCATTTCTTCACCAGTACCAAAATTAAGGTATGCTATATGAAGCCACCAGGTATCAAGTTCAAAACAAAGAGAATAAAGGGATTTGGGGCCCCATGGGGTGTAGAAGTGTTCTAGAACTTGTTGCTAAAATCTTTTACAGATGTTAATAGTTTGTCTCCAACAACTCTGTGCCTAATTTGATTTTCAAGCTGTTAGAGAGCTGGCATGGGCATAGCAGGTTTTGTCAATGCTGAGAGTTTTTTCTTCCAAGGGACTAAAAAAAGCTGTCTCTTCTTCTGCACTTTCCTGAATAATATTGAAAAATACAGAGTAAAAGCAAACAAACCAAAAACCAAAAGACCCAAACGTCTGACCATCAGAGGAAGAAGAGCAATTACATCCCTCATTTTAGCCTGCCCATGTGTATTAGCAAACCTTAGGGTTCAGAATACTTGAAATGAAGGACAGACACCTTAGGTTAAGTTTTTTTGGTTGGTTGGTTGGCTTTTTTTGTTTGTTTGTTTTTGTTTGTTTGTTTGTGGTTGTTTTTTTTTTTTTGATGATCTCTTCATTCTCTGATTCTCACAAAGAATTCATATGGAACACAAAATATTAAAACATCACTCAAAACAAGCCATTGCTTAGAGAATTTTAAATAAATATATAAAGCCAGGAGCTTACAGTTCTCCTGTTGAGACACAAATGCCAAAATCCAAAGCTCTACAGTTAGCTATAATTAATAGCATAAAAAAATAATGAACTAGCAGGTATTACACAAAGAGATAGACTGTATTTTTGGATAACTGAGTAAACTGAAGATATTTCATAAGCGATGTCAGCCATGCCTCACAGAAGGGCAAGCACCATAGGAAATCCCGCCTTTGTCTGCACGTTTCTGGACATCTTGGTCAGTGCTGTGCTCTGCTCAGAGCTTGCTAAGCACCAAACACTGCTAAAAGAGATGTTCTGGTAACCATTGTGTATACACTACCTGTGTGGTATGAATGAATAAAGACCAAAAGCAGGGAGAGCACTTCAGCTATTAGTTATAACAGTAGTCTGTAATGGATTACTACCTGTTTGCTTCATAGAGCCTTGAAGGATGCACGTAGGGGGAAAACAAAAATAAAAGCAGTATCCTGAGAATGGAAAGACCTGGGTTCACATCCTGACACTTCCACAGAACATTTGCTTGGCTATGGACAGGAGACCATGCAACTGTTTGGCTCTCTATAGGGTCAGAGGGGGCAAGCCTGGCACCCAGAGGAGACCCAGGCCAGTGTAGTGAGCCCAGGCACAGCCAATCTTCACTCAGTTCATCTCTCCATGACACGGTTTTCCATCTTTGAAAAGGACGTAAGAGTAGTTCCACTTGCCCAAGTGGCTTGTAAATCACTTCAAGGAATTTGAAAATAGCAACAGCAGTAGTTTGGAGCCTGAATTTTCAGAGTTCATCATTTCTGTTGTTCACCTGTGAGCTGAATTTTCTAGCAGGCCTTGGATTTTATGAGATGTCTCACTTGAACATATTTTGTGCCATGTTTTTGTGATGGGTGCCTTGTTTCCTAAACATTCAAAGACTGAACATAATGTGAAGAAAGGCAGAAGATTAAATGGTTGATTCTTTGTTTCACATGCAGGGCCACTAATTGCTAAAGAGAGCAAGCTTTTGAGTAGTCTTGACATTTTCAATGAATGCACACCTGCCGATGCTGTATTTTGCTTCCCTCAGTTCCACAAATTGCCTGCAGAAAGCAGGAAGACAAGGCCCTTTTTCAGGGCTCTGACCTTCAGAGAGAAATGGAAAGAGTGAGGTTAGTCCCCCATGCATCTGCATAAAGGAGATAAATCAAATCCTCTGCTGCAGAGGTAACACACACAGGGGGTCCTCAGTATGCAAGGAAGCCGAGGTTGAGAGAAAATCACTATGGTGCGTATACCTTTTACCAGGCAGCCTAACAAATGACACATTCAGGAAATTTAAAGTCTCTGTGATTGTATCTACAGTAAACTTTATTTTTCCCTCCCCTATTCATTTCTGAATGGAAGAGAAAGAAAAAGAACCAGAGCATTTACCCGTCTGAAGGAGGAAGCAAACTTATAACTGATTTGATTTATTTTGTTCAATAGAGCAAAACCCTACTGAACGAAACATTCAATTACTAGTTTAAGCTGTATGAAAGTCAGCAACATTTTGAATATAACCCTGATCTAGCTGTTGTTTCCTAAGGAGAGGTGTGAGGAAATGTCAGTGCGATGGAGCCTAACCACTTACCTTGTCTGGTGTGTCACACAGCAGAGCAGACGGTGCAACATCCTCCAGCATCACCCCCAGACTTTCTAGCCAACAAGAATAACTTCAATTGCTTCAAAGGATAAGAGAGACTGCCCTGGCTGTGAGTATAGACAAATGGTCGGTTGGACACTGTCTGAAAAGAGAAGACTAAAAGAGAAGACTAAAATGTAAAATTTCCCGGGACATAACTTTTTACTTATGTGACACAAATTTTCACCGGGACATGAGTGAATTTCAACTCATTCAAATCTGCACTGAACACAAAATGCAGCTTCGTAGCATATCACTTGGGAAAGCATCTGGCACATGTGAGTCTGTTCCATTACTAAAAGCTCAATGGTGCTGTAATGCATGCAGAGTGCCTGGGAACCACAGTAATTGCTTGGGAAAAGAATAAATTATTAATACACAAAAAATTAATATATTTAACAATATAAATTAATATGCAAACACATCAGACAAAAGCAATTCACACTTCTGGAAGTGTGGTGGTCATGTGTGTATCAGCAGAGTAAGCAACATACTGCATTTGTCTGAACTGAACCAGCAGGATAGTAAGAGCCAGGAAGCACCACCATTACCTTCCCTGCTGCTACAAGCCAACTAGATGCAAATAATTCATGTGAGAATTAATTTTAAAAATGGCTTTCTAAAGAAAGAACTGATTTTTTTCCCCACTTAATTGATTTTGCTTTCACTTTCCTTTCTGCTTCCTCTCCTTGAATAAAGTGCCACAGGCAGTAGAATAGGTACTTTAATACCAAAATTATCCTAGAAAGGAAGTTTAATCACACACCCCAAGGTTTTCAGAAAGGAGAGTGTAAAGTATAGCATATTTTGGCACTTACAAGGAAGAAATGTCTTGAATTAGAGTGGCTGAAAGATTTTCTTGAGAATATTTTTTCTTTTTTTTTTTTTTGTCATTTTATTTTACACAAATTTCAAGCTTTTGGTAGTTTTTAGGAGGCCTCTCCTTCCTGCGTTATGATTCTGTCTACATGTCAGTCTAAGTATCCCATGAACCAGTCCAGTGACAGAATAGCGCTGCAGCCTCAGCCACAGTCACGAGGCGATGCTGAGGAGCAGGGTGATTATGTGATCTACAAGCACTGTTACTTTGCCCTGTTCTCTCCAGAGTTCATTTGTAACCACACCCAGTGAATGGCAAGGTTCCTTGGTCCTATGAAAACTGAACAAAACACAACCCTCTGCAGACACAGAGCAAGAACACGAGCACGACTTCTGAGCCCCATTTCAATGTATTCTTTAATTCCATGCTTCTGAGTCCTTGAGCATTTGTGTTCAAAACAGAGTCAAGGGAGAGGCAGCTCAGCTGAGCTGCCAGCTCTCAAAAAGCACTCTAGAACTGAGTTGATGAAAAAAAAAAAAAAAAGGAAAAAAAAGAAAGAAAAAAAAAGCAAACCAGCTGATAAAAGCATAACTCAGGGACTTGATAGCAGCCAAGAAAGAGTGTTGCAGAGTGCTGATTGCAAAGTGATAGACAGAGGTTTCCATTTCACACATTGTCATTCTAATCTTGCAGTCCCAGTTTCACAATGTCAGGACAGATCCCTCATAAAAAGAAGAATAAAAAAGGAGCGAAAGAGGAGAAATAACTACACAACCTAGGGTAGGAAACACAGAAAGGGGAGGGGGCATTTTTCAAGTGTTCGGCAATTTACAGCACAGACATTTTCCATTCACAAACTGAACTCTGATGTTCCTGAAGGTAAAGACAAAAAAAGGCAAGATAAAACCAGAAAGTATTTTGGCATAGCTGGACGAAATGTTCCATCTGCAGGTATAATTGACACAGACTAAATTCCAAGAGTATAAATGCCAGGAAACTCACAGGACTGTCAGACAAGCAGAGGATCCTCTTATGATTCACCCTAATCCTCTGAGATAGTTGCCTGTATCTTGTGAAGAGCCAGAGCCCTTCAGTAAAGAGGATGATGACATAACAAATACCTCTGTCTCTCTGCTCTTAGGAGCCTTTATATGCTCCTATGCACAGAACAAGAAAATTTCAATCTATCTACAGAGGCACTATTGAGAAAATGCTATAGCTTGAATCCTACAAAAAAGTCATCGGGACCCTCACCTTGAATGGAAGCAAAAGCTCATTGAAGGAGCAAGTACCATAGAGCACTGCTCGTATCTGAAAAATAAAATCAAGTACAAGAGAAGAGGGGATGTCTGGATCTCTGATTTTACATTGGAGAAATAGAGAATACAATGTTAGGTAGGAAGAGATTTAATGCAAAATGAGGAACTGAGCCAGCAAAAGTAGGAAGAAATGTTACACCCTAGGCCAAGAACTATGCCTGTGCTTCCATCTAACTATTCATAAAAATGTGAAAAATATAGAGGGACATAAAAGACATCATGGAAAGGCTAAAGGGGAAGATGGTAAAGCAGATATCAAACCTAATGAGACATGGAAGAGACAGAACCAGTGACAGAACTGTGGGCAGAGTGAAGGGTAAATGAAGTCACTGCTCATTTGTGTTCTGATTTCTGCTTTTCATCTCCAGCAGTAAAATAGATCTTTCATATACACCTTATTCCCTGCAACTATCCCAGACTCTTCACTGTTATAGTCTTAAAAAATGCATCTTTAAAATGATGATAATTCACTAAATACTCACACCAGACTTAATTTCATTTCAAGGCATCAACTGAACTGGAATAGAAAACCTTCATTTTCTCAGCAAAACTTTGCACCTCATAAAGGTTTTATCTGTTGCTATGGCAAAGGCTTTACCCAAAGGAGTTGCTTGTAGAATACCACAAGAAGGGGGAATTTTTCAGTTCCTTTCGCATACACATTTTCATACCCCAGACATTTTAATTTAATCATATTTTCCCTTCATCCTTCAGAGAGTTTCTTTTATTCCTGAATAAGCTGCATGTCTACATCAGCTGTATGGAAGCATTCATTCTTATCCTCTTCCCCACTGTAAATCAAAATCTACTTTTAATTACAGAATATCAGCTCTTTCTCTTTGATGACATTCAAGTGCTTATTCCAAATTGAAAGAGCAATAGAGCAACTGCCATGGTATTTTCATACATAGAGCAATGACCTTTTTAATATGATTTCATGGAAACAATGGAGGTACATTCATCAGGTTATATAGAAACTTACTGCTGCTTTTATTTTCAGACATTCCACTTTCAATTCACAATGACATTTGATGGGAGACATAAAAATGTCAGTAGATCATTTTTTTTTTTTTTTTCAGCAACCTCATCTGACAAGAATTCCCTCCTCCCTGTTTCTTTTTGCAGTGTTATGTTGTTCACTCATTTGGGCCTACTTCAATTTGCTTATTAAATATGTAAGATCTTCATTATGCAACCAAGAGTTGAATCATGTAAGATTAACACAAAGCCCTTGTGAGGGATTTTTTTTTTAACATTATTAATATTAATAGTATGTGCAGCTCACATATTTTTGTACTTTCCAAACCCAAATGTCAATACAGTGGATAAATTATACTTTCCTTCCTTGTCTTCTTTGTCTTCTTCAAAGAGAGGATGACATTCAACTTAACTAAAAGCAAAACTTCACACATTTCCAGCCAAGTTCCATTTCTGCATCCCAAAGAGTCACATTTATTATGGACTGTCTTGCCTGGGCATTGACACGAAAGAAAGGGTAACCTGAGGAAATAGGTAACAGCATAATATATTTTATTCTTTGTGTTGCCTTACACAACCTCATAAATCCCATAGGTCCTACATAAGTAAAAGATCTCATTAACAACCTAATGAGTATTTTTTTGCTTCTATCCAGTTGGAGGCCGGTTACTAGTGGAGTCCCCCAGGGCTCAGTGCTGGGGCCGGTCCTCTTTAATATCTTTATCGATGACCTGGATGAGGGGATCGAGTGCACCCTCAGTAAGTTTGCAGATGACACCAAGTTAGGTGCGTGTGTCGATCTGCTCGAGGGAAGGAAGGCTCTGCAGGAGGATCTGGATAGGCTGGAGCAATGGGCTGAGGTCAACTGTATGAAGTTCAACAAGGCCAAGTGCCGGGTCCTGCACCTGGGGCGTAACAACCCCAAGCAGCGCTACAGGCTGGGAGATGAGTGGTTGGAAAGCTGCCTGGCGGAGAAGGACCTGGGAGTACTGGTTGATAGGCAGCTGAATATGAGCCAGCAGTGTGCCCAGGTGGCCAAGAAGGCCAACAGCATCCTGGCTTGCATAAGAAACAGTGTGGCCAGCAAGTCTAGGGAAGTGATTGTGCCCCTGTACTCGGCTCTGGTGAGGCCGCACCTCGAGTACTGTGTTCAGTTTTGGGCCCCTCGCTACAGGAAGGACATGGACGTGCTCGAGCGAGTCCAGAGAAGGGCGACCAAGCTGGTGAGGGGTCTGGAGAACAAGTCTTATGAGGAGCGGCTGAGGGAGCTGGGCTTGTTCAGCTTGGAGAAGAGGAGGCTCAGGGGCAACCTCATCGCTCTCTACAGTTACCTTAAAGGAGGCTGTAAAGAGGTGGGGGTTGGTCTGTTCTCCTACGTGCCTGGTGACAGGACGAGGGGGAATGGGCTAAAGTTGCACCAGGGGAGTTTTAGGTTGGATGTTAGGAAGTACTTCTTTACCGAAAGGGTTGTTAGGCATTGGAATGGACTGCCCAGGGAGGTGGTTGAGTCACCATCCCTGGAGGTCTTTAAAAGACATTTAGATGTAGAGCTTAGCAATATGGTTTAGTGTAGGACTTGTTAGTGTTAGGGCTGAGTTTGGACTAGATGATCTTGGAGGTCTCTTCCAACCTAGACGATTCTGTGATTCTGAGTAGTGCTATAATATCTATGCAGTAGAAATCTGGTCTTGAAACCCTGTCCAGAACTAGAGGAAAATTCAGATGCTTGAATGGGATCCAAAGCAGGCAAAGCACATTGAGAAGGAACAGCTTAGACCTAATAGGTAGGAAATATGACAGAAGAAAAAGACATCTTTTATCCACTTGCTGTCGGACTGAAACCTGAAACATGCTCCTGAAAGGCTGGCTTAGAGGCTCTTTTTTTTCAAAGAGCTTAGCACTTCTCATTCCTTTCTTTCCAAGCCTATGTGGATGGGGAGGTATCTCCTACTTGCCCTGTACATACAGCAACTTAGCAGATGAGGGTTCACTCAAGAAATGGCTTCAATTCTCTATCTTTGGCACAACTCAAATTCCCATCTCTTGGAGAAGTTCTACAGGGAAATATTTTGACAGTTATTGTGTTATGTCTGCACATCCCCGTCTCCTCTTCTGACTTTTCTCCAGTTGCCTCCTGCTCACGCAAACTACTGCAAACTACTCTGGTGTCTGTTGTTGGAAGACAAGGACAGAAAGTGGTGAGGGCTGGCTGCACTCCATCAAGTTTGGGCTCTGCCCCTCCAGAGAAAAGTGTCCTGAGGAAAGGTTCAGACTGTTGAATTACTTTATTGGCAGTACACAAACAACCCTCTTGCCCCTTTTAAAAGAGCATCTCTATTCTCTTCTCTCACAACAGTTATTTCTTTTACCACCAGTTAAAATACAGAACCAATTGTTAAAGTATCTTCTAAAACCATCTTTCCTTTCTCCCAGAAGGATACAGACCTGTTAATTCACATAGAGGATCCCTCTCTCTCTCACCTCCTGTTGTATGATCCATTAATATAAGTATTTTCCTTTACAAGGATACAGCTTCAGAAGGGGAAGATCAGACCATAGACTGCTACATGTTTCAGACTCTATGGAGAGAAGTGTGGAACAGCATCCGGTAGAGGCAGGGATTGAAAGAATCTGAGTGTTCTGCTTACTTCAGATTTTCTGTAAAAGAGAGGAAATCATCATTAACATCTCCTTCTTCAGCTACATCTTAAAAGAAAGCAGCAGTACTATTGTAATCTCTGGAGAGTTCAATCTATGTTCACAAGTTATTCTGTGACACTGATAATAAAATCCATAACATTCAAATTTATATTTTATGTCCAAAGTCCAGCAAAAGAGAATGAAAGTTCACTACAATCATGTTGAATGTATGGCACCAAAGCTATAAAAGAATGAAAATACGTTGTAGTGTTATAGAGCTAATGTTAAATCTGTCAGATAGGTCAGGATGAGAAACAGTTCTCTTCATTCATACTGATACCAAGTGACAGCTTGTGCATAGCTTCTACATTCAGAAATGGTCACAGTGATTGTCTATTCAGACATCTTGTTTATTGCGGGACAGACAATTCTTCCAAGTTTAATGTTTTATTTTAATTTTATTTTTTGTTTCTTCCTTTCTCAATCTTTTCTACTTCTGATACACAGCAAGGCCTAGAACCCAAAGGTTTAAACTAAAGAGTAATTTTTAAGAATATTCAAGTCTAGAAAAAAATACAGCACAACTGGACACAAGACACATTGGCATAGTAAGAAAGGAACTTGTTCATATTATAGTTGCTGAAGACACCCTCAAAATTTTGAGGCATTGATCTAAAGCAAAACAGTTCAAAAATTGGTGTATTTTCACCCTATCCTTTGAAAAGGAACTTGAAAGATGTAACCCATTGTGACACCTCCTTATTTGAGATGGCTGTGCCTTAAGCTTGGAGACAGTAAGCAATGAAAGTTGCTCTCTTCTATGATGACTATAAAATCTTACATTTGCATATACAAGCAAATTAATCTGTGTTCTGGGAATGACTTAAAGAAAATGAAATCAATCATGTTTATAAGCATCTTGTGACCTTTACCTATTTCCCTGGAAGAAAAATAAAATGAAGACAATTGTACCTTAGTTTCCACAGTGTTGTCTGGGTGTTTGATCAGAATCTGACTGGGAAATGATACCGACAGCAAGATAACAAGAAAACCCATTTATCACTGTGACAGGTGCTTGGTTTTATATGAGTTTAAATTACCAGTGATGGAATAGGGTTGTCTTTCTCCCATCTCAACCTCATAACCAATGTTTAGACTCAACTAAAATTTCCATTTCATAGTAATCAAGTTACATGGAGTCAAATTGTTATTCATGAATTCAAGGAGGTTACGACTTGAGATTCATTAATGCAATGCTGTCAGCAACAGCAAGCAGGTCCATGGCCTAGAAGAGTGTGGTAATTGGTAAATCTGAAAGCTGGGTGGTTAATGGCTGTTTATTAGCCTCTAATATGTTCTGTATTATTTAGACTTACAAGATTTGACACTAGATATTTCTACTGAGTCACAACACTCTGGCAACTCACCTTTCTTGCATGTTGGTGGACATGTGCCAGAGTTTAACTGTGCTGTAGAGGAAAAGAAATACAGCTCACCACTCCTTACACCTCTACTACCATGCAGTGTGATCTTCCCCATTTGAACACACAGTGACCTAAAGGACACTACAGCCCTGAAAGATGGGGCATCATTTATAGACAAGAATATATTAGGCAGTGCCAGTTCTCTCATTTCTGTGTGTGTATTGAGTAACTTCAATGTCTTTTGGCCTATAGCAGAATTAGATGTTTATTTATTTTATTTTTTATTTTTTTTCGGCAAAAATCTACTCACTTGACAAAAACAAAACAAAATAAAACAAAAACACATATTTATAATTTCTCTGTAACTTATAGTTTTCCCTGTCAACTAGACTTATAATATATAGAGAAACTTGGAGTTTTCTCTATCTCTTCTGATTTACTTTTGAAGTACAAAATTTTAGAAGGTGTGAGTCTATAATATAAGTATCCGTTTTCACATCTCACTTTGATTGTTGATGTGAAAGTCTACAAGAGCAAGTCATATTCACAGCATGACACTCAGCTAAGGAGAGAGACATGCATAAGGCTAGACAGGATTCAGCTGAGCCATCAGGTCTATCACAGGCTGTCAAAGTCCCAGCAGCAGTTGCTATCTTGAGTAATTCCCTCCATTAACGTAGCTCTGTGTTTATCTATGTTTACATGGGCAGGTTTCTCATCATTCAGTACAAGACCCACTATCATAACTCCAAAAATGAGTGTTTTTATTCTGATTTCCATCCTGAATTCATTTATACACACTTCTTTGTCCACCTTGTCCTTTATTTCATATCCTTCGTGCAGGGTCCATCTCCTGAGGAATTTACAGAAAGAAGTCATAGTCTTGAGCTTATTAGGTGAAAAAAGCCAAAATCTTTCATTCTTCTACATGAGAAGGTTTCCAGTTCCTCAGCTGTTCTCTGTATACGTTTCCATTTGAATTAATTCTTCTTTAGTACAGATGAACAGAAATATATAGGGAATAAAAATAAGTACTGTACAGGCTTTACACAGGATTGCTAAGGCTTTGTTCTTTCTATTTCAAATACTTTGCCTATGATATGTTAATGCCATATTTGCTTCTTTCTATAGGTATTACATAGTCATACCAAGCTTGATCAAAACACTCAGGTCATTTTCCTTCCCTCCTAGTGCTAAATATTGACAGTGCTCAATATTTTGTATTAGTTCTGGCATGCATGACCTTCTGTTTCCATTACTCCAGGACCTCAAGGTCACTCAGCAAATTCTCTTTAGTACTTGGATCCTCCTTCTTTATTGGCATCCTTTCTACCTTTGAAATGTTAACACGTTTCAAAAGCATTATTTACCCTGTTAGTCATAACGACTAGTGCAATAGAAAGTATTAAACAAGATGGGAGTTTGAGGATATCAGCTCACCTCAGCCTAATATTTTTCCTTCCTTGCATTCCAGTTTCTTATGCACCTTACAGTCCTTTTAATATTTTTATTTTTTTTTCATCTTAATTAATGATTTCACTTACAGTAAGATATGACAAAGCTTCAGTGAAGTCTAGCTAGATTAGATCTAGGGAAATTAAGACTGACAGGAAGTTTTTCATGGTGTAGTTCTATTGAGATATTTTTCACCAAAAATGCACAGAAATATTCAAAATGAAACCTAAAGCAACCAGAAACTCCCTGTTTTTTATGCTTTACAGCATACGCTGGATTCTTGCCTAGTTTCTCAAAAGGCTGCATATATGCATCAGTGCCAAGGTTTTCATAAAATTCACAGCATTGCAAAGTTTTTAGAAAAAAAAAAAAAAAGAAGTAAAACCAGTCAGTTCCAACTCAATTTGCCTTTCATTTGGAGTAAGGGTTATTCAGATGGGAACGCGAGTCACAGCTCTACGAGTACATGTCCTGAGCCAGCGTTAATTGAAGGTCTTTAAAGGAAACTTTGTAGTGTTAAACTTGTACAAAGCTCAGAAGTCTAACTATGAGAAAATTAGTTTCCATGTGTACTATAAACCCAACTGCTCTTTATGAAATGTATGTAACAAAGGTGTTATGCATATAAATTTTGTTATGCATATAAACATTTCAAAAACATGATCACATCTTGGATATATGAACTGAGATTGAGCCTATGAAAAGACACTGAAATCTTATTGAGAGGGGGTGGTTTTGCTCTTAAATTGCATACCATCAAACGAACAACAACAATAAAATAAACAATCTAGGCTTGATAGGTTTCATATTGTGATGCAGTGTCATGCATATTAATCACCATAACGAAACTTATTCCAAATAATTCACATGCTGCATAAACAGCTTTGTAAAGTGATGCATTTAATTTTTTTTGGCAAGAACACACTGTTCAAATCTGTGACAATTAGAGCAAAAACTGTGTCTTTGTACCATTTTCTTTGTACTGACTAATTTTCTTCTATCCAAATAATAGGTTTAATAGAATCTAAAGATAGACCCTGAGGAAATTCATTCTTTTTTTCTCAGTAAGCAATGGACTTAGTGCTAGACAATGGAAGAGTGCTAGACTATCGCAAAAAGCTGCCACACATGATGGGCTGTTGAGCCCTTCCAAAATTATCACAGCAGCTTCTATTCATCCATGCACATTGGTGTTATAGACAATGAAAGTGACACAGTTGCTTTCCTTATTAGCATCATTATATGATCTGTAACATTATTAGCAGTAAGACTGCAAATACAGAAGGCACGCTGCTAATGCAATCAGCATAAGACAAACACTGAAAAATTGTCAATAATCTGCAATTTGCATAAAAACAGACACTTAAAATCACAGCCAGAGCAAAGAGCTCAAAGGTAAACACAGGAGTTTTTCAGGAAAAACACAAGAAATTGTACAAAACAATTGGAAAAGAAAGATGCTTTTCAGAGTTTTTTTCTGCAGCGTGTGACCCTTGTTAATGAGACTCATTAGGATTATTGTTGTCATTCATACTGCAATTGCTTCAAGTAGCCACAATCAAGAACCAGAATCCTGCTGAGGTAAACAGTTTATACAAGTGTAAAACACTGTGTTTGCCCCAAATAGATGATGAGCTAATCATTAAATCCAGTGAGACAAATACTTAAGTGGCTTGTTGAAGGGCAATTGATTGTAACATATGCCTAAAGTTAGTCTGCACTAAACGGTCTTTCTCTTATTGGGTATTTTGTTTATTTATTTTATTTATTTTCCTCACCTAAACTCTCTTTTGGATTATAAATGTTTATGGAAGGCATCTCCTCTTATTGAATTATACAAAGTATCTAGAAAAATGGGACCTCATTCATGGCTGGATATTTTAGGGATTTCTATAATACAAATAGCAAGGCTGCAGCTGTGATTGGTTTATTCAAGTTATTTAGACCAAATAGATATTTAAACCAAAATGCCTATAAAAGCCAGGTCTTTACCTTTTGATTTTGAACCCATTGATTCCTCTGGATCATAAGAAAGCTATGAAAACTTCAATTTCCAACAAAAGTTTCATTATATCTGACAACTTAGCGTGTGCCTCTGAATCCTAAGCTTGAACTATGGCAAATCTGAGGCCAAGGAAAACATAACTGTTCTTTGTCTTCATTCCTGACTTACTAGGCCCCTCTAGGCCAAGTCTAGCTCTGTTCCAAGAGGAGACCTGTGTTTGTTTCATTGCTTCAGGACACTCTTATGCCCAGATCTCTCCTGACCCCATTCAAACATGATAAGTCCTTGTAATTGTAGCAGTGCGACACCAGACTCCATGAGTCTTGCCAATACTCAGTTACTCCAAGGTCCACTTTGCATGAATGGTGATGCTTGCTTTCTATTCCTACCAGGCAAAGGATCCACCATATGCCCAGATCCACGAAAGTGTTCAGATCATGAATCAATATACAATAGACCTGGATAACTCCATGCTTTTTGCCTTCTTGTTCCTTTCTTGTCATAAATTGCTGCAACCTTCAGGTATTTGCAGTGTTTCTAAACTAGTGGTTTTAATCACAGTGTAATCGTTTAAAGATAAATGCTTACATAGTTTATATGTTTGAATATACCTATGTCTTCATCAGGAGAAAAGTTTTTAAGGATACGATGACTCTTTGTTAACTGCAGTCAGGGGTGGGTTAATTTTAATGAGAAATCTCAAGCACTGAAGGTCTCTGCAATTTGCCGTAGTACTTGTTCCTCAGGGGAACTGATTCTGAACTAAACTTCAAAAAATTCATCATAAAAATATTACCATAAAACAGGATAAGATACACAAATCCCTCTTCAAGAAAATAAATAAAACATCAGGTTTTATCGCTCTTCTCTAATTAACATGGCAACCTTTCTATTCCTTCCTGGAGCCTCCAGGGCAAATGATGTCAGGTGGTGTCATGATGCAAACACCCCAGTGAAAAAGGGAGGCAGCTGGTGTGTTCAAAGAGGGAGTTATTTCCTAGCAATGTAGACTGCTCTGGAACTCATCTCACACCTTTTGCAAATAGATAACTTACACATGCTGACAATATGTCATGTTTGGAGAAATTATAGTATGTATAGTATGCAAATTTTATAGAGTCACCACGCATTTTGATTTCTTCCCATTTGCAGAAATGGAAGATATACAAGAACGTAAAGTGAAACACAGAGGACTGGATAGCCACAGGCAGTGAAAACCTTCATAAGTAAATGAAGTACTCATGTGACAGAGGAAGACACTCACATCTGTTGTTCTTATAATAGGGCTAAGAAGGTTAGAAAGAGTTTACTTTCCTCTTATCTCCCATTCCGACAAATCCACACCTGCGAAGCTCAAGAAATAGTTGTCATGGTAAACATGTAGATGACTATATCACCTGTATTATAAGAAAGGTGGGGTCAAAATAACTTCTTTGGACCTTAAAATCTTTGACTACTTAGTCTACATCTTCAAGTAGTAGAGAATAACTAATACTGTGAGCTGTCTTGATAAATACGAATCTTTCATCCACTTCCTAACTAAATGGCTGAAGTCTGTCTTCAAGCTTCTCCTCAAGGACAATTTAGACAGACTGATTTTTTTTTCCTTTTGAACAAAACCTACAGAGGATAGCAACGTGACAAATGATCCTCAATGCATTTTGACAGCAGAAAAGCTTTGGTGATCATTTCTTCAGCTAGGCTTAAGTAGGGATCCGATCCAAAGGTTAATGCACTAGGAGCCTTTCCCCAGAGTTCAATTGTCTCCAGTTCATAGGAATTGTCCTTAACTACTCTTGAATTCTTTGCCAAGACAGTGGACAGAGTATCACAGGATCATAGAATCATTTAGGTTGGAAAAGATCCTTAAGATCATCAAGTCGAACCATTCACCTAACACTACCAAGCCCACCACTAAACCATGTCCCTAAGTGCCACATCTGCAAGTCCCTTAAATACCTCCAGGGATTGCAACTATACCACTTCCCTGGGCAGCCTGTACCAACGCCTAACTACCTTTTCCATGAAGAAATTCTTCTTGATACCCCCTTCCAGGGGAGGTCTAAACCTCCCCTGGAAGAATTTGAGGGTATTTCTTCATATATATAGAAAACAGTCCAGCGCCCATGGTCCATATCTTCTGATAAGACTTAAAGCTTTCAAAATCTGCCTAAGCAAGAGCATATATAGATTGAAAATCTTGATGTACTTGTACAGAGCAGTGATAACAATACTTGTGTAGTATTCCCACATTGATAACAGTATTTTGAGGAGAAGGGCTGCTGGTGACACAAGTCAGACCACAGCTGAGGAGTATAGTACATTGAATAAAACTGCTCAAAGGAGATCAAACTGCAGAATATAAAGGTTCTTCTCTGTTGGACCAGCAGTGACAGGGCTATGTTAGCATGGGAACACTCTAACAGGTGATAGCTGAGGCCGTCTAGTTCAGAAAACCAGAAAACCCCTGCTGACATGTCCAGAGTGACCCAGAGAAAGCAAATAGTGAGGATAGACTGATGTCAGGTCTGGCTTTAGAGGCATGTTCATACAGCCTACAGTGATTTGTGTTGATGGAGTGTCACGAGTATGGAAAGTGAGTGCCTCTTACTAGTTTATGGCCTTGTTAGCTTTGTAGCCATAACAAGAGGCAAGAGGTTATATTAATAGACAACACATGACAAAAAAAAAAAAGATAACCTACAGTGCAAATAATTGAGTGCTCATGGGTGAATCCAATACAAAATGTAATGCATTAATGTCTTTACGGATGACATGTAAAACAGTTTATCCTATTACAATGGCAATCCCAGAGATTTTCATGTCATCCATTTACCATCATGGAGTACCTTAGTAGAGCATCTTGGCAAATGTTTAATTTAGAAAACAGTACTTAAGAGTGTAGTATGATTTGTCTCACAGATTAAAGGAACATGGATTAAAATCAGGCTTGGTACAGGATCTGTGCTTCCCTCCAATTTCATCAGAATTGTCAGAGTCTGTATGAAAGGGTGATTTTCAGGAAAAAACAACAGCAGCAGCAAACAGCAAGTCATGTTAGCATTCTGACTTTGATGGACTATTTAAGGAACATATGTTCCTGACTGCCAAAATGCTTGTTTCAAATGACCTGAAGTATTCTACGTAAATTCAGTTACATGGCACAGACGGTAGAAGTGTGAATACTCTTTTTTCTCTCCAAAGAAAGCAGCTCTGGAACAGATTGTAAGTGACACTGGAACTTAATTCACATCCAAAGAGTTCTAGTTTTCTGTAAGATATAACATCATACATGTCACATCAGCTCGTTGCCATCCTGTCACAATGCAAACAAATTACTGTCTGATCTAATGAAGAATTAGCAAACCAATTGTAATATCAGCCTAATAAACAGCAGTTTATATCTACAACCAGCTGCAAGTGTCCCAGAGAGGAAAAGAAAAAACAGAAGATTCCAGTTATTTGAGTATTAAATGGTGAACTGTGAACCACCCTTCTCATCCTAAAAATGCAAGAGCTGGGAAGTTTTTTCTTCTTCAAGCTTTTACTACAATATCAGTAATGCATAGTCCCTTCACATAATTGTATAGAAACTTAGCAATGTAGCCTATGTGCAAAAGATGTTTTTCTATGTAGTCAAGCAGACTATCATAAACTAGCTATTAAGAACTGTATTTGCAGGGTACATTCCTTAAGATCTGGACATGATTACTTTGAAGACTGATCTACAAATGGACTGTCAAATGAAACAAACCAAATGAGAGAACAGTTCTGTTTTTCACCATCTGACCAACACCCAAAACCAACCAAACAACAACAAAAAACAACATCAAAAAACAAAAAAACATACAATGGGCTAGCTTTTGTTATGAAATTGATCTATTAAATGGATCTATTAAATATGTCATATCTATAAATATGCCAACAAATAGATAAACTGTCTACTCAGCCAGCCCATTTCTACTATGAATGACCCTGAGGGGCAAGAAGTTGTTGCTCATACAGTCACAACAGAGAATTTCAGTACTTTTCCAGCTACTGTGTGATGCCTTGGAGACATTTTTCAGAGACTGAAATTTTGATAACATTTGTAAGCCCTTTTACTCTGAAGAAAAGGAACATGCACAGCACAAAATTGGTTGTTGTCCTTTCCAATAGTTGGATTGTCTTGTATTGCAGGTGACGATCTACAGAAATAGCCCCTTTGCATTTATACTTAGTTAACATTCATGGCTGCTTGAAACTTAGCCAAAATAATGTTCTCCTACCATTTTCTTGATGTTAGTCAGAGCAAAGAGCGATAAGAAAGAAAATGTAAAGTCTTTACCTTTTAAACCAAGTTATTCACCAAGAAAAAATTAAAGAATATAGAAAATAGCAAGAAATGACTTTTTTTTCTCCCTCATTGCTCTAAAAACAGGAAGAAGCATCCTTGACTTTATTATTATTATTATTATTATTATTATTATTATTATGTTTTGTTTTTGCAATGTAAGAATAATTTGGAACATCCAGTTAAGACTTCTTTGTCAATTGCACCACAGATCTAAAGACACAATGACTGAAAACAAAAAGATATTAGATAATTAGTAAATTAGGTCTACTATGCATTTATTCCCAGGAATTGTAACTTAACAAATAACAATTTCAGTGAGGTTCCAACAGCATCAGAAAACTGCAACATCATTGCAAATACAACAAAGAGCATCCTGGCATAAAACAACAATAACAGAAAATAAGAAATCAATGGGTTTTTAGAAGGATGATAGAAGAGCCAGTGAAATAATTTAGACAGAATAATATAAGACACATTAAAATAGCCTTATTGATGCATGTCTAGGTGCCAATACTGTCATTTAAGGTGTACCTATCTTTAAGCATTTTGATTCTGATCAATATGCTCTGCTTGCTATAAAAGAGATTAAACCCCGGTGATATATGACTACTTTTTTTAATCCATGTTCAATATAATCGCTGATCCACCATTTTCAATCAGCGTTTCCAAGGATGTGTTAGAGGTCCCTATTTAATCATTAGTCAGCTTCAGAAAGGCCAAAGAGAACAGTCAATAAATACTTGTAAATAAATACTCTGGAGGCTGGGCTAGAGTTATCTTTAATTTCCCACTGGGAAAATGGATTGTCTACACCTCATCCTGGAATGAGAGATAGAAGTGTGTCAGCCATCCAGATGTTTGTGAATAAATCAAGCAAATGCAGACTGTATGCAGATGTCTTCATAGCACCAGGAGGTAGGCCTGGCTGCCAAAAAAAAACATGGTTAAAATCCTTTCTGGGATGAAAAATGGATGCTGTGGACCTGGCAGCTGCAGGTTGCAACCAACAAAATGTTCTTACGTCCAATTTCTGATCTCGGATCATGCATTCACCATCATATGGAAACTAAATAAGGCCATCTAGTTTTGAAGGACAATATGTTGTTGCTTTAATAAGAGAGCTACACACCAACTAATTGCTTGCTATACTAATTTGTACTTCTTCTCATTGTTCATCACAGCGGTTTCTAAGGTTCTTCACTCAATGCAAATCAAATACATTTGCGAACTCCTTAGGCTATTCATGCACACATAACCAAACAAAACCCTGCTGCTATCGCACAGAACAACAAGCATCCTTATATGCTTCTCGTCCCTGAAAATATCTGGTGGAACAAGCGTGCCTTGTATGAAATCAAAGCGGAGCTACTGCTTGTGTTGTTATTTAAATATTTATCAAGAACCGTGTGTGCATCTGGTGTGGTAGAAAACAAAAGTACACAAGGTCCTTGCCACAGGGAATGTACGCTCGCAGTACATGTGGTGTGTGACTGTGGATAGCAATTGTTTTGCTCACTAACTCTAATGCCTTATATGACACTCAGATGTTGAATGCACTGAGCTTTCCAGTACTAGCAATGCTAGAGAAGCTATAGATAGATTCATAGAGAACTCTTCTTTCCACATTAGCATTTTATTTGCTGAATGCTTTATGTCACTGAAACCTAGGGCTGGTATGAGACTGAATAAGCACAGCTGACAGCTAAAGTATGCTAGAGTATGTGTGTTAGCCTTTTAACAGGCTCAAACAGCCCTTTCCAGGTGTAAATTAGCCTTACATTTAACCTAAAGGTCACAGGATACTCTCTGTAGGGCACTGCGCTGTGCCAGCCGAAGCCATACCCCCGGCTGGGGTGGGTGCACCATCACCTGCTGGGCAGAGCCTGGCGGCACAGTCAGGATCAGCAGCCTGCATGAGCCTCTTTGCTGGCACACATGCGATGCTGGCAAGCGATTCAAGAGCTGTAATGGATTGCAGCGGATCAAACTCTGAATCTTTTTTTTTTTTTTTTCTCCCCCACTGCACTGGTTGGTAACATACTCAAAGCTGGGAATTCTATCTTTTATGTAGTACTGACGTAGGTAGCAATCACAGGCAAAGCTTATATGCCCAAGTGGCTGTGGATAATACACCTAACACACGTGACCCTTAAATAAGCAGCCTGGGTTTAACTGCTGCTTATCTCTGAGATTTCCCAGTGGCATCCTTGTACCAAAAGCAAGGTGTTATCAGCACTTACTAGAGACCATACCAATATGTCACATCTCTGCAAGGATCACAGGAGCCTGAAAAGAGTTTGAAGTAAAGATGATAGTGCCATCATTTCTGTTTCATGTAGAAACTGTTGTGTTTTTGACTGCCCTTTCTCTTAGGATGCAGCACATAAATGGTTGTGGGTTAGTTTTGGAACTGACCCAGTGTGATTTAAGACGAGTAACTGAAGGAGGTTTCTCCAAAGGCCTGTCTCACCCAGTAATCCTGTTTGGGTTGTAGATGGTAATAGGTACTGGTACTGGTAGATGTAATCACACAATAGACTCACTGCAGAATAAATAATAATGATGAAAACTAGCAATCATACATCCCACCTCCAGAGACTGGGGAGGCAAAAAAAAAAAAAAAAAAAAAAAAAAAATGGCAGCATGTTTCAGAGAAAGTTTACACAAAATACACAAAAGCAAAGATTTCAAGGTCAGTCACAACAGTGCTGTTCATAATAAAATGGATTTAAAAATTCACTTCTAAAATGAGGATATATTTTACACTGGAATTTGGCCTCCAGTAGAGCTGAAAGGATCATCCTGCAAGGTCAGTATTTCTGTTTCCCATGCCTGCAGTCAATAAAGGAGATAACTATGGTATTTTGAAATTCTCCTGTTATTACTTTGCTTAAGTCACACATTTTATTTTCATTTGGTTGCTTGGTCTCTGATAAATCCCACCTTCTCTCACATACAAAATACCCTCCTAAGGAATTTTTTAGTACCTTAGTGACAGGTCCCAGAGCACTATGAGTTGGATAGAATTTATTATACTTAGCACAAACAGCAATTTTGGCAGCATCTGTCACAGCAGTACAAGTGATATCTTGTTATGAAAAAATATGCAGAGTGAAGAAAGTAGGGACTTTCAGTGTGATGCTTCCCAAGGGAAATGGCCTGCCTGACCAAATTTTGGCTCATTTGTCTATGGTGATTCTTAGCTGTTGAGTTGCCAGGTTTAGGAAATCTGAAGTGAGAGCATGTCACTGCTGGGCTGAACTCCTGGTAGGTGTAAATCAGATTTCAACCTCTGAAATGTCGTATCAAGAAACAGAACTTTCTTTCTCAGAGACCTAACTCCCATAAGCAGGTGCTTTTACTTAGATAAGCAAATTAATTAAAAATGCATTTCTTATTTCTTCTTGAATATAAAGTAAAACTTGAACCTGACGTGAACATGAGGCTATGCCACAGAGAGAGATGTACCATTAAAAAGGCTAATGTAAAAGTATTCTAGATAACAGTCTGATAGTTTATATGTTAATAAAACTAAATTATTATGAAAATTAGCTATGCAGATTAACCATTTTTATAGACTGAGGTGTAAGCTGATCATTTCCTCCATAGTACACGCTAAATAACTCTGTCTAGCAATTTCTACATCAAAGCTATGATTCTGATTTAACCTACTTTTCAAAAGGTTTCCAGTCTTTGATTTCCAAGGATGGAGAATTCATCATATCCCTAGATGAATTACTCCAACAATTAAAATACATTGTGTCTAAAATGGGTGTCCTGTCCTCGGGATTCAATTGTCTTCAACTTCCTTCCATCACATACTGTTTTCTGATAAAAAACATCTGTCTACTTTCAGAAATCTTTTTGTCTTGTATTTGTTGACATTATTTGAATCATATCCTAATCCTTTCCATGTCTACAAATCCAAGAATAGCTGTCCTGAGTCTCCTGTTCACATCAGGTTTGCTTTACATGGAAGACTTTTGCAGGCTATTTCTGAACCTTTCCACTCCAGTATTACAGATAAATAACTCACAAAAAAAATCACCCTCCTTCTCCTCAACAAAATTGAAGCATGCACCAAAACCTTTTTAGCCCACTGGACCCTGACAAACTTTGACGCTATAAACACATTGGCTAGGTATCAGATCACACCCACATGGAGAGTTTGCTTCCAAGCAGTCAGTATTACATTTCTGAAGCAGTGCTTGGTGATATATATACTGCCCTCTGAAGACTTGTAACATTAATAAATTGAAATGGAAAAATGGCTGCTTCTTCATCTTTGTCCCTTTGGTATTCCTTTTTCATTTTTTTTATGACAGATACTTGCTCCTGTTCAACATTACATTTAGTACATTCTTTGACCTCTGTGCTGAATTAATACCTAGTAGCGGATCTGTAAAAACAATCCTATTTCCAATTATGGTTTTAGAGACTTTCCTCAGCAGTGAGACAGTGCTGGGGACTCTACTGTGAGACCAGGACCCTCATTTTCAAGGCAGTATCAAACGGCAATCCCGGCTGAGAGCCTGTGAATGCTCAGGGAATTCCCTTCACAAAAAAAAAAAAAAAAGGAAGTGAAATATATGATTTTTGCCCATCCCTGTGTTTTAATACTGTCAGCAGATGTGTACACATGCAAAAGGAAAGAAAGAAATGCCAAAAACATAGAAATACTTAAGTTTAAATACAATATTTACCATCAGGATGGTCTTGTTCATTACCAGGGCTTAATTAACCTACTTAGAGAAACACTCTATAATATGCTTGAAGACTCATTAACTACATTTATGCTTAACTTTGAATTTTTGCCAAAAGCCAAGATGAAATGTTTTGCTTAAAAAGAATGGATTTAAACTGATGCCTAACTGACTTGTCAATTAGGGTATAGCTTCAGATCAATGAAGATCCTAACTTTACCTAACTTACTATTGGTTTCAAATTTGTGCTTTGGAGGATCTGAGCCAAAGGTCTGTGTAAAACATTAAAAACATGAATTCAGAATAAATCATATGCACGGTAGTTCTAAAATATCTAGTAATATGTAAGATACTGACGAAAATAAAATTAATTTTGCTATCTTGTTACTGTGATAATTTTATGCATTAAACACAGTACATTCCTGTTAGGAAACATTAGTTATTGTAATATTTTTGAGCCTGCATAATGCAAGAGTTTGGGAAAAAATAGGCACGGTAGCTTCAAGATAATAGTTTCAAGAGCTTTTTTTTTTTTTTCTTTTTTTCTTTTTCTTTCTTCCTTAAAGAGGATTAATCTTACTTTGTCTGGTACTTAGTAGCCAAAGACAATAATGTGTATGAAATTAAATTGGAATTACTTTACAATTTTAAAAGAATGTTTGGGGCATAAAGTTATAAAACAAGGTCAACAGCCTGCGCTGAACAGCAATACGACCAAATCCACAACCCACTACCAAAAAAGCTCAGCAACACAAGGGTCATGAAAGTTTGCAGGAGGAATACTTAATAAAAGGAGATATGTACAAATAGGTAAATATCACTTTGAGTTAATAAGGATTCAGATCACTTGCAATATACAAGCTCTCGTGGAACTGAGTATAGTAGATGAACATGAGAATCATAAATGAGAAGTGCTTAAAATTGAAGGGGTTTGGTAAGCGGTAAATAATTCATGTTCAAAAGGACAATATCTTCCAAGTCATCAGATATAACCAATTTCATTTTGAGGATAAGAAAATAACATAAAAGAAGGACTAGCTTTATGTAACCTTCCCCTGCCAAATGCTTGTCTAACTCATTATATCCTACATGTCCTTTGGCAATCCCCCACTGAGTCCTGATCTTTTCCAGAAGTCTGAACTGGATGTACTTTGATTCAAAAGTCCATGGCTTCCCAACACATCCACAAATGCACATTTTATTTTCTTTGTCATTTCAGTGACTCTTTCGTATTTTAGGACCACCACAACAATTTCATTGAATTTTCTTCCTCTGAAATAAGAATCTAATTTATTTATTTTTTTCTCTCTCTTTTTATCATGTTTTAATGAACTTTGGGCATTCTTGTCCTCTTCTGGACTCTCCTCACTGCACTCCTAGTTGAAAATGGATGGCTAGGATAAGGAAAAAAAGTATTATTATCCCTATTACCATTGTACTGAGATCCACTGTAATGACGCCTTCCTTCTATGCGGTTCAAGACTGGATTAAAGTAGATTTGAATGGGATAAAGATTTTGGTGCCTCTGTAATGTAGTGACTGTTTCAGGACTTTCCAAAGCAAGTTTAAGTTTTGCAGAATATTTGCCATTCCCCCTTCGGTGCTGACTCCAGATGATTCGATATCTACTGAATTCATTAAAATCTTTTAATTGATTTTGATGGGCTTTCAGAACACTTCCTCCACCCACTCTCCAAGTAGGCAGATGATGGTTGTTGTGAGTGATTAGGGAAGAAGAACTAATGAAACTTTTCTATTTCTGGAATTCTTTCATTTCAAGTATAGGAATTAGTCATCTTTGCACTTTCAAAAGATGAAGACTTTTTGAAATATATTGGTCATTTATACAAACCCTTCTTCCCATTGTAATCACCTCAAACTGCACTATTTATCATATCTACATTGTCTTTTTATGTATAATGTTCACTGCAAAAGTGTAAGAAAACTCTTTGATTCACTGCAAAACTGTAAGAAAACTCTTTGGCCTAAATATAAATACAGAGCAATGTATCTTTCCAAATAACAGAGTGATATGGAGCACACACAACCAAAATTGGTTCATACTTGGCTATGGATGATAACTAGAGAACAGATACAGGAGCTGAAAAGATGAAATTGAAAGCACCAAATGATCACCATTTTTCAGGGAGAGGAAGGAAGGAAGGGAGGGAGGGAGGAAGGGAGGAAAGGAAGAGTGCTTCTAAATTCTAGATACATTTTTTCCTTGTAGTTATCATTAGAAATGTCTTTTTTTTTCTTTGCTAGGAAAAAAAATAAACAGTCTAATCCAGTTTCTAATGACATTAGTGGTGGTCTTTCTGCTTGCTTCTGTGGTACCTGGATTTTCATTTTACCATAAATCCCCATGAAAACATCCAGCGTATATCCTACACATCAGGTAAGCTCTTTAGCTACTATAAATGTGACTCTAATCCAAATTTTGGGACTGACAAGGGGCTCTTAGAAGTCACTGTAAAAGTAAATATCCAAGGAATAAAATTCCTTATTTGCAAAGGGAGTGTCAGACAGCTGGTAATCTGTGTTTGACCTGGCTTGATGAAAGAAAATGCAACCTCAGATAGCAACTGGAATGAGCATCTTGCTGCTCATATATTCTGTCATTAGACATGCAGGTTTCCAGTCACAGATCATCATGATAAGCTAAAAGCAGGTCTTGATCTCGTCTCACTCCTCACCTCTATCATTTTTTATTTATATATTTTTTAAGTCACAGCTAGTCATTCCCATGGCACTGTTTGAAAAAAGAATAGTTGATTTTGGGTATCTTTGAAAACTTTTGGTGCTTTTGTAAACCATGACAATATAATAACTGAAAAAAAAAATAAAATAAAAAAATAAAATAAAAGCTCAATCTTCTGTACAGGGAAACCTCTTCTGTCTCTGCTACCCGCTGAGATATTTGCTGAACAATGACCAAAGGTGCACATGTACCCTGGCTATTGCAATTACCATGGCTACAAAAAGAAAAATATGCAGGGGTAGGGTAGATAATATGATGGTGATGTGTGAACAGAAGAGCTGTTTTTTTTCAGCTGGAATAAATGATTTAAAATAATAAAAACAAAATTCCTTTTATTTCTGTAATTTGTGGCCATGAAGGACCAATGTTTCAGCTTTTGAAAGATTCAAGTAAATTCAATGAAGTACACAACTCTGTCACAGTATTTTCTAAAGCATTTTTTAAACTGTTGATATTAACATTCACAAAGAGGTAAAAACAACACATTACCATTGCACTTAGCTAGGGAAACTGAGGTGTACCATACCAGAGAGTTTGGCATGAGGTCATTAGAATGTTCTTCTAGTTTGTTCTGTCACTCCACCATCCACTAAATTGTACACACATTGTAGTTCTTACTGATAGGCATATTCTTTCCAGATGAATTACTGCATTGTGGACAACTATCACCTTTGCTCACAAACAGAGTAGACTCAGAAATCTATAATATTTTTGTTAGAAAGGTAGTGAGATGCTGATTAAAAACAAAACAAAAACAGCTAAAAACACCCACAAAAAAAAAAAAAAGCCATGGACTTTTGGTTAATACCTCCTTTGCCCAAATGTTAGTTTTTCAGATGGATCTAAAGTTATCAAGATATACAAGTAAAAAATATTTCTCTAAAGCATAATGCAATCAAAACAAACAGGAGGCCAGACTCACAGTCACAAATAAACCTACTTCTCATATTGTTTTTGTTATCTAAAGCACAAACAAGTTAATAAATAAGGCACCATTCTTTTTCTTTTCTAGACTTACAAATCAGCAGAATAAAAAAGAACTAAAGAACAACTGCATACCTATAAACGTATATACCCACATTCCCAAATATACTATCTTGATAACTGTGGAAAACTGTATGACTGTTGTCATACCAAAGAAAAAGAATCAGAATCACTGGGATAAATCCAATGCTAAATACATGTGAGCAGTGAATAGATAAGGGAGAGCTTTAATTAAAAACATTAATAGGATAGATTAGATAATATGGAGTTGTCTCTTTGGTTTCTGTGTTAATGCTGACTGTAGTCAAATGTGAAAACAGACTCTGGATGAAAAGGTATGTGGTCAGGCATGGAGATCTCAGTAGATAAGAAGGTGAAAGCTGTGGAGGAGCACCAAACATTGCATGGCACACTGGAAGGGGCAGGACTGAAAAACCATGCTGGTGTCTTGCCTGGCAGATTTACAGCTTGCATGGGTTGGCACACTGCTATTTTAATGTAATCCTTCTGAAGTAGGAAAAAAATAGTATATTAGTTTATGAAAATTTATACCATACCAAGTAATTGAAATTGCACTATATTGCAGGAGTCCCACATTTATTATTAGGCCAGTGTGGCAGAGATAATGCTGTAGAAAAAGCATCAGTATTTCTTTTTTTGCATGTCACTGTAATGACTAAACAGATCAGATATAACAGCCCACAAATCCGAAGTCAGAAAACACCAGACTACCCAGCTTTTCTCTCTTTAATGCAGATCTGGACTAGAGTGACTCAGCTGTTAGACTTTAAGAGGCACAGACGTGTACAGCTCAGGTTCTTTCAAGCTCTCTTGAAACTTACTCTAAATGTCAGATTTAAATCTATGATACAGTAAAGCCTTGAAGTTAGAAAGTCTGAAAAGTAAAAGGTTTAGGTAGACAGTGAGAGCTTTTTATTTATTTATTTTGAAGTAAATCAATACTCCAAGTTCAACCTCTTTTAGAAAGATATAAATGCAATGGATTAGCTAAAGGTGTTTCTTCTTGATAGCTTCAGTTTTAAAAGTCACAAAGCTGAAAACAGTTTTACTAATGGAAAATAATTGTTTAAAATGTGCAATTCATACGAACATGATTTTGTTTGTTATACTTTAAGAAAGACTGAAATTTACTCTGTACTCACAGAGTAAACACTATGTAATATTGTTTGGTTAGGGTTTAATTTTTTTTTTCTTCTGGATAAAAATATTTTTAATTGCTTTTGTCATTTCTTAAAAACATTTTTATTACAATAATAAAAAACTGAAAACACTAGCATCTAAACATGTAGGACAAACATAGACAATTCTGTGAAAAACCAACTCTGTACACAGCTTATCAGAAAATGTTTAATCATAGCTTTTTGAACAGTATTTTTGTTCCTTAGTATTTCACTCACTGCCTCCTTTATTTCTTTATCTGTTATTTCTAGCATTTATTTTGAGTTTCTGCTCATAAAATTAAAAGAATTTTAGTGGAAACAACTCTGCTCATCTCCAAATTGTACGCACTGAAAAAGGCAGAATCCAATCAACAAGCAAAAAATCTCTTTGGTTAATGAAGAGCCATAATACCATAATGCATAATTCTGCACAGACACCCTCCAAACACTTTGCAATGGGAAATTTAACAGCAAAGAACAGCAGTAATTTGGGAGGAAAACGGAAGAGAAAATTCAGTTAATGCTAGAATACACCCTCCTCCTCTTTTCCTTTCTCTTTCTACCACTCTTCTCCTTGAAGACTTCTATAACAATGAGTCATCTGAAAGTCATTGGAAATGATTGCAAACTTTCATGAATGTGTAATAGTTTCCACTAACTGGGATTGGCCAGCCAGGACCTATCAATTTTGTCAGAAGTTTAGATGAGAATTACAGAATGCTGATTGACTGCTTAGCTACTTTCCTGCTGTTTGTTCAGATGACTTCTTATGCTAACATGCTTCCTACACACAAACTTCATTGACTCCTCAAAGTTTGTTGGACTCAGTCAACATTTCCTAGACTTGGGAAGTCCTATAGTTGCAGAGGTCAAAAGAAAAGACTGACATACTGTAAGGGAGCAAGCTGGAAACATCTCAGTTTTGTCTTTGAGAGTGGAGACTCCTTCATGAAAAGCATATTTTGATGCAGCTCAAATTTCAGATGACTTCTTTGTTCTCACTGCCAGAAAATTTTAACATTTTATACATAGTTGTATTTCACAGCTCTTCCATAACTGCCTCTATAGAAACAAATATGAACTCTGATTATATAAGAGGAAAAGTTGTATAGTTATCACTCTCTCGGGCTTGTTATGTTTGGAAGATTTGTCAGAAAGATGGTACTTATGGCCATACTGCATATTTGCCAAACAAATAGTAGTTGTATCTCAGGTAGTACCCTTTTATAATGACTTTTTCTTATTATCTACTTATTTATTTTGCTTAAAACAAGCACATGTAAATATATACCATTCCAGCCATAAAACTATCCCTCCTCACTTAACAGTACCATCCTTTTTAGTATTATGGGCACCATGCAGTAGTTACATGGCTACCTAACATGGGCAACAGGGAATAATCCAGCCTTTCAGTGACAAATAAATTCCAAGAAAGCAGCAGAACCACTGTTTCACATAAAACAGTTTCATGGAAAAAATAGAGAGGAGAGTGGACCAAGCCTTAAAGATAATGGCAGCAATGGCTTCTTCCAACATGTAAAATCCTCTTTCTATTCAGAGTATTTCCATTTCTATCAGTGACGCCTCACCCGTGAAATGCATTTCAGAATAGTGTTTGAATTCAGTATTATTTCTGTTTGTTCAAACTTGTAATAATCCTATCAGGAATCAATAAATAAAATTTCCAGTTTAGAACTGAAATTTCCATACGTATTAAGTTTTCATTCCTGCCTTTTAGCAGCTAAATACAGAAGTCAAGATATGTGGCTTTTTATTACCACATTCAACCTAAATTTTCTATGTTTATTTATATCCTGTGGTCCTGCAAAAGACAGATATAACAACCTGACTCTCACAAGCTTTTTTGATCCAGCTGCATGAGCCATTAATCATAAAGCTTGTATTGAAGATTGATTACTTGTCAAGGGTGGTGATTTAGAAACAAAGATAGAAACAAACCAAAACAAAATTAAATATATAGAAAGATTTTTTGAACTTGAAACTTGTGTGCCTTTTTGTTATACTGCTAAAAGAAAGATAGGAATGGGCTCAGACCAAAAGACAAAGGGTCCATCAAGGATTTCTAATAACTGAAATCAGAAGTCACAGTGTAACTATGTATTTTTTGCCACAGGTTCATTTTCCCCTGGAACCTGAAGATAAGTCACTTTGCTTAATCGAAACTTATAAAGTTCTTTCAGGTTAAAGACAATCTTTTAATAAGAACAATATATGCAAAAAAAAACAAAACAAAACAAAAAAGTTTCTCCAATGAAAACAAAGTATTAATAACTTGTAATTGGAATAACAATGGTTAACTGATATTTATTTTTTCTTTCTTGAATGAGTGCTACTCTTTTTTTTCATTTTTTTTTTTAAATAAAATATGAGATATCTATCATTCAATGAGATTTCTTTTACTAGAAACAAGAAGACCAGCATTTCTGGCTTTCATAAACCATCTATCACAATATTTGATGTTTTAAGCTCAACAACATTGAATCAAATGAGACTTCTGCCTTCATTTTCCTTCTTCAGATTTTTCAATGTTTTTAAGCAGATTTTATTGCTTGTGCTTTTGGAGAAAAAGACAGAAAATGTGACTTAAGTGCAAAATGAGTACTTTGAAATGATAAAAAATCCATAAAAATGAAACTAGACTTTTATTGCGATTAAAAGAACCATCACACTTTTCTGGTTTCTCATCATTTCTTAGGACTGAGAACTTTAAAATGTTTTGTGGTAGACACCACAGCTTCTCCTTAATATATATTTTTTAAAGAAGCCTCAATATATGTAACAGTACACAGCTGAAACCCAGTATCATATAATATAAACATCTTGAACAATATTTAGCTTAGCTGAGTTTCCAGCCAGTAGAAGAACTGCCTACCGGGGGTACATAAAACTCCCTGTTCACACTGCTGGCTGAGAGCTTTCTGCTGATTGTACGGAAGTATGCAAGTCGCATGTTCGAGTTGCACACCAAGCCCACTGTCAAAGAAAGCTGCCAACCCAACATTGTCACAACACACTTTGGCCTTCTTCATACCTGGGAGGCATTCAGCATATACTTTACACCACTAACTGGCCTCAAGCTTTTATCACAAGTGGTTTTGCATATTTTTTTTTAATTTATTTTTTTTCTTTTATTTTTGTCCACACTGTTCTTGGAAAGAAGCCGCAGGACTTCATGGTAGGAAGAGACCAACGTCCACTGCCCAAAGCAGGGCAGGTCTCCTCTCTGGACCTGAGGGTGAGGATCAGTCCTGGCTTGGGAAGAGGCCACACAAGGAACATAAGCAATGCCCAAGATGGAAGTGGCCTTCTCTTGGGTCAAGCTCATCTTTCTGCTCCCCAATGAGAAGTGGAGAGATGTTAATGTCTTATTCTTTTCAATCTTTTGAAAACTAATATTTTTATTTGGAACCCCCTGACAATTTTAGTCTATTACTGTCTCTTTTTTAATGTTTACTTCTTAAACTGCTGAATTTTTATGCTTTTTAAACATTATTTACTAGCAAACAGATGAAATGACTTAATGCATACAAAATTATGGATTATTATGACTTCAAAGTAGTATTAGAGTGCACTTGAGTGATACATAGATATATACTACTCTTTGATACCTGTGAGATATGTAAAGATTACAAAGGATCTTCCCACCCTCTCCCCTTATCTGGTCCTTAAGAGCCTGGACTTACTGTGACATGGTTCTATCATTTTTTTCTTCTTAATGCTTCAAGATTCAACTCTCATAGATCTCCTTACAAAATCTTAATGGCTTAAGACTTGAAGTCTCTGAGCTCTTTGCACACTTCCAGGGATAGGTAAGATGGGAAGGAATTCAACCTCATTACAGTGTGAAATACTGAATAGGAAAATATTATTTTAAAGCCCATGTTTAATGAAATCACAAATTTACTTAGAATCTCTTCAAACTAATTTAAGTGAGAGATGTCACAAGCTGAAATGTCATTTGCCACACGTTAATGCTGTGCTATTTCTGGAGAAAACAAATTTAGTAAATAGTCTGATTAGAAAGGATTTGTCAGAATGTAAATAAGTGAAGCCAAATAAATGAATTATGTGTTTTAAACACGGACAGTGAGATTTCTCAAGGGCTGGAAGGAAGAATAAAAGGCACGTGGAGAGCAAAAATAGGACAGAGATCTTCCGTGATTGCCAGCTCTGTTTTTGAGCTGGCTCCCATACCAAGAGAAGCATCCTGACAACCTCAATCATGAATCATGCCACATTCAGTGCCAACCGGCACAAAACACTCGGTGTTTTCAGTCCTCTCAAAGTGAGCTTTCGCCAAGCAAAGACAGAATAAATGGTACACTAGAATAGTGTTATTTATTCTTTAGATGTGTGGGATTTATTTATATATTTATTTTTCAGAACAACCTAAGTCTCTGATTTCTACAGAACCAGCCAGCAAATCTCATGAGAACAGTATTAGTGATATCCCAGTAGAAAAGAGCCACCAGGGGAGTTCCATAGCCTGGATTCCCTGGTATCCAAATAAATTTTCTCAGAGAAGGGACTACATCTGAGAATCAGGTTGTGTGAGGACAAATAAGTTTTTGTATCTTCTTGCTTCCATGGATTTTTTAAAAATAAAAACAGATCCACTGTAACTGAACACATTTATTTTCCTAAGCTTTCTGTAAAGAAAAATGATGAAAAAAAAAAGTGAAATGTCCTTAAAAAAAATCCACCAAATTTTCATTTTTGTCTGCTCCTCACATGGGAAAAGAAAATAATCATAGTTTTACCTGGAAATCAGAACCTTTTTCTTTCCTGTTCTGAAGAAGCCAAGATGCTTGTAGCTATTGTAAAAATTACAGTCAAATGAACTGATCAAGTGCTTCCTCTAAGAAGCAAAAAAATTTCACCAACTCCAGCTGGTATAAAATGGCAAAGCTCTTCTGATCACAATGGAAGGAGGTTAAATTATTCCTCTGAAAGGTGGTATGTGGATCTACAGTGGGAAAATTCCTGCCCATATCACTTCTCAGAGAACAGAATTCAGTGAATTCCCAATAGCATATATGATTAATCTTTCATTTTTGCTAATTTGTGGGGAGAATAGAGATCCTCAAATATATTCACTATTTAGAATTCTATATTGATTTCTTTGCTTCAAATATTAAGCCTATGGATGATTATGAGCTATTTGAGCTGGCATTTTGTTCAAAGGGTCGGTGGTATCACATGACTATTTCCACAACTTCTTTGATGGAGTGCTAGCTGAAAATCCTGTTTCCACCAGTACATGCATGGCTTCAAAATTCCCTTTCTGTGATTGTTCATGCCAATCAAACTTGATTGATGAGATGTTAATAGAAGGTGAAATTCCCATTGATTGTACCAGGCTGCTGCATCATTTAAGTCCTTAAGTACTTAAGCCATATTTTCTTTGTAGAAGAAAAAAACAGAGACATGGTCCCTTTTACTAAAGGGTTTAGAATCATCAAATCATATTTTGTCCTTTTCTGAGCTTACATTACACAGAGACATACCCTATGTATATAAAATTATGTATATAGGGATTAGCATGGAGATAGCAAGATTTTTACTCAAAAATTGTGTACAGATTTATTTTTTCGTCACAGCTTTGATCCAGCTATTACATTCATTAAGTTCCTGAATATGCAGTGGTCACAAGATTAAAAAAAAAAAAGACAGCTCTCAGAGCACAGTGACAGTGCTGCCTTTAATTACTTCTGTTAAGCAGGCATGCAGCTCGCCTTGGAGCAAAAGGCAATGCTGCAACACTGTTTAACCTGCCCCTGGGTGAACTGTGGTTTTGTTGTTGCTGTTTCTGTTGTGGAAAGATGAAAGCAAGCCAGAGAATGGCTGGAAGGGAGCTGGTAGTTGGCCTCCTGTGCTGGAAACTGAGGTCTATCACATCAGGTGAATATTGGCTGGATCTTTGGAGGAGGACAAAGCTCCACCATTACGCGTGAATAAAAAACAAATCAACAAACAACCCCCCCAAAATTTGCTGCCACTGGAGGCAGACAGCAACAGGAGCTTCAAAAAGGCTGAAATAAATCATTGTCAACAGGTCCCGACAGACGCTGAAGGGAGCACGCAAGCATGCGCCCCATCACGTCGCCAACCCAGTGCTTGCAGGTCTGCCCAGCAGCAGCCCCACGACCCTCCTGCAGTGCCAGTCCCAGCGGGACAGACCCTGCCTCTGATCCGGCTGCTCGTGCAGGTGCTTTTACACAGCTGGGCACCTTCCTCACTCCCTAGGCAAAATGCGCATCTTCCTATGAGAAATAAATTTACCGCCCCGAAAAAAACTTGTCAGAGGGATATGCTGATTTATTTATGCACGTGAAGGCTGTGAGTACCGGAGGTGAGGCTGGATGAGGATGTATAGCACATCGGCTGGCCGCAGGCTCACGCTGCACACAGAGAGGAACTGGACGAGCTGCTTTGTATTTACTGCCGGGAACAGCGAGCACACAGGACCACAGGAATGCTTGCTCTACATTCACACCCCCACGTACCTCGCATTAACCAGTTCATGCAGCCACATCCTTGGGCTGCTGCGCTGAATATGGAAGCTATTTGCTGTTCTATTTCCTTGCAGAAAGCCCCATCAATGTGCTCTTGCCAAGAGTGTCTTTCTATAGCATAACTGACTCCTGCCTGCCTTGTCGATTGCTCATGCATGTTTATGCCACTAGAAAATTTTAGAAATTGTGTGTAAGATGCTGATGTTCTGTCCACTTGATAGAGGTTGGCTGAGATTTCCCAGATCCTGCCCTCCTGGTGGAGGCAGGGAAGTGACAGATGCGTTTCCCAGCCCTCTGAAACTGTGTGCCCCACGGGACAAGTGGGATTTATTTCTAAATGTTACAGCATACACTGGTGACCATAACGTCCCCTGGTGGGACGCAAGGAAATCTGAGCATCAGGTAACTGGAAGTCACATCACCTTATACTTCACATGAATCTGACCACCAGGGATTTAATGCAATGTGCTCTGATTTTAACAACTACTGGAACACTGATTTGAGACCTCTGTTGTCATTGGCAGGTTGCTCCCAGCTCTGCACACAGCTGTCTCCACTTCCCACTCCCATGACCCTTCCATGTCACCAAGACTGGTGTCCCTAATGGTTAGCCATAACAGGACTGATAGCTCATGATGCCCTGGCATTTAAATGCCTCAAAATGTAAGAAAAAAAAAAAAAAAAAAGAATACTGTAAGGGTGGTTGAACACTGGCACAAGTTGGCCAGGGAGACTTGTAGACCCTCCACCCTTGAAGATGCTCTAAAACCAACTGGACACAGCCACAGGCAACCCGCTGTAGCTGTCCCTACTTTGAGTAGGTTTGTACTAAGTGATCTCCAGGGGTGCCTCCCAACCTTAGTGATGCTATGATTCTATAAAAACATGTTTAATGTCATCCCAGAGCTGTAGGGTATGTTGACTGACATCCAGCTGCTCTCCTAGAGAGGCTCTGGTAGCCTGCAGGTTCTGCCTCCCCTTGGTTTGCTGCACACAGGCACTCAGGTATCCTCAGACAGACCAAATGGCAGCACACATCTATGTGCTGGAGGCTTTCTCTTGACACTCTTTCCCAGTCTCCCCTAGTTAGTTTTGAAAGCAGCTTTCAGAAGAAGCCCTGGGGTTCAAGTTCTCACTTGGAAAACAGAATGGAGGTTATGAAGGCAGCAGAACCTGGCCCTCTTAGCTCCACACCTCTTCTCAAATAGATTTGGCCAATCTATTTACTGATATTGTGTCTCCTGATTAGTTTTTGGATTTGTTTCCTCAGCAACTGAAAACTGCAGAAACATTTATTTAATGAATAAACTGGGGATTAGCTTGGAAAAAAAGTTATGTTCTGCACATTTTTCAGCAAACATTTAAATAAGTTTCCTTTATATATATTCATAAACCTCTAGAAGTCTCATCACCCAATTCTCACAAGTTCATGCATGGGCTTAAATTTTTACTAAAAAATTCAATTCTAAGAGAATATTTCAGATTTAATGCAAAGAGCAATTATTTTTTCAAAAGCTCTGCAACGCTGCTCCTGCTTGCTTACTATTCAAACAGGAGACACAAAACCTTGAAGTTAGAGAATCCAGTGGAAAGAGCTCGAACATTGAATCTCAGTAAATGCTGTCCCTAAAGCTGTATGCATCCAAAGAATTATCCTTCCCTCTTCCTTTTTCACCTCAAACTTCATGCTTCTATGTCCCTAATTATTCTCATAGTGAGTAACTGAGAAAAAAATGTGATCTGCTCACCCACATTCCACAAATAGAAGGAGAAAAAATATCTAATTTTCAAAAAAATGTGTTATACATTGTACCCAGCCCTGTAAGGTAGCTAATACTAAATGCAGCAGATAGAATTTGAGCTTCTGTGGAACAATAAGGAAATAGGGGGAAAACTATATTTAACTCTATTTATACTCACAGCCTCCTACAAAGTGTAAGAAAAAAACATTTAAGATCAAGAGAGTCAGCACAGATATCATAGCCCCTAGTTATCTTGCTCCAGGTAGGATAAATAATAGGCACTGAGCACAGCTTAAGTAGGCATAATTTTAGCACTGCAGACAATGAACTCAAACCTAATCTTAGACAGGCTACTGCCAATCCCGGCTGTACTGCTCCACCGGAGAGCAGGCAGACGATGTATTTGCAATGGCTTCCTGTTGGGAAAACAGAAATTTCACTTCCACTGATTTCATGCCCAGCTCCCACACTTTGCCATTAGCCCATGATTAACTGTACATGGCTGTAAATCTCCCATAAATTTACAATACCTCAGATTTTCTAAATTCTGTGTTTTATGAGTATGTGTATTAATATTTTTAAACACAGAGAGAAACATGAAACAGACTCTTGTTTACCTTATTTAAAATGCAAAAGGACTTTTGGGATAGAGAAAACAGTCTCGCCAGGTGTAGCACTTTACATGACTGATTTTCCAGTATGCATCTGTTCATGTATGAAAGGTTTTTAGAGCCTAAAAATAACAGGATAGTTCCCAGTATGTATCCTTTCATTTTGCCCAACAGCTGTTTGACTGGAAAGCATCACCAGCACACAAGAAAACGAGTAAGGAACAGCTTCAGTAGTTCAAACCAAAGCCTTATACCTGGTCTCCAGTGGTGACTAAAAGGAGATGCCTAGTGAAGAACGTACAACTAGAGTAAGCACATTTCTCAGCTTCCAGCCACTTTCAGCTCAGGGATTTTCTGGAGACTGTTTTGAACCAGGCTCTGAAAGAAAACCTCTCTAAGCCTAGAAACCAGTAGAAATTATACCTGGTATGAAAACTAATGTAGTTCAAAGCTTTCAAATATATAACCTGGAGATCAGACACGCTCTGCTACAGCTAGGCCCATAAATTAGTGTGGTCTGATTTCCAAGGTCTCCCCTGGAAAGTACAGTAGAATCCAAAGAACCCTACCAGGCAACAGCACTAAAAAAAAATAATAAAAAAAAAAAAATAAATAAAAATAAAATAATTGGACCAGTCTTAAACTCCTAATATATAAGCTTACATGGGTTGTCAGAAATATCTGGAAAGCTATGCTCTGCCAGTAGGTACTCAAGACGATTCAAGATGAAAAGGCAAATTTAGCCTTAGATGTCTCCATAGCCATGTTTTGGTGCTGTCATTCACTGGCTGACTGCAACAGCACTGGAGATACCCTTACACCCACACTATGCTAGTGGAGCGATGCAAGGCATCAGAAGGCAGCTGAGAAACTTGTACCTTCCCTTCTGAATATTCATTCCTAGTCTTTGCTACCTGGGAGGAGTGTTCTGCCCTAGAATCTCATGAATGATTAATCCCAAATTCAGTGCAAATCCCTGCAAACAGGGCTCCGTACTGGGGACAGGAGTTCTGCTCACTGCCTGTCTGCTCACCATAGAGGCTGCAGTGAGACAGTCTAAGAGATACTTTATATATATATATATTATTTTTATCTTTATTTTTTCTTTAAATGCTAGCATGCTTGCCAAAAGGCATTACCATTGCAGAAAAACTCATCTCTAATATCTGCATCTTATTCCTAAAACAGTTTAGCTTTTTATTGCCACTGTTTATAGGAAGCCTACAGTAATATAAACGGCTTTCATAAAAGTTGCCAGGTTTTTAGCAGCATGCTGTGCCTCGACAGCAGTTACAACAATTCTGCTGCTACAAAATAGTATCCAATTGCAGTATCTACTGGCAGAAGCACAAATTGTTCTCTTAGGTTGGGCATTGCTGGAATAAGATCACATTTGCTAACACCTTTTTGTTGCTGTTTTTGTTTTTTTGGCAGGATGAAATGTTTCTCTTTCTTTTGCCACATAAAAAAGAAGGAACGGGGAGTTGTTTGGGTTTGTGCCCTGTTAGAAGAATTATTTTGTTCATCTTATGATATGGGACTTAATTATGCTTCCCTGCTTGATGCTTCTATTAGAAATTCAGCTTCCCACAACTGTATTTCTCCAAGGAAGGTATTCACCATGTCTAGAGAAATCTGAACTTTTCTCATCACATGATGCCAAGACTTTGGACAAAACCACTTGCCATCAAGCACTCTAAGGGGCTGCCAGTAAATCAGGCATAAGACGTTTTTGTTTTGTTTTGTTTTTCTTTTTTTTTTTTTTTCCAGTAAGCAAACCATACACAAAGCAGCTACTATGCTGGCAAAAGCTATGTGGTAGAAGGATATTGATAAACCCCTGTGTCAGGAGAAAATATACAGATTAGAAATGAGCATCAGCTTTGACCTGCAGAATGTATTTTGCTGTGTAATCAGAAAGCTATGCAACTAGAGCCAGACATCAAAAAAGCTGGAAAAATTCCCTTGTCAGTGCTGAATAAAGACCATCTCTCTGGACAGTTTCATGTCCTGCACCCATTCATTTTTATGCAGCACCTTATGGTCCTTCACACATACACTAGGGGGATAACATACGTGATTCCAGGACAGAAAAGGCAGTCCCTTGCTGATCTTGTCTGTCAAAGTTGTCCCTTGCTATGTGCCTTACCACAAAGCTTTTGAAATCTCTGTCACTGAATTAGAGCTGCTGTGCATTTCTAGCCTTTCGCCCTCTTTCAAGAAAAAGCACCACTTCCAAAGTTCGCCAAACCGCCACTGTGATCCCCACAAGAGGCCAGAGATGTCCCGTTTGCAACAGGGCATTTCAAGCTTAACTGACCGTTCCCTTTAGGATTGAGATTAGGGTTTTCTGGGAAAAGATCTCAGTACCTTAAAAGGACATGTGTTTTTCTCACGTTCACACGCTGCTTATGATGGCTTGTCTGGCATCTGGCTGTAGTTTTGAATTTCAAATTTGTTTTTCCTCCAGGGAGCCAGAGTACTAATCTACAGTAACACAGGCTGTAGGAATCTAATCATTGTACCATGACCCCAAATGATCTTGCTATTCATTCAGCTTCTGCCCAGTCTATCTCAGGGACTGACAAAAGTTTCTGCAACGTGGAGATAAGGAATGTGGTCGCATCCATTTATTCTTACTTTACTAGCCTGGAGACAGCAATATATTCCAGTCATTCAGATGAGAGACTTGCTGATGAGCACGTGGGAATAAATGGGAACTAGTGAATTGTGTGTAAAACCACAGCATGGCTATAGTGGAGGGGAAGACATACATCTGAGACATGCTGCTGAGGGAATCAAAAAGGCTGAGAAGGTGGTGGCATCCAGCTTCCTGGGACAGTTGGGACTTAAACATCAGTAGGCAGTACCATCACTTCCAAGAACATTTCCAATCTGATCTGGAAAATGCCCTGGAAGCAGAGGCTTCATTTACTTATTTATTTATTTTAAATTGTTTTCCTTTCTTTATCTCATGGGAGTTGCTTTCTGTAGACTTAGAGGAAATTTGTAAGGTTGTAGGAAGAAGGGGAGCTGCTTGCCTTGGCATCATTGCCTTCCCTGAAATGATGGGTCTGCAGAAAATAATCAATTCGTTTAGACACAGATTCACCTCACTGGTATCTCTTACTCAAGCCAGGAGATTCACTTCTACCTCAGCTTTTACAGACACAATGTCATGAGGAGCCTGAAGGAGGCAGAAGTCTGTCTGTATCTCCTTGCGTACTTAGGACTTCCTCAAGTCATACAACATGGGCCCACTGCAAAAAATTCAGCAAGGAGTGACTGAATGGTATAGAAATGAAACACTTTAAAAAGCCTGGGAAATCAGTTTACCTCCTTCGTTTTGAGAGGACTTGCCCCATTGCTCTCTGCAGTTCCAAGAGGCCATCCATGTAAACCAGCCTCTTGTAAATCCAAGCTACTCCATGTTCAGCTTATAAAAATGACAGCAAGTGATATCACTGATTTAATGCTAGTGGGATGTATCTTTCAAGTATCACAGCAAGCATTTCTCTACCTGCACTTCAGTGCTTGTCACAAGGTGGTTAGTTTAGGTAATTTCCAAAGTCACTATAATTGGCGAGTTTTACTTTGCACTTTCCCTTTTTGGTACATCTTTGTGTTGCATCCCCAATGATTACTGACTGCATTGTCTGCCTGTTCCACTCAGCATGTTTCATAGGAAAGCACATCATCTGCCTTGCCCCATATATCTCCCCCATTCTTATCCTATTTGCCACAGATCTGCTGGTGAACAGCACAAAAGCAGGGGAAGCAGCCTTCAGCTTCACTGAGTTACTCCAGGTAATCTAACATATCTTCAGGAGACAAGTGTAATACAGTATGAACTGAGTTACTTTGATTCTGGCTTGGTGCACTGCCAGTGAAATAATTATCATTTAAAGGTTAATTAAAGAATCTGCCTTTGCAGGTTGTGAGGAAGGTACTTAACAGCAGGAACTGAGCTCAGGAATTGTCGGGTTGTGTGCATAATGTTACAGGCACTAAAATGCATACATCTTCCAGCCTCGCTCTGATCTCGCCTGCAGTAGAGTAAATGCCATCCGTCTCCCCTGGATTTGGTGGAGCTGTTCTGAATTCACACATTATGCAGCAGACTAGGCACAGGAGATAGGAGTGCTCTGAAGAAATCAATTCCATTGTATCTTTTTATCTGCAGCCCCACATGCTGCCTGCTCCTGACATGCAAAAGGAACAGTTGCACTCTTGGTAGTGCACTCAGCAGTGAAAACTGTATTTCTTGGTGATGATCAGCTCTCAAGAGCCGGTCAGTGAGTGGAGGACTGAGATGTTACACCCTAGAGTTACATGGTTTACCCAGTCCTTGCTGCAAGGAGTAAAGCCAGGCCAGTATCCTTTCAGCCTTCAATGGCACGGTGGAGCTCTATTGCCTGTTCACAGTACTACATGTTATTCCTCCACTGACATACATCATTGCTGCTGGAGCTACTCTGGGTACCTATCTACACTATGCCAAGAAGGATAACACACTTCAGACTTTTTTGCTTGGCCTCAACATGGCACCTACATGGCCTCAAGTCCTATGCCCATGTGGAGCCCAACACTTCATGGCATCCTTATTACACAGATACTCCTTAAGTGTTTTCTCCCTCCTGTTTTGGCATGTTCTGTTGGAACAATAAAATATACACGATGATTGTGGTTATTTCAAATCAGGTAGTGTATGCATTACCAAGGGTGATTTACTTTGCTGCCTCTGCCTCAATTAAGAGAAGAACAAACCAGAAAAAGGGAATCCCAGGAGTCGAAATGAGGGAAGAAGGGAGAAAAAGCAGCAGACAAAGAATGGTTCCAAAGCAAACTGGAAAGGCACATGTTACATTCATGAGACCCATGTCTCTAGGGCAGCCACTGAGGGCATTTCCCTGGTTGATTTCCACTCTGTCCTTCAGTTTGGTTTTCTTTGCATACACTTCATTTGAACTCAAGCAGGCTGAAGGTGAGAACTTGAAAAAGACACTGTTGCCAATTTGGAAACAAAGCAGTGACTAACAAGCTAACTCAGATATATATACTTTTTTTTTTTTTTTTTTTTTTTTTTACAAAGTCAAACCTCAAAAGGATTTATTTATGTGATGAAGAGCAGACAGAACAGCTGTGAAACAAGAACAATGATAAACAACAACAAAACCAAAGCTATTTAAATAGAACCACATATTTTTTTTTTTAATATGTGGTATAATTACTTTTTTTTTTTTTTTTTAATAGGGAAACCAGTATCTTTCTGATAAATAGCTACTGTCTATTGGGAAAGACTTTCCTATAACAGCTACCTACTATTTTCTTACTCTTATTTTTCTACTGGGAGCCAGCGTCAAGGATGTGATGCCCTTACACTTAGCAAACATTTAACCAATAAATGTTTAATCATTTAAGAAAAAGCATCATAAATAAAATGCTTTGTGAATGAGAATCGTCAGGGAGTAATTAGAGCTCCTAATGCCTACAGAATAAATATCACATCCTCCTGTTTCAGAATCACTTTCTGACTCTCCCACAGAGCAGAAATACACAGATACACAGGAAGCAATTAGGCAAGAAAAAAAAAATAGAAAAATCTGCATTAAGTGGAAACGCTTGTGAAGTTCAGTCAACAAAGTTCAGTGTGCCTTGGAACTCTGAGACCCACCAGTAAGCAACAGACCTTTTAACATAATTGTTCAAATTTCAGGTGAAGCATTCTATTTGGACATCTTTTGGCAACGAACAGATTCACCATTGGATTGTCAAAGTTGTCTCAGCTGGTTTAAGAAAAAAAATAATAAAAAAATAAATTTGGCTCCTGATAGGAAAATGCTTTCAGTATGTCCGTAAGTGTTTGGTTGGTTATTGCCATGAGGGTCTCAGAGTGCAATCAACTTAGTGTTCACTAGAAGCCAGTGGAGAAACCACCAAGCTACAAAGCAGAGACAAGATTTGCCTGTGGCTTTTGACTACAGAAACCTGAGTAATTCCACTGTAATTCTCTATAACCAGTAATGCCATTTATTGCCTCTTGTTGATTTTTACAGAGGAATTTGGCATGATCTTGTGGGATTTTCAATAAAATCTACAGCATCCACATTTCATCTGGAAAGAGGAACTGAAGTGTCTGGGTAGTTTTCCCAGATTGTTCTATTTTGTTTCGTAACATGTACCTAGAAAAACAAGCTTCATAAGTGGCATCATCTTTAAAAGTCATTGTCAATGTTCCTACAGGACTTTTTAAAAATCATTTTGGACAATGTAGAAGAGAGTATTTTTGCACAAGCCACAGAAGGGAATGCTCTTCTCATTCTCCATTCCATTTCAGATCTCCTTGCCAGTGTGACAAAGCACAATTTCATAACCAACACATCCTGTGCAGCAGTACAACAGACCACAAGGGAGTTATGCAAACAGATTACAGGTTATTACCATACATTTCTTTCTTCACAAATAATTCAAGAAGTGAATGCTTTGAAGTCACAGACAGAACATCTAAATGCATCACAGAAACACTTTATCATGTGCCATTCTGCACATCACATTTTTGTAATATTTATATTAAAATACAAACATAGAAGACATAAAAAGTAAAAATATATTCTCTTTGTAGCTGGAAGTGAATGGTCAACCTAAGTTCTTTCTTTAAAAATGGGTAATATCAGATGCTTCTAAAGAGATGAACAGTGTAACCCCTAGCCTTTTTTCAAGAATTAAATATGAAAGCTTGGAAAATACTTCCTCCTAGCTCAAGCTAAGAGAAAAACAAAATTGGCACTAACCTATAAACAGAGCCACCAGGGTCAGCAAAAACGTAGTGTACTTCCCTTTCTATGAGAAAATGGGGCCTATTTCACTTCCACAGCCTTACATGGGATTAGTTCATAGAAAAAGGTACACAGAGAACTGGCAGCAAGGACTCTTCCACATGGCATGGCCATAAGCAGATCATTTCATCTCTCTGTGCCCCAGAATCTGTGTGGCACAAGGCTGCTGCAAATCCAAAGTTCTGTAAACCTCAACTCCTATGTGCTTACTAGAGCAGACCTTCATGTTCTCCCAGAAACATTAGCAAAACCTTTACTATTGTTTTGGGAAAGAACAAGAGAAGAAGAGACATAAAGATCTCCACTTTTCATATAATTTCTCTTCTGTCCTGCAGCTTGTTAACATTTGTTTGATCCTCCCATTCCAAGCCCTCTAATTTGATGTGGCTGCCTGTTCTTTACATTGGTGAAATCAAAAGGAGTTTCAAAGGAAAAAGGAGAAAACAAGTAGAAGAAAGTCTTGCCAATCATCTTCCCTGCTTTGTAGGAGTCTAATTTGTGACTAACCTTAGTAAAATCCCCACTAAAGAAAATATGAAGTGATGCTTTCTTTTATCTATAGTGAGCCAGAGTGTGGTCTGGGGCTGTATCAGGAGGGCTATTTTCTTTAAGCAGTCCAGGTTTTGTTCTCCCTGCACTTAGATTCAGCAGACTGCAGTGCTTTCAGTGCTTGCATTTTGCCCTCTCTAACCATCAGAGGCCCAGCCAAGCTAATGTGCTCTGTGCTGATGATAATTTTCAGATCTGGTCTAAGAAGGAAAAAAAATATCAAAGGGTTCATTAACTAATTACCATTGGGCTTTAATATAATGTAATGAAGAAAATGGAGAGGGTCTATCTGGATTGTTTAATTTAATTATCGATATTCCAGAAGAAGGAACAAACTTCATGTTAAATTCACAGATGATTTAAATTGAGGAGAAGCTGCAAACATGACTCAAGACAGAAATCACAAAGGACTGTAAAAGGATTGTGAAGAAGAACAAAAGAAAATACAAAGAGATTTTGCTCAAGAAATAATGTCACAGGCTGATAATAGCTGGGGAAAACTTATATCAGGTAAATAAAGATAGAAGGAAGGAACTGTAGTAGAAGTTTTCAACGTTATAGGAGGGTGAGAAAAGAAATGCCAGTTGTACCTTTGGCACAGAAGCAAAGGATAAAACACTAACTGATTTTATTAGTGGTGCCATCCAGTTCAACCCATAGCCATACACTGGTACTTTGTGGGGATGCAGGGAAACCTTACTGTGCAGGGCACTGGACACATGTCCTTCATGAAGACCAGTCTCCCTTTTCACTTAGCCACCTTGTCTTCTCCCTTTCTTTACTTCTCTATTGTTTATTTCCTTTCTCTATTTCATCCTTACAACCTCACACCTGATAATGTTATATCCATTGAGAACAGTCTAGCAACAAAGCTTATAAAACTGCAGACCCAGCTGGTGACCCAGCAAAACATTTGGTGCCTGGGAATCTGTATAAACTTAGTCATTAAACTATAACCATAAAAGAAAGCAAGTTAAAACACACACACACACACAAATACAGTTTGATGATCCAGAATATCACAAAACAGATTTCAGAATAAAATTTTCTCATTTTAAAAAAGGGACAAAATATAAAATGGGGTAGAGAATACTGCATTTCTTCCTAGAGAGCTCAGTAACAGATACAGATTTTTTTTGAGGGTGGTGAAAAAAATGGTGAGGAATGTGTTATGGAAGGTCTAGGAAAAGATATGATAGCATGTTAAGTAGTTTTTCATCATATTTTCCCTATTTTAAACTCCAAAGCTACTATTATGAATGTTTTTAACACCCCTCCCACCCCCCTCCATCCCCCATCCTGACCCTACTAGTTTATTTTTCTGAAGGAAAGAAGGAAATAAAAGGATAAAATTAATTACACAGACTGGTGATTTGACCCCACCCCCATCCCCTGGTCTCTGCTCTGACATGCTACCCTAACACCTAAATCAGTCTGAGGCACCTGATGGACAAGCGATCCAAGAACCAAAATCAATTATTCAGCCCTGTTACTGGTACGTTTCCTGAAGAAACCTCTGTGCATGTGACTGCTTTCCTACATATAGAGAGAGAGATAAAATAAATTTTCGCTGTTTGGCAAGTATCAATCAGATTTGACAGCAGAAGATTATGCTGAATGATATTAAGTTTTCACATGAAAATAAACAGTAACCAGCTACAGGAAAAAAAAAAACTCTAATCATCTCACAAGAAAACAAACAAACAACACCACCACCAGAAAACTGCACTATGTATTCAGACATTATTAAATGGCAGCAAATCCACAGGAGAGACAGAAAGAGATGTTGCAAATAGCCCATGTGCTAGAAATGTTTAATCAGAGCTCAAGGCTTATTAGGGACTGGAGAAGCTAGATGCCATAACCAAACCCATGGAAACTTGCCTTTATTAGTGTTGACCCTTGCTTGGCACACTTGAAGGTTTGGGGATTTAACATCTACATTCAGATAGAGATTGTTTATGGTCATCAGCTCTGCTGAAGCACAAAAGCCAGTATTCAAGTTGCATCAGCTGAAAAGCTCATTATTTCCCATTAAAAATAGATTCACAGCATTTCACCTCACATGTTCTCAGGAAAAGAAAAAATCTCAAGCAGCTGTTTTTACGAATATTTCAGGCATGCTCTAAAACATGGGCAAGCATATAGCTCAGGTCCTAAAGATTTTGCTTGCAACAGCATGCATTTAACTAACTCAGGAGATGTCTTTACATACTACTGCTACAGCTGTTTATTACACTGAAGACCTTAGATCTTCTGTAGGCATTAATTTTTCAGTATCCCTTACTGATCAAGCAGAATATTTTCCTAATCAACACGTGGACTTCTCTGAGCTATATGTTTCACCCTTAGACATGATGCAAGCTATGATCTACCGAGGAAAAATCTCTCATCTTCTATTTAAGAGCGTTCATGATACGCTCAAATTGAAAGAAAAAAGTTGACATGAGAAAGGATGCATCATGTCTCCAGCTGCAGGGACTGCTGATTAGGACACTTATGATTTCACCAGCTGAGCTGATAATTCCTTCCCACCCTTCAATCACAAGGCTTTTCTCACGGTTAAGTCAATAGCTAAGTATTTTGTAATGACATACTTCTTGGTCCAAAAATGACACAGAAAAGGTAGTAATCCACTGTTACACACATACACACACACACACACAAGACAATGAGTCACATTATTTTTCACATAAAAGCTGAGATTATCTTGTCCCTTTACACCTTGAATTTTCAGCATCCTTTCAACAAATGATTTTCCAAATTGGGCTTTTACAAATGGTGCAATTCTGAAAACACAAACAATACATATACACACACACACATATATATATAGTTAGACATATCAGAGTGCAGGGACAATGACACTTAATTTATTCCATTTTGAGAGGTCACTGATTACAGCAACATCCTTCCAAAAGAAATATCTCGATATAGTTACAGAGGGTGGGCCCTCTCCAGCCAGAAGCAGCTTTGCATGCAATTATTGACACCTGTAGGTGGAAAAATATGAAAGCTAACCAATTCCTTACAAATCAGCTGTACTTTCTCAGTGTAATTAGACAAGCTTTCAGCATAGGGTTCTTTTATTTTTTGAGTGTGTGTGGATTTTATTTTTTTATTTTTTTTAAGGAAATAGATGAGAAAATACAAAACCTTATTGCATTCTGAGCAGTACTTACTGAGAGACATAAAGAGAAAACAACTCTTAGCAAGAAGATTACACTGTAGCAAATCCCACAGAGTACAATGGTGCTCAAGATCCTTGGTTACCTGGCACAACAAATTGGAGTTTGGAACCTGTGAAAAGTCTTTAACCTCAGTCAGCTTTGGGGAGGGGACCAGCTATATAATTTTTGAATAGAAGCATTTCAGCTATTGCCAACTAGACTGCAATATTCATTGAATGATTCTTATGCTTGCTTGGTTTGCTGTGCCAGCCTATAATTTGGGGAAAAAAGCTTTCACTTGATTTACCCCCAAAAGATATCATAAAGGTTAGTAATAGCAAGTAGTCATCTCTTGATTTGAAAACATAAAATGCTGTATAATTGCTGCATGACGTATCCAGCACAATATTGATTTTTAGGATAAATCATCTCCCTTGATGAAAATGTAAATCTGAATTGAATGTTCTGCTGTCCACAAGTGATTCAAGCAATCTGCCTTCCAGTATGCTGCTTTCCTCAACTCCTTGTAATATTATCTTTGTAACTCAGTAAGAGACAAAAAGGATGAGCGATCAGTTAATTCGGGTCTTCTGCACTCATTAGATATCACTTCATTATCTCATTGGACACAATGACTTTGCTTGCAGCATGGGATTTTTTCTTTTTTTTTTTTAAACAATTCAAGATGGTGAGGCTCCCACCACCTCATCTCAGAAAGTCCATCCAACAAGCTTCAAAGCAATGAACAGTAATTGGAGGCACCAAAACAAAGCCTATCTTCCATTACCTGAAATGTATTCCTCCCACAACCCATTAAAAGCTTTTTTTTTTTTTCCTGGTTAAGCATGCAAAATAAAGCTCACATCCAGTGTAAATCAATTCCTCTAAGCTTTTCAGAGGTTTGATCCAAAATAACCAGTTTAGCAGTCCCTTGAACAGTTTGCTTCTAAACTGTACGGTACAATGGGGAAATTTAGATACAGAACAGATTCTGGACAGAAATTATGCATTATCTGTAAGACTACATCAAAAGATTTGGAAATGCTGCCAAAAATACATAAACCATGTGGATTTACTACCTTTTAATCACTTTTTACATGCCCCCCAAAATTGAAAAATAAAGTTGAGTAAACATCAGCCCAAAGTCATCATGGTAAGAAAAGATGTCTCAAATTCAAAATATCAGCCTGAGATGTGACTGCTAGAAGTGAAAAACTTTGCTTCACTTGTCCTGTCACTGGCAAACTTGGAAATGGGGTAATTTTTATACCACAGGGAATGCTGGCCTTTCCAAGGCAAAAATGCCCATGGAAAGTATGCATCACATTCCAGGTCCAGGTCTTGAATTTTGCATTCCTGTTTGTTTATCTGTAATAAAACAATACCAAAGCAACAAAAAGCATCAAACTCTGCAGGAAAAACTTTGCAAAATGAAACTAACCACCTGGAACTTCAGGTCAAATCTAATCTATGGCCCCTCTCTTCCAGGGTAAAAGAGAAGAAGTTCTTTCATTTAAACATGTCTAACTGCCAAAAGGTTGAAAAACTCCAAAGATAATAAGTAAAGAGGGCATTAACTGCTCAATAAAAGCTTCAGCATTCCTTCCTTCATCTCTTAAAGAAATATCCCATTTCCATACATTATTTATCATGCTGCTGTTTTCTTGAGCAGCTAAATTTGCCATCATTTCTTTCTTTATTCAAAGTGATTTTTAGTGCTAGTAAACCACCCAGCTTGGCAGTGCTGCCATGCCTACTTGTAGCACCGCAAGCAATGATCTGCAGCTCCAGATTGCTGCGCTAGAAACTGCCATGACCAAAATGACAAACTGAACCTGGATTTTCTTTACCATTAATCATGATAATTGATCTTCAACTTTTTTTTTTTTTTGTGGTAGTAGCTCAGCAACCTTTCCAGATCATCAACACAGCTACTGAAGAAATACCCTATTTTTTCCCTTTTCTTTCATATTATAAACTTGCTCCAAATCACAATTCTTACCTTATCATTGGCTTCCTCTCATTTGCTTCAAAACTACCAAGCCGGGTTTTCAAAACGTACATTATCCTACCCCTGATCCCTAGACCTGCCGTGAGACATTGCATTCACAGTGCATTGAAGATCCCACTCTCAGCCACTATCTCACCCTTCTAGAGCACTTATGAGAACCCCCCTCCTCATCTCCTGCTACGCTTATAGCCTTATAACCCTAACTGCAACGATCAACACAGCTGCAGGTATTTTTTTATTTCCATTTGCTGCAGTTCTGCTTCTCCCTGGTACAGCAAGACCAGACACTCCTGAAAACTTCACCTGATTATAAGGCCCTATTTATACAGATCACAGAGACAGTCTGTGGATGGCAAGCTTATTCTTGTGAAATTGGGTGGTCTTTCCTTTGCACTCTGATTCTCTGAAGTCAGAGAAGATGCCTGAGCAGCTGAAAACCAGTTATTTAACCTAAGTCAAGATTCAACAAGATAATTTGGGAATTCTCCCCTCCACACCACTTATTTGACTGGGAGTGAGAGCCAGTAACTGAATTTCAAAGCTGTCTGCAGCACACAGTTATATTAATCTACCAGTTTTGAAGTCTTAACGTCATGAATGGAAAAAAAAAAAAGGAAGAAAAAGAAAGGAAATCATTTTAGCCTAAACCACAAAGAAAAAGCAAATAAGGCCATTACTTTTTTTTTTTTCCCTCCCTTCAGAATCAAATGCACTCATCTTGCTTTTGTACAGGAAGGAGGAGTGTTCAGTACGAATTGATTTGAGGTGGCTGCTAGGAGGGAAGGATCTCAAACTTAGTTGTTTCCCACCATTTTTTCCCCCATTATGCACTTTAATCCCCTGCCGCAAAGAGTTTTAATAGTGATGGGGCTGCGGTGCTAATATTGATAACTGTATAGTGCTGTGCCTATTTGTCAGTTTAATGATTATGTACATGAGAAAAATTGTTGCCTTCCTTCAGAGCCTGATGAGCTCTTCAACACGTTATTACCAGAATAAATGTGAAAAGTAAAGTAAGAATTTTCAGTGGAGTAATTAAACAACCTCACCACTGAATTTTAATTAGTGATACAAGGACTATTTCATTGCTCAGCTCTAAATGTGCTTCCTGATGAGGGCATAATATCTAAATAGATCTTGCGTAATGCTCCTTCTGGAAGACAGGGAAAGAGCTCAAGTTTGAAGTGCAAGGACTGTTCCCTCCAAGTCAAAGCCTGCTCAAGAGCTGCAACAGTAACGTCACCAGGGCTTACCGGTTTGTAGTTTTGTTTTGTCTTTAAGAAAACACTACAGAAGGGAGTGATGTGGTTGAATTTACCTCTGAGAAGGGTCAAACAAGCAGGACCCCCTCAACAACTTAGAAGAAACAGGAACTGCAGCTCAGGTCCAGGTCAAAATTTTGGTATGTGCTGCTGAATCTTTAAACAGACGTACAAAAAGGAGTGTTCTAGAGGAATGCCAAACTGACATTAAAGAGCAATTCAGGAACATACAAGGTTTTGCAGCAATTTGCAGGAGATGCTCCAGATATTTAAATCCAAAGACAGAAGAAAGTTTGAATAAATTAAGAAAAAAGAAAAAAAAAAACATAAGACAGTATGGAAGAAGAAAGAGATAATTTAGATAGACATGATAAGTATGTCTAAGATATAGACATTTAAATATTGGTCATTTTTAGTGGGACAGTTTAAATCATGATCAACTGACTGTCCATCACTTAAATTTTCAAAAATGTCTAGATTATCTTCGAAGATTAGGGAGGAACTATAGGTTTACCAGAGAAAAGATAAATAAGGAGCATGATCTGTAATACACACAGGGTGAGACAAAATCCTCTGAAGGATGGATAGTTCATACATTTTCTTATTTTGTTGTCAAAAGAAAGAAAAGTTGACTGTCAGACTGGTTGCTATAGCCCAGTGGTTCCCCAAATTTTTACCCTACAAATCACTGCTAACCTTCAAGATTTCTCACAAAGCACCATATCCCTGCTTTAATCACTCTTATTTAAATTACCCTCATAGTTATATACCTAAAGTGTGCATTTACCATGAGCTCAAATATCCCCAAGGCCTGAGCACCATGCCTAGCAACTACTACTTCTGTTTTCTTTTTCTGTGTTGCCCTGATATCCTACTGATTTCTAACGGCACTGTATCTTTTGTTCCAAGGAGAACACTTTCAGTGTAGAATAAATTTACTTAAAATGCTTGCTTAAATTCAAAATGCTCTTTCATAGCCTTTCATTCATCTGATCAGTATTTGTATGCAATCATAAGTTTATATGTTTGTATGCACATGTATGAGAGCAAATGCATGATATTACGCAGCAGTACGGATACAAGACCACAGGCATTAATATGCAAAAGCCATTAAGTTCCTGAACACACTACTCTGATGAAACCCTTAATAGGATGTAGACTGCTGAATTAATAACATTCATCGTGATTATAGTGAGGTGCCAAGACTAATTGGAAAAGGTGTTTGATCATAAAAATAACTATCAGGGATTTTTTTCCCCAATTTTTTTCCATAATGAATTTAAATGTGCAATGAATAGAGAGGGAAAGCAGAGGAGGTTAGAAAAATTATGGCTGGTATTGTGTGTGTTAGAAATACAAGTTAAATTAATTGCACATTTAGTTCAACAATCTCTCATGTTTTGTCAAATCTCAGTTTTTAAAACTCCAGTCTAGGTCAATCTTTGTGTAAGAACAATTCTTTTAATAGAGTTACATACCTGAGCAAAACTATTCAGAAATGTTTCCCGTCTACAGATGATTTATATGTAGGAAAAAAAAAAAAACAAAAAAAAACAGTTAAACTTTACTTGGGAGTAATTTCTCTATTTGCCCCACTTCTTAATAGCTTGCAGTTTACCTGCATGCCTTTGGAAGCAGATAATAATAGATTATCATGTTGTTTAAAGAGCTGGCAATTTAAAACTTATTCCTGATTTTATACATCTTAAGACTGACAGTATCAAAAATACTTATGAACAAAAAAGACCAGAGTAAGAATAACAATGCTGGGCTACTTTCAGTTCAAATAATTTATCTTAACTCACAATTAATTTATCCTAAATATGAGACATTAAATTTAAATAGATGAAACTTTAATTTTTTAATTTCCACAGTTTTTTCTCTTTTTTTTTTTTCTTTTCTTTTTTTTTTTTATGGAGGAAATTAGTTCAAATTGTCTTTTCCTAGAGAACATTTTTCAGGAACAGATCTTGAAACTAATTATGGTGGAGAGAGAGAAATCCTTGTGGACTTAATTACTTGCGAGATATGAACAGCAGTTGCAAATGGCATCAGTAGTCTTCCTCATCTGGTAGCTAAACTTGAGTACTTCATAAAGGTACCTTTTACAGAAATATCTATGGAGTTAACAAAATATTTTTCCTAAACTGAGCTGAGTAAGATTAGTTCTGAAAACTAAAGATGCGATCATTTTAAGAGAGATGTGTCTACAATGAAACTGGTTCACATGATTCAGATAAAAGCCTCCCTTCAGGATGGCGTTCCATAAGTTTGTTATGCAATACTTAATGCAATAAAACAAAACAGAAGACACACATTTCCTTGAGTCAGTTTTAATATGCTTCTGGAGAGCTTAATTATAGCTTGATTATATAATACAAGAAAATGGAAACAGGAGCAACTGGGCAACCTTTCCTTAGATATCTGTCATCCTCTCTCAGTTTTTCATTTCAACTTCACTTCTCCAGTGCTTTCAGTCCCCTTTTTTACTGGATCCTTCCAATATTTCCTATCCTTTTTGTTTCCCCATTCTCACCCCCTTCCACTGCAATAGCTTTTGGAGAGCAACTGGAAATACTCAGGCAATATGCTCAGGCAGAGGTCTTTTCCAGTCCATTTTATCTTGCTGACCTATGGTAGCCTCTAGTACATGGGGTGCCTCTTCTCCACAGATGAACCACATACGCAGGAGGAAGCAAATCAAAGACTCGAGTCCCTTTGAACTGCATCACGGCCATCTTAAGCAGTCTGGCTTCACTAGCGTGGGAGCATTTGTTTCGTAATACAGACCAGGATCAGAATGTCAAATGACGGGTCACAATGCTATGTTTGCCTGCCTATATTCCTTTTCTTAGATGACTCAGAGACCTTTAGGTATATAGGTATTTGAAAGTAAGACACAGAGACCCTACACCTCATGAAATTAGAGGTGGGAGAAAAGAGAGCAGCTCATGAAGAAATCACAGAGATGAAGCTCCAAAATGGAAGGAAACTAAGTTAAAACTTTTATTGCATGACAGACACTTACCATCATTCATTACTGATGAAATAAAGGGTGATATTTTTGTTTGTTTGCTTTGTGAGATGACTCTTTTTAAGTACTAATTACTTGAGTTGTATGTGTTAAAACATATATGCAGCTATGTACACAAACACACACAGTGCTGAGTCAAAGCTGAGGTCTCCTTACAGCAACTTGTGTCTATAGACTAGATCAAGTAAGATCTTGTGAGATTCTCTTCAGACACGACAAGATCATGATTTGAGGCTGGAGAGTTTCAGGAAACACCCTCTAGGTGTGGCAAAGATTAAATTAGTTGTCTTTACCTGAAGCTTAACAGTATCAGAGAGAAGCAATTTGTAAAAATAACATAAAAGTTGCTAAAAATTGTATGGTGTAATATTGAAGAGATTCAGGCAGATCACCCTACTACCTTTGGTACAGAGAGCCTCAGTAAAAATATTATTTAAGTTCTATGCTTTTGGAGACTAAATGAAAATTACTACTCAAGAACTTGCAAGCATACACTTCTTAAAAAGGAATGGAAAAAATGTGATTTTCACCTATACTTTTGGAATATTTAATCTTTTTTTTTCCATTTCTGTACCAGAATTACTAGATTTTCTTTTTTAGTGACTGAAATTATTCCATTCAAATTTAAATGGACTGTATATTATATTAAAACTATATCATAAGACAAGAACAACAAAAAAATTAACCTTACCAGGAAGAGAAAAAAAAACACCTCTGTTTCTTCTTACATTTCTTCATACATTGAGTGATACAATAGCTTTGTCTTGTTCAGTACTAAAAGAAATTTGGAAAATTGGAATTACCTAAGGTGGAAAATCCAAGTTTAAAAAAATAACCAGGCTCAGCATGTTTTAAATCATCTTATACTGAAGTCTAGTGCACTTTAAATAGGGAATTTCAGAGATAAAATTGGTTCAACTTCATTACATTATATTCTCATGCAAATACGTGCAACGTTGCTTTTCTGATTCATTTATAAACATTACACATTAGGCAGAAACAGAAGTCATCAGTCATTGTTCAATAGAAAGATGATATATCAAAACAAGAGCATCAAGAGCACAAGAAAAAAGAAATTGGTGCTTTTGAATCAGACATTTCAATATAAAATACATGAGGCTATTTCAATGTTCTCTTCATTAAAAAAAAAAAAAAGCAATGCCCCCAGGGGAAAGACATGCTTGCTAGGCATAAAGAATTCCTTAGGCTTCTAAGATGTTTATTGCACATTCTAACAAGGATTATTCTACAAAACTGTCAGTCTCTCATACACCTTTTTCTGTATTCCTGCTACAGCAGAATCCATGGAAATTCCAAGAAGATGGAAAAGGAAAGTCTCTGTAGATATTGAATTAATGACATCAAATAAGGACACCAAATTTAAAACTGGAAGTTTTGAGAATGAGAGGTATCACTGTAGGTCAGCTACCTGTAGGATGCTCTAGGGGATATTACTAAGTCAATATGCAGTGTTCACATAATGGCAATATTTCACTGGGCAAAGAACAAACAAGCAACCTCTTAATGAATACCCCTCAAAATAAAGCATGCAATTAAAAGATGCGTATTTTAGCTCCCTCTAGAATATTCCTTTAAGATGGAAGACACGGCATACCATGGCAAAGGAAAGCATAGGAAATGGCAGATATTTAAATACACTGAACCAACATGAAATCGGAACTTAGGGCCAAGAGAAGAGATATTCAGGTCAGTGAAGAAGCAGAATTCCCTTTCTCACATGAGTTTAACACAGGCAACTTCTATTAAAAGTCAGCAATGAAAGTACTAATGCCCCTTCAACTTCAGTCCTAAAAAAACATCTCTATCACTGGAATTTCAAACTGTGTATTTACATACTCTATTCCCCACCCCACTCCTGCCTCTTTACGAGAAGTTTTTCATTCACTTTAGTAGTATTAGACCATTCCATGTATAAGCATATATTTTTGTTTATAGATAAGCATATCTATAAGTAAAGCCAGTTAATTAATTTAATTCTGCATAGGAAGAGAAACTGTGCATTAGATTAATGATGTACCACAGCTTCTAGAACTAAGGTAGAAAAAGGGAACTTTCCTAGCAAGGAGCAGTATGAGTAAAGAGACTGGCTGCTCTAACATTCAGCAAAAGAAGTGTTGGTAAAATGTTGGTAAATAATAGATTTTTGTGTTTTAGTAAAGAATGTAAACATATTGGGTGAAGCTTATAATGCATGTGAAATTATTGAAAATTTAATCCATGTTGTATTGCCTTTGGAATCCTGTTGTAATCATAAGGGCTGAAAGCATAACAAAAAAAAAAAAAACACTTTTAAAAATAGAGAGAGAGAAAAATGCTTTGGGAACAGTTTTTATTCTGGCAGAGTTTTCATTACTTGTTTAATTTGGTTCACGGACTCTGTCCTCTTTTAATTCCCTTGTCATCCAGAATCTATTACAGGGAGCTAATGCCCTCATGGCACCATCTGGCATTATTTAATACGTAACACCATCTTATAAATCAAATTATAATTTATAATTAATCAGACAATTTGTATTTTTAATAATCAAAATCTTTATTAAGAAAAAACTGAATACATTAATGCATCACAGCATTTTAAAAAATATTTATGATATGTGGCTTTTCTTTCTCTCTCTTTTCCTGCTTGGAGACAAAGGGTTTCATTTCAAAAGCAGTTATTAATTAAAATGCATCTTAAAATATAGTACAAGGAATTTTTCCAAAGTTTTGCAGAAATATACCAATGGTGAAATTAAAAATGTCATCCCAAATAATGGATGTTTCAATAGTTTGGAGTACAAACAGACAGCTGAACTAGAAATGGTTTTGCACTATACTTGCTGCCTATTTCAATCCTTATAGAGCCTGGATGGTGTTCTGCAAAGTTGGATCAGCAGTAGGAATTGTGTCCCTCAGTTTAAGTATACCCAAATTTACCCTCTGGTATGTCCAGCTGTATACAAGGACAAATATTGTTCATCAATTATATGCTTTCTATGCCTATTCAATATTTAGTCTTTCATATCCCGCCACTGAAAAAATACAAGCTGATTGGAATGGGAATAGAGGACCAATAGGATATGGATACTGCACTATAAAATGGAATAAAGTCACTTTTTTCCTCCCATATAAATTATCAGACAGATACGAAACCAATGATTATTTCTGGGATAATTCAACTGGGCTTTTTAACAAGAGAGCTAGAAGCAAAAGACCAAAAATGAGAAATTACCTCCCGTATGGCGTGGCCTCACCTCAAGTACTGTGTGCAGTTTTGGACACCGCAATATAAGATATAAAACTATTAGAGATAGTCCAAAGGAGGGCAACAAAGGTGGTGAAGGGTCTAGAGGGAAGATGTATGAGGAATAGCTGTAGTCCTTGCTTTGTTCAGCTCAGAGCAGAGCAGGCCAAGAGCAGGCCTCATGGCGGCCTGCAGCTCCCTCACGAGGGGAGCGGAGGGGCAGGCGCTGAGCTCTGCTCTCTGGGGACAGCGACAGGACCCGAGGGCACGGCATGGAGCTGGGACAGGGGAGGGTCGGGCTGGGGGTTAGGGAAAGGTTCTGCACCCAGAGGGTGGTCAGGCACTGGGACAGGCCCCCCAGGGAAGGGGTCACAGCACCAAGTCTGCTGGAGTTCAAGAAGCATTTAGACAACGCTCTCACACATATGTTCTGGTTTTTGTGTGGCCCTGCGTAGAGCCAGGAGTTGGACTTGATGATCTTTGTGGGTCCCTTCCAACTCAGGATATTCTATGATTCTACGAATTAGTAATATCTGTGTCATGCGGCTCCACATTACAGTGAAGCATTACTCTGGGTATATTGAGTACATAAGTATTGCACCAACACACGTAAAGGACATAGCTAAAGACACTTATTGCCTGAACACTCCAGTGCTATAAAACTTCTAAGACACTCAGTTTCACTTCCAGAGACTCACACTTCCGCCCTCAATGGACTACTGTCAGTCGCTGCAAGGCAAAAAAGGGCTTTCATGAAATTAATGAGGACTACAGAAATTGTAATAGGGGCACAGCAGGCACCTTACAGCAAATCCTGTTAATCCTCTTCTGTTCAAAAAGGCCTGGGAAGGGGAGGAGCAGTGAGTAGCCAGAAGCATCCCTCAGCTCCCTTCAACAGAGCAAACTAGGGTGGACATCTGAGGTTCTCACCACACCTGTGTCACAAACCACAGCCTTAACCCCATAGGGACCCACAGTTGAACTGAGTTGAATGATAGATGTGTCCTGACAGGCACGATTGGGAGGCAGTAAATGTAAGGAAAAGCAGTACAAATATGAGGAAGTACTCTGAATCTGGCTGATGTCCCCATCCACATCATGTTTTATGACACCTGAGCCCAGCAACACTGACCCACGCTGGAGACAGGCCCACTAGCCTCAAAATGTGCTTTTTATTTAAAATTTCCTTCAAAGCGATGTTCCCAAACAGGTTTTCAAAGAAGCAATATTCACTTACTTGATGGATTTGCATGGCAGCAACAAAACTTTACAGGGGCCTTCAAACAGCACCTGGTAAGTGCTATCTTACATTAATCTTAGAAATTCTCATTTTTCATCTTTTTGTAATTCTTTGTTACTAAGATACATGAGAAACAGGAACTTCAAGGGGTGTTTAAAGTGCACGTTCCTCTGCTACCTCTTCCCTGCCTGCAAGCGTAATCCTCTGCTTGTAATGTCACAGTTGGTGCTTGCGCACAGAGAAGATTAATTTGTCAGAAGCAGAGGATTACACATTAAACAGGGGCGCAGACAGGTGAATGCAGGGTACCCCTGGGAAGGGAGCTCCGCTGGCACACAGATCTCTTCTGCCAGCTCCTCACTCGCTGACAGTGAGAGCAGGGTTGGGATAACCAGTGTGAAGAGAAAAAGCGAAAAAGAGAGAACATAAGCATTCCAGTATCATTGATCTTTAAAAAGATACATTGAGGTTACGATGGAGAAAACAGAAGCAATTTGTGAAAGCAGGATCTCCGAGTTAATGCAGACTTAAGCTATGAAGCCCATGCTCAGAAGTACCACACAAAGATGACATTTAACTTCCTTGTGACGTTGCACCATTCTTTAGTTGTACAGCAAGAGAAATCCCTCTGGTCAGCTGCAAGAGGGGAGGCAGGAAGGCAGCAGTGACAGCAGCATGCCTAGGGACACCGCACACTGATCCTACTCTACCTAGCACCAGAGGCAGAGAGAGCAGGACATGAGGGAGGGCTGTGCTGACTGCTGCTGTCACACATGATGTGGGGATGGAGAAAGCCCCAAGTCCCGAGCCAGGGTGCTCTAGCCGGTACCTTCAGCAGCAGGAAGCTGCCCTCTAGACCAAGTGTTACCAGCTGGTAAATATTAGCATATACTGCTGCAGATTTAGCCCTTCTGAGGAAAGAGTGCATGGAAAACTGAAGAGCTGGAGAAGATGAGTCTCGCACCCAAGTGTTATTATAATTAAAGTAATATACAATAAATGTTCATGGCATTTGCAAGACATGGGCTGTCTCCTGCCTACACAGACAACAGCTAAGAAGAGAGGAAGTGCTCTAGGTCTTCACCCCAGTTTTACATTCTGCTTTGCAAATGACTCCGGGTGACCTGCACAGCACTTTGGTGTAAAAACACATTATTCCTGCGCAAGTCATGCTTTCATGCTTACAAGGAAAAGGCCTGGGATGTGAGATCCACAGGACCCCAAATTAAATGCCATGAAAGGCAGCAGTTGCTAAATGGAGAGGGACCAGCACCTGCTGTTTCTGGGAAGGACAAGGCAGGGCTGGAGAGAGAACACATGGCACTTTGCTTCTTTGAGAGGCAAAATCTCCCTGCTCCTTCTTAGGTAAAGACTAAATCAGATCACATCAGGGAAAAAAAAAATCACAGCAGAAAAAGGATTTCTGTATAAAGAGAAAAGCCTCTTTCCGTGCTCTGCCAGTGTAACAAGAATTTTAGCAAAGAGCTGTGGACGTGAGATATTTACCTTTGAATCCATTTGTATTTTTCTCCTCCAGTTCCTAGAGCTTTTATTTACTGTGTAATGAGCCAGCTAAGGGACTAAAATAACACATACAGCTTATGTCTTTTGCAAAGCCTTTCATAAACGCTGGTCAGACATAGAAGAGTCCCTTGTTTGCTGTAATACACAAACAGTCCCCAGTTGCCAAAATGCCCACACAAAAGCAACCCTGAGAGCCAGCAGTACAGCTATGGCAACTTTCCGCTGCACTCAATCCCCTTGTGTTTTCAGGCTTCCTTGGACAGGACATGTAATGCATTAAACAGAAGATTGTTTGGGCTCCTATACAGTGAGGTAAATTCTTGCATTTTATTCTGGCCCGTATAATTCATAATATGTGTCAAATTCACAATATTCAAGTGTTCATGGATTCCTTGTTCAATCACACTGAAGTCTCATTACAGCATGTCAGGGAGCATATCTTGCACCAGTCAAGCCACATGGCTTCATCAATCTGGACCAAGTGGACATACAGCTGAGGCTATAGAAAGATGCTCTAGAGCAGGTGAATGAAGCAGGGAACTGCGCACCACAGATCTGTGCACAGTGAAATGCTAGCAACTCATCCAGTCTCAGCTACAGATGTGCCTTGACTGTCTCTCACTTAAGTAACGAGCAAGAAACGAGCCAGGCTTCAGACTTCGTAATGCAGCCAAAGGGGAGGAGAACTCGCCTGCAGCGCTGAGATGTAGGCACTGGCAGCTGACTGCCCTGGACCCCTGGTGAAACCCTTGTGGGTCAATGGGAAATTCTGCTCAGGGCCTTGGGATGCAGTTAACTCTGAATCCAAAATGCAGTATGTTCTAGATTAAAATCCATACTTAAGTTTGCAATGAAACCCATCTTAATACGTAATAAATACTCTTCTGTATTTTACTGAAGCTTTTCTGCTCTTCACACAGTTTGGAAATTCATAAAAGACATGATTTTGTGAGACCCCAAATGGTCCAAGGAAGCTTCAGTCTGCAGGTATGTACATAAAGCCTATTCCAGTTTGAATAATTAGAGCACTTGACTCCGTTCAAATCATGTAAATAAGTTTTACTGGAATTGGGATCTATAGGAGCATGTATAGCGCTACTAACAACAATATACTGTATATTACTGCAGGAAGAGAATGCCTACAAACCTGCAGGTTAGCCTGCTACTAATTTATTGACGTTAGCACCACTTTCTGCCTTAAACATTATACAAATTTACTTTTCAAATACTGTTTGAGTAAATATATGTCTAAGGAGGAATATTTTATCAGATGGACATTTCAATGAAATATTTTATTTCTAAGGTGGGATGAATAGAAAGTAGCTAAAGAAATATGCTGATACTAAAATATGAAGTCAAGGAAAGCACTTTCACAGCAGTAGCAGCAGCTGTGTGAATGACTTGCAGAAAAGAATAAATTCTGTTTTATAAATAAGCACATGAGGATAACATTAATAGATATATTTAATTGAAACCTGTAAAGCCAGTGAGATTTTTATCTCCTACACTTCAGCATATTTTGTTCCTGCAAAGACGACCGGGGAGATGGTGAAGGTGAACATGTGCAAAGCATGTGGTGCTGAGTAAAAGGCATAAATGCCAGCCTGCTCCATGCTTACCTATTTGCCCCACAGAAACATGGATCTAACTCTCAAGAAATGCACTTAATCTGCACGCGAGTTCAGGATCCTGTCGCCCTCACTCCCAGAATCTGTTCCTTATGGAGAGCAGTGGCTCAGACTGATGACAATGGGATTTTGCATAGGAAACACCATGAGCTGAGAACAGGTCTGAGACTCACCAGAGGAGAGGGTTTTTTTGGTCCCTTTTCTGCCATCAGGCAAGTAAATTCATTTTAAGCCACATTCCCATTATGGGTTTTCTGTATTTGGTTTGATGTGTGCAAAAAGCAGTTTCATAATACGTATGGAAGAGCAGTGGGCACCATGACTGCTCAGTCATCACTAGGTATGGTCCTGGCTGCCACTTATTCATTCCTTCACTTTTATTAATTTCTTCCTCACTCTAATTAGCAGCTTCAGTGCCAGACCCAGCAGAGGTCTCATCTTCTTTGTCTCCCCTGGGACCTCAGGTCAGATCCTTGAGTGAATATGCCTCATTTCTCAGTTGGCCATCATCTGATGCCTTCTGCACAAGGAGGGTGAGTCACAGCTGCTTCCCTTCCTATGCACTGTGGCATCAGTAGGGAGCACAGATCACAGATGACTTTGCTGGCAAGCAACCCTGAAGATGAAGGGAGAGGCAAGATGCAGGCAAAGACCTGCCTTCTCCCAGTTCTCACCAGTTACCACAATAGCGTGGAAAAAAAAAAATTAAAAATATATATATATATATATATATACACACACACTCCATATATACATATCTGGAGAAAAACTAGAGGGCAGAGCTTAAACTGCCTAGTTCTGTTTAGCACTTTTCCTTCCCTTAAATGGTTTACTTTTCTTGAAATTTGACTTTGCATTTTCATTTTATTGTACTTGTAGTAGTTTCTCTAAGAATAATTGCAACATCTCTGTTTTTCTTGCCTTTTTTTTTTTTAAACTTAAGAACACTTGATATATACTAAACCTTAACTTGATCTAACATTTCTATGTTAGGTGAAAATTAATACCAAAGCATTCATCTCCAGCTGCCTGAAATCTAAAGCAATGCTGTGTTTAATGGATACTCAATTTGCATATGTCCAGTTTGTGCTGTAAATAAAATCTGCTTAATCACCCTGAGGAAGTGATTCCCTCCTTTCTCTTATATCTCCCATAAACCTACATCACCCTTATACTGTGACACACTGTCTGAAAATGTTATATGCCTTCACTCCTCCAATGCTACTTCATAAATATATTCTGAACCTAGCAGAAAAAATGTTTCATCAGATGGTCAGCTTGCTAAAATATTTTACTTCTAAGAGGGGATGAACAGCAGGCAATGAAAGAAATACAGCTATAATAAAAGACACAGGCAGTGAAAAGGCTGTGGTAAAATCAGCATAAATGTCACCCCCCCCAAACAGAATAAATTTTCTTTATAAATAAATACTGTGAGAATAACATTAATATCTTTAGCTGAGAGTGGGGAACTGTAAGAGCAGTAAAAACTGTGCTCTTGTATAAGCATACTTTTCTCTTCAAATGCAGGAGATATGGGATAGAAGCTGTGGTAGTAATTTAATTCCAGCTTGTTCCACAATGTGTTTTTCAAATGAAGCTGAGGATGGATCCCATTGTGCAGCTTGGGCAAGACCGGTCCAAAGTCAGGTTTGGTAGTCAGCAAGCTTCATTTTAGTTTTTCATGATTGCTGACCTAGTGCACAGTACCATCTAGTTTTACTCACAACTCTAGACCTTCATTTGCCTCTTGACTCTGCCTTGTTTGTTGAGTGTTTGCAGTTTAGGGCCCTAATGAAATGTATGCACAGCACCTCTCCCACCAGACCCTTCCAAGACCTGCCGTATCACAAATCAAAGTGAAGGGTATTTGCACTCTGCGTTATATTCGGTGGTGAAATTGAGTCTGAGATAACTGAGGAATATTATCTATGCCATACCTCTTTTTCATTCTCCCTAGTATTTTTTTTTTTAATTCTTTACAAATAATAGATACACCATTAGCAGAGGAGGACATCAATTTGATTAACTGAGAAAGAGAATGAATAGAAAGTTGATAAGATGAAAAAGACAAGTGAAAAGCAAGCACTGGGCAATGCCTATCACTACTAGCAAACAGAAATTAAGACCTCTGTTCTAATAAGACTAGTGATGACCTTAGGTGGGAAGATATCTGTAGAATATCACTGAGGTAAGCAGAAACTAGTTCTTGCTGGTACTAGAAGACACAATAAGCAAAAGAGATGAAAAATTAGACCGAACATCATGGAGAGTCTCTCTGTCTAGCCTGGTTGCTATAGTAGTTTCTCTGTGGGACAGAGACATTAGGGTATTTTTCAAGACAGGGAAGACCTGCATTGGGTTACCTGGGGTAACCCAAACCCCTCCTCTTTCTCTGAAAATATCAGTTGGGCTCAGGTCTTCAATAGTACCTCAAATTCCCTAATATCATTAATTTCACATTGACTTGAAACTCAGAAAAAATAAAATGAAATTGAAGTTGCTAAGGCAAAAAGATGAAACAACAATCACATCAGAATATGCAAGTACAAGCATAAAATCAACTTTATGTATTTTGCTTGTTTTAAAAAATAAAAATAATTTAAAAAATCACCACTATTCTTTAAAAGAAAACAAGAACTCAAGATTACATGTGTTTTTTTCAAGCTTTTTGCTTGCTCCTGATCACTTGTTTTTAGACAGACTTGCTCATCTTGCTTACCTTCAAATTTGCTTCGACACCTGCACTACAGCAGCACAGAGGGAACCCCACACCAGAATCCCAAGTGACCTTGGGGGATTAGTCCTGTGGCAAGGCCTTTTGGTCCTACTTATGTTCAATGAAACTGTTTATTTAGGTACTGGATACAAGACCATCCACACCAACTGTAATGGGAACTTCTGCTGTGATGATACTGGGAGCATCAAGGCAAATAATTTGCATACTGCCAAAGTGTTTAGCTTGGGCTGGCTTAACTTCTTACGTTGTTCACCTTCTAAGCACAGGAGGTCAGTGAGAAGGAAAAGGGGGCAGAGGAGGGGAGGTGTTGCAGTAGCAGGGGACACAGAAGAGAGGCTAAGATTAGACAGAGATTTGAAAGCTTCTTTTAAGGGAGTAAATCCTTTCTCCTCTTACAGCATGATTCTTCCCCCCTGCCCTTGCCTCATCTTTTATTCACAATTTATCTCACACCCACAATGACAATATAATCCTTTAACATGTTCTCCAGTGCCTCACAGTGGAAAAACTGACCTGCTGCATATTTAATTGAATGCAGAACACTCTGAGGAATTAGAAGGAGCTTTTCTTAATCTTTTCCTTAAAATCAAGAAGCAAATTAAAGCTGGGGGAAGGGGGGTGGACACGGAGATTACTCAGCAGTTTTTCTTGTGCAAAATTACAAACACAAAACCGAGACTTAGGACATACATTTATTGCCCTTATTCCTACCTAACGCTGTTCTCTTGCTAGCATATATGTTGTGGGCTAGTTGGGTTTCTTTTGATGAATCATTTTTGTAGTCTTCTCTGAGACCATGAAGAGTCTATAGAAAGAGAAAAGTGATTAAAAACTACAGCCACCAAAACATGGTTAGCACACTAATTCCTTAGATGCTTTGTAAATACCCTTGAATTTGTGACTTCACATTTGTATTTTGGCTTTGACCCATCTCTGAGCAACCAGAAGAGCAAGAGACCTTAGGAGAAAGGCAAGGCCCCGGGCTCATTGCTTCAGCCTCATCCTTTACCAGCTGTGCATGCAACCCTGCCATATAGAAACCCACCCTGGGAACTTAACACCTCTGATTGGCCCTTTATATGTCTTCTGCTTTTTTTTGGCATGTTGCTTTAATAGTAATTGGCATCATCTTGAACACCCAGAAGAGCAAAACTCTCCAGTGTCATGGCATGACAGAAGCCCTGCTCAGTACCTGAGTACCCTGCAACACAAGTTTCTGAGGATTTGTAACCAAATTAAGAAAAAAAGAAAAAAATGCAAACATTGATTTTGAGGTTACTTTAGTTAAAGTTTTAGTAGTTTTCTCCCTAAAAACAGAGAGACTGGAATGACATAGTGCTGTCATCCTGTAGAATTCAAAGGGGATGAAGTCATGCAGAATATGCTGGCCTTGCTACCTTCCTCAACTTGGCAAGGAGAATTTTCATTTTTAATTACTAGGAAAACAAACAACCACCACCAGCAAAAAAAAAAAAAAGGCAAAAAAAAGGCCGATTTTTTACCTTTATGTATAACAGTTGTACTTCCCCTCCTCATTCCCCCCTGAAAATTTTAACAATGCAGCCTAATGCAGACACCATTTGGCATAGAAAATGTCAGGTCAAATAGAGTAGACAGGGGAGAACAGATTCACATATGGGAAAGTCTTTAGCAAACGTCACTATAGAGACATTTAGACAGACTCTACACACAAAAGAGAGACGCAAATGAGACAAGGATGTCAAAAGTGAGGACTGCATTCTAAACATTGTCTCCCCTTCCCTGCCCATTTTCCCTTCTTGCTTCCTTGTTCTCTCAGACTGGAAATACCAACTCTAACAAGGAAAAATGAAAAAAAATCAAAAAAGGAAAAAAAAATCTAACTCCAGCTTCTGTTGTTGAATATGTTTCCTTACATTGACAGCATGGAAGGTTGTAGCAGGTTCCTATGCCACAACACATCAGACCACACATGAATCCTTTGATGGTGTCTACTCATAAGGCTGATACTAGAGAGAAAGTCAACAGTGCAAGCCAATATTTCAAGCTATGTCCTGATGGGATACACAAAACAATTTCTTTCACAAGGAGAAGCCAGCTTGCAGAACAGAAGCAGATGGGTGATCTCATATCGTTTCAGAGATAAAACATGGGAAGTTCACAGTGTGCCAACCACAGCACTGCTAGCTATTCCAGTACATACTTTAATGACTGGAAATATTCTCCACATACATTCTCCCTCCACCTTCTTGTATTAATAATAGTTATAAGTATACATCTGTAATTATAGATCTGCTTTGACTGCAAAAAAGCTGCCTTCATTTCCCTGTGTGCAAAGCATATGCTCCAACTTGAGTTCTCCAGATCACATTTACTTCTTCTGTGTGTTTCTGAGGACCAGTTTAGCCATCAGTCTCATCCTGGTTGTTACTCTCCAAGGCAAAGCAACACAGTGAGAGTTACTAATCTGGGAACATACAGTTCATCCCAACCCCAGTCCTGTCTCCATCCATGGCTACATGCCAGATTCTCCCTCCCCCAATATTATTTAAAAGAATTAGTAAGTTTAAAATACAACTCTCTCTGGATCTTTTTTCTTTTAAAAATAATTTTCATAACTGGATAATTTAAAATATGAAAAGCAGTTTTGTTTCCAGGTCAGCGCTGTTGCTTGCAAACTGAATCAATTCTGCATAGAAGAACCAGGTCACAAGATGTGCAGCAGCCACCCTGGCCATCTTTACCACATCTTTGTTTAGGTAAGTGATGGATCTGAACTACTGTTATTTTGTACATGCTTGCTGGTTTTCAGAGATGCACAGGTTTTTCACTCCTTCACAGAATCTATGGCACACTCCATTGTTGCTGCTTCCTGCTGATCCAGAGCTGCTTCTCTGAATTTATCCAACTTGTTACACCCCAACATGACACCAGGGTAGATGGTATGAACAAACTGCTCAGCTCTGGTGGTTCATTTTCAGGACACAGGGGGCCATCCAAATGTCTCAAGGAAAATCATAGCAATGCCAGTTTGCACCAGTTTTTCTTAGAAGAGAGGATTTTCCCCATCTTCTATTCTCAAGCTGCAAACCAAAAGATAAACCCACTCCTACTATACCTGCAGGAAAAGAGGAAACCAGACTGGAAACACACTGACCAAATCTGCCAAGTTTGGTAGCTTATACATGGAGAACTACTCATTTTACAGCCCCTGGAGAATTATCCCTTCCAACAGATCATCAGAAGACAAAATAGCATGCCCATCCCGGATTCAGGGATTTTTAGGGCTCTTGTAATGCATTTCTTCTATGTCCTTTGCTCACACAGGTGGAGTTAGACAACACAAATATCGTCATACAGATTACTGTAGTTGTACCATCTGAGCTTCCATTCACGTCTCTTTTTGTACCTCACCACTACGGTTTTACTGGGAGATCTCTGCTGTCAGCTACCTACAAAGACAGCATAAATCATTCTCTAAGCCATATCATGTTTATAGCTATTGTGCCAAATTAAGCCCTGGTGTAAGCACATGCAACTCACAGCCATAGCTGGCTGCAATCCATTGTGTCTAGAAAGAAACATTTGTTATACTCCCAGTGATACTTTTATACTGTTACCTTAGTAAAGACTACAGTTGGTGTAAATCAGCACGTTTTCATTGCTTTCAGTGGATCTATGCTGACATAATTCTTTTTCATCTTTATCTCCCATCATACTTGTGATTCTATGCCTATATTTCTTTCTTAGTTACATTGTTCCTGCCTGTGTCAGGCTTTTTATATTAAAACCAGATTATTTTATGAAAAACTCTTACGTGTATGGTGGACACAAGCATTGAACTGGCGTGGAACTGAGTCCAACTAATTCAGTCTCCCAGCTCCAGGGGGGGGTCTAGAGCTAATTGAGGAATAGAATAATGAGGACATATTGAGTTTCCTGATTTATTGTAATTAGTGGTGCAGAGACATCTGGAGTTGGAAGTAAGAACCAGGCTACTAAAAAGATGTGAATGTGTCTAACTCTTCAGAGAACCAGTTTGTACTTTAGACTTGCTCTGGCAGTAAGACGTGCAGAAATCTTGCACAGGGCCTTCCACTGCTCAAAACTGGGTATGTCTGGGGTTCCTTTTTACAAAATGGGACTCTAAAAGAGCATAAATAGCCCTACTACTTGGGAGTTCCAGAAAATATAAAAGAAAAGTTGGGAAACAAGTAGTGCCTGTTGGAATGTTGCTGGTGCATAGGACTACATGGTGCTGAACTGATGGGAACATAATTTCCCCTTCATCAACATGGAACTTGCACTCAAGGTGCCTATCTCTAAGACTGCTTCTTAAGGTTTCTTTCTACCTTCATCTGCATGAAAAGATACATCAGAAAACAAGCTGAAGCTCCAGCCCAGCTTTTAGGAATTGTAGTAGTAGCTTTTCATCAGCAATAGACAAATCAGCAAGGATGCAGAGTAATAAGAAGTTATAAGCCAGAAGGGACCATCTGAGACAAAGCTTCATTAAACCTGCTGAAAGGATTATTGCATGCCAAGTGTCTACTGTTTTTCTAGCAGCAGCTGGCTCCAGGTGCATTCTCAAATGTTATACATTAATCCAGGTCCTTTCTGAACCTTTCTTTCCCTCATCCTACTAGTTGTACTGTGAGGTTCAGATCAGAGCTTGTTCCTTGACCCGCGCAGAAAAACTTCTGCAAAATGGCAGGCCTCAAAATGGAGTGATCTCACTTAGTAATGTATTTCAGCCTTGTAATTTATTTTTTTTTTCCTGGTGTGTGTTCATTAAATTGGCTTCCTGTGAAGTAGGGCTTCGTTTTAAAATGCCTCCTTTGATATTCAAATGTTTGCAGAATATTCACTCCTGCTTGCTTGGTTGGAAAGCTGAACTATTTCTCCCTCCTTTCAGGTCATTTGTACAGGACCTTCTGGTGGCTCCCATGAACATGTTTGCAAATCCCTAGATGATCAAACTTTGTTTCGTTCCTTTTTCACATGCAGCTAACCTTTGAAAATCATTTTCAAGGGCTATTCTGAATAGCAGAATCCCAGCTGGAGTTTTTTAAGGTCATGACATAAGATTTATCTTTAACACACATTATGATTTTCTTTGCTTTGCCTTTTCTTTGATTCCCTCCCCCGGTGTTTTACTTTGTATAGCATTATGCTTTTTGTTGCCATACACCATTACTGGTAGCTTGTAACTTAATTACTCTATTGTAAGCAGCACTTTTCTGTTATGCAAAGCTGCTCATTGGTGAGGGAGGATGTACACCAGGAGATTAAAATGAGAAAAGAGGCAAGAGATCACCATCCTCTAAAGGGTGTGGGTTTTCCTGTGAAACATTAAAGGTTCACCACTATTGGGCACATGTACATGTGGTGGGCAGAGAGCTTATAAGGGCCAAGAGCCAAAGAGCTTCTAGCTGGAGATCTGAGGACTAGTAGAACCTTGTTGCTTTGCTGCTAGGGAATGTCCTCTTCAAGCAGCCCCTGGCAACAGGACTTGTAGGGTTTATTTTGCAACATGGAACTACTGGGGATGCTCCTGATACTATTGAGATTAGTAGAGATTTCACAAGTGAACTTGGTGAGGTGATGGGCAGGCCTTTAAATACTGCAAATTGTATGTATTCAGAGTGAGCGGCAAAGAAAAAATGGCCAATATCAAGTAAGCAGGAATTGTACAACACCACCCCAGGTGTCGGAGCAAAAGAGGAGAGTCTTGCTTGGCAACCTGTACATCCAGGGGTGATAGGGGTTCCTCCACCAGACACTCATTCACAGTGTTTCCATTAGTGTTTCTACTCAGGTTAAAAAAATCATCCTAGAATGTCTTTTTTCTCCCCTCTAATTTTCAAACCATTTTTCTGGAGGGAGAACTTCAACTGAGGATGCAGCCAGAACACCGTTAGCACTACACAAACCACTGCAGCAGACACTTGCAGCAATTTGTCTGGATGCAGAGTCCCACTTGTTTGAGATTTAGATTTTGCCTTGTAACTAATTAGTAAAGGTCATACAAAGTATCTTGAGCTTACATCAATTAATCATGAGGTAAAGCACACAATTTCTGGTGAGGTCCAGCTTGTGTTGATTGGTCAATTACTTTGTGCTGGCAGGCCACAGTTTGGCACATATTTAAAGATTAGCCTATTGATCTAGCAACTTAATTCCTACCTTTGACCTCAGAAATAGAAACAAAAGACTGTTTAATATTCATAAGCTTGTCATTCCCATAAAGTCAGGTCCATGTAGATTTGAATGGTAACAGGGTATGGTTTAGTCCATCATGAACATAATACGAACTGTACATGAGATGCAATTGAGTGAAATAGTCACCAGAAAAAAAAAAGTCCAACTAGCTTGCATTTTAAAAGCATTCACTGCATCAAATATGTTGAGTGCTTCCTCATTTGATACAAACTCATTCAGTTCTACTGGCTTCAGCACAGCTCTTCTGGTTTACATTAGCAAAACACAAATACCTTTAGCTACTGACCTCCTCTGCTCTGTTAGGGAGCATGGCTTTGAATACCTACTATGAAAAAAAAATTAAAAAAATCTAGTTCTGTTAAACACAAAGAATACTTTCTCACGAAACAAAGAGATACAGCAAGAAAAGGAAGGACTGACAGCAAGCAGTCCATCTAGTAAAACATGAGACCAACAGGCTTTGAAAACAGAATGTATCCCTAGAGACATGCAGATTATCTATCTGTAACATAATGAAACAGCAAATAAAGATTTTTTTTTTAATAGAGTAAGTGCATGCATGTGTTTGCATAAGAACTGCCTTTGTGAAATTTCATGGGGAAATGTAATTATCTGTAGAAGAAAAATAATCTTCTGCAACCAGTCTATGAACAGTTAATCAATTTCATCTGCTATCATAAAGTTATGACAAACAGATATCAACTGATAGTCCAAAGTGGAGTCCAACTTCTGCTGCAAGAGACTCTAGCTAGCTAGGACTAGCACAACACACTCACTGCCCTTGGGGGGTCACAGCAAAGTTCCCTGAGACATTGATAGACAGATATACAGACTAGAAATTTTTGCTGTGGTAATTTTACACCTTATCAGTTTCAGCTGCAAGTCTCACCTTCTACATGGAGGTTACCCTCCTTGCACCAGGCACAACAAAAAGGAACAGGTGCTGACTTCTCAGCAATTATACTTCATGCTGGCATTTCACGTCTAAGTGCTAGAGTTTTGTACTGTGACCATGAACTGTGACAGCTGAGGGATCCTGCTTCTCCTTTCCCAATCCTACTGCAAAGGGAAACTCCCCAGTGAAACAGGCAAGGCAAGAGCATGACTCTTGGTTTTGAAGGTTGAGACTGCTTTCCACTTCTGTGATTTAAAGTAGCACAACAAAACGATTTTGATGCCTAGTCAGATATTTTAGTCACAAGCAGAGAGAGAGGGCATTTGAACATTTTCACTTCCCATCACAGCTGACAGTGATCACTCCACAGCTCTTACAAGTAATTTTGGACTTTGCTGGATCAGAACCTCCACACTTATACAACAGGACATCCAGCACAGCTGACTAAAACTTCATTGACATAGCTACTCACAGGCACAGGGTCAAAACCTAAGATAGGAGGAGAAAACAGATCAAAATAGATACGCTGTATTTAGGAGTTGACCTCATGTTGTAACTCTTCTGTCTTCTCCCGACTTCTTAGTAAGGTGCTGCATGTTTATTTCTATCTCCTCCCTTCAAAACTTTACTTCACGGTATTTTGACAAGATGGTTTAGTTGCTAATAATTAGAGGAAATATTTTTGTCTATCCTTAAAGTTGGCAAAGGAAAGTTCTATCAGCATATTTACAATCTATCTGTGTCTAGACTGATAATGTAAATGCACACATTAGAAAAATCTACAGTTGCTTTCTGCTAGTTGCTTTCTTTTTTTTTTCCTCCAATATATTTTATACTAAAAAAAAAAAAAAAGAAATTTAAGTTGCCCAGGCCCAGAGTACAACACAGTTCTTAATTTCTCATTAACAGTGTGTCAGAAGAACTGATTTATCAGGAAATCTGTCTTCCTGTGAACAGCCTTACAAGAGCACCTGTAGTTTTCTTTCTAATTGATTTAGCAATGGAACTTTGCCTCTGGTTCATCTCCAACAAGAAAAATAAAAGGATCTATGATTGCCACATTCCTTTAATAGATCTTTCAGTGCATTCTCAGAGGAAGCATAAGGAAGTAACACAAGGTCAGTTTGTCAGCATCCTTTGCCAGATGCCTATGGCTCTTGTGATGTGAGAAACAAGAGAATTCAGATCTGGTGCCTGCATTTTCAATTCAATTACTGACATACTAATTTAAATGGTTAATTTCTTGCAGGGAAGGGAAAAAAAAAAGGACAGTTGCCAAAAATGCCTGCATTATTTTTGTTGAATTTTTTATTATTATTAAGGCTACATTAACATTATACAAATGCTGAAAATATAAGTAAAAGACATGGGGTGATCCTGCAGAGGAAGGCTGGAAGGCATGACTTCCCCCCCAGAATAAAAGAGGAAAAAAAAAAAGTAGTTTCTGGTAATGACTGATCCATGAAAACATCTGAATTTTAACACAAACTTTCAAGTGCAATTCATTGAACTAAGACCAGATTCTGTCCCTGCAAAGACAGAAGTGTTACACATTTCCAAGCATCAGCTAGAGTTTTGGAGTCATCGCTGGGAGCTCTCTGCCTTTTTTTGTTGTTGTTCTCAATGTCTCAGAGCACACATTTAGCAGTTCAGGGGGTATTTCTGGGCTATTTTGGAGCAGCTCAGACCAGGAGCAGGATGCACATACTATAAGTGTGAATATGAAAAAGTGAAGAACTAAGCAGACAGTTGGATTTGGGACCTATTTTTAACTCAGCAAACCAACCTGCAGCACAACAGAGAGCAATGCACTTGCCATCCCTGCTTCTGTTCCCTCTCAAGGCAGGGAAGATTATCATTGTGCGTTTACCCATCTAGATCTCTACGGAGGAAACCAGAACAAGCTGCCAGGAATTCAGATGACCAGCTAAACCAGCAGAGGTTTAACCTCCAAGTGGGTCAGAACAGCAACTGATTGTTTCAGTAATGTCTTCATAAGCTGTGACAGTCAAAAGGGGATACATAAACACAGGCATGCAGTGTAGGGGCAGTGCTCTCCCACCCCTGAAAGTACCGCAATGCAAGTGCTGTTAGCACTTCCCAGTTTTCCATTGTAGTTCTACTGGGCTTTTGTTTTCACATGAAGGTTTTGCTTCCCCTAAACTCTCCTCTCTTTTTAGATTAAATTATTTTGGAGGCAAGTACTGTGAGAGCAGGTTCCTCTTGAGCATGCACAGAATGGAAATTAGTCATTAATCAACTGAATCCCCACAGTACCACTAACTTAATGTAGTGAAATGAATGATGGAAGAAAAAATAAATGCTTCTGAATTTAACAAAGCAGAAATATTATATCAGGCAAAACACAACACACAGGCTATTCATGTAAGGGAAGGGGGGTGAGGAATCCTTTTTAGATTTATTATTTGGATTATTAATACTGATGGGTTTGGGAGAAGTAGTGAGAAGAGAAAAAAAATCAGTCTTCCATCCTGAGGTGCAGAAACCAAATATTATGCAGTCTGGAAATAAATGTCTGGAGTGAACTTGGAGCAAAGAGCAACATTTTATATTTTTTTCTTACTTTTCTTAACTAAGGAGGAATCTCTGTAAAAAAGTTTCCTGCCAAAAAATGACATTGTGCACCCTCAGGATCTGGAAGATGGATCCTGCTAAGGGGAAATACAACCTAGCAGTTCAGTGTACAAAACTACTCTGCTGTTTCAGAGTAGGAGAGAAATAGAAAGAAATATGTTCATCGGTGAAGTGATTCTGTATCTTTCTTATAGAGAAAGTTTTTGCTTTAATGAAACAGTTCCCAAACAGTTAAAAAAAAAAAAAAAAGCAGTTTCTAAACTGGAGACATCTCCACACCAGGGGATGCAAGAAAATAAGCTTGCAGTCTTGCAAAATGAGAACTGGTATATGAAGCTTGATGTTCCCTGCCTTTAGGGCAAAAAGACATTGCTGAGAGACCAAATCCCTGGTCCATGACAGCTAGTACAGCAGACAAAGGTTGGCAAAGCCTCTCTGCTTCCCCACTGTCCAGTCCTGATGGGAACACCACATCCTTGGTTCTTCATGAAAAGAAATAAGTTCTGGCAGTGCAGGGGAGGGAACTGAGGACTGAAAAACCTCAGGCCTTTAGTCAGGCCCCACTTATGCTCTTGATGGTTTATAGGTTTTGGTTGGGCCCAGAAAAATTAAGCTTCAAATTAAAATGGGCTTCTGTGAGCTTCATTAGCTGTAAACAATCCGTGTTTCATTAAGGGGTGAGAGAGCAAACACACTAACAGCTCTCCTAGGAAAAAGTTGTGCTAAACGAACAACTGGATATTAAAGGTATAAAACAGGTAGTGCCACAGTATGAGAGGGAAAACTCAGAGCTGCAGAGTTGCAAATTCTCCCAATTTTTATTAAATACATTGGAGTTTGCTGCTGATGAAAATTTCAGCCACTGATGAGAAAACAGATTAGGATTTCAAAAAGCATTTGAAGTCAGTCCAATTGGGATCAAATACTATTTCTGACTAGATTTGCATATGGCCTTTCAGATGTAACTGCACAGAAAAAAAAAAAAGATATTTGAGCATCCTTACATGCACATTTGTCCCTTGAGAACAGGTTCTGTGCAAGCTTTTATTTTGGTTGTGTCTAAGAATTCCCCCACACCCTCCACCTCCACATGAAGAATTCAGTTTACACTTTCCTGGCAGAGCTAAAGAGTGCTCCAGGAACAAGCTGACGTGCAAGTGAGTAAGATTCAAACCAAAGAAACAAGCTGTAGCAAAGGGCAGCCCCTACCCCTGTGCCAAGCAACAAGGAAAATTGGCTCTAAGCTCCTTCTGATGCTTTATTGAAACGTGTTGGTTTTTCCACACGGGAGAACTACCCTCTGGTTTGTACAAGAGACTACAAACTCACAGTTCTGTGTACATGATTTTGGATAATCAAAAGCAGCAAGCATGCCAGAAATCTATTTACCCTATGCAAACAGTGTTACCGTGTATTGATTTCCTTGGTGCATGTTAACATAAGTCTGACATTAACACTAGCTTACCCACCACTCCTTTCGTTGAGAAAACACTGATTTATAAACTGTGTTAACGTATGCTGTTTCCAGACTAACGGCTCTTGGTCCTCTCAATGCACTGATGAAGCACCCTTTGCCTTTACCGAGCACAACTTTTTTTTTTGATTTCCTTTTTCTTTGGAGGCTCTGTTACATGATTGGACTAGTTTCCTGGGCTCTGCTATAATACCTTGACATTATGCCAGGAAGCACAAAGACTCAAATGTTTTTCTCTCTAAGATCCCAAGAGGGGTGACTACTAGGGATCACTCAGGAGACAGACTAGTACTCCTTTAATTTAGTAGATGTCATATAGCCACTCAACCCTCATTCAGGTATTTTTTAAACAACTTGTCCCTGCCTTCCCAAATAGAAAACTCACCACACTTATTCACAGCTCATTTGACACATTTTTTGTCTAGTTAAAAGCAGGTCCCTCTTCTATTCTATTTGATAACTTCAAACTTTTTTTTTTTTTTTTAAATCAACTATTTTGCACAGGATTGTGTGTTTTTAAACAAGATTTCTCTTTTTAATCTTTTCTTTCAGGTAGGAAAAAACCATACATGAACATCAAGAATGCCTTTTGCACCCCATGTTTCTGTTTTTTAGGCTCTGAACACAATCTGGAGCTCATTCCATTGTAAGGCTATGGGTATTTTACGTTTCTATTTTGACAAGGAAAACAAAAGTAAGCATTGCAATTCATTCTTTAACCCACCTGTTAAAATATTGCCCTCTCTTTCTTTGGCTTATTCAAGCCACACCCTGACCGCTAGTCACACTGACAGATGTGATCTCAGCATTCACAGGACCTGCTGTTGGCTTCCTTTCTAATGTCACTTCAGCTACTGTCACACAGCAGCTATTCTTTGTTTATAGATGCTTGTCACAACCTTTTTCCTCCCCTTCTGTAAGAGTATGGAGGTAACTTGAAGTACTCGCTTAAAAATATGACTAATTTTCCTAAATAAAAACCAAATAGTTAACAGCAATGAGATTATTTGAAAAGCACAGAAGCAAAGACCAGCACTATCAGAAAAAAAAGAGGTAACAAGTCAGAAGCCTGGAGAATCATTACTGATATTGCGACAAGCTGCTACTCTAAAACCTATTCTAAATAGACTCCCAGTAGTTATTAGGGAATTGTCAGTTGGCTACCAGAGGGAAAGGAGATAAAGACAGACGGAGGTATCTTTAAAAATATTCAAGTTGCAAAGCCATTTACCTCTTGGGTTAAATGCTGCAAATTAAGCTTTTTGTGTGTCAGCTCATGAGGCTGCAGTGACAGAAGTCTCCAAATAAGTTAAAAAAGGGGCTGTTCTTTTTTTACGTAGTGAGTACTACCTAATAATCAGCCTCCCAAATCAAGAAGTCTGTCTGCTCATGAGCTGGCGATTTGCAGAAATGTGTGGTTGTGTTTTTGGCTTCCACAAGGTGGCCTCTTCCAGTAACTTTACCCAGCAGAGGTACCTCCGTGCAGAGTTGTATATCTTCTAGGCATAACCTTATTTCTGCTTCACTCCCTTTCCCTCCCCCAAATGGAGGAGCATGTAAGAAAGACATTAAGGTCATGAAAACAAAGTGCCCCTCTAAAAATTCTGATAGTTTATCCCATAGATCAAACCTAAATAAAGCAATCCCCAGATTCTCTGAAAATACTCAGACCCTATTGGTACCAGTAATTATAACAGATTGGACCTACAGCTTGGGTGTGCCCACCTTGGTCTGCTGTGTTCTCTTAACACCTGCCAAGTCCCACGCTCCCCAGCCTGGTTCTCCAGCCTTATCGCATGCCAGTTACTGGCATGGGGGCAGTTGATTTCTACTGTAAACAAGTCAATTTAGAAAAAGCATACTAACACTCCTGATTTGTGTCAGCAAACACTTCCCTAAGCTAAATACATTGAAAAGACAAGATACCTCCATTCTCTCAACTAGCCGTACAAGTGACCACTGATCACATTAGTCAACTAGGGCTCTACTCTTATAGTAAGGTTTGGGTACAGAATTACTAAACATGAAGTTGGCAGAGTTCTTTTCACATACCACCGTGAAGTCTTCGCAACAAAGAGTCCCCATCCTGCATTTTTTTTTTTAAACCTTTTTCCGTATAAAGGCAGGCCAGCATGGCATTAGCAAAACTGAAACACTGAAGTCAAGTATCAGACGCTAGCACAAATGTCAAGTAACTGCAAACTTAAGGATGAAGCAATATTTTCACAATTGTGATGTTAGCCTCAGATTCAGAAAGCCTGGTTAAACCACAGCTCCTGAGCAACCTTGAACTGAATTTTAGGTTCCCAGCTCTTACGGAGGGGCTGGCTCTTTACTCCACCTCTTTGTCCTCTTGTCTCTTTGGCCTACTTGGCTTCTTTAGCATAGAAAGTGTAGCTTATTGTGTGTTTATTGTGTCTCACACAGTGTGGTTCTGTTCCTGTAGTGATATTTGACTTGACTATAATAGAATAAATAAAGCAAAGAGGACCCATACAAAGAAAATTTATTCTAATTTAAGCTCAAGTTCTTTACCTAAAAGCAACATTTTATGCAGCAAGGTCACAAGCAGCTTTTAAGTCCAGGGCTGTAAAACTGTCCTATCTTTGCCATCTGTCAGAGACTCCTAATTCTTTTAGCAGCAAGATGCAGGTTTTACAAGGAGGATTTTTTTTTTTAAATACACTGTATAACCTCCCCAGTCAAAAAGAAAAGCCTGTCCTTAAAAGCTAGAATCTTCACATTCTGTTTGGGCAGTTTTCACAATGTCTTCATAAGTGGTTGATACCAGTTTAAAATAGAGCTCTTTGTGAATGCTGTATGTTTTATTCAAGGCCCCAAATATCTTCCGGACAAAAACATGTTCTGTTAGAATAAACAAACAGAGATCAGAGAAAAAGACAAACTTAAAAGAACCCTCCGGGTTTCAGCAGATTGCAATTTACAAGTGGCTGCGTATTTTCTCCCCTATGCGGTCTCCTTTTGGCCATCAATTGCCATGTTTTCCTCCTTTAAACTTGCTTCTCAAAAGCTACAAATCTACTGGAGTATTTCTATAGAATAACACCGAACACATCATATGAATGAACTTTCTAGGCCTAAATGAATCTCTGGCATTCAAGGATGTATTCGAAGGCATCAATTTTCCCTGCAGGAGACTTATGTGTTAGTTCAGAAGCAGGAGAGAAGCTGGTAATAGACAATACATTGGGGCGCCAGAGCTGCAGTGAGGCTGAAGGAGTGCCTCAGTGCACAAAACATGGCTCTGGCCTTTCTGGAGTTAGAAGAAGATGACAGAAGTCTGAGATTTGAGCTATTGCATGGGACTGGACATGTCTAGTGATGTGATTCTACATTTTTATGGGAGAAAAAGCTGCGGTGTATGCCATAAGTATGCATGGGGATGACAGAAATGAGGTAGGAGATGCCAGACCCAGCAGAGGTCTCTTAACAAGACTGTTTGAAAAAAAGCATTGAAAGCTTTATCAAAAATAGAAAGCAAAAGGTGTTAATCATAGTTTTCATCTCACAAAGCCAACTCAAGGGGAAAGCAAAGAGGTAGGTTAGAATCCATTTCACATGCTCACCAGTTTTGCAGACACCTTTCTGAGGATGATGGGAAAATTGGTTTGTGGAAATTGTTCTTTCTAAGGAAAACACTGGCTTACGTTAGACTCAGCCTGGCAAGATAAATGCATTGTCAGGGGAGGTCTGAGATCCTGAGCACTGCCACATTCCTCCCATCTTGGTTGTAATTTTTCTGGTTCCCCCCTGCCCACATCTCACCATCACTCCACCAACTCCACAGAACATATCAGAAAAGTAAATATCCTAGAGTAGTAGAAAGCCCTGATATCTGCTATAGTGAAAAGAGTCCTTAAAATTACCTTCAGAATTAATTTTAGAGAGTAGTTTCTCACAAGATAGACCTGAAAAAAGCAAGGAGCTTCTGAAAAGTGAGGAGCTCCACTTCTCTACTAGTTTGCCTTCTTTTAAAGATTTTTTTAACCAAAATTTTCAGTTTGGGGAGAAAAGAGGGCTAAAAACAAAAAAGAGTGCACATTTGTTTTTTTATTATTATTTTTAAATCAGTAATGGAGGGGAATTCAGGAATTTTTTTTTCCAGTCCAGACTATTTTTATTTCTTTCCTTATATTTTCCAAAAGGAAAAGAAAAGCAAACATTAGGATGTTAATTCTCTTGTCTGCACACAGGCAGATATAATGCCATTTCAGACCCTTTAAGGTTTCTCAGGCATCCAGACAAGCAGCAAAACAAAAACTTTGCCTAACCACATCCAAAAGTCTCAAAAAAAAGTCTTAAAAAGGAGGTTTTAAAAGGAAAGCAAAGGCACTTTAAAACTTCTAAAGCTAATTTCTAAAGCTAACTGGAGTGTGGTTCTGGAACATTTAAGGATTATTAGGACTGGAAATAACATTAACCTGGTCTCCGACCTCTATTTCCATCCCTCACATGAACTGCTAGGAGCCTGCAGAGTTCCTAACACAAACCTATGTCATTATTTCAGTGGAAGCAGGGTTGCAGTCCTCTCCTCTATCAGACCCATTTACAGTTGCTGTCTGGATCCAAGGCTGGAAAAAATAGGTGCTGCCAGCAAAATCAAACCAAAACTAAACAGAATACAAAATATAAATAAAACCAGAGACCTTATAAAGCTCTATGCTTTGGAGAAAAATGAATGCTTTCATAGTGTTTCTTTACCTGAAACTTTTATCCACATGCCTGTAGAGGCAGTGAAGAGTTATGCAGTGATTGCTCTGGCTTTGGAGTTAGATTATAGATATTAAAACACTTCATGAAAAGAAACCTGAACAACAGCAACAACAAAAAAAAAAAGCTTTGTGGTGTACCTCACTAAAAAATACAGGTGTATTCAGATCTGTACAGAAAGACATAGCTATTTGTCACACAGTCCCAAACCACATTATTTTTTACAAAGGTGCATCAAAAATTCAACTAAAAAAAGTCAGTTTTGACTCCAGCAGAAATTGCAAGTTGATGAATACAATAACCTTAACATGCCGTAGCTTAAAAAAAAAAAAAATCAAAAGTCTTTGTTCTTTGAAAACAGAAAGCACAACCAATATTTAAATTATCTTGGCCTAAGAAGTTGTTGAAGTGGAAGTAGGAACTACAATAGCACTGGGATGCATTTTTTATTACACAAATTTATTGACCGTAAACTTTGGAAATGTTTTATTATTATACAGAAGTGCCAAGCATCAATCACTCCTTAATGAAATAGCAAGAAAGGAAAGTTTACCTCACAGGAATTTATGAAAGCGTTCAGATACATTTGCATGTTTCCCAGAATTCTGTAGCCACAAAGTGACCTAGAGGAAGAGGGGAAGGTGGTCTCTGGAGTCTGGTCCAGGTTTTAGCTTTTTTATTGCTGGCTTTCCTATAATGCAGTAAGTGTAGGATGTGTATTCAAACAAGTTTAAACGTGAATTTGACCACCCCTGCTAAATTAATGATGGGCAATGATCTGACTCCCCCCAGCATAGGAACCACCCCTTGAGCTATTACCAGATTTGCCTTCACCACCGGACAGGACATTGATAGTTCTGGAGGCTGTATGCCCAGTTCTTACTGGAGCTCAAGCTGTTTCTATTTGTCCTCCAGATTTCCTCCTTGAAGGGACGGGTTTTTCAAGAACCATGGATATTTTAGACAGTCCACTCAGATGTCTTTTAAGAGAAGGTAGACACGTTGCCTCTTCAAAAATCTCCCTCTGTGGTTATATAGGAAATGCCCTGGAGTTCTGCAGAGGCACCCAGATCTCAGCATCTATTTCTCCCAGCTGGAAATGATTTTGTGCTTCCTCCTGTGCTTCTTGAACATTCAAAAGAGACGAGGTTCTGCCCCTATATTCAAGCGGTGCATAAATTGCAAGCTGGGAGAAAAGGTCTTCAACAAGAAATTGCTTCCAATCTCAACCCAGCATAACCCCAACTTATCTATCTTCCCCCACCAAACAGAGAAGTCCATCATCTTTTGCCTATTTTTGCACTTTGTTTCTGCCTGAATGCAGGTCTATGACTAGTCAGAAATGACTTTTTTTTTTTAAAAAGCATGATTGGTAGGATGTTACCTGAATTGTAAAGTAATTTTTATTTTTGTAATATTTTTTACATTCTAATACAAAAATAAATAAATGAACCCATGCTGCATTTTTACTCCAAAACACTGAACAAAAAAATGATGTCCATTTTCAACCCTAGAAATGACTACCAACACCTCAATTTTTCCAATCCTTATTTCAAAGTTCTTCGCAGAGAATGATTCCCTAATTTTTCAGACACCCATTCCCTGAAAAACAGACACTTTTGCAGCCATGTAAAGGAGGCATCCTATTTCAAAATTCAGTGTGTATAGAATGATGTTATTAAAGAGTGCAGAGAAGCAGCTACCCTGTCATCACAGTATGTTTAACCACCCAAGTGACAACAGAACAGCTTTTACCTCTCCATCACCAGAAGAAACATTGCTTAAGCCTCTATTTTCACATCACCTTTTCTTGTCACTTCTTTTCTTAAGCTACTCTTGTTTGCTCAGTGTATTTAGCAGACATTTATCTCACTCTATCAGCAAAGATTAAAGACTCATACTACCTAGTAATCCAATTACCCTACATGAGAAAAGCAAATGTATCTTTGGTCAGTGCCCACAGAGCTCCAGGAATCTATCACAATAGAAAATGAAATCTAATTAATTGTGTGCTTTGGTTTAGCCTCATCCACATCATTACTTCATTCATTTCTAATGTGTATGCTAGCAGAGATTAAGTAGTTTTAAAATACAAAAAAAAACACACTGGATCAGTGTACCCTAAGGTGAGTGCTTGGGTAATTATATTGCTAAAGAATCATATCTGAAAAAAGTTGCTTGTGGTGAGAAGCTCAAAAGAGATGAGAGTTACAGACCCTTGGGACAACATAGGACTTATGCAGAAATCCAAGTGTTTCACCAGTTTGAATAATCCTCATTTTTACATTTGGGGCAAAGTGGACGCTTCATAGTTGTTTTTTTTTTTCCTTCTTCAAACATGTTTATTTTCACATGACCTCTTAAACCATTTGGCTTTAACAGCAGATAGCACTTTTTTCTTTTCTCAGAAACCCAGAGGTAACCAGGTACCTGAGTAAGAACTGGTGGAATAAAACACAAACAGCATGATGTTGTAGATAGATAGATTGGCACGATATCTTGACAACTACACTGGGTTGAGAGAAAAGGGTTTTGTTCCTTTCTAGGGTTATGGCAGAACTGTGACTTGGTCTCAAGGCTGGAAAGAATCAGAGAAGAGCTGTGAGAGCTAACACATGGTATAAAGCAGAAGAAGCAAAACAAAACCTCTCAATATCATTTAACCAATACTATGCCTTCAAAACAACAACAAAAATCACAATAAAGCTACAAAACATACTGTTAATAGCAACCCAATTAGCCATTAGGAGAAAACACTAATAGATCAAGGCTGAAAGCTTTCTAAAATATATGGCATAACTCAAATAGAAGTTACAGGATAAAAATACACAGAAAGCATTAAGCTACAGATCAAATTAAGTAGTAATAAGGATTCCCTTCCAACTTTGAGAGTCAGTGAAAACAGCATTATTTTTTTGAACTTATTAATGCTAAACAAGTTCTTGTGAGTATCTAACTGTCTCTGAATACTTTTTGCTTCAGGAGAAGAATACTTTACAGCCTTTAAGTGGTTAATATCTTGTTTAATCAATGCTTTAACTTTGTGCTACACTAGAGCTCTAGGAAAGGAATTGGAAAAAGAACAGCCAAGTCTTTCCCACCAAACAGCACTTAATCTCTTGCGAGATTATCAACGTTCATATTTTTCCAAAGCTTGTATAAAATTCATTTGCATAACTCCACTTCTTTCAAAAGACAAAACCATCATCTGTGATATCTATTGATTTTTAATAACTGAATACTCTCAGTTGTCTGCTACTGCCTTTACTGTTTTGTTTTCTTAAAGTTTGAGTTTCTAAGATATAAAGCAAGCTTTCCTTAGCCTTCCACTATGGCAAGCATGCAGGCTTGCAATAAAGTGTCCATTTTCTAGGTATAAGAACATATTTGTGCTTTCAAATATATATATTTTTTGCTTTCCCTTCTCAGTCAAAAATGAAAATCCAAATTAAAATCTTAATGATATTTTTCCAAAGGAACGATATTTTTGAGAAAGCAATGAACCAGCAAATGCTGGAAGAATCCACTTTCCTTCCTTTTTCTTTTTTTTTTTTTTAAACCCCAGTCCAATGACATAGTTCGGAGATCAAGTGGTCGATATCCACTCACAGAAAAGAAAACCTTAAGTGTTCAACTTTCATATTAAGAATATATATTAAATTTCAACTTTGTTTTCAGATTGGTTACAATGTTATTTTAAATATCTGTTGCTGAAAACTCTTTCAAAACAAATATCTAATAAAATAGCAAACCACAGTATTGCACAAAGATAACAAAGCTGTTTTCTTCTTATGTTCAAACCTTACTCACGGATCTGACAACTCCAGGGAAGTCAACATATAGATGTAGGTTACTACAGAGATGCCAACAGCAATGCATTTTACAACTCCACACCCAAAACCCTTCTGTAGAGAAATACTACAAAACACCTGACACAAAGAAAGGAAGGAAAAAAAAAAAAAAAAAAACAAACACCTTCAACAAAGCTTCTGAGCTGCCAGGCTATCACATCCAAAAGCTCCATATAGAGAAGCCATGGGAAATGGCTGTATCCCCATGGTAACGATCAGAACAGCATAATTGCCACACAAACTCATGCTGTGTTTGTGTGCGTGCATGCACATATGCTGCATTTTGAACACAAGGATGTGGCATATGTTTCCAGCCTTAATTCCTGGGTCCAAAGCCAGTAACAGACAGAAGACCCAAACAGTCCAACCACAGCATCTCTACTAGTGTTATATGTATCCTGAATACAAGGCAACACCTAAACCAGGTGTCTTGTGTATGGTAGGCTTGGGCCATAACGGAAAGAGGATGTTAAACCACAAAACCCAGATGTATTTGTTCTGATGGTGATTTCCTTGTCTTAATGGTCCTTCAAAAGACAAGCCAACCACCTAATATTTCTAACAGAGAAAGTTAACTTGCCCACCAAACACACATACATACACTATCAGGCAGAAGAATCACACACAGATGCAAAGAAAATAAAGTTCATCTTTTCCTGTGCTGTTCTACAACAAGGTAGTGCTAATTTTACATTGGGCTTTGCTCCCTGCTGATTAAGTGCCAGGTATGAAATTGTGTGCACATTGCAAACTACACACAGATCATTTTTACTTAGAGTGGAAGAAAATGAGAGGCCAGAAAAAAAAAATAAAAATCAAGGAGCGGGGGGAAATAAATCACACAAGAGACAAGGACATGGTGCCAGTTTAAAACTAAATGGAACACACAGATGACTCCTGTTGTTTGAAGCTTTTCTGCTGGTATAGAAGTTGTCTACTTTATGATGCCGATCTCAAAGACAAATACAAAAGGAAAGTTAGTCAAGAGATCAATTCTGTTCTCCAAATTCCCAGCAGCTCTACAGCATCCATCAATGAAATAACTAACACAGTACTTCTTGTTCTATGCAGCATGGTCTTAAAACTGGTAGAATAAAGCACTATAAGAAACCACATGAAGAGTCTTGCAAAGATATTGTAACATTTAAATTCTTTGGAGATCATGAATGAATCTAGAATACGACTCATTCAGTCCTCCTTTGCCCCACAGGAAAAGTCCAGCAGGGAATCCCATCCATGTATTTCACAACCAAGACTTCACATGAATAAGAAGTAAAAGTCCCACTGAAAGGCTTGCAAAATGACACGGGGCACAAAACCCTACTTTTTTTTTTTCCCCAAAAATCACCATGTATATCTTTCAAAATGACTGGAAAATGGCTAAAACAACATGAGATTTGCTTAGCTAAATGGAAATGAATGCAATCTAAACTGAACATAATTTACCAACTGATCAACATAGCTGTACATAAAGCAATTATGGAAGAATGAAGTAGCCTCTTCCACCACAAGTAGAATATTTTAATGAACCAGAACTGGAAGTCTGCACAGTTATTTTGTCCACTTAGCCTTGGAGAAAGAGTAGGTTCAGACTGACAGCAAAATAATGCAAAGATATACCCACCTATAAGACACTGAGGTAAACAGTGAGCATCATTGAGACCTTATGAGGCAGCACACAATTTGTCTTTCCCTGGGTTCCTTGAGTCCCGCCTGCAACTTCTTTTTGAGCAAAGCTGGTGATATATTTTTTTTGTTTGTTTTAAAAAAAGTCTTCTGATCTTGATTTGGTGCCTACTCTCTAACTTCCTGCAAATGCAGTGGTCTAGATTTAGTACCTAAGTTCTCAGAGTCAACAGTCCACCGTGAGGCTTTTAAAATTTTGCATAACTTTAATTGAGGAAGCAATACCAAAAACTCCATGAGTCAACCAGTGCAGAACACTTGTAAGGGCTTTGGATATGAACTGGAATAGTACGGTCACTGGTGTGCAAAAATTAACTACTTTCATTTTAATAGAAGTAAAGAAATGGAGCTTGACTTTTCAAAGACTCTCAGCCTACCTCCCTAAAACAGATATTGCAAGGTAGTTGTGATTTGTAACAGCTTTTGTTATTACTCACTATAGTCAACCCCTTCAAGGAGCTAAGTTACAGCTTGGCAGCTGCATCTCCCACAAACTTCAGAGGAATTTTTAGATGTTCAGCAACTGCCAGGATATGGGCCCTAGATGTTTTGACAGCTATGCTGTGTACATCCTGCCCACATAATAGAACAACACCTTGGAAAGCAATGAGATAAGGAGAATGAAAACCATTGTTTTTCAATTCTGATTCTCTATTCCTTCTGGATAAAGATATACTGGAAATCAGGGCTTATTTTCACATCTTTTTCTGTGTGGATATTGGGATGTCATACTGGCCCTCACAGGTCTGTCTTTATATAAGTCTAGGCAAATATGGTCCACTTGCTGCTCCTCTGCTTTATCTAAGTGTTTTACAGTTTTCAGCCAAGCACATCTACATGCAGATATCAGTGACAGAGTCCTGGACACCACCAGAAATAAACAGACCTCAGACATGTCTCACAAAGAGGTTCCTCAAGATCAGCCAAAGCATTTATTGAGAAGAAATTGAGTCTAACAAATCAACATGGGAAGTGGGGGGGCAACAGTATCTGAAAACAAGAGTATACCAGTGATGACTCAAAAGAGTTCAGCTGTCATTCTAAAGCAGTTCCACCAGCTACTATGATTTCCACAAACGTTCCTGCTGTTCAGAACCATCCAAGACATCTGAAGATAGTATGGCATTTGGTGGTCCTTAGGCACTCTCTGCCTACAAAGCCACAAGCATTATTTAAAGAAGAAGATCTGCACATGAGAAGCAGGTGTGTAATCAAGCTCTTCACATGTTTCCTGCTGAAGTTAGCCTAGTCAAAGAATTATGCCCATCATGTATCTTTCCTAAGCAGTAACATTAAGGGTAAGATTTGAGCATTGGATCTGGTGCTGGTTGTGGAACCATTTGCCAGACTTGAGATACAAAATGCTGTCAGCACCTTTCATCAACACGCATCACATTACTTAGCTAGTGGAGCTTGGAAAGCTCTACTATTTTTCAATATTTTCTCCATTAGTGTAAATGGATGAGATTCTGCTCCAGGCCACATATGAAAGATGAAAAATTAGGAGAAAGAGACATGAGTAAGCGAAAGGTATGTGAAGAAAGAGTGTAATTGTTCATATTTCTTTGCCTCAGCAAGGTATATTCTTACCCTTAAGAAAATCAAAGGTTGCTATCAGAGGAAGCCAGCAACTGTTACACGTTTTGGTGAACAAGATGGAAAATTCATTCAAAAGAAGCAACAATCCTGACAGTAAAAGGATTTTTTTTTTTTACTGCCTTCAATATTGTATCAGCATTCCCCCCCACCCCCCCTCCAATTTTGTGTGTGTATCTGTCAGTCTCTTCTCCTCCAAGCCCAAATGCCTAGGAAGTTATAAGAAATTTAATTATTTAAAAAGGAGAAAAATAACATCTCTCAAGACTGGAAAATAAAACATTACTTTCAAAGTGTCTTTGATGCTGAATCCCTTTAAAAAAAATAATCTTAGTAACAGTTGTGAAATCTAAGGGTAAAACTAGAAGTTAAGCTTTACACAGAGTTTACTCATTTTATTAGAGCAGCCCATATAGCTGAAAACAGAAGAGTTTTGAGTAAAAACGCTTTCTCAAAAAACAACACCTAAATAAACTTTCTGGACTGTTTTGAAAAAAATGACCTCTGTAAATCTTAATAATTGATTAAAAACATGTTCTCAAAAGCCCTGTTTTTAATACCATATTTAAGCCAAATTTTAGCAATGCAATCTATCCATTTAAAACAGTTGATGATTTTCTGACTAATTATATCTGCATAAATATGATATAACGTTATGTCAGTACTAGACAACAGAGATCTTCACGTGGAGACCAGTTGCAGGCTTAGATGACTTGTGGTTTCTCCTCTAATTAATTTCCACTTTTTTCTTCTGATGGAAATTGCTTTTAGCTTTCAGTATTCCTCAACTGACATACGTTATCTATATATTTTATATGCATCTGTTTTTGCTGTTCATGTTGTAAGGAAAAACAAAATAAACCTAGGAACAGATGAACTCCCTACCACTCGCAAACCTGCCATGAAGTGCTGCAAGAAATTCAAAGTATCCTTGCTCTGGCAAATTAACTGGAAAGTTTAAAGGAAACAAACAGATTGGTAACCCTACCACTTATTTCTAAGCCCATGCCTGTTATTTCTAAAAATACAATCTGGATTCCCTTCCTCCTTTATTTTTTTTTAAGAAAAACTAAACCGGTTAGAAATAGATGCTTAAACACAAAACAAGCATGAGAGAAATTATAACCTCTCAACTACCACAGCCCTAGCTGCTGGATTGAATCCTCGGGGTATGATTTAATACTCTGATGCACAAAATTACATTTAAATAATGTTAGGGGGTGGGCTGTGCCACAAACCAACAGATGCTGGGCAATTCAAAGTTGAGGATGACACTTCATCACCACTGTTCTTCACAAAAAGAAGGAAAAGTGTGTAAATTAAGGACATAATTTCAGCCTTTCAAATGAGTTCTTCAAGGTTTATTGGCTTGTTACAATGATAATGTTATTTTAAGCACAGATTTCTGCACGTTAAACGCCAAAAGCTTTCTCTGTATTGAAGCAGTGCTAAGTCTACCTAAGAAAAACAAGTGATAAAACTGAGGAGCCAAATTCCCAGAGAACCACTAAAACGAATCACAGTAAAAATTCTACCATATTTTTGGGAGAGGAGCAGGAAGAAGAGGATGATGTTGCGCACACCTAACATCATGCCAAATGCAAACACAAAATGCAATGCTTGACAAAAACTCAGAATGAATGGAACTAAAATATTACCCACACAGGGAACATAAAACATCGCAGAACTGATTCCTCCGGCATAAGTAGTTCTGTTTAAAGCCTCATTTTATGATTCTTTATTTGTGATATAAATACAGTTGCAGAGTCCCAAAATATCAAACAGAGTTAGTTCTGAGACAACTAAAAAAGTCTCAGTAGTATTTACTTTAAAATAAAGAATTGAGAAAACAATTATTATCTCATGCACAGAGATTAAAACTATACCTGAAAATCATAAGATTTAACATAAATGATATAGCAAACAAGAAACAAAGTGGTACAAAAATGGTACTTTTGATTTGATCATTTCTTCACTTTCTACAATTCATTGCAGTTATATAATTTATTAACCTATGAGAAACCCACATTACTCTTCCAAATACTTCTATAGGAAAGAAAAGTGAGATCGCTTCTCAGTCATACCTGATACTACTCAGGAAAGTATCATGAAGGAAAGAAAACTACCTGAGAGGTAAGAATATTCACAACTATGAACTGAGATTTTCCAGCTGCTCAAAAGTTGAGTCCCACCCATGGCACAGGATTATATATACACATACATATATATACACACATATACATATATATACACAAACAGGCAAAAGAAAGAAGTATAAAGAGAGAGAAAGAGATGTGAGCAATGTTCACAAACTTTTGTGAACGTGAATTAAAGAAAGAGACAAAAAGAACTGGGAAAAATAAATAATATCTAGTTCAGGAAAGAGTAAAGGGGCAGAATGCATGATCCCCAGTATAAAAAACATCTTCAAAGTATCCAAAGCTTAAAAATACAAAGAAAGTATTTCAAGCCATATACATATGCATGTGTATATATATATATTAAAAAAAAAAAAAAGACAAGCCAGTATAAGCTTTAGTTCAAAAATATTTTTTCCTCACTCTAAATGAAAGATTTAGACTTCAAGCCTAACATAACATATGTAAGCTAACATATTCCATTTATTTCCCCCACAAAGATAAATGAAACCAAACAAATATACAATAAAGCAGAGCACTTACTAGGTAGAAACAGACAGAAGACAACAGGTCCTCATGATACAGCTATAGAAGGAGGAAAAAACAAAAAACAAAAAAATAACAACACACAACTGTAACTCTTTACCCAATTTAAATAGCCAGGCCAAACCACAGCTGGGAAGGAGAGTTTCTGCATGAATACAATTGCATGTGGAAGATCCTTCCAGAAAAGGCAATATTCCTACATTGCTACATTGGCTCTGAAATAATGTGTCACATAAAGCATTTAAACTTGTTAGTGGTGACAAATTTAGTCAAGTTCTTATGAAGAAAAATTTTGGAAAAAAATTTGGAAAGAATTGTATGTTTTTAGTTTCACTGAATTATCCTGATAAAATCCTTTGAATCTGCAAATGATGAGTGAAGGCAGCCCACACTTCGATTTTAGAAAACATGAACATGAGGCTGTCCAAAGCTAGCATATTACATAGTTATCTGATAAAACAGATAAAATTATTTATCACACAGTCCAGCCTCAATCCTTCCAAAGTTCCCCCCAAAGAAATCTACTTACAACCTAGCAATACTGTTATTTTTATCTCATGAGGTTTAATATATCATTTGTTTTTTCCTCCTTTGATTTCCTTTTTCAATACGTGCTCCTTGATGGTTTTCCCTCTACCACTTTCAGTTTCCAAATTCTACTTTATGAATGAGCCACATAGCTGTTTTTGCTCTCTTTTCCTGTATTTTATTTTCTTTAGATTCACAGCAATTGAAATCATTTGATTTATACTCTCAGACAAAGCTGATGTAAAAATGCATATTCAAAAAATCAAGATGCATTGTAGTCCACCTCAGGCTTTTTTTTAAGGCAATTACTTTGCCTTGCCTTTTACAAAGGTAAGGCAGCTGAATAAATACAAAAGTGGAGAAAACAAAAAGAAAACAGCTGAACCCTGTAGGTACTTCTCTTTCTGTTGTACTCAACAACACAAATTGCGGTGGTGCAAAATACTGAATCAGGTAACATTATAGTCAAAAGTTAGAAGAAAAAGAATCATAGGAAAGCAACATATTTCCTAATGGAATGTGTGAATAGTTCATAAGCCCTTCTCTTCAAATTGATTGCAGAAAGATAAAGGACATTAAATTTATTTTCAATTGTTTCTCACACCCCAGAGATCCCAAATGTTTCCCTTCTCCCGTAGGGCCATCAGTCCCTGTGGTGGATTTTCAAAGCCTGCAGTTCAGTTGGAGGGGTCACATGTGGCAGAATGCCTTAACACAAGCAGCTTCCTCTTGAGTAATTCCATAGGACCAGTTTTCAGGCAAACCACCAGACCCTGGAGAGCTGCGGGATCCCAGCAGCAGCCAGAAACAGGCCAGCAGGACCAGTCCCTTGGGCGAGGGGAGGGCTTCCACCCCGCAGCCTCCTCTCACAGGGGCAGAGGCTCCCTGCTTCCAGCCCACCAGAGCCTCCCTGATAGCCTGAAGATGATGTGCAGGGTGTTTTCTCACACTGAAGCAATTTACCGATACTTCCTGGGGACTGCTGTGGGTTTTGTTTTGCTTCTCATCTTGCTAATGAAGTGTTTGTTTGTGTGTGTGATAGTGTTTTGCAGAAGAAGCCTCCAATTTATCATGCTTGTGTTGACATTGCTTCATCTGCAGCCTAAACACAAGCAGAGATTGCACAGAAATCTTGCGGGTGGTTGAGTGTTTAATACCTTATGTAGAACAACAGTGAGAGCCAGCCAGAAAAACAACCTGCTTTGGGTGACAGTCTCTCTCCAATTTACCAGCTCATCAGGACAGTTGTATGACAGAGCAGTGCTCTTGGTCTTACAGCTTGGTGAAGAGTATAGGAAAAAATGGAAAATACTCAAGCAACTTCAACAACAATTTTCTTGAAAAGTCAGTTCTCTTTTAAAGAGGCAGATTATTCAATATATCTACTTGCAGCAGGCTTGAGCTTGTTGGAAAATTTGCCCCTGTATAGGGGAAGAAGGCAAGATACTGATGAACAATACTACAGCTGCCATCCCGGAGAAATAAAGTGAAAAGGAATATGAAAAAGAAATCAATCTCCCTTACCACTCTCCAGCTGCACATTGCATTTCTGTCTGCCATGCTTATATAGGCAAATCATTGTATTATCTTTCCTCTTGTGAATAGTCCCACTGAAACATTTATGAAATGGAGGACGTATATGGCTCATCAAAGGCTATGACCCTGTGGATAAATCTATGTACCTCCCTGAATAAGTCCCCGCTGTACTCCTCTTCTATAGATCTGCTCCAGAGCACACAAGTTCAGTGTCAGCTCTGTATAATACCTGGGGGCTTTTCAGCTTTCATTGGTATTCGGTCTAGGACAAAGCTGACTTTTAAAGTAGTTGTAATGTCCCTTCCACCTAAGCCATGGTCCTTTCCATGGCACTTATAGAAGCTCCACAAACTGCAGCACTGAACAGGCCACTGTGCAAGGGATGCCCAGGTGCTACTTTGAACATTAGCCACTATAGCACATACCAGCTTAATACGGAATGTGTTAACTCGTAAGAGCTTCCAGCAGAAATAAAGAACAGCCAACTACCACCAACAAAACAAAACAAAAATACAGTGAAGGAGCTTTATGTCAAAAGGTGGCACACCGAGGTTCTGGTACACTGAATTCTCCATGGTGGGTGAGTGTTGGAGTGAAGTGGCCTGGAGGCAGGCATTACTCAAAGGGAAAATGAAGCAGCTTTTCACTTTCTGCTAGAGATCAAAATGATACTCTTGCAGAAAGATGGACCACTGCTTTTGGAAATGTCCTCCAAAACACCCCACTTTCACTCACCAAAAGATATCAGCTTGATTCCAATGCTGTTCTGTATGAAATTGCATCCTCTGCATAGAGGAGTTTGCAACTCCTTCATCCTTTTATCCCTCATCTCCAAATCTTTGGATTTGGAGAACATCCAGGGAAAGCTGATTTGGGAAGACCATGTTTTGAATCCTGTCTCCCATGACCACTGCCATCAATGGGAAGAACTGCTCCATTTGTGAAGGATCATGAGGCTGAACAGTGCAACACTTCTTCATTAACATGCCAGAGTTCATACTCATTCCTGGTGTGTAAACATCCTTTAAGACCTATTTTCTTTTCTTTTGACTTTTTGTTGGCAACCCCCTGTTCTTCTGCACAGAAAAAAAAGTGGGATGTACACAAAGGGTCACTACCCCATGGCCTGCTGTTTTCCGTGTCCTGCTATCTGTTAGTTCCCTGCTTGCCTCCATCTTTGCAGCAAATGAGGATCACCATGGCATAGACTATTCCAAGAGGCAGAGCATACTCCTACCACCCTACTAATTCTCCAAAGTATTGGTCTTTTACATCTCTTTACCCAGTGAGACACCAACATAAAAAATATTCTTAGGGAGCCAAATTTTTCTACTTTATACTGAAAATCATCCTATTTTATAGCCAATAATGAAAGTCCTTGTGAGCAAAAGCAGACTTAATTCAAGGTAAACAGGAAGAAGCAACATCAGAGAAGCTTTGACAGCTTAGTGCAGCTCAGGATCTTTCTCCATCTCCACTGCAGCCCCCAAAATCTGTAGTCATTCAATGAAATGCATTGGGATTTGGGGTTGGAAGGTGTTAGGAGGACGTCAATCATCATTAGTATAATTATCAGACTTAGACATTATGTATTATTTATTCCAAATATTTATTCATTATTGTGTCCCAGCTTAATGTAAGCTACTTGAGGCAAATCTGTTTATTATGGAAGTATTAGTGAGAGAAATTCTGAAATAGAAAAACAGACAAATAAACAAATAAACTTTGCCAAGTTCCTTCAAGGAAGAGAGAGTGAGAGAGAAGAATAAAGTTTTAATAAGATGATTGATCCTAAAGCTGTCAGGTTGTATTACTGCCAGTAAGCAAGCCTCTTCTGGGAGCACAGATGTTGATCTAATATATTTGGTCGGTGATCTAATTTAATATGTTAGATCTCCTGGTAGACAGTCAGTTTTCTTCCAGTTCTTCAGGGTAAAAATGAGGAAAAAAAAATCATAGCTGCAAAAGCCATATGTTCAAGATTTTTTAAGTGAGTAAGCTTACATATTATGTAATGTAAACTGGTGCAGCTTTGTTGGAACCAATACCACTATCTTGATTTCTGTCTCTCAAAGTCCAGTTTAGTATCAGCAGTCCAGAATGTGGCACTGTAGTTTCTAAAAATTTCATCTTACTTTTGCTACCCATTGTTCTTAATATGATTTATTATTTTTATTATTAGCATTACAGTGACAGCAAAGGACTGGGAGACATGCTGCACAGACATGTAGCGTAGTGAAAGACAGACTTTCACAGAGGGGCAAATCTTAGAATTATCCAGAATAGATCGCTGGCACAAGCTGAAACAGGCAAATGAAGCTAAGTGATTTGCTCAGGTTCATGGGATAATCATCAATAGTGGAGCCAGCTGAGCTAAGTTTTTTTGAGCTAATATGTGGCAGGGTTATTATAAAAAAAAGGGACCTTAAAAATTACTTTTTCTCTCTGTGTACATTTTTAAAGAAAATTCCTTTGCCAAATAAATAAAATTTATGGAGGTGTGAAGATGTTACAAGCCTGAGTTCCTGAGGCCACTGCTCAATTCTGTCATGCTTTTTATTTGGATTTTCCTATAATTGCATTTGTCTATAACCTCTTTTATTGCATTTACATTGGAAGTCCCCACAGAAACTTCAGTTTACTTTTTTTTTTGTAATAAGAAAAATGAATTCATGTGTCCCAGTGAATCTTCAATATAAAGACCAGCCTTGATCTGATTTTGTCACTTCAGTTCCCTTTCCCCATTCTCAATGTTTGAAGTAAAAAGGGAACATATGTCCATATTTGGCAGTCCTCCCACACCACTGGGTAGAAAAGATGGGATTTTGATCCTGCAGAACCATTTACTTGGCTTCTAACCATAATGTGCCACCACTATTTAAAATCAAACCTCAGTTGGTCTCAGTCCTGATGCCAACCACTGCCAGGAGATGCAGACATTCACATAAAGCAGAATCAGCGTGCTCCCATCCTTCCAGTGTGCTCCCCTAAACCACGGGAACGTAGCAGCTGAGTCATGTCAACCTAACATTGTACCTACCACAGTATTGCCACCAACATCAAACACCAAGGGATAAATACAGAATTAGCATTAATTTATCATATTTCCTTGGAATACTCTCCAAATTGCCAATGATCTGCAGGTAGTTCATTTTTAAAGCAAGAGTTAGCTCAACAGCTAAGTTTCATGAGAAATTTCTTTGGATCTTGATTTATGACAAAGAAGAAGGAAAAAAAGTGATGCTGTCATGACATAAATACATAAATGTTTCCTTCTGAGAGTCCATAAAGAAAAAGGTGAATGGCATGCTAATTGGATTCTAATGGGAATTTTTAAGTTCTGCCTCTCTGTTTCTCTCCTTCTTTAATGTTGTCAACACTTTCTTGTTGGCTTAATGCAAACGGGATTTAACTAATATGCATTTATATTTTTACTGTCATGGTTCACATCATGGTTAAAGACAAGTAATCTGTAGCCTACCAGCAAGCTAGAGGCAGAAGGGGCAGTGAGAGAAGAGTTTGTGTTTTACAGAAAACGAAACTTAAACACTTCTTCAAAGGATTTAAAATGAGAACCAGATTGGTTTTTGCATGTAAATGACCCATGTGTTTATCACAGCAAGAGACTGGTAGATTTGGACACATCAACCCATGACAAATAGGTCTCAGGGACACTGCCTGAAGCCTTCTCCTGTCCTAAGGCAGTGCAAAGCAGAAAAGTTCTGCCTGACATCTTTTAATCCAGGTCATTTAAAAGAAAGGAGAGGTTTTGATTGAATGGAGAAGAGAATATCTGATCACAGCTTCTGACTGGATTTTATATTTGGGATAATTGAGACAGAGAAGATACAAGTAAGTCCAATACCACCCCAGCTAATGATGGAAATCAGCTCTTGCAACACATTCCTGTTTTCTGCCCATATCCCCTCCCAGTCTGTCTGGAAACATTGATTACAGAGGTTAAACTTTTATAAATGTAAAAAATAAAAATAAGGAATCAGGAATGAATAGCAGGATCAAGTTATTCTTTGTTTCCCTGAAAAGGGGAGAAAAAACACTTCCAGTTAGTGCTGCTCATTTTGATAAACAATAATAGTATTGAAGAGGAAGACAATGACCTAATTGAAGACCTCCTAAAACAAGTAACATGAGCTCTCTGCATCATACACACTCAATGCAAATGACCACATATTGCACTGGGACAGAGGAGGGAAGGCAGGAACTCAGTAAGTGCAAAAGACAGGACAGTTTACTTAATGATGGGCAGTGATTTTTTCTAATATATAGGTCATTTTTTGAATTAAGAAATTTTTGAAGCCACTTTCTGTATGGAAAATATGAGAAGGAAACAAGCAGATTAAACATTTTTTAACTTTTCAAAATGATTCTATTTGGATTTCAATTTAAAACAATTTTTCAGGTTTCCATCTGACCAGTAAATTGTTCTCTGAAGAAAGGACCTTATACCACATTGGTATACTTACCACGTCTACAAAATGAATATGACTCATATGATTTTAACTACCTATAAACAGTAGATCTGGATACAGTAACATCCCTTGAACATGGGACAGCATCATCACCTAGATTAACATTGGTCATCTGAGGCTCTGTTGTATTTAATTGCTTTCCCAGTACTGCAAAAAGTCCATGATTAAGCTGAGAATTAAAACCTGATCTGAAACTTAATTCAGAAACACGTACTTCATCTCCTATTCTGAATGGATGCTGAAAACAGCTGATGGAGCATTACACCTCGTTCTATCATCTTTTAATGGAGGGCACTCAGAGACATAAGGCTAGATCTGCGTTTCTGAGACTTTCATATCATAATTCCTTGGCTCCTTTCAGATCAGAAAATATACTTAACAGTTGTTATAACCTTGCTGTGGAAAACCCTACTTTTTAAAATGTCCTGTAAGGAATTGCAGAACAGAGACAAAACGGAGCAAATAAGAGTAAAGAAAGAGGCAAAGGAAAGAAAGAACAGCTTGCCCAAAGTTGTTTATCAGTTCCCCGAATAGTGATATAGCAGGTTAAGGAGCCCTTCTCCAAATTCTGTGATGTTGAATATTCCCATCTGCTTTCATTCTGACTCCTTTAAGGAAAAAAATCTGGCTGATCTGAAAATGTTCAATACAAGTCCCATCTTTTAACTTTTTTCCTTTCACTTATGCTTGAATAGCTCGACTCTCTCACCTCTTCTTCTTTTTCTTTTCCCTATGTTGCACTTCAGTTTCAATTATGAAATACTCAGCATGATTTTCCTGTGCTGTTAGAACTATTCTAATATCTTGTCAGAGGTTAAGACCACAGTGGAAAGACAAGAATGGAAATAGCGGGGGAAAAGAAAGAAAACACTCCAAACCCACAAACCCTACGACTCTTGAATGGTTGAGAAATATTTCTTTGAGATGGAAGTGCTATATTGTATGGCAGAAAGCACAGCTGTGCAGAACAAAACCAACAATGTTTTGGCACTAACAGGGGGCAGGAATGTCTATGGAAAAAACTCAGGAATACAAACTAAATGCTGGTGGAAAGCTGGAGTAGAGTTGTGCTGAAGAACTGTGTGAAGTAACTAACGGGGACTAAATTATTGTGCCTGCTGAGTTCTCAAACCATGATGCATAGGACTGACTGCCTTCCACTGCCTCTGTATTTAAATATTAATAGGTAGAGCAGGGTATTGTCAGTTTAGAATCATGGAATCATAGAACAGTTTGGGTTGGACTGGACACCAAAGATCATCAAATTCCAATCCCATGCCTTGGGGGTTGCGTAACACAGAATAAATTTGCACTTCTTTGGGCTCTTGTTCTTAGTATCATCTGAAACTAGAGAACAGACCAAGCTTCTGATGAAAACCATAATAACCTCTAACCATACTATGCAATTTAAAGTGATCAGTAATAAGAACCAATAGAATGATGTAAAAAGTAGTGTAGAAGATTAGTCTCAGTAGTTCTTCAATGGTATGAAAGACACTCTTCTAACTGAAATAGAAGTGACAGTATAATGTATCTTGATTCTTACATCATTAAAATGAGACTTACTCCAAGGCTTTCAGAGAGACATTGGACTTTTCCATATCCAGCTTTTGCAGTTTATTGAAGCTGCCAAGTCAGCAAAAACATTGCAATATTTCATTCAATGTGTTCTAATTCTGCTGAAAAATCCATTCAATTTTCCTTTAAGATTTTGAGATTCTCTTATATGAATCTGTCATCAGTGAAAAGCATTGTTATTCAAGAGGAAGACACAGCATGTCTCTCTGACAAATATCAGAAAAGGCCCTTGGTAACAGCGATGTACTTTATTTACTTATTTGTGCATTTATTTATTTAATTATTTTACATGCTTGCATCCAAGAGGCCTCTTATCATACAACACAGCATGGCAACATCGTGTGGATATTTCCCTTAGCTGGGCCATTCCTCCCACCACATGGCTCCGATGTCCCGCAAGTTGTCATTTTTAAATGTTCGCATCAGTTCATCCCTCAAAAATTCAGGACCTTGCAGTATATAATGTCTGCCCACGATCTTGATCTTCCTGAAATTTAGATTTCAGCTGTCAGCTGAATGGCAAACTTCTCATTGAAATGTCATTTCACGCACTGCTAGGTTTCCTCTTCTTCCCCACCCTCTCCCTGTCACTAACAGAGCTGTTCTGAGTCTAAATAGTCCTGATCTACATGACAAAAGGGTAACAAGACTTAACTAGAGTGCACATTTCATCAGATGCAGCATAGACTTTCAGGTAGGCAAATGCTGAGTGCTATCTGATACCCAGATTATTTCTCTAAACGTATTGTGGACATCCTGCTTCTACTCTCACACATTTTCAATGGCAGATGTAGCTCCATGGGCTGCAAGTTATAAGTTTGGACCTATCCAGACCTTCACCTTTTGGGAAACAGCTGTCACAGAGGCAGAACATATCCAATGTGAGTCAAATAAACATGTAGGAAGAAAATCCCTGGCCAACAATCAACCAGCTGGCAAACCCTGGAAAAATCCCATGTAGAATCTACATTTTTAGATAAACTCTTAGATAGATATACCTCTCTTTCTACTGACAGGTTCTTAATCTCATTTTAAATGCCTAAATGTAGTGTGGATTAGTTTGGGTTTAAAGAGCCTACATTTGTGAAACAGGTGCTATAATGGATCACTGAGGTTTGTGAACTACCCTTCTTGATTGATTACAGGTAGATTTAGGTGCTTTTCTTCTTTCATTGGTGGTGTGACTGAAACATCCATACAAGAGAGTCTAGTGACATTTCCAATGCCGAAGTGTCTGACACTTCTAAGCAGGGCTGCTGGCTGTGCTGCCCAAACAGAAAAATTTTTAAAACAGACATTCAAGGCATGGTGGGGTCCCCTAGATGTTTATGTGTCTGTTAATCCCATCCAGATTGTTTTGAGAATCAATCTGGAGCAAGACTGTTTATCTGATCTTGTTGCAGTATCTCTGATGTGTATGTGCCATTGCCAAGAGCCTTTCTCCCACAGGCTACTTGAGAGCTCAGCACCTAAAAACTGGCCTCATGCTGGGCCTGGCCAGACATGGGAAGCCAGGTCTGAGAGTCAGTGCAGCATTATTATTCCATAGAGCTACCAGACTACTGTAAGGAAAACTTGATGCCTATCTAAAACTTTTTTTTTTTTTTTTTATTCTGCCCCAAGAGTCCAGCCTTGTTAGCATGGCATGAACTAGCAGGAATTGTGAAGTGGTGCCTTGGCTCCTGGGACAGAGAAGCTGCAAGCTGGTCAGTGCTTCTGGTTCAGCATGGCTTGCTCTGACTTATCTCTCAGGCTGGATAAAGCTAAACTGCCTCAACCTAGATCTGTGCCAGAGCTAATGATCAGCAAATCCAATTAAACTGCACTGGGATCTGGACTCTCTCACATCTTAGTAGCTCAGATACTTCTGTATTGCTGAGGTAGATGCAATCATGAGTCAGAAATCAAATCCCGTTTCCTCTGTTGTATTCTTTATGCAATGATACTATAAAGGGGGAAAAAATACGTAAACTCCAGACTGTGCTTCCTCAAGAACAATGTGGTTTCTTTGACATGAATAGGAATTAGCCAGGGGAATGATTACCATGAGCTGTAGTGTTACTAGGCACGTTAAAGTTAAGACAGGTTTACACATTTTTTATGTAAAGACATAGCTAAGCTTAAACAGAAATCCAATCAGGGAAATCCTACAGGAGCAGGAGGCAGTAACAGACCAGCACAGTCTCTCTGCAGATTTAAAAACCTGTGATATTCCCTGGTTCTGGACCACTCCCAAATAGCTTGCCCAAGGCCATGTAAGGGGTGTGTGATGGACAGGCAACATCCCCCAGCCCCAGCACAGCCCAGCACTGGTACTGCCTGGGCCCTACTGGTACTGCTCTGGATTGCTCCAAGAGCAGCTTCTGTCTGCCTTAATGGAAAGAGTTATTACAACTGATGCCAAAAGGTCCTGCTCATGAATACATCTTCAACAGGGGGATCAATAGGACTCATATGCATTGCATATGTTCCCCAGGTCATCTCTTCCAGCTATTGATATTGATTTTTTGTTTGTTTAATAAAATAACTTAAGAATAGTCTGTATTGAAACTCCAAAATTTAAATGCAAACAACTTCCTAAAGTAACTAAACTAGAAGAGATTAAAAAGAAAGAGGAAACTCATAACTTTGACATTGAAATACTTTTTTTTTTTTTTCTGGCAAGTGCTTTCTTTTTTAACCCAAAGAAGAAAAATCTAAGACTATATATTTTTCTCTGATGTGTTAGCAAGACTACTGATTGGTATGTAAAGAAATGCTGCAGGTTAAAGACTAGGGTTATTTGTGTCAAAAATACTATGACTCTGTGCTGCTGCTGCACTGAAAACCAAAGTAAGTTTTAAAATGAGTACCTTTCCCCTGCAGAGATTTGTTTTTTTTTTTTTTTTTTCCCTGATGTTCCAGGTCAGAGAGCAACTACAGCAAGAGGTCAAAAAATCAAAAACCAACCAACGAACCAACCAAACTCCCCCTCCCAAAACAAAACAAAACAAAACACCCTAACAAAACAAACAAAAAAAGGGGGGGGGGAAGGGAAAATAACACATGCTATGTTAGTCTTCATGTCCTCTAACCTGTGTTTATCATGTCTTCAACAAACACAGCAAATACTTGGAAGGAAACTATTATTTGTAAACAGAGATAAGGTGCCCAGAGGACTGTTTACAAGCAGAAATGTAAATTTTTATTGCAGTCTGAAAAAGATCAGTTATCTTTTCATAAAATATATATTTATACTGGAAAACACTCTATTTGGTGATTTTTTTCATGCTGGTTTTCTGTTGTCCTGCTGTTTGGCTTCATCCTTAGGTGATGGAGGTAGATTTTTTCCCATTGGTCACTGAGAATCTGCACCATTTCACACCAGTTTTATCCTCCTTAAAGTTCTTTAAATCAGGCTTTAAATCTAAAAGCTAGGAAATGTGTTGTATTTTGGTCATTTCCTGGAAGTGAAGTGTTTCATAGTCAAATTGTGCCTGAAAAGAAACTGGTCTGGCAGCAAATGACAGCTCCTGGTTTCAAACCCTTGCTCTTTGCACAGAACAGACTGGGAGCTCCTGCTCTCCTGCTGAGCTCTTCCCTATTCAGGGGGAGCTTTCGGGGAAGTGTGAGCTATCTTGTGCTTTTCCAGCATAGCAGCACAGCAGACCATGCGAGAGGAACAAAAAAACCTCTAAACAATAGTATGGCAAACTTCATAGCTGCTGGTGACTCTGAATACACCATGCAGGAAAGAGCCAATTCAGATGCTGGCCAAAGTGAAATTCCACAACATGGTGCCAAATCTGATGAGTTTTTTGTTGTTGTTGTTTTTGCTTTGTTTGTTTGTTTGTTTGTAGACCTCAGCCTAATCTTTCTAGTGGTTACTTATAGGAATATAGAACATTACCTATAGAGTGGCAGAATTTTTAGTATTAATTACGAGCCCTGCATCATGGAGGCATCCAGCCCAATATCTACATCCAGCAGCACCTCCCCAGAACAAAGCAAAGACCCTTCCCTATTTCCCCTTTCAATTTTGTCGACCTTGAGCAGGAAAACAGCTCATGAGAAGAACAGGAAAGAAGAGGGGCTATAAAGTCCATGACAATTATGTTCAGGAAATGTAGGGGTACAAGAAGTGGAGTGTAAAGGAAAGATGTGCCATTGGGACAACTTCCTTAAGGAGAAAACAGTTTAAGTGTTTGCTGCTGGAAGTAGATGGCTTCAAGCTTGGAAACAACATTGATTAACATTCTAAGCAGCTCCGGCTGCCAGTGAGAAAGACAGATAATCTCACCTTGAGCCTCTGCATATTGTTGCTTTTCTGATTATTCTTCCACAGGGTCAGAAGGAAGTCATAATATTACAGTGCTGTTAGAGGTTTTTCATTCCAATTAAAAGGTGAGTCAGCAGCAATGTATTTCTTTCAACCTTGACAATTAGAACCAGCTATAATAGATTTGCTGTGTAAACATAAGAAAAACCCAGTCAAAATAATCTACTCATTATAGTTTGTTATCTAATGGATTTATTACACACATTTATTACAGGTATTTATTTTGTGCTGATTTATCAGTCCACTACTTGAGGAAATGACAGGAGAGCAAGAATCATAATCCAATTTCTAATTCTTCCTCCCAGGCTGGGGGTACAAGAAATTAAGGTAAGTGTGGGTATTTGACAGTCACACTACCTGGCATCATGCAGTGTGGAGTGATTGCTTTGTCCATTTCTTTCCCACCCGTGCAGAATAGAAGACCTCAATCTACCAAACAAAGGAATAAGGAAATCAGCAATCTAAAATCTAGGTATCTAAGCTGTGTTAGTCACATCAGCTTTCACTAGAGTCAATAGAGAAAGATTATCTTCTGAGATGATTAATCCGAGCCTGAGAGAGGTGTCTGAAACAGAAGGGATTTATCACACTCTCTGCTAACTAGAGAGGGAGCTTGGACAAGGAGGTCAGATTGAACATGTACCCTGTAGATAGCTAAGGTCAGGGAGATGAATGTTTGCCTACCCATTCTTTATCGAGGTGGACTCTCATTAGATGCACTTGTTGTATTTAGAGTAGCAGAGTTCTGTCTCTATTGCTGCACAGACAGCAAACTTCAGTAATATTAATCAGAAATGTCGCTAGTCCCTTATTCTGGACGTACCTCTCTGCAACTGTGTAATACAAACTGCACTATAACCAGCACCATTTCATCTCTCTGAAACACAATGACTTTGGCAGAGAAACACTGCAGCCATTTAAACCCTGGTGAAGCAGAAAGGAGTCAGAAGTCTTCACTTGCCTAAAGATGCAATGGAAAGAGATGGAGACGGAAACACATGAAAAAAAAAAGAGGGTTGCTCAAACTAAAAACACATGTTGAAAGTCATCTAAGCAACCCCCTTTGTTCAGTCAAAATTGGCTGGGAATGAGATTCGTCACTCAGATGAGCACAGGTAAGACAGCATTGTAATTATACATTGTTGTCATCTATAATATGGTTATTGGACCTTCCGCACATTGTAAATGAAGGCTTAGATTTTTATAAATCTTTTTGCTCCACGAATTCATAGGGATACTCCTGAGAAATACAAAGCTTATATTTATGCTTAAAATTGCAAGCGTGGTTTGCTTAAAAACTGATGAGTTACTGCAAAAGACAAAAGGGGCAGGTCAAAATTAGAAATGCCTAGCTAAGGCCCAGAAATCCCTCAGGGTTATAGCACAATACCTCTTTCTTCTTTCAAATAGGAAAGATCTATTCACAAGACTATGCTGGAACTGGTGCCACGCTCCTGAGCAGGGCCCATGAAAATGGCCAGGCTGCAAGGCATATTGAGTATGAGCTAAGGGCAAACCAGAGGTATCATCACAGCCTTCTGGTTCTGCTTCCTTCCCCTGCTCCTTCCCAGCCACCAAATGTGCCGCGTTTCATACAGAATCAGTTGGGGAATATGAGCAGCATCAGTTCAGTTTGGTAAAATCCAAGAGCACAACATTGCTTGTGCAAGGCAGGGACACCGGGACTCCCACTTGGTCTGACTTCTAAATGTCCAATATAAAAAAGATGAGTGTCTAGCAGGAATGTTCACATGATCTGGGACCTGGTGTAAAGACATTCACAAGGGACTTTCTGCAACCAGTGGCCACGGCTACACTGAGCTTTGTCATTCAAAATCTGTTCTACATGCTAGTCACATATTTCAGTAGCTCCCTGACTGGGTGTGAGTATCTCCAGTAAAAGCAGACTGTTTCAAATAAAATATGCCAGTGGGAATCAAAAGCAGAGTTTGGAGAGGGTCACACCTCAGGCCATGCTGGGTCTTCCTTAGGCATGTGTTTCCACTTCGAGTGAAGTTAGTCTGAAAGTTGTATGGAAATGGTAACCACCTCCTGCACATGCAGTGAACTTGAAATTTCTGTCAATTCTTTCCCTGGTTTAATGTTGAAGAAAGAATAACAATGCCTTTAATTGGTTCCTGTGTCCTGGGAGCTTCTGGTATGTAAGAAATACCTTGAGGAACTGGCTACTGATCTATTACAAAAAGTGAGCAAATTTAGCCAAAAATAAAAACCCCAAACAAAACATTTTCAGAAGAGTTCTGTGCACCAAGTGGTTTTCAGCCAGCTCCACCGCTAATATCAGGTTACGGCCTTTCATAACATTCTGCATTTCAGAAATCTTCTAATGTGCACATCCATTGTCCTGCAACAAGTTAACTTTCTTGCCTAGCTGCTTGTTACATCTGTCAATCATGTGTGAAAACCCATGCCAGAAAGTAATCTAATGCCGCAGTTGTACTCAATAGCAGTGATAAGGATGAACTATAAGGCTCAAAGGACTTTGGTGGCAGCAAACTATCCACAGCCTGAATCCCACCATTTCCTCTCAGGCTAACTTTCATTAAGCCTTTACCAGCAAAAGAAAAGAAGAGAACCTGAACAAAATAGAAAGAAACTAATATTAAAATGTGAACTTCTGACAAGAGATGAAGCAAGTATCTACTTGCACACAGGATTTTTTTCATAATCTTGCAGGGAGAGAGGAAGGTGGAGAAATTTAAGCAGAAGATATAATTCTCCATTTTCCATGTACTCTTGACTCCTATCTGTATTCCCAGAAATAAAACAAGCTTGCTCTGTTGCAAAACATGAATAGTTTTGCATTCAGTGGGCTGAGCCATGCAGGTGCCTCATGCTGGGACAGTTGGAACCCAGTGGGAAGGGATTTAAGAAAAAACCAAACAACAAAACAACAAAAACATACCTACCCCACTCCCCAAAAATAAATAAAAAATAAAAACCTGGGAAAGTAACAACTTTATTTAGGCTCTTTCCTGCCTTTATTTATACCTGAGCCACTGGGAACTATCTCACTTTACAGGGGAGGGAGACAGATGGAAAGATGTTCATGTTCTAATTTCTTTTTCCTTGTCTGACTACTAATATAATACATTTTATCAGCACATATATCTAAGGCCATCTCAACAAATGGATCACAACTACAGCTGGAAACAAATCAAACAAACTGCTCTACAATCAGTGGAGTTATTTGTGATTTAAACCAGTGAAGAGTATTTGCCATTATATTTCTTCCCTAACTTTCTAAGGAAGAATAATGTAGTAGTAGTAATAATAGTGATATACAGATGGAGAGGTGGGGGTTGGGGGAGAGAGCCTAAAAGCCCTCAAGATGCTGACCACTGGAATGAGACAGTGCACTCCCTCTTCAGCCTGTTCAGTAGAAAGTCTGGCCATGCTGGAGACCAGGGCTGCAGCTGTGATCAGATGAGCAAAATGCCAAGTGTGATGTGTGTATACCACCTACTGGGTGGCCTTGCTGCTTTACGCTCCACAAATCCAGACTAACGCACCCTTCTAGCTGTCAGATTTCCCCCACTGCACCTGAGGCAGGCTGATCACGACAAGACACCACTGTATCAGTCAAACAGGATGGCATCCTCATGGCCAGCATCACAAACAAGCCAAAAGAGGGATGTCTTGGCAATGTAATTTAGGTAATCTTCAGGAGAAAAACAAAACAAAACAGAACAAAAAGAATAGTAGCAGTAGTAAAGGAACAGAGGCATCTTAACACCCCTACCCTTTCCCATAAACCTGCATGTACAGCCTGCTGCAGTACCAGCTCAGAGGCTGGGAGCGATCTGGTTAATACGGTCACCTCCCTAAGGAGTCATGTTGGCCCACTCAGAGCTGGCTGCAGCACTTCTCAGCAGGGTGACACAGGATGCATACCCCCTCTTATTTTCCCAGGGTTTTCACAGCTCTTTTCAATTAGGACTGAGACAAAGCTAATTTATTAGATTAAATGCATACAGAAATTTCTCTTCCCCCTCTACCCCATGGAAAAGAAGTATTTGAAACAATGTCCAGAAATTTAGATACAAATACACTGTAGATTTTGACAGCAGTTTCAGCACCAGCAACTGGGTTCAGAATTTTTTTTCATAACTGGCTATCATATTGGCACCATGCATAGGTTTCCTGAGCTTTCTATCTGGAGGGAAAAAATGTAGGAGAAAAGATTTAATTAAAAAAAGAAGGGGGGGTGGGGATTGTGATCACTAACATAACACACATTTTAATTAATATTGGATTATGTTCCCCCAGAAATCATGCATGAAACATTTTAAATAGATACATATAAATAAGAAAGATCTTTCTTACCTGAGGGCAAATCTCTCATTTACCTAAATCAATACGTATTGATTTATGGATGATGTTTGTGTCTTTATGTATTACATCAGCTTGGACTGATCCCTTGGCTTTTCTTACTAGAGTCACTAGTTTGCCATAGAAGATAATATGCTTTGTTCAAATATGTGTTGAAGGCAACAGAAACACTGCTCAAACACGCATCATCATTCATTTTTCCTAGTCAATATTTAAGACAATAATACCTCAGGTTTAGGTGCTCATATAATTTAAATCAGACACAAATGCAAGTTCAGAAAAAAAAAAAAAAAAAAAAAAGGCCTGGATGGAAGGATGGACCACATGGAAAATCCAAGTGTGTGTGTAACCTAGATAGGTTTTGGCTTTACATTTCATGGAAAGGTTACCAAAATGTCAGCCTGTCACATCTTATTAACAGTAATAATAACAACTTACACTTTCAAAGGCAAATGCCATCTGTGGATCTTAAAGCTCTCAGCAAACATTAGCACACCAGCCCTGGAAAGACAATGCCTTGCTTTTTACCTAGGGAGAACCAAGGTAGAAGGAGCAGAAAGAAAGGACAAGGACTCCAGACATTGCCTGGAGATGTATCAGAGGTGAGAGCAGAGAGTGCAGAAAAGGCAGACCTCACAGAGGAAAACGTTGGAGTAGCCAAGGCAGAGTCAAGTGCTACTGGGGAAGGCTGTCTACTTATTTTGATACCTTTTATTTTTAAATCATATCCAGATATGGTGTAAATCACGGCTAAACTGGATTATACTAAAGTGCTATACGCAGTCCAGCCCAGTTGTCCAGTAAGTATCAGCAGAGATTGGTAACAGATTGGCAGTGGGTTTTTTGATCTGCTTCATTCTTTCCAAATGCTGCAGATGTCCTTTGCTTAATAAAGCCCCAACCAAAAGCAAATCCAGCAATAACTTTCACTAACTTGACTCTAATTGAACTGTCGTGCATGTAACCATTCCAGAGAAATGGTGATTCCCACAATCAGCTGAAAGGAAAGAGGCTGCAGGAAAAATAAGGCAGAGACACAGATAAGAAGATTTTATTCAGCTTTATTTGACAAGTTTTATTACACCGAGAAAACATAATGTATCTAATCTCTTTGCAGCTGTTGCAGCCCTTCAGCCTTTATTACTTAAATCCTATTAGATATAAAATTGTTTCTATTTGTCAACGGCATGATATCTTCTTTTATTATTATTATTATTATCATCAGAGAGTCTTGCAAGTATGGCCATGAACATAATTTCTAGTCCATCTTCTTACCAATAGTTAAGGTTACCCTGTAATGTTTGCCTGTTTAAATTACATACTTTTTCAAAAGGCCTGGAGAACGGTGTGCGTTGTTAGTATACACACAGTGGCACTAAATAAAGCTCAGCAAGTAACGAAAACCTCTGCAAACAAACCGGTATAGCTAATTATTTCTATTATGGGTGCTGCAATTCCAGTCATATTGGGCTCAGCTGTATACTTACCCACATGAAGACCTTGAAGCAAAGTCTTTCATAACTGTACACAGGTTTTTCAATTTGTCACTTGTATAACTTTAATTCCCTATTTTTCACAGAATGATGAAGGATATTCTTTTTCCAACAGGAATTCCCACTATTGCCAATAAATAATGCTGTTGCATTTCCTGTTTCTCTCCTTGTCCCTAGGATAACCCTCACTGTGATTCATCTGACCCTCTTTTAGTAGGATGAGAGGGGTGCTCCATCAAAGTGTCCCCTTGGAAGCGCAGTCTGGTGGCACATGGAAAGCCATGACAGTTCACCACCCAAAAGCCCTTCTCAGAAAGTATGTACACCTCATTTCCACTTGCACACCAATTCATTTTTGAGGCAAAATATTTTACCTTCGGGGAAAGTGAATTGTTAGCTTCACTGCCAATGAAAGTCAGAACACGTCAACATTAAAACTCTGTTACAGCTGTTTTCAACAGATGATTTTTGAACAGATGTTCTTGCAGTGTCAGCAGGTTAGGGCAGAGAAATGGTAGGAGAAACATTAAGGCATTGTATCTTGCCCACAAACCTCCAGGAGAATAGAATTTAACATTAGCATCTCCCCAGATGCCTGCTCTTGGCTGCACTGGGAGCATCATATTCATCCTGCTAAAAAGGGCACTTTCATGCTGAACAAAATTAGTATTTGAGATTCCTAGTGCCATAAAAGTTTAACAAATGAGTAAGACACTGATTCTGGATGCATAACAATAAGGAGGGGGAGTTGTTTTCTCTTTTGCCTATTGTTTTTTATTGATATTGTAATCTCTTTCTCACTTTTTATTAGTTTAATTTTCTTGTGTGTAATTTTGTTTTTATGGAGCAGATTCGTCCCTGCTGTACCTCTGGTAGGATTTCAGGAGAGACAAAGACATCTCTTTGTTTTTTCAAGAGATAAATAAAACATTAATACCTTTCTCAAAGCTTTCATATTTAGATGTTATGGGTAATTTTTCTGTAGCTTCTCTTTATTGACTATAATAGTCATGGCCAAGATGCAGCTCACGGGTAGTTCATGATCTGCTTGCTTATCAAATGTTCTGATTTTCTGACTGCATATTTTCATATGCTGAAATGTGAAAGGCATTAATTTTGGACAGCAATATGTATGGAAATGAAATGAAAAGTTCAGGAGCTAAGAGTCTCTGCCTCAAGCAGGAACAAGACACTGTGAGGCAGCTGATCTCTGGTAACTCACTTCCAGAGGAGGCAAAAGCTTTTCCCTTGCAGCTCTCCTGCTGTACAGCATGCAGTGTCTCACAAAATAAACTCCGTCAAGCCAGCGGCCAACATACTAGAATGATGGGCAGCCCACCAAGGTGGGTAGCAGGGAGTCAAGAAGCTGGATGAGATCACAGACATAAGACTGAACACATCCAGAAACAATCATATTTTCCAAGAGGAAAAAAAAAAAATAAAAAATGTACAGGCAAAAGTAGGTAGGGGTATGTTTTGGAGAGGTGGAAGTCATACAATTCATGAAACTGAGAATCTTGGTAAGTCATGGCAAGTAAATCTTACATCTTAAGGATCTTACATTAATCTTTTCTTTTAGTGAACTATTGGATCTATGTTTTCAGGCTGTATTTCTGACAGTCAACCACGGTTTAGAGATAGAAAGTCCAAGGAGTGACTACAGAAAGCCACGATAATGCAGACACAATCAGAACTGAACTGCTGAAGGAGATGGATCTCTTCCAAGCACATAGGTCTAAAGAAAAACCTGAGCACCTAAAACAGGACTTGAAAGCTTTCTTCATTTCTAAATCTTAAGCTGTGAAATAACACTAATTAAGCAATCTAGTTTTTGCAGCATCTGATCTCATTAGGCATTTGTATTTTTGATCCAAAAATTCCCAGGGTGGGTTTTTAACAAGCTATGACCACCTAGACTGTTTGTGTGCTGCCCACTCTTTGTGCAAGGAAAACAAAGGACATGTGCAAGGACACCCTTCAAAGATCTCCAACCAAAGCCCATGTGGTGGTTTCACACTGATGGGCAGCTAAGCTCCACCATGCTGCTCCCTTACTTCCCTTCCTCTAAAGGACAGGAGGATAAAATATGATGAAAACTGGCTCATGGATTGAGATAAGGACAGGGAGATCACTCACCAATCATAATCGCAGTCAAAACAGACTCCACATAGGGAGATTAATGTAACGTATTGCTTATTGCTAATAATAGACTAGAGCAGTGAGAAACTAAAAACAAACTAAAAATACCTCCTCACCCTACCCCCATCCACCCTCCTCTACTTCCTCCCCCAAGCAGCACAGCGGAATGGGGGCTATGGTCAGTCCGTGATGCTTTTTGTCCCACCATTGTGCTCTGAGGGATGCACACAAAGACACCTACCTTCCTGGGGTAAATTCAACAGGACAAGCAAGGTCAAAGCATCAGTGTACTGAAGGAAGAACACGACTCTGTAGTGCAACAGTATATAGGAGGGGGTATTGGAGGCGACTGAGTCACATAGGCATTTTCTGTTGATTTATATCTCATTTATATATATCCAACAAAATTTAATGTAAAGTGCATTCCCAGTTTCTAGATCACTGAGTTATGCTCTTCCTTGCTTTTCTTTCCATCCCCTGGCAACAGGGCTGTTTGGTGCTGGGTTGGTGCCTATTTTGCTCAGAGACCCAGGCAAGTGAATTCAAATAAACGTAACCCATTCAAAATGACAGTGCTCATTACAAGTGGTTGCTAAAACCAGAGAGCATGGAGTGTTGTGTCTGGAAGCCACTGAATTGTTATGAAAAAGCAGTGTTTCTCCTCCTAGAACATTCAATGACTCAGTTTTCCTATTTTCTGTGCTTGAGTGAACATGCTGAAACTACTTTCCAATTAATAAGTGATGAGCTTTTGTTAGACTTTTCAACACTACAGACATGTTTTTAAGCACACCTGAAGTTTAATCATATAACTCCATCCTCTAAAGGTGAATTTATCCATACCATGATCACAATTCACAGTCTTTACAACATGAAGACCACAGGAAGAAGAGTGAACATCCAAGGGTCTTCTTGAGATTCCAGACAACTATAGCAGGATTTTTTTCAGTTGGTTAGGTATTTTTTCAGTTTTGTTTGTACAAAATGATAGTGTTTCTATTGTGTGTTAGGAGCAAACAAATAAAACATGGCATGCACCAGAGTATTATTCTGAGTATTAGCAGAATATAACATTTGTGCTTTGATATTTGATGCATTACACTCAGAGTGTGTCATTCAGTTTTTCAGAATCTAAAAATAAAAATAAAAAATGAGTAGTACTCTGAGCATGTGGCACAGTGCCAACTGTCCATAACTGGGACATTAAATAATTATACAGTACTTAGTACAGACAAACTTCAGTGCAAGCATTAACGAACAAATCTTTGTAATGCTTCTCTGAGAAAGAAACTGTATCCTCACTTTGCAGATGGAAAACTAAAAAGGCAAAATCTTTATTGTTCTGTAATAGCTATTACCAAATGATTATACTGTCAATCATTCATTCCAGCTTGCTTACACAAAGCATAATGCAAAAATTAGATGTGGTTTATGCTAAAAAAAAAATCTCAAAACTTAAAAACATAACTTTAAAAAAAAAAAAGTAAAAACTCTGCTTTTCTCTTAGGTCTGGATTTAGGCTAGAAATCTGCAAGAAACGAACGTATGTTATCAAAGACAGTATTATGCCCCCAGAATGATAACATGACTTTACAGAGACTGAAGTACTACTTCTGAAATGAACCAAGTTTAGTCCATCAAAATAGCCTAATTAATTTAATAAGATTTAATAGCAAATAATTTTGCTCATCTCTGGAGCATTTGCAAAACTGACACATGAGATTTAATTATACAGAACCAAGATTTTCAGGGGAAGGACCAGTGTCATCTCCAGCTTATGCAACTTACACTGTTCATAAAGTATTTCTGAGCACTGATTCCCATTAAAGTTACATCTAACACAACATTTTTATATTGAGGCTACAGAAGTGAGTCATTTCTTTATCAATATGGGTTTCGGATACAGAGGACCCTTCAAAACTGTGCTCTGTGTAGCAGAGAATACTTCATCTTTCCTGTTTATGTTATGACAGTGTTTTCAAGACCGCCACAGACCTGTGCCAGGTTTCAGCATACATTTCTCGTAAGTAATAGGATGGCTTAAAATAACTTGGAAGCCTAATCTAAATCATCAGAGCTGCTGAAAGAAATAATTTCACTGCACCTGGTAGTGAATTCCTGCCCGTTCTTTGGTCCAGCCCTTGCTGTGCCATGAGAGGGATGAGGGCACTCAGGAGAACACAGGTGTTTTTGTTGTTGCTGTCGGTTTGTTTGTTTGTTTGTTTTTTGTAAGATTTGTTTTTACCCATAGTAGCTCCCTGATCTGACTCATCGGACACCTACACCAGCATTGGGTCTGGCAAAAGAAGATGGGGGAACAAATAGTCTGTGATGAAATGAAAAGCAGCAGCACCCTTTTCTAGAGCAGCTTGGATTTAAACTGCATTAAATCCAACGCAAAACTGCAGCTATTGTGTCTGCCCCCCAATTAACAAAACAAACAATACAAAGGCAGCAGGAAAACAAATACGGCCAACAGTAAAATATCAGCTCAGTGATAGCTAAGAAAACCATACATCTCTCAGCTCTGTAATTCAGTCCTAATGAGCAGTCTGGCTGAAGCAACTGGGTATTAGATGATATTTGATTACTCATCAATTAATCAAATACATGGACAGTTTCACTAATTTTTCAGCCAAGAGGGGTTGTAGAGCTGTTACCATAAACACACATGGTAATGTTATGCAGTGATTCAGATAAAGAGATTTCAGTGAACTCAGCAGAGAAAGGATTTGGCCAAGGCTCAAAAGTATTCTTTTGTGGTTTAATGTGCCAAACAAGACTTGACTTTCTGGAAAACCACTGCGCTACTTTATTTTTATTATTTAACAAAACACCAAGGGTTTTGCTATCACCCCATTTGACAATCACTCCACTCCAGTTTTGTTTCTTATATATATATATATATATACATATACATATATATATATACACATACACACACAGACACACTTAACTGGTCCTTTTTTTTTTTCTATCAAAATTTCTTTTTAATTTTTTAATTTTTTTTTGAGTGTCTGACTTACAGAAAACCTGGCTTTCTATGCTGGTCAGACTTCTCTGTTTCACAGTGGATCTTATCTGAATTTAGCCAGCTTTATATACTGCTGTGCACTTAATTAGACTCTCCAACTGAGCTGCGTTTCATCAACATGTCAGCAAGGGATTTCAATGCTGGGAATGGTGGAATAAATTACTGATGCATTAACTAACTTGTATATCTGGTACAATAGCTATAGAAGGATAACTAGGAAAAAAATAATGGACCCAGATTTTTCTACTGGTTTTCAGTGCTGAGAACCAGGATGGCTTAGATTTCCTTTTCATCTTTTTAGAGTATTTTTGTTACATTTGTGATCCCCAATGCTGCACACTCCAGAAGCCTTCAGACATTTATCTTTCTTACTCCTTTGGCAGGCAGAAGACAAGCTCAGAGAGACTACAGGCTTTCAAAATCTAACTTGGGAGTGTAAGGTGTTAATCCCCTTTGATGTTTGCTTTCTGGTACCAGATATCACCCCAACTACTGGACAGTGTTAGGAAATATGCTTATGGCTTGGACACCCAACTCAGAAGACAGCATGTTAGCTTAAGCCGAGCTTGAGGCTGACCTTAGGTTACCAAGCCAATAAGAAGCTTTCAAATTTTTGGGGTGCTTTTGCCAGCTGAGAGTGGGAGGGCACTGAACACAAGAAGGTCAGCACTGCATCGCTTTGTTTCAGTGCACAGAAACCAGAGCTACAAGAGACACATTTTTTGCTGATCAAGATGGTCCAGCTTGATGTAAAGACAAAAGTGCATTTTTAAGCCTCATTTGACTCTGTACCTATTCTAACAGCACAGGAAGCTACCTTGATGTGGTGTGCAAGCCCACTGCATGAAAATTTGGTGTATATTAGGTCGTACTTTGTGCAGTGTGCACGATAAAATAAAAAGCAGAGTGCAGCAGTAAAGGTTGCCTGAGAAGCCTTAACTCTGCCCCATGCAGACTCATTGTATAGCTCAATCTTTAAAAGTACTACCTTTGTTAGAGTTAAAATGCTGCACTGAGATTACAGTCCACAGATTTTAACCATGTAAATATGTTCTTTCTCATTTAGTACACTACTAGATTTTCCTCTTATACGCAAACAATATTTTCATTAGCATTTTCCCAGAAAATCTAGCTGATTTTTTAAAGAACTTTTTTTTTATTACAAAATGTTGATTTCTGACTGAAGAACAGCTTTCAGTTTTGAAAAATGAAGAGTAACAAAATTTCAATCACTTTTCCCAGATTATTCCTTTCTGAGGGAATTTTTGCAAGCTTATTTTATACATGCGAGACTATAAAGCAGCAAATACTAACAACTGAAATATGTTGCTGCTCAATAAACTATCTGCCTTATGTCTTTCACATGAACCCAACTGCAGCATAGTTTTGAGACTTAAGTAGCTGAACTTGAGGGGATAGTAGCAAGGAATGACTGTCAAATGGAAGTCAGCATCCCTTTTATACACACACACACACTTAGGAAGCCCTTCCTTGTAGAAAGAAACAGATGATGAACTAAGAAGCAGACATGCCAGCAAGCTAGCAGAGAAAATAAATCCATTACATGAGCTATGTGGTAAACACACACTGGCAGAGAGTAATAAAAAAAACATTTCTTTCTATGTGAGAGGCAATTATGGGGGAAGAATGGAAACTGGTAGGGTACTGACCGACTTACTTATGGTAAATTGGAGGCTGGCAGTGACATGTATCCATCAGAGATAACTGGATCAGTAAGGTAACAAGGTGGTGGTGGTGGTGGGTAGTTATTCCCCACCATACAACAGTTCTGTACGTGGATCCCAATGGCAAATATTCAAACTCAAGATAGTTTCCTGGATATAACATTTCAAAGAGCCCATCACCTTTACAAAAATTTAACTGACAAAAATTACACCACCCAGCAGAAAGCATCTGCTTCTTCCCTTGCACAATATGGCAGCACTTTAACAGCATGACTATCATCAGTCTAGGCTCCATAAGGAAAAGGCGTTATTACATACACTTAACATTTCAGGAGGAACTGGTATAATCAGATGATGACTGCTCAGATTTCAGCTTTCACTCTTCCAAAGTTTTCAAAATAACAACAATTCAGTAATCCCCAAATGACTGTCTCTCTGTCAAAGTACGAAACAGAATGATGATAAAGCCCCCAGTGAGTCTTTTTTTTTGAAAGGGTCTTTCACTGGCTTAAGAAATACTTTGCCATTTTCTGTCCCAGCTATTTGCACTCAGATATGTTTGGGGATAATTTCACTTCAGACCCTGCAGCAGACGTCGAGCAAATAGAATGTATTGGCTGTGAATAGCTTTTATGTTCACCTCTCCCCATATTAACATTTAAATTATCTGGTCCCCTTGCTGGGTTTGATGGGATCTTTCTGACTAATGACCAAAGAGAAGTCTGAAAGCTTTCTCATTAGGTGGAGTGCTCCCCAATCACAAATACATCATTGAATATCCTCATATGTAGGTAAGTGTATTACCTAAGGGAAAAGTTCTGTAAAAAAGCAGCAGATCAGTAACACCCATCATCCAGTGGCATTGGTTCAGCCGTGAAATTCTCATGTCACCTCATGAGGGCTGCTGGATTAGGCTTGAAGGTTTCTCCAGTCACATAAACCCCGGTCCTGACCCTGCTTAGTTTGCAAAATCTGAGATCATTATTCAAGTAGCACAGCTTCAGGCTTATTGTGACTCTAAAATGTCTGCAGGGAGGAGGTGAATTGAAAAAAAAAAGTCATTCACTGAGCATGTTCTCTAGGCTGTCCTAAAGACAAATTTGCAAAGAACTTTCCTCTGAATGTTGATGTTAATATGTAACATGACAGATTAGCACTATAGGTTTGGGTAATGTAAAGACAAAAATTCATCTAGTTGGCAACTTTTTCCATTTTTTTTTCCTCAGATAATAGTATACTTTCAAAGGTTGGTAAATGCTCATAGCATCACTTCCCAAGCTGTGTTTTGTTTCTAAAGTACAGTATTTGCAGGAAGAAGTGAAGAAGATACAGGTTTCTTTTTCAATACTTTTTTTCCAGTTTTCCCCCAAAGCCAGACAAATCAATGATTTCCACAACATCCTTCAAGCATTTTCACAACTACCCCTTGCATGAAAAATCATACCCTGTTTGTTTTGAATGTGGCCTTCACTCTTTTCATTTACCACTCCTTGCTCCCTTTTTCCCTTGTGCCTGTTCCTCATGGAAATCTGTCTTTGGTAATGTGACACAGCTATGCAAGAGGAAGATGAATTTTGGGGGTTGGTAGTACAAGAAGAGACATTAAAATGCTGCCCATGGAAAATTTGCCTTCCCCAGCCCTTTCAAGTTACTTGAACCATGAAATTTAAGCTTCACGTAGTAGGCTGAGTGATGGTCATAAGCATATACGCATGCCCAAACCTATGGAGGCGATGCTCACGTCTGTAACTGTCTCGGGAGCAGGAGGGAGGCTGTTGTGTGGTGGACACCCCTGGGATACTGAGTGAGCAGCAGTGAGGTGGGAGGCAGGAGCCAACCATGAGGAACTCCATTTCCGCAAGAGAAACTCAGATAGAAAGGTAGCTATTTTTGAAAACAAGTACAGAAGAGATAAATAGCAGGTGCTGCCAGAAGCCTTTACACAGACGCAGGCTGATGTCCCATTCTATCATCTTGCTGGGCATTAAACACCTCTCTTGCCAGCATGGAGTGCCAGACCCTTCCTGTGGCTCCAGGGACACTTCAATTCATATAGAATCACATGTCTTTCCCAGGGAGCCGAAGTGCCTCTGTCATTCTCCCTTTCTTCCCGTGTGGAGGTCAGGATGAGCTGGGCATTTGTCACTTCTGGCTCCAGCTAGTTCAAACCCACAGTCTGTCTCTTCCATATTTCAGGCCACTGCTTTGTTATCATCTCAATCCCCACCTCCTTCCAGTGCCAATGTAAGGCTTTGGTATCATCCTGCAAAGCACTGAAAAGATCAGAACAAAACAGATTTAGAGACTACATTTGAGTGTAGCTGAGACTGCTGGGGTCCTTTGGGATGAAATGAATGAGGAAGCCTGGCACAGTCTGTGAGTGAATTAAGGGTGATGGATACCCTGGCTGAAGGATCTGGGCACTGCAAAACTCCTAGAGAAAGGGGAAAAGAAACAGAGCTTCTTCACCTTCAGGAAGCATTTCAATGTTCCTTGGGTGATAAAGTCTTTCCATTTTAGCAATATTCTTAACTTCCACCTTAGCATCACGAGCCTTCCTTTTCCCTCCTCCAAGATCCCATTCTAACTATGAAGAGAAATGAAACAGCAAGTCAGTGCCGCTGTCAGAATTTACCTTAATGACATCTACTGTCTTCCATGACAGATACTGACCAGATACAAAAATAAAATTAATGTAAACGCGGCAGAAGAATCTGCCATTAATTTAGTGAAATGATAACATGAGAATAATTTCTCAACATTTGTAATCCTTCTCAATGGCTCTGGCTTTCCAACCTGACCTAGATGATGCCTGAGTGCAGCACTGCCCTCTCCTGGATGTTGAATGCCCTGGATGTTGAATGCTCTTCAGACCCTTATAAGCAGTTAAACCCGGGAAGTATCATTGGAGATGGGAGGAAAAAAAAAAGAAAAAAAAAAAAAAAGGGTTTCAGGGTTTCACACAAATATGAGTTAACCTTTCTCAGGAAATCATTTGTGCTGGTGTGGGTTGCACAAACTGCCCCAAATCCTTCTCTATGTCGCTGCTCAAAGATCAGTCCCAAAGGTGCCTGAAGAAGTTAATGAGATGACAATTTCTAAAGGTTGTGTGCTGAGTTTTCTGGTGACACATGGAGCACACCTGAGAGAGCCTTGCTTTGTCTTACTGTGAAAGTGGTGTAGATGTTGGGAGAAAGCTTCCAGTCAACCCAAAGAACATCCTTCTGCAAACACCCACCTTATCCCAGCCACTCACACTCAGCACTGCAAACATTCACGAAATCAGTGACTGAGTCAACACTCCAAACAAAATGAATCGCCGACCAAAACAGTGATTTTAGTCAACAGCTTAACATAGGGAATATAGGATTCCCCAGCAATTCCTGGTAACCAGACTTCTTGTTGGAAGAGGTCTTCTGATTATTTTGAATGTATCTTGTCATCACTGCCCCACCTTGGCCTCACTCAGCAGAATTCTGGGAAATATCTCTAAGTATAGCAGGAGATACTCAACAACGATTCTTTACCTTCTGTACTGGGCTGCTATCACATTATTCTCTATTTTAAAGTATCTGAGCTCAGAAAAGAGAAGTTCAAGAAAGAAGGATAAGAGACATCAGAGATGGTCTGAAAAACAACCCAGCAGCTGTTCAGCCAATGTGCACTGTATACAAATGTTGGAGTTTATTCCTATTTTCTTCCAAAGCCTTAGTTTTCATCCAGTTTTACTGTCAAATGACAAACAGCAAGGAACAGCCACAACACCCCACCTCCAGCTGTGATAATTAATAACCTGTCAAGACAGGGATCTGGCTGCCTTAGGAAATCTAATGCCTGGCTAGAGGCAGTGAAAAATACTGAAAAAAACACAAGGAAGGAAAAAAGTGCACAATTAAGAAGCTATGATCAATAGGGAAAACAACACCAAACCACATCTTAAATAAAATAATCTCTTTCTATATGCATATATATTTAAATGGAGTTAAAGCTTGTTCAAGGACTCTGTTTTCAAAGTAGAACAAAATCCTTAGGGTAAGAGTTCTATGTAAATGCAAACTGTTCCTATGATTTCCAATGCAATTGTGAAGACTGCTCTGACGTTCTTATTCCTGCAAAATTCTTTCCACTTATAACTAGAACTCACTGAAGTTCACAGAAAGTCTTCCATTGATTTTGGCAGTCTTTGGATTTTGAATGAAACAGATTTAATTCACTTTAATATTGAATATTCATTTTGAAATTGGGTGAAGAGAGTTAATTTTTGATGTCCCCTTTTGAAGAGCTGATCCATCCCTTTAGCATTACAGGATCTAAATCTCACGATCAAGCCACACTGTACTGAGTAACTAAAACTGCTTAATGGCCTACATGGCAAATGCTAAAATAACAAAAAATATGTTTTGGTCTGGACAAACACAGCTTTGTCTTTTATCCCATGCCTTTAGACAAAAATATCTCTCTTTTAACCCTTGTCATCACCAGCCCATCAAAAGGGGCCGATTATAAAGTCTTCTTGCTGGGGAAACTCAATACTAGAACATCATTATCAAAACATTCAAAATCAGTCTGAGTAATGAGCTGAATAAGCCTACTGAGGACATCAGTTATGCAAACAGAGCTGGAAAATATACAAACAGATTTTTCAGCAAAATATATATGACAATTTTTTATTCAGGAATGTTCCATAATGAAAACAAAAGGCACTGTTTTACCCAAAGGAAGACTCAGTATGTAGGCATCCTTTAAAGAAAACATACATATTTATCTACATTCTTAGAGAGAAAAAGTGAAAAGCCTTTCCTGCACACAAAAAATGAAGTTGAAATAGATCTTCTATTTGAGATTTGTGTCACTTGAGAGTTAAAGGCAGGCACACATAGGGGGAAGCAGTTTTCCAATTTCATGTTGCAAAGCACCCAGCCCTCTAAGGAAATACGAGAAGAACACAGCAACTAATTGAAACTACCAGACAGCTTTGACTAAGTGGGATGTGATTAGTAAACTGGAACTTATCCAGAGCATCCTGTTCCGCATTTCCATTCTGCTCTCTCTCTTCATCCTCTTAAAGCACCTAACTGTAATATAACCCTATACAGGTTTATTGTTTTACTCAGCTTTTCTTTCCACTGAAAATAATTGCATATGGAAAACACCTGTTAATTGACTGTGCTAATTTAAAAGGAAAAAAAAATCCAATTTAACTTTGCAACATGTCTCCATTAAGATGATGTTACAAGTTTTAATTAATATCTTGATTAGATACTATTATTCGTAGTTGTATTCCAGTCATTGAGATCAGATCTTCATCGTGATATTGCTATTTTGACACAGAGAAAAAATGACTTGTTAGGTACGGCGTTCTTCTTCCTAAGACATGTAAATCAGAGTTAAGCTAATTGAAAGCACTGGTGTGATTAAACTGGTGGGGGTAGCAGTCCTTGTTTGCAGTTTGGTAGGGTGTAAATTTATCTTGATGACAACAGCAAATAACATATCCAAGAGAGATTAACAAACAAAACTAAATGAAACAATTAATAGCATTATTTGCTCAGTAATACCTGCAGTGTGAACTTCAGCCCATGGTGAATCATCTGCAGCACTTGGCTTATGAGCAACTAGATGAAATATTAGCTCCCATCAGAGTAACCCTGACTACAATCTTTATTTTTATGATAAGAAGCACTCAACCTGATATCAGAACAGCTGTAAGCAAGCAGAGTCAGGGCCCTTTTCCTCCCAAATACCTCACAAGAGTAGTATCCTTGATTTCCAAAGAATCCCCTCCAAAGTCTGTAACACATGCAAGGAATTTAAGTTTTCTTAAAATCCTGGCCATGCAGCCCCATTACAAGGGAAGACCCCACATTTCATCCCCCAGACCCCATGCAGAGTCTTGCTGGTGTTTCAAGATTGAGTTTGGCAATGTTGGCCCAGAGGACAATCTCATAAATGGGGCCAGAGTCTGCCCTGGCAGACACAATGCACCCTTGGCTCCATATGCATGATTACATGCTCTGGGAAACATAAAAATACCCAGAACAGGTTGGTTTTGGGCTGCCTAAAGGTTTGGAAAAGCAGCCAGTGAGGCTGTTTTCTAGTCCAACAGCAGGCAGATCGGGAAACTCCCCCTGCTCCAAGGTAGGTTCTTAGAACAGGAAGTTGGTGGGGCCAGGGCCTGCTGCGGTGTCTGCGGGCGGGATGGCCTGCAGGCCCGAGCCTTGTCTCCTCCTGCTCGTTCTGGTCATGCTTTGTTTCCCCACACAGCACTGCACATGGCCCGCTGCTGTGTGGGTATTAAATGAGCAGAAAAGACTCAATTTCCTCCTGTCAGGGTTTTCCGTGCTGCTGACAAGCAGTAGTCGACTGACATTTAAGTGGGAAAAGCTTGGCTTTGAAGCCTCAGCGGATCCTTGCCCTATTGCTTCTCACTCCCTGGCTTTGTTCACATAGAACAGGCTGAAATGTGCTGCCAATCATAGCAGAGGGTGAAAACTCCTCTGCAGCATTCAGCCAGCTGGAGACACTTATCCTGACCTGCTCTCAGAGGAAACAGAAGCACTGGATGCATCTCTGTGGGCAGGGAGAGGATGCTGACTTCTCATTTTGTGCCAGCACTTTCAAGAGGCTTAAAGACAGACTTCAGAAAGGAAAAAAAAGACTTTTTTTTTTTTTTTAAGTAAAGAACTGGTGAGTGTAGTATTATTAGCCAAACTTAGCCAAGAGAATAACCAAATAAAAATCACATACTGAAAAGCATTCTCTAATTTAGGTAAGATGTTGACTATGCAATTAAGAACACTAAAGAATTCTCCTGTTTTCATCATTCTGTTTCCTTCTCCAGAAAAGGAACAATGACAACAACAACAACAAAGAGAAATAAGTGGGAAAAAAAGCCCAGTTTACCTAAACTATTCTTCAATGGAGGGAAAGAACAGTGGGAGTTCAAAAATGGCAGGAGTCAGACTCCCAAAAGGGAAATTTTATCCGAGTTCATGCTGGAGAACTTGGGATGGATACAAAGGGGTAATAACAAGGACCTGAGGTCCTCCAATTGAAATTTAAATTTCAGAATACTCCTGATTCTGGGTGGCTGCAGTTTGTGACCTCAGGAGCTATCCCCTTGGGCGAACCTTCTCCCTCTCTCTGCTCTGCTCTGATCTCATCACACGTGCTTAACGCACACCAGCGGGATCAGGCCCTCATGAAATACAACACAAAGGTTTGAAAAGCATCAGTTAGACCTTGAAAGATATGAATACATAACATTCTCCTAATACCCCTCTCCCCTGGTTTATGTACCTTTAGGATTCACCTTTTCTAACATATCTGCAAAGACAATATTCACAAGATACCTATTCTAAATTGACAGCAGATGTTCCGAATACACATATAACTTCATAACTGAAGCTATGTAAAACACCCATGAATTTGAATGATTTTTTAAAGGTATTTAAGGTGGATCCAGGGGGACTCAGGATGAATCTGCAGGACTTTTCTTCTGCCCCAGAATGCCTTTGTTATGGCCACAGATTTCTCTAATAGAAAAATGTCTGTTCCCTGCTCACCCTATCCTCACCTAGGAGGAAAGATCCAAACAAACACTCAGAGCAATTGCCACTATGCAGCCTTTGAACAAGAATGATGGATGTATTGGAAATGTTTGCACACAGGATGCCCAATACTGAACTCTGTATAACACTTCCCTGCAACAATGAAAAAAAAACATTTACGTCACCTCAGAAAAGAGATTGTGTTGGTTTTTGTTCCGGACTTAAGAAAACCTTTACCCATCTTTATGCTTTTCTTTTCCTAAATAATTGTTTCTTTCTCAGCTCCTTAAATCAATTCAGCCTGTCACCTCTTTACAAACTCCTTCCTCTCCAAATAATGGCTGCATTCTGCTTTGGGATCACCCTAGCAATATAAATGTTCAGTCTGCCTTGTAGGTTTTTTTTTTCTTTACCTTCTTTTACTTTTTAAAATTATTTTTTAACTCTCCATTCAAACTTGTGTACATGCTCTCTCTCTTTTCTTCTGTTACCTAACACATTTAACCAATTGGCCCAAGTAGTGTTTGGATTTATTTCCCCATGCACCAGACTTTAAAAGGTCCCGAGATTTCATTTCATTTAAGCCTGTATCTCAGAATAGAAAGTGCTTCATTTATACAATTAACCCTCCTGTAAAGACAACTACTACTTCCTCCCCAGGAGAAGAGTGAAGGTGTTAGAACAGTCAACTTTGCAAACATGAAAGATTCTCTTATTTGTTTGATGCCTCAGTTCCTTGGACATTCTCAGATGAAATAGAAGAGGTTCTCATTACCATGGTGAGATGTCTGTCAGCTCTGAAAAAAATGTTCTTGGGCTTTATTTAAAAAAAAAAAAAAAAAAAAAAAAAAAAGGAAAGAAAGAAAAGAAAGAAAAGCCCCATGTCTAAACAGAGTGGTTTGCCCATGAAAATACCTCAGAACCCAGGTTGCAGTGATGCCCACAGATACATAGGAGGAGTTAGGAGTCTGGGAAGGGGAACTGGGAGAAAGTTCTCTAAATATTGATTCAAAGCCTGCATGCCTCCTTCTATGTGTGATTAATAATCATGGATCTTTACTGAGAGTACAGAGTACTTAATTAAAAAGGAAACAACATCTGAGAAAAAAAATCATTCTTCTCTACGAGGTCAAGCAGAGGAATAGAAGGAATGGTAGTGGGACGACCATGTTTTAAGACAAAAATTCAGGTGCCAGACCACCTGAGCCCAAGATCTCCACTTTCAATCCCCTCCAACACCTTGATGAAACATTAAACCTCTGCTATGCGTCTGGTCAGACTGGGCAATACCAATCGGTTATGGTTCTCTCCTTGCCTTAATATAATATTTGAGGGATTATTTTGCTGTTGCACAGAGAAATATAAGACAACTTAGTTTATATAAAATAAGCTAGTACTGCAGAGCTAATAGAAAAATAAATAAATGAAATGTTATTTGTCTCCCTAGAGAAAATGTTATGACTTTGAACACACACACATGGATCTGCTAAGTAATAAGGTAGCATCTTTTCCCTGCAATGATTTTCATGCTAATAATCTCAGTTTGAATAACCAATCCACAAGCAAGCATGTTGCTTTTATTAACATTTATGCTTATTCAACAAAAATAAAGTTTACTTAGCCTTTGTCCTTGAAATAATATTTCTCCCATGCTAAGAAATATTCAGCAAGCAATACACATGTAAATACATCAAAATAAAAAAGCTAGGTTTCATTCCTTATAAAGGAATAGAAATAATTTTATTGCCATAGGCCATCTCAAAATTCCAGGCATTTTTCTGAGCAAACTCAAGAGTACACAAAGAATTTTGAAATAATTTATTGGAAATAATTCTCATGATTCTAAAAGTATATTAGCAAAAGTTCCCTCAGGACCCTGGGATACATATAATTGGGCCCTATAGATTTGTACCTGTTCAGTTTCATCTGGTGGGCTCAAAATGGCTCTTTGCTTACAGTGGAACGGAATGTGCTTCCCCAGCCCCTGCCAAAAGGTTCAGGGACTTGAGACATGGAATGTCCGACTGCCATTGAAGACTGAGGCATAGAACTTGAGTACCTTAGCCTTCTTCATGTCTATTGTTACCAGTTCTCCCTTCTCATTTATCAGAGGAGGTACGCTCTCCTTGTGCTTTCTGAGAAATGTTCCTATAGTATCCCTTCTTGCTATTCTTCGCATTTCTTGCTAAGCTTAGTCCCATCTGAGCCTTGGCTTTTCTGATCCCATCCCTACACACCCAGATGGCATCTCTGTACTCTTCCCAGGCCACATGCCCCTGCTTCCTCTGCCCGTGCATTTCCTTCTTGCACCTCAGTTTGACCAGCAGGTCCTTGCTCAGCCGTGCTACTTTCCTGCCTTCCCTGATTGTTTTATTACACATGGGGATGGAGAGCTCTTGCACTATAAGAAAGGCATCCTTAAAGAGTTGCCAGCTGCAATCAGTTCCTGATTGAGATTATTTTGCTTTGTTTAAAGGAAAGACTAAAAGTTACACATTCATGTGCTGCCTGAAAGGGTTTTATGGACCATCATTTGTCTGCAACAATTACATTACAACAAAATGCATTGAAAGACAGACACAAAGCCTTCTTAGCTTTATGTTAGGGATTCAAACTTAATAGCAATTTACATTCCTGTAGCACCTAAGGATTAAAGCAGTTTTAGGGACAAGATTGAATCTATGCTTGCAATCCCTTTTGAGCTTAAGACATTTACTGAAACAAGCATGTGAGAGCATTCGCCATGGCTAAAATCCCCTTACATCATGTGACTGCAGAAAATTATTGCGAGCTGGGGCAGTATTGTGTATTATTCCTTTTATTCAAAAGCATAGGTGGGATTTTGGCAGTCCTCAGCACAGAAAATGCCTTGATTGCAGCTGTTGGATAGCATTGTCTTGGAAAAACTTATGTCTCAGTCCCCTAGTGTTTGAGGGGGAGGGGAAGAAGGAGACTTCTGCTCCATTTCTTATTTTACCAAAATATAAACAGAACAGGAGATAACAGACCTATTCACAGACAAGATAACAGACATATGTTTCCAAATCTTCAGAATCCCAACTGGAGAAACTGGGGGGAGGAGGATCTATATGGCTGCTGCTTCTCCTTTTGAATACCATATTTGATACTAAAGTACTGACACATTTTTAGGACAAGCTCTGTGAATACATAGTAATTTGTTCATCCACGCTGATCAGATATCAGCTGATTCTGCCTGACAAAGGATTCATTAACTGTTATCCAAGTTTCTTTTTTTCCATGTGCTTTTGAGTTTGTTTCTTGCTCAGTTTGTGTAGTGCACTCAGATGTTTTCAGATAATTCCTCTAATAATTTAAGTAAATGCATAAACATATTGTAAGACCTGCAGGGATTTGCTTCAGGAGGTCAGGGTTTCCCCAGCTTAAAGTAGTGCATAATTGCCAACCAGAAGCAGCAACACAGCTGCTATGAGAGAGAGAGGCTCAGAGCTTGCATGCGTCCAAGATAACCAGGGTGAAAAAAGTCTCTTCAAGCAGCTGTTGTTTCATTGCTTGGCCACTCATCCCATGGCTGAGGATTATAATTAGCATTACAACCACAGGAGTTTTTTTCAGGTTCCACTGCAGCAGCATGAACCACAGTGGGCAGCACCTTTGGGAATGAGGATATGTAGTTTCACGGCAACAGAGGGATTACAGAGCATCCTTCAGTATCAGCCTACTCTGTATTTGTTACAAAGATTTAAGTACGACACAGAAAGCAGCATATACTGGTGAAATAAGCATGTCAGAAAAGGCTGCAGGGAATCGAATCAAAGCCCTCATATCTCAGTGCATCGTATACGCTTCCTGTCAGGCAGGAGCCTGTGTCTCACAAACACTAAATTGACTGAATCCTCACAACACTCCTATGAAATACGGCGTTGCTATTCCTATTTTACAAGTACAAGCAAGTACTATGTGAGCCACACAGAGCATCAAATCCAGAGTTATGCTGGGAATTCGATACCCAATTGTTGTTTATTTTGGTTGAAGTGAATGGAAACTGGAAATGAACTAAAGTCTTCTGAGTCCCAACCCACTGCCTACCAGATGATTTTTCTAAACATGTCTTTTATTTTATATCAAACACGAACTACTGAGGACATCCGTGGTTTTCTCCAGACTGTCTGCTAAGTAACTGACACCAAAAGAGAAGGCTCTGGCATACCTATTTACAAACATGCCATTCCAGATTAAATGTCCGATATCCTGAATACAAATCACTACCTTAGGGGTATTTCCTCTCTCAAGGGAGCAGTTTCATCTTCCATTTGTGTATGAATCACAAAAGCAAAGTAAATGATGCAGACCATATTCTGAAACATGCATAGTTTTATGCCACTTCTTTTCCTATCTGCCATTATGATGCATTCATGAATTACTTTATCTCCCCCCCTTTTTCACCTATTTGTAATTAGAGGGCAGAACAGATGGTAGTAGCTTACTTTAAAGTGATGTCTTTATTAAAGCACTTCTCAGTATGCTACCTAACAATTGTGCACAACAGCAAAGAAATTACTCTAGCTATGGACAAATCTCAGAAGGTTTGGAGATTCATAGTAGAGACACATCAACATCTCAGAAAATGTATGAGATCAGTACAAAATTCCAGAAGCCACCTGCTCAGCTGAATGGCACTTCAGGAGCGTCACTTCCACCTGAGGTCTTTGGAAACACCATTGCCAACCATATATACATAAAAGTTAGGAGTCAGAATCTCTCTCTTCAAGCTCCATTTTCACATTTAGTAGGGGCTTAAGCATTACACCTCTGCACAGAGGCAAAAAGGGAACAATATTTACTGTTTGGTATTTGAAGCATTAGAGAGCAACTGCCTAAAATTGTCCTGTATCTCCCACCCTTACAAAGGAACAAAATCAAAACCTAAAAGCTCTAGTGCCATGTACTACTCACTGGCTGCTTTCTTTTCTATTACTGTCCCTTGTAGCACACTATCTTCCTGTAATCCTTGACACTACTCTCCCCATACCCCTTCCACACTTTACACCCCTTGCAGCTCCCACCTGTCCCCACTCCCTGACCACCCTGAGCCTCCATCCTCAACTTCCAGTCTCTCTCTGGTCTTCAGTCTTCAACCCTAAATGACAGGGTGTCCTGGTTCCAGTTAGGACAGAGTTAAGTAGCTCATAGTAGCTGGTAGGGTGCTATGTTTTGGATTAGGATGAGAAGAGCGCTGATAACATGCTGATGTTTTAATTGTTGCAGAGCAGTGTTTACACCAGGCCAAGGACTTTTCAACTTCTCGCTCTGTCCTGCCAGCGAGCAGGCTGGGGGTGCAGCAGGAGCTGGGAGGGGACAGACCCAGGACAGCTGACCCAAACTGGCCAAAGGGGTATTCCATACCATCTGACGTCATGCCAAACAATATATAGGGGTGGCTGGCCGGGGTGGGGGGGGCCGGCTGCTCGGGAATAGGCTGGGCATCGGTCAGCGGGTGGTGAGCAATTGCATTGTGCATCACTTGTTTTCTTACACATTATTATTGTTAATACTATTATCATTATCACTATTATTATTATTATTGTTATTATTATATTCCTTATATTCCTGTCTTAATAAACTGTCTTTATCTCAACTCACCGGCTTCACTTTCCCGTTTCTCTCCCCCATCCCAGAGAGGGAGGGGGGAGGGTGAGCGAACGGCTGTGTGGTGTTTAGCTGCCAGCCGGGTTAAACCACAACACAGGGTGACAATTAGTTGGTTTAAACAAAGAATTTTATTCCTGAAACCCAGGAAAATGACATTTATTTTGTTAGGGTCAGCCTTGTTTCACTATGAAAATAAAGAGCAGTGTAACAAAAATAATCACTGTGCCCTCAGCTCTTATTATACTAGTGGCAGAAAGCATCCGTTTTACACAGGTGAACAACAAAGATTTACCAAACAATTCTCCCTTCTCAATCGTTACATTTGCATTAACATTTCAAAGAAAAGCCATATTGACAGTGGGGCAAATTGTTCACCCCCAGAAGACTACAGACGTACCAAAATCAGGAATTTAATCGTGATATATATTGTGCTCAAGAGAAGAGACCCAAAGCTTAGAGCTGTCTTTCCTTTTGCAATATTAAGCTGCAAGGAGAGAGCTTAGAGAGGGGTGAAAAATAGTTCAATAGACTTTGTATCCAGCCCAGATCACAATGGTCAGTTAAACTGAGTAGCACCTCCAAAATGCTCCAGCAGCTGGCTGAGAAGAGCCCTCCCCTTTATTCTATTTCAGAACAGTTGACCTCCTGATACAGTTCTTTAGCAAGCAGCAATTAATTACTGGCATCCTTAGATAAAAGCCCCATGATTTACAAACACTAAATACAAGCTTCAGCTGTTTAATGGTGCTGAAACCCACACTCTAAGGATGTGTTAGGATACATATTACACAGCACTCACTATCTTTATGAAACAATTGGCAATATTGTGGCTATCAGAAAGTGTACCAGTCTGAGGGTTTTTTGTGCAAAAGGAGAAGAATGAATTCTCCAAAGATTCTCATATTTAAAATATGCTTTTCCTCACAGGCTTGTCCATATCTGGATTGCTTTTAGCTTTCTTGCTACAGTCTTTCCTCCTTAACTCAGCCCTGTGAAGACAATGAGATTTCAAAGACTAATTCTGGAGTACAGTGAGATTATCTTTACTGGCACAATTTGATAACAACTGAGTGATCTCTAGTTGCAAGTGTCTCAATTCCAGCTATTGACCACTAATATTTCAGTATCTCACCATAACTGAATTATGCACTAGGAAAATTTTCTGGTGTATTTCTAGAGCTCAGATTAACTACCTAAATCAGCTAATGGCAATCAGTGCAACAAACAGAACAGCTACATTCTCAGACCTATCGTACTTTTACTGGCAATACACATATACATTTGACAAAACCTACATATGGAGATTGATTTTTTCTTCAATGCTTTCCACTCAGTAATTTACCTACAAAATTCTATTATAAGGCTATGATTACAAAGGTTAAAACATTCTGAGCCAAAGGCAGTGATAAGTACTTAAGTTTCAATAAGTTTTCAATAATAAACCTTAATAAGGCATATCCTAAAGGATCCTTAAAACTTCAGTTTTTCATTCCAAAAACTTCAGGATGACCTATTGTTTCACAGGTAAATATATGTATATATATATATTAAATGAAAAAGGTAAAAGGGATGCTCTAAAGAATCATTTTCAAAATTTTAGAATAAAAGCTTACCTCGTTATTTCAATTTGCTACTTTTTCCCAGCTGATCAGTCTTTTGTCTGCCCCCCCTCGTGTTTCTTGTTTGTTTGCTTGTTTTTTCCTTTTTCAGCTTTCCTATTCTCTTTGCCATCACCTATTATTAGCTGATGAATCAAGGATTCACATTACTAAGATACAGCTTGCAAATTAATTAGAGATGTTGAGCAAGAGAGAAGACAGTGAGCAGTGGCACTGCTGCCAGACTTTCAGTGTCAATGTCTGCACCTGGTTTTCATTTCTTTGGGATGTGTCATGATGTTAGGCCCCATAGTAACTGATAAAACTTATTGTAAATCTGGTTGCTAACACAGATTAATGTTTCATCCCAGTCAACCAGAACATGCCAATAGATGCATGAGCACCATGTTATGATAAGGAGGTGGTCTCAGAACTTAAACAGAACATGAAAACTGGGTGTCAAAAAAGTAAATCTACTGAGCATTCCTTGGTTGTTAAGTGCTTTCTTGGATGAGAACTCTACCTGTGGAACGATGATGCACAATGAAAACCTGAATCAGTAACCATGCAGAACATGAAAATTAACAGATTTTAAGCTTTGGTCATAGTGCTGATATGTGTTAAGTGTCTCTTAGATTTTGCTTTTACTTAAGTATCCAGTGAGTAAACTTTTTTTTTCTATTTTTTTTTTAAAAAAACCTTCACAATAGACATAATCTGTAAGTGGACTGTCACTATAGTGTGATTTCAGTAAATCAATACAAACTTACGAACTCTTCCATTTATAATTGTTGATGTAATACATTTTAAGATGGTATCTAGCTGGACTGGACTACAGAAAAAATGATCAGGGATAGGAAAATAACTAGTATCTTTGCACCTCATAAATGTTTAAACTTTAAAAAAGATCTTTTACTGATGAGTTTTTTTTTTTCCCCCCTCCTACTACTTGGTTTCTTGTATAATATAGCATTAGAAACATGTATTCTGCACATTAACTAAAGGGCGTAACTACACAGCTTTATGAATCGAATCAAGTCCATATTCCTGACTAGGAAATCATAAGAATTTCCTCTATCCAAACAATAAATGGCAATGTCCACTGATGCCAAGAATTGATTGCTTTGGATTCTCCATCCTTTAAGCATAAATTTGAAACACCAAGCAATTAAAGGGAATTAATTATATTTTCAGACTAGATTTGTTATATTGTTTAGGACTTTCATTGAAACCATATATTAGGGCAAGATTCCTTCACACTAAGACCTGGAAGGACAATAGTCCTTTATCTTGGAAGCTGAAGTTTAATCAACATTTGACAAGACCATAGTCACCTCCTGTATTTAATTGGACAGGCTTCCAGTGAAGTGGCAGAAGAGGGATGGAGAGGTTTGCAGGAGGCAGGTGCTAAGAAGCACAGGTGGATAAATTGTCCTCTCAGCCTGGGCAGGGGGGTGTCTAAACATGTCCTAGAAACATAAATCCCTCATTAGGAACTGGCAAAATAAGACAGCCATATGTAATCATAGCAAATACAAATTCCTCTCTCCTCAATTTGTTATGAAACAGCATAACTTCAAGACAGAAAACCTATGGCATGCCCAAGGAGACAGCAAGAGAGGTCATTGTCATAGGGCTGTGTAGGAGACCTTATTACCAAAAAACATCTCCTTGAGCTGTTTTACTCAGCTATCACATAGACACAGAGCTTCATGTGGTGACCCTAGCTACTCACATCTTCTCCTTTCTATTAGTGAGAATAAAACCTTCTGCCTAATGAATCTTTGTGGCTTGAATACAAAGGCTTTTGGGGTGGGAGAGGGAGTGTTCTTCCCCTTGTTCAGCTGGGAGCCTAAGACAGAGGGGAAATCAGCGGATATGTGGAATTGTATATCCTTAATACTTAGTAGAGCTGGAAAGTGAACCCCACTGTCCCCAGTTTAGCATTTTAGCAGAGAAGCACTTATATTCACTGAACTGGTTCTGTACCAATCTGTCCAGGCTAGTTTTTGAAGAAGAAACAAGCTCCTAGTGCTGTCCCATGGCCCCAGTCACTAGACCATTAAGATTTTTTTTTTAGCATTTTATGATGTCTTTATTTCACTGTGCATGTTTTATCTCTGTCTAATTGCATTTGTAAATTGTTTTATGCATCTCAAAGTGCTCAAAAGACTGGAGATACCGATAAAATATAGGAGAATAAACTGGGAGAAATAATTACTGAAATATAGGATCCAATATCTTGAAAAATCGATTTAAGGAAACTGCTGAAGGGATATGCATCCCTTGTACCTATTTAGAGTGAGTCATTGGAGGAGGAGCAATCTGGAAGAACTGAAGAAAATTTCTGTTTGATTCATCTTACTGGAGATAACCTTAGAAATTCTAGAGTCTGTGCTGCAATGCAGGAAAAATTTAAAGCACAATAAAACCCAATTAATCTAATGAATACATAAGAGAAAGCACACAAGCTGGCAAAACTATGAGGGTCCACTCCACCCACAAAGATCCTAGGACATTTTTGTTCACTCCTTTGGCACAGAAATATTTTTATTGCTAACTTTTAATGTAGTGTTAACTCTTAGTGAAGTACCATTAAAGCAATACTGGTCACTTGCATTTTGTTGAAAAATTTGATCTTCAAATCTTTCCCTTCACAGTTTAAGTTTTACAATTTGGGGACAGTTTATAGGGAAGGATACCGGCACTCCCACCCCTCCTACCTCAAGGTTTAGCAAACTCTGGTCTATCTCACAGAATCTAAATTCCAAACTTTTTCTGCTCCTGAGGTGAAATCCTGACTCCCACGAAAACAAGGACTTGTACTAATTTTTATGGGGTGTGTATTACTACTTCCCAACTTCTGCAAAGTTCAGATTCAGATATAAACTTTGGTGTCTACAGCAGAAAGCTCAGCCTTGGGGCACGCCAGTGTTTTACTACATCTGGGAGTTGTGGATCAGACGTTTGTCTGGCAAAACCACATAAAATGGGGGGACATACCACCACATGAATCAGGTTGAGAGCTGCTGAGAACCGTGAGGTGAAGAAAAAGAGAAACATAGAACACAGAGGAACTAAGATTAGAATTTGCCACAAAGGGAGGGAAGGAAGGATACATTTGGTCTTATATGTAATGGAGACTGACCTGACATTTGAGGTTATACAAAATGACAGGATGACATACTGTGCATGTTTACTTTTCAGTCTGCAACACTATCCTTGTGACTTTTGCAATATTATGTTTACTACGTAAGGGCGGCCGTGTCTGAGTACATGGAGGAGAGACAACCTGGGAACATACAGACAGTGGGAGATGTCTGTAGCGCCCTCCCCTCCAGGGCTACACTGAGACAATCTCTTAGAGCAGCAGTGCTGTCAGAGGGGGGTGGACTTCCAGTTGCAGATAAAAGAGTAAACTTGGATCTTAAAAGCTCCAGGATTCTCTCAGCAGGACACATTCATTTTGTGGCCAAGTTTCCCTCCCACTTAGATATATGTAATTGACTGAAATAAATGAAACCTACCCAATAAGTGTTGTCCCTCTCTTTCTCTTAAAGCTTGGAGAATCCCCCTCTGGTTCCTGTTGCTCTAAAATACACATTTCACCTCCCTGACATTCATTTGAGGATCAGTAATGCAGGTGAAATTGTGAAATACTAATTTATAGCAAAGCAATAAACCTATAAAGAACTGACATCAAGTCTAATATAAACCAGTTTGGAGAAGGGATATAGAGGAGCAGACAGTGCCCTATACAGAGCAGGCAGTAGCCCACACCCCATCCCTCTAATCCACGACTTTAGACCACATCTTATATATGGACCAACAATAAGAACCAGGGAAAAGATTCATGCAAACATCTAAGACAGAAGAAACTGTGATGCTGCAGCAGCATATCTTCAGATATAATGTGAAATGTTAATTTCATTTCAAAAAAAAAGGAAACATGAACAAAGTATTTGTTTGTAGTTAAACACAGTTTGAGGACTCTCATCTTTGAGATGTTCAAAATTCAAATAGACAAAGCCCTGAGCAAGCTGATCTAGGTGGACCTAATTTGAGCTGAAGTAGGATGAACGAAGTGACTTCCACAGGTACCCTCCCACTTAAAGTATTCCATAATAAAATTCCTTATGAATTCAGCATCTGCATTTTTCCCTGAATGTTATTACAGCAGAGTCAAAAAGTCTGAATTTCTAGCAATTTGCTTTTACTTAACAGTTGTATCAAGAAATACTATGGATGAAACAGCATAGGTTTTTTTTTTTTTTTCCCCTCTCACATTAGATGCATACCACATGTCCCCATCTCCCTGTAGAAACACATTTACTAGATTCACCCAAAATCAAAAGTACCATTCACAGACAAAGCATTACTGGTCAGTGCCATGGCAAAGATGTGGAAAAAGCAGAACCTACTTCAGGCAGCTTGCTGAGGGGCAAACTGTTTTCTGACAAATATACTCAAGCCCAGCCAGCTTTGCTGTTGCTATCACTGCAGCTAGCACTCAAGGATATGAACAAGATCTCTGGCAGAGCAGTGTGAGCCAGAGTCAGAGAAAGAAGCAGAAAAGGACCTAAAGAAAGGAAAGAATGTCAGGAACATTACTGTCTGATTAGGAATGCTTCTGTCTCTAGCTGCTTCAAAAAAGGGGGGAGTGAAGTTGGTCAAGTCTGATTTGAGTAACCAGAAATTATGTATTTCTGCATTCTAATAGTAAGGTTTTCTGTGACAAGCTCTCTGAAATGCTTTATATTGGCCTCAGCTGTCATTCCAGCTGTACAAGTCTGTATCAAATTGAAAGAGCTTACTTGGTTTTTCCTCATATTATAACTCATTAATACTTTTTAATAAAATAAAAGGTCAAATCAGCACTTATACCATGTCAAAGATATTATATTAATGTTGCTGTAGATATGACCCAATAGACTCATGGTCAGAAGAGAACCAGGCAAGTTCAGAATATTGCAACTCATTGACTAAGTCTTAAGTTCAGTTGCGTTTAGAGTTTTCCAGAACGTACTACCTTAAAGGAAGGCAATAAATCTTGCTTTCAGGGACACCTAGAAGCTTTGTCAGACATTGAAACTTATTTGGGTTCTGAATTTGAAACAAGCACTTTTCATATTCTTTAAATAACAGCTGACTGATCACAAGCCTAGAACTTCTGTTTTATTTATGGATACTACATTTTCCCAAACAACAAAGCAAAATTGCAAAGGTTAGTTACATAAATAACAAATAAACTCCCTCTTGCAAGATCTATACATTTCAAGTTTGAATTGTTTTTCTACCAGCACCTAATGCATACAGTTGTTGCTAATCTGTTGGCTGGCAAAGGATCAACAACCTTGAATTTTTAACAGCTAAAAGCATACATCTAAAGATTGCAATGATAGCTTTGCTTATCTCTGTCTGGTGGACTGTAAATTCTGCTAGCTGGAGTTTTCAGAGGTAGGCGCTAGAGTCAATGAGTACAATGATTTTGAAAAGATGAAGTAATGTCATTAGAAAAGAAAAAAAAGACAGGTTGAACTGGACACATTCTTTCAATTGTTTCAAGACTTAGCAGGACAGAGGTCTACCTTTCACCTTAACTCAGCCCAATATTCTAATCAGAGCAAAATTGTTTTTTGCTATATATTGCACAGTACCATCTTGAAAATCCATCAAGGGAGGAAGCAGACTTAAAAGACAGATATATATGCAGACAGGTTTCAAAGAATTCCTCTGCAAGTTCTTATCCACTAACTTTTAATATTGTTTTATTTAGACAATTCTGCCTGATATGCAGTGGTCTTAGAAACAAAACCAAAACACCCAACCTTGTTAATCAATCTTAGAGACAAGAAAGGAATCTGAACAAGCATTTCCCTAAAAGCTTTACCACAAACTGCTGACAAAATTGCAACCACCACAAAAATGACCTGAACTGGAGCAGTATGTACACCTCACCTCAGACCTTCAGATGAAGAAAGAACATGTAAAAGTCAAAAACTACAAGGTCTTCCAAACATTAAATTCCCTACTACATGCAACTGGTGCATTAGCAATTCTTTAAGAAATCACTGGTTTTGATGTCTCATTGGTTTCACTGGTTAGAGGAGCCCTGCAAAATCACTGCTAGGAGAAGAGCAGAATTGGATCAAAGAAATCATTCCCATCTGAAGCACAGCTCAATGCAGATAGATACAGGAAATTCTTTCTGCTGGCAGATCATGTAAGGTCCTTTTAGTCAGAAAGTAGTGGCTTCATTGCTTTTGTGATTTATGGCATACTAGAACTGTCATCTATGGATTGTTTTTTGAGCAAGATATTTGTTAGAGCCTGAACACTCTTACAAAGGTTAGGACCAGATGAACAGTGAAACGCTGTCTTCCTCAGAAGTAATACATTCTCTGAATTTCCCAGATAGGAATACAATCTACACACATATCCATACACAGTAATACCAGTGCCTTTAGGACACAACAGATTTAATATGCCTATGAAAATCAGCAGAAGAATTCATGTGAAGGCACTCTCTCACACTTTCATGAATTGTCAGACTTACAACTAATTTGCTGTGCTTGGAGAAGTGTCAGCATACAACAGACATACTAGATGCAGACAATGCACTGACAGGTATCCAGGCATATATTTTTTCAAATGGAAAACTATATCTTAGCCAAGACTCCAGAGAGGAAAACAAGGGAAATAAATATCAGATGTGTAATATCCTGAAGAAGGGAACCCCATGCTTTAAACCTTAAATCCTGATCTCGTAATTTTCTCAGTTCCTCTGCACTTGAATCCTCCTGCCTGTCTCCCTACCTGCTAAAATGCACCACACAGTACCAGAAAGCCTGTGCACTTAATTTAGTGCACCCAAGCCTATATCCACGATGGTTTGCACTGTCTCTGAGGGATGCAACACTTAACACTGCTTGGGCTTCAACACTGAGTCTTTGTGAGGTTTATTTGCTAAAAACCTGATGGGTTATGGAGCACATGAACCAATATCACAGAGAGTGCTAACAGTACAGCCTTGGTTTTGCTTTAAGCATAACAGAGTTTTCAGAATTAGAATGTGACCACTTCTTTTAAAATGTGTCAAAGATATTTCTTCTTTTAACTTGTTCTCTAGGTAAATTGAATCCACACAATTTAACATTGAAAATTATTCTACTCTCACCACCCTCTCCTGCACTGCCTCCCATTTTCAATCCCCAAAAGAAAATCAGTCTTACATGAGCACTTACTGTAATTTTATGTCTATCACTTGGAGACAGGTAAAACTCTTCGCACTTCTAGCTATTCTCCAACCCTTTATCCATTCAGCCACAGTTTTGCTGTCAAGGTGGTGTGCAGACTCTGGTAAATGGAAAAGTTCATGGACTGATGAGCAATGCAGTATCTGGAGCACAGAAAACAAGACGGTTTGATATCATCCTTCAGGTGTAAACTCCAGGGTTTAGTCTTAGAATTGTCACTACTTTTACAGCCTATGTTTTGTTTTTTTTTCCTCCTCCAAGGACCTTCCTTTATTAAAATGCCAATATAAGCTTTATTGGTTAACTAATTCTGTCTATATAAGCAAAAGGCATTTGGAAAAGCAATAAATTCTTAGGTCTTACAGAATACCAAATAACCCTTATTCAAATACCACAGGTTACAAACAGATATTAAGCATGTACACATTCAGCGGGAGATGACCAGAGTTAATATCAGTTAATGTCTGATATATCAAACTCCTTAGGCATAGCAAAATAACTGTGATTCCATGGAGCAAGTAGTAATATTTTATAAAAGGAAAAGAAAATGCATATATCAAAACTCATGCTCATTCTGAATTCAGACAACTTCTTTATCATGCTGATCTTTGGTTCCTAACTAAACGCGCTTCTAAGGATTTCAAGATTCATAGACAAAATTGAATTGTTTTACATATCCCAATGACATAAATAGCTTTGGTACCACTGCAAAGGAATGGAGGCACAAGGGGCCAATCACAGGCTTGACTTTCATCTTTTGCCATTACCAGAAGGCAAGTCTAGCACATGGTCAGTAATTCACCTTGGATAAAGTCAGATCTAGTAGAGCTGAAGAACTCCTGGGGTGCTTGAGTTTAATCACTTTCTCAATAATTTCTTTTAATATTGACATACTAAAGACTGTATGATAATTGACAAGATTGCCGCTGACACATTACTTTCCTAACAAAGCAATCATTTCATTGAAATGCACAAAAGCTACCTTTTCAAAGATGAATATGGCTTAACTATCACTTCCCCTAAATTTGTAGGGATCGGATTAGCAAGAATACTGTAAGAAAACTTGAAGCAGAGCAGCATTTGCACAATTACTTTCTAATGACGTATTTCCAGCTAGATATCATGACAATTATAAATACAATTAGTTTAAGAAACTTATTATTCATAATCAATTAGAAACCTCGGGGAAGGGAAACACACAAGCATTTGCTAGCATGAAGACATAACTTGAGTCTTCCTGAGAGGAACAAGCAGACAGAGGTTTGCTCACTTCCAGTAGATGCCAAGTTAATATTGTGAATATCACACTTGCTGATGATAAAATCACACAGTAGGTAACTGATGCTTTTCTATTATGTTATTCACGCTTTACAGTTCCCTCAGAGAGCAGCCTCCATTGCTCACGGAATGATGATTTCAATTGGAGAGTAACAAAACAGGTTGCAAATGTACAAGAAGTCCCAAAGTTTCAAAACCAAATTTTGCAATGCTTTGAATTAACATTATTCCACTGAACTATACTGATTTCCACCAAGTGAGCATTTGATTCGTACAGGGTACCAGCTGAACTTTCAAAAAGTGCAATTTCTTAAAAAAAAAAAAATAAAATAAAAATGTTTATAGTATCTTCATTGATCTTTCATTAGATCCATAGAGGTGATACAGACCATTCAATAACACTGAAAACCTAATTCTGTCTGGTTTTGCTATTGCACATATCCACTTAAATATTTCTTGAGGTTATGAAAATACCTCCTCTTCTAAACGAGGAAATCTGTCTTCCATCAGCACAGGCTGACTACCTTGCCAGCTTTAACCTCTGGTCTTTCTCTACTGTTACAAGTCATTAATCAGTTACTTCCATCACTGTAACCAGTAGTGACTATCTATAATCATCTTCTATGACTCTTTGAGAGCTTGCTATCCACTAGTGTCAATGCCATTTAGGTTATAAAAATGTGTTAGTCTAAATGCCATGCATGCATTAATCACTTGCCAGGCTTTTGCTGTTACAGTTTGCTGAATTCTAGTTGCAGCTATGCATCTTTTATGCAGGACAGCATTAACTGTAATAACATTAAAGACACTGCTCCAGAAAAGCTGGGATAAAAGCAATCAAAAGATAATTAACCCTGCAGTTCTATATTTTTCTTTCAGCAGCCTGAACTTGAGTATTCCCCTTGTTATTCTTGCTGTGCCAGAAAAGAGGAAGACAAACATTTAATCTGGGTAAACTGAGCCAGTAACAGATCCATAGATTTGATGGTAGGAGGGATCATTAGTTCAAGTTTGCCTTCCCATAGAACAAGTCAGAGAATGTCACCTCTCACTCTATACTCAACCAAAAAGGAAAAAAAAAAAAAAAGACTAATGTTCAAGTAACACACATTTTTACCAAGAGAAATCCAGCCTTTACTTGAATGAGGGTTGCTGGCTTTACTAAGAAACAAAACAAGACAATTGAAAAGGAATTTTCAGAACATGCCATACATAATACTCCAGACCTCCTGCATCACTTCCATGCTGCTTGCTTCCCTGCTTAATTTCTATGCATATGCTCACACCAACAGGTAGCTCTCCTCTGCAGAAAGTCCTGCCTGCCACTACTCTCACATCCCTGTCCTGCATTTACCCTTATTCATGTCCACCCATTTTTACTTTTCTGCCCAAGAAATCTGTGGGAGGAGGCAGTCCAGGTACTGTCTGACACCAGCAACATTGCTATTTGCTGCCCGATCACTCACCTTCTTTCTCCAGAATGTTTTTGGTTGCAGCTAACAGGTTCCTTTCCACTTACAGATAAATGCAACACTCAATTATTTTAAAACAATGAAGATTTATTGAACAGATGATCAAAAATCACATTAACAAACCCCATCTGCAGACACCAAATCTGCAAAATCTATAATTTCCTCTGGTAGTTTCTTCCAATAGCTAAATCTCTGTCACTGTGACTTATTTGCTTCTGTATTGTTATTTGAATTGGACCAGAATCAATTCCCTGCTGTTCCTATTGGTTTATTTTCTAGAATAAACATCAAACTCCACCACTATTTGCATTTTTTTTTTTTTTTAGCTTTTAAAAATTATATTGGGACAAGAAGGATTCCCTTTTCTCCTTCATCTCGCATAGTTCCAGTACCTTACTCCTCCTTATTTTTTTCCCCCTGAGAAAAAAAGTGGGGAAGGAAGGCTGAGAGAAAATAAACATAGTGGAGATACGATATGCCTGTTTGAGATCAACTTAGAACTTCCAGAAGAAAATGTTTATATAAATATAAATATTTATAGACACATGAAAAAAAAAAGTTAAAAATCTTTTGGCTTCAGCTCTAAGATCCTTTGAAATTTCTTCTGCTGTTTCAGGGCTGTTGGTGGTGCAGTACTGGATATCACTCAGTACTCTTATCTCTGAATCTCCTCTAACTGCCCTCGACAGACAGCTCTCAAGATACTCATCCTGGCCAGTAAGAACATTCACTGCTCTGCTGCTTCTTATCTGTTTCCATTCCTTATCTATCACCCTTTCCCAACTGGCCAACTTCCCCCATCACATACATTTTGTTCCCATCTTCCCTTTCATACAGAGCATCTTCTCTTAACTACTCTTCAGGTGTTCAACCTCTTTTTAGAGTGGGTAGCTTGTGTCGCAGAAAATTTGTTGCATTGACTTATGAAGTGAATTGGAAGTAGTGCCTAAATCCACTGCTTTCATAAGTGACGGAAAGCTTTACGTAAACAGTTGTCATCCAAGCACACAGAAAAAGGGAAAGCTTTACAATCTTGCCAGAAATGTCCCTTCCCTCCACACATTTTCCTTAGCTATGGCAACACTAGCAGGTAGTATCACCTCAACATGGGCAGACAGCTCTGTCCTGGGAAAGGCAGACAGGAAGGAAGCAAAAGGATCCTGAGTTCTAGCACTAGCAGGACAGATTACTTCATCTCTGCATTTTGCTTCTCATTGCCTGTTTAAATTAAAATGACTAACTAGGTATTTTCACTGTAGGTCTGGTCTTTACAGGGCCATTCAAGGTTTTAAAAAAATAATTCCATTCACTTCCAAAGTAAATTATGTTAAACCAACTTTAAAATGGCTTTAATCCTCTTTGAGAGCATTGTCCACAGTCTTACTATAGGTTAGTAATCCACTTGAAAATTAACAAGTTTGCTTGATTTCAGAGAACTGTCCTCAGTATTTCTTCACAGATGAGTCCTTACTATTCCACTATCAGCATTAAGTCTAGTGAAACAACAATAGCAATAAAGGTGATACCAGTAGCTGAATCTAATTTTTTCAGGAAAAGTTTTCTCTGAAGAGCTCATTCTGAAATACTGATTTGGTCAAAATCAGTTTTGTTGGTTCAACTAGCACAAGGGAAATTACTGTATAGAAGTATTTCTAAATACTTACTATGCATCCTAAATATGCCACATTCATAAATCACATAAGGACAATTCATTATGATAAGCAAGGAAAAAAGATGTTATCACAAAAGATACTGTGTGAAAATATTGAGATAAAAATATTTATTATTAAAGTAATGAAGATATTCTTGATACTTTATTATTTATAGTTATTTATATGTTATTATTGATAACTCGTTACTTTGAGAACCATGTATGTTAGCAATTACTATTGCTGAATTTCTTCATATTGCTATGAAGGCACACGGCATGAAAACAAGAGCCTAGTCTATGATATCCCAGTTTAAATCCAATCATTACTGTAGGCCTAGGTTGCCTGAATGGCTATTGGTTTTGAACCAAGGAACGTGCCAGCTGACACTAGTAAGATGACAAGGGTTAAAGTACATTAAATTGCTAAATAACAGGGCCAACATTTAACCCCAAACAGAATTATATAATATCCCGAGTTGGAAGGGACCCACAAGGGGTATCAAGTCCAATTCCTGGTTCCACACAGGACCACCGAAAATTAAGACCATATGTCTGAGAGCGCTGTCCAAACAGTTCTTGAACTCCAGCAGATTCAGTGCTGTGACCACTGCCCTGGGGAGCCTGTTCTAGTGCCTGACCACCCTCTTGGTGAAGAACCTTTTTCATAATATCCAGCTGAACATCCCTCACCTCAGCTCTGTACCGATCCCTCAGGTCCTGTCCCCAGAGAGCAGAGCTCAGCGCCTGCACTTTTGCTCCCCTCCTGAGGGAGCTGCAGGCCGCCATGAGGCCTCCCCTCAGCCTGCTCTGCTCTGAACACAGAAAGTGACCTAAGCTGCTCCTCATACGTCTTCCCCTCTAGACCCTTCACCATCTTTGTAGCCCTCCTTTGGACACTCTCTAGTAGTTTTATGTCCTTCTTATATTGTAGTGTCCAAAACTGCACACAGTACTGGAGGTGAAGCTGCACCAGTGCAGAGCAGAACAGGACAATCGCTTCCCTCAGCCAGCCAGCAATGCTGTGCCTGCTGCACCCCAGGGCATGGCTGGCCCTCGTGGCTGCCAGGGCGCACTACTGACTTACATTCAATTTGCTATCAACCAAAACCCCCAGATCCCTTTCTGTGGGGCTGCTCTCCAGCCTCTCATCCCCCAGTCTGTAAGTATATCCAGGGTTGCCCCTGCCCAGGTGCAGAATCTGGCACTTGCTTTTGTTAAACTTCATAATGTTGGTGATTGCTTAGATTCTTAGTTTTTCCAAAGTCTCTCTGCAAAGCCTCTCTACCTTTGACAGAGTCAACAAATCCTCCCAATTTAGCATCATACACAAACTTAGTATACCTTCAAGTCCTGCAAACTAGGTCATTTATGAAAAAAATAAACAGCCCTAAAAACAGTGTTGAGAACCAGTCAATTCTCATCAACTGAGAACAGTTGTTCAAATCACAGGCTCAGTCAGCAGGGATCAGACCAGAGTTTATGGCCAGCCAGGACATGGGGATGCTAAGCTTAGGAGGACCTGGAAAGAACCATTTAATTCACTGCCTGTGTAGGCTGGATAAGGCCAACCTCTGTGCCTTGCCCTGTGACTTGCTCTCTGGGAGTAAAATAAAAAAGAGTTCTCACAAGAAACAGCAGTCATCCTACAATCTATAAGACGAAAGCAATACAAAACACTGCATTTAACATTTATGCGCTTTTTTCATGCTGACCAACCTGAGTTGGTGAGATTACACACCTTTGTAAAAAAAAAAAAAAAAAAAAAAAAAAATCTGCCTTCTGAAAATCCTAATGTTCCAAAGTTATATTTTTGTTCCAAATTGGTAAGAAAGCAAATAGTATACCAGGAAACTGGAAAAAAAAATGTGGTTTGATAAAACCTGTCTGCTAAAATATGACATCTCAACAAAAAGGAATTTATTTTAAAATACCTGCTATGCAGAATTAATTTCCCCTTTATTTTATAGTTTGTTATATACTATTGACATACCATTTCAAGACATGATACAGTAATAGATATTTTAAGATTACAATAGTCGAAGCCCTCTTGTACTGTACATAAAACTATTAAACAAGGCTTCTGCATATAGCAAAATGAAACTTTTTTTCTAATTTACAGATCAAAATAAAACATTTCTGTAGCAATGAAACAAATTATTTTCCTGAAAAAAAGTCACAATTGCAGAGATTTATTGAAAAGATTGAAGTTTTCATAATAAATAGAAAATAGTTTGATAAATATTATCTAATCAAAATAACCTGCAGCATCTCTTTCTGCCAAAACAAAGGTCTTGAACAGAAATTCCACAATTAATTTTATGAAGTGTTCATGGAAATAATACTATATCAGCCTCCCTTTAAAAAGATAGTGTTATTGGACTCCATTTACACAATCATAGAATTTAATCCTATACAAGAGCCTAAAAAAGCATACCTCACCTTATATCAGTTGACTGCCTGGTCCTCAAGGTTAAATTTAATTGGTATAGAAAAACATTTCCCATTAACTCTATTACTGTTTGTGTTTATGCCAAAATAGAGTTTGCTGTGTGGAAATTATTAGAAGATTAAGTCATTGATAACAGAATATTCATCATCTTAGAGGAATTGAAAGATATTAGATTTAGAGTAGACTTTATGGTAATTTATTAAGTGATAGAATAACTTGCATGTCTACTTATTTTGAATAACTGCATAAAATATTGCTCTAATTACTGGAATAAATTAGTCCTATGTTGTCTATACAACCTTTATTTTTCTATTAGCATTTTGTTTTGTAATTTATAAGCTTAATCATATTACTGAGAAGTAAAAAACTGAAAGAGTGTTAACAGAATAGGAATCTTCAAGTCTGAATGATGATACAAGGACAACTTTTGTATTGGTTCAGTGCACTGTTTTATTTTTACAAGGAAATATATTGTGCCCTTTCCATACACATAACATGCCCGTTTACAACAAATGTACATATGTACAATGTACTGCTTCCCAGATGCTACATGAATCTTAGAGGAGAGAAGGTTCTTTGCAATTGGGAAAACCTCAGCCAAAAGAAGATGTTCAAATAATGTCTAAAATATTTACTCCTCCATTTTAGAAATTATCAGGGTCAAGATTTTATCACTAGGATAGCTGAAAACAATTTTCATTGAAATAAATTATTTCCTTATGAAAGGTGTGATGTCACAACATAGGATAAATCCATCACTGGATCATGAATGCCAGCAATGGCAAAAAAAAAAAAAAATAATATATGGAAAGTTTACAACAAAATAGCAGAAAAAAATCTAATGCAATTCCACACATTCACTTTTTTTTTTTTATTTAATTTAATACCAACAAAAATCCAGCAAAACAACAAATCTACACCCATATGCCAGCTGTCAGGCTTCCTATCTGTTAAACATGTTATATGCATTGCTACTGCTGCTTTTCCAATGAAAACTATGCATTCTAGAGAAAGAAAAAAGCCCTCATTTTTCATCAAAAAAGCTAATATCTTATAAAACAAAACTTTCCATCCAAGCTATTCCCTTTTCTAATCAGAATAACTATCTTGCTCCTTTGTTTTTGTACTCAGACTTGGAATCACCTCAACAGATTGCAAGACAAACCAATATCAGAAGCAAAAAGTATAGAAATGTACATTGAAGTTCTGCTAGTCAAAACAATTGTTTTCCTAGTCTCTTTAAACTAGTTCACCAGTAAGCTATTTGTCCTCTATTTAAATCAACACAAAACACAATAATGAAGGTGGTGTTTTTGTTTTGTTTTTCCAATGTAGGGATTCTTTCCTAGTTTGTGAGGGTTTCCTACTCAATTTGTGCTTTTTATAAGTGTCTGTTACTTTATTTTTTTAAAATCATTTTAATTTCTGTGCTTGCCTTTTTTTTTCTTTTGCTATGACATAAAACTGAAACTAAATTCATTGCATTCTCAAATTATTTTCATATTCATAGTAGTTCCCGTTCCAAAACTGAAGAACACATCATTCCACCTCAGAGCAACTGTAATTTTTAGATTTCAAATTATGCAGTATTTTAATATCATATTAAACATCTATTAGGTATTCTTCAATCCAAAAATAAGCTGTGAAATTTCCCATATGAATTTTAATATGATATTGTTATTAAAGCTAAATAAAAAAGAAATCAGTTTTCAGATGGAGACACTACTATTTGAGTGCACACTAATTATATACACTATATATCTACAATCTAAAGAATTGTTATTGGGCGTTATTGCAAGAGAAGCAGTTAAGAATCAAAATGAAGTACTGTCCATATTTTCATCTGAAATGCAAAAATCTGCTATTTCTCTGAGATTTTCAGGCTTGTTATGTTACTTATTCTAGCTAAACAGCATGTCATCTTCTGACAGTTAGACAAAGTCTTAGAAAGTACCAAGCTAAAATTATCCAGGAGAAACCAGGCCGAAAATACATATAAAGTACCCCAATTAAAAAAGTCTCTGTTGCAACTGAGCTTGATTTATACATGCAGGTCCAATAGAACTGGACCTAAAAATGTTGAGTTTATATCCCATAGACACAATGCAAAAAAAAAAAAAAAAAAAGTTCATAAAACACAAACCATACTGGGTTACCCTGATGTTTTATTTGAATATAGATACCCAACTTTAGCAGTGCCTGGAGTAAAAATATCAATAGTTGTATAGGTACAAATGAGAGAATCACCTTTCCTCAGGTTTCTCTTTCAGGGGCACTGCACAGAAGGAGTTTAAGTCCAGACAGTGCTACCTTATGGATGGCTTTCTCATTGAAGCTGAAGTTCAAAAAAGTGTTCCTTTTTGACAACATAATCATTACATATTGAAATTGTTGTTCATACTTCAAATCCTGCTTTAAGTCATGTTCTGCAAAATGACTGGCACTCCTTACAAAAGGAGGTGAATGCTAAGTATCTAACCTGCAGGTCACTGGTGGGGAAAAACAAAAAACAACAACAAAAAGAAACACAACCATCTGACAGAAGGCAAAAGAGCAGAAGCTCTTGTATTACTATCTTTAAAGCTGCTTTTGATTAGTATTCACATAGAGCATGCAGGTTCATCTCTTGATTGTAACCACCTTTTACCTCAAGAAAACTAGGTCATCCATGGCATGACAAAGCTGCACTCAAGATAGCCCTGCAGAACAGGATTCTAAGCAAGAGAAAACTGACCCCCATTGACCCCAAAGGACTTGGTGCTGTGACCACACACAGCACTAGCTGTGATCTAGCTCTATCCACTCAGCATTTCCTGGGTGTTTGCTTCCTTCTCTGGAGGAGCAGGAGATGTCCTGATGAGATGCCCAGACATGTCTCTGATGTCTAGCATTAGGCCACAACCAGTCTCCCTGAGAGTTCAGATTTATCATTCTAAGGCAAAGATTTTATTGTAGTGTACAGATAATCTTCATGGGAAGGCCATGCAATTAATGATGAGTTAGTTAATTAATGGTGAATGTTGTAGCAGGTGGCAGTTCTACTCCAGCTGGTCCAGCCACCTGCTAATAGCTCTGTATTAGCCTGGCTGCCCTGTACCTAGCACTTGGAGAGTTATCCCAAACTGCAATTAAAAAAATGTCTTTTAACTGCAGTCCCTTTATGCGAGAGAAGGGCATGAAGCACCACTCCAAATTTCAAAACACTAAACCACTTTGTAAATTTTGTATTAGCACATCAAGGGGTGTGTGTGTGCGTGTGAATCTTCTATCAGTCTTTAGCATTTATATCAATAAATATAATTTTCACACAGAAATGACGTTTTATAGGAGTATATATACGTATTAGAGGATACTATACATAACCAGGACAAAGAACAATAAAAAAATCCTCATCTGCCCAAGACACAAAACCATTAAGTAGTAAGTCATCTGTATATCTGCAATGCTAGACTCTCTAATCCATCTAATGGATGACCTTACATATCAAAGGTTTCTAGGGTTAAGATCACGTGTCCATTCAGCTATAGTGGTAGGACACATACGTTATAGGAAGCAAACTCCAAATTTATCATGAAAAATGTTGTATTGAAAAGTCTTCAATAGAACTACAGTGCTCCATCCCTCCAGGGGCTGTGGATCACAGTGGGAAGGCACTTTAAACATGATAGACATGACTAGATCTCTAGACACTGAAGTAGATATTAGCACAAACTATTTTATTAACTTTATACATAAAGCAATTTTTCAAAGGGCCGTAAGAACAATGCTATTAAAAAAAAAATCAGCTAAGTTCCACCCATAGAAACAATCCTGTCTCCTTATTACCCCTTCTTTCCAAAACTACTTCTGCACCAAAAAACTTTTAGCTATCTGTGGAGGAAGATGGAGTCTATCTACATCCCTCTTTAAAAGGTGATTGGATATATACTGATCACCTTTCTTCTGACCTACTGCAGATACAGTTGAAAGTTTCAGTCTCTGAAATTTCTGGACTAAATACTTAAGAGGTCACACTCAACCACTCACCACACGTGAAGATTAGATTCTGTTGGTTTATTCATTAGCTTATCATAAAAAGAATGGTTAAAATTCTAGATTGGGTTACTGTTTTTTCATTGCTTTTACATGTTTTAATTTTAAATTTCAAAAAGTAGTTTACATGTACTTTAAGATTGTTTTTGAAATATATATTATGAAAGTATATATTTTGAAAAATAAAATAAATATTTTGAAAAAATGCTTCTGAGTGAAAGGTACCTATAGGGGTTCTCTATCACCATCTTAGCAAGAAAGATAAGGATCAGAGATAGGATTTTAAAGTGAGAAAGATTTAAAGGTGCATCACTTTGCAGCTATGTTTTCTCTCTCTCCCCCTCTTCCTTTTAGTCCAAACTCAATATTTTGAGGACCAGTAGAACATATATTCATCAGCTGGGAAATGAGAAAATGACTATTGCAATGACTTTTTTTTTTTTTTATCTACTGAACGGAATAGGGAATGTCATTGAAAAAAATCTACAAGCAGCTCATATTTTCTCCTGAAGTTAGAACATATATTTCAGAAAGCTATTCATTTTATATACAAAGATTCCAGATAACATAAATCTCACTACATTTTTAGATATGCTTTTCCAATAGACAGCTATCCCTCATTGTGAAAACTGCACACCCTATTTCTAATAAGACTGTCTCTGCCTTCTCTTCCAGCTACTGGATTTCATTATGCCTTTTTCTGATAAATTGAAAACCCTTCTATCACTATTATTTCATTTGTCATTGCAGAGGTATCCCCTTCTATCTCATATGAACTTTAAGTGGAAAGTATCTCATAGATGGGAGGGAGAAATCTATGGTAACCACTCACCACACTGCATGACAGCTCATCCCTGACGAATTTAAATGGCCAGCTACTAGAAAAGCACCTTAATTAAAAAAAGCCCTTGAAAGGGCAGACATTTCAGTAATGATATGGTAATTATTAAGATAAGCACTTGCAGGAAGGAAGTAGTATCCAAATTTTATGAAAGCATGAGACCTTGTCAGATTCCCCTAAATTTCAATGTTAAAGTGTGTCACTTCAAATGACTGGAGACTGATGAGACTGTATTTCTTGATATATTTATAGAAATTTTTCACTTTATATGGGTTCTGTGCAATTGAGAGATAGCACTCTTAGATGTCTATTAAATGTTTTAATATTTATTTTATGTGTTCAATATTAGAAAAATCTGAAATTTGGAAAAGACTTAGATTGAAGAAGAACGTTTCTTAGACCAACTCTTCACTTGATTGTTATGATTCACCATCAACCTTCTTCAAAAGAGATCACATGGACAAAAAAGATTTAAATCACAATCTTAGTATTGCAATGATATGGCTACTTTAACAACCGCAAAATAATGTAAAATGCCTTTGATAAAAAATAATTATTAATAGTAACATTAAAATGAGATATCTAGAATTCTCCACAGCTCTTCACTGCAAGGCTGGGTGTAAGAAATAGTAGCACAATGTCAAAAATTATTCAGCATCACAAGTCAAAAATTGTTTTCTTATTTGACATCATTTGGCAGTCTTAAAAAAAAAAAAAAAGCTTAAGTCAGTTGTTAAGAACATTATCCACATTAAGCCATACATCTATCAAATATATCTGCCTATCAGTTTCCTCTAAAGCAGGAACGGCCAGCTACACTGCATACAGAATTTCAATAGGAAAATGCCCTTAATAAGCCCCAAGAGTTGAACTGTTCTTTCTTCAAGGCTGTGAAGGGAACAGCCGAAGGGCTTTATGATTGCACCATAAAGTTGCAGAAGAAATTCAGTGTCTATTAGAACATGTGGTAGTTTTACCCATCTGGGCAGCTGAACTCCACCACAATCATTCTCACTCCCCCTCCTCAAAGGGAAAGCAGGAGAAAATACGATGAAAAGGGCTCAAGGGTTGAGATAAGGTCAGAGAGATAAGGTCAGAGAGATCACTCTATCACCACAGGCAAAACAGACTCAGCATAGGGAGATTAATGTAATTTATTGCCTGTTACTAACAGACTAGAGCAAGGTGAAACTAAAAGCAAACCAAAAAAACCCTCCCCCCTACATCTACCCTCTTCTACCTCCTCCCTCCAGGTGGCACAGGGGAATGACGAACAGGGGCTGCGGTCAGTCCCTAGTGCTCTGTCTCCACCACTCCTTCACAGTCACTCTCTGCCCCTACTCCAATGTGGGGTCCCTCCCATGGGATGCCATCCTTCCTGAACAGATCCTGTGCGGGCTTCCTAAGGGCAGCAGCTCTTCAGGAACTGCTCCAGTATGGTTCCATATCACAGAATCCATCCATCAGAACCAAACTGCTCTTACATGGGACCCCCATGGGCGGCAGCTCCCCCCAGACCCCTGCTCCTGCGTGGGCTCCTCTCCACGGGCTGCAGCTCCGGCCCGGGGCCTGCTCCTGCAGGGGCTCTCCATGGGCTGCAGCCTCCTCCAGGCCACATCCACCTGCTCCACCGGGGGCTCCTCCATGGGCTGAGATCAATTATACCTTTTAACTGTAAAGGACTCCATTAGCCGCCTTCTGCTATCACATAATCAAAGATAAACAATGCATCCTCCTGTGAATTTCTACATTCAAAGTCAATTTCCTCCAAATGAAGTCACAGTCCAAATTTTGTTGTTCTCAGGTATACCATGAACACATTAAAAATGGTTAAGATATTTTATTTTAAAATAAATCTTACTAAATTTGTGACCTCTAAATTGCATACTTCTGATCACCCTTCAAAGTCTTTTCCTCCTCTTTTCTTGCTACCCTGTCAGTCACAGCACTGTCCTTTGCCATTTCACCAAGGATAAAAAAGCAGTACGAAAGAGGAAAGAAAGTAGAAATACTATACCTGTAAAGTAAAAGAAGCCAGCTAGCTATTCTTAAGTATATCAGAGGAAAGTCAAGTGTATCTTATGATTTTGGAGAAAGCATTAGAAGGGACAATGAATAGACCTTGTTGAAGGAAAGATGACTTCTGATGTTGTAAAGAGTCCTAACACAAAACCCCCTAACTTTCATGATCCACATCCTGTGTGGTTTGTTAGAAACTGATAAAAAGCAGCTGACAATTTCAAGAACAGTGACTTGATGAGGCAATACATAGCTGACTGGGGAGGACATTGTGTCTAGGAGGCAAGGGATGAGATCTACCAGTTGCTGTGCATAAGAAATGTGGCCACTACACTCATTAATTCCTGAACACACTTCATTTTAATTCTTACAGGGTGGTGCGACATTTAGGTCACCTTTAGCTTGAAGTTGGCATTTGCCTCACAATTATATTAATGAACAGTCAGGGAAAGCTCAACAAATGCTAGAATCAAGTGCAATTGAAAGCACTTTGATGTCCACTAACAGTTACATTTCATCAGAAAAAAAGACCATTTCATTGGTGACCACAGGAGAGTGTGTGCTTTTGTCTAATTTTCTTTTGCTTTTCTACTTGGATACAGGAGTCTTCCCACACCCCTTTCCTACACTCTGCATAATGACAAAATCATCACACCTTGGAGAGTATCTCGTGTCTGAAGAGGTTCAAGGCAAACATATGCTAAGGCCCACGACTGATCAATTCCACCCAAATTTAGTTAGCAATGCAGTTTTCCTCACCTCTGTATAGTAAATGACAAGTACCTCCAGAGAGAGGTTCAGCTGCTTCAGATCTGAGCAGGTATTCTGCAGGTGGTTGTCTTCCATTAATAATCATCCATAGAGCTGTTTGTGATTCACTTTTTACTTATACTCTCCAGCTTAATCTTGATTTATATGTTCAGATTTAAATAACCATAATCCCTGTTCATGTACTCACTCATTGCAAGGTAGAAAATGGTCACTTAGTAAGAGGAATGCCATGCAACTGTGAAATGTAGATCCTGCCATACTACAAAGCTTTGTATACTTCTGACTTCCACCCATCAAAATCTTGTGGCAGTTGACCAATAGCTTCAAAAATCATTGGAAAAGTAGGCAAACTGGCAAGAAGCCCTTTTTTTTTTTTTTTAAACACACCACAGTAAAAAAAACATTCACGTGACTGAAAAATCTTTCCACAGAGCTTAATATAAGGCAATATGCAAACCTGATAGATAGGAAACAGCTTGCCCAAAGGACAGAGAACAACTGATAAGCAGAACAGTTGGTTCCAGTTGGGTATCCCATCACCTTGCTGTATTCAATTCAATTAGGGAAATGACTTTTCCCTGTATTTAATACCTATTTCTAAAATAACACACCAGACAACAGCATTCAATCCTAATAAAAGTGATAACAAACCGTAACATGCAAGAACTAGGACTTAATTTTATAAATTGATCTTAGAACATTGGTTGTTTTCTTGTCATCCCACCCCATGCACTTTTTTTCCTACTCTTCTGGGAAAGCTAGAAAGAGTGCTAAGTCTTCAAAATCAGATAAAGTAATAACTTCAGAGTCATGACAAGCCTTGAATTACTTTAGTAATTCTATTTTTAAGTACTTCATAGACTATATAATTATATGTTTTAAAAATGAATTGTATAGAATAAAATCATGGAACTCATTTTGCCTTACTAGGAGAGTAATTGTTTTGTCTTTTGATAACAACTTGAAAAGGAACCAGATTGTATATATAGTATAGTTGCCTCAAACAGTAAACATACTAGATTCAGTGACCCTGGAGGTCTCTTCCAGGTTTATATTCCAAGAAGTACATGAATGTGTGCTGACATGGATTTTGTGCTGGGATATGGAAGCCTTTGGAATGAGAAGTGCTATCCACTATAAAGTAGGTAGGACAATGACTGCAGTGTGACCCTTTTTATTGACTAGTTTCCAAAGTGCATGCGAAATATTTGGTATGTTTACTCACAATTTTTCAAACCTTTCTAGTTTGCATTTTGGTACATTTCCCTGGTCTCCTCAGTAGATATGCTGTCTATCTAAAGATGAGAAAAATATTTTTTCTTCAACCAAAACTGCCTTTTTCTAATGACAACATTATCACTAAGTTGAGCTTGAATGGTAAAATAGTGTCCACAGGTACTTAAAAACAAAAGACTTTGCTAAAAGGTTATCTCTACTGTACACTGTACACTATCTTAGCATAAGTAAAACTACTACTTTTAATCAAAACATGACAAAGGGAGCACATCCAAATCGATATATGGAAAATGTAATCCTACAAGCTGTCAGAATCACAAATAGAGAGGATGAATTTTAAAGACAGGAAAGCAAGTGTACTCAATGTGAGAAAGGTTACTGCTGAAAAGACTAATCTGACTTTTTAGAAGAGCATGGAGAAGATATAACATGTTGACCTTAGAGTGTGTCACCAATTGTTCTTTAGAAAAAATGTAGCAAGTCCTAACACTCTTTATGCTTTCCAGCAACAAAACACAACTCAAAACATCCAGCTTGTCATCTCTGCAACTTTGCCCTTTACATATACTGCTCCTAGGTGAATATGTGCATTGCTACATATTTCCTTGCTTTGGCTAAGAAGCCAACAGCAAATTCAGGTTCCCTTAGCAGTTCTTTTTCAATTTTTTTTCTTTTTAAACACAATAGGACTCCACCTCCTTCCATGCTACAGAAGCAAGTTTTGCACCTGCAAAAAATCAAATCACAGTAGATGTGCTTTCTGATGAGTATCCAGTTTGAACACACACAAACAAAATACATCTACTTTATCATTAACACCTGCATCCAAAAGTTACTCTTAAGTTTATCTGGAATTACAGCTAGTCTTCAAATAGTAAGTCTATTAAAGAAGAGAAAGAACTACAATAAAGAGGATTCCAGACAGCCTGGTGTTCTAGCTGTGTTGTCTTTATTTAACAGGCCCCATATCTAGTTTTCAGCTTATATAACATACTGAGAAACCACACACAGAATAAAGAAAAGCATGTGTTTATCTTTACAGCTCATCTGTAAACTACCAGTATAACTTCACAAATATAAATCATTTCTGCCCAAAGAGAGTTGTTAAATTGCAGTCTTTTTTATTCTAGAAAGAAGAATCTGAGTGACTTGCAATTTAGTTCTAGTTTGTCTAAGCACAGTATCTAATGTTAATTAAAAGAGTAGATATTATTAGACAACACTGCAGGAAATCTGGCCAGATTCCAGGGAAAGGGGGAGATGATAGAGCTGTTTATTTTGCATGAGTTACTCTGAATAAAATATCCAGCTTAATCCTGCTGACTGTTTCAGTCAGACTGAATGATAATCCAAACTTTATATGAACTATCCAAACCAATTGAATTTGCACAATGTCCTAAAGATCATGAGGGAAAAGCTAACATGCTATTTCAGTGTTAACATCTAATTTCTTTTAATGGAAAGTAGCTGAAAGAAGTTTCAGATTTCTATAGGAAAGAGACAGCAACTAATCAAGAAATGCCATTCTATTTTCATCACTCGTGAATATCTCCTGCTCATATCTGCAATGAAGCCTCTACCTACACAAGTCAAGGGAAGACAATTAAAGCTTGAAATCAGTTCTTCAGTTGAGAAAAATGCAAAAGAAAAAAAGATATCTCGTCTTTTGTTCTTTTCTTTCACATTTCAGTTCTTTCCTGACTGACAGGCCAGGATATTCTCCAGTTGCAGCAACAGACGTTTGGCATCAGGGAGGGATGGTTCTTGCAGGTCTTCAGTGGGCTGAGTACCGTTACCTCACAAAACATAGGTCACCCTGTTTCTCCAAACAGGTCACTAAACTATCCAGGAGTAGAATGCCCAAGCCCATCCTTTTACCACACCATTTCACTATAGTCAGAGGTGAGAGCTCTGGTGAGCAGGAGATAATGGAGAAAGAAATCTGTGCCCTCTCAAATGAAATAAATGAGAGGAACAGCTTTAGTTCAATAGCTGGACTGTTGCTTTAACAACGATTTTTCCTGGTAATTAATTGGCTGCTATAGCTGGTAAGGGACCCATGGATATATACGACTTCAAACTGTTATAACTTTCATCAAAAGAAAACCTTCCCACATGCAAGAGCCCCCAAAGAATGTGGTGTTAGCTGATTAATGAAGTCCCTCTCAAACTTACAAAAAAAAAAAAAAGTTAAAAGAAAAAAAAGAGGCAACCTTGAAATTCTTTACCTGATACCAGAGGATGTGCCAAAGACCACAGCAGGTCCAAATGAGCTTGCAGGGAATCTGACATCCTGCCAGCAATGCAGAACAGAAACACCTCAAGAGAAAGACCTCTAAAGCAGCAAAGCTAACATGGCTGGAAGCTACTCTTCTGAAAGGCAGCATTTCTCTGTCTCTCTCCATATTGGCAGTTATTACAGTACAGATAAAAATATCTGCAGAGAAGAATGATGGAGAAGCATTAACTAGAACTACACAATAAAAGTATTTTGTTTATTTTTTAAAAAAAATGTTTTATAATGTTGATTAACCCCTGTGAGTAGCTCATGAATTTCAACAAGGCCACTCGCAAGGTCCTGCACATGGCTCTGGGCAATCCCAAGCACAAATACAGGCTGGGCACAGAATGGCTGGAAAGCACCTGTGAGGAGAAGTACTTGGAGGTGTTCGTTGATGAGAAGCTCAACATCAGCTGGCTATGTGGGCTTGCACCCCAGAAAGCTGACTGTATTGTAGGGTTCCTTAAAAGAAGTGTAGCTACCAGGTTGAAGGAGGTGATTCTCACCCTCCATTCTCATGAGACCCCACCTGAAGTACTGCTTTCAGTGCTGGGGCCCCCAGCATAAGAAAGACACGGACCTGTTGGAGCAAGTCCAGAGGAGGGCCACAAAGGTGATCAGAGGGCCAGACCACCTATCCTAGGAAGACAGGCTGAGAGAGCTGTGGTTATTTAGCCTGGAAGACCTTACCATGCCCTTCCAGTACTTATGGGGGTCTACAGAAAAGCTGGGAAGAGACTCTTTTTCAGGGAGCACAGCGATAGGACATGGGAAAATGGATTTCAATTAAAAGAGGTTTCGATCAGATATAAGGAAGAAGCTCTTTACTATGAAGGTAGTGAGGCACTGGAACAGGTTGCCCAGAGAAGCTGTGGATGCCCCATTCCTGGAAGTGTTCGAGGTCTAGTGGAAGGTGTCCCTGTCCATGGCAGGGGGTCTGGAACTACATGATCTTTAAGCTCCCTTCCAACCAAAACCGTTCTATGATTCTATGTCTAGCACTCTTCTTAGCCACTTCAATAACCCTCTGTAATCTACTACTGAAGCTCTTTTGATGCTTTAGCAGATTTATCCTTGTAATATTCTTGCAGGTTAAAGAAATGCCATTAGCCCTCTTGATATAAAGAAAGTATACATAAAACAGCTAGGTCAATATCGAATAAGGATGCTGTGTTGAAACCAGGAATAAAACAGATTTCCTAAGCCAAAGCACAGTATCTTAACCCCTGACTAGTTGGGAAATACAAAAGCATTTTCTTGTGTTTATCAGAGATCCAACACTGAAACCAGCCCAGACAACAGGGTATTTCATAGCTACTAGAGATGGACAGAACTTGCCAGATTCATTTGGAACAAAAATATGGCTTTGTAATCAGGTATTATAATGACTAAAAAAAAGATTCTCAGAGGAAAAAAGATGAAAAAAGTTTTTACTTTTTTTTTTTTTTAATAAAAGTTAAAGCAACTTATGTGTTTTGGACAATAATTCTGGCAATGATTAAAATTCGCATGCTCTCAAAATTAAATTTATTAGAGAAAAAAATCAAGTTCTACTAGACATCTCCCACTTAAAAAGTCTGGAAGAATAGTTGGGAGAGAATATCAGTGTATTCGAAAAGCATCATTATGTGCTTGCCTTATTCATATGCTCCTCCTCAAGGCATTCCCTACTGGCTGTTTTTGAAGGACTTGAATTAGAGTCATCTTAAGTGCGACCAAGTACAAAATTGTCAGTATAAGCCATTTACCAGGCTCTTACTATTGCTTATTTCTGCTTTGGAAAAGACAATGAATGTCAGGGCCACTCAATCATATGTTAAGTTTGACTAGTTTTGGAAGAGCTGGGGGACTAAGTTATTGGAGAGCTCATTAGAATGACACGCTGGAGTGCAAAGGTTATGAAAAAGACACACCCAAACTTGCTGACTGTTGCTTTCATGAGAGATTTCTTGTGAAAAGGTCACTGAAGAGCCTGACTTCTCCCCTGCTCCAAATTACCATACAATTGTGCTGTGCCATGCTTGAATTACAGGCAGTGTGCTTAATTCATCTTTAATATGCCTCCTTATATACTGGGAAAAAAAAGTCAACAACCCTTACAGAAACACGGATAGGCCAGTATCTCAGTCACACTAATTACACCAGTTTACACTGGTATAAAACAGGAGGAACATAGTGCTGGATGTGGCCTTATGTTAACTCTTTGTTTTACACAAATCATTACAGCTCATCCATTTCTTGAGAGGCAGGTAATCTAGCCCTCTGAATCGCAAGTATCACACTCTTTAACTTACCTCTTTTATTCAATTATACAGCAACAGTAATGAGTTGATAAATAGGTGCTCAAGTTACATCGGTCCATATGCTTGTTTAAAAAACAGAAGTTAAAAATTAGAAAAAAATATCCAATGATTCTGCATTGTGCTTACCTGACTTCCTTGTGGTCTAGGATTGTAACTTAGGCTATCCTCATAGTAAAGGCACAGGTTGTTCTGTTGCTTTCTAGGTTTTTCAGCTGACCATTGGATCTATGATGAATCAACACATTTGCAAAGTTCAGTCATGAAACAGGAAACAATTTTCACCAGCTCTGTGGTCACTGTTTAGTTAAACTTCCATGACCCAACTATGCCTCATCCTCAAAGTGAGGAACTGGACAATTCTTTTATGTCACAGACTATAGACAACTTAACTTTCCACTTTTTGTCTGTTACAGTTGTTTTGAGAGCACTAACCAATTCATTCTTGCTCATCACAGCAGTCGTGTAACACGACAAAAATATTGGCTCATTCACACCAATGTGTGGTCTGAACATTTCACTGAGCTGCTATTTCTCTGCAGGGCCAGTTGTTTAAGGGTCAGCTTAGGCTGCATATGCAATAAAAAAATCTAATGTTAATACAACTGAATTGAATATTTATTTCTTAGTGGTTGCATGTTTCAACATGAAAAAAAAATCCTGAGTTTTAATGCTGAAAGACACCACAATTACCAAAAACAAATACTGAAGCTAAGTCAGAACAGATAACTTTTCCAGTTTATATAGGTTTGTCTTTTTCCAAAACTATTGCCCTTTCTATCATTACTTTTTTATCGAAAATTAACTGATAGTTTTAATATTAGTCTTTTTTAAATTTACTGACAGTTACCTTAATATTCCATCCTACACACTGTGCAATCTGTTATCGGCCAGGAAGAGACTAGTCTATTTTGAGGAGAATTGCCTATTGGTTAGATGATACTTCCCTACATCAACAACCCATAATCATAGTATACTGAAAAAATCAGAAACTGGAATCTAGGAAGAACTTATATTTTATTAAACAAGCAAACCTATAAGTTGCAACTTTGAACAATAAACATGCATTTAGGAAGTTCTGCTTCTGCAAATATACATAGCATTCAACTTTGACAGTTATTTTCTGCAAACAATTATTCAAAAAAGAAAAAAAAAATGTCCCCAAATGAACAAGTTGTATCACTTCAGAAAAAACATTTTTACAGCCTTTTTCATACTGCAGTATCTGAATATATAAACGATATAAAAAAAAAAAAAGAAAAAACAAGATCTGATCTATGGATAGCTGTCTTAACTTTCATATGCCCTACTGGAATAGCTTGAAACATTAAGCAAACTTCTCCTATGGATATGGAACTGTACCAACTGCTCTCTTATGTACCTTACTGAAAATTACATTTGTATTACTTAATGCACATAGCACTTAATGAATGGAACATACTAGTCCTACACACAGTCAAAGTGGCTGGCTTGAATCATGAAATGCAAAGTCCCAAGTATTCAAAGCACTTATGCAGACAGCCATTGGTCTGCAACAAAGCTCTCCACTAAGGTCATTAAGCACATATTTCACACTCCAAAATCATGTTCAGCATCACGTGAGTTAAAAAAAGTTCTAGGAGAGCATATTAAGATTCTTGTGTAACCAAGGTACCTGAAAATAATGGCTTTTTAGATGTTAAATCTTCAACTTTCTAAAAATACTCCATATCAAAACCTGCATGAAGCACAAGAGAAAAAGACACTAATTACTTACTTCCAGTTGGCTGAATTAATTACTCTTCCAAAAATGCATATGCTTAGGAAAAAAAAAAAAAACCTGCCAGCTTTCTGACAGTTTGATCTAATACCCTAATACAATATGCACCAGTGCCACATGATGAATGGAAAACTAAACCAAAATGGAAAATACATGAGAGAGAGAGAAACAGAGAGATTGAAAAGATGAATGATTTTCTTATTTGGACATCTCCTGCTAAAAAATGATACCAAAATTCTGCTTCCTAGAGTAAGTTGAGTTCTTTGCACACAGAGATGAAACATTACATAAACTATCCAGCAAGTTTTTCCTATATACAAGTCCTGCAGTATCCCTTTCCCTTGCAAAATCTGCATATTGACAGCATTGGCAAATGTAAAAACAGAACCAAAAGATAATCCTAAGAGTATTTGAAATAAATGCTTAAGTATCATCCAGGACAGAGCAGATTTTATTCTAAGCTACCAGAATAAGGATTTTAAATAAAGCTGGTAAATTAAAAGAGAAAGACATTGAAATAACCACATACCTACCTTCTTTAAAGACATATCCAAACTTGAGACTGAAGAAATAATGGAAAAAGGAGTAAAAACCTTATCTCTAAGTTCTGAGCAAGCGAAAGTGTGACTCCTCCAGACCTAGAAATCATCTGCAGTCTGGTAATTTGCCATTGAAGAATTCCCCTTCGAGAGGGGGATAAAAGGCTAAGCTGTATACATTGCATAACGACAGACATCTATCTCCTGATACAAAATTAGGCTTGTCTCTCCACATAGATATGCATATTTACTACGTTTGGTTTGAGCCTTGTTCCTCGATGTCTGCCTCCATACGCTATTGAGCAGGTAATTCTTCCATTGCTTTCAGATACCCCTCCTCCTCCCTGAGGGTTAAGTTTGTTTTCCTCACTTCATGATCTTCATGGTTTGTATTCTACCTCCCATATTTCTTTTGCTTTTAGCTTAGTTTGGCAGGTCACACACATCATATGCTGAACCAACTAATAGCAGTACAGCTGTACATTTGTGCTAGCCCATAGCCGGACCTTTCTCCATACATCAATACGTGTCTCATTGGTATCACATTATTGCCCTGGAACTTGGAGAGCTACAAAGCTCCTTGTAGTGACCCTTGAAGTCTTGACCTAACAACATTTTATAAGACCCAGAGATAACAATATATTTTAGGGTTGGCAGAAAAAATACCTTGCCCTGCTTTTGGTATTTCCTACCCATGTAGGCTGACAAAACAATGAGACTAATCTCATATAACTGCAGATGCCTACCTCTTGGCTAGTTTTTGAGGTTCCCTTTGCAATCACCAGAAAGAATTGGATACATGTAAGATACAATTCACTGAATGACACTTTTAGACATCAGACATATTTTGGATGTCTTACTTAAAGTAAAATAAATTGCATTCTACAAGTGCCCATCTTTCTTCATCAGCCAGAAAGTGAGTCTACACAACAAGCTGAGAATCCGGTATCTAAGTGTCTACACTTATGGAAATCCCTACATAACCCCTCTGCTTATGGAGAACATAATCGTTTAGGTTGGAAAGGACTTGTAAGATCTTCAAGTCCAACTGCTAACCTAGCACTGCCAGAATATATAATTAGGGGGTGACAATATTAACAGTGATCTGTAGCTTGATGTCAGTAATCTCTATCATAAGTCATGAAGAAAGTGGTTCAATGGTTGCATCTGCCTCCTAAGCATCTCTTTCACATTATTCTGAAGGTATAAGTCACTGGTCAATGCTGAGGACAAGATATTGGCTGGTGTGGAACTTGCATCTTATCCAGCCTGCTGACTCCAGCATTAAATCCAAACAGATGTAATGAGAAAAAAAAAAAAAAAAAAAAAAAGAATAAACAGTTTGTTTTAAGATACTTTCCAAGGAGAAAAAGTAAGATAAATAAGTCTCAGAAAGGCTGATTCAGTCTCAATGGATCTCATTTGGAATTTATCACTTATTCCAACATTACCACTATGCAAATTTCTACAAGAACTGAACGTGTGTTTGATTCATTAGCACACAGTTTTGCATTCACCTTCTGTGGGCGGGGTTGGGCTGAGTATGCAGAAATCAAACACTTGCAGACTGCCAATTAGAAGGATTTATTGCATGCCTTTCAGGAAGAATGTAGACATAGCTATTCCCAAGGAAATGCTCTAAAAGTGTATATTCCTTTTAAACACAGATGCCAATGGGTGGTAACAGGCTGCTGAGGCTATCTATTTGTTAGTACACAATAGATGATTAAAAAGCTGTTTATTGATTTTTTGGTGAAAATCTGTGATTGTTTTCATTGCTATCAGTATCACAGGCTAACAGCAAGTTATCAGCTGTTGTGGTTTAGCCCCAGCAGGCAGCCAAGTACCACACAGCCACTTGCTCTCCCCAGGTGGGATAGGGGAGAGAATCAGAAAGGTAAAAGCACAGGAATTCATGGACTGAGATAAAGACAGCTTGCTAGGTAAAGCAAAAGCCACACATGTAAGCAAAGCAAACCCATGAATTCAGTCACTACTTCCCATCGGCAGGTTTTCAGCCACTTCCAGGAAAGCAGGACTCATCACGTGCAATGGTTTCTTGGTAAGACAAATGCCATCGATCCAAATGTCCCCCCCCTTTCTCTTTCTTTACCCCAGCTTTTATTGCTCAGCATGACGCCACATGGTATAGGACATCCCTTGGTCAGTCTGGGTCAGCAGTCCTGGCTGAGTCCTCCCACAGTTCCTTGTGCACCCCTAGCCCCTCACTAGCAGGGCAGCAGAAGTAAAGTTCTTATCTCTGTGTAACCACTGCTCTGCAACAACTAAGTATTGGTGTGTTGTCACCACTATTTTAGTCAAAAAATACAAAATACAGCATTGTGTGAGCCTCTACAAAGAAAATTAACTCTGTCCCATCCAAAACCATCACATCAGCGTCATATCAGCATTTGGGTAAAAGGAGATTTCCCCCTTTGAACTAGGGAAGAAGCTAGTTCCAGTTAGGCTTACCTGGAAATCAGTTCCATCTCATGAGGAAGCTTTACTTCAACATTTACTTTCATCAGACTTTGACAAAGCTACCTTTTTTATTTTTAAAAAAAAAAAAAAGGACAAAGATGCACTAAGAAACCTCCAGAAAAACCAAGAGCTTAGCTATATGCTTACTTCAGCTGTATACAGCCAGAATCACATCTCTGCTCAAAGCAGGCGAGTGGACGCAATTCTCACAGCTTATGCACTCGCTCTCATGTTTGATAAGTTCTACCTTGTGCTTCAGAAATCTTAACAAAAACATCATAGAATTCAGTTCGGTGTAGCAAAACATCAAGCTAACAAAACAATCATTTTCAGCTTATTTATTCACTTTACTTGTGTGAGTTTGCAGTATTTTTTTAACTTGATTTGTGGTACCAGGCATTCAAAGCTTCAATCCAAATATAATTTTTATCTGATGGGAGCAGCGAAAAAAGAAAGAAAAAAAAAAAAGGAAAGGAAAGAAAGAGACAAAGGTGAGATGAGACCTAAGGAAGATATGAGATATGAAACCAAATAAAGAAATGAGTACACAGACTGAGAAATACAATACCATTGGGAAAAGAAAATAAACCAAATCTGTGCTATGGGAGGCAATTGAAGAATACAGACCACTTCAGAGAGGCCTGTTCATCATGGAGTTTTTTCAGTGGACTGAACACTGCCTAAGCTATAACAACAATTATCCTGTCCTTATTTCGGGTGTTAGTGAAATCTGAAGCTACATTTCTCCTTCCTTCCCTATATATAGTAACGATCTGAAATTATAGCTCTTTAAAATACATTAGAAAAATAGCCTTGGCATCTATTGTTTTCATTTTCAGCACATTTCTAGCAGCTTTTCATCACAGCATTTTCATCACAGCATTTCATAAGCAGCCTCTCAGCCTCTAATTATTTTAGTCCTAGAAATGGTGGTCACATCAGCTTACAATGTAGTTTCTGAAATTTAAGAAAAGCTATAGACAGAAGATGCAAACTAAGGGAGTTTACAATGGAAATATTAGAGATGAAAATCTTAATTAAAAATGCTCCATTGTAAGCCACTGAACATTAAAACATATCAAGAGGTGTCAAATTGCCATAAAAATACATGAATTATATACCCAATTCCTCAAATTTTTGTCTTTAGCTTTCTCTGTTTTATTACTACTTCCTTATAATATCTAATTGCTTACTGAAAAATAAGTTGGAAATAAAAGCAATGTGATTCAGACTAACCCAAAACAGCATAACTGCAGGGCCTGAAGTGAAAACAGTAAATAAAAAAAAATGGTAAACCAGAAACGTAACTCATCACATTGCTCACAAGGAAGATGATTTTTCCTAAGCTTTTGTTTTACGTCTACTCACCTGCCATCAAGTTCTTCTGCACCCTGTAATTTCCTCTTCACACCTCTGTCATTAAACACCCCTGATAATGCCCCATATTCTAGTAGCACCTATGTAGTCCGTGCTCTCAGTAACTTCAGCTTCACTCCACATCCTTAGCAGAAAAATGAACTCGGTTTGCTGTGGTTTAGCTAGAGATCTTGTGTTTTGACTAGTGCATCAACCATTCCCACTGGGCAAACTAAGCAAGAATCACTAGGAGTTGACTTTTCATTCTTCTCTCAGTAGATCTCCCTTGTCTTTCTAGCACCCAACTTTCACCACACTTGTAGGAACTTACTATCTTTTAGTCCTCTGCTGTGTTTTATTGAAATTAGCCAGAAAATTTGAAAGTTAAAGGGGCCTTGGGAGCCATCAGTTTGGTCATGAAAGGCTTCTTTCCCTGAGAAGCCAGGTTTCCCCATTCCTTTCAAGCTTCAGAAATACATAAAACAATTTTAACTAGTCCATCACATTTAGCTTATAGATTTTTCCAGAGAAAGGAAATATGTTTCATTAACAGAGATAAGTTGCAATTGTCTTAGCTTGAATCAGTAAATGCTACCACAGGAATAGCTGCGATGGCTTTTTCAAACAGGGAAAGACCTTCTCTTACACTGAGGAATAATTCAGGATGATACACGATTCAGGCTTTTGGAGTCCTTCATGCCACAAGGGAGACTGAGGAACAAGCATGTCTATAGGATATTTGCACATCAAAGCAAAATATTGTTAAACTGGAAAGACATCCCCATCTACCACCAGATGGGCCACTGATGCTGACTGTATTACCAGATTTCACATTTATCTGTGCTTCCCCCACGTCACTTGCAATCCTCATTTCCAATGTATTGCTGGCTGCTGAGAGTGCTGTTCCCTCCAGTTTACTCCCATGCAGCTGGGGAAGGACTCCCCCTAGAGCTCTGCCATGTCTTTGTGCAGGACACCCTCATACTGGCATAGTTTCTAGACTTAGTATCTTATGGACAGATAATCCCCTCCATGCTATTCATGGCTCTGTAATTAGAGGATACTAAAGATATGAATGATGAGTCAAAAGAAGGTAAAGTGTTAACTATGAAGAAAAGCAAAATGTGAGGAAACTTGTACTTTAAGATGAAACATAACAGATCCCAATAAGAACATCTGAAGTCAGAGAGAAAAAACATTGACAATCTAGCAGATGGAGGCCGTCCCTTTTCTCTCCCTCTCAAGCTTTTTTATTCAACTTTTTCAGTCTGTCTACAGTATTAAAATCCTTTACTCCCAGGCTCTTGTTCAGAGATCTCATTAATCAAAACACAGGAATGTAACAATGAAGAAAGCAAATAGACTTTGATTCATACATGTTTAAAGCTACAAGAGATTGTTCAGACTATTTATTTTGATGTCTCATAACAGAATCATTCACCTGAATTTCACATAGTAATTGCAAGAGAACACCCCCACACACACATGCAGGTAAAGACTCAAATCAGTTATCAAGAATATTAAAAGTAATTCAACTAGCTGGAAAGCACAAAAAACGTCAGAGTAGAATTGCCAGAAAATGCTGCCAGTTTTCCTTTGTGCCTCAGACATCTACAGCCCAGAGCTAGGGGAAGGATGTTTCAGTCAAAGTGACCTTATTACCTACAGATATGAATGTTTGTCACACTCATCTTCAAGGAGCTCTGCCTGTTCGCTGTGAATGTTAATTTAACTAACATAACACCAGATGAAGACAAAACTTGGAAAGGTTGCCCTACTCTGGTTTCTGACACTTCCTTATTTCTTTTTCTTCTAATTCCAGCTTTCATGTGAATACCTCCACACATAAGTCTAAGGTATTTTTTGCTTGCTTTCATTAAGGAGAGAAAAATAGTCCCATGTTCATAAAGAAATAATACCAGAAAAAAAATGAAGTAAATCTCTACATGTATGTCAAACAAATATGGACACTATCTCTTAGGCACACTAATAATGAAAATAATAATAGTAACAACACTAATGGTTGTATTCAAGGTAGAAAAAGATAGTGTTATTCATACAGACCTTTTTCCAAGTGTTTATTATTTCAATAGGCCAAATGTGTGAGAGCAGAAACACAGGAACACAAGGATGGAAGAACTTGCTTATGAGAACATGAGGAAGAACCAGACACCAAGCTCGAGTTGAAATCCTTCAGCCACCAGAAGCCCTGACTCTGACGTAGTCTATTATATCCTTCCTCGTTCATGAGATTCCTACAGAACTCTACTCCTCCCAAAAGGAATTTAAATTAAGTTTAGACATATTTTTACATCTCAAAAGGAAGGTAGGTCAATTCCATACATACACATCCTTCTGGGATATGGCTAGGTAATGCTCCTTATACCACAGCTGAATTTGGCCTGGAGGCCTGGCTTACAAAGGAGACTTTTTTTTTTCTTTTTTTTTTAATTTCCTTCTGTCCCTTTGAAGGAACCACTTTTACAAGGCTTGTCGTGTGCAGAGGAGGAGGGAATGTTTTCTGTGAACTCTGCTAGTGAAACTGAGTTCATAAATATCAAAGAGGAAAGAAATGCAGATGAATGGCAGCAACAGTGAAAATGCTGGAGCAAGGAAGAGGAACAGGGTAAGAGGGAGAAATGCTTGGGAGGATCATTTAAAAGCTGTATAATAAAGCTATTTGTTTTGCAGCAAAGGAAACATCTGAAATGAGAAAGCAATTTGCAGACTATTTGGTCTCAAAGTTTTGGCATGATCAAACAAATGCCTAGAGAAGAAAAAAAAAGTCAGGATTTTTTCATGCTAAGATCCTCTCCCACTTTTTCACAGAATTACATATGAGGAACTCAGAGCACAACATTTTCCTGCAAGCATTTAAATGACAGCTCCAAACCAGGCTACCCCTCAGTCTAGAACTCAGACCACATTTCTCACACAAACGCAGAACCCCTGCAGACGGAGAATTAAAAGAATAAAACAAACCGGCTCTCCCCATCCTTTCCAACACATTGTTTTTGCATCTAGAGGTCTTCCTTTTCCTCACTACTTTTCTTTCTCTCCTTTTCAACATTGTATTACGGGAACAAACCCAAGCCACCACTACAATGAGAAAGGTTCTCGCTCTCAAGGCAGGCAGTCAAATGCATTGCAGTCAGGAGATAATGTATTTATTTCAGAGACAGACATCAGGATTTAGATGGCAAGTAAGGACCCAAGTAAGATAAGCTTATTGGAAGGACACTGGTAGGGGTAGCCAAGACGCCCCTGGAATTGTTGCAGACCACCAGGGCACTGTCAGAACTAGACAAAATTTGGTTAATCTGTGTTTAAGTGCCTTAACACTGAAGACAAGACCTCTGTTTCAGGTTACAAATATACAGCCATCAAGATGTCCCAGATATTGCTGCATCAAGGTAACTCTAGTTTCATCAGTAGTTGCCACTCCATTCGCTACTGACAACTACCGCCAGCTGACAGCGATCCCATAGACCTCTTACAGACTTTAGGGTTTATTTTGTTGTGGGTTGGAAATTCTCCCGAAAGTTCTTCTCACTATCATTACCCACACACTGACTACATTTGGGTAACTGCCATTTCACAGCTTGGAAGAGATCCAGAGTTTTGTCACTGCATTTCTGGTCCAAGGAACTCGTTCAACATTGCCCTGGTAGAAATGTGTAATGTGCTACAAACTGAATTTTAGTGAACCTACCAAGATTTCAGAGGAATACATTTTCCTGGTGAAATAGTTTAGGGCCGATTCCTTCGGCTTCATGATGCTGCAAACCAGATTTAATAAACAATTACTGAACTTTAAGTGCACTACTAGAAGGCCCTGATGACAAAGTATCTTTGATATCCATATATGATAACCCTACAGACATAGGGTGATTGTGTGTGAGGGGATAAGTAACTTATAGTCGATTTTCAAAGGGACAGTAGTTTTGAGACAAAGTTTTCAAGGATTTTTAAAATGGAAAAAGGCCTTTAAACATTCTTTATTAATAAGAGCAAGGAATATTGTGTTGCTAATGTAATAAGCTACTAGTTTACCCAAATAAAGACTAGAACTAGAGGAAGAAAAAGCTGAAAAAACAGAAGTGTTTAAATTTTTATGCTAAGCTACAGGAACACACACTTTGATATCATTTTATCAGGAGATCAGACATGTGACATCAGTCAGATGCAAAACACCATGTCACTTCAATAGACATAATTGTTGAATTAAAGTATCTGCAGTTATATATTTATGCTATTTAAAAAATACATTCTGAAAATACTTTGAAGTAAAATAGATTCAAATTGCACCTGCTTACATGCATCGTTCTATCTCATTACAAGACATAATTCATCTTGTCTGTATTGTTACCACAAACCATTGCTGAAAATAAATGCAAACTTCTGGCACAGTCAAAAAAATAGAGAAGCTGCTCTATCAGTTTTTTTTTTTTTAACCAATTATCTATCACAGCAATATGCTGTTTCTAGGACCTGTTTATAGCAGAAGACAGCAAAGGGCAAAAAATAGTATTTGAGTAATTGTATAGTGCTTTGCATAGGGAAGAATTTTTTTTGGTCATTCGGTGATATTCTAAATGCCCTGAGGCATGAACACAGACTAACCCAATCTACCAGGTAAAGCTAAAAATTTTATGGATGATCATAAAGTTAGCTGGCACCTTTTAAAAGTTCAGCTACACTGTTTGATTTTGACCTCCAGCATAATCTAAGAGCTTTGTGAAGAAATATTTCATTTCATTTGCTTGAAATTTAGCTATGATTAGCTTTATATGACCTCACATCCCTTAATTATGAAAGAGTGCAAAAAGTCTGGGACTGATTGTTATTTTTTCTTTTAAATATACCCTTTATATCTCCAGTGTTTAAATGAAAGCCGTGCTAGAGTGTTTCTAATGCTAGGGAATCCTAAATTTTGCAAAACGTCAGGATGCAGTTTATACGCCATACATCAACATGATATGCTTTCCAAAATCCTGCTTGTTTACATGATTAGATTTAGACTTCAGTAACGTGAATGCATATTTGATTTTACGATGTTCTTTTTTTTGGAAGGATTACTTGAATTAGACTCCCACTGATTTCAGCAAGAAACTGGTCTTTATATGATGGAATAAAATAAGGGTCTAAAAAAATTCATTTAGAGAGAAGTACTAGTGAGTAATGAGACACTGGAAATTGAAAAAGCAGAGAGCACCCCAGTCCCGGAGGAAAGTCGTGCACTGTTCTACTTGAATACATTTACTTCAGATTTGCTGAAATCTCTGGGAAGTCAATCCACTGCAGGTTCTCACTGGCATCCCACCCCCTAAGCCTAGCTGTGCCACCCCTAGAGAACACTAAGCACTTCCTGCAATCTTGGTAAGTCTTGGTCCCATCAAATACAAGCAAAATTAAAAAGACTTCAAGACTTCACTTTAGTGTTGGATGTTCCTTGATCAACCTGGCTGCTTATCAAAGTCAACATATAGAAAAGGTTCTGCGGAGGATAAAAAGAATCTTGTCATATACCTATCAAAAACGTAGCAAAGGTGCTCTGTACTCTGTTAATTTTTGATGTCGACAGTTTGAATATATATTCTATTCCTTCCAATTGTCATATTGTAATCACCTGTTCTAGCTATCCGTCCCTATCAGTGTATTCCAGCTCACAGCACTGCAGAGAAAGAGGCATCAGAAAACTTGACATCTTAGTCACTCATTTCCTAATATCTATTTGGAGGTGTAATAAAGATGTCATATGTGCATGAAAGAAAAGAACACTCACCCTGGAGAAGTCACATCTTAAGATTCACCCTGAGATTTAGAGTCGCATTCCAAAACCAGTTAATTTGATAAAGAGGAATCTGAATCAGACACCATTTTTTGTGGCCTGGCAGAGTTCAGTTGGATATTTTAAATATAACCTGTCTATATCAATACAGCTGTGGATCACGTTTAATTCCCTATGATCTTCAAGCCTTAATGATAAGCGGTTTTTAGTTTGATTTCTTTTAAAGAAAATTGCTGATACTAAAAAAAATGAAATTTATAATATTTGACAGTCTCTGGTAACATTAAAGATGCCCTTCAATAATAAACTATGAAAAATAAACAGAAATCTGGTGATATGCCAACAAATATGTGGAAGTGTTTGGGGACAATATTTCATACACAAAATTATCAGGTCAGCCTAAATATCACCAATTGTTATAAGTTACTTATAAAATATCACTTAATAAGTATCATTTCAGAGACAAACACCTCTTCTAGGACATTTGTTTTTAACACAGGTTTAAGGATTACTCGTAACTGGATGGACTGCCAGAAGAACGAAAAAAACCTCTTGAATTTCCTCTGCTGTCATGACCTACAGTCTCCCCAGGCAGGACTTTGCAGGTGGGAAGTGACCTTCACGGATCACGGGTAGAAATATGTTTTTATACATTTAATCTCAGTTTAAACACCAACCAGCTTAACCTAGAGGTTCCCTTACGTATTCCAGGAAACAGCATGCCTTACTTTGGGAAAGTTTTCTGATGACTCAGAGTCAGGTCCAAGCCAAGTAATAGGTAGTTGTTTCCAACACACTGAGTATCCACACACAGAGTGATGAAAGCAATGTAAAAACAAGGTCTTAAACTGAGGAAAAAACTGGAACAATTTTCTCCTTTCCTATGAAAGTCTGAGTGGGCCTTAAAAAGCAAAGGAATATATGAAATAATTTTGGGCATATTTCTCAAGGACCAACACAGAAAAGAGACGTGTTTTAACAAAATCTATTAGAGGACAATAATTCATGCTATCTATCATATTGTACCATTCATTCATGCATCATCTAACAAGATGACATTTAATACAAAATAAGAATGATGAAGGTCACAGGAATTTGCACAATTTATTACTGGTGTCAAGCCAGATTAGTTTAGCCAGTGCTTGACTAAAATTTGCCTAGTGTGACTGTCTCTGAGTAAGAGGTTATTATCTAGTGAATTTTTTCTCTCATATGCAGTCTTACACTGCAAAGGACTGTAGGGAGTTCTCTGAATCTCACTGGAGAAGGGTTATTCAGGTGTCACATCATGCTTCTGCCTCAGCTTTCACTTCTTCCTTTCAGCTCCCTACAGTCGCTCTCAACGGTTGATACTAAAGATTATAATGAGATGCAGTAGCAGTGCTAGGCTTTTGGGAAAGTCAGAGAAAAAAACCTTTCAAGGGTTAAGATGAAGATCTCAGTTTGGGGGTAAAAGAATACATAATACACACAAGCAAAGATTTTTCTTTTCCAAAGTACTGTCCACATTTGAGTGTTGGCCAGAATAATAGCCTGCAGGAATGAACGAATACAAGTCAAAAGAGACTCCACTTAATTATCAACCCACCTGATAAACTCTAGGATCTGCTGATGTGGAGGCCAAACCATTTTAGTTCTTTTGTAAGGAGAAATACGAAGTTGTAATGAACACCAGTCTTTGGTGGAATTTGACCCATAGTCACTAACACACAAGTCTGTATACAATATACGTTCAACACTTCTCAGAAAAACAGCCAAATTGTATTTCCTCAAAGATTCTTGCCACAGATATATACATATATATATTTTTGTACCTTTTCAAAATACCATGTATTTGTGCTCCTGTGAATAATTCAGACACTTCCCTTGTCCAACTTCAATGAAGTCGTCAGCATTACTCTGCGGTTAATTAAACCCAAGAGGGGCAAAACTACAGTGTTGCTTTGACAGGATCTCATAGTCCTTGGACATGTAGATGAATAATATTCAAAGCTGACAAGCACCTCACATTCCTGTAGCATTCCCACATGCATTGATTATTATAGCTCCCTGTCCCACGTTATATGACAAAATTTCTCCATAGTATTTGACATCAACTCCTTCTTCATTTGGAAGCAGATAAATGTCCTTTATACCGTTCAGTGTTTATTGCAGGATTAAGCTATACCTCTGACAAACAAATAAACCTAGACTGAGTTTCCATGGATTTCTCATGAATGAAGTTACAAGTAATGCCTTTGAAGGGGGGGGGGGGGGGGGGGGGGGGGGAAGCCCTCAATCTGAACAACTTGAAGTCCTACCACAACATTCCTGCCTATGAAACAATGCTGTGAGAGCCCAAGAGAAGCCTGCAGAAAGGAAAATTCATCCATCATTATAGCTAACACTGGTAAGAATTTTTTCAAAAAAAAAAAAAGTTTTAATGGAAAACTTTCTTAAAGCTGAAGTTGTTCAGGTGGATCAGAAAAAATTTTGAGGTCTGAGAATGAATTTATAATCAGATCTATGGAATAAGGAGCTGTACCTAGTGTATACCCAAGGGTCGGGGGAAAAAAAAAAGTGTGGTTACACTTCCTACAAAAGGTATTACTGCCTTCTCTCCAAGAGACTTTGCTCACAAGACTACTTTGCTCAACTGTCTGGGAGCTGGATTACATAACCAAATAATTAAAAAAAAAATATTTTTCAGCCAGATTAGTCCCCTGCTCCGACCTGTTGGATTAACACATCAGTGTAAGATCCAACACAAAGAGTGACAGAGGGATAACTGAGCAGGACATCCCTTGGTGACACTGCCTGTTCTAGGTAGGAAGTTTCAGCCACTCAAGTCTGTGTTGCTGTACAGAGAGCTCTGCCCAAAGAAGGTGCACCAACACGCAGACATTCCTATAAAGCTGCATCCAACAGTTAACTAGAAAATAATTTTCTTAAATACCTTATTTATATACAGCCCCTTTCTCGGAAGTCAAGTAATCTGGTGAACGGTATATAAATTGTACATATAAACCACTTTGCCATAGACATTCTCCTTGCTCAGTCTACAAAATTTCAGAAAATTGAAAAGTCAATATATTTTATTGTTAACATTTAAAGCCTCCACTAAATGATCATACAAGGCACAATGCAAAAACATGCACCAAATTCAATGGCCAAAGAGTTGCAGTGTGAAACCTTCTTTGTGATCCAATGACAACACAAGCAAACACCTTGTAATTTTAGTCTTCCAATTTTTATTTATTTAAAAAAACAATTTGCTTGTTATCAGAAGTGACAGTAGTGTCTAATACCAGGCTTTGCCTGATACATCAGAGCAAACTGATTGCTTCTAACTTTGCCAAACAAACTCCTGGGCTGCAATTTCTCAACCTTTGTATCTACCTCAGGCAAAACATATTGAGAAAACTTCAGTGAAGACATTTCTGTAATTTCCAGGAACAAATATACAGTATAAAAAAAAATATAAGTTTTTATTAAAGCAATAAAAAAACCCTACCTGGCATTGATCCTTCAAGAAACTTAAGTGCCCCCATGCTTTAGGGAGGGGATTTGATACTTGGCAGATGCATTCAGTCTGCTGCAGCTATCTACAGCTGCAAAACAGAGATAGCTCAGGCACCTGGGAACCCCAGGAGATGCCTCAAAAACAACAGGGTTAAGAAGATAAAGGAATTAAGTGGATGCGGACTTACTGCAGATGTGAAGCAGTGACATGATCTTCCTGTTTACCACTAGAGTGCAAGCACTTGCCCTCTGTGCCATGCTTTGACATCTCTCTGGCTCCACAGGGAAGCTGCAGAGCTGCCAGAGAAGTGTAGTGGGAGTCAGTGATGTAGCAGGGAAGGTGGAGAAGGGCTGATGGTCCAAAGCCATAGAGTCCATGGCTCAGACAAGCTTCCATAACCTCAGAGACAGCCTTTATCACTCTTCTCTGGTCTGTCCTGAAAAATGTCCCATGACTCAGTAACCCTGTTGTGGCCTGCTCATGGCATCACAGCCTTACAGAACATAAGTAGAAAGTCCATATTTTACCCAGACACTTATATTAGGATCATATCTTCAGAACACCTTAAGGGCCATTATTTCTACTACATATATATATATTTTTTCCAGGTAATTGTTTTCCTCTGATAAAGGCACAAGTGTTCAGACAGCTTCACTTTGCTGGGTTCAGTAGAAATCTGTCATCATCATTTCCAGTTCCTATCTGAGCCTGCCATCCAAATTCAAATGTAAAGAAAATTCACTCACTGATTAAATTTAGATTACGACATGAAGGCCCCTCACAAAGCCAAACAAGCTAGGTAAAATAAACATTCTCCTTTGGCGGCATATAGACCTGTGTGACAGTGTGCATGCAGAACTCATAAGCACTAGGAGGGACTAGTCAGCGCCATCTGCTCACTGTTGTGGGATGACTGGATGTTCTTCCACCACCCTCACTAAAGGTCTATGCATCTTTGACAGAAATAAAGTCAAAACCCACTGTTAGGTGCCCCAATTTTTACCATAACAGCTGTTGTTCAGCAACAGCTTCTAGATTGCAAGGTGTCACCCTTCTGCAGGAAATTCCCCGACCTGCACATGAGCTCACGGAAATGAAAGCCACTACTTGAGGAAAAAAGGCAGTCCTCAGGAAAAAAAAAAAAAAAAAAAAAAAACACATTTAGCAGAGATTGCTGCAGTAGTGCTAGCTGACCTTGCATAGAGGAGCACAAGAAACACTCCTATAATCTCTTTTGTCAGCCTTGCTATGTGGGCAGTAGCTGACAGCAGAACAGTGATAACATACTAGTGAAAGAAGAGAGAGGAAGGGTCTTTGAAACCACAGTTATTTTTGCAGAAATGGCCTGACCATAGCTGTTCAGAGTACTGTTCACAAGGATGTAGTGGGTTTACCTGGCAAGGTTTTGGTAGCAGGGGGCCACAGGGTGGGCTTCTGTGAGAAGGATCTAGAAGCTGCCCCATGTTAGGTAAGGGCCCCACTGCTGACCAGAGCTGAGCCAATAAGTGATGTTGTTTTGCACCTCTCTGAGAGCATATTTAAGACGGGAAAAAAAAACGCTGCGCCACACAGCAGCTGGGAGAGTGAGAGGAGTGAGGAACAGCCTTGCAGGCACCAAGGTCAGTGAAGAAGGAGGGGGAGAGGTGCTCCAGGCGCCGGAGCAGAAGTCCCCTGTGGCCTGTGGTGAGGACCATGGTGAAGCAGGCTGTCCCCCTGCAGCCCATGGAGTACCACGGTGGAGCAGGGTTCCACGCTGCAGCCTGTGGAGGAGACCATAGTGGAGCAGGTGGACCTGCACCGACGGAGGCTGCGGCCTGTGGAGGACCCCCGCTGGAGCAGATTCCAGGCCGGACCTGTAGCCCATGGAGAGGAGACCACGCAGGAGCAGGTGACCTGGCAGGAGCTGCTGCCCATGGGGGACCCAGGTTGGAGAAGTTTCCTCCTGAGGGATGGACCCCGTGGTACGGACCCATATCTGGAGCAGTTCTTGAAGAGCTGCTGCCTGTGGGCAGCCCACGCCGGATCAGTTCAGCAAGGACTGCATCCCGTGGGAGGGACCCCACAGCACAGGGGATGAGAGTGACCGAGAAGGAGCGGCGGCGAAGAAGCGCTATAGACTGACCATAACCCCCATTCCCCCGTTCCCCTGTGCCGCTTGGGGGGAGGAGGTGGAAAAGGGTGGATGAGGGCAAGGTGCTTTTGGTTTCTTTCCTTTGTTTCTCACTTCTCTAGCTTGTTAGTAATAAGCAATAAATCTTACTATCTCCCTGTACTGAGTCTGTTTTGCCCATCATGATAATTACTGCATGATTTCCCTGTCCTTAACTCTTGAGCCCTTTTCATCGTATTTTCTCCCCATTCCTCTTTGAGGAGGGGGAGTGAGAGAGTGGTTGTGGTGAAGCTCGGCTGCCCACCTGAGTAAAACCACCACAATGGACCAGTGTCTGGATTGAGCACCATAAATTCAGAAGCAATGTGCATTTCCCTATCAGCAAGGCAAAGCAGGCAATTTTAGCATCACTCAACACCCCTCCCCTCCCCCCCCTTGCCCCATCTTGGGAAGCCTCTCTGCTCAGATGCTATTAAATAGAGTTCCTTGCCCTTGCTCCACTTCACACGCTAAGAGCAGGGAAGTCACCCCTGAATGCCATTTTACGTATTTCCTATAGTAGTTTCTCTCTCCCTCAGTCATGCAACTAAAAAGTCAACTCTGACTAAAACAGAAACTGTGAAAGTATAAACAGCAGACCCTTACTGCTGCATCCCAGTTTGTATTGTTTACCTAATCAACGTGACTGATAAGAGCTGAACCCTGCATGTTACCACTCCCGCTTCTCCTACTCACTGTATTTATTTTTAAATCTTTCACCTACTGAACAAAAGGGAAGACTCTTAAACATGTTAAGTGGCATGAAAGCATGACACGTACACAAATTATAACCAGGAAAATAAATTTGCTGCTATGAGTTTGAATGTTCTTTAGCAAGTTTTCTTGAAGTTTCTTTTTCAACTTCTAGCAGGTTCAATGGCTTTGTGCCTTTTTCTTTTTGATAACTTCAACTGCTACTTCTAAATTGTTTCTGCAACAATATTTTTAAAACAAGACATCCTCAGAATTAAAAATTAAGGTAACTGCTTCTAGGGTGAGACTGTTGCCTTCTCTTTGCACTCTGCCTGGTATAAGATTGTTTTCCGCCTTTGGCACCTAGTATTTTCCTGGTCTATATGGACTGAGTTGCAAAGAAACTGCTTCTGAATGTGAAGATTCATGGTTGGCAGGAAGGAGAACAGGAATCAGCTGCATGCAAACCTGGGATCCCTATTTTCTTCAGGAATGAATTAACAGGCTGGGTACTCCTAAAGTCACATCTTATGAAGGAAATAATCAGAACAGCAGGAAAATTTAGTAGCTCTACCTGCCCTAAAACAAGACAAACAAGACAGTGTTAATAAACAAAACAATGAGTTTTGAAATGAAGTTGTTTTTCCTCACTGTATTGAAAATGAATTTAATTCATTTTCAAGGATAAATTTCTTGAAGACCTATAGCTGTAACTATACTTGCATTTGCATTTCCACTATTTTCAGTTTCATTCTTTTTATAATACTGTAGATGCCATTCAAATCTAAAACAAATGAATATAGAACATAAATATACCTATTTCTACGTCACTGATTTTATAGGATTCCACTGAGTTGGGGGAACCTGATTCTCAAGCTCTGAGGGAATCTATATCCAGTACTGAATTTACTGACTTCATTTGATCAGACTGCTGTGAACAATAACACCCGATCTGCTGAAGTACTGGTTTCGAGATTCCATAAATGGTTTCAGGAGCATCTCGTGGCACAATATTGCTTTCCATATCTTCTTAGCTAAGAAAAAGCCATATACAAGGCATGCTGAAGGAGAATATGCAGCTCACAGATAAGTTCGGATAATGGCCTCTGAGAGCAGGCCAGTCATTTTAGTACTGCCACAATTGCTCTTGACTATGGTTGTTGATTTTCATATTTAAGAGTGCAGTAAGACATCTTTAATTACAATTAAATTTAACTGCAATTAAAAAAAAAAATCATAGGAAGACAGTGGTCTTTGGGGAAAAGATTTTCATTTGAAGGTCCTTCAGCACAAGACAGATAACATAGCTAGCCCTTAGTAAAGGAGAGACAGGGATCCAAAAGTAAAACTATACCCACAAAACTCGAGTACCCCTTGGCCACTCAGTGAAGGGTAACAAGAACTGGGCACCAAATTATGTTCCAAAACCTTGTACAGAATGCATGGAAAAATAAAGACCTCTATAGAAAAAGCAGAACTCCCTTAATGATAAGCTATGTTGAGAAGTGTATGAAAGTTTAGCACATGTTTGAATAGTAATAATGTGCCAGATAAGAATTGCCTGAATGTTTATCCTGGGCATATCATTCTTCACTTGTGTGTGATTATTATAACTGCTCAGATCTGCAGTAAGATTATGTGAAAAACGTTAAGCTGTGGTAAAAATAAAAATTTCATATGATTTCCAACAAAAAGCATCCTTCCCCTTCCCCAAACTCAGATTTCAATTTTGTATTCTTTGAATTCATAGTATATTGGAAGATACATCACCACAAAATTTCCTCAAAGTTCTGTAAAAACCCATGCACAAGTTCTAATCAATAAACTATGTGACTGTTGTTCTTTTCAGTGCCATGTACAGATATTCACATCTAGTGCCAGAAGGATTCTCTCACCTGGTTAAAACTGAGTAGATTTTTCTGTCTGCAAAATAAATGAAAGCTAAAAATAATCAATCCCAGATACTATGGAGACTACCAGTATTTATGTCCCATCAAATCTATGCAATTTGAAATTTCTGGGAGCTTCCAATGTAAATTAGGATGTTCTCATTGCAAAGTCAGGGACAAGTTACTTGCAATGCAAGAAAAACATTCACAGCCATTAAGCTCATGACACATAGCTGAACACTTTAATTACATTCAGAGATCAATAACAGAAATGCACACTCTCCAATTTGTTATCAAATAAAAGGATCTTCAAAGTACCCACACCTTAAGAGCAAAAAAGACATTTTTCATTTAAATTAAGTTAAACTGAATTGACTTAAACTTTTTTTTCCTCAGCTCTGTTCCCATCTTATTTGATGACTTTTTTGATTTGATGAGTATTGTATCGAAGATTCTTCTCATGGGTTGCCAGCTCATCTGGAAATAAGATATGAATGAAATCTAACAAGAAGCTCCTTACATTTCCAGCAAAGGCTTTCCAGGAAAGAGAAACTGAAATCCACGTGATATTCACTAGGAAATATAGGCGGCTCCTCCAGCAGAGAGGAGAACATTGATGGTTTGCATTGTAGGACCTAAAACTTCATCAAATAACATTTCTAATACCCCAAGCTGTTAGCATGTGCACAAGTGACTTGCACGGTCTCTCACCTCGTTGTAACTCAACACTGACACTAGTACCTTACATAGTAACTCACAGACTAAGCCAAGAACTGAATAGGCTTAGAACTGACAAGGAGGAGTTGTTTATGTGGTCCTACTGGGAGTACCCAGGATGGGGCAAGGTGTAGGAATGAATCACAATCAAGGTGAGAGGAAGAGGATTTAACTTTGTTGTTCATTAAGTTGAACACCCCCTTTTTATCCTTGGGAAAGCATTGGTGTCTATGCCTATAGTACTTTTTTGCCAATCCTACATCTGCACAGAAGTCTGTCCTGGTCACTCAGAACTGCAAAGAAATTACTATTTTCTTTAAATAATCCAAGGAGAAGTTAGCTTGGAGGTTTCAGAGCATTTCAAGTCACAGTGCCCACTCTTGAGGTACTAAATAATGCAGTAAGAGATTCACCTGCACAGCAAGGTAAAAGAAAGAAAGATGCTTTGAACTGAAGGAGGCAATTAAGGTAGGGCTGCAAAGGGACCCTCTGAATGACTTCTCAATGTTTTCTGCAAAGTCACCTCTGCCTCTTCAATGACTAAAAGCAGCGGAATCTGTGGATACAGGTGTGCTTTTTGCCTACAGTTGATAGTCTCATGGGGAGCAACAAGCAGACAGACTAAAGCTACACAGAGCACTCTCCAGACAAAGGTGTCTGACTGCAGCCAAGGCATCTGACACACCTCTGCTGTTTGCAGTCTGTAAGGCGAGCATGAGTAGCACAGGGTGTGCAGCAATGCGCTTCAAGTGCAGCTGGTTGGCCCCTGCTAGCAATGCCTTCCCTCAGTGCTGGCACAATAGTGAAACACTGGCAAAAACACAAATCCAAGGGGACAGCAGGATCAGAAACATGACTGGAAGGAAGAGGTCAACAGCTGAAATATCTTCGTTCTGATTTCTTCCCTTTCCCAAGTTATAATTTTTAAAGCCCTGGCCTGATGTGGGGTTTTAAGTAACAGGGAACTGAAAAACTACAAGGTGACCTAAACGCTCCTCAGTATCTTCTATTCACCTGAAAATTCTTTCTTGGTTTATCTCTCGTGTACTACCTATGTAAGAAATCCCAGTATGGAAGGATTGCTTTCTATTAAAGGTAACCACTGGACATGGACATAACAACACATCAGAAAATGTGACAAATTCTGAATGACTGACTATTTAGAATGTAAGAGTGCATTTCTATAGAACTGCCTAAAACTCTAATTCAAAAGAGAAATACAGTTACACCAAGACAAACTCTACTCTCACGGAGCCAGAATAAATCCATTTCCTCCTCAGTTTTCACATGCACACAGAGGAGCAAAACTTTGGTTTAAGATCATTATTTCTGTCAGAATCAATGCTCATATGAAGGTGGACCGAGGTACCACTAAGTTGTAGGACCCAATTTGCATTCTTGCTTGAATTGCAAGTACAAATCCACATCCCATACACAAGCAGACAAGAGCTCAGACTATATTTCCATGTCAGAACAGCAGGGGAAGAGTTACAATCTCTTTTGCAAGAGTTTGCAAGCAGGTGTGCACTGGCTCAAAACCCTATCCTGAAAGTGATCAAACAAAACCTGCTCAGCCTGCTCATCCTCTTTGCCAGCTTGACCATGGGTCTAGAGAAATTCCTCAAGCTGCACAACTCACTGTCCCCTTGTTCCAAGGTAACAAATCAGTCTAATGACATTACACAGAGGAGGTGGAAGAACAGAGTGCTGCAAGTGGCCTCCTTTCTTCTCCTAGGCATGACAAATTTTTCCCAAGTCTACAGGTCTGATTAAAGTACAAGTTTCTGAAGCACACGAGTAAACTGTGAAATCTGTATTATCTGATGCTTTCCTTAGAAAAGCAGCTTTCACTCTTTGGAAAAAAAAAAAAAAGATAAAAGAAACAGCTTGAGTCCAGCTTGAATTCACCTAACTGTCTAAGCCCCAGGAAAGAACACAGAGCTCTACATTTCCTGTGTCATGGCAGATTTCAACCTGTGCTCTATAACACAGGAGAGTCACGCGTAATACATTTGAAATAAATCATTAAGCTATCACCTGTTGAAATGGTATTCACAATAAGTGGTCTGTTCCACTTACTAGTTATTTAGGGATCCTATTCTTAAACAAACAAACAAACAAAACAAAACAAACAAACAAAAAACCCCACACCACAATTGCTCCACTGCTGTAGAATCAGTAGATATGAACTTCCTCAGGGAGACTCAGAATTTAGGTCCTTTGACTCACATTCTGGTATTGACTTTGCATTTCCACTAGTTAGAAAGTCATTAGATAACTTGAAATCATAGGTTGGTCTCTTAGGTCTTAAACTTCATTGTTAAAAGCTCAGAGGACAGCAAGTTGCATGATTTGTAGACACCTTCACCTAAAGAAATCAGTTCACCAGGTTGCAGCTGGTAAAACTGGAAAGCAAATGGGTTCAGTTTTGTTTTTCATTTTATAACATAGAGGTTTATATCGTACTTGAACAGAGTACTTCTACACATATTTGTTTCCCACCCTCAACAGTAGTCTATACCAAACACTAGAAGAAAGGCCAGAAACAACACCTGCTAAGAAGTTCACTGAGCCAAACCACAAGGTAAGTCATGCAATGTCAGCTGCAATTGATCACCACCAATGAAGTATAACTTCCTTAGCTGACATGCCTTCCCTCCTCCACGTGTAATAAATGCTTTTAATTACGTGCCTTGATCTAAGTTTCTAGTATTTGTTTTTTACTAGTGCTAATACAAGTACCACTTAAGAAAGACTCTGATAGATTGCAATAAGACTAATGTAAACTTTTCTTTTGCTTATGATATAACAAGAAACTGGCACTTGCTTAGACGATGTGCTCAGGGAAAGGAGTAATCAGGATAGACTCAATTCAGATTGTTGTCCAGAAAAGTTATGGTTGACAAAAATAGAATAATTCCTAGTTTATACCAGCTGAGGGTCTACTTTATGAATGTAATACAAGCAGTTTGTGCAATAAGACATTTTCCCTGAAATTTCATTTATTTCCAAGACAACACAGTTAAACTGATAAAACACAAAGATGTGCTCACATACTTCTGGAGGCAAAGGATTCCAGTATAGCTTATTCTCTTGTATTTAAGGAAAAAGACCATACCCATAACAGTGGCTTTCTATTTGTATGAATGCGTTTCTTTCTGGAAGCCACTAACTCAAACACTGTCAGGACAATATTACTTTAAAACCTGCAGCATAACTATACTTGGATCAGCCACAGGAGAGATGCCAATTCCCCCCAGGGTTAACTGATCCTGTTCCCTGTACATGCCTTGTGAATCTTGTGGGAATTGATCCTTTAAGAAATATGCTAGAAATTATATATACAAAAAAAAAAAACCCCTTAACTTCTACTCAGTGTGTCCCAGGGTTGATATTTAATAACACTAAGAACACACACAGGTGGGCTGCCAAGCTGCCTCTCTACAACTTCTGCTGACAAAAGGGAAACTTAAGACAGCAGGCTGGAGCTGACTTTGCAAAGTTCCACTTTTAATAACTGTTTTGGCCTCTTTTTAATTTTAAAGATCAGCTCAGGTTTCCTCTGGGGAATGACCAATTTGGGACAGCCTCAGAACCCCCGTCAGCCACAACCCTGGGCTGCGCTCAGCAAACAGCAGCTCCAGTTTGCTCACTGCTGTGTTTCTTGCCTCCTTATCAATCACTGTCTTTTTGATGACAGCATTGTGGACACCTGCTTCCTTTCTTTCCCCTGCTATTCTGTGCAACAACCCTCCCCCCCTCCCCCCACTTTCCACTCCCAGACAACTTCCCAAGAGTTCAAAGCTACTACAATTTGTTGCTCCTTTTTTAATCTTTCTGATATTTCACACTATAACACCAAAGCTGCTGCTGACTTCATTGGAATCAGGCCTTTACACCCAAAGCATCCAATTTCTCATCTTGAGGAATTTCTTCAGGATTTTTTTCCCAAACACCTACTTTTGTTCCATATTTCTCCATACAAAAACAGAACTAATATTATAGCCCCAATTACTGATTCTGCCTCCATTCAAATCCCCATTTTCATTGCATAGAAAAAAATCATCACAATCTTTCTAAATCATAAACTGTTAGTAGAAAAGCATGATCCAAGTGACAAATGGTAAAGGGAAGACATGGATTTTTTCCCCTCCTTTCATGGTTCCCTAGTATTTCTGCAAAGATAAGAGCATTGTTTCCATCAGGTATTTCATGTAAAGCAACTTAAATGTCCTGTTCAGACTTCTCAGAAATGTTAGTTTGGTTTCAGAACTAGAACAGGACCAGAACTGAACTTAGACATTTATGAGGAGGCTGAGTAATGCATTTAAAAAACACTGAACTTAAGTTTGAAGCACTTTGGCAAAGCTCTGATAGTTTAAAAGACATTTTTTTTCAGTCAACTAGAATCTGTGTTTTATTTCCAGGGAAAAGTAAAATTAAATTTAAGAAGTCTTTGCTCAGCTATATTAGGCCTGTCCATAAACTTTGTAGACAACTAGTCCATGAGTGACTAGGAAAATTAAATATAAATTCTCATGGAGCTGAAATCACCATTGATCCAGTATTCTCTCCAAAGTGAGAAGGAAGAGTCCCAGTGACCTCTGGGGTGTTTCAGTATATATATATCCAATATATATATCCGTATATATATGGAGATATATATATATATATATATATATATATATATCCAACGCAGGAATCATTCCAGTAGTAGTATGGGGTGGAGTTCCTGGTACTCAAGATGAGCTCTTTAAGAAATAGTGCCTGCCCAAAATTGAGTCTGGTACTTGACATGCAACTAGGGAGCTCACCTCAGAGTAAGACACCACTCTACCATGCTTAGAATGGAAATTAAGCACTCCATGTTGCCATTAATATTATTTGAGCTCTGCCTTAACACGTATGTCATTAAATGTCTTCAAACCTGCATTAAGATTTACAACTACTATACTTCAAATAGTTGCAGCCAAGCACATACGAAAAGAAAAAACCTTCCATTTTGCTTGCAGTCAAATGTACCAACAGAATTAAGCTGCACAGAGAAACAGAAAGCTGAGTAGAAAATTGGTTAGAAATTAGAAGTCATATTGTAATGGGTAATGGTTTACGAAAGAAGAAAACAGGATAGGAATGATGCTTCTTGTTCTCCATCTCCATCAATTACTTTGATGAAGGAATAAGAAACAATTCATGAATTTGCCTCAACATTATCATAAGAGATACTGGGTTCCAAATGCTGTCCCAATAGTACTTTGATGCTGAAGCCTAGAAAATAGAATTTAATACAGATAAGTGGACTTTGCATAACGGAAGTTAAATATTAATTGTAACCACAATGTAAAGAGCAAATAATGCAGACAACTGATATTAAAAGGATTAATGAAGTATAATAGATTGCTTCTTCCCAGCTGCATTGCATGAGCAAGAGCAAGGAAGAGTAAGGTGCTTGGCTGACCACAAATCCTGTCTAAGTTGCACAATAATAATAAAATAATAATATCTATACAATAAATAATAAAATCTATACTTACTGCATTAAATTCAGTTTTGGCTCATTATTTATAGGAAGGTATTTAGGAAAAAATGTACAGTGTATGTGTTAGCATAGTCACTGTCAAATAGGAATTACCATGAACTTTTGTTTCCTCACTGTTTTAAAAGACATACCATTAAAAGCTTAAGAATCATTGGCAAAAAAATATGTATTGATATCAACAGGTTTATTATTTCTCACAGGTGCTTATTTATGAGGGCTCCTTTAGGCTGAAATAAACCACATTCATTGCCCGTATTTCATTTAAGTAAACACATTTGTGATTATTACTGACAAGAAGAATTATATGACGGCAATGCAGAGCAGTGAAAACAAACAATAGGACTCACCAAGCTATATACAGATAAACACCAGAGATGGTGTTGCTCACAGCTAGTAAGCATACAAATCTGGTGTTCCTGTCATGTTCTGTGACATTAGGGTCAAGTATGTGAAATAGATTTGTATTGCTCATTTAGAAACACCATACATTTCTCTTAATGCAGCATTAAAAGGCTTCTAGCAGAGCTCAGAATACAATACAATGTGGTAAGCCATTCTATTCATAATTGTGCATTGTCATGTTTAATAGCTCCAGGACTAAACCCTAGGAAACTTATTTTTCAAATTAACTTTTTTTTCCCCTCTCAAGCTACCTTTCTAAGAATTGTATTTCTATATCCAGACAACTTCCATCCCATTCTCTCTAATCACTGGTCTTTTTTTTTTCTTTTAATTGAACTTAAACCATGAAAATGTCACATAAACAAGATTTTTGTATTGAAAACCTGTGAATTTTGACAGTGAGCAAGAGTCCTCACCCCAACCACCAGCTGTATGCCCTGTATAAGCTCTAATTTCACTTAAAAAGTATCACTTGAACAAAAACAGGAAATCTGTGGTACAGTTCTTAAGATATCAACTTATGTACCTAATGCTTAAAAAGAAAAAAAACTCCACCCCCAGCAGATTCCCAAATTTACTTTTTCCCCTCCTGCTCCCCAGCGCCTCCAGAGACATATTTCTACCAAACCCATCAATATCATTCATGGAAGAGGCCCAATTTCATGTTTCAGATCTAAATCAAAAATAAGACTTTGACATCACCTACAAATACTCAGAAAATTGGGCTTTTCCACAAATCAGCCTTTATCAAAGTGGAGAAAGAATCCCCTTCGAGGTTTGGACAAAAACATCACACAAGTTTATTTTCACTCCTGCATGCAAATATTTTTCTTAAGTATTGAGGAGCTTTTACTTCAAGAAAGTGGATGCTTTTCCAGCTAGCCCACATCTAACTTTGAAGTAGAGTCTGTTAATGTTTTGAATATGGGTATGACCAAGCTGAACCCTCTAACCATACTACTTCTCTTGGAAGAAGGTACAGCTGCATCAATTTGTCACTTGATGTTTTTGATTTGCAAATATGGAAGACAGTAAAAATTTAACTAGAGTAACATGCTTTCTTTTCCTTCTGCCTTCACTATGGCTGGATGTTTCATTCTCTTCATGCTTTTAATAAGCAATGCTTCCACATATTTTAGAAATGTAGGTGTTAACCGATCTTTATTGATAGTCTTGATTACATTTCCCCAAATACCCATGGGTCAGACAACCTACTCTCAAGAAATAGCAATAGACATCTCCGCACACAGATCCCAATCATATCAAAGAAATCCCTATTATATATATATATATATCAGACTATCCAAAAGCATACTGTCTGCCAAAAATAGCCTCAGATAGGAGGAGATGTTTTTACTCAAGAAAACAGAAGCTGCAGTTTTCTGAGGGATTTTTATATCCAGGTTTCTCTGCTATTTGGCGATAGCACGGAAGTCTGTGCATCTTGCTTAAGAGGTGTTAAGTCAGGAGCAGAGTTTAAGAAATAAAATTTGCAGCTGCTGGATCTGAGTGTAACCTTACTCTTTTACGAGTCACTCCACATCCTGTATCATGAATAGACCACTGGAGGATGACCCAAGATGTTGTTTTCACTTCAAAAAGAATTTAAAAAAATTAAAAATGCTGTCCAGTTAAAAACAACAGCAGTACCTCAGAAGGCCTGCATAATAGTCCTGTAGAGAACTCAAAATGCATGCTTTGTATTTTTGCTAATGAATGACTGAGCCAGTAATAGAAATTTTGATAGACAACGGTGAAATAAAGAGTCCTATTCAACTGCAGATTTTATTTGTATCCAACACAATGCAGTTTTCATGATGCATCGCAACCCTGGGCATAGTATATCATCTCAACAACATGAATATGATTACAACTCAGAGTCAAACAATGACTCTATGGACCACCCTTCAAATAGAAATGTATATTAAAAAATCCATTTCTTTGCATTAGTTGAGCTTCTAGATTTTATCAATAGCTGGGTCACAGCCACTGGGCCAGATTTGCAGCTGATATAAATCAACGCAGCCACTAAAGCTCCGAAGTACCTCAGCAGAATACTGTTTACATCAGTCATATTGAACTAAGATGAATGAAATCAAAGTAACACTCCAGTTGGTGGCTGAATTTTCATCCCAAAGGGGGGAAAAAAAAAAAAATCAGGTGTTGTGGAGTCTGCAAAAAGTTGATCAAACAGACTATAGAAAACCACTGAAAGTAATTAGGAAATGTGCTTCCAAAATCTTATCTCAGTTAACTCTCTGAAGTTTAGGTGTCCACCTAAACTAAGCATCTGGATATCCTCTACTGACAAAAACTGGAAGCAAATGAAAAAAAAAAAAAAAAAGCTTTTGTGTGGACCAATTACTCTTCAAAGACCATAGGCAGTGTTGCACACTAATTTAGGCTAGACATCCAGTTATCAATGGGCTAAGCTTCATCTGATTTTTGTCCTCAAGTAATGGACTTGGCTACTTTTCCCTACCACTTCTATATTATCCATCACAATCAATTACAAAATCAATACATACCAGTTACAGGATTAATAATTCATTGTCCATAAGCCATTTTTTTCAATGCACAGAAATTTGAGAAAGCACCATTCCTAGTATGATTTGGAATTGGAAAAGCAGCATCGTGCATTGCAATAGTAACATGAATAATTCAAAAGGAAAGAAAGCATGTATATCATCTGTAGAAGTACACAGCATAGACAGAACAAGCTTCCTATATTAACAAGTGACACAGCAAATATGTTAATAGCCAGAAACCTAAGCTGTAGCTAACCGATCCTATTTCTATCACTTAAAGCAGTTAAAGATATCAGGCACAAGACTGTAAAGCAAATGGATCTGAGATATAATTGAATAAGCAACTGTGACACAATAAGTTCTTGCAGAAACAAGATTCTGCACTTAGAAGCAAGTCTCCCATGCAATCTTTTGCAAACTCATTCTGATCTCTGCAAAAATCTTCCTTATCCAGAACTTCCACATGAAAAATAAACACCCTGTGGAGGTGATATTGGAGGCAGGATCATTCTAACGATTTGCTGTCTATCAAAAGTTTAGCAGGTCATCTAAAAATTAATCAAAATACATTGTTTCTGCACAGATTTTTGTTACTGCATGGGAACAGCAACTTGACAGCTAAAAAGGGATTATACCAGTGATAGCTTCTATTTTGAAATTAGCACACTCTTGATATTAAACACACTCCTAAACATGTATGTTTAGGAGACATTTTGGAAAGCAGTGAGAGAAAGAAGCTGTCCAAATACTAGAAAATAAAAATTCAATTTACCTGTATACTCAATGCAGAGCAAATGAAAAGATACAAATGAGTTTGGCTGAAAGGACAAGCCATCTCAGACCCAAACGAATGTTCACAAAAATAATATCAACTCCTGCCACACAGCGATCCTGAATACAAAGGCTATGATTTGCAAGCTCAGCTTCATGAAATCTTATATTCATAGAAAGGCTTGATTTAATAACTAGGGCCCATGCCCTCAAAGGCTTCACTTATCCATTCAAATTCCCCATCACTTATGTCAAGGTGAATTATGACAAATTTCCTGTACGTTTCCTACACTTATGTTTTTTATATCTCACATGAATCAAGCTGGCATAGAAATTAATCCTGTGTTCAGAGACGGGCAACTCTACCCGGTTATTTAAAATTTGCTCACACAGCTAGATTTACTTGTGAAAAAGGTCTCTCATAGGACTGGATTAATCCAGCCCTTCCCTAGCAAACTTCATTATAGTCCAACTAAGACTGCAAAACACCCCCATCAGAACTCAGAGACAGTGCTGAGCTGTTGCAGTTTTGCCTGTGTTCTTATGCTGAGAAGATAAGGGATTAAAAAGCTTCTTAAATCTAAAAATATCTCTCAGTCAACATACCCCTAAAGAGAAAGTCAATAGATAGTGGAGTCTCCAAGCAACAAAAGTTGAATGAATTCCCATGTGGAGCACCAGAGACATCTATGTTTTGTAAATGTCCTAAATCAAGGGGGAATATAAATAACCCAAAATTCTACTTTAGATCTTCAGAGTTAAGTTTTATTGCCAACAGTGTCCATACTCATTCTCTTTACTCTCCAAGATGTTTAAAAAAAAAAAAAAACTTGCCTAAGAAAAACCACTAAGTGGTTTTTCTCCACGCTAAGGTGGAGAAGGGGACAAAACGTTTGTGTGGTCTGGTTTTAAATCTACTTTTTTTTTCAGCAGTGAGCAAGACCTGACCACGCACTAAAGGTAGTTTGTCTCCTCCAAGTAAGAATCAGATGGAGTATTCCTTCTGGAAAACACCTTGTTTCCCTTCATTGGATGGCTGAATTCACTGCATGTTTCCTCATGAGCTTCAACTTCAGATTTATACAGTTGATGGTGAATGCTCCAACAGGCTATGGCAAAGTCATCCAGAAAAGATCCTCCAACAGAGTCCTTCAGGGAGAAGACACTGTAGGCAAAGTCCCTCTTTGTCTAACATACACCAAAAATAAGAGAATTACACAAAAAAAGTTTCTGTAACCTTTTATTTATAGACAACAAGGGTTTAAACTGACTGTCTCAAAACAGATTGACCAGAGGTTGATGGAGGTGCAGATTTTAGGACTACAAGAGGCCTTCTGAACAATCACAGAATGGTTTGGGTTGGAAAGGACCTTAAAGATGATGTAGTTCCAACCCCCCTGCCATGGGCAGGGACACCTTCCACTAGACCAGGTTGCTCAAACCCCATACAACCTTCCCTTGAACTCTCCCAGGGATGGGGTATCCACAGCTTCTCTGGGCAACCTGTTCCAGTGTTTCACTACCCTCATAGTAAAGAGCTTCTCCCTAATACCTAATCTAAATCTACCTTCTTATTTTAAAGCTGTTACCCCTTGTCCTATCACTACGCTCTCTGACAAAAAGCCCCTCTCTCCTGCTTTCTTGTATGCCCACTTTAAGTAAGAAATCAAGTCGTGGCATTCCCTAATTACATGGACAATAATTTATCAACATTTTTTTGCATCCAGTGAACTTCATCTTGCCACCAGAAAACCTCTACTACCTTAAGTGGAATTAATCTAGGCAACATTATGTTAACAGTTTAATAGAACTCATCTGAGACACACAAATCAAGGATCTTCACTTCAACATGCTCAAACACTAATACTTAAGAGTATCAAAAGCTTTGTGGCCTTAATTTACCACATTACAGGTGCTCATGTTAGATTGTCAAAACTGCTAGAACACAGAACAAGACTTCTGTTAAGATAAACCAAGAGGGACAAATCTCCAAACTGAAGCCCCACCAAAACAGCTGGAACTTCTGGGTGCCTACATAGAACTTACCAGCAAAGGTCTGCATCAGAGACAGCTGACTTCATCAGCTGACATAGTGCAGTAATCGTTTTAGATCTTCTCTTCCCAATTAACCATCTACTCATAAAAGCTTTTAAAATCCCAAAGATGAGGAGACCCTGGTTTCATCAGTTGTCCTAAATTTTCAAGGGAGCTAATTTGCAGCAACAGGCTATCTTTAAATAGTTATATGGAGTTTCACTCCTTACTGCAAAGGCTGAAATTGAATATGATAATTTACAAGATAAAGGGCATCACCTAATTTTTTCATATATATATATACACATATATATAAACAAGCCTAGGCATCCTCATTATAAAAATCTCACAAGCATTATCTTTGAAAAGTCTCAGTCGCAAAAAGTACAGAATAACAGACTTCAGCCACTTCCTCCTATAATGAAATTTCTTGGTTTCATGGATTATATAAAATCACTGTAAATGATGAATTCCACCCATACCTGCTGGGCATAGTGAGAAAACAGCACAAAGAAAGATAAGCAACTGCAGTTATGCAAATCTTGCCTGGTTCATCTTTTGCTAAGGTTAACAACAATGCAGCTGCACCAAGTTTTATACTATGAAGTATAAAAAGGGAAATGCCTGTGGTAAGCAACCATGATGAAAGGAAGAAAAAAAAGAAGCCTTATAACCTTGTTATGTGCATAAAAGTACTTTAAAGACATTTGATCTCTCTTCTAAAAAGAGCCTGTGCAATCATAATCTTACATTTTCAGCCTTAGTTGTAAGCAACTGCAATATCTGGCATCGTCAGTTTTATCCCATTCAAAGAGGATATTTAAAAGCATATTTCTGACCTTTGTTATCTCCTCTAGCTCCTGTTAGGTCCACTGATAACCATGAGATGTGGGATAAAATTCTGGTTTAACTGAGCTATTGTAAAATGTCTACTGATTTCAACAGAAGTAAGGCTTCATTTGTGGTCAAAGGAATTATCTTGTTGGCTTGCCTGTGCCCCTACTATCAGTGAACCTCTCTGCTGACTTCCCTTTCACACTGTGTACAGCTTCCAGTTCTCTTCTCTAAAGGCATGCATTCACCCCACATAGCTTCCAGATCAATCGTAGCTTCATTTCTTCACTTCCCCACACCACACCCACCCCAGGAGGGACTACTGACTCTTGATTTCTTCCATGCTAACTCTGAGGTTAGTGTGACTACCCAGTTTCATGGGATATACAACCCACTTCACGGCTGACTTGGTTACAAACACCATCTCATCCACTTTGAGCTTCAAAGAACAGTTAAAGTAACCAGAAAGCCTGTGCTTGAACCCACAAACAAAAACAGCAAGGCATTTTCTCTCAGTGCTCAGTCTTCTGCAGCCTAAGATGAATTTGAAAGACACGTTAAGACTTAATAACAGATCTAGCATAAACATGTGAGACTACCTTCCTTCCTGCCTTTCCTACTTTATAACCTAAAGACTTAAAATAGTCAGTACTCCAAGATACTAAAACGTCCAGGAGAATGGGACAGGACCTCTGTAACTTTTCTGTCATTTGTCTGCACTGAAAGTAACTCTGTTCTGCTTTGCCTCAGCTAGTTCCCAAGTATCTTACCAAAACATTAACCAGGAGCTACATAGATAATTTCTACCAAAATTACCAATCTGCTTTTCACAAACCTAATTCCTCAGGTTTAAGCATATTGTCATCCTTTATGATGAATTTGTAAGTTGTATTGTGCCCACCCCCACAAGCTTCTTTCAGAGCTCCAATTTCTTTGCAAAGTTCCAGACCTAACACCCATTTACCTGTGTTAGATCACACAAGTAGAAAGATGAAGAGACAGGATTCAGCTAGCAGAAACATGATGAAAATCTCTATTAAAGGTCTATACAATCGACTCACTTCAAAACTCTTCATGAGGCTTACCAGCCTTCTTCTAGTGGTCCTACAAGTATCTGGATAGGTAATGGAAAATGGCATGATATTCACTGGTAAACAACAGGTGAACACTTCTGTGTCACAGGACAGAGGAAACAGTCACACCCCAAATGCTGTGATGCTACTTTGCCCTAAGTCCTGTAATGCAGGGAGCAGCAGTTCAGCAGCTGCCAAACGCTTATAGATTCCAGTCAAACACTCACTAGATCTCATCTCTGAGAAAAAGCACTGAAATAAGACTTGGTGGTATGCTGCCACCAACTGAAGAATAAAATAATTTATTGAGAAGAATACAAAACAACACCTCCAGCACAAACCAATCTCACTATGGTGACATCTCCTCCCCCCTATCCCCTTAGTATGGGGACTTACAAGGAAAAAGCTGCAGTCTCAGAATGGATTTTTAATAGTTTCCCACCATCAATAGCATAAAAATCTGAACACTGGCTAGAATAAATCAGCAGTACTGTCATGGCTTTGAAACTGTTTTGAATTACAGTGGTAGAGGATCTAGCAACACACCCACTGTATTTTCAACTCCTGATATGATCCAGCAAAGAAAGCAAGCAAGCCTCATTTTCACAGTACACCTGAGAACAAGCACGTAAGTAAGCAATCTGCCTAAATTAAAGCTACACACTGCATGCAATATTGTTTACTGATTCAAGATTAACAAAGTTACACTAAATTGGAGCTCTGCAGACAGGAAAACACATTAAAGGAAGCTTTTTTTGTTTGTTTCCCTGTTATTCTCCAGTGTACTTTTGAGACAATAAATCAGGTTTGGATTCACATAGAACATTTAGCAGACTTACACGTGATGCACTGAAACAGAAGATATAATTAAGCAGTGACATGACAGCTAACAAATGTGTTTCTGGGCAGTTACTGCATGCCTCATGTGGCATTATGAGGCACCAAAGCCAAAAGCTCAGGGTACATTAACTACCAGTAAGGGGACATAATTCTTCCCAACTGTGCGACCTGCCACATTTCATTGCTATTTTGAAATGCTATTTGTAAATTAGAAAGAAGAAAAAGGAAAGACAATCAGACCTGTGCATTGTGAATATAAGCATGAATTACACAGTAGCCTACCAGAAAGCTTCCCAAATTCCACAGCTATCTAAGAGTATCTAAGAGTAAACTATAAGGACAGATAATAAGGTTTGAGATCCAGTGTTGGCTTTCCTTAAAGTCAAAGAGCTGAGTGTAAATGTCAGATTGTAAGTGCCAGACTGCAGGAGCCTAAGCCATGATGAAGTTTAAAAAAAAGTTATATATATATTAATAATAAAAAAACCAATACTACACCCAGCAGGGTGTTTGGAAGGAGAAAACTTAGCTGAAGAACTCATATGCTCAAGCAGATTAATACTTCCTCAGCCTGAAGCACAGTCATGCTGGGAAAAATATACGGTGATGCTGGAGCTCTGGAAAGTGTCATTCTTTAGCGGTGTATGACTGCAACACTAGTCACTTAAATTCAACACCAGCAGTCACTTGAATTCAACAGCAACTGTTAATGATTTAGCACCTACTGACATTTTGTCCCCCCAGCCAGTAAGCTGGGCTGCAAAGGTCTACAGACCCCATCACACTGATTAGCAGTGATTAACAGTGATTAGCCTCTTTGATCCTGGATTTATACACAGCACAGCCTGTGCTGGAAATCAATCTGAATATCTGGGATTTAGATCTGATCTGCTGGGGAGGATGTCCCTGCTTTGCTGGTTGTCAGAAGCAGGCAGCATGCCAACGAGAGTGCTCAAGCACACAAGCAAACCCTTTAATTTCTAGCACTGGAGCTTGCAGCATCCTCAGTGAGCCTTCCCAGAACTGATACCTCAACACGTGCAAAAGTAGATTTCAACACAGTAGCATAAGACAGCAAGTACCATTAAGGATGTTTTCAGAGCCTGCTCTCTAAAGAGCACGTTGTGTACAGCCACACAGATAAAGTCCATATACCATGAGCCAGCCTGTCACACTCAATATGCTAAGGGCAGTGTTCACACATCTCAGCTACAAGCAATTACCTTGGACAGGCAGGTTAACCTCTTCATCTCTCTAGATACACTCTGGAGTCAGATCAGCTGCCACTTTCCTTCCACAGAGATTAGCCTTGCAAATTTGCCACATGGAACTTAGCATCTCAAACACTAACTTGTGAGCATCACCTCTCACTGATCTTTCCTCTCAACAGCATTTCAAGTAAGCTTCAGCTCTTCCAGAGCAGCATAAGTGGTGAAGAACCTTTGACTAAGAAGAGGAGTCTATGCCAACTGAAATCCTAGATGTCTGGTGAGGGACAAGGCTGAAATTAACTTTACTGCCTTCAGTCAAGCAAATGGACTCCTGTCCCAAAAACAAACTAGTTAATCAAAAAATCAGAAGTAGTTTTACTTTTATTAAACCATCGTAGGTGACTGACATCACTACCCCCATCATTACAAGGCAAATCATTCATTTCACACTGTACATTCAGATATAGAATGTCTGGAGACATTCCTTGCTTTGGAACTTCTCCCAGAACATCTTAGAAAACCCCAACTTAATATGTTTTTGGTTTTCAAAGTTGATGCTTCATTAACAGGTAAAAGAGAGTTTAAGGATTACCTATCCTCTTTAAAATTTTAATTTACAGAAAATAATACAGTTTTGGAATTTTGTTCTTAGACTTCCAGTTAAACTGAGAAATTAGTCATTTGCACAGCTGTGTTCCATAACTGCCCAAGACAGCAGCAAGGTGGCTTAGCTGACTTTAAACAAACATTGAATGCTCCTGGTCCCTGGCTTCACTGAAGCCCTAGATCCCAGGATGCCATATGAAAAAGCAGAAGGCCAGTGTAGATGATCAGAAAGAATCTGACCTCCTGGTAGAGATGCACAGGAAGTCATTCTCTGCAGAGCTGAGGGGTTACAGCCTCTGCTCAGACTCTGTCAAATCCAATGTCCAGCTCTAGACATTTCAGTCCTAGTCGATAAGCCAAGATGACATTGATTAAACAGCATAAAGTCTCCCATACTCATGAGCTGCTTTACTATAAAGTCCTCTTCTGCCCTCCCTCCTCTTTTGTCATTGAAATAATTTGACAGCATTAGTGCTGTAATTAACAAAGTCAAGTTCCCCTGTGCAAATCATCTGGATAAGCACTTTCTGTCTCTACACAGGAGTCATCATGAATGCCCCTGGTTATTGGCTACAGGACAAGCTACAGAAGATGTGAATTAAGTGTTATTGCCCCTCATTCAAGTGCCTTAAATTTCAGAAGGTGTTTTATGAGCTACAAAGAAAAAAGTATTAGAGTACCCTTCCCCCAAAAAAAGTTTTACCTCTTCTATCTCAAGGACTGAAGTGCCCTGCCCATATGAAAATAGTAGAAATGAGTGAATTTTCAAGATAACAGCAAACAGCTGCATTAAATAGCTCTCAACAAAGATGTTACATAAAGAACAAAGAGACCTGAAGCATGCGGTGCAGCTACATCAGACACCAGATGGGAAAGTACCATATGAGGAGACAGAGGCAGTACTATAAGAACTTCAATTAAAAGAATAAATCAAAGGGTAGTTATAAAGTACAATCTTTTGCCACTTTGGCTGGAGGTCACAGGCCATTAAGAATCTAGAAAGGTCAGCAAGAGCAAATCTCAGCTATCCTGCATGGCCAATGCCCACCTTTCATGAGATATGATACACATCATTCCCTACCTCAAGGCACAGCTAAAGGTTAATTTTAGCTTGAATGCCCCTAAGCCATTGAAGTCTACTCATTCAGTGTTTGCTTGTGTTCAATCCAATGGGGACAAATAACAGAAAACTGCAGGGAACACTCTGCAATGTCCAAGTGAAACAATTGACTCCACATATATGCACAGGAAACATGAAATTCTTGCTAATTAAGTAAACAGGACAGAGAACACAAAAAGAAACTGCATTGTCTAGACTGATGTAAGAGAACATTCTTCATCAAAAACTGCAAAAAAAAATATATTATTACTGCATGGACCAGAAGGGATGACTAATTCTACTCTTCTCCTCACATTAATCTTCATGTTGCATTACTTCCAAATATCCTCATTGTGCTATGTAGCAAAACCACCTCAGGATTTAACAAGTGCCTTCAGGTCTTGAAGATCTGCTGCTAAAGCTTTGCTCACTCTCAAATGTTAGTGAAGGGGAGGCTCACATCCTGCCTTTTAGTACAAAAGGGCTGTCAGGTTGGTTTTTTGTTTGTTTTTAATCAAAGAAGTTACACGCATGTGGAGAAATATCTAGATTTTAAGGGCCAGATACAAAACTGTGGCAGAACTGTGACAATACTTAGGCTTCTCATTTTCTATATTATGAATTGTGGAAGGTGTCGTGCCCAAGAGTCCCACAACAGTCATGAGCTGAGTTCATGGTGCAGTTCTCAGCTAGCCAACAGGAAACCCCAGAGACAGGTGTCTTTTTCTCAGCTTTGGTGTATAGCTAGAGCAAATAGGTAGTCATCTCTGTAATGTGGTGATTCACACCTTGTTAGATCTAATGCTTGGCACCCTCCTTCCCCTGGAGGGGAGGGGTGAGGGTGCTGATGGCTAGGGAGGTGTCCATGTCTGCACAACAGAGCCTTGCTCCAGATACAAAGCTTCTGAAAAAACAAGTCTATTATTTTAAACCTTAAACCCATTCAATATTTTCCCTAGCCCAAATCCTTACTCTAACTCCCATCTCACCCCTACAGAAACTGTCCTGGGACACAAAAGAGTCTGGATTTCAGGAATGGGGATTCCCTGGTGTCTAATCCCAGAGCTGAGTTCCCCTCACAACTTTTGTCTGCAGGGAAGCATGGACTCCTATCCTCTCCAGTTTTCTTCATTGACTAGTTTCATAAAAAAAGAAACACAGAAAAACACACAACCACATACCATCCCCCCAAAAAAACCCATACACTACACTGGCTCTGATATTTTTATCCCTGTAAAATTTAGTTGAAATTGGGTAAAATTCAGAAGTTCCTAGGCAGAACTGACAGATATATGCATAGTACTATGCCTTAAAATGAATTTTCTCAATAGAAATAGCTCATAATAAAAAGCCTAAAGAGCAGGATTTAGAATTTAACTTTCTCAGTCAAAAAGGAAAAAAAAAAACAAAACACTGTAGTACAAATCAAATCACAGCAATATATTTATTTTATTTATTTGGCTTGATGACTTATCTGACATACCATTTAGGAGCTCTCTGCTTACTTTACCAGTATTATTTTTGTTTCTGATTTCATACAAAAGCTTTGGGAAACAGTGTCAGGTAGAAGACTGAGAGAACTAGAAGGGGAGTACAGAAAAAAAAATAATAAAATCTTTTAATCAAATTCCATTGCAAAAGTTCAACACAGTATGAATTTCAACCAGATCATAGCCTCACAAACCTAGAACACAGAGGGCCTGGCCACACCAAGGTTGACAGATAAACTCCTCCACAACACCGCTCGTTCCAGAAAGAGAAGCAGAACATCAATTTGGTGCTTATGTCCTGCTTCAGCTTAGCAAGGCAGTCACTAAAAAGCAGTAGGGAGCTGCTCATCTCAAACGCTATAAAAAATACATGCACACCAAGGGAGTTTATATATATCAATATATTACATTCAGGCAGAAGCAGCCTGACTGTATGGAAAAATATGCAGCAATACACCACCACAAGCCTGATAAAAGAGAATGTCACCATACAGAAAATAAAGGTAAGGCACAGATAAACTTAACTCCTATTGCCTTGTTCTTCTAGGCTGGGACTTTTCATATATATACAAGTCACCTTCAATCAATCACGCCCCTACAGGACACCAGATTTTTTTTCCTCCTCTTGCAATGCCACAATTTCTGTCACAGCAATGGTCCCACTCAGCTGCCTATGAACTTCCTGCAGCCTAACCACTCATGCCACGTCCCATGATCTCACATCCCTTGTGCAGAAACCTCAGGCAGCAATGTACATTCTGGTAAGCCTTGCATTAAAAGGGGAAGGCACAAAGGGCTAAGGAGCATGTCTGCATAAATGCATGATTGCTCCCCAGGGACCAGGAGCATTCACTCATGTTCTTGCTGTGGTTTGGAAAAAATAAAGCAGTCTGCTGGATTGTCTTAATAAAAAAGGAAAATAAATTAAAAAGCACATGCCATTTTAACTAAGCCCATCATTCATATCACTAGGTGTAAGAGACGTGATCAGCCAACTAGAAATAATCCAGCTGGTGGGAGCCAAGTGGAAAAATGCTCATCCTCATTTCTTCCTCTGACTACTACATAATAAACCTCTAGTTCTAAAGAGTTTTACTCAAATCCTACTAAAACTACAATGGTTCATTTTGACCTGTAACTTAATCAAAGAAAATCCTTGCCAACAGTGTTGGGAGTGCAGGATAGAGAATGGTTAAAGTAACGCAGGCAAAGATTTTAATACACTTCCACCCCTCGTACATATAATACTTCAGTCCAGACCCCAACCTTAATACCAGCTTTGCCGAATTCACAGCTATATGTAGCCTGCCACTTCTGGACCGATCCCTAAAGCTGCTGGTCCTCAGCCACCAGCCTATACACTTTTTACTTTAATGTTTCTGGTACCCAATTCTGACCTCCTACTCCTCAACAAGAAATATTTCAGATCTGGAAGCATTCTAGGGTTGTGGCAGGGCCCGAAGGTACAGGAACATCCTCTGCTGCTTATCTTCCAAAACGCCTGTTGCTCTTCCTCAGTGCTTTGCAAGTACCTACATCAGGTGGAGGCACTTTCTCTTTGAGAAAAATGCAATTACTGACTTCCTGAGCATCCTGCTGATTCCTGTTTGTGAACAACAGCCAATCTTCCCCCTCTAGTTATCAATTAGCACCTCCGAACAAAATGAGGCAAAACCACCAGCTGTACTGTGACTTTGGTCGGGGCTTTAATGCAGTTTCTTACATTATAAAGGGTCATATGGAGTGAATATCCTATTGTGTCCAAAGTGAAAGTTAACTGCTATTCATCATGATTCCGCGGATACAAACAGCATGACTACACCAGAAAACAATGTTTCTTGAAAGGTAGTAGGAAACTACATTTTCAATCTATTTTTCACTTTTGCCTCCTTTTTGGTGAAAACAGAAAATACAATGACATTTTGTAGCATCATGCTGTTTCAATACTGGTTTATATCTGAAAATAAATCTCTATACAATTGAAATAGTTAATTTCATTTTGTTGAAATTGAACATCCTAAAAAATGCATACTGTAATCCATAATTAACATCCACTTTTATTTTTTCAGTTAAAATACTTAAAATAAAAATATTTTATTCAATAGCAAAACCAACCCCTTCTTCCATGAGATTTTAAAAATGCTACAAATAAAAAGAATGAACAAACAAGCCACACACATATCTCCTGCTGAAACTTCATTGAAATCAATAATTCTTGCAATAAATCATTTGGCACCAATACATTTAATATATTCCCAGTAACTGATATGATTCAAAACATTCTTACAAACAGAAACAAATACATAGTGCTACTGTCTGTCTCAAAAAGAGGGAAAAAAGTAAAACTTCAGAGAAACAGCTTCTGGTTCTTTTGACATCTGCCATTCAAACACAGTATGTTTTTAATGTTCCCTCCTGTTACTGAGCCTCCATATATCCAGCCTGATAACAGATGAAACAACCACTGCTTAACATTTCTAGAGCTCAACAAAAAATAACAGTTTTACTAGCTCATGACTTGCATTTGTTGATGTATTTCCTCCCAAAGTGTTTTACAAACAAAGGACATCTGTGAATTTGATATTTAGAGAAGCAGATTCATTCATGTAACAACTCGTAAAATAACAATGAGCAAAGATCATATACAATTCAAACTGTTCCTCTTGCTCTTTTACTGTGAGGAAGCATTTTCTTTTTTTTCATTAGAAGTCTGATAGAAGTGTCAGTGTACTCACAGCGATGAGTCATCTTTTTGTTAAGTGAGGTGAGGAGTGCGATAGCCTCCTCCAGCTGCTCAGCCACTGGGGCCCAGCCCAGCACCAGGGGACCTGGGGTCTCTGCCCAGTTTGGGGGACATTGGTGCCCCTTTCCCCTTTGAAGGTGCAACAGGTAGCAAAGGTGAGCACATATCCCAGAGACACGCAGACAGGACACTGACATGAATGGTCACGCAGGCTGTTCAAGGCAAGGACACTTAAAGGAGCAGACATTCTCCTTCTACATACATCCTTACACTCTTCACAGTATCTTTTTTTTTTTTTTTTTTTTTTTTTTTAAAGTTTGGCTGGCAATAAGTCTATCTTCAATGAACAAAAGTCAAAGTGGTATTTTACAAGAAGCTTTATAAGGAATATGTTCTCTGGAATATGTGGCATATTCAGCAGGTGGTTTATGCGTCATGCCTGTCAGTGTTCAAGAGGCATATGTATAATGCCAAAATAATAGGCTTTAACTTTTGGTTAGCCCTCCAATGGTCAGGCAGTTGTACTAGGAAAAAAAAAAAAGAGAGAGAAATTTCTGTGGATTTTTGTCTAACATGTCTACAAACTGTACGAGAGGAAACAGTGAGCACTAAATAAAACAAATAAACATTTTTCAGGATGAAGAAGAGGAAAAAAGGACATCAGCCCTGCCTGGCATTATCTCACTCCATCAAAGAGCACAGAGGCTCTGAGCAGCTGCAGAGATCCTCTGTTTAGATCAAAGTTGGACATGGCCTCACCATTTTAGCTTCTGAGACTTTGTCAGAGATTTTAAGCTCTTCAGATCAAACCACTTGCCTGACAGTGATAAAGCTCATTTGCACATCATTTGGCTAAGAACTTAATGAAAAAAAAAAATGCTAAAAATATGAAATATTGCAGAGCCAAGGACAAGAACACTTTAAAGAAATTCACAAAAACTTCATTATTTCTGGAAGTAATTTGGAGTCTAGAGGTCCACTGGACATCTCAGCAAGCTACAGGGAAAACTTCAAAAGTATCAAATCCTTGTATTCTGATCAGTCATTAAAAGGCCTTCTCCTTCTCCCACTGTCCTTGCTGTACACATTTGCCTTGTCACAAGCTGGTAACCAGATCTAACAATAACAAGGACTGATTTGATGACTCTACCGTCTGTACAAAGACTCTCATGGTTCTCTGATCACCTCTTTTGCTGAAATGAATGCTCTTTTGACTTGCAGTTTTGCTCTCCCTAATCTACTAAAACCCTTTCTTAATTATGTTATTAAAATGCTGTTAAGATTATTCCAGGAATTAGATTTATTTTTTTTATAACACTACAAAAAGTGTTTCTTCTGGGTCTGTTAAACTAGTGTAGGAGGTGACGAACACTTCAGAATAATATGTTCATATTTTTCAGGATGCCAAATTTAGATATGACAGGGGAGATTCCTACAGGAAAAAAAAAAAAGAAAAAAAAGAGAGAGAATAAAACATAAATAGATAGAGTATTTATATTTTGGGCTTCACCAACTTCTATTAAAGTCAATGGAAATGTGGCTTTAATCCTGAAGAACTTGCATCTGGCTTTATAGGGACTAAAAGCGTCACTTTTTTTTTTCTTTCTTTAAATAAGTTTCTGACATACTGTCCTGCTCTTCACCCACTCCATTTAAGAAAATTGCTGGCAGCTGATGCGCTATATCACAGCTTTGAGGACAAAGGAGCTTTAGGTCAACAGTACAAAAAAACAAACAAACAAACAAACAAACAAACAAATAAATAAAACAGAGGACCCAGTAAATGCACATCCTTGATTTGGAAGGGACTTACAAGTGAAGAACAAAACGTCTCCAAAATTGTTGGGAATCTCTGACCTAGAATATAGTAGTGATATAACATCTTATGACTCTGTTGAATTCTGCATGTCATTAATATCAGAAAAAAAAAATTGTTTCCTTCCTAGTGGTCAGTAACTGAAGCTAACACAAATTTCAGCTTCTACATTTTTGCCAACAATTTAAAAAGTAACTAGGAAAACAAACAAACAAAAAACCTTTCCACAAGATAAATATATGTGGGGAAAAAAAAAAGAAAAAAAAAGAAAAACAGGAAATCCATATTGGCTCTCATTTTCAGAGAATGTAGTTCCCAGCATCCCTTTGTCCACAGTTAACTAAATGCAGATAAGATTCAGGTCTCTAACTTCTGATTTGTTCTTTTAGTGTAGGAATTAATAGGAAGACATGTCACAGGGATGTCCAGGTCCACCCCAACCAGAGAGATGAGGTTCTCTGAGAAACACTGACTCTTTCCTTCATACTCAGAGTGATAAGTAAAGGCAAGTAAAAACTCAGCAGTTTGTAGTCTTGGAAATTATTTTGCAAAAGTTAAAAGATTTCAGATGTGGTTTGAGGCTTCTTTTTAGCTCTACATATTAATCTATGCAGGTTCACTAGTTTAGGTCTCTCCATATAAATGAAGGCCAGAATATTCTCCACAGAGAGCTGCTGTAACTGCCTTATGCAGAAAATTGGCTCATAGGATTAAACACTGGCAAAAAGCCTAAAACAATACTTATCCATGGATGAAATCTATTAAGCATGAAAGAATTATAGGTGTGAGCAAAACAAGGATCAATGGTGCAATGTATGCTTCCTGGAGATGCATATGTACGGAGGCTACATGAGATAGCTGAAAAACACTCATATTGCAGAGAACATGAAAAGAATAGTAGTAATGAAACATTTTAAAGAAAATATTTACTCAAGAACATCTTGGGATTGCTGAAATGATTACGATAAACAGATGAAGGCAGACTTTTCTCATATTCTTCTCAAAGTTATTCTTATATGCCACAGGAGAGCCCCTTCACCCTCAAGAATTTTGAAAAAACAAAAACAAAACCAAGCCAGGAACGCACCACTGGAAGAAGTGGAAAGTTTAGAGTAAATGGTTTGTTGTTGGTGGTGGTCTTGACCAATACAGTGATAGTGACAAGCTTTACTGGAGGATTATTTTTCTAAATAAGTACAGAAAAATAATTTTCCCTCAAGTTATCCAAATATAACATCAATAAACATTTTGAAGCAGCAAAGAAATACAAGAAAATAAAAAGATAGAGTGAATTCTCCTTCTAATTTCTTCTCTTCTCTTTAAAAGTTTGGGAAACCTTCATTCATGTGAAGCAATAAAATTACAAAAGTAGTTTGACCTCAGTTTCAGGACTGTGGATTGCACTTCTCAGTGAGTCAGGCTGTTTTCACGCACGCCTTACAATGCAGGCTGTTTTTATGCATGTTTCTACTCAGCCTCTCTGGCATTGCAGGCAATCAGCTGTGTACTTGCAGCTCAGAATGAAACTCTGTTTTCTAATTATAACTAAGTAGGAGCAAGGGGAGGCTGATTCATAGCAACATGGAAGTGAAAAGTTTATAAAAAACTTGTCCTTCTTTCACAAGTGGCATTGACTATAGCGACTATCTCTTAAAGAAGCTCATAAAATCAGTGGAGATTGACAATACTGTGTGATGTCATTTACACACCAGCTAAAAGTAGATGGTACCCTGCTTCCCCAGACATACAGGCTTTTTTGTTGTGCTGGGGGAAGCTAACTGAAATGAAACCTGAACATGCTGGTGACACCTACCTAAATTAATCAAAAAGACTGCTGTTTAGCCTACACTCAATGAAGATTCAATTGACACTTATGAGATCTTCCCAGTGTAATTAGGAGATAAGTTGTCCCTTTCTCTTTCAGTTTTTCAGTTTAGATAGATCATTCTATCTACAGCTGTTCGTCAACCTTGCCTTGTGCAAATACTTCCATAAAAATGGACGCGTCTTACTTTCCTGGATTAAAACAAACAAACAACAACAAAATAAAATAAATAAAACAACAGCAAAACAAATAAACAAACAAAAACCAGGAAGATACCAAATGATCTTGAAAAACACCAGAATTAACATTGTGATTTCTGGCACAGAAGACTCAAGGGTAAGTCCATCAGTGGCAATCTAAACTTCCAAAGTAAAACAGACCCAGGAACAACAAAATTTGGTAGCAATGACTCAAACCACAGACAACATCTGTAAGTGCTGCCTTGTTTGCACAATTTGAATTACTGCTTAATGTCAATAGCTAATTTCTAATCCAGATAACATGATTCCTGTGGAAATAAAACTATCTGAAAAGTAGAACAAATCAGTAGTCTTCATGTACCAGGTGTCTGTTTGCTGCAGAAGACTAATGAATACTCACTTCTTACAAAAGGCTGTTACTGAAACAAGCATGTCCTTGTGACTCAGCAGTTTGCAGAATGTCTGGTTTGTATTGAATCAGGCAGGCTGTCTATGTGGTCTGCAAAGGAAAGAGAAAATGTTAAGCCAGAAGCCTGTAGCTGTTATCACCCCTCTTGCTGATTCATGGCACGCGTTGGATAACTTTGCAAAGTTATCTTCTTAAATATGGACAAAAAACATCTTTGAAACATTATACAGATTCAGTGAGTGATTAAAATGGTCCTTGTATAATGACATTAGTGCCAGCTACCTGATCATTCTACCAACATGGTGATAAGTGTTAACAGTAAAACAACTAAATGAATCATGCTGACGTGTTGCCCTGCTTCTGTACTGATCTCAAAGTGATGCTGTCACACATCACTGAATTACAAAAAAAACACAACAAAACACAATGCACTCATACATCAGTCAAATATTGTGACAGAAACTGGAACAAGTCATCAAATTGAAAGCTAACATCAATCATGAAGACTTTCATTCTAGCCACTGCAGATACAAAAGAAAAAAAAAACAAACAAACAAACACATGATTTGTCTCAAAATCCAGTTGTAATAATGTGGTTTTTTCTTTGTTTGTTTGTTTTGCTGGCTTTTAAAATTGTTTTTAATCCTTTTTAATCCTAATCATTATTTATAGAGAGGTTTACATATTTCCAATACGTGCTCGTTGATCACCTGCTTCCCCCAAATAATAATATAAAAATAATGGTATTACAGATGTATAAATATAAATACGTCTCCACAACCAAACCCCCAGTTTAAGAACACTCTGTTGTCTTTGAAACAATTTTAGAACTTCGCTGTTCACCAAAATAAAAGTTGTAGTCATTCTTACGGCATAACCATTATTGCACAACCATAAAAGAATAAATTATAAAATGATGAGGATTAAGATGTTATGCTCACACTTTGTAGGAAGACTCCAGAAGAATCTTTGAAAAGATTCAAGTAGATTTTTGCCTGAGGATCTGTCACATGGCTCGGCTCTGAGAATGATTTTCAAGTCTTACCTCACAGTTGGCCTACAGACATAAGTTTAACAGAATCCATACATCAAACCATCATCTAGTCAAATTATTTAGTAAATTGTGAATAAAAGAGAGCAAACTTTCATGCAATTAAGAGATAGCTCTTTAACCTGAGAAACAGACTAATTCATCACAGGTAATTATTATATCTAATAATCTGCTAATAATACCAATCTGTAAATTGTGGGAAATCAGGTAGAAACATACAAAAAGGAAGCATGAAAATCCAGACAGATGAGTATTAGTTCAGTACAACTATGCAACCGAGAAGATAATAGAGGGCAACAGTGCTAGAAGGGCTTAAATGACAAAAGCAATAAGCATGAAGCTTTCCAGCAACATGAACGCATTTGTCATGGAAAAATGCTGGGAGATTACTAAACAGAAGGGTAAAAAAAAAAAAACAATAAAAAACAGAGTTACAGGAAGTGCTGGTGTTTACAACAGGCTGAACATAACAGGGGGAATGGAATCAGTTACTTGGAATGAGAGTAGCAGGGATTAAGTTAGCAGGAAGTTTGATAGATGTATCAGTGGGGCTTTGATCAAACATGAATTAAAAGTCAGTAATAGCCAGACTTTGACATTCTTGCTGGTTAAATAGTACTCAGATGCAAGAGTAACTCACTGCAGTCAAAGACACTACACATACAATATATATGGCCAACATTAAGGGACTGTTCTTAAGGGCAGTCTGAACCTGTGTGCAGCCTGAATACTTTCACTGGAGCATCCTGGCAAAGCAGCCACAATGGGGTAGTACAAAGAGAAACAAGACCTCTTCTCCCCCATTCTGTTTGCACCCTTCCACCTTTCCCATCTCTGAAAAGAAAGCACAGGTCCTTTGCTCAGCTGGAACTGGCCTTGGACTGCTAAAATACTGTGTTGCTGGCAATGCTGATTGGGTACTCCGCCTGGTTCTTGCTCTTCACCCAGGGGAAACAGGGTGCAAATGATGTTTTTCAACTTAAAGTATATGTAGCTGTTTACTGTTATAGCTGTTTTTTTATTTTGTTTTGTTTTAAATTCATGGTTCGTTCCTAGATTAGGAGATACATCAAATTAATGTGTAATTCTGTGTGCGTACATGTAAGGAAAACACATTTTAATTGAAAGCTACACAAACACTACATTTCTAGTGTGAATGGAGTTCTACAGGCATCATAACTGCCTGCTTTTGTCCCTCAGTAACTTCACTGTATCTTAGCCCCTTTCCACTGTAAATCCATATTAGTTTATCCTATGGCTTCCCACTCTTGGAGCCTTACCCACAGCTGTCAGCAGTGAAGTCCCTAAGGTACAGAGTCCCCTATATCAGTGCCCGTCTCTGTTCTTATGTGCAGTAATCATGCCAGGGTGATTCATGAGCCTTAAAGGAGAAGCTTTGATATGCTAATGTTACAGTATGCATGCAAGTGAGATCAGAAACATATCCGTGCAAAATTACTGTTAAATAACCATGCCAACAGAAACAGGCCCATAGTATAGGCACTTCCACTTGTGCAGCAAATAGATCTATCCTCTTTTAAATATGTTTGCATCCCAATTTCATCTTTTTTTTTTCTTTTTTTTTTATCCTCATATCTGTTGAGACTTTTGTCAATCATAACAAAAATGTTCTCTCTCTACCTGTCAGGAAAACGTATTTTCATGCTTCTTGGGGCAAAATATTATTTTCCTTTGAGGACATCGGCAAGAAATAGAAAAGACAATCCTACAAATCATCCTAAATGTGCAGGCTCATCTCAGGGACTCACTGCACAGAAATCATTGAAGGTCACCACAGGATTAATATGGATGGATTAAAATAGGTAATAGCAATGTGAAAATGGATGGAGATACGTAGAGCTGGGCAGGGAGAGGGAGGGAAAGGATGAAGCTTTTACTTGTTTTTCAGTTTGAGGAAAAAAGAAGTGTATATGATGTATAACATATATTATTATTTTATTTTTTTTTTTAGAAAGGAGATAAAATTTGTTAGTTTTAGGTTAAACTGCTGTTGTGGGTTAACCCCAATAGGCAGCTAAGCACCACACAGATTCTTGCTCACTCCCCCAAGGTGGGATGGAGAAGGGAATTGGAAGGGTAAAAGGGAAAAAACTCATAGGTTGAGATAAAGACAGTTTAATAAGTAAAGCAAAAGCTGTGTGCACAAGCAAAGTGTGATAAGGAAATCATGCACTGCTTCTAATCATCAGGCAGAAGTTCAGCTATGGTGTGCATGTAATTGCTTTCAGCACAAGTGTCTGGGGGTGGTGATGGGGTCCAGTCCATCCTTATCTTTGGAATCTGTTGGAGTGTTCTCCACAAATGTGGCTGAAGTTAAAGGTCTCCCAATATCACTGTTGTGAAAGGGCTGTGAAAACAGCCAATGCCCCAGAGGTGTGCTTGATGGCCCTGCAGAGAAGGCCATTGTGCAAGTTCAACATTCATCAGGCATCAAAGAATACACACCAAAGCTGAGCTTTTAGATCTGAATTCAGACAAAACCAGTCTCCTTTAGCTGACCCCATATTCCTAGAGCCAGTTGCTGGATCCAGGACTTTTCTGGTGAAATAAATTAAATGGAGCAAATTGTTACAAGCCCATTGCCATTTAAGAGAAGAGCAGACCAGTAAGCCCTAGCTTATGTGATGTCACCCAAAATTACATGTGATGCTCCTCATTCAGAGAGGGATTAATGTATGATGAAGTGAACAGCTGACTGGGTTTCTATCCATTTCTGCCTGTTTTGTTACTGTAAGATTTTGAATTAATCAAATTTTTCTAAAAAGGTATGACACATCATTGACTTCTAAAATAAAACCCAGACTCCTTTAGTCTAACTGCTTCTTTTTAAGCACCCCATTATTTAGGAAAATAGATATTCTTCAAATCTCTAATTTGCAAAGATATTTTAATTCCTAAAACTCTCATGATTATCCACATTTCTTTCTCTGTAAACACAGAACAGTCTTAGAATATAACTGCTACTGTGCTGATATGCCCCAACTCAGATGAGGATGCTGCTTATTCATAGTGCTACATCAGACAAGAGTCAGGTGAACTATATTGGGACCATTAGCCATGCTCCCATAACAACAGCAGCTGAATGGGAACACAATTGATGTCAGCATGACAAGACAGCTGGATCTCATTGCCCATGATAAATTCCAGTTTTGCAGTTGTTGATATCAAAGGGGTCAGCTAGAACACAGGAAAAAACAGCCTGTTTGGGCATACAGGAAAGGCACAACAATGAATCAGTGACTGGAAAAGAATGATCATTTCTTTCTGTGATGAAGACAAGTTCCATGATAAGAAGGATTTGTCTGTATTCAACATGTCTATAACTGAGACTTTTACCTCTTTGCCAAAATATCAGTGTCTTGCATTAAGACATCTTTGCCAGCTTCTCAGTCTCAGACCTCCAGGTCTATGACAAGGTCATCAAAAAAAAAAAAAAACCTGCTGTAATTGCCTGCTTAGAGAATTAGAGAATTTTAGATTTTTTTTTTTAATGTGCTTCCCACAATGCCCTCTGTTTTCCAAGTTTAGGTTTGCTTTGGTTTGTTAATAACTTTTTTCCTTGATAGTGAGACACCAATCTATATTTGTGTGCCTTCTTGGTTGGATTATTGACATTTTCGTTTTCTTGTGTAGTTTTAATTATGTAACCAACCTGCATTCAAGCTTTTACTCATTCCATATTTGCCTGTTGCCACATTTCCCCCATTTTACATGCATTGTACTGAATTCTATTAAACACTCCATTGATTTTAAAATCCTTACTTTAGCATTTAACAGTTTATGTTCTCTTGCTTGATCTGTTTCAGCAGAATTATAAGATCGTGAATTAAACTTTTTTATTTTCCTTCTCTTCATTTCAATCTAAAGTCTTTTACTGTCTAGTCAAAATCCCTTTAATTTTTATACCTAAACTTCAGAAATCCTACCCAAAAGATGCTGCGAAAATGGAGTCCAGATTATGTACGAAATGAATTTTATTTTCAAATACAGGTTCTGATATATCGGGCTTGTAGTAGTGGAAGTTGTCCCAGTACACTCAATGGAGGTTGAGTACTAAAATTTCCACAGCATTCCACACTGGAACATTTAGTGCTATTTAACCAGATCTCAATATTAATAAATCACCAGTTAATTTTTATTCATTAAGTTCAAATGGACAGACAGGTCCTTTTGCAACATTTCCACAAAGCAACAGACTTCATGCATGTATAAGCACAGGAAATCATGTGCTTCGTGTCCCACAATGCTCCCAGTTACTCTTCCATCTTGTGCTTCAAACACGCACATCAGGTTGGATGCCCCTTCACTGCAGAGGTCTTCAAGGCAGCACACTCCTCACTCATGGCTCTAAAGGGTATTGTTTAGCTTTCTCCTATGGTTTTATCTATGTGATATGATCTGTCACTCTTCCATTTCCCTTTTCCTCCCATTAGCTGAGAGCAATGGTTGGGGTCTCACATGTTTTGAGAGAATTCTGAGTGCATTCAGCACATAGACTACGCTGGCTAGTGTAGTGCCCCAGGTCTTCAGGGACAAAAATGCATTGGAGATGTGTCCAAGGAAGATTAAAACCAGGAGAGTGATTATGAGAACAGTTATGTTTCTGTTACTTGCTAGTGCCAATGACCTGTGTCACACTGAAGTTATTGGTGTGATGTATAAAGAAAAATCAATTAAAGATAAACATAGAATATATATGAATTGGAAATGAATATCAGAAGAGAACAATTCTTCATGCAGAAAAAAAAATAGCCTGAACATATAACAACTAGAAAGAAACACTTAGAAAAAGACCAGTTTTCTCAAGAATCTGTGTGTGAAATTAACAGGATAAGGAAATAATAGCAATGATATTGAGACATGGTTTCCATCTTATAAATACAGACTATGGATATTTGCTTAAAACAGGCATCAGATGTGCACAGATGTGAGAAAAAGTATGAGAAAGATCATGAATAATGTGTGAAAATGCTGTTCTAAAGTGTATAAAGAACGTGTGGGGAAGAGGGAGGAGAGGAATGAAAACGTAAGGGAACAATTTTACAAACTCTCAGGTCCAGGTCAGAAGGGATTTCAGCAAGAGTCAAAAACCTATCAGACATTATGAGAACTGTGGAAAGAAGAGACTCAAGAGATGCTACTTTTCCAAAGATATATGTATCACATGATGCTGCCACTGTTGCCCTGATAAGGGATGAATAATCTTATAATAAATAAATTATTGAGACAAATTAAGACTTCTGTTAGAACTATAGCTTGAGAGTCTCAGCCAGCTCGGGGGTACTTGCATGCATTGCAGCATCAAGCATGTAAGCAAAAAATCCTTAAGAGCTCCATGTCAAAAGGTTAAACATCAGGAAAAAGCATTCAGGATAACAAAGAGATTTGACTGTTTTAGTACAAAATACATATGTGAATAAACCAGTCTCAAAGAGCCATCACATGCCACCACTTACCTACAACAGTTAGACATCCAAAAAATTGTTTTCTCTTTGTTAAAAATAAATAAATAAATAAAAAGATTAGGAAGGTACAAGAAGGAAGAAAGGGAGAGAATTACAATTTCGGTCTAATAAAAAAATTAAAAGTCTGATTTTGTTTCTAGATCTTTAAATAAATAAACCACAAACAGTAATAATTGACTTAATGAAAAGCAAAAAAACAAAAAATAGTCATCAAATTAACTGCAGTATTTCACAGTAAAGCAAGAAGAAATGTATTTGAAAAGCGTTCAAATGAAACTTTGCAATTGCTAAATATCATGTTTGTTTTTCCGATCAAAATAATTTTGGCCAAATTGACATGAATTAATTATTGTCCTAAAATATGCATTAAAAAGAAAGATTTAGAAAATGAAATATTAGACCCTCAAATTTTACTCTTGAGAGAGGACAGCCTGATGTCTATATTCAGGTCTATATACAAACACTGACTTTAGGCATGCTATGGTGACAACCATAAAACAATTTATTTTTCACTCATTTTAGAAGTAGAGAGGGAAGGGATACATTCAAATTGACACAGAGACCATCAAGGCTCAAGTTAATGGCTGAGCTATGAAGTTGTATACTGTCAAGGTGTAGGCAACATGCAGAAAAGGTGAAAAAAGACTGCAGGTTTTCTAAATGCTGGCATCTAACTTGTCAGGTATATATTATGTAAAACATAGATAAAATCTTTTGCAAGAGGTAATGATTAGAAGTGATGGTTTCAAAAGCTTTACTTTTATTTAACCAGATGGAATTTCAAATAAAGAAAATCATTTTACCTCAGAAAACCCTTGCCACTAACAACAGAAACCAAAATGAAAAAGCTTGCCTGCCTGGTTACTAAGAAGAAAGGTATTTTCAATTTAAAAAGAGTGGAGTGAAAACTCAGAAAAAAATGGAACACAAAATCAAAAAGTACATAATTCTCCCAGGAAAAGAAGGATTTTTCATTCAACTCTTGAAAGCATCTCAATATTAAAGGAACTATGAAATTAACATATTGTTACATGTCACATCAATGACTGAAAAAATTCAGTCAAGTCCCACTTGTTCCTACAGATTGCCTTTTAAAGGAGAAAAAAAAAAGACCACTGCAAAACTTATTTCCAGTGTTATTGTGAACAATTTCTAATCATGTGACTGGTCTAGCAGTACCCGGCTCTGGAGGGATAGGTATTTTTTTTCCTGACAGGTTCCCTTCTGTTCTTTCTATTTTTAATAGACAGTATTGTATTCCACTAAATAAAGTAGTATTTCAGACAGACAGATCCTTGCTCAGATTTCTCTAAAATGCACCTTCAAGAGACCCTAAGGATCACTGGCATTAACAAGTATTCTTCAGGTTCTCATCAGAGGTGCCTGCCAACTTATGACAAACTGCAATTATAAGTGAATAGCAACCTTAAGGGCATTATTCTATAAGGTCTAGACACCAAGGAGGGGAAACAGACCTGGAGGTCACTGCTCCCCTCTGCTCTCCTCAATCAGTGCCTCACTTGACAGGCAGACAGTAAATCCTACAGTGCTACCTACCATGCAAAAACCCTACTTCATTATCAGAATCCAGCACTCAGAGCTTTCTTTGTAAAACATGGAAAGTGATTCCTTTCCTGGTTGCTTTCCAAGGGTCTTTGCTAGGGAATATAAGACCTGTGTTAAGAAGTCCCAGGCCCAGGAGAAGGTTCGAGGCACGGTAAAGTAGCAAAGGTGAGCTCAGCATGCAGTGTGGAGTGGAGAGGACCCTCTGGCTGGACTTCTAGCTGTGAATACAAATTTGGTGACAGACCCATCCTCTTGCAGATCTGCAGACTCCAGGCCAGCACTGGATGGTGCCATTCCAGTTCAGAGTACGGGGAGCATACTTACCTGCCCCAGCTGCTGAAGCACAGCCATGCTCCATCCCTGATTCTGCCTTGTGTCAAAGCACCACAGCTCTACCCATAAATTCTACAACAAACTCAAAAACTTGTCTGAAGTATCTGTCCCTTCTATCCTCCCCTGTTCTGTGAGAGAAAACATTGTCACTCCTCACCCACCCTAGTTTCCTGCTTTCAGGAATATACTAAATTAAACAAAAAGTTTATACTACAATAACTAAGGCACACAGATCCACTCCCTTCATCAGCTTGCTACAGTGACAACATCCTTCTGTACTCAAGCAGAGCTGGTACCAAAAGTTGGGCAATGTCTTATATAGATGCAAGAAGCCACCTACCACCATGCAGCTCTGCTATCTGAGATCCACACATATTCCTCTGGAGAGCAGAATTAAGACTGACTTTAAAAAGTATACTACAATTTCCTTATATAAAACCTCATGAGGACATCCTTCCCTTCCTGTCCCAGAACTATTGCAAAATAATTTAAGACTGCTCTTCAGTACAGCATGTAAACATACCTCTAAATCAGAGCACCAAGACTGCAAGTGACTGAGGTGGCTAAGAGACTTCTGAGCTTTATCAGTTAACACTTGAGGGTACTCCACACAGCTGTTGACAAGTAGATAGACAAGAACCACTTCATGAAGATTTTTTTTAAACTAGTTTGCAGTAAAGGCATTGTATCTTTTAAATGTCTTATTAACTTCTCTCTCTTTTGCATCTGATAGTGACACGTTTCTGTGGGAAGCACATGTTTCTCCCTCAAAAATTCAAATTTCTGTATGTGGTTAATAGGCTCAGCAGTGAACTTGGTACACAGATTTACATTCAGTAAAAAATCCTCATGCTCTTGGCTAGAGAAAGTTCCAAAAGCCATAAAACAGATTTATTAGTGGTAGCTTCTTCATTGTCTAATTATAACACCCAGTATAACTACATCTTCAGTAGTCATGAACAATTTTTCATTTTTTATTTTTTCCCCCAATATCTCCAGCACTACCAAAACCTATGGCATGCATTCCAAAGCTTATTTATTTATGCGTATGGCTTTCATATCTCAAGGCTAGATGCATAAATTTTTTAAGAGCTGACATGATCTTCAGGGAAAAAAGAGTTCCCCCTCTGAATTATTTTATTCACTCTGCAACTATCCACTGCTACCCCTTGTTTATCAGCTCATTACTATGACTGAAAATAAGTTTGTCAGGAGAAATACAATTTAAAGAATGAAAACACAAACACAGAGGGCATCTTGATAACTCAGCAAATATACTTTTTTTTTTTTAAACTGAGATAAAACTTTTTCTCCTAACATTCTTTCAAGGATCATTTTTCAAAGCTTTTGTAAAAAGGATCAGAGTAATTTTTACATGAATGCTCTGGAAGCTGTTTTGCTTTGCCATACATGCCTTCTGCATAAAGGCAAAAGGATCATCAGGACAATCTGCTCTGAAGAGGGTCAGTATTTTGTAATTTTAACTTGCTCCAACCCTGAAGCATGGGTCAAATAATTTGTTATTTAGAAGGATGTCTAAGTCTCATCACAAACTCTAAGAAATCAAAATTTTGCAAATTTCTTTTTTTCCAGTATGTATGTGTGGTGGGGAAGGGGGGAATAAGATAGAAGATTATGTGCTGAATGAATTTTGCTGTCCAAACTAATAAAAGTTTTTATCATTTTGGCTAAAGTCCCTTTTGAGTTCCTGGGCAGTGTGATATCGTTGATCCTGTAACAAAGCAGATCCATGGAGAGGTGGCAGTGGGGCTAACCAGCTGAAATCTTCATCCTCCCTTTAGGAAAGAGATTACACATCAAAATGGATGCAAGGAGCTAGTGAGGCATGTGAGTGGAGGAGGGAGGTGCCATCATCTTATAATGGAAGTATTTTCTAAGGCAACAAAAGAGCCAGCAGTTTAAATCAAGTTATTTCCCTATGACATGCTGAGGAACAAGTGCTCCAGTAGAGCCCTGTCTATCTGCCCCAACAGCAAACAACTCTGTCTCCGCAGCTCTGGTCTTCCAACTTTAGGACCACCGCTACCACCAGCAAGTGTTGAAACAAGACAAAAGGAAAGAAGTGCTTTCAAATATTCCCAGGATAAACTGAGCCATAAATTATGCTGAATTACACCCAGAAACAGATGGAAAGATATTGAAGTGCATTTTACCTGTTGACCTCAGCTATCTCCTTTAAATAGACAAAGCCACACATACTCTTCCCCAGCTGAAATTTGCAAGTGGTCTTCAGACAGAATCCAAAATGATCTCAACATAAGCCTGAGTGTTGGACAGCATGTAAGGCCATGTAGTCAAGCTACTGATCATCTCCATTCCAAATATTTTACAGCAATCCCTGGATGACTACATTTATTACAGTGCTTCCTTCATTTTGCCATGCAAATTTTATTACCCTATTTTTAACTGGTCTGTGTATGTCAGCTGCACATCTCTGTGAATCAGCAAATGTTAGCCTAACTGGTTTAATACATATATATATATATTATATTTTTTTCCTGGAGATTTAAGCAAAATACATTCACCTTGCATCATAAGAAGGAAGGTATGGATGGATACCATGGATCAATGTATGTGATGCAACTTAAAAGGCTGCAGTGACATGTAAGTCTGATGCTGTTGGAGACAAGACCTGTGCTTGGGGCAGTTTAAGCCCAAATTTGTCCACTAGAGATTCTCACCTATAAACCAAGTTGTCAAAGAAATGACACTTGCTGGGATGGACTCATGTTTAAAACTGCCTGCTAGTTTCTGCTTTCCTAAGATTACAAATTGAGAGAATAGCTCCAACATAAGGTTAGGGAACCTGACTGTGTTAGTCTGAGTTGAATTTAAGTGAGTGAAGTTTATCTGTTTTTGTTTAGTCTTTATGTTTATCTTGTATTTCTGCTGCCAATTTCATGGCTGATCAGACAAACCAACAGACTTTTTTTTGTTGTTGCAAGGTAAGGCAAGTCAATAAACAGACAAGTTAAGAGGAAAATATACCCTAAGTGACACCTCCTTTTCCCCTAGCTTTATTAGGCTAGTGCTCCCATCAGCTCCCAGATCCTGATGTAACTGCAATATCACTTATCTCACAAATAGACTGTGAGGTCCTTTAGGTTAGGACCTTCCTTTCCACTGTTTCATAAAAACATCAGCCAGACCAGCAGCACTACATAAATACAATAAAATAATGATGATAATGGATGATAGTAATGATTAAAAATTCATATCCCCTCTAGAAACGAAATCAGGTGATATTTTGCAGCTTCCCAATTTGACTCAGAAGGGACAAGAAGATGTAGCAACATATAAAAGCCAGGAATAGAACCATGATCAGGGAAAGAGCAACAACAACAAAAAGAAAAACAAAGACAAGTTCAAGGAATCCCTGGAGAACTCCAGCTTTTGAAGTCCCTCACATGCACTCACAGCAAGGAACCTGTGACAGCTGCCGCTGTGTATGATACCCTCCCGGCTCCAGTTCTGTCATTTACCGAGCTATCCTGTCATCAGCCAGCACAGAAATAGAGTGTGTTACCCCTGGTCCCATCCTCACTCCTCAGAAAGTCAAAGCCTATTCATAGATCAGAGCTGTTTTGAATGCAAGCATGAAGAAATAGAGATGGCAACAAAGCAGTATTCTGGGCTTTTTCCTTTGCTTTGCTGATACTGTAAGAATTGGTTTCCAGATGAAACACACTTTTAGTTAAGAAAATAAAGAAAAAATCACCTTATAGTGCAGATCCTGCAACTTAAGACATGTTTAGTGAATTTTTTTATTTTTACTAAGTTGCTCAGGTTTTAGAAAGGCTAAAAAAATTGTAGAAGCAAAAAATTACACTATAGATTTGTAGATGTCTTTATGCCATGTCAGTATTGCTAGTGGCTGCTAACAGATACAGAATTATATTTGCACTCTAAATAGCCCTTCTTGCATCTCACTGGTCGGTTTCCGTTTCATGCAGTGATGTGGTCAGAGTTTTCTGACTGATTATTTTTGTTGCAGTACAAAACAGATTTGGCTCTTCTCCCCTTCCACCTTGAAAACAAACCTCAAACAGTAATCCCAGCAGGAAGCGGAAGTGTGTTTTTTGTTTATTTTGTTCTTTTTACCCCCAAACACAATTGTTCTGTAAGTCAGAAGTGCCTCTTGGAAAGCCGATGTAGGTTCATATTTCTTAGAGGCAGAATGTGTATCCTCTTCATCCATCAATGAATTCTGAGTTAACAGCTACTAATACTAGCACTCTCCTATAAATACTTTATTGATGCATAAATACTCATCATAACTGAGATTTTATTATTTTACTATCAAACCTATCTCATGTTTAGCAGCCACATGTCTCCAGAAATTCTAAATTTAAAGGAACAATTGTATTTTCAGGACATTTAGAACACTAGAGTCAGACTCAGGAGTTACAAATAAAATCCAAATGATCAAATTCCTGCTACAAGTTCTAAAAAAATATCCTCTCTAAATGCAAGACATTCATTGCATTAGAAATGTTATCAAAACTTCACTTTTGTTTCTAGGTTGTTAAGAAATAAGCCTGTGTATATAAACAGCCCAGTGGTATAAATCAAGCAAGTGTAACATTAACCAAAATGGGAAATTATATTCAGCAGTATTTCACCAAACACACAAGAAAGGACAATTTCAGGCAAAACAAATAATTTCTTTAAATGTTTTTCTGTGTATATATAAGGAATCATCAGATTAATAAAACAACAGCGAAGTATCTACAGGGCTTATGTCCCCATAAAAAAAGTACGTTTCAGAGAGTCTAATTTCTTTTCTGACAAAAGCAGTTGTTATTAAACAATTGCAATCTGATTTTGTGCTTTCAAGAGGAGTATTTATGTACAAAGCTAGTGTGCTGCAGAACTCTTGTTAGCTTTACTGAAGTGTGCATGCATAATATATAGTTGCTGGAAGTGAAATAGAACTACTAAACCAAACCAAAGAGCTGGAAAGGGAGAAGGGAGGAAGAAAAAGACTAAAATGTCTTTAAACATTGTCAAAACCATATCAATAGTATATGCATATATAATACGCACATATATATATATAATGCCCATGGCTATACACCAAAGTTGTGTTTCCAAAAGCAGATTTAGGAAAACAAACTTTTCAGTTAAAAAAATTAAAAAAAAAATCCACCTTCTCTTCTCAGTAGAAACCACCTTTACTTACTTTGTTTTTTGTCTTCTAATTTCTTTTAATCCTTTGATAGATTTTCTCCTATAGGCTATGCTGGAATGAATTTCTTTTTTCACTAAAATCATTCTACTTTATATAAATGCATGCCACAATGTTAATTAGAGTGAGGAAAAAATGATCCTTCCCCTTCCAAGCTGGGTGATTTTTTTCGCTGCAAGTCCATTTCCCATCTCCTTCCTTTGTGAATTCCAACGGAGAATGAGATGAACTTTCCCTCCCAACTGGTAACTGGTGTGAATGGAAAAGTTTAGTCATTGAAGTTCATTTTACATTTATTTAAAGTCTAGACATTCCTGGCTTTTTAAATTTAGGTACTAGGCAATTGCAAAATGCCTCCACTTTTTTCACTTTTTTTTTTTTCTTTTTGAGGGTAATGCTGAAGGGCATGGAAAACTGAAGACAAAAGTAGTAGCACAATACTAAAAAGATTGAAAAAATACTCAGAAAATTTCCTCTAAGGATGGAAAAAAGAAGATATATGACTCGGATTCAAAGAGCTCAATCTGCTTAACTTATCAGAAAAGAATGAGAGGTGACTTGGTTGAGATACGTAAGTATCTTCACAGGGAGGAAGTATGATGCATAAAGAACACTTTAATCTTTGGGTGAAAGGCATGACCAGAGCCCAGCAACTGAAATCAGATACGTAAGAGTGAGAAATTTGCTATGTACATACTTCACAAGGAGATTGACCAAGAAATTCTTGAGGAAAAGTGTGGGGCCTTCTTCACCTCCTCTTTTCAAAGCCATGATTTGATGTCTTTCCTTAACCAAATATTACTTAATGCTCTGAAATTGTCTGTTACAAGGAGAATGGGGTGGAATTTAATGTCCTGTGATATAAGAGGCCAGACATATAGATTTCAGTCTCTTCTAGCCTAGACAAATCTGGGATTCATTACAAAGAGGAGTAAACAAAGTGTTGGAAAATACAATTTCATCCTGCATTATCAATCCTGTAGATTGGGATAGCTGACATTGTGGAGCTCAGTTCCATTGCTCAAGGCCTTGGCATTGTGAGAACATGGCCGAAAACACAGCAATTTTACCAACGTGTATCACTTTGTATCTCTTGAACCCCCAGGATATAATCAACCAAGATGTCATTTATTGATTTATTTTTTTTAAACTATTCATGGTGATAATGTGATATAACTAGAGTACCCTCTTATGTACTTAGAGATAAAACTACTTTGAAAATTAGACGGCAAAATTTGCAAGCTATAAATGTAAGGCACTAGTGATTTCTCTCCCCCCCAAAATAAAAAAAAATAAAAAACAAGCAATACACTTCTTTTGAATAATTATCATATGGCCACCTATATTGTAAAGGGGAGCAACTGATTAAGAGCAGACATGGAAAAAAGTATAACAAATCAATTCATGAAAAAAATAAGAATAGCACATCCAACTGAAAATGGACAGGGAACATAGCCAGAGAGAATAGAGACACAACTTGGAGCAATGTGTTATTAAGAAATAAGTTGAGATTTTTCAGGCTTCTTTTTTTTCCCCCACTGAATAACAGAGATGAAGAACCACCTAAATTATTTAGACTGCCTCTAGGCTACGTATGGGGAGTACTATTTGAAAAAGCTTGGGTTTGTGTTCAGGGATTTTATTGAAAGGACAAAATGAAACCCAATTCTCTGGCTGGTAGCTCATTAGCTGCAGCCCAGGGTCTGGGCCATTACCTGTGACCTGATGATTTACTAGGGAGCACTATGAAAATGCTGGAGACCTGCCATGGGATTGCAATATACCTGCTGCACCCACATCTTTCCCGCTGGCTTCAGTCTACCCAAAAACTAATATAGAGGTTTGTGGCGAAAAAATAAATAAATAAATAAATCTGGGGCTGATGTGGAAGTAGCATGGAGGAGAGCAGCATTCCAGAGGGCCAAATTAATTTCCCTAGGGATCCCCTACTTGTAAAATCTCATAAAAAAATGTCACTTTTCATTCGCAAAGCCACTTTGATTGCTAACAGCAAACATGCCTTACTTTGGCATAGAACTCCACGCCATCAAATTAAATAATTTTTTGTTGTTGTTGTTGTTTTTTCCCCCCTAACAATCTGTCTCACACATTCCTTGGCTGCTTTTAAAAGTCACTTGTAAAGTTTCACACTTGCATGCTGTGAACAGCAAAGCTGGAAAGCTCAGTGTCTCCAAGGATCAATAAGCTTTGAGTCATTTTTGTTCAAATGGGGTGAAGCAAGTCCAGCAATTGACAACTGCCATCTCATGGTGATTGCAGGAAATGAAAAGGTAGGTCTCCAGATCGCTCCTGACAGGCGGGAGAAAGCATCATGTGGGCCTGATTACATGTTGCTTACACTCGGGGACATCAGAGATTCAGCAGAAGACATTACAAAGGAACACGCTAAGTTCACTATAACAATAAAATTGAATACTAATATACTATAATACCAGAGTGTTCCTCCGTGCCAGCATCCAAGTATCTTCAAAAGTCTATATTAATGCCAGCAGAAAACATTATGGGTCCTGGCTCAAAAACCCAAATTTCAACTAAAAACCTAGCTTAGAACAGAAAAAGTACAATTTAGGCACCCTGCCAGTGAGAGTCCCCACAGCAGACAACTGGTCAGACAAAATTATTATGTCAATAAAAATAAGGAGGGTTCAATGTGGTGCTGGATATGGAAGTTTTTGGGAAAAAAAAGAACAGGTTTCAAAGAATTTTTCTCAAAGTAATAAATAAATAAATTTAGAAGAAAAATCAGAAATCTGAATAAAATGCTTACACTTGGGGCAATACGAATCACCATACCCTTCTGTGGCTCTTATGAGAAATGTATTTGTGGGACCTTCAGGTCCTAATTATTCCAGAATACTTTGCTCCAAGAAATAGAGAAATGTCTGGGGCTCCCTTGGTCTCCCTGTAGGAATGAAACCAGTCTGGATACAAAAGTTTCTTTAAGCACAGAAATTAGACTCTTAAACAATTCCAGGAATAATTCCTACCTGATCAGAACTAAAAGTATACCCTTGGACCAACGTGGGAAGCCCCATCTCTCTTCATCAGCCCAAACTGTGTCCTCTCCCCAGTTTCCTGTGTAGTGCAGGCCCTGGGTCAGCCTGCTCTGCACAGGCTCTGCCTGCTACCACTGATTTCAGTTCAACCAAGTCCACATCCACCCTGTTGCATTAACTACATAGTGCTCCAGTTGCCAGCGCTGTCTGATGCAGAAATCCATTTACATTATAAAAGTCATTGGCTGATACAAATCTGAAGTGTCCAAAAAGACACATGTACTGTTCAGTTCATGTAGTTGAAATAGTTTTTTTTTTTTTTTTTTCTTCTCAATTAAAAAAGTTATAATAGAAGTTGAATGGAGGTAGATGTCGGTATTATGTGGACATAAATTACATTGAGTGCTGATTCCAATACCTAACACTAATTACTCCCACCACCTTATCTAGAAATAATTAGTGAACATCCTCCTCAGAATGGTATCCCTGATTCTTCTCTTTCCTACAATAAAATTACTCAGGCTTTACACCAGTGTAACTAAGCAAAGGATTACTGTCGTTGCCTACAGTTTTAAAACTCTTCTCGCCCACTGAGTGAGCATAGATTTTTCAGTGCAAGATATCAGCAACTGATTTCCTTGGGAATTACAGAGCATAAAACCTGAAGACAGATACACACTTAGCAGTAAGCCCAAGATTACATGTTTGTACTGATAACAGAGAAGTAATAAAAAGAAGGAAACACTTAGCTTAAACTCTGAGCATATGGAACAAGAGTGCGTGTGGAGGGGAAACTCAATTATTTAGTGAAAAAAACATTTTCAAAATAGCGTTTCATTTTCATGTCCTGCTGTTTCTTTTTCTTTTCTTTTTTTTTTTTCTTTTTATCCCTGCTACTCATTTCCTTGGTTCATTTTCAATCTCCACCTGCCTCTAGAGCAGCAGATAGACCTAGTCAATCTGCAAGTCCATAGACCTTGGGATCAGTTGACCTGGGTCCTGGCCCTGCTGAAGCCCTCTGACACTGCAGACAAATGGTATTCTGTGATGGGGAGAACTTGCCAGGCTTACTCAGCTTTATTTATGAAAATTGAACACTCACCAAGAAAACATACTCAGATTCCTGAAATACCACCACAACGTCTACATCTGAAATGGAAATTTGTTAAACCTCTGTCACTGCTGAGCCTTGAGGCACCTACATTCATACATGTCAAAAATCTGATACTTCTGTGCCCATTTGTAGCAATGCCAGGAATTGCCTGAGTATTTACCATGAGGAGTTGTAAACTTAACCCTATGTCTAAATAAATATATGTGGCCAGCTTTGCTTCTCACCCAGCTAGCTGGTCTCTGGGCACCGTCACACTCATTTCTCAAAATTAGAACTAGTTATTCAAGTCTAGTGTGAAAGAGAGGGGAGATGGTGGTGCCACTCCAACCATTAGCTTGGTGGACATTGCTGCTGTGCAAAGCAAAGAGGCCCCAGACTCCAACCCATTCTCCATCTGTGTGATTTTGAACCCATGCTCCCTGCATCCGTTTTCTAACTACTAGCCTAAAGCATGTTTCAGTGGTAGTTTTCTTGCCTGCTTATCAAAGTAATGTTCATTTTTTTAGAACTATGAAGATGATAATGAGCAGAAAGGTGTTTTTTTTTTTGCATTAAGTGGAATATAAAAAGATATCTTAGCATTACATTCCACTAGACGCTGTTTAGGGAAGGTTGGCACCGGCACTTTACCAGTCTCAACAACAAAATCTGGGCAAACTATTTCTGCAATTACATTCATGCTGTGTGACAGCCCTTCCTTAGTTATACTCATGCATATTTGCATATGTACATGCAAGATATATTCTATGTCCTTCCACACTACATATCTAAAAACCTCAGGGCATCCTTCTGTAAAGCAAATCAAGAGCTGACCTCTCCACCCTTTTTCAGTAATATGTAGTTCACAGACATCCATCAAGCCATTTGCTGTCCTTGGATTCAAACCCCAAGAATGATTAACCATGCTTAGGTAATCTCACTATTAAAATCCATCTCATCTTTTATTACAATAAGGACAGAAATTTGCAAATGTAGGTGTTGGGTTCTCCAGCATCTAGATTGGCAAAGGAAACATATCAGAGCTGAGTAGCTAAAGAGAGCTCTGGCCTCTTCCCTTCCCTTCCAGACTGCACAATTTCACATCACCCTCAAATGATATGGTAGCAAGAGAGCTCCAATAAATGCTCTTAGCAGTTGATAAAGTAAGAGACAAAAAAGTACCTGGAATAGGCCCTTTTTGGCTAGCCTTCTGCAGGCCAAACATCAAGGGAGAAAATGCAGCTATCCTGTGGATGGGGAGGAAGGTGGCCAACACATGCCTTTCTGTTTCTGGAATATATGTTACACCAAGTTGTATTTATTTCTTAAGTATGAGGGAGCAAACAGCAGTTTTTTTTCAACATCCTCAGTAAATCTAAGTCTAAAATGCTTCATGGAAATAAAGCCAGCTGGGAGCTTTCTGCAGAAATGTGTTGTGTTTTCACTACTATTTGCAGAAATGTGTTATTCAGGCAGATTTCTGAATTTAAGATTTGGGATTTCCTTCTCCCACTCTTTATTCATACATCATTTCTTGACATTTTAAAATTAAGAGGAACAAACGTTTTGTCCAGGAGAGCCAACTGACAAACATGAAAGAGTAGAAACCAAATGTTTTCAAGATGTTGGAACAAGTATTTTGTGTATCTGTTTCAAACCGAACACTTTAAATACCTTCACTTATGACATGAAAAGTATTTGAGGACTCAAAGATTGAGACAGGAAAGTAATTTCCCCTCCTTATTGCAGTGATTCAACTGTACAGCAGCTGTTTTACACTTTTCCATTGCACTCCACCCACACCCAAACTCAAACAGAACCAGCTTCAAATCTTTCATAAACATCCATTTTTACCACATATATCTAATGCAAAAGTGGCTGGGAAGACATTTTTTTTTTTCCCTCAAGTCAATTGAATAACATAATAAATGCCTTCTGCTGAGATCCTCTGATCATCATCATCATCCACACAGCTTTCAGTTATGGTACACGTTGCAGCTACGCAGACTAGCAGCACTGTATCATTTGATGTTGATTCAAACCACCCCACCCCACCCTTACCCCACAACAAGGGAAGGAAAGGCACAAAATATCCTAAACATCTAAACAACAAAGTAAAAATTCAGTACCTCATTCCAGCAGGTACCAGAACGCAAGATTTACTGCCAAATTGGCAGGAGTTTTCAGTGCTAAAAAGTTCTAGTCCAAGTTCAGAGAGAGAATTTTTAAACTGGCCTTTCTCCTGCCTTACTTTCATTTCTCAGCAAGCTTCACCTGCACTTTGAGAACTAAACCAGAGCAATTAGCTTTTAGCCCTACCTTTTATAGCTAATTGCCCTTAAGGCAACTGCACAGATTCCCAGGTGTCAGCTTTCTGTGGTGTTTATGCAACTCCCTGAAGGAAGCAAGTAAAGGCACTGAAATAGAAAAGTTCTTCAGCACACATATACGTAAAATGGGAGCTTAAAAAGCCAACAAGGCAAGATGATCATTAATTTTCTATGTATATCACGTTCACTCACTGAATTATACAACATGATAGCATTACAAGCAGAAAAAGCTTCTTAAAGACAAGGATTAAAAAAACTCCTCCAATTTCTGCAACCTTACAATGACCCATAATTGGCACTTGAAATCCTTTAGCCACCAATATCATATTCCTAAAACCCTTGAGAGTGTTTTTATTATTATTATTTTTTCCTCTCAACATTCATCTAACAAGCTTATGTGTTGTTTGTCTGAAATAGAGGTCAGCACACATTGCAGGAAAAAAAATTCTGCTAGCTGGAAGGGGAAAGTTTCCTTTTCAGTCACTGTAGGTGAACTCACCTATTTGTACCAGCAGGAAATACAGCCACAGATCTGGCTCTCAGCTGAGATTTCAGTCTGTTGGTTTGGTTTTAGGTTCCTGGAGTGGCATTCCAGTGGAAGGTGGCACTGGGGACTCCATATCACCCCAAAGGAGGAGGAGATGAACACTCAGAACCCACACAGTGCTGCTGCTGCCACTCAGTAACCTCCAGAATACTCAAGGACACGGCCCTGTGAAGCTTCCACTAAAACAAAACTTGTATTTCCCAATTTGAGGTACTTTGAAATCTGGTAAGGCTAATAGATGTTGACTAAAACACTTTTTTTTTTTTTTAAGGAGCTAAGCTGTTCTGGACAAGTCCAATATTTATATGGGAGACAACTTGAAAAAACATGTTATTGTATACATAGTCAAAGATGTCAGACTCATGAATGCCCCAACGTTTACAGTTTCCCACCATTATCTTAACACCTGTCTTGGAGTTTTTCTCTCTGATCCTGACTACCAGGACAGACCTCTCATTCTGTTGTCAGCTTGGAAACAAGATTTTGCAGCTCAATAAAACTGTTCAGACAAGGCCTATATGGTACTTGACCTACAGTGAGGTGTCTTTGCAGAGACAATCATTAGGTTTGTCAGTAGATTCCATGGTTTACACAGGGAAGTCCACGCAGCATTTCTGTGTCCACAAAGTGACATGAAAACTATCTCTGTGGAGGAAAACTCAGGAAAGAGGAAAACAACAAAAGAGAAGGTTTCGGTATTTGTGACACTCACTGTTAACGCCAGGTGTTTGTACATGCTCAGTTGCTCACAGATCTACTGGCTTCTGACTAATTAGCAATCTTAAGTGGTCCGGCTAAGCAGGTGGCAAACTGGAATGCATTGTTTTGTTTTGGTGCCCATATTTCACAGTGCTCTGTTAATGCCTTTTTATTTGTATTTATATTTTTGCTGCCTTGCTTTGTTTTATAAGTGTTCAGAGTACTGCACAGCATTATGGTACACGATCATTTTTCAAACCATTAAATGTTAACTTCATTTTCTTGTGTGAATTATGTTTTGCTCTTTTAGTTTTGTAATGAAAAATAAGTACAGGTTATGCAAGCAATAACCCCTGTGTAAGCAGCAGCTATCTTTTTAAACGGTTTATTATGCCACAGTCTGGTACTCCATTAAATATAGATTACAGACTGTTGAATAAATGAATATCAACTAAGCAGACCCATCCTTCTGTACATATCAATGCAAATAATGAATCGTGGCACCTCATGAAAATGTATAACCCAGAAGAGTGGGTCAAGAAGTAATTACACATTTGTCTTATCTCATGCTTCTTGCTCTCAAAACAGCAAAATGCATTTGCGATGGTTAGGGGACACTGAGAAAGCTCTTATGACCTGATTTTCCTGAAATGTGAAAAAATATATATCCTTCCTCATAGTTTTATGTAGATGGGTTTAGATTTCCAGGTATATTCTTAATAACACCCTTTGTAAAAATATACTTTTGGAGTCAAGGGTCTAACTGTAAAATTTGGTTTGTATCTTAGCCCTTCTTCATGTTTCCCATTTTACAACCGAAAGACTAACTGAAGGATTCAGTTTTGGAAATGTAGGTAATTATCCAATTAAATAGGCTAGCATATGATTTTGACATTTACTATACTCCATTGTGTAAAAAAATCACACAAAAAAGTACAAGTGTACTTGTTTATGGAGTTATAAGCATACAAAAATATCTTAGTAATGGACAGCAAATCCGGACAGAAAACATGACTATGATGTTCCCTAAAACCAACAAGATTTAAACTGATACTGATTAGATATAACTAAAATTTGGAAACAGGAATTTCAATTATGCTTGCTTAATGCTGAAATAGACTAACTTGTTGCATATGGAACAGATTAAGAACTAGAATGAATTAATCATTAGGTTATTAAAATAATACTATTAACATGAGCTGTATACCAGGAAAAGTTATCTTTAGCTGCTCAGGAGGAATTATCTGCTGATCCCAGCTTGAATAAATGGACTCAGAGAAGAGGCTGTATCAGCGAAGGGAAGAATAAGCCAAACAATTAACTTGCTTAAGTATCTCTTGCCCATATCTTCCAAGGCAAGTTTTCAGCTGCTGAAAACTGTCACAGTTCCTCTGATTTCAGTGTTGACATGACAGTTCACATTGCTTGTAAATAATAATTGCATCTGCTTGATAAATGAATCTATATTATCATTAAAAATCTATTCAGTCACATTCATCCAAAAATTTCTAGCATTTGTAGCCAGAAAGCTGGGAAAATACGATTCATTTTTCTAGTATGGAAGCAGAAAGAAACTTGATTGGTTTTTTTGGCCTGCAAGTAGTTTGTTAATAAATTGCTAAAGAAAAAAAAATCTTTTAAATTAAAAGGATACTATTCATGCAAACAAACTGGATAATTATTGCATATACATTTCCTACCCTTCCTCCACCCAGCCAGCTATGACAGTTAATGCCCGGAACCATGCAAGTTACAGGTAACAACCATCCAGAACAGGTCATACTGTGAGCCAGTTAAACCGGCACTGAACACTTTTCATGGGCTGACTTCCTCTAGAGCACCACTGTGCAGGTAAGAAGAAGAGGGCACACAGCTTGTTACTGAATGGGATCAACATTTTTATGTTTATTTGCATCACTTGAAACTATCTTGGTGAAAAAAATCTCCAATTTTTTTTTTTTCTTTATGCATCAAATGAGAGGTTCCACAAATTTCCCCCAATTGAACACAGAGGCAAAGAATGAAAGACCAAAGTGGAAGAAAAAGCATAGGAGGAATTCTATTGTCTGCCCATCAACTCTTTCTTGTTATATGTTGCAGATATATTCCTCTCTTGCCCATACAGATTCACTGTTGTCTTGTGCTGCTTTTAGGATACAGTATTTTATCAACATCACAGATACAGACCAGTGAAAAAACATGGTTTATGACAATTTATGGCTCCAACATCAAACCACTGTTCTTATTCTTTAAAAGAACACAGAGGAAGCTGACCTTAAGCATCCTCTAAATTAGCTCCAAGGTATACTTTAAGCACTTTTTTTTTTTTTTGATCACTCTTCTAGGGTCTTGAAATTCACTTAAAATTTGGAGAAAATGCCAATACTACCCTTGGAAAAGCAGAGAAAGTAAAGCACAAGGGAAAAAAATAATAAAAAAACAAGGTCATACAGCACTCATCTGTTTTTTTGTTTTGTTTTTCTACTTCCTTATCATGAGGGAGCACAAGCTATCATTCAAAACACCGAGTACTCTGTTCCTAGCCACCAACAATCAAGGAACACAAATCAAAAGCCATATACCCCATTTATGGTTCTAGATATGTTGTTTCCAGACAATTTTCTTTTATTTGTATTCCCAAATAAGCACCATACAGTGGTAATATTAGTATTCTCAATTTATAGGTATAAAAATGGGGTCAGAATGAACCTATATTGTTTAGGCAGGATAGTAGACCAGAATGAAATAGTATCAGTCCGATAAATTTTTCACTATTTTCATAGCAAGCATATATATATATATATATATATATAGCATGCACCTGGAGAGAGACACATATTGTTACATTTGGTCATGTGAAATTACATATATCTATTTCCTAGAGAATGGAAGAACCGCTCCATTTTCTTCAGAAGCCTTACTTAAGGCTTATTATTTTTTTCAGTGATTGAGGATACTGTTTATATTAAGTGCCTGCAGTTATGCTTTCTTGGGCACTCAGTGGTGTGGTATGTAAAACCACAGACAGGATGGGTTCACTGATACGGTAAAGAGACTGCACTGAAATTCAAACTGTGTGGTAATGTGGTGGGAGAAAGGTGGTGATTTCATTTATCACAGCTGATGCTACCCTATTTATAGGGAACTTCTCAGGTCAGTATTGCAATAAATAACCCAGCACAAGGTAATGATCAAGCTAGGGTCTTCATGAAGACACATGACCATTGTGATTGTGTTTATATATTGTGATTCACTTTACTATCTATCCAGAGAGGACGATATAAAACACAAACCTGAGATTAAAACAAACAAACAAAAAGAAAAAAGCCTACCTAATGCACTAGTTTTGCTTGTTTTATGACAGTGTGATTTTGGGAGTATTTAAAATTCAAGAGTGCAATTATTATAAAATGCAGTGAGCAGCAAGTCTTCTAATGGTAAAGAAGAAATGTGAGAAGTAATGGCTAAATCAATAACACCTAGCTCTTGAAGTATGTTTAGTGTGTCTTATGTGAAATATCAATAATTATTTATAGCATGCAAAGACGTCTTTAGTGTTCAAGAGATATGCAGAAGAGAAATGCAACATAATGAATTATATACTTAGGTACGCACAGTCAGTTCAGTTCCATTTTTAAACTATGCTATTAAACATGTCTTCAACAAGCCTCACAAACTACTGATGCTGCCCCCTTTCCAGATCTGCCTGTTCTTGGGGCAGTTGCACCTAAACCAGCTGCCTCCCCCTATCTGATCATTCAGATCCACACAACAATTTCCCTTATATTAAGACTTAAACACAAAGGTTTTCTTGTCCAAAGATAGAATTGCAAAGAGTGTTAATGGTTTCACAACCCTCAAGCCTGCAACTGAAGTCCAGGTACAGATTTTAATTTACCAAAACCGTCAGTTTGGCATCTGGTCATGATAAGAAATATTACTGTTTCCCTAGACTCATCATCACGGTGTAGATCACGTGTCTAATGCAGGTCACATAGTATCTACCTGTTCAAATTGTGATCAATCTGCTCCAAAGCAGCCCCTTGACAAAAAGAACAACTGGTGCTGATCACTACGGTCTTGTCAGTCTGGCCCCTATGCCCTTATAAATCAATGAAAGGGGAGTATCTGAAGAATATTGTAAATCTGAGTGAAAGCTATTGTGAGTTTGCCCTGAAATTTCCTAATGTCCCTCTGAAAGCAAACCATTTCAGTACTTACAAATTAGACTGATCATAAGGTATGCAACATAGCAAGTATTTCCCATCTAATTTTCAGTTCTATTTTCTAGGACACATTTCAAATGTTTCATACTAACATGACTGCAGTGCCTAAAGGCACAAATCATCCTTCAGGCTCCATTGTGCTAAGAGTTACTCAGACACACTCAGATGGCCTTTTACCACATAGCTTGTGAGCCTAGAATACAAGCACTGTGCACAGGCTAGGAAAATATGGTTACAGTCACATACATAAAAGTTGATATATTGATACTTCAGGTTTAATATTAATGATAGAAAAATAAATGTAACTGCCAATAAACTTAATCTGCTATTCATCAAGCTCTCATTTGTTGCATGATTTTATAGTGGAGGGGACACTGGAGGAGAAATTTGCATTAGAAAAAGCTAGTAGTAGCCTTCTGCATCAGCAGAGAAAGCTCTCTGATATGATATGCCAGACAGCACATTACATGTTAAAAATAAGGGCATGTAATACAAAATATTAGTCATACCCTGTTCAGTCAGGTCCTAAATTCTACTTCACTTGCAAAGCAATGAAACATTCTAAAGAAATTGTTTCTTTACATGTGGATCCACTAATAAAACATACCCAGATCCATTTGCACTCTTTCTTTCATATAATGCCTGAATGGTCACAGAGTTTCCAAACCCTGAAAATCAGCCACTCCTTTTGAAAATGAGCAGACTGCATATTAATTTAAGGCAGACAGAAAAACAATGTCACAACCAGACAGATGGGAACAGAAGACTAAGGCAGGAACACTACTCCTTCAGCTCTGACAAAGGGACAATTCCTGTAACACCCACAACCTCCTTTTCATGGATTCAAGTCCAGGAGCAAGCGGGACTCTTACTTAATATGTCTGCTTGGGCACACGTAGAAGCAAAAATTGCTTTCATCTAACTGTCCATCAGCAGTTCCAGGCTTCCTTTAAAATGAAATATAGTAGTGGCAGAGTTTGGAATACTATAAGCCTGAAATACGAAATCCTGATTAACGCAACAATTCTAATATACAGTTGATAAAAAGAAAAATTTTCCCAAGAATATTCCACAAAGATAGGCCAAATTTGCTAAAATAATTTAGGGTGGGGGAGCAGAGAAGAAAAATCCAATTATAAATTGAATGGTATTTGAACCAGTGAATCCAGAAATGACTTTGTTTTGCATGAAAGTGAAATCTGAACACTGAAGAAATTCAGTCTTTGTTCTTAGTACTACATGATTAATTAGAGATAAGACATTTCAAAATGTTTCTTCGTGTATTTTTAATTCCCAAGAGTTTATTAGTTTAACTTAGTTCTATGAACAAACTTTAGTCTGGTAAAAAAATCCACTTTTATATATACAAAGTTTTATTTTTCTCTCCTTTAACCCCCCCCCCCTCCTTTTTTGGGGGGGGGGGGGGGGGGGGGATGGAGAGGACAGGAATAGAATATTTAAAGAGGAAAGCTATTTTTCCTCCATTTTATCTTTTATCCATAAATGGCATATTGACACGCTTGCTTATAATATACAAACAGGATGATATTTATTTTAATATCTTGAATTTTCTTATCATTACACTGGAGTGTTTCTATAATCTTCCCAACTTTCTCAGATTCTATTTAGATACCACAGCACAAGCAAAATTCTACTGCTATTCTGGGATCTGCAGTCAATGTAAATTGCTGTTACTCAGGTGTCAGCAGCTTAATAAATTTGTTTGTTTACAGTTCACGACTTTTGAGTGTTCCTGCAACAAATCTTTCTAAATAGTGGATCATTTAAAAAGTATTCTAATGAGTGTTTACTAAGAACTCTGCTTCATTGTGTGACTAGCCATGTTATTTTCTTATAGTGCGTGACAGCTCAAGTGTTTTAATATTCCATACAAAATTAATCCATTTAAAAGAAAAATCTAATTACACATGAAATGCTTACATAATTTTAATCTAATTACATAACTATTAAATGATTTCTACATTATCATACCCCCCGAATATATTTTTTACTGTTCAGATGATATTTCATTATCATAAAGTACATTTTTCAATAGATCTAAATTAAATCCTTGTAGAAGATACCATGAGGATGAATATGACTGATTTGTAATTAAAATGGAAGGTTAAGTCATTTAGGCCAATATTTAATGCTGAGCTAGTGATGATTGGAAAGGCAACATTTCTAGCTGCCTAGAGACTCTTGGGCTGAGGTTTAAAGAACTTGATGGTAGAAATAAGGAACTGTGAACACTGAAGTTCAATCTGCACACGTACTCTGTGCTAACATTAGGAGATCAAAGGCTATCCACTGAGATTTTCTAGGGCCTGGTGAGACACTTCATTAGGAAGTTTTAAATGTGGATATTATTACTGGACAACAGGCCACAGGAGAATGTCTTATATTGAATGGCTTATGGACAACTCCTTAAAATTGAATAAAAACCATTCGTTTCACTTGAAAAGCCTAGTTTTGGAAAGACAGGAATCTCTAAGGCTGCTAAAAATATATCAGAAAGAACATCCACAGCCATAACTAACTGAAAAAGTTGTTAAAGTTGGTGTTTCTGATTGATTAAAAAAGTTCCATCTAGTGAAGCAAACAGCTGTGACTGATTAGAAAGGTATTTTATCACAGGTACCTTGGATTGCCTAGCGAGATCTATGATTGCCAACACTTTTTTTTCCTTAGTCCTTTCAGCCATTTTCACCCCAAATCTCTCCCATTCCCTATTTTTTTTTTTTGCCTTTTTTTTTTTCTCCAAAGTGAAAAATGTACAATACCAGGTGAAAAGAAAACTCTTAAGTGAGTCCATCATTTCTCCTGTTTATTCGCTATCCAGGACAATTTTCAGCCTCTCCCATAATCTTCCCTGTAAGTAAAAGATGTTGCCTAGCTCTTCAGTAGAGAGCTACGAGGAAATGTTCTCTCAGGTTTTGCTTTATACCATCAATCTCCCCCACAGTCCCACTGCAGTTTGTTGCCAGTTTTGCCTCTCGTGGCTGACCCTACCTTCTCCTTGAGCAATGCTAAGGTAGAGACACGATGCCAGTCTTCAGGCTCTGACCCCCATTTCCCAAGGTAACAATTTTATGGATCCATAAGTCTTATCTACGCTGCACTGCCAATAGTTGTAGCCCTGATTTTTCACACATAGCAAGTTGTGGAGGATCTGAAAGGGCAATACATTGGTTTATTGTTCTACACAGTCAACTTGACCTCGGTCAATGCTACTTTTTGTTGTCTCCTAGATTTAGTCCCTCCCAGCAATGTAGTGTGTGGCCTCTTTTCCCAAAGACCTTGCTGAAGACAAACAAATAGCAAACAGTTTTTCAAAAAAACTTGCTGTAGACATTTTTTTCTCCCCATGAAACAAAGCCCCCTGCCTCCCTTTTGTTTGAAGCAGAGAAACCGTAACACATGGCTCTCTTTTCCAATGTCTCTTCAGCACTGTCCTTCAAAGGCTTTTTCAGGAACCAAAGAAAATCCTGGCCAGTTCATATTCTGACCATATGACTGGTTTGAAGGACTGACCCTCTTCATCTAATTTTATTTCCTCCTGCTTTCTACCAACCTTTTGGGACATTTTCTAGTGTCTTTGCTCTATGCTGTGCGCATCAGTTGATTTAACACCCAGATTTTGATTATGAAAAAGGCCTCTACTGAGATCAGTCTGGAAAAAACTATTCCCCTGTCTCTGTTTGGGACCACATGGCCACCAACTCCACAAGTCGTTTGAATGCTCAAACACCTCAACTTGCTTGTCTCTCCATCCTGCCATTCAAATCATTTTGTACTCAGGTTAGAAGAACATTTCCTCACAAATCACATACCTTCAGCCCAGGAAATACCTGACAGGCAAGGAGGATGTCTGCCTGGAGGAGAGTGGAGAAATTGCTCCCAGGTGACTCGAGAGACCACAGTGGACTGACAGCATGAAGAAGCATAATTCTTAGTCAAATGGCACCTCTGCTTCCCTCAACTTTGTCCTTCCCATTCACCATAGGGACATTCCCATTCATCTACAGGTGACAGTTGCTGCACTTTGACACAAATCTGGTAGGTTTCTCTCCTTTTGTTTGGTTTACACCTGCCCCAAAGAAACAAAAAACTTCATGACCATTACACCCATCCAGCTATCTCACTAGTAAGTCACAAACCCTCCAGTCAGTTCCAGTATGGCAGAGGGAAGAAAACTGACCCAAACTACAGCTCTGCTCCAACCCCCACCTCAGTACACCCCCTTTTTGACTACCTCTGTGAAAAGCGCCATAGCCCTGCTGCTTCCTTTATCTGCCACAGAGCCTTGGATAAGCACAGCCACTCCAGGGGTGGTGGTGGTGTGTTGGGGGTCAATGATGACAAATCCTCCTAATAAGAGTGGGAACACTTAGTGACCACAACTGTCACCACCCTGCTGCCCCCTCCCAGCAGGAACTGGGGCAGACTAACCAAACAGCTACAGTCAGGTCAGGCCTTTGACCTTTTACTTGATTTTTTTGGCAGAAGTTAAAGAACAATGGATAATTTAGTAGTGTCTTTGTGAATTCAGAGTACTTCCATACCCTACAGAGTCTGCAGTTTAAGTTCATTTTAATTCTTAAAGCTCTTGCTGTCTCCTTACGTAAGTGTCTTTTCTGGTGCAAAGGCAGAGACCGATATTAATATCCTCAGCTGAAATAATCCTTATAGCTCTGCAGCTTAAGATAAAACTGAGAGCTTCCATCAGGTTTTATTCTTCAGGACACAAACTGGGGGTCAAGGAGGCATTTTTTCCCCACAAGATAACATTGCAAATTTGGTTCCTATCAGGATTTTTTCCTTTCCCTGACCTATCCTAGCACTATAGAGCTAGATTCGGCACACCAGATTTCTACAGAAGTATTTCTGGTCTTCATTCAACTAACACAAACAGAAGCCTTTCCTTGACCTCCTCCCCTACATTAGTAGACACTCATCCTCCATCCTAGATACCACTTTTAAAAAAAAGATGAATGAGGGCAAAATCCTTCCCTTATTCAATCTACTGCATTCGCTTTCCACACGTAGTATCAAGCCATCTGACAAAGTAGTTCAGAGCGCAAAAATGTAAGGGACAAACACCAGCTATACTGCATTTGATTTCTTTTTATTTTTTTTCTCCAAGATGGAATGGAAGTACCTGCAAAAAGCCAAAGCACGATATATTAATATCCTCCCTTTTGGCTTATATTTTGGCTTACCCAGAGAGAAGAAATAGAGCTTCTTCTCTAAGAGTTAATAGCATACACTCTCCTCCCCCTCCTCCTGTATAAACGTATTATATGTAGACAAGAATCTCATCCCTTTGAGCAGAATGAGACAGTTCTAATTGTACAGAAGTGTTTTAGACAAGCCAAATCATTCTGATGTTTTGAGTACAATTAATTTTCTATGTAAACAAATGTGGTTTAAATTTTCTTTCTGCTTTATGTATTTAAAGATTTGATGACAAAACAGGCTGCAGAAACATTTACATGAAATCAACACAAGTATACATAAAATATAGCAAATTTTTGAGGATTGTCAAAGCAAAAAAAGCAGTGGGCCATGCAATTCTGTTCAAAACTGATCTTGGACTAAAAGGGCATATTCTTTTGTAAGCACGTACCAGCAAGGTTCAACTGGCTTCATTGAGCTGTTTTTATTTATATCAATTAAAAATGAATCTGAAATTTCTTGAAGGGATAATAATCTATGCAAAGGCTTTTTTTTTTTTTTTATAAATCTCATTTTCTATGAGAGAACGTAATTATTACACTCTGCCAGATGTAGCAAGTCAGGCAGATGTGACCCCAAATTTTAGATGCATGAGAGCAGCATTCAATTATTAAGTATGATTTATGCTTCTTTTATTAGTAGCTCCATCTAGGTATTTATGCTTAAATTTTAAAGTGGTGGGACTTAGGACACGAGTGAGTTTTGAATACCAAAGGGTATTTTCCTTATGACTTCACCTTTATTTTGTTTCAGATCTACCCTTCTGCACTTTCCCTTTTAGGTTCAACATGAAACAAGAAACGTTATTTCATTCGTTCATAACTCTGAGAAACTTATTTTATTGCAAGTCAAGTGTCTTAATTTGAATATAAAAGGATTTTAAAATTAATTAGATACAATTAAGGAAATAATTATGCATAAAAGTAATGGATGAACATTTGTCATAGCTGTCAACACAAATCTTTTTCTTCTCTTAAAAATCCACAACTACATGTTTGAGAGGTCACAAAAATGAGGGAAAAGCAAGTGGGTGGGTGATTAGAGATAGGAAGGGTTGAATAACCTTTCCCAGCTGTGAAAAAGAGGATAGTACTCAAATTTGAAGTTTACAGTGGCCAGAACTGAGGAAGAATAGAACAACTTATCTGCGACAGAAGGAGGTTTTCCTATTTATATATACACCACTAAAGTACCAGACTTATTTAAAAAAAGCTTTCACTGCACTTCAGACTGACATAAAATTCACCTTTCAGTGACTAGATTATGCTTGAAATGACATTACAACACAGATGGCTTGTAGCTACATAATACACTCTGTGTAAAGGCATCTTCACCAGAAGAGTAAATGTAAAACGCCAAAACACTAGTATTTGTATGCCAAAATGATGCACTTAAAATAAATAAGGGGCCTTTGAAGGGTTCTTGCCAGAAGCTTGCCAGTACATAAGCTTGGAGTCTCCTATAATAGGGAAAAAGAAAGTGATACTTTCCATAAATCTTCCTTAGCTGTCTATAAAACTTCCAAACCTCTCCTTTTATCACACGGTGGGAGAAAATGAATTTCCCAAAAGGAAACATTGGACAAAGAAATTAAAATTACTTACAGAAAAAAGTATTTTAAAATATTAAGAATTAAGCTTTATTTATTCAAATGAGGGCTTGGAATCCAAATGCCTTTAATAATCTAAGTGACTAAGAGCTTTGGGTTATACAGAGAAGGACAGAAATTAAGACAGGATTCAGTCATTTGTTTTTGTCCTCAGAGCATTTCCCACCTGCCTTATCCCTCTCTGCAAGCTTTTAGGCTCACAGAGCTCCGATATAGAACAAAGAGTAAAAGAAATATTTTTAAAAAGGATTAGTAAAAATAAATAACCATCTAAAAAGCCACATTCAGAATTCTCCACTCTTGAAGCAAAGAAATTGCTGTAACGCATCAAGGTTGTTTTTGTTTGTTTGTTTTGTTTCTTTTTGAAGGGGGGAGATGTTTTCATTTTAAAGATGAAAAGAGGTGAATTTGGGTCTGAAATGAATAAGGAGTGTTAAGAGGGCTGATATGACCCACTCCCATATTTTAAGCTGTCGTGTTGTGCTACCAAGTGTGGGATCATGTCAGCTCACGTCAGTCAAACTGTGCTGCGGTGCGTAAAGCGACGTGATAGATTGCCAGCCAGCTGTCCTTAATGCATGACCGGTGGAAAGCCGACAAACTGAAACAACATTACAGGAAGATCTAAAGGACAAGCACAGTGATTAGTGTGAAGACTTGAGGCAGATAAATAGCTATTTACTAATGAGGGATGGAGCATGACGAGCTCGTACCCCGGTTGCCTGGCAGAGTCAGGGAAAATAGATGGTTTCCAAGGCTGCATTAGCAAGGGTCACCCAAACCTCAGGTCTGGGGTAAGAGAAGTGTAAGAGGCTGAGGAAGAGATGTTTTCTCCAGCAGGACCCAGCCAGAACAGGGACAGACTGAGTACCAGAGTGGGGAGAAAAGGCAATACTTTGTACATTGTTCGGTCCACTAATGGTGAAAATACAGAGTTCCCTAGAAGGGGAACAAAATATCAATTCATTAAATATAGATTTAATTAGATGTCTTACTCATAAGGAAATGGCACGTGAGAGCAGACAGCACTTAAAACAAACCCCCTGAAGACAGCCTGGATGATTGCCCTCTAACTTGTTAAAAACCAATAAATTATGTTCTGTTTACTTGCTTAATCATCCAGCGTTATGAAATCTAGGTTTTTCATTATAATTTTTTTTCCAAAAATTCACTTCTCTTAAAAATTCACATCCTGGAATGCTGTGACAAGACTGAAAAATTCTGGTCTTTCATTTGCCTGAGTTACTCATAAAGGAATCTAAATGGATGTTTAGAAACATTTGGCACTGTCACATTTTAAGATAGCTTAAATATGTTAGTGCACGTACTCTAGTCAGCTTCAAGTGTCTTTGTGAGAAATCAGCCATTATGGTATTCAAGAAAAGCTAGAAGTTATAACTTCTAGAGACTTCAGATAGAAAAGACAATTAAAACAGCTAATTAAAACTATTTGAAATCAATTTTTTTTGGAACATGGGTCTATTTCAGTTTTCAAAACCTCAGTTGAATATGCTCTTTATATAACTGTTATATGATTTAACAACTACCTAGCAAGAAAAAATATATATAGAGAGAACTATATAAACTGGCATTATATGGAAAAGCTTTTTTTCCAGAATATTTGCATGCATTTTAGTTGAACTACTTGTTCAATGAAATGTAGTACAGTGACAACTGATGTGTGCTAGAATAATGCAGCTGTACCTAGATGAACTGATGTCAGTTTAGTACTATTTCAAAATAAAAAGGCATATTTATGCCATGTTGTATTGACACCCACAGAATGAGAGGACATACCTGCTTCAATAAGACAGATAGATCTGACACCTCTATCCATTCTTCTGCTGCTCACCTGTCCCAGCTCCAGTGTGGAAGCTGTGGATGTCAGGTGCCCCCGAGAGGACTCTGGCTGACTATACATACCAAGGCAGGCCAGAGAAGTTCAGGTTATTCAGTATCTGACAGTAAGAACATGCTCAGATAAAACATCTTATGAGCTGCTTGTAATCCAAACCAACCAGGAGTTCAGTAAAAGATGGGAGCAGAAAAAATGTAGAGAGTTATGTCTAGATTTAACAAAAATTGTGTGAATCGATACCATAGAGAACAGGTCTTCAGTATGTCAGTATGGCTGTTTTCACTAGTACTCCCTGAAAAATTCAGGTTTCATAGAGGATACATGAAAAAGCAATAAACTCTTAGATGACCCAACCAAAATAAACTCAAGCCACACCAGAAATTTATCCTGATTTGCCAGAAATCCTGTAAGGCCAACTTTTTTTTTTTTTTTATTTGCTATAGTTTCTATCCCCTTTAACATAGAATAAGAATTGGACTTTTTAGTTAATTTCTTAAAAATTAGACATCACTTTCGATTTGCCTTACTATTAGGCCATTTTAGTAAGAGCTTATAAACCAGAGTAAAGTTCAGAAATCTCATAAGAAAAAAGAACCTTATCTTTGCAATTGCTAATGTTCAGCTATTGTAAGACTTCTTTAGGTGACAAAGCAGTTTTAGGAAAGTCTTCAGATCTTTTTTTTTGAATATTGACTTATTTTCCCAACTAGTCTTCATAGTGAAAAGCAATGCAACGCATTCATTTACCTACTCATCTGTACCCTCATAACTTTCAACTACATTGAACCTTTGACAATTTGCTGGATTTCCCTGGGCTCTGGTAAGTGTTTCTGCTTCTTATACGTTCACAAATGTTTTAACAAAGATCTTTCCTGCACCTCCCCCCCCCCCACCACCACCTTATTAGTTTTCATCTTTAACTCAGTAAAATCTCTTTTCAAGTCTGAATATCTGCAAAAATAAATGATTATTCTCTGGAAAAGTTTTGGATTTAAACTGTTTACAACATAGCAATCAAGCCACACACAGAATTCCCTAATGCCACTAAACTGAATTTATGAACCTACAAGAATCCATTCAAAATACCCTAGAACAAACTTCTCCTCATAGCAGAGGATATTTTAGTGAATGTGTTTAAAAGTCTGAAAGCTCTGCACATAGCACTGATTGGTTTTCCTTTGATATTTTCATATTTTTCATTCTTTTACTGAATTACGTATTAAAAACACTAAAGCACAAGAATTTATATTTACTGGAAAAAAATTTAAATGTTAGTGCAATTGATTGAAAAATGAAGATACAAATGTATTTTCATATATATTCATATTTTCTTATATATCAAATGTGACAATGTTTTCAAAACCAAGAAAAGATTTTCAGCTTTTTAAATACTTTCTTAATTTAGCTTATCTGTGAGTAATAAATTTGGCTTAGATGAGGTAATGAAATAAAGAAACTTTTCCAGTTATATACACAATTTAAATATGAACTGTCAGAGTAAGCAAGTTCATACCAAACATTTGAAAAGGTGGGTTATAGACTAATATTTCCTTCCACAAACATTTCGACTTTTCAGACAATACAATGCTAAAGAAATTTTGTATCAGCTATTGTTAAAGGTTTCTCATAGTGGGAATTAGGCCCTATGTCTTGTATTAATCTTTTTAATAAAGAAATACGATATTCTGAAGCCAGAACATACTTACACTAGCTTTGCAGCAAAACAGCTGGAAAATGTATTTTAGGAATAGAAATGTTATAGACTTTGGAACAAATTAGAAATTGTCATCTTTTATTTAGCTCCAGTTCCAGGTGCAACTGGACTGTGACTATACATTCAACTGCAAAGGACAGCCAGAATTTGAATATGAACTGAAATGCAGGCTTCTCTTCCCCACCAACGAATAGGTCACTGTTGTTGCAATCCTGGGATTTTACAAAATACCTACTGATCTGAATCTCCCATGAGAGAACAGAGTGGAAAGTGTTAGCATAGCTAGTCTATAGTAATTGAATATTCCATCCATTTTATCACACAATCAAATGGCAGCAGCTACCCTGATGTTATACCATTTTGATATAAGCAACACTATTCGCATTTTTTCCACAAATACAGTGAGTACTCTGAACGTCCTGAAAGAAGCTGATGCTATTGTTTCAACATGTTCCTTACTAGCAACAGTAATATTAAATATTTACTTAACTGGAGTTCTTGCTGTGGATTTTGTTGTAATCGTGGCAGGTAAAGAAATACAAAATGAATACTAAGGATAAACTGATGGCCAGTTTAATACCATTTTGTCAAACTGAAGTGTGCCTGAAAATATTGTAGAGAATTAAATTAAGTTTAAAAAACATAGAAAATTGCTCCTATTGAAGTAGTCATAAATCTTTACACCATGAGTCTGTTGTCAAAAAAAAATACCCATAAAATTGCAAAGCTCCATACCTCCTTAAGGCTTACTTATTTAAAAAATATGAAAAGAACAAGAGTCTAAAAAAGAATCTGAGAGTAGGCTAGTTGGCCCAAAGCCCACTAAAACTGCGCTATCACTTCTCTTACATTCCCCCATATGAGTAACTTGGGTATTAAGTTTGGGATTACTACAAAACCTAGGATACTGAAAATAATCTGAGAATAACAACATACAGTGCCATATAATAAGACCATCATTCTTTCAGTGGACAATTTTTTTTATGAAGATGTGTCAAAAAGCTCAATGCATTTCTGCCAGCTTCTGGAATTTATGGAACACATTCATTCAAGTTAATTTTCTGAACAATAAACTCAAGCAATATTTGTTTGCAGTTAAAATACCTTAATTCAGCACCATCTGAAATAAGAATGAACCCCAGTGGTCTTCTGCACACAGAAGAAAGACAAAACCTTTTCTTAAAGGTAAGAAATATGTTGGATCCCATCACCATTAACTCACATGAAATCAATGGAATTATACCCAGGTAAAGCCAGTCATTAATAAGAAAAGACTCAGCACCATTATCTGGAAATTATTTCGAAGAGCTTTGAATACTTTATATCATTGTCTATATGGCCAGTACCATTTAAGAAAAATTAATACCATTACAGATGGTCTGCATTGTACATGTGATTGGAATTATTTCATGGAGTTAATTTAAATACAGATTTTTGTTGTTTTTTACTTTTTTTTTTAGCTAGTTAAGCTTTACTTCTTTCATAAGTAGATTTGCTGGTTAAGTCCCTTCAGCTTAATGCACTTTATCATGTTATATAGAAAATATAGAAAAAATAATGATGAAGAAAAGCTAAATCGGTTGGAAAAATTCTGATGTCAGCTCTAAGCTCTATAAATCTTCTGACATTACCTTCTGCCATTACCCAGAGAAAGGGATTTAAAATCAGCATAGAAATTCTCTTACCCTCCTACTGTCCCATATTGTCCCAGGAACATCCCATGGCCTTCACATCTTTGTGGGTAATCAGTCTTAGTGATCAGTCCGAATAAGGAAGAAGGGGGAATAAAAGTGAATAACTTGGGACTACACTAAGGGAAAATTTCTTGATGAGGAGAGTTACCAAACTATAGAAAAATATCCAAGCAATAAAATGCTGAATCTGAGAAAAGTGGGACTTCTGAGTCCATATATCATCTGATGGAATCTGAATTCAAAAGCTGTTTGCCTGACTTAGTTTTGACCCTGTCTTCTTATGTAGCCCATGTGAAGTCCCTGTGAGCCTGACAGTCAGCAATAAGGCTCCCGCTGATTTCAGTAATGTGATTCCCATTGTCTGTTTGTATCTCAAATAGCCATAATACTCCTCCTTTTTGAGGAAATAATAGGAAACAGAGCCTCAGGAAGCTATGCAATCCATTTGATCAACTAGTCTGATTTATTTGGATCAGTTTGAAAAATTCAAAATTTGAACATTCTCAAAATTTGTTTTCCCCAACATATTTGAATGTCCTTTCAGTTAGGCCTCATCTGAAAATATAACAACAAATGATGCTTTATCTAGGTCTGACTCCTGTAGATCCCATACAGCCATCGAGAGTTAATTGTGCATACCTACTCCTTATATATGGTATTGCAACCATACAACATGCATGCACAAAAAAATCACTCATATGTTTCTCTGGTTTGGATATTAGAATGTCACGTAAGATTCAGAAATCTTACTGCACTCAGAACATGTGGCATTTTCTTCTATATGTAATTGTATTCTTTGACAAGCCTTACATTTATCTGACATGATTTATTCCTAATATCCATGCTGACTGCTACTGTTAGATTTTAAGTACTTAAATATGGTTTGTTTGAATGTGTTTCAGTTTTTGATATTGTTTTCTGGTGTCTGAACTTAAACTATAGGTATATAAAATTGTCTCTTTTACTCACTTTTAGAGAGAAATACAGTATTTATCTCATTCCAATCTACTATTGCTTACCTGTCTTCCCTCAGCTACCTAAAGAAACATAGTTAAATCTAGTATTTCTTGATATATCCTGAACTAGTCCATATTAAAGCACATAAGTCCAGACTGTTTGAAAACAACCAACTTATGTGACTGATCTGGAACATAAGTAATACCTACGATTTGTCAGTGGTGCTACTTGTGCTAGATTTTGGATCATACCTGGCATTTTCAGGAAGACAAGAGACATTTGTACATCTCTTTTCTTGGTTTCACTGGCTAGCTGTTTGTGGAGCCTTTACACTTTCCAGAGTCTGTCTTTTGTACCACACATGCACATTAGCTATTCTGAGCTCTCCAGGGACTCCTGATTCCCTAGAAACTCTAGTGATTTACAGCTCACCATTGGAAATCCAGGTAACAGTTGCTTACTCATAGGCCACTGCAGATTTTCTAGAGCTTATTTTGAACCCTTATTCTTCTAATGGTATGATCCAGTCAGCCTTGTCCTGGCACACAGCTCTGCGCATCACTTTCCATTCCTATTTCTCTGTTCAGGACCATTCTGTACAGTGGATAGCAAGCCAGCATTATAAGGAGGGGATCACACAAGGGTGGCAAAAATCATAGTGGGATTAAGGAAATTCCCATCCTTAAAGACCACGAGTTCTTTGCATAGACTTTCATTAGTCCCTTACTTGTCTGCAGACATCTCACTTGCTAATTTATTATCTTGCCACATTTTGAGCATAGCCAAACAGCTTTTCATTATTCCAGCTGCATCTCTACCAGTATTAGATTTCATATTTTTCCAGGACTTACAGGTGCTGCCAACACACTGCTGCACAGAATACCCAGCCATGTCATTCTTTTGTGGTCTTGTTATTCCTGATATTTTCATACACTATTTACTTATTTTTGACCTGTTATCTGTTCTTGCTATTTAAACTACAAGCTCCTACATCATGGACTCACTAGTCTGTAGAAACATCACCCTGCACATTAAGGCTATTAACATCATTGGCTATAATATATGTTAAGCATAATAATACATTCCCAAGTCAGTATGACATTTAAAGCAAGATGAGATAGCCCTGGAGAATGTATATTATGAAAATTGTCTTCTAATCACCGTCCAATAGAAGATTATTAAGCCAATGAAAAGTGCATATTTCTTTTCTTCTTTTGACATACCATCAGATTACTATCGGCCTACCCCAAATAGAGCTAATGGGAATCTTTTTTTCTTAGTTTGTTTGGCTAATGATGGTCACTGATGTGACAAAACCCAGCCACTTTCATACCCAGTATTCTGGGCTATAATATTTCACAGAACAGGGCCAGACTTAAAACACTAATAACATATACATTCTTGCATATAGATACACATACACACACTAACACTGATAATGTTCCTTGCTCACAATCAATGTCCTCCTGGCACCAAAAACAAAGTTACAGAGAAGTAAGCAAAAAGTTTTTAGAGACAGTTTCCAGAGTATCAAAACTTTGATGTTCCTGATCTGGTTAGGAAGAAGCAATCTCACAAGTCTTCAATAACTAGGATGTATAGCTTGTTCTGTGAAGCTGAAAAATAGATGGGGTTATTTTCTTGTTTCAGTGCAATCATTATCTCCCTGTTTACTATGAAAATCTTTCTGTAAGTTATATGGTCACTGATAACAGACATTTTGGCTGAAATATCAAGTATCTCCATAACTCTGTTCAACAGTCAGAAGAGCGGGCTTTCCAGACGAGTTTTTAGTATACTTTTAACCAATGGGCAGCAGACATTTTAAAGGGTGCATAACAGATTGATGAATTGGGCATTTCCTAGTCATTGCTTGTTTGCCCATGTTTTTCCTTTTTGCATGAAACCTTAAAATTACCCACTGAACAATAAACTGTAACCTATTGCCATTTCTCCCCTCTCCCCACTTCTGCACTGAAGAGTTGTTTTATTGAAAGTACTGTTTAAATGAAAGATAAAAATTAAAATCTCCCATCAGTTTGGGAAATCTTGGCCACAAAGCTGTTCAGAGGTTGAGTTTTCCTAGGGCTGCTGCCAGCACGTTATCTCACTGCTATAAGCTCCACATGGTAGGTAGTGGAGTACCAGACAGAAAGCAAGCTACAACTTCTTAATCAGTGCCGATTAAAAGGTCAGTGAAGTTCTGATTCCTCATGACCCTTTAGGCCAAAAATCATAGTCTTAATCACAATTGGAGTCCATCCAAGGTCTCTTATCTGATATGCTTCAAGAGACAGGGTTTTAATCATAAAATTGCAGTACTACTTCATTTAAAGAGAGTAAAAGGAAAAAAAAGAAGCCCTTATAAAGTTGTTAATTGACCTTAATCTAATGTGATGTGCAATACTCTCAGCATGCAACTGTGACAGGGGCACAAAGTAAGAGTAAAAACACTTCTTAAAACTAAATTAAATTTGAAATAGTAGATTAGATTATTTCCAATGTCCTCAAACCTCTGCATGTTGAAATTTATCTTCAGATTTCCAAGTACATTAGGGACTTCCTACATGACAACTGTAATGTACCTTGAGTACAGCTCAGAAAAGCTGCTTGGACTTAAGCTCATATATTCATTATAGGTAGAAAACCCCAACTGTTTCAAGGATGAGCATATTCTGAGATCTGCAGCAAGGTCCTTTAGGCGTCCAGATCTGATGTCCTCTGTTACTTATTGAAACGCTTTTTTTTTTTTAAACAACAACAAAAAAAAGCACTACCTCTTATTCTATAAAAAGCACAAGCAAATTGCATTTTGCATTCTTATACTTTGAAAAAGGTTGTCTGTTCTACTGGGCACAGAACTGAGAGTTAAAACAGGACTTTAACAGGAAGTTTTAAATTAAGCCAGTTACATTCCAGTGTCACTGAATTCCCTCTTATCTTTTATGTTTTGTGCCTATTTCAGCTGCAATTTCTTCTTGCAAAGAATTTGTGTAACATATTCAAAGGACATTTCACTTGGTTAATCCCTGATGGAGTCTTCTAATTTGGTGTTTAAAAAAAGGCAAATTAGTCATAGGTATCAGTCCATCCACAAGTTTATGAACCCGATGAAGATACATTGGGGTATCTATTCTATAAATAATGCCATGTTTTAATAACACGGGTGAAAATGGGCAAGTATTCTTGTCAAGAAATGTGAAAAGGAATGTTAAAAGTGGAGAACATGTTATGCTGATTACTGCCTATTTATTTTTTCCAGCACTGTTTTACCCTTAAAACAGTCTATGGGCATGGGAACTAATATTTCACCTAAAACATTGTTAATGATACAAAGGATGCATAATCATCCCAGTGTTTTCTCCAATAGCTTTTACATAATATTAAATATATATGCATGCATGCATCTACCCATATGCTTTTCTGTTTTGATCACACTGACACCTCAGCCTGCTATTGTCCTCTGTTTTCAGGATCACATAACAACCGACTCATAGAACAGTTTGGTTTAGAAGGGATCCTTAAGGATCCATTAGTTCCACCCCCCCTGCTGTGGAGAGGGACACTTCTCACTAGATCAGGTTGTTCAAAACCCCATCCAACCTGGCCTTGAACACTCCCAGGGATGGGGCAGCCACAGCTTTTCTGTGCAACTTGTTCCACTGTCTCACTACCCTCAAACTAAAGAGCTTCTTCCTTACATCTAATTTAAGCCTACCCTCTTAGTTTAAAACTGTTATGCCTTGCCCTGATGACAAGGAGATGAGTTTTCACTGCATAATAAAGTTGGGTCATCCTGTGCTGGCAGCGCTCAAAGAAAATAAGAGATCTGTGAGGTTATAGAGATACAAATGAAATTATTTCATTGAAATATGGTCCCCACTGAACTAAATAGAACCACCACAGATTACAGTGGGGATAGGATTCCTCTTCCTCAGGGTTTCAGTTTGAGTAAAATACTGCAACCTTAAGTTACACACACTCAGTTTACCAGGAAAATATGTGATAAAGCATATTTGGCTGCTCTTTGTTGGAGTTATTTAGGATTAGACCTAGATCCAAGCAAAGGTAATAGAAAGATGCCCTTGTGCATTTAGTAAAAGCTGTGTCTATTGTAACCATACGTTGAGTACTTTAAGACATAACTATATTAATCCTCTCCTGCACATTTTAATCATTTAGACTCTTTAAAGCTCAGAGAAGAGTATCTAAAATGTTACTATATTTCCTAAGGCATCCACTTCACTTTACCCTATATGTTTTCTTTCATATAATCCATCAAGAGACACCTTTAAATGACTTCCAACAGTGAGGTGCATTTCTGCTGCATACATGTTAAATAGTTTCTTAGGACATTCCACATCACTCCTGCTTCTGGTCCAGATTGCTGCAGTACTAGCTGCTATGAATATGCTGAATAAAAAGGTGATCATTACCCCATATAGTTTATGGTGTACATAATAAGATAAAGGTAGAGATGAAGCAGCAGCAAGGAAACAGTAACAGAGTATAAGGAATGGTGTGGAAAATAGTTTTAGCCCATCTTTCACCCCGCACCCCCCACCCCCCTTTTGCAAACACTGTAGCAGAGGAAAGCTACGAATAGCCACCCCTAGAAGAATAGCAAGGCAGCTCTTCTCATCTCACTGAAAGAAGCAGAAAGGCTCAAGGTTTGGTTATCTTTGCTTTCCAGGAAGTTAACAATGCACAACTGAGACCAATTTGATGAACTTATCAAAAGAAAAAGTTGACATCTCAGTAGCAAAGTACAATAGCTACATATGTATGACATGACTGCAAAAAAAAATTATATTATTCTTAATGTCTCACATTCTTCTATCCATTTTACCTACCATTGAAATAAATGCATAGCTAAGAGAAGAACAGCTCTTGGTTCAGCAGTACTATTTATGCTCTGTGTTGGGATGTTCTATCCTCTGTGGGCACTAGTTATCCGTTAAGGTTATTTTCTGCTATAACGATGTACATTAATAGATTCAATCTCTTTCTAGAAGAAATACTTTGTCAAAAAAAAAAAGTATATGCTCCTCTGTTTCATTGACTTCAGTTGTTTGGGACTAAGTTCATAAGATTTACCTTACACCTCCCTTTCCTCTAATTTGCAGACAAATTTTTCCAAGGAAGGACCACGCTACCTCTCCCGTTGACTTGCAGCAGACCTACGTTTTCAATTTTATTTTAGATTTTTTTTCCTCCCAATGAAGTGAAAATTCCTGCCCCCAAACCAATTATCTTTCAATTAGCAAGTAAAATTAATTTTCACACTTCATATGCTAACATGAGAATGACAGAAATGCTTAACATTTGTTAAATCTGTCAGTGGAAAAGAAAAAGACAAATGTGACACTAGATTTTTCAGAAGAGTTTAGTGTCTCAAAGCTCTCTTTTTTCAGTGAAATGGTAACTTCACAAAGATGCTCTGCATCCTGTTGTATTTGGAAAATGAAGGCATTCACATAGAAAGTACTTGCTGGTTTGCTTTTAAAATAATTTTTTTTAAAGATTCAGGAAGGGACTATTGTCTGACATTTGGTTCTTCACATGTCTGCTTTCTTATAGTGAGGAAAAAAAAGTCTAATTTACAGTGTGGAAAAAAGTCTAATTTACAATTTGTGCCCAGGACACAATCAATAGGGAACGAAAGAAAATGGTTTGTAGTTCCACAGGGATGGAAATCTAAAGACTTTTTAAGTAGAATGAGGGGAGCCAAGTTTTAGTGGACTTTTATATGGATTTATCCATGTGGATCCCTTGGCACCAATTAATAAGTTTTTGGTCATGCCTCACTGTCTTCCTTACTAGCAGTACTAATAAATGTTTTCCTTTATTTCCCCTCCCTTGTTTTCTTAAAATCTGAAATAACATCTGAGGCCAAGTGTATCAATACAAGTGGGCTAACAACTTTCAGAATTGTTATGGAAGTAAATGTAGCCTAAGCAAGATGGAAGATTGAAACCAACTAGCTAAATGGTGCATTCTGAGGAAACGAAGATTAAATTTATCCCTTGCTTCTGATAAAACATTAATATTTCATAATACTTCGAAGTATAAATATTAACACTATTGTTTATTGAAGATAACTTTTATAGCTATTTGGTTTCTTTCCTAGATTTTATTTTTTAAGAGGTATCTGGAGCCACAGAAAACTATTGTGATAAATTTGCTAGACTGATGAGAAAATAAAACAAACACCAGGAAATAAAGCCCAGTAACATGCTTAGAGGAAACAAAATGTAAAGGTGTCAGGAATCCAAGCGAGCAGCATAACAAGGTGAAGCTCAAAACTACCCTGACTTACTGACACACATAGGAATACGATATGATCAGGCTCACCCAAGACCGTCTTAAGTCTGGTCCTGGGATTCATTGATAACTCCACAGTTTTCAGCAAACAATAACTTGTATTCAATGCATTCAGCTTTCTCCCTCCCCATTAACTTTTGGATGTGAGGCCAACAACAAAAAAAAATAAGAGAAGTTTCACTGCCATTATGAGGGAAAGAGAAAAATATCGATGGGAAAAAAAATCCCCATCTCAGAAGAAAAACACTGGTTATGCCTGAAATTCCTAGCAAAGTGCTGACCTGAATGCTCACATACAGAAACCTAAGTGAATTAACAAGAAAATAGCTTCAGAGGCATTCCTAATATTGTGGCTGGAAGCCTAACTCCTGTTATATTAAACAGCAATCACCTCTTGCAGCTTAGGCTCCAGCTATTTATACGCTAAATTACAAGATCTCTAGGGTCAGCGCAATGTTTTAGAAATTCTTCCTTAATTTTTTAGTGAGGCGAAAGCTAAAACCTGCTATCACTGATGACTCCATCTTAAGTAGGAAAACATGTCACGCTTACATGGTGTAACAGAAAAATAAATATTCCATTTTACTCTGATGTTAATTGCCTTCTTCTCCCTAACTAGATGGCAAGTGACCTTTACACATTGTTACTGCTAAGTGCAAAGAGGGAATTATAATGTTATTTTAATTGATTGGTGAATTATTGAACAGGGTTGCTAATACCAACCCCTTTCTGACTGGAAGAAATGATTACATTTTCTATGTTTGTTATTTAGTATTTTGTACTTTCCGGTCTCATGTTTTTGTTTGTACACAATCATTCAAAAACATACCTTGAAAAAGAAATATAGCGTTACTGCAAAGATAATTAATGTGAAACGTGAATTTGTAAAATGTGTTCAAATGCAACCCCCCAAATTTTAGAGTGGGGAAACGTGGGAAAAACACCTAACAACAGGCCACTGTATCCCACCCCCACCCCCCCAAAAATAAACAAACAAAAAAAATCAAACATATTAGTGAATCTTAAGGCTATAGACCTGGAAAACACCTCAAATATTCAATCTGTCTCTTCCAGTGAACTGCAGCAGGATCATCCTTACCCAAGTCATTCCTACCATGTTTATCTACACCATTTTAAGGATCTCCAACAATAAACACTCCACATCTTCTCTGTGTAAACTACTCTAGTGCTACACTATTCACTATATACTGCCACATATTTTTCCAGACTGCAGTTTTCATCCCCTTTGCTGTAATTTAGTTCCTATACTTCTAGTGGTAGAGAGTCCTCAACAGCTACTCAATGAGAAAACAAGTTTTTGTCCCCCGCAATCAGCTTGGCATCCACCTTGTAGTACTTTAATTGGAAACCTGATCTTCATCTTGCTTTTGATGAAAAGATGTGAGAAAATATCAGAAAGTTTCCTACGGTCAAGATAAACAAAAAATGTATTTATTTTCAGGTACCAACAACTAAGGAAATCTTACCTCCTGAGTATTGAGTTTAACGGAAAGGGGCTGTGCTATTCTTCCCCACCCTCAGCATGGTGAACCCTGTCTCTTCAGGGTTACTCAGTCAAATTATCTTCAGCCCTGACATCCTCAATGAATTATTTATTTAGAATGAAGCCTACACAATGTTTTTCTAATAATTTCATCTACATTATATATAAAATTTGTCTACTAAAGTACTCCAAGAATTTTCTGGATTATCTAAGTGTTGATGTACTTCATTCGCAGCAGATGCCTAGGCAGTAAAAACCTTTGCCAACACCAAATCATGGACTCTGCTTTAATTTTTTCAGCTGTTCACAAAGATGCCTTTTGTCTGTTCCCCTGGCTTTGGTGTTTGAAATCAAATACCCACCACAGAGTTCATGATTTGTTGTTGTTTTTCCCCTTCTTTTTCCCCCTCTTGATTTCTTACCACCTAGGGACTTCTTACCACTTAGGTGTCTTCACTATCTACCCAGCACTAGAGATCAGACCCATTCACATGGTTGCTTCATTCTTCTCCTTTCTAAATAAACACACCAACTATGCCAGTGACTTCAATTGTTCTAGAAAGTCTCAGCTTTTAAGTTAAATTAATTAAGTCAAGTCAATTCATCCTTTTAGTTATATATAAGGAATTCCAGGTCCTCCCTTTGCCCTTTATTAGTTTTTGGACAGCTTTGCCATCCAGCAACTTTTGCCAGACCAGCTCACTTAACTCTTCATCCCTTCTTAAGAAACAGGGATTCCCAGTGAAATAGCTTTACTTGTATAATCACAGACAAGCAACTTCTGTCTCCTTACAATCTGTGCTTCTATTTCTCTTATCCTTTTAAATATTAAGGTGTTTTTTTTTCAGAGGAAGAATTCACATTGGGCATCCATAGCAAAAACTAAACACAACAGCATCCTTAACTGCACTTAGGGCTACGGCTATGTCTCCTCATAAGAAAACAACTGTTGTATGCTACAAAATCTGACTGAAACAGAGTTTGCTGTGATAGGGAAAGAAAAAAACACACACAAAAACACACCAAAGCAACAAACACAGAACCACACCACAAAACAGGTTCTGACCTAGTTCATTTATACAGTATAGCCTCCTTACCCTTTTGTCCCTTCCTACTCGATCTCACTGCAGTTCAGTGTGAAAGTTTAGATAATTAAATGATTTTAAATAAATATGTGCGTGTGCACTGTCATTTCCTTAGTTGTCTGTAACCAAATTTTAGTGTTCAGTGGAAGTAGCACATCTGTTTTTCAAGACAATTAAGTTATTAGATACAGATTAATTCAATAAGCCCGACAGATGATCTGAGAATTTTGAAGTATAATCAATAAACCAGGAATGTGAGAAATGGAAATTGGATTTGGAAGATTAACAAAGCCTGCCATTGAAAGATTGATTTTTTGCATAAGTGGTTGGTTTAATCAGAAGTCCCAAGGGGCCTCATGCAATAGCTAATTAATAATATTGGTTAGAAAGAAATATGAAGAAAAAAGAATAAATATCAAGGAGCATGACTCCAAGCACACTAAAAAAATGTCTTTTTGTTTCGGACTTCAGGGAAATAAAAGTATATCTTTCCTTGCATCCATACTGCAGGATACAGTGAGTTTTTTTTAAAGTTCCTTTAGGCAGAATTCAAAGTGAGCGGAAAACACAAATTTGAAGGAAAATAAAACAATGCTACTCTACTAAAGATTTAGTACAACAAAATAAAACAAGACAGTGAAGCACTCTATGGGACAGAACATGGGAAATCAGTTTTCCCAGCACATCATATCTTGCAATTTTATGGCCCTTTTATAGGGATTCTTGCCAGTACCACAACATAATCAGTCCACAGTTGATTTATGATTAAGATCTCCAGACCAAAGTTGACTGTCCAATAGTCCTTTTGGAGCTATATAGGATGTTAATTCAGAAAACGTAACATTTCATTACGGACATGTTAACTGTAGTATGCTTCTGTCACCACACCTTCTCTGTCTAAGCATTGAGAATACGCCAGTGTGTCTTGGTTGCTGCAGCTAAAAGGTGCTGCAAAGAATTCCTCAGCATGCGGTGGTTACATACATTTAAAAATCAAGGTTGCAGAGTATAAACGCTCCATGATTCGATTTAATTCACGAAAGAATCATTCCAGATAAGCAGATTCTCAAGTTGTTTCTGTGTTGAAAAAGAATTTCATATTTTTATTCAGGCTTTTCTCATTCACAATAGTTATTGAAGGAAGGAAATCCTTTTGCAGCCAAGAATTCCACCTTTAGGTAGAATAAAGAAAAAGTCTAGGTCATTATTCTTTTTGTGCTAGACTGTTTAGTCAGGAGAGAGATCCTTCAAATTCCACAAATACTTTAAACTAAAAAACTACACACACATTTTTCAGTTTAAGCAAGACTTTGGGAAAAAAACAGTAAAGATGACTATGGTACAAGTGTTGACAGCTCAAGTAGATAAGGTAGTTTAAAATAACTTATATATATTTTAATCTAAGGCAAACTGAAGGGGATTTTCATACACCAACTCCATAAATAAGGTGCCCAGGAATTTCTTCTAAAAGCAATCAAATTTCCTTTATTTAGCTGCCTTCAGTGTCAACAAGTGCTGAATTATGCATGGAGGCTATGATATTCTGATATTCACTTTCAATGACTTTATTAAAAACGGAAAGAAATCAATATAGGTTTCAGTACTGAAAAATGCTGGACAACTTGATGATCTGAGAAAGCAGCCAAAGACATTAAAAAGTCAGTGTCTAGTTTGGTTTTTGAAGATTCAGTGACCTCATGCTTCAGAAACTTGGCTCCTTAAAACTTCTGGGTCTGTGTTAAAAAATTTAATAAAAATACCTTTAAAAAGGAAATTTACATTATTGTTCCCTGTTATCGCTGCAGTCTCATTAATTTTGCTGTTAACTTTTATTGAATTCTACATTTGTCTCTGGTTAGTCCCAACAGTGGTAACCAGGAATAAAAATTCAAGATACTACAGGAAGTGTTTTCTTATTAGAGGCAGAGCACCTCCTGGGAGTCAAATATTATCCTGTCCAGTAACTGTTAAGTGGAAATGTGTTTCAATGAATCTAAGTATCTAGTTTCATGAGCTATTTCTATCTCCTTTAAAACACCTTTTTACCTTTGTCCTCCAGACATGCTGTGCCAATGACTTTCAGAACTGATTTAGTCTCTTTAGTGAAAAGGTAATCTTCATTTGCTTAAAGCTTGGTTACCTTATAATGGCATTGGTTCCCTCTAAGCTATTGAATTGTAAGAAGGTAAATACTCATTTTGTGTACATCTCTTTCCATCCTGTTTCATGGATTTCTACCCTCTCTCTTGTATTCCAACCCCACCCCCACTTATTCTTTGTTCTATCTATCTATCTAAGCTATTCCATCTTTCTGATCCAACTATTTGCCCTTCTCCAAACTTTTTCTTATGCTGTTAAATCCTGTTAAAAAAGATGAGATGGCCAGAGCTGTGTTCAGTATTCAAGATGTGTGGCAAAGATTTATACAATGGCACAATGTTCTGTTTTGTTGTCTAATCCTTTGCTAATAACTTGCAATATTTAATTTACCAATTTGTTAGCTTTTCTGATCTGATGTTTCAAACGAGTTATACACAACAAAACCAACATACCTAAAACCATTTTCCGTACTACAATAAAATGTTCAGGTCAGATTGCTATAGATTAGAGCTAAAAATTCACAACTACCTACTTAAAATTACTAATATATCCTCCATAGAGCTCAATATTCTTATCCATGGAATTGTTGCAATACTGAAAATTTGAAGACTGGGAAGGAATACGTCACTGGATCCAGAATAGAGAGAGATGAACTAGCAAGAATGGAATAAATCAGTACTACAAGCCTAGTCAGTAGTAAATTAGAGGGAGAAAAGAGACATTCAGAAAAGATAGTTGGACATGGCAGCTATTAGGATAACTATGTAATTAAAATGCAAAACACTAATCTGCCTTAAAAAACAGTAGTTTGAAATTGTCATGATACTTGGCCACTCAGAGTTAAATATCTAGTTTCAAAAATGCAGCTATAACTGATACTCATAGATACTCTGTCATCAGGTCATTAGAGAAATTAGTGGTGTCAGCAAAATGGGTTAAATATATAAGAAAAAAAGGTACTGTTTCTGCAGTAACAGTGCTATCAGCATTATACTATATTCATAATATTGACCTTATATGCTTTGGTGTGTAAATCAATAGACAGCAGCTTGTGTTGGAAGTCTCCTTTGGGCTGCCTTTGCTTTACAAGTTTATCATGCATTTTCTCAACATGAAATAATGTATGCTGAGACAAAGTAAGATCTTTTGTCTTCACTAAAGAGACACTGCATCCAGGTCAAACCTTTGACAGATGTGAAGAGCCTTGACCAATGAGAATTTATAAAACTTGAATAGTTTATGACATTTTTACTAGTAACCACAATAAAAACCTCAGAAACCAATGGGTTTGGGGAAATTTAGCAGCCTTTGGATAAAGCCTTAAACACTAACCATAATTAAAATTAGTTTTCTTTCCTTTTTTTTTTTTTTTGCAATGAACACTTAAAGAACGTGAGTAGTTCAACATTATGAAATATACACCTATTCAATAAAAAATTATCAGTAAATTCCCCCACCCCCAGAACAAGCCAATAATCAGACAGAGTCTGAGACCTCATTCCTTCACTTTTTACCAAAGCAACTGCTTTGACTCTAGCAAAGCTGTGCTACTGCAACTGTTCTAAGGGGATATTGCATCTGAGGAGACATCTCTTCTAGGATTAAGATCTGTCTTTGGCTTTTCTCCTGCCTCTTGAACACTGTATCTGTGCATCACAGAAGCAGCTGATCAGAGCACCATGGTGCTTTGATTGCACTCTTGGAGATGCATGAAAGGAAGGATCCTCTTGTGGGTAAATCAGCAGCTGGAGGCATTACAGAGAAAAATTCTCATTCCAGCATGGCACAGGTATATATCTGACCTCAGGCAAAACTATAGTTCCGTACCTCAACTTCCCCAACCGCTTTAGAAAGCCTCTACCTCAAGGCTATTGTGCAGATTCATTCATTAATGTTGATTGGCAGATATTATACAAGAAAAAACTGTTTATTAGAACTGTTATCGTATATTTTAATGTATATCACTGTTACCAGAAGAATTAAGTGATATCACCTGTTTGTGTGTATATACACACACACAAATTTTAAAATGACAATTCCATAGGTAGCTCGGTTCTTCTAAAAAGAAAAATGATGCATGAATCCTGATTAATTGCTTACAGATGGCTTACTTCAATAAAGCTTTTTGCAGAAACTTTCAAAACTTGATAGCAGCATTATTGGTCAGGACTGCTAAGAGCAGTAAGCCTTCATGTTATATACAGCTGATAGCAAAAAAAAATAAATCATGTAAGCCAGTGAAGTAAGTTATTTTATGAGGTGGCTTGGGGTGCTTTTTTGTTGTTTGTCTTTTTTTCCCCCCTCTACCAAAATAAATTTTTAGCTGGCCAAACCGAGACCTAACAGAAAAAAAGGACTTTTGTGTGGCTTTTGTAACTTGAAAGGAAAATGCAAACCATGGTTTATCCTGTGAAGGACCTGGTCTTCACTCAGCTAGTACAGAAAAAGAAAATAACGCAGAGTGCCTGCCATAGAGCCATCAAGTATAACAGGCTGGAAGAACAGACAAAGCAAACTAAGAAGAGATTGGAGAGCTGGTATTTCTTACTGCAAATGTCCTCTGTTGGGGGGTTGTTTCATGAGCAGTCACTGGGTGCTTAGGTGTAAAATGAAAATTTATAATATATGACAAAAGAGGTGTGTTCTGTTACCACCAGATTGCTTTGAAGGTGTATTCAAATTTGTCAGTCAAAAATAGAAAATAATGAAGGTTGTTTTCTCCTTGCATATCACAAAAGCACTGATCGAATAATGTTTTAATGAACAAGTATAGCACCTGCCTTGACACTTGTAAACGTTAAAGATCACATGAACACAGAGAGGAAGATAAACACAACTTCAACACTACAACTGAACTGAAGCATGACATTTTAACTTCAAGCCTTGGATCAGAAACCCCTTTGCATCAATGACACAAAACCTCCAGAACAGTTATTGAGTATGATTTTTTTCATTGTTATTTTGTTTTTGTGAAACATGTTCTATGCTTGCTTGTTTTTGTGCTTTTTTCATCTTCTAAGTCAGTCATTTGCAAAATCAATCCCATCAGATATTTTCTTCTCTTGCCAAATAGTAGTATATTATATCACTATGCTACAGAGCACTGATTCCTGTAGCAAGCAAGTTGTGAAAAAATATTGAAGTATAAAAGCCTTGGGCGCATTCAAAATTCATATAGATGGATGTTTATACAGCATGCTGTATTTCCACTTCTTTTTCCAAGTGTAATGACCACATCAAAGAACAATCTTACAAAGTGTAGGAACAGAGAAAAGGTCTCTTCCTTAATTCTAGGAAATACTTGATTCTCTGGTCAGCTTGATCCTTTTAGCTTCTACACTGGACCCTGTGCTTTTTTTTTTTCCCTGTTTTACCTTACTTTGTATCATTTGTCCCTTTCATGTTATAAAACATGATTTACTTAGAATGGTTGTATTCTATAGCTACTTCAGATTGCTGAAATAAGTGTGAGGCAATGAAGATGTGTGTATGTATGTATATATACATAATCTTAACATAGCAAAGAGCCAACAGCCTTTGGTAATATGGACAATTAAGAGTCTGGCTAGTCATTAAGCAGGTATGTACTGCTTCAAGGGCTGTACACTGCTTCAGGTAATAGAGTCTTAGTATACGCCCTCAATCTCCGAACCACTGATCAAATGCCCTCATTGCATATCTTGTAGAAATTACATCGTTGCTAACAGAGAATTATCTTCAATGTCTAAAAAAAGATTGTATTAAATATCTTTAAGTTACCAAGAGAGTTGATCGGAATATTTGTAGTCTGTGATATTTATAGATGTGTCCCAGTCTCCTAGCTATCAGGATCATATTGGAATTAATTAGTTAGTCCGAAGGTTGTTGGTGTGTTTTTTTCTTTTTCCCTCCACACTGAACAGCTTATATAGAATTAAAGTCATCTAGGTTGGAAAAGACCTTGAAGATCATTAAGGCCAGCTGTCAACCTGATGTAACAATTCCCCTCACTACACCATGTCCATTAGTGCCATGTCCACACACTTCTTAGACACTGCCAGGGATGGTGACTCCCTCACTTCCCTGGGCAGTCCATTCTGATGCCTGGCCGCTTTTCCAGGTGAACATGTTTATATGAACATATGAGCACAGTTTAAGGCTCGGGATCATGTTTTCCTTGACTGAAAAACTGAGAGGCATCATATTGAAATTGATTTCTACCAGGTCCTCCACATTCTGCCGAAACCCTGGTCAACTCATGGATGCTTACTCAGCCCCAGTACTAATTTTAGAAGTTTGATTCATGTGCTTTGTATGTCCTTTTTATTCCCTAGGGCTTTGTACAGTGTGCATAAGTGATGCTCAGTAGGCTAGATTGGGTTACATGCAACATGCTTTAAGAAACTGTCTTGAATATTGGTATAACTTCAGCCTTCTGGCAAATATTCCCCTCCCTTATGAGGCTGAATACCAGTGTATTTGGTCAGCTGACAATGTCTCATGCTCTTAGCTATAATTTACTTCAAGATAAATATTTCCTTGTAGTTTAAGATATTAAAATACAGGAGTCCTTAGTGCATTTACAGCTTGTGACCTTTCTACAGTGCTATGCAGGTGTGAAAATAATATCATTCTTTGTTTCAAACATTGCTTTCAAGGCTACATACAAAACACTCTGTTGCCTCTATTCTTAAGGCTGTTTTTAGCTTCTCAGGAGATCAGCACCCTTCACTGAGTTTCCTTTCAGTACTGGAAACCAAATATATCTGTTCCTTTGCAAAGTATCCAGCTCTTCCTATCCTTTTCAGCACTGAAGCTTTATTACACAAAGAGCACATATCAAATCTATTCAATTTAACATTCAACTCAACATTAGAGACATCAAACAAATCCCCTCAATAACTATCTCACGGCCACAAGAGTTAAAAATCATTTCACAAATAGTTTTTCAGAATCTTAGATCTTTATTTATGAATGCAACAGTCTAAAGACCGTGTTCAAATTAAAAATCTGATCATCTCTCCTCCCATCTAGTAGAGCATCCCTCCAACCCATATTTGTACTGATCTATCATCAGATTCTGGAGCTAATGTTAAAGTAAATTGATCAACAATTCCTCCAACACACATTGAAATTCAGATCCACTTCTCCTGTTGAGTATTACCAGATGTGAAAATGCTTCATAGAACTTATTTCAGCACCTCCAGGTATTTTCAAAACCAAGGGTTGCATTCAGCTTCAGTTTTAGAACGAGGAAAGGAAGAGCATCAGACTTTCACTAAAAGTTGAAAAGGATTGCTCTTTCGACTGTTAATAGTAAAGCCACGTGGCTGAACATTGCTAGATAAACTCACTGGATGGTCTGCAGGATTCCCTCTCCTCTTCTTGTCTCTGCCCCATTTAAGTCTTCCTTTTCCCCAAATTCACTTTTGCTCTTAAATTCAACCAGCTAGAGACCCCAATAAAAAAAATTCTTTGCACATGTGAACCTGTGTCAGCATTCTTTGTGCAACTCCAAATTGACAGATTTGCTGTATAAGCTATAACAAAATGCTCAGCTTTCTACTAAAAATTTTTGTAAGTTAAGATCAGATATAGTTAAGAGCTGCAAATTATAGCTGTACATATGTATATTCTTTTTACCAGCTGGAAGAAGAAAGCATTCTCATCCCTTTTGCCTAGAATGTGTCCTGTTTCTCCCCTCTCCCCTCTTTCAAACAGAACATTTTGCATGGTTTGAGGCTGAAATGCTGACGTACTCCGGAGATAGCAATTTTCTATTACATATTAAAATTTTCTCAAGTTAAGAACATGAGTAATCAGGAAATTAACTAATAACACACACACAGATCAAGACACCCCACTGAACAGCTTCTCTACACCACAGTTTTTTCTTCGTTGCACTTAATTTGGTTAATTGGTTTTTCTTTGTTGGTTTTAAAATCACTCCGGGAGTGCACAACTCCTTTAAGATCTTCAAGTGATCTAAAAGAACTGCAGCAATTAACAGCTCTCAACCATATTCCCCATGAAGCAGCTGGGATTGGGCTAGAGTTGCTAGCAGATATTCAGTGAAGCCTGAGACTTCATTTTTATTAGGATACTGGTCAGGATAGTCCCAACTCTGTTGAGACTTTCAGTAACCACCACTAATGTTCTTCACAATGTTGTCTGAGCTCTCTTATTCAAAATCTGTGTCAATATACTCCCTGACATGCTTTCATTCAGTATTTTATTTGAACCAACCATGCCAGGATTCCTCTCCTCCCTGCTCTGCTTGCATGTATAGCACCCAGCGCAATAGATTTCCAACTGTGCGGGATATTGGAACATTGCTATAATATAATGGAAACAGACTAGAGAAAGCCTGGAGCTAGCACGCAGGCTCCAGCTCGAAAACACCATCTCAATGCATTGGAGCACAGGGACTTGAGTTCCAAACAGTGAGTTTTTGGACTAGTAACAAAACAGTAGAGGAAAACCTAACCACCATTAAAGGGAAGAAAGATGGGAGGCAAAAGAGGAGTAGGAAAAAGTGAACAAACCAGACAAGGTCTCAGATGCAGGTCCATCTCACCTCTGACAACATGGGCTCAATAAACTCAAACTTAAATACTGATTATTCCCAAAAGTCCTACTGAGTAGACATGCGTTTGTCAGTCAGGGCAAAATTCTTCACAGCAGACTCATTTCATCACATCCTACATAAACAGTTTAGGTGATTCAAAACCACAAGGACAAAAGAGGTGTTTAAATGTGTTCCACAGGCAACTTTATGAAGGATTTATTACTATGCTCTACAGCTTTTAGACTTAGTATAAGCTTGTCTCTCTCTAGTGGCTGCAGACACCCTTATGTCAGTGTTGGTTTCTTTAGCACAAGCACTATGCTTCTCATGCCAAATATCCAAACTCTGCTGATCAGTAAAGCACATGCTTATCTGGGCAAGGACAACCTGTAATGTTATTGGGAACAGTAAGTATATAAAGGTCATACAGGTATAGCATCCTACACTAGAGCAAGTTGGCCCTAAATAAGCTCATACTGGAAAGCAGAGAAAATTTTAAAACTCTCACAGCACTGTAACTCTAGAAAAGTCTCCCAGTAGTAAAGGCAAAGGCACCTCATTCTCCTCTTATTTTTAAAATGGAGTTTGATCAGTTTATGAACAGCACACTGTATATAACGAGAAGAGATTGGACTTGAAAACCCAGCAAACATTTTCCAGTCCTGTATTCTCCTGAGATTATAGAAGTGTTTTGTTAGCATAACAACTCATGGGGTTTCAAAGTCTCATGCTTCTAGTTCACTTTCTAGACATTTCCAATTTCTTTAGCATTTTTATTCTATCTGGAGCAAAAATTTTAAACCCTTCAATTTTTCCTCTGTCCCAGCAGATTTTCATGTTTCCCTTTAAAGTTAAGGCATAGAAACTATCAGCTTGGTCTCCAAAAAAAAAAAAAAGGCAAAAAACAAAGGAAATATCATCATAATTATTTGTATATTCCATGACTGGGGAGCACACCTGAAAGCTTGGTTTGAACAGTGCTAGTTCACTTACATACATTTAAGTCTCTGAAGAGACTACTATCATGCTATGCCATGCCGGCTTGCTATTTCTGCTGTTACATTTCCTAAACCTAGATCCACACCATCCCACAAAAGGGCTGTGTACGGGAGACACTTTCACCCTAGTAGTAGTGAGAAAGAGGGAGGAAAGATGACAGGAGCCTCCCGCACAAAAGCCTCTGCTTGAAGGTTGCTTCTCCGTCCCTACACCAGGCCATAAAGGACATCCTTCAGCAGTGGTATGGACCCAGCACAATTGCTTCTGCTGGCAAGGCAAGTGCTTTATCCTTTTTCTCCCAAAGCTCCTAGTCTTTGCTGATCATTACATCCAGCTACCTCATCCTAACCTCATTTCTAAGTGGTAAAGCCTCTAAAAACACAAAGTGAACTGCATATGCAGGGCCACTAGGACAAATATACCAGTTTATATCTAGGAAATATGCACAGCTATTTCCCATACTTGCCATTCAAAATATACATAAATTGTGTTTATCCACAACAGATCATTAGCTGTTTGCGTTATTACACTTTTTCTATAGGGTCACAGGTTCTGCATAACTGCTAAAACACAACACTATATGAACAGACACTTTTCAGCCCCTACTCCCTCAGTCCCATGGGAAGTACATTATGAAGTGCCTGACAGGAATACCCAGCCTTACTCTTCTCATGTGACCAGGGGACACAAGAAGTACTTCTCTCTCATGTCAGCTGGGCAGCCAGGTGGACACGCTCCCCACAGGGAAACAGGATATCCAACCTGCCATCTTGTGACTGTTTTGTGACTACACCCTCTGTTTTGCTCAGTGTAAAGAACTGTGTACTACAGTGCTCAACTAGTTTCTCACGCAATGCTCTGGCAAAAGCAAAGCAAAACAAAAACACAACCTCAATCCTATGATGAAGTAAAAAAAAGTCCAAGTAGCAATAGGCTTATACTGTAGCATGAAGGAGCCAGGCTGGTCACTAATGGAAGCTTCCTGAATTCAGGTAGCAGAGCACTGCAATTAGCTCTCTGGAAAAGGTGTTGGCAGCTCTATCACTGGATGCTTTTAGAAAGACAGAGAATACTGTACTGGGACAAGAAACCCCTGTAGACAGATGCCCCCCCCCCCCCCCCCCCATGGCCTGGTGGGAAAGAGCTAGAAAATAATACTAATCAAGATGATCAGCCTCCTGTAAGAAAACAACACTTCAGCAGACCTTCACCTGGCATTAAAATGTAACACAGTTGCCTAGTCTCCTTAATAGTTTTGGTCATGATTTGATATTAAAGCAATATGATGGAATGTGCTTGGTTAAGAAAAAAAAGCTATTTCCCACACACTGTTTATGAACATTTTTAGAAATTGTACAGGTTTTCTTTCCCCACAGAGAAGGCATGCTGTGATTTATGGAGTGAAATAGTGAGCTTAATTGGGAAGGAGATATCATTGTTGACAGCTTTGTCTTCGCCTGGTAAATAATAGAATAAATCGGCAGGGAGCACTTACTCCCCATCAGGGTTTCGGACAGCGAATTTTGGAGGCCACACGCTTTCTGATGTATTTGCAGTACAGCTTGCATCCTGTTCGGGTTTTACCTGGCAGCCAGCTAAGTACCACACAGCCGTTCGCTAACCTCGCTCCCCTCTCCTGCCCCCCTACCTCCCCAAGTGGGATGGGGGAAAGAATCAGAAAAAGGCAAAACTCATGGGTTGAGAGAAAGACAGTTTAACAGGACAGAAAAGGGAGGGAAAATAATAATGATGTGTATACACATACACATGTGATGCACAATGCAGTTGCTCACCACATACAGACTGATGCCCAGCCACAGCCAGTCCCTGAGTATTCTTAAATGGGTTTGGCACTTGTTGTTTATTTAGTAACAAAACATTAATTTACAAAAAGGCCATTTAAGCTTTTTCTTGAGCACGTTTTCATTGCCCACCCCCATTATCAGTTTCAGGACAGAGTTTACAGAACCAAGAGACCCAAATCATATGCATCCATATTGCCTATAAGAATGGAGCTCAAACACATAACACCTCATTCTCCCTGTCTTGAGAGACAGTTAGCTCACACCAGGCTGGGGCCTACCAGATTAGGTAAGGTAACAGACAAGATATGTCAAATCAGAATTCACAGGTCATATGGAAGGCCTGCAGATCATTAGATTAATATATAGAGAGATATTTATTAAACTAAGGGACAACTCAAGCTCGAACAACTACACTATTGTTTGCACAATATGAGCCATATGCTTCTCAATAGTAGCGTGCATTCCTTGTATTGACAAGTGCCACATAAATAGCGTGGACTGTGGCAGAAGCTGCTGAATGCCAGTGTCATTTGGGGTAATATATTCCTCCTTCCAGTATAAGGGACAGTTTACTGTTCTGAGCTGCAATTCCACTTCAGAGGAATTTTTAAGATCATAACAGGTTCTCCATGTCACGTTCCATTGTTTCTTAGCTGCTAGTTTCCATTTGTTTCTCCAAGATTATTCAGCTTGCATTGTAAGAGTAGTCAGACTGGTATTTTGCAGGGCAAGGGGCGAAGATAGGGATTACAGAAAATGTTGGCCTTTTTAGTTGAGATAATGGTATTAGAGCAACCTGTTGCTTAGGATACTACTCTCAAGGCTCTGCACCAGTCTTCAGAACTCTATGAACAATGAGGCAAAGCAGTTTCACAGAGGTCAAGATGAAGTAACATGGAGGAAATAGGGAAAAAAATGAATGATTTCTAGCTTCAAAGAGCAGCCGCCTGAGGAATGACATAGTATGTGTTTCACAGGGACTCTACACTCTAGTGACCACCTGTAGGCGTTCTGCTTCCCACTCCGTTGCCCATGGGGAAAGTCAACACTTCCACATATCTTAGCTTTCAGTGACCAAACACATGCTTTTCCTTCTTAGCAGTAGACAACAGAATGCATCTAGTCCAAATTATTGTATTCTAATTCAAAAAAAACCCACAGCTATTTTTGTTACTCTTAAACACCTATTCTGAATGTCACAAACTGTCCACTTCTCTTTCCTTATGTCATTTTTTTACCTGAATAATATGCTAATATGAGGTCTATAGTATTTTGTCAAGATACCAACCTTTTCTCCTCAGAAGAATGATTTCCCACCACCAACAACTTGATGTGGGGAAACCCAAAACACTTTTCTTGTTTATTGTCTTTTATGCTATCCAATTGACCTCCTGAGAAGTGGGGACCCTCCTACATATCAAGATTTCAGGTTGAAATTCCTTGCTCCCTTTTAACACCCTAATAGGCATGAACTTGCAGCTCAGACTCACTGACTAATCATTCTGGCCTTGGGTTTAAATTCATTTTCCTTTCTTCCAGAGACTCTCCACCTATTTAAACTCCTGAGAGCACAACACTACACTGAAATAAATACATTTCAATATATTTTTATATTTTCCCTAACAATTTTCCAAGGTTGCTTCACTCTACAATTAGAATAAGACTACAAAAGAAAACCTCTTCAAACCATTTAGGGAAACTAGAAGTAGTTTCTGTGCGAAGATTGCATTCAGATAACAAAAAATCAGGTGTTGAGTTTGCCATTAGCTGTTGACTAGACTGAAGTGGTTTTCAACAGTTTTTAACTTACAACATCTGTGAAGACTATCACTTTGCAAGCTTAACCTTACTCTCAACTGGCTTGTCACCATTCACAGACCCCTAGAAAGAGCCATTGGGTCCCAGGAAGAAAGCAATGGCTCACAGCAGCTCTGTATTTCTCATAATACTAAATCTGAGATTTGAGCTTAGATGAAAATACAGGGTTTGGAGAGGTCAGAGTTGTGGGGAAAGCAGGTTACCTCATCTTGCTACCAGTAAAAAACTAGCCAAAGGTTGGCCAAAGGTTTGATGCCTGAGCTCAGGTGAAATAGGTCAGGTATGACACGGTAATTCATAGTGAGGTTTGTAGCAAATACTGACACTTCTGAGATCATTCTGACCTCACAAATCATTGGTTGTGCTCATTGTACCAAATCACTCACAATTACTCATTATTACATGGTATACATGAGCTGGTATCACGTGCACACATAACCCTTCAAGCTTTGACAGCAACTGCAGAGCCCAAAACTATTCAGAGACCAAAATTATAGGCAACTGTTGAGTATGCACCATATCAGTTGAAATCAATCCCAGAAAAGGAATCCAACTTTATCTAATTTGCCATCCTTCAGAAGTAGAAGATCCCACCAGAACAGCCCTACTAAAGGGGTTTGCACGCCCTCCTAGGAGTACAGAGCTAGGAGTTGCTTATGTCAATTTACTCAAACTTTTCTCACTGCAGATGATCCTACCATGCAATCCTCTTATGAACTGAAGAACTATGCTGTTCTAGTCATTCTATTCCCAAAGGACATTGCAACATTATAAAGGATTTTAAAGGGGAAGAACAGCTTGGGAAATGCAGTACTTGAACAGAGATGTTAAGTATTGGGGAAATGTATTAGTTTATTCTAGGAAAGAGATAATAATGTGTTACCAAAAAAGTTTTTTTTTTTTTTTTTAAATGAAAGAAGAGTCAGTTAAACAGACTTAAATTTGGAATTCTATTCTCTTTTTCTCATAATATGAAGGTGGTCAGGGTGCTTGAAATGTAGCTACAAATTTCCACAGGGTTGTAGTTTTCATTGCCATGGAAAGTCAGTGAGGAAAAGATGTTGGAAAGATTCCTAGAGTGACTACATATTCACAGACACAAGAGTTTGTGCGAATCTGAATCATTAGCGGCCAAAGGTAAAACATTTTAGGAGAGATGGAAAATATGAAAAGTGTTTATCTAGGTAAACAGAGGCTGGTTTTAAGTGGGATTTCTGATAGGCACATGAGAAATATTAATGATGAAAATTCTTATGCCTTCTTCTGAAAGTGATGATGCCCACCACCGTCAGATATAGAATATGAATGAGACCTTGGGTCTGATTTAGTCAGACAGTACCTAACTATACCTATCCATATGGACACCATATGGAACAGGAACCTAATAACTATAAACAAAGCAGGAGACACAAAGGGTAGCTAAATGACCTCAAGAAATATGATCCAGATAATTAGTATGAGTAATGATTGCCAAGTTTTTAAAGTATGAAAACTTTGGAAAGAATTACAAGAGCAGTGATTAATAAATGTGATTGTTACTTTCCTCTTTACTGTTTAAGAAAGCATCCCTAATGTCCAGAAAGTTTCTGCAACCAGAATACAGAGGCAGACTAACCAGGCTATAACACAATCTTTTTCTCCCTTAGAAATGAAGATTATAACAAAAGCCTCCAACAAAATGCAGGGGGACCAAGGACATCCTATTGCAGTTATGTGTCTCAGTGAGGAATCAGAAAGTTTCCTAGATAAATCTGTGAATTCTGCTGAAGGCTTCACTCTGCTGATATAATTTATCTTCTCCACGTATCTGCATATTCTTATGCAGAGTCACTGCTAGAAAGTGTCATCTGTCTCTCAGAAGGTAAATAGGCAGGGATATTAACATTCCTTGCATTCACACCAATAATGTGAAAGATCATCAGTGATGATTCAGACCCCATGGCATGTCTTCTTATAAGTGATTTGCTAGCTTGTACACCTAATTACTTACAGATACTCATGTGTTGCATAGATGATGGTCACTTCTTTGACTAGCACCTTTCTTGGATTCACAGAGAATCCTCCTAGACAGAGTTGTCATTTTCTCCACTGCCCTGTTTCCCACTCCTTCCCACCCCCTTACTCTTTATTTTGGTAACCTTAACTCATAGAAAGCTAAGTGACAGGAGCAAGTGGCAATATTGCTTTCTCCAGCTTCACAATAGGTAATTTCTTGCAATATCAGTTTAGCAACAGGAGGACAATAAAGTGTCATCTGAGAAAAAGCAGGAGAGGAGAGAAAAATACGTAAACAATTTATTCTTCCTAAGAGCTAAAAAGTGCGCGTGTGTGTGTGTGGGGGGTCCTCACTCATTTCTCCTTTTTCCTGTGTCCATCAACCTGGTAGCATAACAGTGACATACAGAAATACTGCTCTCTTAGGTCCCACAGTTTAAAGTTTAATAATGAGCATTTTTCTAGAAAATGGGAGCATCCAGGATGTCTCTGTCTCAATATGTTATAGGGAACATGAGCATTTCTTATCAACATTTCAGTGAGATATGGGGCTTACAGTCTGGTGTGAGCAAAGCACACTTAAATATTAGAAGCACCATTTCCCAAATTGCCTGCCAATTCTCAAATGACAGTGCATAAATTCAGGATGGTTGACCCACTAACTATTCAGTTTCCACACCTATTGCTCACCATGTGAAAACCAACTTCCTATAGACTGAACAGTTATACAGCATATGTACTTCCAAGTATCTGGGAAGTTGGCATGCCAGACTTGGATTCAGTTTAATATAGAGATAGAATTCAGGATCTTAAAACAGGAAAGTACTTGTGCTTCAACCACCCTTTACAAACAGGGAAGTTTTCTTTTATAGATGTAGAGGATTTGTTTGCCCCAAAGGACATTTTAGGGGTTTATGAACTGAAAGATAAGAGATCAATGTGATCCTCAAGACTATCCTCTTGCATACCATATAGCTAAGTTTCTCCCAGCAAGACTGTATTATTCCCTAAACACCCTACCATCCACTACATTTAAGCATAACAGAGGAAACTCTTTGGTGAAAATTTACTCGGTTTGAACTTTTTGTTGATTTAAATTGTCTTTGTTATGCCTTTATTTGAAGGTGGACATGCATTGTAAACTCCCCACACATGCACCAGTAACTAACAAGTTAGTTCCTATTAATTATGCCTTTACTATTTAAGTATCAGTAGATGTTTCCCCAGTTTCGAGTGTTATGTTGAGTGCCTTCATTTAATGGGTATTTAATCCAGAGTCTTCAAGGCAGAAATTAAGTACTGTTTAAACACCACCTTGACTTTGAAAGATCTGAGTCAGTGACCTCACTGGATTGACTCCAAAAAGCAAAAGAAACACATATTATTACAATCTAAAGAATATCTTAACATTTAAAGGAGACATTCACATCATCTTACTGACATTCAGACAGAATCACTATACCTCTGCATGCAGATTCCCAATTAATCAATATTTTCTTCATTAGACCGAGGTAGATACAGCACCTGCATCCCCCCAGGGGGAAGCCTGATGGTGACAGACGCCTGTCACATTCTTGCCCGCTCTGGCTGCCAGCAGTGCAGAGCGAGGCCAAGCAGGGTCAGAACTCTCCCTGCAGCATTTTCCAAGTTTATTTTGTACCCGCCTGCCTGCCATGTACCCCAGGGCCCTCAGCATATTTCTCTTCTGCATTGCATCACCCATTCTCACCATGCTGTGTCTTCTATTTCCTTATCCTCTTCTCCATTCTTCTGGATGTTCCCCACAGCATTTGCCTTCATCTCCCACTTCCACCCACCCTCTCCTCTCTCTTCACAGACCCCGCGTGACACTCCTCATCTCTCCTCCTGCAGCAGCTTCAAACTGGGCAGCTTGTCTCTTCCCCTGTTCCTTGTTGATTCTGACTCCTCTTCCACACTTGATAACAGCAACCCAGACTTCCTCATCCGTAACACATCACACCCTTTATCTGCATATTCCTCACCTGTACAATCTTGTCTGATGCACAGTTCAGGTTTATATGTATTATGCAAGGTGTTTCCTTTCACTGTATACACAAACCTAGAAGAGAGGTGCTTGCCAACAACCTGTAGACAGTTCTGAAAACACTAACCAGATATAACTGCCTGCTTCCTGGGGACTAACAGAAAAGGCTCTAGATAGGAAATTTAAGAGGGAAAATAGCATCCCTTGTGACTTACACTACACCCTGCAGTCAACTTATATCACAAAATAAAAACTAATGTAGCTACATCCTTAACAGTGCTTATGTACTTAGAAAAGATGTACAAAGTGTGTGCAATAACTCCACCTGGTGATTCTCAACATGATCTAGTCAGCTTAAAGTTGTCTCTTAGGAGTAAGAGGGAAACATCACTGCTATGCAAAGTAAAGGCCTAATTTGTAATGTAAGCAGCATATAAGCTCTGCACTTTGTTCTTATCCTTTCTTTGACTTGACCTGTAGATCACATTTCAGACTCAAAACATTTATAAACTGGAAAATAGTATCTATCTTCCCCTCAGAATACATATTAAATGCTTGGTATGATAGTAAGAGCTATATACGTCCCATAGAAGACAGTTAAACAACTATGAAAGTATCCTCTAAATTTAAATTATCATATTCAACAGCAGAATATAAAAAGCATCTCCTCCCTCCTTCATAACTCATTCTTCATTTTCTAGAAGAACAGTGCATCTGACATTCAAAATGCAAAACTGAAAATCAAATAGACCATCTTCCCTCTCACCTTTAAAGAAAGCACTGATACCAAGAACTGTCCAAACCTATCCATCAGAGGAAATTGATTTTTGATACTAGAGCTACAGACTATTGTGGATTGAAAGGAAGTGTATTGCTATCCTACAGCTGTAACAATAACATTTCTCATGTCTTTCAGTCCAAAACGAGAGGTGCTGAGCTACATTTCCTTGCCTCTCACACAATATCCTTAACGCAAAAATTTTTCCAAACACTACACAGAGCCTCTCAGGCACACAGATACAGATTTAATTCTCTACAGTATATTGTCAAAGCTTCCTGCTTTAAATGGAACTGACCAAAAGTTGTGTCTGCATGCACATCTACAAGCATGTATTTGAGGTTTTGCTACAGGTTCTGCTCATGAAATTTCTCAGCCTTTCGGTAACTGATACTGTCATACACTTATGAGCAATTATAACAAGCCCTGTTATAACATGTAGAAAAACCTCAGCTATTTACATGTCCTAAAATAAACAATATCTAAAGGTAAAAAACACTTCAAAATAAGACATTGTTTTTAAAATATTTCTTTCAGTTCAGACAGTACATTTTTCATGTTTCTATAAATGTAGAAAAGTCTTGTTATCAACTCTTATTGATTTGTAGGAAACAAAACTAAGACTTTTTTGCCTTTTTTTTTTTTGAGTAGGAAACTCATCTGATATGAAAAGCATCTCAAACATCTTTTACTAATTAGATTGTACTTCAGAGAGCAGCGGTGTGGAAAAAGTGTAAATCACCACAGTGAAAGACCACTGGGTAAATACTCCAAGCACAAGTGTATGGATGAGCCTTCTGGTTTCTCCTTCAGTATTGTTAACAGTGCTACAAGTCACTACTGCCTCTGAAGCTGATGCAAGTGCAGCAGTTGCATGCCCTTTAGAGCTATACTTAGACCGCCACAAAGTAAAATGAAAGTAAAGCCATTTGAAATAGTTCTTGCAGATAATTATTGTTTCTCCATTATACCTTACATGAATCAGGAAACAACAGCATGCTTCATCCCAAGACACCCAGAAGTCAGGGGAGTAGACAGAAGAGTTCTTTGCAATACAAAGCTCTGCAGCCACCCCAAGTTATTAATATTTATGCAGCAGCACTTCCCTTGCTCATTCACTAATGTGGTTATGCTGTTTCCAAGCTACATGCAGCATTCCCCTATTTCTGTACAAAGTCATGATCAGATACTAACACCCAGTGACACTGCACACACTAATAACCCTGCAGGACTCTGAATGGGTACGCACACCTATGTTTACCTTGTAAGTTGTTTATGAACTGAGTTGGGGATAAAGAGCACCGTGGCTTCAGTAACTCCTTGTTGACAAATATTGTCCACCTTAGTCATTTGATGCACTATTTTCCTGAGACGATTCACTTTACTATTCACACCAAGCCAGGCTTATTACACGCACACACACACCATCCTCTCCATCAAAAACAATTGTTAATACTTCTGGTCCTTCACCAGAGGCTGGATTTGTCTCAGCTAAATTTAGCTGTCTAGAGAAAGTATAGCAGTTCACAATCAACAAAAAGAGCCTCTAGAGACCAATTCATGTCAGAGACATTTCTTAGTGCGGGCTGATTCTGAAAACACTTCTCTCCACCTATGACACATGAAGACTGATCAGACAGTTTTGACTACACAGCAGATGATCCTTGCATTTAAAACAGATAAAGAATGGCTACTAACAGATATCACAACTTCAACATAACTCTTTGGAGATAATAACTTCTCAAATCGTAGATATTTTCCCCATGAAAATGGCAGTTGCCAAGATACAGTGCAATGAATAACATGGTTCCATTGAATAACAGTAAACATGTCCCGTTCATTCACAAAGTGATTTCTGAATCACTTTGCAAGTCCCATCCATCAAGAACCATATGGTAAAGAATTCAGCAACAGCAGTCCTGAACGTAGCGACACTTTTCAAGGCTGTAGCTACTGAAGTCATTACAGTAGAAATATCATACCCATATATAAAGGCAGATGTAAGCACATTTGTTTTTATTCCTTGCAACAAGTCCAGAACGAGTTCATAAAAAAAATGGAAATTGCATGAAATGCCATTATATCAAGCATGAAAGTCTGACATCTTCTGTAGTTAACAATAAATTATTTCCAATGTTTGCCTGTTTTTAAAAAAGTTATCCAAAACTAACATCACAACATCCTTAAGTTATTTCAGATATAATAGCCTACAGAAAGCATTCAGTGACAAGTATGCGTACTGGAAAACTTTGTATTCCAAGATAGGGAGTGGCATATAATATTCTTGGAGAAAACCTACACACACAGAGCACATAGCATGATCTCCTTTACAGTTGAACTACCCTTCTTTGCTCCTACACTTCTGTCAGTGCAGTAGGAAGAAATGGGGAACTCCAAGTCCCAAATGGGTGTTATCACTCATTAGCACTAAAAGCTGTATTGAACCTGATATTTTTGGCAATTAGTCAATAACAGATCTGCAAAAGTCTATGATTTCAGAGGAACTGCCATCTCCTACCTGAGTCAGACCCATGGTCACAGTCCAGCTTTTTCACTGGGATCATCACCAAGGGCTTTACCTTAGGTTGTAAGCCTTGGAAAATAAAGCATAGCTTAATTTTGCAACTCCTACTGGTAAATATCTTTCTATATACAAAAACATAGAAACCCATCATCCACTATGGGGTAGCTATTACACCACGTAGATTTCTCGATGCTTTTTAAATAAGAAAAAATAATAATTTTTTAAAAAAAAACGTTGTTTCACTTGGCATAAGTAACGTCAGTGGGACAAAAAGTTCCACTAGTGAGCTCTGCATGCTGTAAGAATACATTTATATCAAAAAAATCTAAATTCTGAGAGAAATATATTCTACAAGAGAAATAAGGTTATGGAACAACTGACTACAGCTGCACTTGAGCAGATTTTTAGTACCACAGAGTACTAATTGATTGAGGGTTCCTGTTCCTGTCTATACAAAGTTAGAAAGTTAGAAGGGGATGATACCATTGTCCTTCCTGAGAGCCTTGTCCTACCCAAGTTTATAACACCTCATTTAAACTTTCTTTTCAAAAAAACAGCCTAGCAGACCAACATGAGAGCTTGCCCAAAACTGTGTTATTCTTTATCATAATCAACCTTGAAATGGCACTGTTCTTTTTATTTATATGTTGTCATAGACATGCTTAGCCAAGGAAGAAGTCAGAATCACAAGAGCATTTTCTTTAACTTGGTGCATTCGGTCAGCATTTCAAACATGATTGAATCCTAGGTGGCTTCACCATCAGGATAAATGATGCTAACTTATATTAGCATTTTAATTCTCATCCCTCTTTGGGGCTTGATAGTTTATAGACAGACATAAAGCAAAATGTATGATGCTTTATGGAACAATTAAGATAAAAAGCCAAATTCAGAACTTCCTTGCACTTTATGAAACTTCTGGGAAAGTCTCCCAGATTCAGTATAGAACCAAATTCATTCTAGTCTCTTGAGATTAAAATCCCTGTACACACCCTCAAGTTCTAAAAACATTTATTATCTGGATCCTCGAGGAATTACAGTTACATATAAGCTTCTGTGGTCCTTTTGTACACCTTTGTCTGTTGTGTATCACACCCAAAATTCACAGCCTGGGGTGGAGCATCCTTGCCCTCTCCCCTGTTGTTTGCTCAGGGAAGAGCAGCCAGACCAATGACTTGTAGGAAACACTTAAAACCTTTAAGCCAAACAAACAAGGATTGAAATGGAGCAGGCAGAGGTAACACCAATTTGGCATCCAACATTATTTAATTGGGACAAGTGTCTTCATCAATGGCTATTTGAAGGGAGAACAAAAGGAGGCTAAACTGGCTACTGTCTCCGACAACTGCTAATTTGTGCTGCAAGATGGAGAAATATCAACTGCACTGTTAATTTCTATATTACGGAAATTAATCCTCTCATTTGCACAGCAGGAAGCCAAATTACACCATCACATGCAAAAATAAATCTGACATTTTGAGAATTTGACACTGTACCACAAAGAGCTGGTTCCAACATTACCTCCCACCTCACAGAGATAGCATAAAAGCATCTTTCCTGGACAAAGACATCAACAGAAAAGCAGCCAGTTCCTCAGCTGATGAAATTTGGCAGAGGTCTCCCAGTTTGAAGAGAACAGCTGTCATCTGCCTCACAGAGATGCGGAATATAAGGAAAGGTGCATTTGTATGAGTGGGAGGAGGAGATATCTTTCTAAACTAGCAAGAGATCTTGCACCTGGACCTACAGCACCTTCAAGTTCCAGCCATAGCAGATGCCCCATGTGCGCACCCCATAGCTACCACAGGGAACTTTTGTCCTAAAAACAGGATATTGCAACAGACAGCACACAGCTAAAATAGGACAGATGAAAAAAGTCTACCTGCAGTGATACAGCACTGAGAGTTCCATCCTCTGTAAAAAGCATGTTGCCTGTCACTTAACTAACAACTACAGAATGCCTGAGGAAAGGCAAGGTTTACATGGTAAAGCATTTTAATCATTTTTAGTTAGTTTGGTTTTATTTAGTTTAATTCAATTATTACTCAGAATTTGAGTGTTAAAGACTTTCATACAGATCACAGATTCCCCAGTGGGTAATCTCATCCACCTGCTGATTTTCTCTCATTCATTCCTCTCTCCTTTGTGGATCCGGTCCTCTCAGTTTTCATTTATAAACGTCAATTTCAAGAAAAAGTTAATGTAAAAGACACGCAACTTCATTTATTAAATAGCCATAAGAGCAATCACACTTTACTAAGTCATTGATTAGTGAGGGATACTTAAAAATTAGTATGCATCTGTGCAGTTAGTATAATCTAAATTGTTGATTATGAAAAACCTGATTATAATCATCCAACACATGCTGCTTATATCCAAAGCACACCTATATATCTTTTCAAACTCCTGTAAACCATTTAAAATTGAACCTTCACTTAGGAAGTGTAATTAAAAAAAAAATACAAAGATCTTCCACAGAAAACAGAAAATGCACCTGCCAGTTCAAATCTGGCAAGGTGATGCTCATAGCATTAACAGGTGCTGTTTGTGAAGGTATTTGCTTCTCCCTGCTTAGCCCTGGCACAACCACCTCTTCCTGCCTGTCACTCAGGACAGTGACAACCTGGGAAGATGGGCTTCAAGCCACGGCAATGACAAAAGCTTTACATCTCCTGCTTCCCCCCTCCCAAATTAAACAGAGAAAGGACAAGATATATCAGCTTTTACACATCACAAAACTCTGAAGTTTTCTCACATAACCCCAGGATCTACACTCTATTCATAGAAATGTCAATGTATAGGTTCTCACCTGACTTCAGGAGCTTGGGCCTTAGGAAAACAAGCACACAGTCTGAAAGCAGGAACAAAAAAAGAGAATTAACATAATGACCTGAAATTCTATTAAAAAGAGGATATTTGCTTGCAGGAATTTCTCCCTCCCTTTATTTCCCCCCATAGAAGTCAGTTAAGCATAACCTTGTTGGTAGATTGTTCTTTCATACAGAAACATAATTAAGATCTGATCTGCAACCACATGCCTTAAATAAAAGGCAGCTGCTTATATGATCTGCTCATTAAGTGCTGTATTCTAAATGCATACAAAGATGCCAAGGTAATTAACAAGGCACAAAAGCTTCTGGGAGTTAAAGATGCAATAGGAGCTGGGTTGAGACTCCTCTTTACGTTTACAGGAAAATGGCAAGAAATCTATGAATGTAGATTTCATTTTAAAATATCTTTGCTCCTGAGGATGACATTGCAGAATTGCTCTTTTTGAAGAGATACAATTTATTTCCTACTGTTATAGATCCTTAAAAAAGGAGAGAGTTTTAGTGTTTCCAGGATTTCTTCTTTCTGCTTTCCTTTAAGCTTCAAGACTTCTTGATAACGTCTTATGGAATGATTTAAACATTTTTGGAAGTATGAAACCTCACCACATAACAAGTAGTTTTCATACCAACTACCACCTCCAAATGTCTGTTTCCCACCTTCTCCCCCTCCTCATAGATCCTTTTACTGTTTTACACTATACTGCAGTCCTGACTTCTCGAAATAGCTATACCATTTCCTTGCATAGAAAAAATCTCCTACTCAAAGTTATTTCACTCTAAAATCCTTGTTTCCTCTTTAGGCACCAAGGCAATTGTAACACTAAACCAGCTACATTAACAATCCACTTACCATTTTCTGTAAACTACAATTAGAGAAATGGAGAAAATGCATTTTAGCTAGCAAGATACACAAAGTCTTTCCTAGTACCACTACGACCTTTCCTTCCTGTGAACTTCATTTGAAGAGATAGGAAGTATGGTGAAGAGAATTTAAAAGCCACACCTGTGCTAAAAGGAAATAGATTTCTTCTCACAGATGCAATTGTTTATGCTTTAAAAAGAAAGAGAAGAGGGTTTCTTACCAACCAGTTAATTAAGCATGCTTCACAGCTCTCCTAGCATTTATTTCTCAGTATGGCCAAAGTGAAATCCTGGGGTACTGCCATCTTCTCAGTAGCAGGTATATACTTCCCAATTTTTCTCCCATGAAACTCTGAGATTTAACAATACAGCCAAAGGCTGAGTACCTGAGCAAAAAGCAGTAGGAGTGAAATCTCAGAAAATAATCATTGTGGTGGCAAATAAAATTTCCTTTGTTTAACAATACACAACCAAAAAAAAATTTAAAATCAAAATTAGACCAAAGTTTAGAACTAGGTTTACCTTTTTTGCCCCGCCCTGCACAGGAAGAAAATTCTGGCTCCCCACTGGCTGACAGGCCCGTGTTAGACAACTCCCCCGCCAAATTTTTGGGGTCAGGGTGTACTAGACAGGGGTACTTAGTCTCCAGGTCAGAGCAAGGCTTTGTAAAACATCCAGCTAAAAAGTGGCCCATTTCTCTATGTGATGGCACAGGCTTGACAAAGGAGGGACTATATAAAATCCACAATTAGGACTTTTGCTGGAATACAGAAAATATGTTTGGAGTGAGCTTAAAATCTTTTGAAGACCATACTTAAACACAACATTTCCACAGTATAGCAAAGCTCTTTCATTATTATTATTACTTTTTTTTTTTTTTTTTTTTTTTTAGGGATAATTGTGGGCATTTAAGTCCTCTTGAAATCTAGTTGTATTCCCATTAGCCAGGAGCAATAATTGACAGCTCTCTTTCTCTGGAGTCAGGAAGAGAGAATCACGTGGAGATGAAGGAATTTTATAATAGGCCTAAACTCTGGGGTTTCTTATTATCCTTTAGGATGTCTGATCCTGAAGGCCCTTCAAAAACTGAAATACAGTTCACAGATGCTGACATTTAAAGGCTTTCTAACAGGGGGGGAAATGAGAGAAGGAAAAAAAAATACCTATCAGATATGTCTGCTATATGAAGAAATAATAAATACCAGATAAAAATTTTTATTTCAAACAAACAAACAAAAAAAAAAGATACTGAGAAAACATAAGTCTTGCTCTCGTCTCTTTTCAAAATTGAACAAAATTATCTGAACCACAGCAATAATAATAGTATTAATAATGATCATGGTAATGATGATGAAAAGAGATGCACTATTTTAACAAAGACTGAAAACAAACTATACTCTTGAACCTGAAAAATGTGAAACTTGGGGAAAAAGAAAACAAATGGGCATTTCAAAAAGAACAACAAACATAGGAGATAAGTAATCCCAGAGATCACTGAAGTAAGAAAGAACAATGAATTTACAAAGCAGATGGATTTCCAAGTCAGGTGTAGAGAAGCCTGAATGAATCTGCAGAGTTGAAGCAACGGCAGTGAGATTATCATAAAAATGTTTAGCAGCCTTTCTGGAGATGTGAAAAGCTCAGTGATTTGTGATACATTTTTTCAATGCCTGGCCATGGCTTTACTGCAGTTATCCGCTGGGGCTCTGGCTGTCTCAGCTGTGTCCCCACCTGCCCCATGGAATCCACGCAGCACCGAGGAGCTGTCAGCAGTGCACGGCAGCTGGATGCAGCTGAGGGCAGAGAGCACAGGTTGGTGCTGTCAAACAGCAGGATGCAATGGGATCCGAGTGGCTAGACTTATCCAACACTGATCTCACAGGTTGTACATATTTATGCATTAGTGAACACTGTTGCAAGTGGAGCTGCTAACCTCCTTGAATGATAATTACTTGTCCAGAATTACTTCAGCCAAAAAGTACTGCCTGGCTTGTCTAATTTGCTGATATAGCTGATAGAAGTATCATTGACATTATCCCATTTCAGCCATGTTATATATTTGTTTGTAGTCATCACTACAGTGTTTGGTCCTTACCTCAGGGACTCATCCTCTGCATTATATATGAGGAGTTTATACATGAGGAATTTGAGAGAATGTAATCCCCCGTGTCAACCACCTTTTGTCCCCAGTGGCCTCATTAAAGAAAGAAATACTACCCTTAAGCAAGCACATTAAAAAATGGGAATCTGTGAAGACAATAGCTGAATTATTCAAACTGCTCCTTAGTCATCATGATCATTTTAATGCACATAACCCTGATTTTGTTTACATTGTTTTTTGAAGATGCACTTGATTACTTCTTTTTCCACAACAGTTCCCAGATAAAGCACAGAATTAACTGTTCATTTTACCAAAATAGATGCTCCAAGGCTTTCTGAATGCAGCTTTCCTAATCTTCTAAAAACCTCATCTGGGAATCTAATTCTGATGCATCAGAGTTTCTGCAGATGGTGCAAGCTGCAATGTTGCTTTTGTTAAGGGGGCATCCCTTTCCTAATAGGTAGGAAATAGACTGAGAATACTCAGGACATCTCCCATAAGCAACTAAAACTTTACTAATAATTTTTTGTCCCTTCCAAGGTACAACAGAATCAATTGTCTAGATGGGTGACATCTCACAAAACCATTATGACTGTACAGCTCTCTTACACTGCTTTATACTCTCATCACTTGTTCATTCACTTTCCTGCATCCTCCTGAGCCTGGTAGATATTTAAGAGCAATCAGGAAAAAAAAAATATCATAATAAAACTGCTGATTGCAAAAGAAATATAATGTTCTGGCTGATGGGGGTCTAAGACATTTCTGGAGCACTGGGTCACCTCCTCCATTAAAATACTTTGTCTCTTGAAGTGGGTAAAATATGACCAAATTTTCATGAGGTTACTACCCCTACAGTAATGAGAGTCCCATTTTCCTCTTACAGTCCCATGCCTCATCTTTGCATTGGCAGAAAATCTCATTTCTCACTTCTGTACGTCATTCACTTTCATGAACATAGAGATCACACAGTTTAAATGTGACAGATTTTTTGCCTGTTCTATCAGAATATCCAGTGCTGTTGATTTAGTGCTTGGAAACAGCTTTGAGAACCTCTCTGCATGCCTTTTTGGTGGGCTGGAAAAATATCTGCGAGAAGAGACTTGCAAAGATAAATCAAAGTGTGAGAGACTTTACTAAACTAGAAAAATTTTTATAGCATTTAGATGATACCACAACACTGTTAACCAGAGTGTAAATGATTGAACAAGTGATGAATCCCTTAGAGGAAAAAGCCATTAGGTGGTTTTAAATCCATAAAAAAAACAGTATTATGTGCTATAAAGAGCAACAAGATGTCCTTTTCTTTCCTTTCTAATACAATCCTCATCAGAGTACTCCTATGCAGTCTTCCCAAGGCATTTTATCAACACATGCCAAACAACTCTTTTGTTGAATTTCAATATGATTTACTAATTAGTATTTGACGGGAAATGCTGCTGATAGGCACCATTTTCATCCACATGAGGATCTCATCTTAACCTACCAAAAGGACGCAGAATTTAGTTATTGGTAAGTGCATTTGTTATAGCTCTCACCTCCCAGCCAACTGTCCAAGCAGATCTGATTTCATAAATCCAGTGAAATCCTTTTCTCACAAGTTAAGTCTCTATAAAAATAACAGTGGTTAGGAAATTATTTTTCAAAGGACCCACCCTCTGTCCTCTGGCTGGTTAGTATGGACAAGAGATTCCAACACAGGTTTTCTGTCTTTCCAGCAGAGTATCTGAGTCAACGAGCTTATTAGATCTCCTCAGCTGTGTCTGCTGAAACTGTCCAACTTTGTTTAGCTAATTAAATAACCACTGGAGCAGTAACCTGACTTTCCTCTCTCTCGCATGACTTCCCTAACCTCTTTCTTGTCCAATGAATGTTTAATTACTGAGGTGAAGTGAAACATATGCAACTGAAGAGGTGAGGAGATCTTGCCCACAGCATGCTTGATAGCTTAGTTATTCAGGCAGTCTGATGAACAAATGGGTAAGATAGGGTTAAGCATCAACTTTAAATCTTCTGAACTCAAACTTCCCCAAAATTAGGAACCCATTCTCCAAAGTGGCCTGTGGCTAATTAAGATATGTGGTCTGGTTAGCTCATACTTTTGAAACTTACTTAAGAAACTAAGCTAATTATTTTTGCTACCACCTTTCACACCTGCAATGCCCCTGAATAAAACTTTGGGAGGCCGCCCACTATTTTTAACTCCAAGCTCTATAAATGAACATCTAGGGTTAGGAGATCGACTTCTTCAGACCTCTGTGAAAATTGGTAAAACTTCCCCCATGAGAATCTTTTCATAGCATGCCTGGTATACAGTCACTTGTGCAAAAACTTCTTTCCCTTGCTCTTTCAGTAAATAAAAGTATTGTATACTCAGTAGAACAACTAATGAATGAAAACATATTCTGGGTATAAACTCCCATAGGTTATAGAACTATAGGGAAGAGACAATACTTTCTAGAAAGAAATATAGATTACAGAAAGAAGAATAGCCTTTGATTTCTTCCCACTGACTGCAGGTGTTTGGGGCTGTAGTTTTCCACTGCCGGGACTCCTAGAATGAATTCAGACCATGAATCAAAACCCCACTCAGAAGAACAAAATCAAACATCACTCCTGGTCCTTAAATCTGTGATGGATTAAAGTGTAAGGAACATTGTGAAACTCTGGGTCAGCTCATATTAGACATTTGCTGTTAGCAGCTCCCCATGGGAAATGAAATCATCCTAGGGCTCAAACCTGCAGAGTCCAGGCCCCAGCAGAATGCAGGCTGAAGTGAGCAGCTAGCTGCAGCCATGCCTGCTGCTGCCTTGACTCCAGCAGGCATTGTTCTAGACTGCGGATTTAGGCAATCCTTCAACACAAAGAGGAAAAATGTGCTGACCTCCACCAGCTCTGACAAAGTGTAACTAGGATCCCAGAAGACCACAGTGTTTTTTAACAACCCCTTACCATGGTATTTTTTCCTATATCCATTAAGGTTTCAGAACAATCAGTATTGGATCTTCCTTGTCAAAAGACAGTAAAAAGAGAAGTATTCCTGTGCCTGCAACCTGACAGGGTGACCCCTGAACAAGTATATTGCCACTTCCATGCTTCAGATTCTGCTTCTCTCCTTCTCTCGGCAACTGCCTCTTCTCTTTTCTTAGCAAAGTAACTAGCTGTCTGCAATTTAATTGGGGCAGCGAGAACTACTCTAAGACTTGACTACTTCGAGCAAGCAAGCAAGCAAAACTGCCCCTCTTAGCACCCTGCTGAGGCTGCTGCTTGTTGGGCTTAAGGTTTTTGTTTGTTTGTTTTCTTTTCAGCCCACTGCTTCCCAGCAGATTTTCTCCTGTATGAAGTCTCTGTGTGTGCCCTTTATAGTCTGGGAGGTGAGCTGAGTTTTCATTTACTCACAAGTCTCACAAGTGTTCTCTAAAATAATGCAGGTCAAGGAATGAGAAGCATCCCTATTCTGTACTTGAATTTGAGAAGCAAAGACTGTTTTAACCCAACCTGCCTGTCACAAATGGGAGTTGTCACAGATCTTTCTAAAGGAAAGGAAAACTGTATATCAGGTCGGTAGTTTCCTTGTCTGTTATCTTAGTTGTCAAACAGAAGGAAAAAGGCCTAGTAGAAAGGTGACAGCAAAATAATGATGTTATTATTAGCTTGCTAGATTAGGAACAATCTTTCCTATGGACTGTGAAATCTATTGTTGATACTAATTATTGTAGGTTTTAGAGGCAATGTCATCTTCCCTCCAAAATATCATGAGCCACGCTTTGTCACACACCATCCTTTTTTGGGATCCTGTTAAGCAAACACTGAAACAGAAAGATTGACTTCAGTGACGACAACAGGACTATTCTCACACAGAGTGATGCATCTCATTAAGAATTTTGCTGAAAGAAAAAAAAAAAGTTAAAATTCTTATTCTTTCACGTTGCTAATAATGTTATGTCCCACTATTTCCTTTAGTTCTTCTCTATTTTCTAATGATAACAGCTCTTCATCTCTGAGTTGCTAGTGTGTCCATTGCAGTGAAACAGAAGTAATAAATTAATTCACCCGGACATTTTTCATTCTTGCCTTTACCTGATGAAAGAGGAAATAATCCATGCAAGTAGATCAGGTTACTTCTCTTAGTGAAATATTCTGTTTCTGTGTACTGTATTTTTACCCAGTTTGTACATAAGCTATAACCATACCAGGCTGCAAAACGAAATCCCAGCACACACACTTTTTCTCTTGCTACTATGAGATGTTATATTCACTGTCCCATAATGCCACCCCATAATCATGGCAAACCTACCGTAAACCTGCCATTTTGGAGAACCTATAAACTGCGTACTCAGGCAGGACTTACAAGCAATTCCTTCAGAAGGTACCTTCTCCCTGCAAGAAAGGGGAACTGAAACATGTTCCTGGTGAAGAATGTGTCAAGAACTGGCTGCAAGGGTGAACACAAGTTCTGAGACTCCCCTGTGAGATTTAATGCTGGACAGCATGCACATACTGTAGCAGCTGGGGCTGAATGTTGCTGCCCACAAAGGGAAGGAATTAAGCAGAAATGATGCCTCCAAAACATAAGGTTTTCTCCAAAGTCCTTAATACAGACGACAGGCATGGCCATTGGGTAGCAATGTCCTTGGCTGAAACTCCCAAACAGCTTTGATGCCCAGTTTCATCACCATCATCATCAATGGCAAGATAATTAAAATTCCTTTCTGATACAGGAAGGCAGACATCAGAGCCAGAGGCCAAAGGCACAAAGGGGCCTTGAGCAACATTTCCATATCCACCCACCCCAGTGCTTCCCGCAACACAACTCTAGTGAGCTGCCCTTAATTATTACCAACCCAGTATATTACATGTCTTGTGGCTCTCATCTTCCAAAGATGCTGTCATGCAGCTTAGCAAGTCAGAAACTAGATCATTTCTGATGTGCAGGCAGGTCTGGAACAGCAGAAAGTATTTTTTTTTTCTCCCGCCTCAAATATTGGCCTCCTGCTCCTGGACAGTGAGGCTCCTCCCTTCCAGAAGGCAGGCTTCATCTGTGTTCCCTTCCCTTATGTAGGGAAACCCTCTCTTTTCCTTCATTGATGTTCTCTCTTTTGCTTTCTTATTCTAAACAACTCTCTTTCTGAATATGCGCTCTTTCTCAGAGCACAATGGGAATATTATAAAAGGATAAAAGTATGTATGTATCATGTTCCATTGAGAAGCCTACAGACCAGCCTATCTGCCATTGCTGATGTGGCAGTGCAACTGCTTGGAAAAAGGGAACAAACCAAGTTCTGAGGAATGTTTTGTTTGAGTGTACTGATCATTTCTACCTATGTGTTCTGTGATTTTGAGCTAAAACAGTAGGGACAGAAAGATGATAGAAAGTAGATAGAAAGTAGTAGATAGAAAGATGATATCTCTTCCAATGCCCACTCTCCAAAAATACAAAAAAGAAAATCTCTTGAGGGAGGAAGTTTGATGGGGCAATGGGCTAAGCAAATATCTGTCATTCAGAAAGCTTTCTTTTTTTTTTCTTTTTTTTTTTTTGAATGAGAAACATTTTCAGTTCCCAACAGAATGAGTATTGCTATCCTTTTCAGTCATTTCTATATCCATGGCTGTCTGTGTGTTACAATCTTTGTAATGGATAATATAGGATCATGATGGGCAAAAATGCAGTGTTATAATGAGGAAAAATAGCTTATTCAGAAATCTCTGTGTGAAGACACTGTCCTGTGTTACATATGAGGTCAGATTAGGAGTGTAGTGTACTCCAGGCTTTTTTTTCCTGTAGTTCAGTTAGATGAACTGCAGACAGTAATGACTTGTATCCTACATAGGACTGCAGAGAGAAATAAAAATAATAATAATAATAAATTAAAAAAAAGGGGGGGGGTTCCCCAATTCTAAACTAATGTCACCTATATCTTTAATGTAAAATTATTCTCTAATAATATGACTACTGATCTCAAATCACACACATATTGATTCACATTTGTCACAAACTTGGCATTTGTGACAAACTTGGCATTTCATGATCACCTAGTTCATTCTGAGTGATCTGTTGCTACTGAATGAAACAGCACCTATGATCATTACATTCTAAAAACATCACTGCAAGAAGCAATGTTTTTGCTAGGAAGGAGACATTGGCTTTTTCACTCATTTTTTAAAAATTCCAAACCCTGTTTCAGCTTTGCCTAGAGCTTCTGATTATAGATTATTTTTTTTTTCTATTCTGATGTAAGTTTTCCTGCAACTTCAAAAGTAGTCTTTGTTGTTGTTGTTGTTTTTCAATTTGCTTATCTTATCATTAATTTACATGTCACTCTGGCTTTTGTGTTTCTCTGCCATTCCCAAGATTAAAATGTTAACTAGAATGAATGTGTTTAATAACATTGCTGCAATCTAATAACCAATTGTAATAAATCTTCATCTGTTTTTTCTTTTTTCTTTTTTTTTTTTTAACATTTTGAAACTCCATCAAGAAATAATGCTAAAAGAATTAAATTCAAAATAAAGGAAATTAGACAATAGGGATAGTTTTTGTTGTTACTGTTATATTTATCTTTTGGTTGTTTGCTCTGGGATTATGTTATTTTTTTCTAGGTCTTTATCTTTGCCCTGTAGGCAAATAGCTTTATGAAAGTATTCAAAGTGGCCTTTTGACAGCTAAATGGGATAGAAGCAAAATTTCCATTTTATTCAAAGCCTCTTTCACAAACCATGCAATTTTCCTTATCCACCCAGTTTAAATTCAAGGCTTCTCTAGTGATATCACACTCAGTCAAATCTGACAGGTTATTTCTATTAAAGTTTGGGGTTGAATGGAGACTAACTAGAATGTCGATTCTATTGCTAATATTTCATTCCAGTGGCAGAATGCAGTAGCTTAGATGAATTTAAGATGATAAAATTTATAACATTGCTGGAATTGAAAAACTGTTTGTTGATATGGTTCAATTTGTTTAAATAAAATAATAGTCCTCCTGATGCCTTTAAGTGATATTTTCTCTGTAATTGCTTTTAATTATTTTTGCTGGCATGGCCTTAATAATTTGGCACTGTAATAATTTGTTATTTAAAGGATTTTGTTGTATCACTATATCCTGAACCATATAATAAATGATCAATGCCGTTAACTTACCGTTTCCTGTTATCTTACTAAAGGAAAACACACTTTAGCGTTTAAACTCATGGGGAAAATATTGTGTATTTAACAGCTCCCTAGCATCAACTGCATTTTAGAACTTGTTTTGTTTAGCTTAATGTAGTGGAAGCTCATTCATTGCTTTTTTGTTTCTTTCCCTTCAACTGATATTCTCTGGCAGGTTCAGCTTGTCACTAGAGGAGGGATGAGAAAATACAAATTATTGCAGGTCAATTGCAATTATTGAAGAAAGACAATAACATAAATGACAAGAGTACTTGTGGGACCCAATGAGTATTTCAATGGGAAGGAATGGGGTTATCCTCCAATAGAACATATATTTTCTGCAGTGAGAGTATAGCATGAAAATTTAAAAATGTAACATTATAAAATGACAAGCAGTAGGCAGACCTTTTTATCTATATGGTACTTAATTTCTCATGTATTGCTTAGGCTTACCATGCTGGCAGCTAGCCAATTAGAGCTTAAGTAGCTAACAATCTAACTTTATTTGAAAAATTTTCTATAATTTGCTATAAAAAATGTATAACATTTTTGAGGGCTGGATTGAAGTACTAGCCTGCAAAGGGCAAGTTAAAACTCTCACAAAACTAGTATCACATGTTAGGCTTTTCATAAACTCTTTAGAAAGCAGATGTCAGGTATAGGCTGAGATTGCACAGGACTGAAGCTTGAAAAATTAAGTCAGATTTCTTGACTGTTTCTGCATTAATCTCTGTCTATGGATCAATCATTTTTATCAATTTCCTAGCTGATGGACCCTTATTGAGTTCCATTCATCCAATTGTGTGACAAGTTTTGTAGTGTTAGTGCTATCATTTACACCAGTCTTTTGTCTCAGGAAATCTGAATGCTATTACAAAATTAGCAGAAAAAGAACAGCTTTTCAAAGCAAAGTACAAAAGATGTATCTATAATGATACAGTCACGGTGTGTACACATGAATTTGAACAGACAAATCGTGCATACTGACTACTCAGGTAAAACTGTATTTGTAAACAAGTTTCTTGTTTTCTGTATATTTTCACTCCAAGTCACTATTCCTGGATTTTGATCATTTAGTGAATGATGCATTGCAGTATGAGTTTTGGTACAGTATGGGTCTATTTCAATTCTCTTACCACTGACTCCTGCCCTTTTGGGCTGATTTATACAGTGTACTGCTAGAGAAGGAACTGCAAATGACAAAATGGAACAGACAACCTGGAACTTGTCTTCAGGGAATATTCCAGCATTTGAGCTTAATATTTGCTATTCATGGGTATTTTTCTCCAGCTATGCTCTGCTGCTCAAGTGTTCCCAGATAGAAAATGCATCACCATTTAAATGCAAGCAAGATGAAATATGACATCATCTCCCTACCTTATCAGGATACCTGATCATCTTCCAAATTCAAACAGATATTAATGGATTTCATTTCACCTGTTATTTAGTTATGATCTTAAACATGTTCTCAACCATAAAGTTAGGTCTATGAATGACTATCAAACTCTGAATGCAATGATTATCCCAGAAAATCTCTAAACTTCTGTTCACCAGATGGAGAGAAGGATAAGACATAGGGCTACATAGCCAGGGAAATAATTATACTACACTGCTCAGCTCAAGCATCACTAAGGCTCCCAAATGGGCCATGTGAGGGGTAGTGTGTTAGGCCAACAGTCCATCAGTACTCTTGATCTGAGAACTACCACTATTCTGTTCTCATTTACTTGCAGTTACCCAATTGCTCCTGAATTTTTTTTATGTTTTTATTTTTTAAAGGAGATTTACTTATTTATTTATAAAGAAAATCATCTCTATATCTAGTTTATTTGCTAGAGTCCAGATCAAACTATAGAAATACTGAAGTTATTTTCAGAGAATAATTTTGAACAACACTTGTGAAATGCACCAGTGTCTCTCAGGCAAGTTTGAGTCTGAAGTAGATGGGTTTTATGGTTTTCTCTTTAGCATCTACAGCAAAGAAGATGTGTATGCCTCTCTCTTGGCTTTTTCAAGACCAAATAGGCTTCTCCCTAGTGATATGAGGTGTCAGAAGCTGCTTCAAATAAGACTCAGCTGTCATCTCCTAGCAGGACTTTAGATGCCCTTCAGACATCCTTCAAGGCATCCATCTGTAACTACAACAGGACAGAGATCTTCTTGGTTTATATCTGCCTATATTCTGTATTAATGCAACTCTGGGTAACCACGATAAGATAAAGCACAGGACACATGGGGAAGGACACATACCTAAGATGTTTTAGTAACCTTCAGTATGTCAGCTACATCTTTATCCATTCATGTTTAGGTGTGGTGGATCCAGATTCTACATCAGTGAGTCCCCACAAACAAATTGCAAAAATGGCTGGTTTCAGACAGGCAATCCAATCAATTTCTCCTGTAGTGGAATTTTCTAACCTAATTTCATAGCCCTGGGAGCACAGCTATCTATCTAGGTGTATTGACTGGACTGGATGTACACAGGTCATTTAAAAGATAAAGGCCACATACATACCAGGCCTCTGGACCGCATTTATTAGCAGCAGCATCATGACTTTCAACATCGTCAGTGTCATCTGGACCAATGCTGGAGTAAATGAAATGTGTCAGAACAAAAGACTGTTGCCAAGAATATAGATGTACATTAGTGATACACAGGGAGGTTCAGTCACAAAGATAATAACCAGAATAGTCTTTGCAGGAGACTGCCCAGCCTGGTGATTTTATAGCACTTTTAGTCAAAGGGAGAATAAAAAGGAAATTGCTGACTTGAGTTTTGTGGAACAATATATAGAAGGAACAAGTTCTCAATAAAGGCATGTTTATTGTTATTTGATATTCACATTTCAGGAACATGCAAAATCCAAACAGAGGGTCTCCAGTGAGAACTATTGTACAAGTGTTCATTATTGTTACTTTTGTAAATCACTCTGGAAGACTAGTGACTTTCTTACAGTTGCCTGAAATCTGAATGTCTGACTGAATTGTCAGGGACTGAAGAGCTGCATGCAGGAAATGTATGGCCCAGTGCAAATTCCTTCTGATTACAAAGTTATTATACTGTCTTTGAGACCTGTATTAAATAGGTTTTAGCACAGCCAATGGTTGTATCATAGCATGGGTTTCTCTTCAGCTTTTGTCAGATTTGATGATGGCCAAAAAGAGATTTCAGTAAAACTGTATCAGTTGTCATGAGAAAACATTTTGGGAGACATTTTTGTCAACATTAATTCTGTCCACTCTGTTAAAAAAATAAATAAATGTATTCTTACCTTAAAAAATAAATAAATAAATCCCAAGATGTTATTTAAAAACTTTAAGATTTTGTGTATTCTCTTTCATGATCTTGTAGAGAAATAGGCCAGGTCTATCTTGCAGGTTGGTCACTACCCCTAAGCAAACACCAACTCATTTTGCTGTTTAAGCTGCACAGAAAAAAATCCTTAAGGAGCAGGTAACTTGGTCTTCCTGCACTAGGAAAATGTATTAGCCAGGTTTAATTTTTTTTTCTAGCTGAGTGCTACACTGATACAACACTTCCAGATCCATAGTCCCATGAAATTTTTTTCACCCTATAGCCTTCAGTTCACAGCAGAGATGCTTTATTGCTTTGAGGTCTCATTCTCCCAGACTACTCTGTGAATTTATATTTTCCATGATTCACCACCATTTTCTCTGTTGCTTGCTTACCATATGTACAATGGGAGGCCTGGCATACTGAACAACACAGAAGAAACAATCCAGGTTGGAAGCCCTGGCAATAAAGATGAAAGGAAAATGCAGCATACTCAAACTTTAACTTCCACAGAGTACTGTCGCAATTCTTTAAGACTGAGACTTTCAAGAAAACAGAGACTTCCAAGGGGAACATAAACAAATAAATAAGGTTTTAAACACTTAAAAAAAAATCCAGAGGAAACTTTCCAGCAAAACTTCCTTCACTTTGGAAAATATAATTCTATCCATTTATATATTCCAGGCATGGAGCACTGAAGAGAAGACCTCCCAGAGAGAATAAACACATACCAGTACAGAAAACCATGCCAAGAAGAATTTGATTTGTTATTGTTAGGCTTCTTCAGATCGCAGTTTTCACAGTACCCATTCAGATGCACCTTCTCGCTGAGAGCTTTCTTTAATGCATGCTTCAAAAAGCAGCTTTTAATGCACTTCTTGAAAATAAGATTCTTGCAGGACTTGGAAAAGCTTTTTCCTTGCCACTGAAGGGTTAGTGTTAGGTTCAGTTCTCATAGACAACCAAGACTCAAAGTCTCTTACGCTTCACCACAGTCACTGCGTGTCTGCTCCAACTGCATAACACATAAGGGGACTGGGCCTCATCTCAAATTCTTACTTGCAATGCTAGAAGACATTACCCACCCGGAGGTGAGCTGAGGGTAGAAGACATATTCTCCTGCTTTCATTGCACATTTTCTATGCTTTCAATAATATCCTTATGGAATGAGGAGATTGAGATTATGTGGAGTAAAATGTTGCACCAGAGAAAATTTAGATCAAAAAATAGCATTGGCAGTTTCCTTTGGTAGTCGTCTAATCGCTTCTCTTGTCCCAGGGCAGGATGGGCTAATCTTAAGACATTTCTGGCAAGGACAAATGGAGACTCCAGAGCCTTATGGATAAAACAACTCCCATGAGTCAGTCTCCTTTCTCTTAAATTTTTTTTTCCAGATATCTAAACCAAATCTTCCTTCTGAAATTTAAACTCAGTATGTTTCCTGAAGAAGAACTGTACAGAACAAATTATTACATTTTTGCTGGCAGCTGTTTCTTGCGTATTTGAAGACCCCTCTCACGTCTTCCCTTCTCCTAGATTAGATAGACCAATAGATCACAATTACATTTGCCCTTTCACAGTGTATTTCAGTGGTTACTGAAATCCAGGAGTCAACTACATAGTTTACAGGAGACTTGAATGGCAGCATAGCAGGATACAATACCCAGTGTTGTGTATGAATGAAGAGTGTGTAAACACTTATTTAACATCAGTATTTGCTTATGGTGCATTATGGCTTTTTCTAATTAATTGCTTTGTGAAGTGCTTGATTATGATAGCAGTGAATGTCTTACCTGTCTCTTCTTATCATTTGCTTAAAACTATTATTTTCAGCTGAAATATGTATGCATCTGAGAGCTCATTGAGATACGAGGTAGCAAACAGTAGATTCTCAATCCAAAAACTTGTTATCTGATTCTCATAGCTACTAAATAAGGCCTCTTAATACCTCCAGCAAATCAGATTATTCAGAAGTCAAATGAGAAAAAAGAAACAGCCTGAAGTATTTATTCATTTTCCCATTTTTAAGATCTTTCTTATATTTTCCCTCTTTGTGCCAAACTTTCAAGATGTAATTGGAAATGTTGGATACACTTCTTCAAAAATGTCCTCTGAACAAATTACCAAGTACTGTTCTGTGAAATTAATTGATCAGAAACAGGAGCCTTTCTTCAAAGGAAAGCAGGCAAGCTGATATTCAAGTATTTGGTCTTTTATAGGTTGTCACTCGTTTCCTCAGAACATTCTTGGAAACCAAATTATTTTATTTCTTGATTGTTTCCCAAGCAAGATTCTTTATGAGGCTTTCCTAATTTCACTGTCAATTTTAATGTAATGTTTTCATTCATTTCTTTGTAAAGTTTCACTTTAAAGACATTAACATTTGGGAGATGGCTTGATCTCTGCCAAATTCATTCCTGTATCTGCTGTTTTGTGAACCATTATTGCTTTAAGATTCTTTTTCATCAGTCATGTATGTATACCATCCTACATCTTTAAAATCTAAAGGTCAAAAGTGCAATGAAGAAATAAAACAAAAACAACAACAAAATACACACACAAAAAAACCCCAGCATATCTAAAAGGTCAATAAAGAAAAAATTATCTTGTCAAAAATGAAGTACATCATTCACACGTCATTTCCCGGTCTCCTTAGTCATGTAGCAACAAATTGTTCATGTGTGAGCTGCATTACAGACTATTTATCCATAAACACAGATGACAAGTTCAGTGGGAGTCTCAGAAAAGAGAGTTATCCTTATACACTGAGCCTGCGAGCTCTCTCATAGTGCACAGCAGCATGGTCAGAGCTGCTGGGAGTAAAAAACATGGGCACAAATAAGTTTAATAACTATTTACTGTTACTGGCCAGGGAGGGTAGTGAACATGACATTATAAAGCATCCTGAATCTTTATATCAATGATGCTTTTACTGAACCAGAATCAGAGAACAGAAGCCCTCAATCCTGTCTGTGTCTGATGTTTGAGGGTCTTCACAGCAGCAAAATTATGAGGCATCACCAAAAAATATTCTTGCTTGTACTTAGACCCAGAAGCAACAGCCAGAACATCCTGAATGAGTTTTGATTGTGGGAAATGATGAATACAGTGGGACTTGAGAAGAATGCCAGTTGTCTGTAAAAGGTTTACTGTAGGGCTAAAACAGACAATGGACTGCATAAGATCTTCAAAAGTGTTTTTTCATTTAGCATTTTCATTTCAGCATTTTCATTTACCATCTTTAGTGGACACTGTGTGGATATACCATCTATGTGGACATACCACAGATATACCATCTGTGAGGATATTTACCATCTTTAGTGGACACTGTGTGGATATAAGACAAATCTTCTCATGCCAAATCTTCAGGGAAACGGCTGTAATAGGAAGATGAATAGAGAAGCAGAGAGCTGAAGGTAGTTCCTGAAGGATCCATCTACAGAAAATCAGGGCAACACTTACTTTTGTAGGCTGTGAATCACTTACTTGAGGCATTGGTTCATAACCCTGAGACCAAATTGATGTTTGTTTCTAAAGACAGCACTCCTTGGATGATAAAGGAGTAGGAGTGCTCCAGGTGTCTCTGTCCACCACAAATGACAGACTATTGACTGGCTGATTTAAGCAGAATAAGCAGTAGTATATGAAACCAAAATAGTCTGTGCAAGGGCCATCATCCTTCTACTGCTGGTAATAAAAGAAAAAAAAATGCAGAGAAAGACTCACAGTCCTCTTATATAAAACAGCTACTATGATGGGATTTCTCCTCTCCTTACAACAGTTATACATGGCTTAAATAAGTAAGTGACTGCTACAGTTTTTGCCATTATTTTCCAGATTCCAATGAATAGTGAGGCTGAGTATGGAAGAATAATTAAATGCAGTAATAATCAGATTGATTAATACTGGGATCATGTCTGACATTTGTAATACAAACTGAAGGACAACCCATAACATGGATATGTGATGTCTGGTTATGACATTTCTTAAAGTGCATTCAGAGATTAAAATCAGTAGATAAATGTGAATCATTACACAGTTGTCTTGGTGTTTTCCCCTTTTGAGATCCTCTTCTGCAGTGACTTGAGAAATAATAGAATAATAGGAAGAGATGATGTTTGGAAGCTTTTATGAAAAGTTTATATTTTTTTTATTTATTTTTTTCTCTTGGCTGCTTCAACAGCTAACCAAAGAGCTTCTGAAAGGCAAACTAAAACCTTCTTATCTATTGAATTCAGAACAGTGCACACAGCCAAGGAATAGATTTCTCTGTACACTGTAAGGTGGACACATTGTCATCTTGCAACATTCAGCTCTGGGGACCAGCTGTTGGTAACCCAAGGCCTAATTTGGTTCAGCACAGCTGTGTGACCTTGGATGTTTCACAGAGAAAGTTGTTGTTAAGGTCTGAGAAAGTCCATGAACTCAAGTAGCGCAAGATAAGCAAAAGCACAGACAGAATTGTAATTGTTGAGATGGTGATAGAAGCTCAAGGATTCAAGAGGAAAACTATTGTCAAGAAAAACTGAATCTCCCAAAGGAAAAAATAAATAGGAGAAAGGAAAGAATCAGGTTTGGTTGTTTTCTCCCTAGAGATCAAACACAGGCAGTTAAATTAAACCATCTGATTTTTTATATCAGTTGTTTTCAAAGATTGTTAAAATAAGCATGAGGCTTTCCAGGAACTTCTAGATCTTCTTGAAATAGAAGATCCCCAGAACTCTGGTGTTTTCCATGAAAAGCAACTGGAAATATTATGACACATTGTAGTTCTGATAATAAAGATACAAGCAAGGAAAACTTTGAAGGGAAAGCAACATATATTATTAGCAGGTAATAATCAGTAATAGCACTTTATTATTACTCTGGCCAATTCTGTTTCTGATCTGAAGAAGGGTTTCTATGTTTGAAATCTTGTCTGTGTTCTTTTTCCACCCAGTTATGTCAACTGCTTTAATAAAATATATTACATTTGCCAACAAAATTTTGTTGTGATAATATAACCCTTTCACATCCTTTCCCATCTATTTGTATTCTGTGCTCAGGGTCAGGAGCAAAAGACAAGACCACACTGAGGAAGCAGCAGAAAAACTAGTGCCATCTAATTTTCTCATTAATTTATGTTGATTTTTTACTTTTAAAACAAAAGAAAAAGAAGTTCTGAAACAGCACAGCATTCCAGGTTTCATTACTCTAGGATTTAAGCTTGGGGATCTTTCAGTATTAAAATGGCTTCGTATGTCAAGAGACCTTTCTATTTTGTAAAAGCAGGTGTCTAAAAATCAAAACGTAGGTTACTTGTCTTTAAAAGCTTTTCACTTTATCCAAGATTCTTATGCATAAAAAAGTTTGATCCATCCAAACCCATTTTTTATATTTCTGCATTTATTTATCAGAACTGAAAAATCACTGAAAGATCAATTATTCCAACAGCTCAAATTCTACTCCATACGGGCAGGATGATACTTCTGTCTGAAACATTTCTTCTGTGTATGGGCCTGCCTCAGCTGATCCCCTCCCAAGAACATATCATGAGATATGCACCATTTACTTATGAAAGCACTTCATTGTTCTCATGCTGTCAGACAGCAGTTTTGTTACACCATACATTTTCTCCAGTAATTTGCTTCTTTCTGAATTGATGTGCAAATTCTCTTACAGAAGCCAAGAAATTCTGGACCATTATCAAAGTGTTAAGGATGTTAACATTATGCGCACCAGGTTAAGGGAATCTGTGCATATTTGGTCTGGTGCATATTTATACAGGTTTCTGAAAACTTGGGACAGAAGCATTGTTAAATAAGTGTCTACTTCAAAAAGAATATTTTATTATTTGCTCGGTAGGTTAAACAGGATACCTAGAGCTCCTCATGATAAATATTACACTTAGAAATTAAATTTTCATGTTTACAAGTGCATATAGTTAAGGTTCTAAATTAACTAATCTTCATTTGCATATATTTCAGTCCAAAGGGCATCATTAGAAGATAGTATCTCCAAGACAATAATGAGCTGTTTTTATTAACTATGCCCTAATGATTACAGCAAGCTTGTACTTCAAGAGTGGTGAGATAGTTACCTGGGTAAGACCAAAGAAATAATTATATATCATTGTCTATTTCCCCTTCCATGTAAGTCACTCAACTAGAAAGCTGTTTCCTGCTCCTGGGTTGATGTACTCAGGAAAATCTTGAAAAATATTTAATCGAACTTGGCTACAGTGTGGATAAAGGATCAGGATATGAAGTCTGATCTCTGGAGTCTATATCTCTGGAACTCCGGAATAATGCAAATAATGTATTATAGGAAGGAGGAGACTTTTTTCTGCCTTTACAGTTCTGAGCATGAACAGATACCCTAATCTGCTTTTTTACTGTTATTATTGTCAAATAAAATGATATGTTAAAAAAGTTACCAGGGAATTGACAGGATTTTTCCTAATGTTGCAATTGTCTATTTATTTTTCAAACACAATCTTTCAATGGATTTGTCATCACAGTGTAAGAACTTTTAAGTTTTAATTTAGAAAAATTGTTAATCAAAAGTGACTGGTCTTCCAGATTATTTGATTTATTTTCATATTTTCCATCCAAAAATAAAATGATTCTTTTTTTTTGCTGCTCTCAGGTGTTTCTGGTTTGTATTTGACGAACATATATTATTCCCCATAGTGCTAAGCAATTATCACTGCACATGAGAAAACAGATCTATAAAGGCCTTCAGTCAATCACATTGTTCATCTTTTGCCCACCATAGATCAAGTAGATCTTTATTATTCCAAATGAGTGTTTGTCCAGCCTGCTCTTTAAAGGCTTTAATGATGATAGAGCTCCTGCAGCCTCCCCAGGCAATCTATTCCAGTACCTAATTATCCTTACTGTTGGAAAGTGGATTTTTTTCTTTCTTTCTTTCTTTCTTTCTTTCTTTCTTTCTTTCTTTCTTTCTTTCTTTCTTTCTTTCTTTCTTTCTTTCTTTCTTTCTTTCTTTCTTTCTTTCTTTCTTTCTTTCTTTCCTTCCTTCCTTCCTTCCTTCCTTCCTTCCTTCCTTCCTTCCTTCCTTCCTTTCTTCCTTCCTTCCTTCCTTCCTTTCTTCCTTTCTTTCCTTTCATTTATTTATTTTTTTTTTAACGTCCAAGTTAAATTTCCCTTGCCACTATTAAAAAGGCCATTGCTTCTTGTACTATCCACAGTGGACATGAAGGAAAAACTATTTATTTCTGTTTTGCAACAACTTTTTATATTTGATGATCACTATCATGTTCCTTATCAGTTTGTTTTGTTTTGTTTTATTAAAGAATCCCAATGACTTCATAGTGTATTTATCAGACACATTTTCAGCCCTTTCTTACTGATCATACTTCCAGGGTCTTACAACATTTTCATTGCACTCTGGACATTTTGAAATGGTCCATTATCTTTTGTCTAAGTGCAGTGCTTAAACTTGGACACAACATTACAGTTAGTGTCTTAGCATTCACACAATAAATGTTGTCATTATTTGGACAGCTGTAAAAATAAATATTCTGAGTCTACAGAACTTTCTTTCTCAATTTAGAGCTAATCTGCGTTTATAGCAGATCCCACTGTGACAGTGTTTTGAAGCTGTAGAAAACAGGAATACTTCTCAGCCCTCTTTTATGCCAGCTCAGGATCTCCTTTACCAGTCTCACTTAAGCCATCCGGATGTCCACCCCATGTTCATCCAATTATGGATTCTGCTGGTTTAAGTAAGGACATTTTTGTTACAAATTGTTGGTCAAGCGCAGAGTCAGTTATTACGGCTTCAGACTTGAGAGGTAACTGAAGCCCAATTCACATAATTTTATTCTGTCACATATCATCTCTGCATGTTATCCGAAATTTGGATCAATCACTAACGTAGCCAAGTAAGTATGTTATTTTAAATAATATTCATTAACCTATGCCTATTCATTAACCTACAGCATCTCATCCAAGAGAGGCTGTCATGTACCATGAATGATCTGGGTTCCCAGGTTCAGCTGTATGAATCTTAAATTCCATCACACCTTCTGTGCAGATATTTTCACCTTCTACTTCACAGAATTGTAGAGTGTGGGCTGGAGAAGACCTTCGGAGTGCCTCTGGTCTAAGCTCTCCCTTGAAGGAGAACCGTCACCAGCCTGGTCTGATCAGTCATGCCTCTTTGCAGATATTCTTTTCTTCTGTGCTGATGTAAACACAGTGAGAGCCCTGATTCAATAATTTAATGAAACATATGGTTAATGCCATTCTGCAAACTTCAATAAAGCTGCTCATGTACTTAAATTCAAACTCATGAATAAAAAACTAGAAATTGAAAGCACAAAAAAGCTGAATTTATACCAAGGTTGAGCCTATACTGGGAGAATCACCTGCAGAGGAAAAACAAATTGTCCTTTGGGGAATACTGCAAAAATTGAAATAAGCCAGTTGACGTATTCTGTGATGAACTTCATTATTCTGTGTACAATCTTCCTAGAGGTTTTCTCACTTACTAAAATGCTTATACTGAGAAAAATCCAGTCCCCAGGTTCCTGGGTAGTCAGGTTACATGAAGGAAGGTTCCTGTTTCAAGTGTGAGCCACCAGTTTTGCTCCAAACATCAGACATTAGCTGAAGAACCTGAGCCCAGTCTCAAACCTGCCTTAACTTCAGTCCTCATCAAAGGCCTGTGAAGCCTACTGTGACAGACATTAATTGATCATTATAGGAAAGACTAGCCAAAGACTGGAGAAGTCACAGAGCTACATACGAATAATGTTAAGTGATGGTGGAGCAGGCTGGACCTTACTGTGGCTGAGTCTCCTGAGTCCTGGCAGACCCTGTACCTGCTCCCTGAGGACAGAACCTATAGTCATATAATTAATTCTGGTTCAAAACCCTGAACAGTAAGTAAATAGGTAAAAATAACAAGATGGTGGTTGGTTTGAAGAGTATATGCCCTCACTCATGATGTCCCTCTCTTCCTCACTATATTTTAGGCCCTAATCCAGTTTCAGGAATCCTCCACGCAGGTGCACGTATGCACAAATCGCAGCACTTTCTTGCCAGGTTTAGGGTATTTCAACCTTCTAGTGTTTGGTGCTTTTCTCCTCTAACTCTCCTGCTCGCACCAAGACACCAAAGTATGAGAGACTTCCCAGAAATTGCTGGCCTCCCACAATCTCTGAGGAAGTTCACTGGGACAGAGCAGTATAGTCAATAAAAGCAGGTCTTGCTGCTGCTGTTTCAAAGCTGGGTACAGTTTTCAGATGCCATGAGGAGTTTGTGGATTTGTGCAGAGCTGGAGAATGTCAGGAGTTTGCCTAGCAAACCAGATATTATAAAAAATATATTCTTGTCTGGTATCTTTTATTATTTCTTTTTTTCCAATGAAGGTGTTTGAGCTTGATCCAAAACACGGAAAGAAAAACGACAATAAAGGGAATTAGATGGTCCATAAGTAAACAAAACTATAGATGTTAACATAATCCTAAAACAGTACTTGGCTTCATAACAAATAGTTGTCAACTAGGTAACTCAGAACTTTGTATGCCTCCTCTGAAGTATAAGTATAATTGTATAATACTCTGAAGTATAATTGGAATGTTACTCCCTAAGTTCCAGATAAGACAATAATTAAAGTACCTGTCTAGCACCAAATATGTGATGAAAAAAGATATGTATCTTTTTAAATACAGAGTAATTTTTCAATATTGAATGTAAACATTCTATTAGAAAAGTACCAGAAAGAGAATGTGGGGAACTTATTTAAATGGTTTGTATTTGCATTTCTTTTCTCCCATTAATCTTCAAGATTTTATATCAATAAATGCATTTGGTATGGTAAATTTCAGTTTTGCTCAAATATTGTTTTATTTCAGAAACAGTATTTGAACCAATTATAAATATTATATACGTACTTTATAAACAAAATATAATGATTCTGTAATTTCCATAAAGAATCCAGTTAATATATCAAGAAAATAATAACAAAACTTTGCAATTAAAAAAAATAAAAAAGAATTTTTAAAATTCAAAATTATGTCTACGTTTTTTTTTCTCCTCCTTTTATTGCCATCCTCAATTATCTGTAGCTTTGGCTGAGGACTATGAAAGTGTCCTCATGCTTAAAATAAATATTCATGCATATCTAACTGACTCATATGCTCCTTCAGAACAGCTTTATTCTTTACTCTTCCCCATCTGCTTCAGGGCTGAAAGGAACATGAAGGCTGAGTCCATACAATGTTTTATAAAACATGTTTTTTCTTTCTTTTGGCTTTGTCTTGTTCTGCATCTGATGTCAATTCTTTAATATAAAGACTCAGGGAAACGAACAAACAAACAAACACATAAAGACTCTGAAGAATTTTTCTTCAGTACATGACATTCTCAATAGTGCTATCCACTGCTGCTGACTTTTAAATTAAGAAATTATGCTTTCTTTTATTCAAATTGATTTGTTGTTGTTTTTTGTTTTTGTTTTTGCTTTGCTTTGTTTTGTTTCAGAAAGAGGGTGGATGTTCCTATGTAAAACCAGACAAAACAATTTCAATTGGTGAGGAATCATGATCCAAATGAACATGATATTGAAAAACGTCTCTAATGTAAACAGACTAAAATATATTTCCATTCCACTATGGCCTAATGCTGAAAAAGTGTACAAATGGAAGTAGAATGTATATAATATTTACAGAAATATCAGACTTCTGATACTCAATATATTGATCAGCAGTGATATTTTTTTAATGAAGTAAAGAATAGGAACAACTCCATCAGAGGTGTTCTGGAAAACATGTCAGGCAGTTTCCTTTCATGGCATTAATCCTAAATGGCCCACTGTCCATGTCAGAATGAATTGGAGTCTCAGCTACACTCCCTGGGTGCTTCTTTTGAATTTTAGAAATGACAAAGGTAAATGAAAAGCAGAGATCCTGTGGTGGGTCCACTGTGAATGTAAATCAGTACAGCCCTACTGAAATAGTGAGCTGTCTTGATTTACAGCTGGGAAGACAGTATCAACAAATTATATGTATAGCAAAATAAGTGAAAAGAAAATCAGGGAAAAGAAGATAATTTGTTCTTAAAGACAAAAATATGTTAATTATAAATATTTAAGTCTGACAGCTAAGATTTATGGAAGCCCTTCTGGGATTTGCATGGCAAACTGTGATTCAGAAAATAGCTGTTTTCCATCACCCTCTTCTTCTTAACTGCCTAGAAGTCTGGAGTGCCAATTACCCTTATCATTACCTCATGAAGGGCTGGATAAAACACTCCATCATTCACTGATCATGCGTAGTGCACGGTCTGTAGACACCACTTAGAACACTCACTCACTTATGAGGATAAACTTGGTGTGGCTCATAGGAAAAAAATAATAATAAAAATCTACTGCATAAAAGCTAAATAAACAAATGTCATTTCACACACTTAATCTAGTGCCAAGGTAATAACTCTGTGGAATCCACTGGCAAGTAAGTGTTTAGACTTAATATCCGCTTCAGTGTCAGAAAAAAAGTTTTTTTATTTACCACATTTTCATTTCTTTTCAGTAGATTTTCAGCTAAGAAACCAACTATTGATTTACATTTCAACTGTGCTTTGTAAATTAGATCCAACCATGTTTTACCTAAATGATAAAAATGAATTTAGAAGAAACATAAGTAATAAAAGAGTATCAAATCCCAGGAACAGGATAATACATTTTAAGTCACCATTACTATTGAACTGGGGGGCTGGGGGTTGTTGGGGGAAGAAGGGTCAGAATTTTGATATTTTCTTACAATTCAAAAAGTTCTCTCTGTTGCCTCTCCTTAGTTTATACAGGCTGTCAAGCTGGCTAAATAAATGATAAACTGAGTATCATATGTCCAGTCTAGTGTCACCTGCCTTGTTGGTACCACTGTCTCTGATCACCCACTTCTAAAATGGCCAAACAGTCTTCTGCCACTAACCATCTTTAATCAATTTATTTTTTTTTCCATAAAATAACACTTTTGGTTCGTTTGAAACAGGTGCAAGATTTAAAGGGCATTGGTCTTAAAGCTAATCTCAGGAATCCCCATGCCTGTCTGTAGTGTTGATGTTGGCAGGCCATGTTTCAGGATGGCAGCTTTGCACAGGAGGGTGCCATGTTGTGGGTAAGCATGATGACTTCTTCAGTTGAGTGAGAGGAAGATGCAGACTTGATTCAGACTTGTCTCTTTGCACACAATTTCATTAAAACAAACAAACAAAAAAAAAAACACACCACAAAACCAAAGATTGTTTCCATTCCAAGGCAGAATAAGAACAAATTTAAAGTTTGTCACGAAGTGGACCTGTCAGAAACTTGCCAGCTCTGCTCCTCACAGCCTTTTGCTGTATGTGAGCTGAAATGACTCCTTAGTGAAAAGGTGGATCTTGCTGTTTCTGTCAAGGATGTCAAATTTAGGCAATACCCACACTGTCTTAAAAGATAAGGATTAAAAACCAAACCAAACCAAACCATACAAACAAACAAAAAACAAAACAAAATAAAACAGCAGATAATTTCCTAACCTCTCACTGTTGCTGTAAAACAAAAGTGATGTTTTATTAAATTACTTTTCAAGCTGACTCTTTTAGAGTAGGTAATACACATTCTAGGATCTTCTTTCAGAAATTAAAACTTCTGAGAGGCTGTCAGAGGTCAGGAAACAGACATTGCTTTAGAAACTTAGGCATTAAAAAAGCACTTAATTGTCAATTGTACAAAAAGACAGTTCCTAAATGATCTTTAAAACCATGAAAAATGAAAATAATTCATAAAATAAATTAAAGATGCATGCCTTCAGCATTGTTTATTGTAAGGCTTAGACATATTTCACCTCTTACTTAGTCCCACATAAGTCTGTTCTCTAAATTTCGAACACAGACTTATAATATGGAAGAAAAGCTCTAAAAGGAACTTCACCTCACATAAACTGTGATTTTTTTAAAGCACTGTTCTATTTGAGAAGCATAAACACACACACGAATCACTTTTCTTCTGTATTTTAGCAACTAATGGCATCCCAAAATTTGCTGAAATCTCAACTGACTTTTATCAAGAACCAACATCAAAGATCAATTTTATCATCTTTTATATCTTCTAAAGTTTCTCAGAATTCAATCAGGTTGCAGTTTTTAGTGAAAACTGGAATTGCCTCTATCTTGCACTGAAATTGGGATGTTGGGAACAAACAGCAAGAACAAGTGCAGAGACTCACTGTTTCTAGCTGAGTTGCTGGTTTGAGAAGTGGGTTGTAATCACCCTGGTCTTGCGGTCTCATGGTAAGCAGAAGCTGCTTAGATAACAGCTACTTGAAACAGGGTCTTGGGTACTGAACAGAAATGTATTGGGAAGGAAGAACTTTTAATAACTTTAATGGGTTTAGATCAGGTCCCTTTGTTTGCCTTGCCTACAGCAGATAATATTTCCTGAGAATCATGGGGGGATTTGGTATGGGGTATTTTGGTATGGGGTTAGAGTAAATGTGAGTTTCTAGAATAGTTCTCATAACTAGTTTAAGAAGATTGCAAAGTAAATGCTAATTTGAAGTTTGTAATAATAATAATAATAAAAATCAATGTAAATAACGTGATTTTGCTAAATCTTTTAATTTAACTAGATTTGCAATCTGATAAATCAAAGAGAAATGTCTTTTCTGCTCTGCTTTTACTTGGCTGGAAGAGATACTATGATGACAGAAGAAGCCTTTTGGTAAGTATCTAGAAGAAAAGAGGACATAGACTTGAATCTGGCTACAGTTGACCGATTATTAAGATGCAACAGCATTTATTAAAGGCTGAGAATGCTCCAATAGGTCTCCCATACAGATTTGTTTCAATAAGTAAGTAAGTAAATAAATAAATTGAATTAGATTTTCATTAGGTGATTGATAAAAGGAGAAAATAGAGCTATATCTACAGCAATTCATATTGTTCTATGCTATGCAGGACCATATTGCCCAGTGAGGATAGCTTCAATGAGCAAAACCCTGTCCTTAGTCCTCGATTTGCCGTTAAGGCAAGTTTCTGCTTCTGCCACTCTCCTTATTCACCTTTCTAAAGAGTACACATGCTTAGACATGGTGCTTTTCTGTCATAACACACACTATGTAAGTCTCTGTCTTCACCTAGTCCTCTAAATATTACTGTACAACATTTAAGTCATTAATAGTGAGAGTAAACCTATGTTAAACAGCAGAGATGCAGACCTATGCAGGTAGAAGTGCTAGCAAGGCAATGTAGTCAGTAGGTTTACAAGGATGTCATGAAGCCTGGAGGGGACAGATGAAATTTTGTGGCATAAAATGGACTTGGCTTCCTGTCTATAATATGGTCCAGCCTAAGGACGGCTGAACATTAAACAAGCATAAAGGACAGACTGAGCACTTAATACAGAGCCTATTCTAGGAAAAAAAAAAAAAAAAGTATCATTTTATTCATTTCCCACTAGCCCACTCTTGTAAAAGGAGATAACACTTGTCTTGAACAGGGAATGGAATTTGCCTGCTGGTTTGTAGGTTATTTAATTGACCTCTGACTTTCAGGGATACATTCAGAAAGTTTACTTTTTAAATGGTATTTCTATAAAAGATATAAGAAATCACTCCAAGGGTATTTACAGTGACTGGTTATCTGGTGTTCATATTAATTGTGCTAGCATATTTTGCAGAATAGCCTCAAGTGTAACATTAGCTGAACTGTAAGACCCTTCCATATATAACAGTCTAGCTTAATATACTCCATCAATATATCCCCTGCTTTGTGCCTATTGCTCAGCTGAAAGAATGTGGACAATTTTATGCAGATGTCTCTTGGGCTGAGCCCTGTAGGTGCATTCACAATGTTTAAGGATGTGCTTTTATTTGTTGTATATCTGTACAGGCTTTATTGCAAATCTGTTCAGAGACAAGAAATAACCTTTCAGAGAAAAAAAAAAATCTCAAAATCAAACTATCCAAAATCTCATAGCAGAGCTCAAAACTTTTCATAATTCAGATTATATTCTTCAAATGTATACAGCCCTTTGTCATCTCATAGTATCATTTATCACAGAATCACAGAATGGTTGAGGTTGAAAAGGACATCTGAAGGCCATCTGGTCCAACCCTCCTGCACAAGTAGGGACACCCAGAGCAGGTTGGCCAGGACCATGTTGAGATGACTTTTGAAGATCTCTAAAGAGGGAGACTCCACAAACTCTCAGGGCAACCTGTGCCTGTGCTCCAACATCGACACACCTGATGTGAAGGATCCTGGCACTGGGTACCAGTGAAAATAGGATGTCTCTGTCTTCGTTGTATCCTTCCCTCGGGTATTTATGCACATTAATAGGGTCCTCCCTGAGCCTCCTCTTCTCTGTTTTTGTTACCTATCTCCATTGTTAATACTCCCAACCATAATTAAAACGTTAAACACGTCACATTGAACATCTCAATGGAAGCGATTAGAATGATTAAGCTAGAGCTGGGGTGAGAACAGGGGAACACAACTGTCTAAACAGAACCACAGAGCTTGACTACCTACCATGTGTTATACCTGTAGGCAGCATGGGTGAGCTGCAAATGGAGACTTTCCTAAGCAATCCCTTCCCTATCATTGCTGATATTGAGTGTCAGGTCTCATGACATACTTGACTACACTCTATTTTTCTTTATCCATCACCAGTTTAAAAACCTCTTGTTAAAGCTATCAAGTGGAAGATAGTTCAAGACACAGTAGACTCTATCAGGAGGCAGGTATTTTAACGAATCAGTCTGAAATCCATAGGATTTCAAAAACTCTTTTCATGTGGTGGCAGGCAGGCAGTTTTGTATTCATAAGGTGAACTCAGCTAACAAATTCTGTCCAGGAGGACAGTAAGTCACTAGGAATACCTAAAGCTCTGGCTTTTTTTTTTTTTTCCTGTTTGAAATTCTGAAGCCCACTGGTTCTTATATGGACACCTAATACTTGAAGACCAGCATGGGAAGTGAAGAAATACACTCTGTCCAGCTGGAAGCAGTACATATCCAAGCCCTATATATTCATCATTACAGTAACCTTGGTGGACATATCTTGTGTCTCTCTGTCTCACAGTGGAGGGGGATGAGGAAATGAATGGTCTCCTTCAAGAGCAGACACCCCCTCAAGTGGGTAGAGAGGTGCACTCCAGACACCTACCACACACCCTGCAAGTCCTACTGGTCTGTTCTCAGTGTCTTACCATCCAACTGACTGCTCTCCCAAGGTGCCTAGCTCTCCCAGGCTTGGCACGAGAGCCCAGACACAGGGTTGCCACCTTGGGTGCCATCATAGCAGCTCCAGCCATTGTCATTCAGTCTTTCAGCCTGGGCTCTGATGTCTTTGGGCCTTCCGGGATGAGATATTATTCTGCCAAACATGTTCTCAGTGCTAAAGTGTTTCCATCAACATTGCTAGCCGTGGATCAATCCCAGTGACAAAGATTAAAAGACCTTAGTATGTTAAGGCTCCTGTTGAATGATTACAGAAGACTGTCATGTTTGTTTCAGAGGGAATTCACGTAGTGATGACAGAATTAAATATGATGAATAGAGTGTTTGCAATCAACAGCTACTGCTATCAGGAAAAAGGGATCCTCCATCTTAATAGGAGGACACTGGTTTCCCAGCTTCTTATGTTCTTTCCCTAAGCATTCACTACAGGTCCTGTCAGAGTTACACTAGTACTTCTGATGGTACCTGGGTTTGACACTAGATAAAGTCATTTGCTGCATTTCTTACTAACAGGGAGTAGAGAACAGGACACAACTGACACCAAACATTCTCTGTTGCAATCTGTCACTTAAAAAAAATAAAAGCCACAGATCAAACAAGGAGGTATGAGTGTGGCAGGTCATTAATATTATCTACCATGCAGCAAATTGCTTGTCATGCTTCTTTTATACTCTTTTATGACTAAAGAGGACTGTTTGAAATGAGAGGCAATAAATATTTTTCACACAGCCTCATTTGTTAAGAAAGATGAATTCCTAAGTTTCCCAAAGAAACAAGAAAGACACAAAAATGTCTGATCATGGGAACTTCATGGACTTTGGCATGTAAATAATTGATGTAAGTAATATTATAAATCTTATAGATTTTATTTCTGTTTGGAATAGGATGACGTCATAATTGACAATAATCGTTATCATCAATATTGTTTTTCTCTATAGCAGAGAATAGCATATGTTTAATGGAGACTGGCTGGGAGGTAGTCATTAATATTTTTGCAACTCCAAAAGCATGAAATCATTATGAAAACATCAGTGAAATGTGCAACTCCATTTCATCCAAGATAATCAGTTTTCTTGGTGGAGGTGTTGCTATTTACATCATCAGTGACTTAAAATTGTACCTTAGGTATAGTCTTTTGATAGCTGAAAGCCAAGGAGCAAATCCTGAAAAAATGGAAGAGCAAGGGACATATTTCCAGTAGACTTATCATTCCCAAATCAGATCTGGATGAGCAGCTCTCCCAGAGCTGATAGCATTACATATACAGATTAGTAGTAAACTCTAGATTTCATGGAAAAACAGTCAAGGAAATCTAAACTGATTAAGAAGTCAGTGAAAACAGTCTGATACTCTGATTAATGTCTTTAATTTCAAACACCTTTCTGCTCTCATCTGGAAGCCTATTCTGGAACAACATCACATTTTTGTCACTGAGAAACTGAGAATCACATCTCACTTACTGTCTTAGGATATTTTCCACTTCTGAGTTGAGAATTCAGGGATGGCATTAGGAACACTCATGCTCATTTTTCTTTGGTAATTTTTGGTTTTCCTTGTCCTGCCTTTTTATTATTATTATTATTATTATTATTATTATTATTATTATTATTATTATTATTATTATTATTATTTTGATGGTGGTGAACCTTTTACTTATCACCTGCTTTTGCAGGAAAGATTTTAAGCTAGAGAGTCAAGCTTGGCTATTCTGCTGCTGAAAACTGATATGCAATGACAACACTGAAGGTATTCCACAATATACTAAATAACAAATAAAGGCAGAGAACTCAGAATACACTGAGAATGGATGAAATTATTGATGGATGAGATCATGATGATCATCGTGCTTACTGAAGTAAAAACAGAGCCAGTGTTATGAGAATGTGCTGAGTAGGTGAAAACATTCATGTTGCTTTTAACAAACAGTTCTGAGAATTTCTAGCTAATTAAAAAAAAAAAAAAAGTATCTAAAAGAGAAAAATGAGTTAAATATTAGAATCAATGAAAATGGGATTAAAATTTGCTGCATGGTAGTGTCCTGGGTGCTTGTGGTAGTCTTCTGTGATGTGAGAATGCTTTCAAAGACATCCTTAATGGAAAGTCCTAATACTCTGATCTAAGGAGGAATCATTTCCTTCCTCCTGTCCTTTTGAGACACACAAAGCTGGCTAGCCATCTCTCTAATAAGAAAATATACTGAAAACTAGAAGATAAATGGTGATCTTTCAACACCTGCTAACTCACAGGGAGAGGAGAATGTACCTCATTAGCTAACTCTTCAAATTTTTAATCCTTATTCTCAAAAAGTTTTAACCCTTTCCAAGTTACATATGTTTTACATGTAAGGCTAGCAAAGCTGAAATCATCATTGAGTTCAAAGGGAGCATCATCAATGTGAAAAATTGTAAAACATCCCAAAAGTAGTGTATCAGATTCTCTGCTGATGCAAACTGATTCTGTTTCATTGATTTCATTGTTGCTGTTCCAGTTTAGCACAAAGAAAAATAGATACAGAATGATGATATGTTAGTTAGCTTATAGTCCCCAAAGGATAGGTTTCTATCGATGCTATTGGAATTGGTGAGGAAGAACATCAATAATCTAATTCACAGAATTGAGATAAATGATATTCTGTGGTCCTAGTTCTACCTTACTGAACTTATATAAATAACAGCTCACTTCTTAGATATATATATATATATATATTCCACCAACATTCTGTTGGTGGAAACAATTATGTGTGATTTTGGTATGTGAGTTTCTAAGAGAGATGACAATGAAAGAAGTATGGATTCAAGACTAAATTACAGAAATCTGCTAAGAAAGTTTTAAGTTGTTAAGCCCTTTTATGCTCCCTTGACCTTACTGAATTACAGACCTAAAGCAAAATTCATACTTGCTTAGAGAACTCTTTTAAAAATGTATATTCTTTCACTGGATTATCACTCATATAGTACTTAAGTAACATATGAACATGATGTCCAGACTGAGCAAGGGGTGCTGGAGATTATGTCAGATTACCTCCAGCAGTCTCTTCCTTAGTAAATGATTCTGTGATTCTATGATTCTTAGTTTCCCAAAAAACTCATTATTATTAGACAACTCAGATGACTGTTATGCTATATTCCATTCAAAAACATGTATAGGAACTTCAGAAGGGTAAATACTTCAAAATCTAAATATTTAACATAAAAGTGCCAGTGAGGTACTCTTTACACTTTATACCAACTTCGCTATATGTTAATATATGAGCAGAAGATAAGAACCACAAGTGGCATTAAGCATGCCTTTTACTCAAAGTGACAATGTATGATGGAGCATATACTATTCTTATCCACTGAGAATAGTTACTTTCTGAGGCATGAACACAGTGGCAGGACAGTTCAGCATACCATTCACCCTGACATCTACTGAGGAGACATGATTTCATGATGGGGAGGGGAGGGGAGGGGAGGGGAGGAGCAGGGAGGGGAGGAAAAATCCAGCAGGAATTATATTACCATCAGCTCAGCTCACCACCGTACAGCATTCTAAATTGTTTAGAGTCAAGCTTTCTGTTTGGTAAAGGCATAAACTCGTCTTGATTTATCTCTGTGAAGCCAATTAAGTGTGCTGTTTTGGAGAAGGGTGGTGGGACATACCTATGAGTCTGTAGCTTGGAAAAGAGGACTCTAAGGTTTTACTGATCCCATTTATTTATTTATTTATTACAAAGAAAATTCTGTTAAAGTCAAGGGCAGAGCAAAAGAGGCTCTACACTGGGCTTTTCTATTTAAAGCTATAACTTTTGAAAAGGTCTCATTTCTACATCCAGTGGGGCTCTAGTAAATCATCATGGTCTGTCACCACCAAGACATCATTTGCCCTATATTTTTTTCCCATTTATCACGGAATACCATTGTCCAACTAATTATTCCAAGAAAATGCAGATAATCAGATCCTGAGGAAAAAATCCATTTCTGTATTCATCAATAGGAAAATCAGACTACTCTTTCTTCTGATTTACAGAATGATAGAGTAAAATACTAAAAAATTCACTTTCAATAAAAGTAAATATAAGAATAAACAAAACTTTAAAATTAACCAGGTGGACAAGCTAAGCCAAGATGATTTTGCTACCAACAAAAAGAGACCCTCTTTTTTGTGCCTTTGCCCTGCATCAAGACAAAAATATTCCTCTCCAGATAAAAGTTGTATATGCAATCCTGTTTCTTTTGGAATTTATTCTTTGGGTCATTGTTCCACATGCAGCAGGTCTATTAAGACAGCACAGAGTCATACAAGACAACATTTGCATCTTGTGCCAAGTAGACAAATCTCACTTTACGTGAACAAGAATTAAAACAAAAGGGCTGAACTTAAAATGGCAGCATAATCAAATAAATATCTTAACCTAGATTTACTGAGATAATCAGTTAGAGTTCTGATGTTCTCTCTTCCTCATTCATTTCATCTTCTATTCACTGCTCTGCCTTTCCCCTGGTAGATGATTTCATACTTCAGCATTAAACCCTTAGATTATGATGCTGACAGCTGCTTTCTGTCACTGATTCTATTATAATAAAGAAGTCAGGTTTCTGACCAGGGAGGATATCATAAGAACTTATAAAGGAAAGGAATAATTGATTGCTATAAAGGTAGCGGCCAGACCTTTAATAAACTTCACAGTATATTCAGGAATCTTCAGACATGAAAATTAAAGGCAATGAAAATGAGGATAGTTTTTATTTGGCAGGTGCTGATTTGGAACAAGAAATGTTGCAGAGCAGGATAACAGATTTTGACTCAATGAAAAGGGTAATTATAAAATACAAGAAAACAGACTGGGAATATCACTAAACAGAGGTCTTTAAAGGACAGGTAAAATATCTGTTTGGTTTAATTTTATTTCTTCCACTTATTAATTGTTCCGCTATTCTACCCACTCCCAAAGTTATATTTATAGCTTAATTCACCTTCAGTTTTTTGTTGCTGAAAAGCCAGATGCCTTGTCTAAATTGATCATCTAGTCTCTGTATAGTTTAAGCCACTTGGATGGGGTGTTTTTAGGCCATCCTAAAGATGGGATCCCACAAGAGTGGATTAGGTCACACTTTAAATGTACTTCTGTTTATTCTTTAACAAAACAGAGAACTGTTAGACTGCATGTCCTGTTCTTAGATGGTTAAATTTATGTCAGATGTATCCTATTCCTAATCCTTATTCATAAGCACTATCTTCTTTTCAATATGACATAATCTATTCCTCAGGTGGAAAGTCTCACAATCAGAAGTGCTAACCTTCCCAGATTTGGATTAGTTATCATTAAATATAGCTTTCAAATATCAAGTGGGTTTCTTGAATGGAAAGCAGCCATACTATACCTGACTTTGAAAAAAGGATCATCCTTGAATATGAAGCTAGTGTTTAATAAGAGTCATCATTATAAATCACTTTACAGATGCTGGTGAAAAGCCATTCATGAAACTGATAAACTACATGTACATTCTTCTGAACGTTTAAAACAGAAAAAAAAAATCCTGTTTTTTACTCACACAGACATTTAGAAGTGACAGCTTTCCCCTCCCTTCGCCATGAGTAACAGATGCAAAAATTTCTGGAAATCAAAACTGTCTTTAATTGTATTGGAAATGCACAAAGACTGTGTCTCCCATATAATCTGAAGATTGGAAATCATTTGCAGAAAGTTACATGTACAACTCTGAGAAATTCTAGATTTCTCTTTGGATAATTTACAGACAGAAAGAGGAGTGAAATTCATTACATAAATTAATATGTTAAGATTTCTATTTTCCTAAAGAAACTCAATTAAGTTCCTGGCTATGGAAAGCTCTTATGTATGATGACGCACGTTGCTACACAGCTTTCAAGGGGTTATTTATTAGCTGATTTTCTTTGGGGAGAGTTTGAAGAGAATAACTGACAGCCCTAGCTCGTGTGACCAACCCTAAGGGAGTACAGGCTTATTTCTGTTCCCTTTAGCGCATAGATGGCAAGTAAGCTGATGCCATAGATGGCATAAACTTTTAAACTTTCCACTTTTAAACTTTCCACAAAACAACTAATTTAATCAGAAGCATGGTATGTAAGTAAAGAAAAACATAAGCCCAGTCCCCACAACAGTGTGGCAGTACCAGGAGTGTACTATGCTCATGGGTTATTCTTTCTTTAGCTCTTGAGCCAGGTAGGTGCCTGCTGCCTTAAATGACCCTTCATCAAACTCCACTGTGTAATGTCCACTACTCCACACAGATTTCCAAGTCCTACACTCTTAATGAGTATTAGTCTTGGAAGGTAGGACCTCTGGGTCTGTGTTAAATTACACTGATTTCTTTTTTTTTTTTTTTTTTTTTGGGGGGTGGGGAGGGGCAAGGTTAACACTATAGACGCTCCAGATGAATTGTTCAAGAGCACACCAACTCATTTAACACTGCAAATGAGGCTTCTGGTAAAGAGACCACACATTTTTAAAGTGTGTTTATTTTTTTTGTTTGTTTTTTGTTTTTTTCCCACAGTGTACATGAAGCACTTCACGTTGAACTAGAGACATTGTCTACATTTTTTTCCAGAAAATTCAGATCAAGTGCATACTAACAGAAGAGATTAATGTTGTTTTTCCTATATGCTTTCTTTCTCCTACCACTAGTAGCTATCAGAATAAATAACAAACCAACAAAAGACCTGGAGAGTTAGGGGATGGTAAATAATGAGGTTACTATTATGTAAGCTATAAAAGGTTAAAAAAAAAAAAAAAAAAAGGCAAACACAAACACACACACACACAAGAAGATACTTTGCACAACTGAATCCTCCATGGAACATCACATTTCCACTGCAGATAAATCTTGCAAAGGTAAAAGACTGACAGGCTCTGGAGACAGAAGTCATTCACTGGAGTCTGAGGTCTCAGCAGAAGCTGTGCAAATTTATCCACGTTGCTTTGTCTTTATACTACCATCCAGAAGCAGAGAGCAAAGGAATAAAACTGTCTGCATAGACTAAAACAGGTCCAACTGCCAATGCAGGATAAATAGAAGAGATTTCATAGTGGGAATTGTGACTGTGAAGTGCTCTTAATGGCTGTTGGAAACAGGGCAGGGGGCATTTCCAATGCAGAAAATCCAGCACATTTTGAGTGAGATGGGCACAAGCAATCATTTATTCTGTCCAAGAGTAGTGGGTAGGAAGCTTTTGGAAGAGAACGTCCGTCTTCTCTGACTACAGAACTTGAGTAGCTTAAATTAAATACCTAATCTTTGGAAGGCTAGAAGTAGCTGGAATTAAATCAATGTGTCTATGCATCCATCCCTAAGACAGTATAGGTTACTGTTGATAGTGATGAGATCAAATGAGGAGGAAAAGGGCATGGTACTTCATTAAAAATGTTTCCATGATAGATTTCAGTTTACAGAAATCCAGTTCATTACATTTATGTTAAAGCTTGAGCTTTATGACAGTGCTACTGTGACTCCCCACAATGTCAATGGCATTTAAACTCTCCACTCTCATTGATCTGCCCAACAGTACCCTTCAAGCACACACAAAAAATGACTGAATCATTATCTTGCCATCAAAAGAAGTATTTCAATGACTTTCCTTCAGGCATGAGCTGCCATTTGTGAAAGGAGTTGTCAAAAGGCCAAGGCCAAATAGCACAATTTGTAAATAAAGCTGTCAATCAGTCCATGGGGTCACAAGAGAATTGCTGCAAACAATTTTTTCTCTTTCTGCTTAGTTGTGGCAGCAGTTGTTATCTTAAAGGATCCTCAAGACTCAGGCCAGGGACATGTGCCACCTATGAATCCAGGGAACCCAGTTTTCTCCTGTCTCCCTTTTTTCCTTTCACAAATTTAAACACCATTCCTGGCCCAACATCCTTTCTGGTTATGAAAAGTGCTGTCGCACACCTTCTGTATCTGTCACCCAGCTGCTGAAAAGAAAACAAGTCTCAAAGAGTATTATCTTCAGGGACAACTGAATTTCCCCAAATTTTCTCTCTCTTTGGCTTTACTAACTATGGAGGCTGGTGGGTTAAGTCCTAGCTGAAGGGTGTATTTTTTAAAGGCCTCCAAAGAGAGAAGGTTTTATTGTTACTTGTCCTCCAAATAACCCGTGAGAAAACATGCCAATGTGATTTTCTTTCCACTCAGTTATTGTTATTCTGCTTAAATTTCTTTTGAGATGTTACTTTAAGGTTCATCACAACAAGAATGTATGAGTAAGGGAAGCTGGGAACTGGAGAACATAAGCAAGACATAATCAATGAAGAATAAGAAGCACGTATAAACTGGTTCATTGAGGGGGAAAACAGCTAATTGCTTTATTCTTTCCTAAGCTGGTGTCTCCTGCCTTTACTTTAGACTAAACTGACCTCCGATTTTTCATATTTGTAGCTATTTATCAAAATGCTTCTCCATGATCAGGATACATACTGAACTCCCAGTGAGGTGTCCATCATCACTGATTGTGATGATGAGTAACTGGAACAGCTCATGAGTTTTGACATCCGAAATAATAACGTGAGATTTCCATTTCTGCAGTGGTGGGGCTGAGCTCTATATTTGACATCAATATTCCTAAGATTATTTTTTCTTAATGGCTGTCTGGGCATGTCTGAAGAACTTGAACCATCCTACAGGAAAGAAATGTTAGACACAGGAACTGAGGTGAAATTTACGTTCTTTAACCTAGACTAGTCCCTTAACCTGGACTTAGTTTCCCAGAATATGACTTTCAATTCAAAGCAGAGCCTTCATGGACAACGTTAAAGTGTTAAAAAACACAGTGGTTTGAGCTTCCCTCTGACCATATTAAGGTGGAAAGCACAGTCCTCTTGGTAAGAAGTAAACCCTGTGTTTCTCAGATTCCAGGAATCTTATACTTTGAGGTCTGGGATCTTTTCCTTCAAACAACAACATATTTGGAACTGTCATAGTTTTACAGTAGTTAAAATGTAAGACAACATGGAAAGACTGACAATTTTTGGAAACTGAAATTGTATTTTCTGCTTTCTTAGTAACAAAAATAAGATTATCAGTTGTTCTAAACTAGTACTGAGTCCTTGATTCATGATGATTTTGAACTAAATTGATAGCTTTATCTGATGCTGAAATCCAAGGTAACAAGACCAAAGATGTATCTCTTTGATTTGATCATTTTAAAGTCTATGTCTGTATTTTCTCTTAAGCTTGAAAGTTAACTTTGTTACCTGAGAGAAAGGTGAATAATCCATTAGAAATCCCATTTAGAGTGTGTACACTCTAAGTATAGAAGCAGGAGTGGAATTATCAAAAGTCTATATATAATAAATGGAAATTATTGCTACAGGCAAATTTTTATACAGCTAAGAGCACAGTATACATAATCCAGTTATAAATATAAATATTATTTTCTGCTTTATGGTTAAAAAAGTAATGTTGGTATCAATTTTGAAGCATCTTTCTTTTGCTCATAAAAAATATAGCATGTCTTCAGTAGGATTTAATAAATAATAAACAGACAGCAGTCTAGTGGATGGAGGTGATGAATAACCAAAAGGAAGAGACTAAATACAATATTTGTGTATAATTAAAACACTGAGCTACTGCTGGTTGATTTGATTAATGGCACCTTCTTAATTATAAAGTGTCTTCACTTATAATTTAAGACGGTGACAGAATGTCTTTTGCTCATCCAGCAGCATGAGACAGTGGAGAGACGAAGTATTTTATTATCTTTCTTGAATAAAGATGAGTTCTAATGTAAGGGAAGCACTGCAGTGCCAAAGTGCATGGGAGGTTAAGGGAGCTAGAGGTTAGGACTCACAACCAGCAGGTGGCACTCATTTTATTTAATTCCATTCTACGAACTAGAGCAACTTCCTTTATTTATTTATTTATTTGTTTGTTTATTTATTTATTTTAATTTTATTTTAAGATAGCAACTTTTGTTGAAGGAAAATAAAGTTTTGGAAGTAAATATTTAAATTTTTGTTCTCGTGGTGCTCTTTAAAGAGGGAGAAGAGAGAGAATTCCAATGTGCTTCAAAATTTCCAAAACTAAATTTTAATTACAAAGAACAAACAAACTGGACTACAAGTTTAAAAGGAAGCTAAAAATGGCACAGAACCTTATCTCAATTTAAATGAAGTGTTTCTAGTAAACCCACAAATAAATATAATTTCTGTTTTGCCAAAAATCACATCCTAAAGATTTATTTAAATTAATGCAAACCGTTTCCCTCCTCACCACCTTTTCAAACAAATGATCTATTGCAAAACAGTATCATTGCTTGAACTACAGAAATGTCACTTCTCAGTTTAGACTGGAAGCTCTCCACAGTTGCTCTCCATATCAATTTGTGCAGATAGCCTTAATCACAGGCAGGCTTTCCTTTAATGGAGGTGAAATTCATTTGTCCCACATCTCAAGTTCAGGCAGACCTGCCACAAGAGCAGCCCTCACCACCACATCTGTAGGGGGATAATTGCGATTCTGATTTCTATTCTAGAATACAACAACTAGACAAGGATTTTCATATGGTCATCAACAAGCAGCTACTTTCAGGTCAAAACCTACAGACATCTCTAGAATTACTTGTGCAACTATTCACAGTTTCTATAGAGTTCACCACTAAAACTGTGTGTCTTTTTTGCTTATACTCAGAAGTGCGTTAGCACATGGTTTGTACCATTAAATCTGTGAGGGTTATTTGCAGGGTATGCACAATTACAATCTAGTATGCTGAAAGGCAAGAAGAAGAGGGCATAACCTAGTTTTATGTTTCATGGTCCTGTGCTGGTTTCATGTTTCCTGGAAAGGGAGCAAGCTGGTAGCATGGCAGATACGGATATCACCCAGGAACAATGAGCAGAACCAATACAGACAACTCAGCTGCCAGCTACTCACACCACTTTCTACAGCATGCTGGCCTTTCTCTAAATTTAATAAAAGTATTAAATAGATCTAACTCTATTTACGAAAATTCTTGGTTAGAAAAAAGAAATAAGGAAAGATAAAAAATTTGAACTAAAATCTGCCTTAGGGTCTTGATAATACAATCACTTCCAATGTTAGAACAATGCTTTTGCCAAGCAAACTGGATGAATGAAATAACCTGTTCTACAGATAAGATATTGGCTAGTCTGTAATTTCTTCTGCCTGGATAAACTGATCGGTGCCTGTTTGGTGTAGTTCTAATACCAAATACCACTTCACAAAAGGAAACCATGAAATAAGATTCTTGAAATGCAGCCAAAAAGGTCTGGATTTTTATGGAGTGATCAAATTTACTCTGTCTGCCTCTGGTACAAAAATGACCTCTAATAAAACTGAGTTTATGTCCCAGCTGCATAGTTGTTGAGGATGCTATCATATTACCTTTTTCCCCCAACCTCTAGCTGCGTATGGATTGGATTAAGAATTGAGGAAGTCCCAGAGACTTAACCTTGCTATATTGGAAAGCATTTTCAAGAAATGTATGTGTAAGATTTAGAAGAAATGTACCCAGATGAAAGCTAGGTTCAAAGGTACGTGAGCTCTGAGGCTTGGACATTTGTACTTTTACATTTGTGTGTTATATTTGCACTGCAGTAAAGGAGAAACTAACACTCACCTCATTCAGTTACCTCCTGGCCTAGAAAGGCAATATGCAATACAGTAAATAATGCTGAAATAGACTGTAAAAAGCCAAGGCTGCGTTGAGCAATACAAAGCCAAGGAAAGCAAAGTGTCCACCATTCTTACCCTAACCAAACACTGGAGATGACAGTGAGTACTGTGGCCAAGCACCCAGAAATTTATATGTGGCGTGTCTAGGCATGTAAACTTTTTTTTCATTTATCCACAGCTGTGTATGCTCCTGCTTTCCCTTCTACATGAAATCCACTGAAAACACAGAGCAATAGCATCTGGACTGTTATAGTTCTCAGCAAGCTGAGAGACATTATTTACTGGAAATACACAAAGGTCTAGAATGAAATGAATAAGGTCATCATGAGTTTGTTGCTGATGTATAACACCCAGCTAAGCATGCACATAGCTGGGCAGTCCAGACATTCTCGTCATGGAGCGCATCAATGACTTCAGCTTAGTGATGGTGCAGTAGGACTCAGATTCATTAGATGTTGCAGTGTTCTTTAGCAAAGTCAGACTTGCTGGTCTGGGAAGTTAAGACTTTTCCTTAAAAAGAACATTGTCCCAAACTAGAAGTCAACAAGGACTCAGACTGGCTTGTCATGGAGTATAGGACCACTTGAAATTAACAATTCTTAACAGATATATTGGAGATCAATTGGAAATCTTTAACTTTCTACGGGAACCCAATAGCCTCCCTGATGCAAATGCTTATCAGGTAACCAACTAGAACAGGATCAATGGGCACTTAGAAAAGTCATTCGTTGTTTAGATCCTCCTTCCATTTTTATTTCAAGGTATGTGTGATGCATCAACAAAATGGAGATTCTCAGTCCTTTACTGCATGGGAACGTGCACATACATTTGGGGAAAAAGGTTTTTTTTCTTTTTCATTTGCTACCTTGTAATCTTATATTTTCAAGAACTGTTTTGACTGTTTATACTAATATTTAAGTATTCCATTTTATTCATATTTTGTTCTTTGTTTTTTCAGATATTTACAAAAAGCAAGAGGAAGACTGAGTAAGCTACTGAAGACAGAATGAACTATTAGATCACAGAAGTGGCCTAGGTTTGAAGTAGTGTGTGGAAATCACCTTCACTGTTATTGCTGCCCATCCCTTTTTGTACCTGACAGAGGACTGCACTATTTTGGTGCCCCTCTTAAGGAACTGAGTCATTTGTTTCTATCTTGCACAATGCTGAGATACCCAAGGTACCTCTGAAAGCTATTTCCTAGATGATTTGCCCCATATTACTCTGTGTAACCACCACTAAATTGCCCTGAGCAAGCTAGCTTGACTATCTTCTAACAACATTCCTAAATACAGAGTGCAAACTGTCACAGATACTCAGTCTTCATATTGCATGGCTTTTGGTAGAGCAGTGCCAAAACCCAGGCAGGGCTTTACTATGAGAGCATTAGAAAAGAGTTGTCATGGCAATTTTTATTTATTTTTTTATTTTATTTTGGTGGTAGTGTCACATGAACTACAATTATTGATTACTGAAGGTTTTGTAAACAAACCCACATATTGTCACTGTGGGTGGCATATTAATTATTAAGTAAATAAGAGAAAACAAATGTGTGCAAAGTATTGTTATTACAAGCTGTAGGAACCATTTATCACAGTGCCATATGAATTCAAACTGAACAGAAGTGATAATTGAATCCCTTAGTTAATATTATTCCTCTGGCAGAGGATCTCTGGGAAGCGTGATTGTTAATTGATTGCCTTGTATGATAAAAATGCAGAAATAAATCTCAGGAATATTTCACATATTTCAGTTTATGTGTCAATGACTTTACAGCAGGTATGGCTTTTGGTCCAGGTTAATAAAATAGAATACTGAGATTTAATTTTTTTATTCTTATGTTTTCATAAACATTTCAGTATATTTTTTATATTGTTCTAGACACTCTATCAATACACAAGACAAGATGCTCCCACAGTTGTCATCTCCCCTGATTTTTATTATGGGATTTGCAACCTAAAACAATTTTTATACAGATCATTTGTAGGAATTGTATTGATATCAGAGAACCTCAACTTTTATTAGAAAAAGAGAAAATTCATTCTATTCTTCATAGCTTTTTCTACCTATAAAATGTCAACCTGAAACATTTGGTAGCAAAGAAAGATAAGAGATGATGTTTTAGGATTTAAGAATGGTGAAGTCGAGTCATGATTGCCGAACACTTATGTCAATGTTCTTTTACTTTCCACTGTCATGATGCTATAAATGAAATATAAAAATCACAATGGAAATAGAGTAATAATGTCTCTCTATTTCTTCTAATAAATCAAGACTCAGACAAATTAAGTAATTTATCCAATGACTGACAGACAGTCTATATCACAGACCAGTTATAAGCACATCTTTGTCACAAGAGTGCCCTCCTTTTCAGATCATCATTACCCAGTGCTGAGAAATGTAAACTAATAAAGTTTGTCAGACAGGTTAGGAATCCAGCACCCAAAGAAAGGCTCAGACCAGATCCACTCAAACAGTATTGCCAACAGCAAAAAAAAACAAGTACAGAGATGTAATAGTTCCTGTTCAATAATTTAATCTCAGACTGTTTTGCCATTCGTGAAATAACATTTCATGATCACGTTCAAATGTAAAAAATTACCCAATAAAAGCAAACCGTATTAAAACTTTAAAAACTGAACTTGTATTTGCAGACATTAGAATGAGATTATCTTAATGTCTCAATGGCCCTCCATCAACTTAGATGATTACTGATATAGAAATCTTAATGAGTCAGCTAACATGGAATGACAAGCTGTCTACTTGACAATGTTTAAAAAGGTTCTATCTATTCTTCAGGCTCAGTGGGAGGATGGGATGTGTTTTATGGAGAAAAAAATGATATAAAGGAACTGTATCTAATCTTGTCTTAGTTGCCCTGTGCAGTTGCAAACACATTTTCAGGGTGCCTAACTACAATTCATCATAGTTTTTGAGAACAAACATTAAAGATGCTTTTTTCTTCAAAGGTGCAGGGATGAATATTAAAGAAAAATTGATTCCAGGAATCTTGTGAAGCTCAACATATCAGGAAACATGAATAATGTCATGGGACTTTTCAGAGAAATTCCACGTAATAAAGTAAAATAAGTTGGTTTTGGTTTTTTTTGTTTGTTTGTTTGTTTTTTCACTGTTTTAAGTAGTTCTTTATTCTTAAACCAAAGTGTAAACCACATTATTGGTGCTCTGTAGGGAAATAAATCTTCCCTGTCTCTGCATCCCTATCGGGAGTTATTTCAAAAGCTGCTATGGCATTTTCCTTCAGATTTCCATCTAATCCTTTGGACATAATGACATTTTGACCAATGTCATATCACCATCTTTCTCTGTTTCTAAGTAATTTTCTCTTGTAGTTCTGTGTTTTCATTACTAACCTCAGAGTGACTAACCCCCTCTCCAACAGATAAAATCTGAGCAGGTAGACAAGTGTCCACTCAAGGAGAAACTGTTCCCTCCACTCTTATTCATAATTCCTGGCACTGGATTACTACTCTTTCTGCCTCACTTTACCTGTTTCTTGTTCAAAATGCCATCACATCTTATCTCAGTAAGACTTTTCTACTAGAAATTATTCTTTCTCGGCTTCTCTTTAAGACCTCTTCTTGCTTTTTCAGAGACAAAAATAATAATAATAATAATAAAATCATTATTATTGACCAAGCCATCCCTTTTTCTCTTCGGACTTCTAGACTTTCTTCCTGCTTTAAAATCCTTCCTTTTTGAGTTACCTTAACTGATAGTTTATTTTGAATTGCCTTGACTCAAGAAAGCAGGTGTCTTAATTATTTTCTTGTCCCAGTTAACTTTCTCAGCTGAAAAAATATATATATTTCAGAGTTATTTCATACTTTTGAGATGCTTAGAAATTACAAGTATTCCGTAAAAAGAAAATGAAGATAATTCTCTAGATCATTAAAATTGCTTAAAAAGTCATTTATTGCATGTCTGTGAAATTTCTATAAAGTGGGTTCTGTAAATGTATTTATGTGCATAAATGTTTAAATGCTTTACTGGACTGCAGGCATAACATAGCAGATGCATTCCTGTGGCAAATTAGTCCTGAAGAGCCAATTACGATCTTAGAAAAATACAAACATCCATGTTTTCAGCAGAGTTCTCCTTACAGATAAACCAGTGAAAGGTTCAGCTGAGTGGGGAAAGATATATTATTTGGGTGAAAAACAAAAAATTCTAGGCTATCAACTTTTTTTTTTTTCTCAAAATAAATAAGTTGGAACTTTCTGTTGATTATTCTTTGAAAGTTTTGAATCTGGAACTCAGATCTGAGGCAAGAGAAGCAGGAGGTGCACTGAACAAAGGGAAAAGGTTTGAATAAACATAGACTGACACTTCAGAAGACCATTTGGAGAACATGGATTGCATTCCCCACCCCAAAGACCTTCATGGAATAAGAACAAACCATTCTAACAATGTTCTTTTTCTTTATGCCTGTCCAAAATCTGGCCAGAATTCTTTGAAAACAAACTCACTTCAAGATAAACTAAGTCTATTAAAGGGATCCAAAGTGGTCATCATTACACTTATTACAAAAGGTCAACCAAGTTTTACAACCTCCTATGTCAAATTTACCCTGTAGCAAACTTCAAATCTTTTTTAAGCTGATACAAAGAGAATGAATTACTGGCAATTTCCCAAAATGAAGTGAGAAATACTCACTTCTTCCATCATTTTAATACTTGTAGTTTATTGCTGGTGTAAATAGGTTTATAACCTTCCGGTATGAAGCACAGACATCTGCTCAGCTCAGCACTAAACATCTGGTTATTCCAACAAAGCATATAATTATATTTAATGGATGAGAAGTGTTTGATGGATTACATCCAAGTATCTGAATAAGACAGTTATGCATAAAGACTATTTGCATGGATTATCCTGACAGGATAACAAGACAGTGGAACATTATTTTGTCTGATAGTTATATTGATATCGATTGATGGTTAGCATTGCAGAGGCTGCGGACACTTATTTTGGTTGCAATCACAAATTCTCTTTTTTTTTTTTTTTCCTTCCCTTAGGCTAGACAGCCACAAAATGTAGAAATTTTGATTTGCTAGGCCATCAAGTCCAGCCTACTAACACTGTAAGATTCCTCTGTATTGTACTTTGACAGTGGGTCATGCCTTTCAAGCTTAATATTAAATGTTGAAAGAGAGAATTCCTCTAATACTTGCCCCCTAATCTATTGTCATCAGCTAAAATGTTCTGTCAGGAAAATTTCCTTATGCAGAAAAAATGGAAATTCACATTCCTAAAGGCTACTAGCAATCTATAGGGCCTGAGCTCAGAAACTAGAAATGACAGAAAAGGACAAGACTTTGAACTACACCAAAACCTCAGACATAAACTATTTCTGTTGTGGAAATATTAGCAGTGTGGTATAGGGAGTTTGTCTGGAAAACAGTCTGCTGTTCTGGCCACACGTATTCAAGTAAGATAAAATAAAACTGAGCGGTTATGGAAAACACTGATAGGCTGCCTGGAGAGCTTATCTTATCACATGTATACAAAAGAGTTTGTCCTTTTTGTTCTAAGACAATCTGGGAGATTATAGAACTGATCCCTATAAGTACATCACAGGAAGAAAATAAACCTCCAAGGAGAAAGAAGAGCTAAAGGAGCTACTAGAAATTAAATGACAATTTGGGACCATTAATAAATTGACATAAGCTTGCTTTGAATAAATTAAACTTGTAAATTAGTAGACATTTCCTACCCACTTGGTTAGTAACATTGTAGATTTGGCTTCCAAGAGTATCAGTGAGTAAAGTTCTAAGACAGATTCTAATAAACTTATTGAAGTAATCACATGATATTGCTCCCTATAGCAGCATAGACTGAGTTCAGACAACGTATTTTCCAGTTGTATGTCTGTGTTCCTGTGAAAGCAATAATGATTGGAACTGCATTACTACAGAATCACTATGGCACAACTATACCAACCACTGCCTGGTTCTTAACACTGTAGAGAACTAATGAGTAATTTAATGCAGGAATTTGGCAAACATCTGTTGAAAATAGAATGTCCCTCTTTGATAATATAATGCTTAACATATTACTTATTTTTGTACTGGCTATAAGTAGACTGTTTTCTAGAGGGTAGAATTACTGATATAATTTGCATTGTGAGATCAATTGTATAACTGACTTACTTACATGCTGAAAGGAATTTCTTAAAAACAAAAACAAGCTAAACAATCAAACAAAAATAAAAACAAATTAAACTCCTCCCAGCCTAATGTACGTTTTCTTTGTGATAGTCAGTTTTGTCAGTCACTCACTTGGTATAAGAAAGAAGAGTTTCTCAATAACTGATCTAAGAAAATATCAATGTTTTAATACTGATAAAGGTACATAGCCTACCTATACTCTGCACATAATCATATGCACTTTTATTTGAGCACCAGCTACCCAAATAGCCAGGCAACCTTCTTCTACCAGCTCTTGCATCTATGCATGTTTTAACTACCCATCTGTCCTTTCACTGTCTTTCTAATAACTTTGTGTGCCAAGACAGCACTGAAGGTAATGGTAACAAATTATACAAGAAAGCAAGCTGAATGGATTGCCTGTGCTACAGTCCTGTTGGAAATGAAAATGAAATTATCTCCACGGGTGATATTTTAGTAGCTGTTCAGTACAATAATCACACTCAGTGAAACTTCTATCAGAGGTATTTAGTCTTTTAAGGGTCCAACACGATTCTGTTGAAGTAAAAACATTCAACTGTCAAGTGACTTTTATTGAAGTAACCATATAAGGAGCAAGAACTGTCTTGGGAAATACCCATTGGAATCAGATGAAAATTTGGAATTTTATTCTGATTATGGCATGGCTTTTGGCAAGTGTTTTCAGCCTAGGTAATTCAGCAAATGTGTTATATCACTGCCTCCCCAGTCCCATTTTCATACAAGTTTACTATAATGTGAGGTTTGGCAGTTGCTAAAACCACATATGAATGCAGAAGGTCTAACACATTAGATCCAACAGACTAGACTAACACACATTAACAACATTTATTCACTGTTAATACAAGGTGTATAGAGGTAAAGATGGAGCCATCAGTCTCTTTACTAGGAGCACCACAGCAAAAAACATCTACCCTAAATTCTGAGTAGTGAATAGGAGTACAAATCTAACCTAATAACAAGATGTGCTGATGTGAAGATCCCTGCACTCTTCTGGTATTAGATACAGCAATGGAGATCAGAAGAAAATAGGGACCCTAGTGAATCACTACAGTAGAACATCCTCCAGAAGAAAAGAAAAAAAACATCTTAGGAGAAATTCTTCATCACTAGAATGAGCACTCACTGTAGAAAGGACATAAGAACAGTCATATTGATTCACCCCTATGCGACCCTAGCTAGAATCCATTAGTGAACTCAAGTGAACACCTCAGAAAGAATAAAAACAATGCAAGGATACATGATACTTTCTTCCCACCCAACCTGCAGATATTTTAGGGGATTTTCTAAGCCTATTCTGGAATGCCTACTTCCCCAAAGATTATCACTTCCCAGCTCTTCTTCAGTTTTGGACTCATAAATTTTTTGCATGTGCAGCATTCCTTGGTAATAGTGTTGAAGGAGAATAGTTGTTAAGTATAAGTTTAGAAAGAACAAGAGTCAAAAAGAAAATGGCATCAATTATAACTTCTGTTCAAGACTTTCAAGAACTATCCCAAAATATGACAATTTCCAGTATTGTTCCATCAGAGACATCTTTCATATGACACTAATTCTCCAACCCAGTGAAATAAAGTCTAAATATCAAATTTAAAAAAAAAAAAATACCGTTCTGTAGACACTGGTATGAGTTCAGGATACTGTGATATGTATTTCAGTAACAGTAAAGAGAATAGAATCTGAGAAATATAATGTGCTTTATTTGGTAAAGTGGAGGTCCTCTTGAGAGTAACTGACCCTTGCAATGCTCTACTAATGACTGAAGATTTCTAGTAACTAGGCTTTCTAAATTCAAGGGATGTTGTTGTTCTCAGTATCTTAAAAGGACTTAATTCCAGGCATTTCAAAGGTCTGTGTTATAGCGAAGGTCATACTACACAACGGGTCCTTCTACAGGCATGTAACTTTTTCAGATGCAACCCTTCTTGTATCTACTGAGAACACAGGAGCTCTTCTTTTTAAACAGAACAGGGTGTTGTTCAGTGGGACTGACCTGGCTTAGTGGATGTTAAAGACCCCTTGTTATAAAAGAAGAAATAATTGAAAACAGTTTCTTTTCAGCCAAATATTTCTCTGCTTCTGAATAAAATATATGGGTGTAAGGGAAGAGGAAAGAGTATCTGTGTCCCTCTGTGTGTAGGTCTAGGCTGTGAAAGGGTTTCTTTTCAGAAGTAAAAGTATAAGTAAAAAAAAAAAGTAAAAGTAAAAGATACTAGCTTTTGTCTACTGGAATGGGTAGATTTGTATTTACTTTTACAAACTCAGTAAAAGCTAGCAACAAACTGGGCTGTGATATTGTGTAGCACATGCCTTCACCAAGGCAGACCAAATGATCATGTTAACTGCAGGACTGGGTGTTTGGGTAAAGGCAACAACAATCCTCATTTCCCTTCAGAGGCAGAAAGAGCTTTCAGTATACTTCAGTTAAGTGTAAGAGAGCGCTGAACCATACATAACTACTGAGCTGAACACCCTGAGTACACAGAAGAGGTGTGCTCTTCTTCTCCTAAACTGGAAAGGGTATTCAAATTTTGCAAATGGATTTATCACAGTTGTCCAGCAAATTCAGTGCCCGGACGCACATCATGCCTTGCTTGACAGATCAAAAAACCAGCCTGATGTAATCCTTGATCCAGTTCTGCCTAAGAGATATGAGGCAGTGCATCTTATTGGTACACAAGGCAATTTAAGATCCAGGTGTCTTACACTTCATTTGCTCTTATAGCATGTTTTATGAAGTTCTGTCTGGAAAGCACCCCAGAGCTGACTGAACTGCTTGGCATTGGTGAAATTCTCACATTGCAAAAGCAGGTGGGATACGTGATGGTAGACATATGGCAGAAGAAAACAGAATTTATACTTTTGTGTTCACATTGCAGGTAGAACTGTTCTTAGGTCTGTGTTCATTTGCCCCAAGACAATAATCGAGCCTGTATCTGAACATGTAACTAAGGAAAATGTAACTAAGGATTCAGAAGCAAAGCCATATGTTCTGTGAAAGACCAATTCTTGAACACATCAGACAAAAACTTTGGAAACTCCCCTTTACTCTATTAATAAAACTAAAAAAAAAAAAATTAAATTAATTAAATTAAATGTCCTTACAGTCAGGGTCTGAATCAGTTTCTCTGTGAGACACAGATGTCCCATTCCTGAATCTCACACAGCTGCCACTTCTTTATCCATGTGAACTGATCTGCAGAAACACGCAGCGTTCCACACCAGTAACTGCACAGCTCCTTTCATCCCTCTGCTGTCTTCTAGCTTTTTTTAATTGAGACAGTATCTTCCAAAATCATTGGAGCAGCACAAGAAGAACCACATCTAAGCTGTGGAATCCTGAAATCAAGTTCAGAAGGATGGAATGCGTGTCTGTGTGTGTATGTAGGGGAGAACAGAAGACTCATGTTATAGAAAATGCAAAGATTTAAAAATGTAACAACCTATATGACCTGTTTGCCTAATTTGCCCACCTCTCCCAGTGCCTTAGCTCCAGTAACAAGCAGTTTTCCCATTATTATAAAACAAGACTACCCTAAGGAACGTCATTCTCTACAGAAACAGAATGAACTGAAGTTTGCTTCCTGCCTACATGTGTGGTAAAGCAAACATCCAGTCCTGTTGCAAAGGCTTTTTGCAGTAAGTGGATATGCGTTTGTATACGTGAAGTATACTGAGTGAATATTCAGCATTAATTTGCTACCTAAATAGAAATATTTAACGCTAACTGGTGGAGCCCACAGGTTGACTGCAAGCTAAAAGTGGTTGGGGGTTACCTTTGTCTCCCTGTGTGCCTTTACTGTTGAATTTCAGTAAATAAGTAGAAAATCAAACTATTTGTCCTGGTTCCAGTTAGGACAGAGTTAATTTTCCTCCTAGTAGCTGGTAGGGTGCTATGTTTTGGATTAGGATGAGAAGAGCGCTGATAACATGCTGATGTTTTAATTGTTGCAGAGCAGTGTTTACACCAGGCCAAGGACTTTTCAACTTCTCGCTCTGTCCTGCCAGCGAGCAGGCTGGGGGTGCAGCAGGAGCTGGGAGGGGACAGACCCAGGACAGCTGACCCAAACTGGCCAAAGGGGTATTCCATACCATCTGACGTCATGCTAAACAATATATAGGGGTGGCTGGCCGGGGTGGGGGGGCCGGCTGCTCGGGGATAGGCTGGGCATCGGTCAGCGGGTGGTGAGCAATTGCATTGTGCATCACTTGTTTCTTATACATTATTATTATTAATACTATTATCATTATCACTATTATTATTATTGTTATTATTATTTTCCTGTCTTAATAAACTGTCTTTATCTCAACTCACAGGCTTCACTTTCCCGTTTCTCTCCCCCATTCCAGAGAGGGAGGGGGGAGGGTGAGCGAACGGCTGTGTGGTGTTTAGCTGCCAGCCAGGTTAAACCACAACACTATTTCAGAACAAGAACTTATCTACAATAAGACTACAGCTGGAAGATCTGCTTTTGGTGGTCACAGGGTCTCCATTCCCAAAATCTAGAGAGAACGATGGAATAACTATGTCATCATCACTAAATTAATTCAATATTCTTCCCCAAACACTATTATCAGGACAATCAGGTGTATTTCCAGGTAATCAGAATGATCGGTTACCACCTTGAAAATCTCAAATGACAAGGACCAAGGGGGGACAGAGAAGCCTCAGATCCAGAGGCTCTAGAAGAGCACTTTGTGCGGGGGGAGATGCCTCATAAAAAACTGAAGCACGAAGCATGCAACATGCCCAGGAAAAAACAGTGTCTAGAAGAAACATGCCTGGGGAAGACAGAATTAGAGTTTAAAGAGGTAGAGGCTAAAGAATATGTCTTTGCCAAGGGGGATATAAACTATTCTGGTGTAAAGGAGAGGAGGTGCCTTTTCAGCTTAAAACTAGAACTTATCTGGACTTGACAGAGAAGTCAGTTTAAGAAATCACAACTATATATATATATATTTTTTTTCCCTAAGAGATCGCATACCCATGGGGAAAGACCCTTGGCTTTTCTTGTATCACCTTTACCCAAATTGTAGAAAGACTTAGAAAGAATAGAGGGTTGAAGCATAGACTTGAGCTCTGATCTGACTAGACTAGAAATTTCACGCCATTTGAGTCAAACAACAGCCTCTAGCAATACTATTGCACTGACAAGGCCAAAGAACTCTCTTTGCTGTGTGGTTTGATGTACTAACTTCAGTCTAATGCTGCCAAAATGCGATAGGGGATTTGAGCTAGGTCACATGCCACCAGCAGCCTGAGAAATGTGAGTTGACCCCATATTAGTTCACATAGACAAAAGGCAAAGTACATTAGGAGATGTAAACTGCTATTTTTTTTATCTTTCCAATAATACTATGCTAACATGGAGGATGCATGGCTGAGGATGAGGGTTTTGCTTGCTCTGAAAATTATTTATTTGAATTTTTCTGTTTCACTAAAGGAGAAAAAAAGATTTGCCTGTTTTATGGGAGAGTAAGAATTTAATTGTATTTGCAGAAAGCCAGAATCTTGGTTCTTGAATAAGAAAGGACAATTATTCTAAATATTTGCATATAAAACTGTAATAGGAAGCATATTCATGACAAGGGGGAAAAAGCTATCAGTGTACATTTACTATAGTCATGTGATTTTTTTCTAGAGCTAATATTTCACAATAATATACATGACTGACAGATGAAAAAGAACTGACAATATTTTGTTTCTTTTTCTACAAAAGAAAAAAAAAATGTGGACCCATTGGTTTAAATGTGGTTGCCCATTTATAGAACAATTTTTGATGAAAGTAGAGTTTCTGCTTCCTTTCATTAAGCCTGATTTTAAAATGAGCCTTTTGTAAATCACCCTTAAGGGTGATTTCCTTCAAATTAGAGAGACTACAGGTAGTGAATTCATTCATTGCTTACAGGTCTTATGAGTGCAGAGGAAACTTTTAGTTGCCTGGTTAGACTTTGCACGATTTTTTTGTTCTGTTTTTCCTTTTCCTGAACGCAAGGCTTTCATGATTTTTTTATTTTTTTTAAACTCAATATCACAATTTAGGTCCCTGAATAAGGGCAACTGAGCTGGATGCTTGATGCATGGCTTTGTATCCTCCTGCCTATGTGGGATGATGTGTTTCATCCCCTGGATTCCTCTGGGAACACATCCCAGCATAGGCAGAGAGGAAACCTGGCAGTGCAAGTCTAAATGATCAGGGGACCCAGACTACCTGCGCTGCAGTGTAAACTTAGCCATGGTAACTGCATAACTGCCCTTTAGATTACATTATGTGAGTCCCAGCACCACTGAAACATTGCCACATGGCTCCAGGTGAGAAGGCAGTGTCCATCCTCACCATTGTGAAACAGTCTAGTAACATGCATGAATATAAACATGCCATGACTTTATACTTCATAAAGGATACATGATTGGTTCTGTAAACTTTATGTCACTTAATACAGAGTCCAAATGTTCAGCTCTTGCCAGGAATGCTCTTTGCAAACAGCTCTCAAGCTTTCACATTGCGACTTTCTGAACTTCTGTTTCTCTTCATTTTTCTTTGAAACGAAATTTACATCACAGGCAGCAGTGGGAAGCTGAGAATTCACAGATCCCACAGATTTAATGTTAGTTTGCTTGGGAAAAGGATGGAGAAAAAAATTGCCTAAAAACTAAATAAGCACTTTCACATTAATAAATATTAATAGCAAAGCTTTGCACTTATAGAGCAGCTTCCATCTGGAGGTCTTGCCTGGCTTCATAAATATTAACAATCCAGTTCCATCAAAATCTGTCAGAATATTTCCACTGGGAGTCCTTGAAAATGGGTCTTGTTTTTTGTTGTTGGTTGGTGATTATTATTTTTTATGCCTTCTTCAACAGCAATCCTGTTCTTCCCTGGACCTTTTCAAGCACTGGAGCATACTCTCTCTAAACATGCTTCCATATGAACACCCCTCCTTGATTTGAGAACTTTGGTATCCTTGAATGGATTCTTTTTTCAAGAGATAGTGATGCCCTATGTTTGTTTTTCTCCTATTATACAAGCACCAAGGAATGGATGGTCAGGAAAACGTTATCATCAGAAACAGGCATATTTACCTCACCTGGAAATAAAGCAGGATTCAAAGCCCTTCTCTTATTTCATGAACCCTCTTACCTGTTAAGTATTTTCCTAATGTCAGCAGTCCCATATGTTATGGGAGGGCTCTGGACAGAAGCTGGACAGAAGCAGCATTAACATGAATATAAAGCACATCTTCATGGCAAGAGGGCTCAAAATGAGATGCTGGAAGGTGGGATAACAACATGAATGATATATTTATCAATATTGTAGATTTATTATTTTCATTATGAGTTTGCCCAATGGCAATAATTCTACAAAGAGTTTCTGTACCGCAGGATGGCTGGAAGACCCACAAACTCTTGGGCCCTTTCAAGGCCTCACTGGAGGCAGAGCTGCTGTTTCCCATGACAAAAGGTTACATTTGAATTGTGAAGTCAGCAGGAGTCTGGAGCTGCTAACTCACAAAGAAGCCAAATTTGGTCAGTTGAATAAAATTTTTTTTCCCGTTAGGATACTACTTTGTTTGCTCACGCGGCTTATTTGCTTGTTTTATTCTCACTTGGCTTTTTCTCCCTTCCTCAAATATTAATTCATTGAATAATTTCTCTCAGGGTATCCACAGTGCCAGTAGAAAGAATAGCATAACTCTGCGGGTAGGGAATTTTCTGCAATGTGGTTTTCCGTTGATGAAGAGTTTGCTTTGTTTAAGTTTCATGATGCACTCCCTGCTATAGACTGTGACACACTGCTGGATGCTTACTGTTTTGCAGAGTTTCCAATGGAAAGCATCAGATTTAAGAATACTTTAAAAAAAAGCCTTTTTGGGGTATTATTTTTTAACAACTCAGCCTTTTCATGTTTAATTTATTTTATAGAAAAATAAATATTTGAGGTTGGATGTGCACAGAAGACTATTTTCCCTTCTCCCACCTCCCTCATCTCTCAATGAACAAACACATGCTCAAGTAATGAGTTCATAAGATGACTTGACAGTTATTTTGGAAAAGAGGGGAATAGTGAAGAAAGTAATATGTTTTTTTTAAAAAAAGTCAAAAAAACATGACTCTAAGATTCAACTCTGATTTAAAATAACATGCAAAACAACATCGCGAAGTCTGATTCATCATACTTTCAAAACAGAAAAAAAAAGAAATTTAATAAGTCTTTTTAAAAAATCAATTCTGCTCTGCAAAAGCCAGAATACTAACACTGTAAGGAATACAAGCCTATAACACGTATCAGAAACCAATATCCTTGTTAATAGGGAGAGAGTGGGAGGTTCCTTTCAGGTGCCTTGTCCTTGGTGTTGTGTTATGGTTTTGTCCTGAATAAATGGTTTCATAAGTGAGCAGTTGAAGTAAATTGCCTTTAAATTACATTATGAATAAGTTGTAAATAACAGGATCTTCACAGTTTAGAAGAGAAATGTTATGTTCAGTTTTTTTCCTTCTTGTATCTGAAAGACCTGAATATGTTGTAGAACAACATATAACATAAAAGCTACAGCATATTTATTTGCTTAGAGAAGCTGCAGATCATTGACTCCGTAAAAAGTCAATCCATCCTCAACTGATACTCCAAAGAGTCCAGGTAGTGAAGTTATGTGGTAACTTTCTGCAGTACCTTCCAGGTAAATCTGAAGTTTGCTTTCAAAATCTAAGAATTTTACCATCAATCAACTTTCAAAATTGATTTCTTGTGCATAATGAAATAGTAGCTGAAGCTAAGCCACTTGTGGCTACCAAAACTATCAGCACACAACATACAAAGTGAGACTGAAGGATCTGTACTTATTTAGACTAGCAATAAGGACCTTAAGAGGTTTGCTGGTGGTGGCTACTGTCTGCTCTTACTATGACAGCCACCTTTTTTGAACCAGGGGAACAGCAGCACAAACACCCTGGGACCAGGAGCCAGTCACTAACATAAGTGTTGGGGATGTAGAGTCATGGGCAACATGACTCAACCAACTTGACCTACACATTCCCTCTGCTGGCTGAGACTGTCAACATTAATTCACACAAGAGAGCAGCCAGAGCAAGGAAGTCATAGCCCATAGACCAGCCATTAGCTGCCAGATACTAACCATGTTTAATTTCTACCTGACCTGTCTCATTTCCTAGATATGAAAGGGTTTGAACTTCACTGACTCTTCTGCAAGCTAGCCAAACCTGCCTTGCAATCCCACCTAGAAATATAAATTGCTTTAAAGAAAAACTTTTTTTCCTGACTGCTCAGGAATTGACCTCTGACAGTGATAACATGAGAGGAGAAACATTACATGAAAGTAAACAGCCTGCACCCTCTGAAATAGGAATTCACTGCTTGAAATTTCACCGTTAAAAATCAAACCACAAAACCCACTTGGTTTTTCTGTGAGCAGAGAAAGATAAATATTCTCCTCACCCTTCCCAGATGCCCTGGGGATTTTGTGGGGATTCCTCCACAATAGCCATATTTATTATTTTTTGGTGGGGAAAAGAAGAGAAAAAGCAGAGGAATATCATTCAGACTCCAGGACCTCTCCCTTAGTCCCCCACTGGGACGTTTATGCTCACGTTCCTCCCAGAGCTTCCTTTTCCTCCACCTCTGCAGGCTTCTGTAGCCACAGCCACCACCTTCTGCCTCAAAGTGAAGATCTTCAGCCCTTTTGCTGAAGCAGCATTAGTATCAGCTGCTGGGACTCGGGACACCCCTCCTGACTGGCAGGGGTGCTGTGGCCTTGATTACTTGTGACAGAAAACACCCCCAAGCAAAGGAAACAGTAAAAGAGAGGGATCCAGGATCAGGCTTTTGCTGGAATGTGTTTTCCTTCCTGTAAGGCAATCCCTTGAGATCAGGGCTCGTGGGTGTGCGACATATGGCATCCTCTTCCTGCACTGTGTTTATGCAGGGCTCACTGAGCCACATGGACATTTAAAATAGAATCTCCTCTCACAACATCCCCCCACCCCTACATAGTGCTTAGATGTGTAGCATGGGCTATCCAAAACTCTCTCAGGTAGGAGAGAGGCCAGGTTATCTTTCAGTTCTGGTCTTTCAGGTCCTGAGAGGTATCTTGTGCTGCAGTGCTGTGTCAGAGGGATGTACTTCTCCCAGCACACTTTTGATTCATGAGAGGACAGCCTTTATGAGGGAAGCTGAGAACTTAAGCCATCTCTCTTTCCCCGCTGGTGACCAGACCTCTTGTCCTTAATGCTGCTTTTACAGATATTCTTCTCCTGCACAAAACTGTCTTATCTTGCTCCCGTGAAGAACACTGTATGAGATGCATCTGGGAGCACTGGAGATGAATGCATGTTTATCTGAGCCAGCCACTTTCAGAATGCCCTAGCTTAGAGATAGGGGAAAGGATGCTAGACCTTTTGTTTTCTCCTGTGAAGAAAAAAATCCATGCTCTGGGAGCTGCTGAGAGACTTGAAATGAGAAATAAGGAGTCCTGAGGGGGGTGCAAAGAGTTCTCACAGAAATGAGGGTAAGAAAACAAATAGAAAGAAACAGGACTGGATGAAAAGGAAAGGGGTAAACACGTATGAAGACTGCACATCTTCTCATCCTGGCCCTGTTATTGGTTGGGGTCTGAGAGATGCACAGGGAAGAAATTGGGGCATTTTTGGCTGTCTATCTGGTTATCCAGGCACTGCTGTCTCCTTCCTCGTGCTCTTCCTGGAAATCAGGAGCAAGTGATTTCCTTCCTGCCTCGGGCATTGCAAAGCTCCTCTGGATAGAGTTCAAGAGGAAGAAGCCAGTGCAAGTGTTCGGGCTGCCAGGATACCACTTTGACCTTTGTGGTGCCCTCCTTTCCTTTCCCATGAAGATGATTTCAGCTGCTGTAGTTACTGTGTTTCTTTTGGGCTCCATGTATGTAGGCATCACTGTGATAGAAGTTAGGGCTGACAGTTCAAGTACAGAAAAAAGGGGCAATATTAATAATAACAGTAATAATATGAAAGATGTTATATGTTACAGAATGAGTCAGAAGAGAACAGGAGAGAAGGAAAGAGTAGGAAAGTATTCTGAGGTTCCAAGGCCTAAGACAGTCAAGCCTTTTCCCAGGAATTTTTTCTATCCTTCAGTATTGGTTGCATTGTGTTTTCCTTACAAACTTCTCACAAATCCAGAAGCCAGAGCTCCTACTGGCATGGAGAAATCCTTCAAAATAAATGCTAAAATAATTTATTTCACACCCCAGAGACATGCTTTCATTTTGAACAGTTTGGCAGTTTTCATTAGTTCCCAGTTTCATCCTCCAAATCCCAGCACAAGCTAACACAAGCTACAGTCTGGAACGAGAAACAGCCATTTCTAAATTAAAGCTTTAAAATTCTTCCTACAAGTAGTTAAAAAAATTTTTTTAATTGTTATTATTACTTAGTAGATATCCAGGGAATCTAATCTAATATGCCACCCTGCCTTGCAGTGTTGAAGTCCACTAAACCAAATTAATTAACCAAGTGGAATTAATTCCTTTGAGACTACCCAGTTGAGAACAGTGTTTTGTTGTTGTTGTTTTTAACCTTCAAAATGGCATCTGGGAGAAATGATTCCTTTTAAATATGTAAATGAAAAATTGATCATGCTGAAAATAATGTATTTTCTATCTTGAACTAAGATTATTTAGGCTTCCTCCTCATAATGCCATTTCATACTGCCATTTTTCCTATTATCTTTTTGTCTGTCTACCATTCCAGATATTGAGGTAGAATATAAGCTTTATTTCAGGCCCAAATTAAGGCAAGGCAGTAAGATATTTAGAACAGATGGAAAGGGCCTAAGCCACTGTTTCTTTCTCTCACTGTTTTATCACAGGTCATGTTTACTAAAGCAGTGATCACTCACTTGATCTCCCCTGAACTCTCCTCTAATACTTCACAAGTTTTCTGCAGAGGACTATAGGAAGATATACACAGTGGTTTATTTAAAGTCTTGTTTATCTAAAGCTCAGACAACTTTCTATATTTTAATCAGTGACATTACCATTTATATCTTTATTTTCTCATGACATCATGAACATAACACGGTTTGTTTGTCTATTATAACTCTCCAACTGGTTGAACAAATCACTTTATACTGCTACCTATTCCCCACCCTCTGTATGTGTACTTCATTTTTACTTTCTCACTCTGTCTCATTCTTCCTACTTCATATGTCATACCAGATTATTACCAACCATGTTTCCAACATACCACAGTTAGTTTGAATTCTTACCTTCTTCTCCAGTGTCCTTGCAAGTCCCTCTCTGGTTATCTTTTACAGTTTTCATACCCAATTTCTATTGCACCTGGAAAGTTGTTAATGAAAAAGTTAAGAGATTCAGGCTACAGCTCTGCAGAGTTACATACAAAATATTATTCAGTTTGAAGTCTGAATCACCAATAACTATTTTTTAAATGAGTTGGTACCCACTGGATATCAATTTCATCACATCAGTCTCCCTCCCTCAGTTTTCTTTTGCTGTTTCAGATAGTCACTGTGTATCCCTTCCCCACTAGCATCATCCCTTCACAACTGAGGACAAGACAACAGAATCAGGAAAAACACTGAGGTTTGACTGTTCAGTATTCCTCAATTCCTGCCCATAAGTCTGCCAGACCAAGTTTCTCCTGGTTCTTTACTTTGCTGCTAAACTGATAAAAAGTGCACAAAGTATCACTTTTTTTTTTTCCTGGGGCCTGGGAAAACACACCTTCCTATTAAAGACCGTAAATAACTTCCTAGTATTGTCCCACCAGTGATGAAACCACTCGTTTCCTTCTTCCTGGATGTACAAAAACGTTTCTCCAGCCATGCCAGATTGCCCATCTTGTTACTCACATATTATAGGGACATGCTACTTGGGATAAAACAAATCAAAACACAAACCTAAATCATACATTAATAAAACTGAGCAGAATAAAGAACCAAGGTCTATTGTCTATTCGTAGACACCTAATCTAGTAAAATCCCTTTTTTATTGTAATGTATCAATCACTGTGGCTTTATTGTGCTTAATATATTTTTAAATATATACTTGAGAATCATATCCAACATTTCAAGACTATGTTCAGACCGCCTACTACAGCATCTAATGTAGAATTAGTCTATATTGTTATATCTATTGCCAAGAACCAATAAGCAGTATAGACACAGATGGTGAAATTCATGCCACAGATGGTGAAATTCACATCCCCTAACTTGTAAAGTCTTCAGGGTTTCTATCCACATCTAAAGTAGGTAGTCTAGACTCCCTTTATGGAAAGTGGACAAAAATAGGAATTTCTTATTTGCAATTTCTCACTGTCTAAATTAAATGTTTAAAAAGGATTAGACAAATCATGGCCTGGAAACACCTATTTCTTTCCCTTAGTCGTAAAAGGGATCAATATGATCTGAATACTCATACATGTTACACATATTTAACTCTGGAAAAGCGGAATCTCAGCTTGGAGCTGACATCCCACACAACCCACAGACAGAAGCAAAAGTTTTGTCCAAGTTATTTGACCTGTCCTACCTTTCTTTGGTGACCTGATGGGAATCAATATGGGACAGCTGTGAAAAGACACAGGCCCTGGAGATGCTACCATTCCCCAGGAACGGAGGGCTACGTTAGGAGCTCAAGCTTCTTCCCCTTGTGCTAAATAGCAGAGAGGTGAGACCCTGACAAATAATGGGACTGTTCCCATTTTCAAAACTGGGTCATAGAAGCCAAAACATTAATTATAAGTTCATATGCCTAGCTCTTCTCTAAGAAGCAACCCTTTGATTTGCTAACTTAAATTGAAGTGATACGTTAACAGGAAAGTGAACACATTTATTAGGCAGGCATCTTTAAGAATGCAACACTTAAAAGAAGTCTGACTCCTGGCTTTGAAGGTGTTACACAGAACCTTTTGAAATGCAGAGCAATGGATGTGACTTACACAGATTTCAGTGGGATCTTTGATACATCACCATGCATAGGCAAGTGAAGAAAAACACCAGTGAAGGCAGGGGAAAGGACCAGGGATTTAGTTTGTAGAAATCCAAAGATACAGCATTTAAACATAGCAGGTACCCAGAAACCATTGCTGGTAAACACAACATGAGGATCTAGCATTTTTTATCCATGCTTTTTTCAGGTTTGATTCTGAAGTATTCCAATTAAAGGCAGCTGTTTGGAAAAGACATGATTTGGTCAGGATATACAGGACCAGACCCTCAGTTTGGAGGAGCTAAGTTTAAGCATATTAGTTGAAACAGTTAAAATATCAGATACTTACAAATGGTACTTTATATTTGGGTAACAAAAAGTTGATGAAGAGACAGACTTCCAAGGTTTCAGAAAGCATAGAGCAATACATCAGAGGAAAGGTAGTAAAGCAGACAAACAAACCCTCAATTAAGCAAAACCCTTCACTTTCTTTTAAAATAAATAAGCTTTACAATGGTGGAGGAAGCAAAGGAAGTGGTGAGAGTCTGAGCAAGCAATACCATACGTACATCCTACTCAATATTTTTGTGTTATTTATATAGAGAGAGAACCATCAACACCACCCAACACAAAGCCAGGACTCAATAACTACCAGACAGTGATAGATGAATGGACAGAGGAAGAACGGGCTTATGGTCTGAAATGGAGAAATGTTCCAAAAAGCTCAGGAGAATAAACATGTTGAACTCAGGAAGGAAACAGCTAGGTGATTTCACTACCGTTTCAGACACCTTAAGGGAAAGTGCAGCTCTTTAGAGTGACCCAGCTGGTTTCCCTCTGTGAATCCACTTGAATATTGCTCCTTCCTTTCACGGATCACCTCCAAAAAAAGCACTGGAAGCAAAGATTTTTTTTTTTTTGAAGTTTGTCTACTTCAACAGAAAAAAAACAATGAAATAGTCTCTGATTTCCGAGGACATCCTGAAAGCAGGCAGCAAGCACTCTGTATGCTTCAACAAATGGATAACACATTAGAGATAAATACAAAATAAGCTTCAGCACTCCATTTGTTTTGAGACATTTCCTTTGTGTATCTTTCTGACTGGATATTTAACATTGTTCCATATCAAGTGGCCACAGACTCTACTGTATTAAAGGGCACTGGGCAGAGACTTTGGCTTTTGTAAGTTTTATATGACTTCCTATTAACACAGTAGCTAAGCTACTACAGTCAAAAATATAACTGATTTACAGTCAACTAGGTGAGATATGAGCAGGCAGAATCCATGTCAGTATTCAGTAATTAGGGAGGCTGAACTCTATACTGCATGCTAAGAGATGCTGTCTGCTCTTCTACTCTCTAGACTATGACAACACAAGAAAGAACAGATCTCCAAGAACTGGAACCTGGTCCCACCATGAATGTTATTTATGTTGGAGCTACATTTCCTGAAAAATAAGAAAACTAGGTAGGTGACAGATCTGCATATGCAATTAATCTTCTGCTTGCATGACCTGTGTTACTCTGTTTATGCAAGAGTTACGTCCCAGATCACTATTGTATCAGCGAACTTCCCAGACAAAATGATGATTTTTTGCCATATCTACAGATATAGTCTTAACCTGAAGATTTTCAGTGATTTGGGGTGCTTTTACTCATTTTTGACTTCAGATATTTCTGCACAGACAGGAATTATATGAATATATAATTGCTTGATATAGAATTATCAATACCCAATATTTTTAAAACCATGAAAAATATTTATCACAGGAGAAAAAGGAAATGATGACATTTCAAAAAGCAAATTATGATGCAAGAATTTTCCAATACAGTTTTTATTGGTACTATTGGTGTTATTTAAGTAAATAAGTGATGTTTTAACTATATATGAAGAACTATAAAAGAATCTTCTACATTAAGGAAGAATAAAATATCTGTCCTAACCTTGACAAAATGACATCTCTTGTGATGGCATCCACCAGCAACTGTCTGGAGAGGTAATTCCAAGATTCATCCTTGTTATTGTTGTTTTGGAAGACTCCTTTCTGACAAAATACTCTCAATGATAATTCATCTGTATTGGTTTCTATCTTATCCATCGCTTTCCAAGAATATATTCCCCTTCTGGTGAATAACATACATACAACTCAGACTTTTGAAGCCTAATGGTAGATTTGAACCTGCACTACCGGAAAAAGTTTTCCAAGAAGGTTGCATTTGGTTCCAGAGCCTGCAACCCCATTCTGTGGCACATGGCATTGCTTTGATACAAGCTCATTCCAGAAACTTCACTAGAATTGCACATTGTATAATCCAGACTGAGTGAATTTAGTAACAGACACCCACAGCTTTCAAGACAGATGCCTCATAAGTAGCATCCAGACATCAAACTCAAAGACTGCTGAGGACTTCACAAACCGTAAAAGGAAGTAACATTAGTACATGGTTTTGTGGAGTCCAGTGCCAAAAATAAGAGCAGATACTAAAAGCCATAAGAGCAGATACTAAAAGCAAACTTCAAAAAGAAATAACAGCTGTTTTGAATAGTTGCTACATATAATAGTTGTGTCAGGCATGGGTGACTATAAAACTTCCTCACCCATTCTCCTCACTGTCATCTTCCTACATCCCCACTGATACCCAAGCTACTGTTGTAATTTAATTTTACTTTATTGCACTGCTTGTCCAGCGATTCTAATGAGATAAACGCTTCTGATAATGCTGAAAGTTGAGGTGACAGCAATTTGTAAAACAGACCAGACAGTATCAGTTGCACAAGTTATAAACAAAAGGAAGAAGGAAAAAGAAATGTATATTTTGCACTGTTTGTAATCAGCACAGAGATGAGGGATTGCAGTTCTCACTGCTAAGAGGTATTTGAGATAGCATGTAGTTGGCTTAGCTCATGAACATCCCATTCTGGGAAGCCAACAAAACCGGCTTTCTGATTACTTTTAAAATTGCTTTTGTGTTGCAGGTACTTGAACCTTGCTCAGCAGGATTCACCAGTTTGAACCTCTTCAGTGACCTTTCACAGGTACTTTAGAAAATGCCTACATTGTGCAAGGCTGTCATGAAAAGCTAGTTTATTTAGTAGCACTATGCCCAGAAGCAATACAGCTGTGGAAGTAAAGAGCTTTGCCAGGGCTGCTTTCCGTTGTAGCAGAGCTCCACATAGTATTGGCACAGTTGCCCTGCTTCCTGACACCCTGAACAGAGACAGACAGACTACCTTCAGAGGTAGCTTGGTTTACTTTATTGCATCCCGTTCTGGATGAAACAGTCATCTCTGCTCTTCTTTTGCCTTTTTTTTTCCTCCTAAAACTGCGGAGAATCTCTCTCCCACTTTATTCTTCCTTGTTTCATCATAGTTCTGCAATATTACCTAATTTCTTATTGTTTCTAGAATACCTTTACTGTTGCCTTTAATCTTATCTTTTACTAAATCATATGATTAACTCCTACTTCTCAGTTTTACACACCAAACCATCCTTGACCTCTATGTCTACCATATGTTTTGTCAGCATAACTTTCCGTGCTAACAATGAGTCCTTTTGAGAGCATTTTGGGAAAGTAACAAGGAGGTTATTTTTGGGAGAGCACATTTTTGTCACATCAAGGAAGAAGAGGTTACATGACTAGGATAAGCACGTCATGATTTCCAGGGGACTCCAATCTGTTTAGTAGCTGTAACTGCAGGTGTGAGAGAGCTCATGGCATCACACTAATGTCCACAGCAGGATATCAGAGGAAGCCTGTAGTGAATGACTCCACAGCAAGAAACTTTGATGACTTGGGCTCATGCTGAGAAAAATAGTTGTGCTGAAGTCATGAAATAAAGTAGAAAACAATATACCCTCCTACTCAATTGTTCTCTCCAGGTAGAGAATCCTGGGTCAGGATCTCTTATTACCAACAGAGATCTATCATTTCACATCAGCAGAGAACCTGGCCCTCTCCTTAAGGGAGGGGGACATGTATTAAATTTTACACTTAATGCACGCTCAGTTCCATAAAGATAAATGTGAAGTTACACTATTCTTTCAAGATCACAGTACCAAGTGCAAATGTGATAGATTTATCCTACTTTTACAGTGGGATAACGGAAAACAGGACGCGCTTCAGTACTTGAGGCCCAAAAGTAACATATGGTAAAAGAACTACATTTCCAAACAAATTGTGGGGATTGTACAAACACAGGAAATAAAAACCTCCATAGGCAAGGAGAAAAGAGTTAAGACACACTGCCTGGGATTGTAATCTATTTTCTTCTCCTGGTAGAAGCTGTCCTGGACCTGATATACCAGCTGCTGCCTCTGATATATGTCTCTTACCTCCCCATATGCTTCATGTATATGCTTGCATATCACTCTGCAGTCAGCCAGCAGCTTTAAAATGTCACACTGATAGCTCGCCTGGTGACAATCTGCACCCTCTGTGCTCATGGTCTAAATTTATAGGTCGCAAGCCTACTTATATACACATAAAGGCAGAACCAAAGAGGTGGTTTACAGTGACTACTGGACCAGCAGCTATTTCTTGGGTACTGTTACAACAGCAAACTCTGAAATGAGCTAATATAGGTGGTTTCATCAGCCTGCGGCCTCTAGGAACAAAAAAGACATCATGATCATGTAGTCAGATACTCTGCACTTTACAGGTCATAGATTTTCATCGACTGATTCAGATATTAATATCTTCAAGACCACTCAGGCCACAGAATGATATTCAACTAATAACTTGTGTTTGACTCATAAATCTTCCAGTAAGGTGCCTGGAAGCTTTCAAGAAATAGGAAAAAAACATACTTTTTACTTATTTGAAAATTGCCTTTCCCCACCCCCCACCTGCATTGCTATGGAGTAGATCAACAACTCATTAAATTTTACTCCAAAACCTTCTTGAGTACATGGTTGGTTCCATCCCCACCCCACCCCCTCCCATGGAGATACTTGCAATTAATAATCATATTACCTCTCAATTTTTGGTACGCTAAACAGATATATTTCTGCAGCAAGACCTTGGCCTTGTTTGAACCATAAACCCATATATTTAAAGATATCTATCTCCCTTGTTATCGAAATGGAAAGGAAAACTCTGCAAAACGCTGAAAAAAAAAGTAGACTGTCTGTGATGTAAAGAAAAGTGAGTATATACTGCTCAGGAGGCAACCAGAAAACACACACAAAAAAGGAAAAAAAACTAGCTGGAGATAGAGAAGGTCAATGTAGATTGGTTTCCAAAATGTTTGGAAGACATTAGGGGTTAGCTTAAGTCACCACAATTCCTAGGAGAGGTGAGGTCAGCTATTGGTGGCTCATCTCAGACTTTAAAAAAAAAAATCTACAGCTGATGTTTTTGTTTTGGTTTGGCTTTTTTGGAAGAAGTGAAAACACCTTTAGTTTCAAGTAGTCATCTGGCCTTCCCAGGAAATTCTGACAATACAAGTAAAGGGGAAGAAAGATTGAGTGGTCCTAGGTGCTTCTCACCCTGTTAGTATGAAATCAGTGACTTCACTTGTTAGCAAAGAACTCTAATCATGGCTCTATGCCATAGTCCAAATGGAAAAGCTCTATGCAAACCAAGGGTTAATAAATAAAAATCAAGTGTTATCAATGCTTATCGGTGGAAAAGACATCAGTTAAGGTTAAAGTGTACATGCAGTGACTTCTAATTGTGCTTGAGTACATTTTACAAGGAGGGACAATGATGATATAATTTTTACACAGTTGTCCACAATTACTTGTCATTTTGTAAATGACAAGAGATTTTCAGGTTAAGATTTGAATTTCAGATCAACCTAATGCAGCTTCTAAATGGAGAAAAGCCCTTCAAATCTCAATATTATAGATACATTTCTCTTTGTAAATAATATCTGAAGTGTGGGTTGCTTTTAATTTTTTTCCCCGGTGATTTAAAACCTCAAAGTTTCCAGCCTTCTTTTTGTCAATATACTGTAGCTCTGCTTCTCTAAGGAAGCCAAATAATTTCAAGATCTCTGCCAGCAAACTATACAATTTTCTGATATCAGCTCACTAAGGGAGTATGGAGACTTGCTAGGAACATTCAGTATTTCTTCCTCTATTACAAGAAGTCCATGAATATAATTACTGAGTTTCCCTGTATACTTTCCAAAACTTGAAAGACACTGACCTGACACTGTTAAAAAGGGACTATGAACTTAAACAGTTTTGTATGTGTGCATGTGTTATCAATGTGTAGATATTATCTATGATCATTCAGTTGCTACTAAATTCACTAGTAAATCAACAATTACTTTCATGGACAACATAAAAACCTTAACTGATATAGTAATGACAAGGTTAGATTATTCATATGCATGCATAACTAATTTGTTACAAGATACAGCTAACTGGATGCAGTTGTTAACACACTCGGTGTCTAGGCTGGAGTAACAGCAGAGTAGTTGTGCCACACCACCAGTGATTTGGGAGAAGTTGGATGGGCAGATTAAGAGGCCAGCTCATACTGATCCTGGACTAGTATGAAAAGAAGTATACGTAACATAGAAGGAGAAGGACAATGTTATTTGTTGAAAGTGCTTCTGATTTTTTTTTCCCCCCAAATTAAACATTTTGAAAATCTCGGGGAGACAAAATTCCAGCTCAATTAACAGTGCAAGTCACAATGACCTTATGCATAGACAATACTGGGGTACTCTATTCAATGAGAACAGATACCTGGTATATCAGCGTAATTATTCAGGCTATTTATTCACACAACATGGTGCATATAATTAGTTATGCTTACTAAATAAGTATTTGACCATCTACTATTCCAAAGTGTCCTAGGAATTACACAGTAAAAGCAGGGAGTCTCTGCATTTGCTAAGTACAAGAGGAGCGGTCTCTGTGAGGAGCATGAAACGGTATCAGAAAACAAATAGCAAATTAAAATATTCCTAGAAATGCTACATTCTTTATGTTTGGGTCTCAGCAAAGAGCTTTTTCTTTTTTCCTAGGAGGGAGACAAAATTGTTGGACGTGATGTGGTTCATCACACCTAATTTTAGCCACTAAACGAGTCACCTTCAGGAAACCTCCATCTCTTTGACTCCAGATGGAATACAGAGCATTGGAATAGACCATGTTACCAATATTTCAGTGACTGAAGTTACATAAGATGAAGCTGACCCCTTATCTTTAAAAAGCTTCTTCAATAGACTGCCTCATTGTAGAGTCTGTATAATTAGGAAATTTAATTTGGCTGATGTAGGAGAGGAAGTGTCCATATATGAATATTTATAGGCAGTCTTCAATCATCAGCAAAGTCTTTAGGCATGCTTTCAACTTGGAAAAAGACCTGAGTATGTGCTTAAATTTAAGAAGTGCTTTGTGTTTTCTTTAATCAAAGTAGCCATAAGGACATTTTTCAGTGATTTCATAATCACTGAGTTTGAGCTCCCCTGGTGTTACACAGAATTTCTGCAGATCTCATTCAATGTTTGGGGTTAAAAAAAATAAAACATGAGATCCACTGATCCTAGAAATTTCTGAACTACAGTCTTTCCCAAAACTCTTTATCCAAACCAATTCCATTCCTGAATTCTACCTGACATATCTAGCTCTCCTTTTAGCCAGATTTTGTGTTAATTTATCTACTAAAGAAAATATGTTTAGATTATTCTGATATTTTTCCTGTAGTTATGTTTATTGTTCTGACTGGTAACTTCCTGGGCAGCTCTTTTATTTAATAAGGAAGAAAACTATTTCTTAATAAAGCATTGCAGATTTCACAATGAAGCATATATATATATAAATAGACTTCGCTGCAGCTCAGTACAAGAAAGGAGCTACGTATTCTCTTTCAGCATCTCTCCTTTTCTTTGCTATTTAATGCTTTCCATCTCCAGGACGAACAGGAACCATAAAAAGCAGATCTATGGGAATGCTGCAGCAACAATGGCTAAAATTTTCAAAGGCATTCATATATGCCATTTACACAAGTTTCAAGAAAGCCTATGACATTTTATCTAGAGTGAAACATTCTGACTCTGCACTAAAGCAAACCAACACTCATTGTATAACTTAGTCTGCAAAAGCATTCATTGTATGTCCCAGAGCCTGACCTGTTGCGAGTGGATCTGGTAAGCTCTTGTAGCTGGGCTTGCTGCCATTCCAGCATGTGCAGTTTGGGAGGTTTTTTGCTTTGTTTTGGTTTTTGCAGCTGTATATTCTTCTCCTGCTGAATGTTGAAAATCTTGAAGTAGAGCCAATCAGATACAGCTGAACTGCCTTTGCTGCAGTTTAAAAAAGAAATCTGCATGCAGTTTATTTCAATAGACCACTCTAAACTCTTACTCCTGTCAGAGCAGACAGTTATACTCATTTTTATATAAAAACTTAGTACAAAGAACAGGAACAACAGATTAGACGGTTTTAAGGCCATATCCTATTTTAACTGGATTCACTGGGGGTGGACCTCAAAGATAGTTACAACGAGTGCATTTACTGTACTTCAGGGAATTCTCTCTCTTCCACTCCTACTGTGGAAGTCTTGTAGGAAAAAAAAAAAAGGTATTGCTGATGACACAGGAACAACAATCAAGGGAGAAGAACATTTTACTACGAGTGAAGTACAAACTGTACATTGAGCAGGGGGTTGTGGAGCATTCTTAAAGTGCAAAGAATAAACAAGGCACCCAGTTGTGTCTCACTAACAGGAAGTGGGGAATCACATGGGTAATGTTTGGTTTTGGCTATTAAAGGTCTCTCTTGAGCTCTGTTTTTACAGTCTCTCATCCATTTAATTTTGCATCTTGAAAATAGTCATTTGAAAGCAGTAGGATGAACTGTTTGCAGGATGTTAGCAAATCCAGTCACATGACTGTCCTGGTAAGACATGTGTTTGTATGGCAGGGGCTAAAACCCCTATTTTTTTCCTTAGAGCACACCAGTGAGCAGATGAAAAAGTATTTCTACACTCTAGCAATAAGTTTACACCAGGATTTTAACCAGGGCTCCCAGAACCTTATGTCTATTGATTTACAAATTGTTCAGAGTAAGATTAAAATATTAAAAACAAAACCACACCACCACAGAAGTGAACTGATAGCTCCCAAACTTCACATTTGTGGTCCTATGGGATGCCTTGCCTGCAGAATACAGCAATCAAGTGCCACTTTGGGAATAGTCTGTGATAACCGATGGATTCACCAACACTGCACCCGGTGATCAGCAGAGAACGCAGCCTAAGCAAGCCTGAGAGGACCCAGATCTGTGCTGTTTTGTAAACCCTTTCTTCCTGCTGCAGTGCTGAGTTATTGGTGCCATCCTAATTAACTCAGTTAGGATTGCTGAGTACATCTCCTAGTTGTTTACTTAATCACTTAACAAAGAAAGCAACTTGACTAAGTCAGTAAAACCAAACATCTTCATAATTGCTCTATCAAGTTGCTGAATAAAAGAAAAGCATGTAAAAGTTTAAGATTGCTTTTAGTTAAAAACAATTAAAATCACATAAGCCATGAGAAAAATGAAGTTCAAGCCTTCCCTGGGCTAGGAATTTTGTAGAGTTATTTTTAAAGGAGTGACACTAGCAATGCTAGGCTACAGGGTCTCAGGGTCATCGTGCACGTCCTCATTGGGCTGTAGTTTCATTCAGCGTAACTATGCCTTTATCACATGCCAGCTTTGTACTCAGATAGTCTGTTGAAACACTAAACTCTATGCTGAAGTATCTCTGCTTTTAAAATTAATCCAAGGCTATGGAAAGCAGTCAGATAACAAAACTGAAGTCAGACTGTTGCAACACCAATATGATGAGGCTCAGGCTCTCTAGCACAACTAAAATAAAGTATACTCATAAAAATTAGCAGGACAGCATTATTTTGCAGGATAAGTACCTTTGAGTAGATTTAGCTGGTAATCCTGCACAGAGACTCTCAGCTGTCAATTCACCAGAGGCAGAAGGGAAGAGAAACAAGAGCTTTTTGACCTTGCATTTATACAAGAAAGAACTCTTAATTTAGTGTTTCCTCCAGAGAGGACAGTACAGGTAAGCTGAAAACCATAGAATTACAGAACAGCTTGGATTGGAAGGGACTTTAAAGATCATCCAGTTCCAACTGCCCTGCCATAGGCAGGGATGTCACCCACCTGATCTGCTTGTCCAGGGCCTCATCCAGCCTGGTCTTGAGTACTTCCCAGGATGGGGCATCCACAGCTTCTCTAACCTGTTCCAGTTCCTCACCACCCTCTGAGTGAAAAGTTTCCTCCTAAACTCTAATATAATCTCCCTTCTTTCATTTTAAAACCATTCTCCCTTGTCCTATCATTGTCTGCCTGAGCAAAAAGTCAGTCTCTGCCTTTTTTATAAGCCTCCTTTAAGTATTGATGAGCTGCAATAAGGTTACCTCAGAGTCTACTCTTCTTCAGGCAGAACATCCCCAGCTCTCTCAGCCTTTCTTTGTAGGAGAGGTGTTCCAGACCTCTGATCAACTTCTTAGACCTCCTCTGGACCCGCTCTCAACCTGCCAGCCACTCCTCTGTTGATATAGTCCAGGACACAGCTGGCCTTCTGGGCCACAAGCACACACTGGTGGCTCATGTTAAGCTTTTCATCCACCAGAACCCCCCAAGGTTCTCTGCAGGGCTGCTCTCAATGAGTTCTAATAAGTTCTCCACCCAGTCTGTGCTCATGACTGGGATTGCCTTGACTCAGGTGCAGCACCTTGCACTAAGACTTGTTGAACTTCATTAGATTCACATGGGCCCAGTTTTCAAATTTTCAAAAAGCAAGGAAAAAAAAAGAGAGAGAGAGGGAGGGAGAGAGAGAGAGCACAAATACCTCAGTGTTGTTATATTTCAGGAAATATCATCTGCCAGTCTGAATATGTCTGACTATGATTGGCTCTGTGTTTCTGTAACATGGGAGGCAGACCCAAGAATGGATTTAAAGCATATATGCTCATCCAACACCTTTGCTGAGATACCCCAGTAACTGTGTTGGTTAAAGCATTCACACTGTAATAAGAAACATTTCAACTTTGGATGTGTCCCATCCATGCCTGATCCATCCAGACTACAAAGAGTAGAAGAGAAGCTGAAACCCTTGATAAAGTACAAGACAGCTTAGCGCTTAGTTCACGTTACACAAAGACAATACAGGGGAAGGACAACCAACTTTTGAGAGGATTTTGATATGCACTTAACTAGTAGTGAAAGCGTAATTTAACACTTGGGTAACAAAACACACCAGTCTCCAGAAGTGTCAGGACTCTCAACTTCTAATTTCCAGCCTGTTTGGAGTTATGCAATTTTGGAGTCCTAGAAAGAAATAACTTATTGAAATTATGCTACAGATAATACAGTTCCAACTATGTAAACAGGAATTGTGGTTTTCAAACACCAGAGCCCCTAGCAATGATGATTTCCACTGTTTAATTCTGTGTTGTGTGAGGAAACCTTCCCTCTCTTTGTTTTAAAGTTCAGCATGATTAACTTTATTATATTTATTTTTTAGTTCTTTTGTTATGAGAAACCCGTGTACCAAAGTCTGTTCTCAGATTTCCTGAACTCAGCAAGAGCTGATATTATGATGTATCCCCAACGCATCCACCCAGTTTGTGTTTCTGCTGTTCTGAATGTGCAGTCAAACAGCATGTCAACATCCTGTTGATTTGTCTAGAGTACAAGCAGATGATATGATTTCCAGCAACACTGGGTATTAGATTGGAGAGGAGATGCCTTAAAGCCAATGCTGTCCTCCCTGATCTTTGGACATGACAATATTCTAGACAGTAACAGAGAATCGGTGACACTTTGTCCAATGAGCTCTTGACTGTTTTGCCTCCATGATACCATTAAACAAACTACTGTTCAAGGATAGCCAAGCACAGTGCTGTAGAGAAGACATAGAGACTCCTTATATATGCATTTCACCGAATGTGTGCTACACAGAGTGATGGCTTGTTTTGAGGATTTGTATTGTATAGACACCGGAGGTTACCCTGAGAAAACAGATACTTTACAGACACAGATGGGAAAGAACTTGCTCCAAATAAACTTACAGCCTAAGTGGGGGTACATTAAACACTAACAGGCATGCTACATCCTTTGACTGCAAAACAGTTGCAAGATGAGGCAAACCAGGAACCTGGCTGTGTTCCCGGGATAGGAATATAACCTAAAGGTTCAAGCAGAAGTCAGAGAGGTGAAAGAAAGATCTATGCCTGAGATAAAAAGAAGGAAGAAGAGATGATCTCTTATCTTTGGGTAAATCCTTTTTTTTTTTTTTTCATGCTTTACATGAAGGTCAAGAACTTGTTCGGTAACAATTACTGTTATGACTACAGAAAGAGAATCCTGTTCTGTGCCCCAAGGATTTCACAGGCTAATTGCACTTACAGTCGCTGGTAGCATAGGCACCATGTACAATGTGTGCTGTATTTGCACCATTGTCCATCCTGGGTAACAAATCTACTTTGATCCTTTTGCGTGGTAACAGAGGTTTCATTCTCTGTGATATAAAACCAGGCCTGAGTTGGCCCACACATGGTATGGGGAGTATGTGGCCAGTAATCCCCACCCTCTGAGCACAAAAATAAATGGGAAAAACTGGAAGAAAAAAAAAATGCCTGAGGTCAAGCAGGAGACCCTTTAATATGAGGTAACAAATAAATAGAATATTTTTCCTTCCAGGGATGGGAGGAAGGCAATTAGCAGAAAAAGGCAATTCAGAGGGTGTCCAGAGCCAAATGTATTCCTGAAGCACCTCTCATATGAAGTATCCCTCTGTCAGGATTCAGCCTAGCTCTTGCTTCACTGTAGCTATATCTCTCCTTGACCTGTGGAAAGTTTTCAGAGTTTGGGATCCATCCCGACCACCAACAGCCAGGTGTGTTTAACAGCCTGAAGCTTGTAGCAGAGGAGAAGACAAAGCCATGTTTGTCATGCTGGCCAGCTGGCCAAGTGACCGCAGCGTGTGGCCTGCTGGGACACAGCACTGCCTCATGCCAGTGCAGGCATGGGTCTGGGCATGGGCATGGGCATGGGGCACCTCCTGAACCCACAACTGGGACAGAACCACATCAGCCGCTGCTATAGCCTCTCCTCAAAGGTCCAAACACCCTCCCCAAGGCTGGGAGGCTGCAGTGGGTGGACAACGAAGGATACTTCTGGGAGCTTTCTGATCAGCCTCTTTCAATATTGTCATGATATTTGCAGGCTGAGATTGCAGTTTTTGTGTTGTGTTTTGTCACAAAAATCCAGGGAAGACATGGATTTCTAGTCCAATTTCCTAGTCAGGCATAACTTCCTGGATAGAGACATTTCTTCCAGCTTATTTATTTATTTTCCTTCAAGTGCAACATAAACCTTCCCTTCCTGTTGGGAACAACAGCTGCAACACGCGACATCACCTTGCCAAGCCTGAGCGACTGTAAAATACCATTTACCTTGAAGCAAGATAGTATCAAAGAGAACAACCATATGGGTCTGATTATGAATTCACTGCATAGCTCTAGTTAGGAGGAGGAAGAGAAGCTGCTGTATCACAGGGTCTCACTTCTGAGCTAACTCTCTTGGACCTGAAAGGACTGTCACATCTGAAAGCATTTCTGAGACAAAAAGGGAATTTTGTTTCCTTGCTTAGAAAAACACTCTGAGCTTTCAAAGGTTGGAGACATAAACGTATTCACCAGGGCAGGAAACAGATACTTCTTCTACAGGTTAATGGGAATATGGTGGCCCCAGAAGACGAAGTAATTGGCTGATGAAAGCCACATGACTGACACACACACTTCCCAGCATTCCTACATTATCCCGCAGATCTGGTAGATCCTGTATGAATGCCAAAGTGTTTAGATAAAAAAATGCTTTCAGCTACCCTTGTGTTACTTTCAACTTTTCGCCTTTCTTGGGAGGATGGGGTTGCTGGAAGCAACCTTTAAATGTTACAAGGGAATTCAGACAGGCTGGAAAATGATGATTAACCACATTTTTTGCCCCAGCCCCACCCCACTCCAGTCTTTTGCTCTGGGTTCCTTTGGTGCCTCCTGTCCCCTGAGGCCAGTTGATGGAGGGTCGGGGGAGGCAGACAGCACTGGGCTGCTCTTTGTTTCGTGCCCTGGTCCCATGCTCCTCCGGAAGTGTGCTGGGCTGTGTGGAGCTGTTGTGCTCACTTCCCTTTTCAACATCACATATTTCCTATTAACGACGAGTGGGAAAGGTCAGGGAGGGTCTCTTTAATGGCCTGCTTGAGGGCAAGCAACAGCCTTGCAAAATGGGTCCCAGGCTCTCTGATTTCCTGGGATTTCTAGTCTATTCAATAAGCAAAGAAAGAAATCTTAAGAAAAGCAAATAAATGAAGGCGAATGAAAATGAAAGGGGACTTTCCCATGTGGGCTTGGTTCTGGCAGAATCTTGTTCTGTAAAGTTGAGCATGTCTCTCCCCATGATTTTGGTGGTAGGCAAGTAGCCTTAACAAGAACCAAGACAGATAAAGGAAGCATTGCATAGGTGCATGGGGTTAAACAGTAGGAACTAACAGTACGTAGTTTATGGCAGCCTAGTTGTTTATGTGTATGCAGTTTTGAATAATCCATCACAGAGTGTCTAGGAAATGTTACTGTTACTAACATAACAAAGGCAACGGTACCTTCCATCCCTTGATTCAGCTACAGTGGCTGAGAGGTCTTCTCCACAGGAATTCTGAGACTTTTCATGGATCAGGACAATGAAAGTTTTAAATGTAATAAATTTGCATAATAACCCTTCTCATGCCTCAGGACAGAAAGACCCAATTTTACCTGCGTGCTTTGCGCTTCAAATACAGAAGTAACATGCCCATCTGTATTTCAATAAAGAAGCCAACTGGTGTAAATCGATGTTGTGAGTTGAAACCAGTGAAGCAATGTCAGGAGTTTTTGCTGTATTTTTTCCTCTTTGTTTTGTGCCTTGCTTTGCTGTGTCTATCACTAAATGTTCCGGAGCTCTCTACCACAAGCCCAGAGTGTGGAAAGTGCTGATCCAAGTTGTTTGCTGTATCTGTGCTCCCAAACAAGCTGTTATTTGGCATTGGCATGTAAATAAGTCAATTCTTTTCATCTTGTAGTTGTTAAATAAATACTATGAACCAAGTCCACAGCACTGAATTTTTGTAGAAGGTCACCGAGATGATTTCACAGAAATATCCTGCGACAGTTTGCAAAACAGGATGAGTCTCAGCCTGAATTTCATGACTCTGTTTTTTTCCACTTCTATTCCAATGGTTACTGTGTTTTTGCTGTCACAGACAGGCAGCTAATTCACACTGACTCTTGGAGACCAGGAAAATGAAAACTGCACCCACTCTTCATAGTATCTAAAACATTTGTGTTATGAATTACTTGTATTTTGGTAGGAGCTAGAAGTCCTAGCACATGTGAACTACTGTGTATGCACACTAACAATAACTGTGTACTGCTGACTGCAGTATAGAGTACAGATAGCCAAGCAGATAGCTGTACATGGCAGCAATATAAACAAGGCAGCTGGTAGCCTAGTCCAGGCTGAAGAACTTGCTGTGGAGTATGCGTAAATTATCCCACACAAACCAAAAAATATATCCTATTACTAAGGAATAACTGCCTGTTAATTAAAATACAAATACCAAAACTAAGAGGAAAGAAATGATATAATCTTTATTCCACGGATGACAAACTGAGGCAGAGATTAATCAGTTTGCTCAGGATTCCACAAGAAACCTGTGTCAGAGCCAGGACTGCAGTTACTCACACATCAGCCTGTGCCTCAGCCACAGGTTCTTCCTTGGGCTGAGCACATTTCAGGTTCATGCTATACACTGACATAACTACTCTGACCCAGTAAATGCCATTCTCAATTTACACTCGTTAACAGGACAGGATCAGACTGCGAGTGTAAGGATGCTGCTGGGCAACAAAAATTGAAAGCTCTGATTTTGATCTCACCTAGTGACAGCAAGCATTTTTGGAAGGGACTCACACAGCAGTGAGTTTTGCACTTAAATAATATCAACAGTCCTCAGTAGGGGCTTGAGAGGCAAATCTAATAGGTGCTTCTGGATTTGGCTAAGAATGAAAAGAGCGTTTTCTTTCCACCGGTTGCTGGCTAGTAAAAGCAAAGGGGTGGAATACATCCAACTTGCAAAACTTGAATACAGTTACTGCTATCTGCAAATGGGTGCCCCTCCCCGCTCATGTGAGCTACACAGGCAAAAGAGAATGACACATGTGCTGTTTCCTTTTCCAGTTGTAAAGGGGTCAGGAGCCAGGCAAGGAGAGCCTGAACAAGAGCTGCATTTTCCTGGGCTCTTCCAGCTGTTCTGTTCAATCCCGCCGTCGGTTCTGAGCAGGGAAGAGAGACTGTCAACACAAATAAGGCATTTTTCAAAGGCGTAAATTATGAGTTACCAAAACAATACGACATCTCAACCACGTGAGTACCCTTATCCCCCCTCCTTACAGTAAGAGTGGATTACCAGTCTGCCGTTTAAGGAAAAGATTCTCAAATGCATTTCATATGAAAGGGCGAAAAAAATAAGAAAAAGAAAATGAATGCCTGAGACTTATTTGGAAAGAAAAAAAGAAAAGAAAAAGTTGTGATGAAACTGTTTTCCTTTTTAATTCTTTGTGTGTGTGTGCGTGCATGTGTGTGAAGAACTGAAACGGGCTCTGCAAACTCTGCCTTGTGATTAGGACGGAGCAAAGTCAATAACGTTTCCATCTAAACCCTGGCTTAGGAAGGTTTCATTTAAATAATTTTCCCTCCCCACCCCGCCTTCAGGAATGAAAATAGAGAGCGTTTCAAAAGCTTACTGACGCTTTTCTAAGATATTAATGGTGCTGCCCAACTTCTGTTTAGAGTCTCAAGCTGTCTGTGTGTAATATGAGACGCAAGCCACAAACTGACAGTCTATATTTAAAGTCACAATGCGTTTCTGCTCCTGGAAATTTAGAAATGTGGGTTTAAGGACAAGCAAATTAGTTTCTCAGCAAGGGAGGGTACAGGAAGGCAAGTCCTCTTCTGGCGTAACTCTGCATATTTTAGTAAACTTGGAAAGAAATAGTTTGGCCTGAACATTCAAGTGAGCACGGACGCTTAACTGCAGCGTGGTAGCATTCCTTTGGGGATAGTATAAAAAAGAAAGTGGAAGGGAAGGAGATGGATTCTGGTCTGATAAACAGAAAAGTCAATAGAAAAAACTCAAAGTTTTTGGTGCTGCAATAACAGGATGTGACTCTCTATCTTTTTCACGGTTTTGGTATAATCTTTCCTGTTTTAATTCAAGGCAGTAATTTTGTAATATTTTTAATAAACAAACTGCCAATATCAGAATTGTTTATCATACCACGGTATCAGTAATGAAAGCAGAAAGTACAGAAAGGATTGCTGGGTGGTGCCAGCAATTCCAGATTTGTTGTGAGAATATTTGGTCTGTATGGAGGTTAACAGCAACAATGCTTCCCAAGCTTTGAATGGGGCAGGCTGATCCAGCAGAAATGGCACAGTGAGCAACATCTCTGGAATCCCAGCTAGAAATTTCTATTTACCCATTAGTCCTTTTTGCAAGTTCCAACCAACCTGAAAGATGACAAGCTAGCTTTATCTTATATTTTATTTTATTTTATTTTATTCAGCAGTTTAGGAGATTATAGCTTGTTAGCTATAGATTCTGTTTTAGATTGTTTTCTATTATTGACAGAAAAGTAATAAGATTAATTCAGGATTCTAAGAATTTGGGTTTGCAAAAGTTTGAGTAAACTACTGAGACTTGGTGCTCTCAAAATGTGTGCGAGAAGGTGGTAGTGACTCACTGAGGTGCATTTTGCTCATTGTGCAATATCAACAAGGGTCCAGACCCAACCTTGCATCTCTAGTAACAGGCTTGGCCAGGTGTCAAGTCCAGGACCAGTTCTACAGTCCTGAATCCATATGTATCACTCCTCTGACAGATTCAGCTTGTCAGAGGACCCCACAGAAGGCCATAAGGTGGATCTGGATGAGGTGTTAGTTCCTCTTTGGGGGGGTTCTATGCTTATAATGAAAAAAGGCTGATGCGTCAGGTTCTCTGATATTTTTCCAAAATCTAGGCAGGAATTCTCAGCTTGAACTGCTTTAAGAACATACGATTGCAACTAAAAAATAAGTGGTTTGCAGTGTAGCTAGAATAAGAATTCTGACTGAAATAAAGTGACTATCTATTCTTCACTTGTCCTCATAATTTGCCTTACTGATTCAGACAGGATGCTCCTATGTTTTATTTCAGTCTGTATCTCTTTGTTTTTGTTGTTATTGTTTTTTCTTGCTTTGTTTTGTATGTTCATTTGTTTTAATGATATGGATCAAATGCAGAGATAAAGAATAAAATTAATTTACAAGGAAGTCAGTACCATATTCCTGTATAATGCAAATCTGGTGCATTATTTTTATAATGGTTGAGGTTTTGGAGGGGTCAGGTTTGGGGAAAAGGGTCTTATTTATTAAGTTAAATTCCAGTAATTTTTTGCAAGCTACAAGATATCAAAAATTGGTGTATTGACAGGCACTGCAGAGCATGGGCAACAGATGTTTGCCAAGAAGGGAGAACGTTCGGGAAAACAAATCTTCATAAATATAGTGAAAATCTTCGAAATGGGTGTGAAAATGCATAAAGTATCAGCAACACCCTTTGACTATGCTGAACATATTAATTATTTCCTGTGTACTTGCAGGTGAGACCGCACAGCAGCTGCCTACTGATGTAAACTGAACAGGGTTAAGTTACCTAATTGCTCATGTTCTTTGCTTATCTCCTTGTATACACTTGCAGCTGATAAGGGATTTTTATTCATTCTATAAATACAGTATTATCCTGGCAATCCAGGTGGGAGCAGACTGCTGTTTCAGATTTAAAATGTTCACCTCTGCAAAGACAGCAAATGTATTCTGCCTCGCTATGGGGGTGCTGTACCACCTAATGTCAGGCAGTTCCCATGCCTGGCTCTGATATCCCATCCTGCTCTGTATACTCGGTGGAGAGGCAGGTGAGCCAGCAGTTCAGTCTGCTGATGTTAGACAGTGTGTAGTGTATTTATTCCATCATTCATGGTTAATGAACATTTGCATGTGGCTGGAATAAAACGGAATACCTAAGGAAAGAAGTCTGCTAACAAAAGCAAAAATGGAGTTGGGGTTTCAATTTCATTGGCTGGGATTCAATACAATATTGTGTTGTGAATATATCTTCAGTTTCTTTTTTCCTCTTTTTATTATTATTATTGTTATCATTATCATTATTAAAGGGACCCAGTTTCACTGCAGGGATGTGAACTTCCTGATTTTTAAATACATCTTTTTTTTTCTGTTAATATATTTGCTTCTTCCTACCTCTGCTCGGATGCACAGGCAATAGCTACCTGACATATTACAAAATAGGAGGAATTCCACAAGTTTGGGAATCTTAACTCAGACTGAAGCATTTGCCCTCTTCCTGTCTGACTGCACTGACCCAGTCTCAAGGCAGTGGGGCAGCTCAAATGAGGTGAGGAACTCATGCAAGTAAACGTCACCAGGTCGAAGGTTCAGTCTGAAGAGGCAGTGAGCTATGCAAAGCTATCTTTGGGGGTCAAAGGTGTTCATCCCCTCAGAGGAGGTGATCTGTACCTTTGAGGATTTAATCTGTACCAGGCATGCTGGGAATGTTTTATCTGGGGCCTCCTATACTCCATATACCAGCTTTCAGAGGAATTAGGGATTATGAGGAGCAGATCATGGAGGTTGCTGCTCAGGGGGAGCAAACCCTGCACTGCCCTGTGCCGGTTGCAGGAGGTCTTGGTCCCACCATGCACAGATTCTCCACCTGCCACAATGACAGCTAGAGCTTCTCCAAAAAGCGTCCAGTATGTGCGTGCTGTCCTCTCCAGAGAGGTTGAGAGTTTGGCAAAGGTGGCCCTCAACAAAGGTGAAATAACTTAAAACTGTGAATGGTGAGTCTGGTTCTGAGAGCAGTCTTGCCCCATAACTCATGATGCAGTACATCTAGGGGCTGTAAACTCGTCCTTTGATTATTCGCGAAGCAATACCAATACCTTCACACAGGGGCTGTGAAATGCCACAAATGATTCCTGTAGCCTTTTAACCATATTATTCACTGCCTTGAAAGTAGATTTGTTTTCATTGCCCTTAATCAACAGAAGTGCTTGTCTGTGAGAGTAAATAATAAAAAAATAAATAAAAGGAGAGACTATTGATTATGAAAATGTTGGTCTTCACTGGTAAACTTGTGAGCATTTATAAATGAGGAAATCTGTAGATTATAATAACCTCTCATTTTTAGCACAGAAGGCTCAAAATATGTCCCACAAGCATTTATGTAAATTGAATACCTCTGCTTACATATTTGTCTCCCACCACTGTGCATATGAATTGGAAAATTTGGCTTTATACCCTAGGGCTTCTGCTTGACACTCTCACTGCCTGAGATGTGTGTGAAAGTTTGTAAATTGGAAGTCTCAGAATTCACCTGAAATTTCAGTAATTAACAGCAGAACTGCTGGCAAATTGGCAAGCTGGGGGCAGAGGACAGATATCCATTGAAATAGAAACCGGCTTTTTTAAAATATGGATTTTTCAGCATTTCTGAGCACTGCTACTCCCTCCCACCCCCCTACCTCCACCCCCCCCCCAAAAAAAAAAAAAAGAGTGAGAGTGAAAGAAAAATAAAAAGAAAAAAGATTTACATAGTAGAAGATGTTAAAGATTCGGTTATGCCTGCTTATGTGGTTAAGCCTATTAGTAACACAGAACTGCACAATGTCTGCATCTCATTGCTGATACTGCTGCACCTTTCTTTCTAGGCTCCTGTGTAATATACCCCATATCTATCACTGTTCCAATGACTGAGTCCAATCAGCAAAGCCTTTTGTGAAACAGGCTTTTTGGACTGCATTCTCTAATGAAAGTCTGTTTGTGTGTCTGCTCTGCAGAGTGCCTGTCTCTATTGTTGGGGAGGGATTAGTATTCCTATAGCACAGAGAAATTCAAGAGGGATCTGATTGTTCTAGGTGCTGTACAAACACCCTTTCCTCAAAAGGCTGGTAGCCTACATGCAGCAGAAAGTTTATAGGTTGGAGAAAAATGACTGCTTTCCATTCCATGGGCAGCTTTTGGCTACGGAAAGTCACGTATAGCAGCCACGAGGTAGGAACAAGAATAGATTCCAGTAGATCCACTAGGGCAAGAGCTCTTTGATTCCTACTCTCTATAATTCTATAATTTTTTAATACATGCAATGCATGCTTGGGAAAAAAAAAAAAAAAAAAAGACACCACCACTGTAGCTTGAAAGTCATTTATTAGCTGGCTTCCTTGTTTCTCGCAGAAACATCAGAAAAACTTTTAAGCACAATGTTTGCCACTATTAGGATCTTTGCTTTGTGGTGGTGTTTTTTTCTTCTGTGGTGTTTTTTTTTTTCTTCACATCTGAGTTGTGATAAGAAATGCATGAAAAACTCAGAGAGAACTCAATGCTGTAGTGACAAGAATACTTGAACACCATAGCTGGGTAGGTAATTGGGCAGCACACAGACCATGTTTTACTTACTTCTGACTTAATTTTCTAAGTCAAATGAATTAGACAGTTACCACAGTTCATGAGAAATCCACCTGCTGCTAAGTATTCTAAAAAATACTTGGCAAATGGAGTAGCACTTGGAGAAATCAGACTTGGTTTGCTAGCAGTTTATGGACACAAACAGAGAAAAGGACCGTCTGCTCTGGATAATGTATTTGTAACCCATAACTCAACTACATGAAGCAACAATCATGCAACATAATAATAGGCATGCAGCTCATAATTTGTAGCTGAAATAAAATCCATGTTCCTCAATTTCTCCAAGAGTTATCATGATCTAATTCACACCAGATTCCTCTCTCTCCAATGTTAGCATAGAAATCCAATGTGCTGTCTGTGCTCTGTTGCTCTCTTATTGCAGATGTACCTTGCACGTGTAGTTTCACCAATGAGACATCTGGCTAAGTGATTTTCCTCTTAATTAATCTTCTCATCTGCAAAGAAGACCAGTTTCTCATATCTGCTTCTCTTCTGACATATGTTTCACCACAGGGTTCTTCCTGATGAAGCAGAAAACTTCACTGAAAATCTCAATGGGTTAAACTTGTTCTGCTGCATTTAAGTTTTAAAGTGATTTTTTCCCTTCCCTTTCCCTCTCTTTTTCATCTTAGAAAGAAATTTCAGTTATTTCATGAGGGTCTACCTCTTTCTTCTTCAGATAAGCCCTGAAATGGAGTTAAGCTTTTTATCAGTAAGTTGCAGGGGGGCTTTTGAACACACCCTGTGACAGCTCCATGTTATTGTGAGTGACAAATGCCTATTTTACTGGGGACTGCATGTTTAAAATGTCTAATTTGATGAGGTGGTCCACGTTACAAAGAGCACATGTGACAAGGTTATAGCATAGCAGAACCAAATATTAAGTCTTTACATACGTGTAGTGTTTAGATTTGGAAAGAGACATTATTTTAGCAACAGCAAACCTGTGAAGTGGATTAGAATTCTTTATGTACACATAATATGCATTGTGCATGTATATTTATTATATAGTTTATATCTGTATGTATACTTATATACAGACACAGGTATGTATAGACACCTCTTTTCTGTATTTATACGCCTTTTCACTAGTCAGACTGCTGGTTATAGAGAGTTTTATTTCCCTGACTGCATCTCTGTTCACAGACCAACACCCACAAGCTCATCTTTCCTTTTTTATATGATAGATACCTTCAGAAGTAGCAGAAAAATGACCAGATTTTTGAAGGCTTAGCAGAGGCATAAACTCAACAACAAGAAAGAAAGCAAGAAAGAGGTTTAGGCTATATATAAGAAGTTGGAAAATATTACAAAATATCCTTTTCATATGATATAGTAAAACATCAGTGAAGCATCCGTATTCAACCTTTCTTGCAGACACAAGATTCAGCTGTCTTTCTGCTGACTGTATATACATCCACAACCAGTCAGCTCACAAAGGTAAAGAAAATGGAATCACTCTGTATTTGGACTTAAAGCAGCACAGCATTTGCCTGAATCCATCTTGGATGCTATTGCAGGACCCGTGTCTCCATAATCAAAGATTCAGGGGAAAGTGATGATAATGATTTAAGAAATGAGAAGGAAGATTCTTTGTGCTGGAAGAATTGCCTAGTTGCACCTCCAGGAAAATTTTCTAGGGGAAAAAAAAAAAATGTTTTAGCATATTCATGGTGAAATAAAGCTAATTCTTTACAGAATAGCTACCCTCCTTTGGAAACAGAATCAAAAATCAATTCAATTGAATTCTGTAATGCTGTGGCAACCTCAAATTGTGAAAAATAAATTTATACTGGAATAGCTTTCACAGAATTGTTACTGCAGATTAACTTGATGCCTCTGCATAAGTTTCTCTCTATGCAACAAGAATAAGCTTATTTTCTGAAAAAAAGAAATTAAAAAAAAATCATGTTAACCTGTAAACAAGGTCCTTCCCATCTGTTGTTTGGATATTTCAAAAATTTCAGTCACTTATTAGGGGATGAAAAAGCAGCTGCTGATTACCAGCTTTAGCTAAACCAAATAATCCTTAGGTAATGCAAATAGTTCAGAAATCACTTAACCAGAGTGATTAAAGGGTTACATGTACATGAGCAGAGAGAAAAAAATATTTGTAGTGGATTGTGAAGTTAGTATAAAAATGTCATCCAAGAATTCAGGAAACTTGTGCAACTTTTCCAAATTTCTGAAGTAACTGATACTCTGTATTTTTATATTTTATTTCTATCTTCTGCGATCTACATGGGTATATTGTTGAATTTGATTTTAAATGTTTTCTTCGTACATATTAGGGCTAGAAATTTACCAGTTTATTATGAAATTGCATTTTCAGTAGATATTGTTATTTCTTGAGACTTTAAGGAAGCCCTTTAATAACCAGATCTCATGAGCTAGCACAGGTTGTTCTTCTAATTATATGATGGTTCATTCAAGTGTCATGAACGCAGTCCCTCTCCTGTCCAACACAGGCAGCAGAAAATTAAATTCTTGAAGTACCTTGATGCAAAGATGCTCTGAGAGAGTGGACTAGTTTCTGATTATTACCTTTCTCTTACACCTGCCCTCTCAGGTTGTCTAGTTCAGATATCCTCTGCACCTCCTAGTACTTCATGCCTATCCCACTAGTAAGTGCTCATATCTCAGCAAAGGACAGTCATGGAGGTCTCAGTTGTTAAACACCATTTCCTCACTTCTGTCAAGGACATTCCACTGTCCTGGCAGTGGGAAGGAAGAATAGCACAGGCAAGGAAAACATAAATCTTTTCTTGTCAGTGGGCTGAGGCCTTGTTTCCTTTGGGAGTTACCCTGTCTTCCTTCTCCATCTCTCTTCTCCATTGGTTTCTCTTTGCTCTCATCTCCACAGCTTGCTATGAAACAACACCTCCCCCTCTCCAGATCTTTCCTGTCATGACATAGGCATTTTCATTTACAACCTGGGATATGTTTTTTACATCCTGGATCCCACGATTAGGAGAGTTTATTATTGTCTGTCTCCCTTGAATTTCCATAATTACGTCAGCGGACTTTGATTTTCTGAGTCTCTGATGCACACAAATCCATTTTTCCCCTTACTGAACTCATTTGGATCTATTTTTATTTTAAAGAAGCCTTTACAACCAGTTCCTAATGTCAATTAAGCCGTTGGTGGAAACAGGGGGATATACACAGGATTAGTCTGCGTCTCTACAGAAAACCCTGCATGAGGCATTGAGCAGAGCAGACCAGGAAACAAAACAGCCGTTCACAGCCATGCTTCCATTCCAGCTTCCCCTTCGCTTTGGAAAAAGGAGAACCCATGGTTTTCTTGTTCTTTTTCAAAACCTTTTCAAAAGTTTCAAAAACTTTTTTGAAACTCATTATGCTCTGCATACCTGGCCACTTTTTCTCTTACTCATCCCATTCCTTTGCCAGTCATGGAAACAAGTGGCTTCTCTAAAGAGTAGCAAAATGGCTTATGCTAACACCTGCATGGCTGAGAAGAATAGCAGAAGGTCAAGGTGCCTTGTTGACTTTTCCTGTGCAGGCTGTGACCACCTAATCGAAAGGGACAAATTCTCATGAAACCTTCTTGATTGCCTTTGATGCCTTTTTCCAGCTCCCAGTGAGAGGTGGCTTCTCCTCCATGCTTAGAGCTCAAGCAGTGGTTAGCGTCTGGGCCCTGGATTATTCCTAAAAAAAGGAAAAATCACCTTCTATAACACATTTCCTACAGCTGGATGGATCTAATGCCTTCAGACACCACTCCCATACCATTTACTTGCCCATCTAGGAGAATTTGAAGTAAGCTTAAGCCCAAGTCATTTCCAAAAAGCAGTCATACATGGTGATTTCATGTAGTGAGAGATGGGAAAGACAGATTTGTAAAGCCCTCAGAAAGAAGCTGGCTTGCTCATAGCCTGGGCTAGCCAAGTCTTCCCTTGCTTCCAGCTCTCCAATCAACGTCTCCTTCCTAGTCATATTAACAGCAAGCTTTTACCATCTTTCCCTTCACATCCTTCCTACACCTTCTTGATCAAAACAGTCTTCTCTCCTGTATAGCTCCCCTGCATAATCTCTTTTTATTTTGCTTTGTTTAGTCTGTAAATTCCTCAGAACTGAAATCACCTCTTCTTCCATTTCCTTTCTAAACAAAAATCACCATAAAATTGTTTGCCACTTTTGTGCTCACAATGAGGAGAGCTGAACACATCTGTCTTCCCAAGTTACCTCATCATGTATCTCCTTCTGGACAGAGATGCCAGGAGACCTCCTGAAACATAAAGATAAAACACAAAAAAGCAACCTTAGGTATGACATCAACTTGCAAAGCATATCAAGTTGGAAGAACTCTAGGATTTTCTCCTTGAAAATAATTTTCCGCTAAATATATTCATTTATATTCTCTGAGATAGTCTCTAGACTGTGGAGATCAAAGCAAATTGGAAATCCTGCAGAGTTTTTAAGTGCGTTCAAGGTGGAGTGTTTCAAAGCCTTGTGCCTGAACATTCAAACACCATGGAAGAAATGAAGTAGCAGGTGGTAACACATGTAAACGTGATTGTTCTCATCTTTGTACTTTTCAACTTGTCAAAGCCTAAGTTTGCGACACATTATGTGACAAATAGCAAAAATAAGGGATGATGCATGCACACACACACACATAGGGGAGCATAAAATCCAAGGACACCAGCCAGCTTTGGATTTTCTATTTCAGCCACATTTGTGATCTTGTAAGTTATTTACAGCAATAAGGATATGGATTTACCAAACTTATGCAGAACCTTGCAAATCTGTGCACAGAGGGAGTGTTGCTTGGGAGACTGGAATACAATACCGTAGTTGTCTACTACCTTACTTTTTTTGAAAGTAAGTTTTGCCAAGGTAAAAAGTATAAAATGCCATCCATTACAGGCTAGTGGCAATTTGTAAATGTCTGTGTATCATGAACAGAGATAACCAGTCTCTAATGTTCCTCACTTAGCAACTGAATCATTGTAAAATATTTCAGGTGGTTTCAGAGAGTCAAAGTGAAGCAAAATGAGACTATTTTTCTTTTTATTACCCATAAAGAAATGTAAAAATAATAACAAGAGGTGTCCACCAGATCTGTCCTCTCTCTTACCATAACTTTTGGTTTATGTTTGCTGATCAGTTCGTGCTGCAAACACACAGCTTCATCACCTGAAGTCCTGGCATGTAAACAAATATTTGACAATTTCTGCTTCCTTCGGGTTTGTACAGATGTTCTCAGGAAACACCTTACTCACTGTAAGTTAGCATTGCTTTGCTGAAGTCAATGGCATTGAGATAATGGTGCCCTGGAATTTGAGATTGCTCGTATTGATTTCGTTGGAACTTGGATGAGAATTTACTGATTTAAGATCTTCACTTTTTAGTAGTACTATGCTTCAAATGTCTTAATTTAGTTTCAAGCAGCCTCATCTGCTATCACCACAGATTTCAATGAAGGCAAAATGATTTATCAGTGGTAACTAGAGCTCTGTGTGAAGACAGGGAGTAGCAAACAGAGATAAACCTATTTTGTATGCTCCAAAAGAAGAATACTTCCTGCTGATTCAAGTTTCTTGCACATTAAGAAAATATGTATATGGCTCCTGAGTTCATTCTCCATGGGGATTAATGATCCAAAAGGGACTCCTTGTACCACAGAGGAGTAAATCACCCCTCCCACTTTTGGCTGGCGGGATGTGACCGGGGAGATAAATGCTTTTGCATTTCTCTGACCTTTGCTATTGCTTCTTGGTAAAAGATTTCCCTTTCTCGAATTCACTAAAAATTGTTAATCTAAGACAAAACTCTTCCTCCTCTCACATTCTATGTGAGATGCTTAATTTCTTCATCCTGGGGACATAAATTTGAGCTGGTAATAGAGCCCTTCTCTTGGATTACCTCTGCTGATTGCGTTCACTTGGGATGAATGAAACCTTTCATTTCAATTTTATCTGACTCTTGTCAGAAGGTTCATGACTGACTAGAGCAACAATGGGGTGGCAGAGATGGATGAAACTGTTTTAAAAGTGTCATTCCTAAATAAGTTAAGATCAGCTTTAAACACCTGGGGAGAAAGCAAGAGGAGGTAGAACTGCATGACAGTTTTAAGACGAGATGCAGCCTATAACAGCCAGCTCTTCCCCCCTTCATGACTTGTACTTCCTTCAAGGAAAAGGTCATGGCTTCTCTCCCAGCTGCTGCGAGCCTTCCCCAGGCAGGAAGCATATCCTGTGTCCTGTTTTCTCCAGGGGCCAGCAGCGGAGCAGAGGGGACCATGGCTTCCACTGTTCTGTTCTTAAGTGACCTAAGTACCCAAGCACTGGGTAGATCTCCCTCCCTTTCCAATGCTGAGCAGCTCACCCCAGGACTTTTCATAGTCCAGCAGCTTCTGGAGGTGACCAGAAGGGGAAAAACAAGCTATTCCCTTTGGATGCCTGGCTGACTATTTTTGTCAGATATGAAATTGCAGCAGTCACTGGGGGGAGGGGGGGGGGGGGGGGAGTAAATGTCTTGTGATTAAAAATTGCATCTGTGATTTCTTCCTGAGGAGAGGGGTGTATTTTCCTCACTGGATGAGAAACTGGAACATCTAGTACTGTGTGGCATATTAAGGTAGCAGCTTGCTATCTGTGGGCAAATGCATCCATATCCCTAAAAGGATTTGTACTTCTTCTCCCCTATACTGGACATAATCTTGGGTGGGGGGAGATGTAGCAAGAAATGCAAAATAAAGTCCCTCGGTAGGTGCAAAGCCATGGCAAAACAGATGTGGCTGAGGGCCATATAATTTCTCCAGACTCCCAGGACACACATCTCTGTCTTTCCCATTCTTTCTGGGATATTTCCAGACCATCTTCTAGTTAGTGGGATTTGGTAACAATTCTTCCCATCCTTTGTTTCCCTGATATTGCACACTGAAACCATGTTGTGGCCACACCAGACCTGCCTGTGTGTTTCCCTTGGCCTTCACCAGCTTGTGTGTCAGGTCACACCAGCAATAAGAAAAAGAGACTTCCGTTCCTGGGGATACTGACACCTCTTCCCATCTGGTACAGTATCCAGAAAAAAAGAAAAAAAAAGTGATTACTGAGATTGTTTTGATCCTGATGGCACTGAGCTTTCTCCCCTAACCAGGACTTAAATGCTTGTTGAGCTCTGCCCATGGAAGTGCTTTAACAGCATAGCACTTATGGTCTTGTTTCACTATTAAAGCCAGCATCAGACAGCTAATGGAGAGTGATGGAGAGGACAACCATCTGGGGGGCTGAAGAATAGGAAATTCTTGAGACAGAGTTAATATTTCACTGTTCAAAGGCGTGTCCTGTGTTATAAAAGCCTTTGCATTTACCAGAGTTTCTCACTTGAATTACTTTAACCCCCTGCTAAGCGTTTGGCAGGATTGGGCCTTACCTCCCCCTCTTCCCTCTTCTTGAATGATCTCTTTTACCTTGTAATTGAAGGAATTCAACCTTGGGAACTCAGCATTGCTGAAGGCACAGCTTGTGTCAGGGAGCAAGGCATCCCTCCACCTGGCTCCCCCAGGTCACCACAGTGCCTCCAGGAGCCACGTGGAAATGCATGTGGCCCTGACTTTATCCTCTCATCCTTCATAACAGCCAGCTGTGTAGCAGGAGCCAGCCCCAGAAATACAAAAGGATATTGCCTGAAGCTATCCATGCAACTCAGCACAGCACAAGGGTTGCCATCATGCTTAGCCTCTGTTTGCAAGCATAAGAGGATGAGGGCAGGGAGTCTTTGCCACTTCTTCCCTCGTCATTCAGTGGAGCTCCTTCCTATCTGCCATGTGAAAATGTTCAGTGGAAAGCTTTAAGGAGCTAAAGCCAGACTGCTGTGTATGTTCCTTATTTATACAGCATGTACAGCATGGGTGGCACAAGGAAAGGCTACCAAGTATCATGAGAGTAACTTAGTGGATTTAGAACATAGTCATTTAGGTCTTGGGTAGGAGGGAATTAAAATCAACAAGTCATGTGATATTAGAGGCTGTTTTATCCACTTCTTTCAAATTTCTGTTCCATCTATGCAGAGGGAACCAAAAAATGCAAAAGGGATGTGGGCTCTTCTCTTCACTGATTCATAACAGATACACACTTGTGTCCAAGCCTTGCCCTGACATGGAGTACAGCGCAGCTCTCCCTGAAATAAACTGCAGCTCACACATATCTCAGGGTGGAACTTGGCTCTTAAACAAAGTTTAATGGGAGCCTGCTCTGGCTGAACTCTACTTATGACTTCATATTTTCCAGGGCTGTGCTGATGCTGTTTCTTTTTCTTTTTCTTTTTTTTTTTTTTTCCCTCTTTATACTAATAGGTGTTTCAGTGGGATAACTTGACCTTCTGATACTATTCCAAAGCACACTTCTTTGGAGGCAAGGGTAAATAGTTTAGGGATGTTATGAAAGAGCTTTGATAAATTTTCAAGCTCTTTCATGATTGTTCGAGAAGGCAGATATTTTCAGCCTGTAAGAATCAACTGGTGAATAAATCTGGGAATTGATAAAACAGAGAGGATGGGCAGAGGCTGTATCCTTGGTTCAACCATGTTTCTAATATTCATAAAATTGATTTTTTAAAAGCTTTCACCATGGACTCAACAGTGCAATTGGAAAGTGTGAGAGATCTGCCACCAACTTCAAAGTGAGCAGAAGCAGCTTAACAGAGAGTGCTTTTATGAATCCCACCTTGCATATGTACCACTTTGTATTTCACTTTGTGTGTTGGAACAATGCCCTGCTTTGCTACAAGTGTAAATGGGACGGTAATGACTGCTGCTGTGCAGCTGCAGAGTGTGGTTGCTGCTGATTAAGCTATGGCAAAGCAACATCCCTCCAGGAAGGCAGGGAGGGAGGGGCAGGGTCAGAGCTCTGCCTGAGGGTCCCTATTTTTACAGCGGAGAGGTCCCTTACTTCTTAGTACCTTCCTATATATTCTTGCACTGACAATACCATGCCCTCAACTTTTGCCAAGGCCTTCTACAGCCACTATATTTCAAAGGAATCACTTGGCTGTGAAAAAATTGAGTTTTCAGTTCTTTTAAGAGCAATCTAGCAAGGAATTATCTTGTTTTATCCAGCTTATTTTTACCCTTGTGCTTCGCTTTTGGGGGAACCTGTTCATTCTGAGTGCAGATATATAATGTTCCTCACCTGCCTGAAAGAGCATTCCTGCCTTTTGCCCTTTCTGTCAGCACCTAGCACACCCCTCCTTGTTAACAGAGCAACCAATAGTCAGACCACATGGTGGTGACTTGGATCATTTTACCAATAAGTAAATAACCCCTGCCCCCTTTTTTTATTTATTTTTATTTTTTTCCATTGGGCCAGTTTTCTGTTGGATCAGCTTGAATGGAAAAGGGTTAAGAGCGAGAATGCCCTTTTCAGCTGGAATGTAAGCAGCCAGCTCAAATCACAACAATTCACTCTCAGCTTTCCCGCATGTGTATTTCATACATTTAGGAAAGGAACAGCCCAAAGGCTTTGCAGTAAGCCAAAAACATGTTGATCAGAGAAGTGCCTTAGCAAGCATTTATTGCTATTGAAAAGTACCAGACCATATTTCTTTGCTTAATGACACACATTAATCCTCCATTGAAATTGCCAGAATTATCCAAGCTTAATCTGGCTTTAGAAGTTTAAAATATAGTCCAAACTATATAAAAATGAAGCATTATGACCAAAAAAGGAGCTGGAAAAAAAAAAATCTCAGTACCGTCCCTTTGGCTTTTCCTTTGTTGTTCAAACCACTAAAGACATTGCCTACATTCTTTGAATCATTTGGAAAAAAAAAAAAAAAGTCATTTTTTTAAATTGGTGACCAAAATATGAATATCATCCCATTACTTCCACCCACTGCCACTTCTGTTTTCAGTCCAGTTTCCTAATGAAATGAGTCTTATATGTTCCTGCTGTCTATCTGTCTGCTTAACCATCTGTTCATCCGTCTGTCACTTCACATCAAGAACTTTTGGATCCACTAACCAGTTTCAACCAGATTTAAAAGAGAAGCAGAAGCCTCAGAGATGATTATGGTTCTCCAAGTTGTATGAAAGTCAACATTTGTCTATAGAGAGCCATTCAAGTGAGCAGTAACACAAAAATGGCTCCTTATTAGGAGAATAAACTAAAGAATGTTCTTCTCTATGTAGGAATATACTAGCAACAAATTTTGGCAAGATCATAGAATGTCTCTGGTTGGAAGGGACCTTAAAGATCATCTAACTCCAACCGTCAGGATAAGGTTGCTTCTGAAAATATGACTGCACTTAGCAGGCCTAATGCAGACATGTAAGGCAATATTTAAGCACCTGTTGGAGAGATCTAGCACTGCTTATCAGTGCACGTCAAAGGCTCTGACTACGTTTTAGAAAGGCTAAGCCCTCAGCACAGGTTAGGAAAGGGATGGCTGAGCAATGCTAACAGTAGTGGTTGGGATTTATTTTCCCTAATTATAGTCTCCAGAAACCTAGGCCTCTAATCTATGCTAGTCTTGTAAGTTGGCTTCTTGGCTGATAGGAAGAGAAGTTCCCACTCCCTCCCCCAGAATTCATCACACTTCTGCAGGAGCTGAATGGATTTCCCTGCAAGAAGGGGTGTCCTCTCTGCAGCACCTGTGGATATAGTGTAGATTATGTAGGCTCTTTTCTAGTGGTCAAACATCTCATCAGGCTAGTTATTATCTCTCCACCTACATGGTACTGACTGTTCATTCTTCATTAGGAGAGAGGAACATTATTAATGAATTGCTAATGAATCTCAAAACAGTGTAAGTCCCTCACTGAAAAATATTCAGTATATGGTTTCAATGCAGGTTTGTTGTTTGTTTTTTGTTGTTGTTTTTTTAATGCTCAGCTCTGTTAATGTGTTCAGTATGCTATTTGCCAAATAAAGCCAGACAACTGTCCAAAAACAATGGACAAGAGAGACTTTTTTCTTTTTTTTTTTCCTCAACAATTATTGCACAATCTGTCTAGAATTGCTCAGATGAATGACAGATGCTAAAGAATTTTTGCTAAAATTGCTCAACTCAATTCAGACAGCTTGGACTGATACATAAATGCTTTTCAGATAACAAAGCAGGCTTTGTCTTATTTAACGAAGAAGATAAGCAAAAGAAATCTGCATGTTCATTGCAGAATCCTTGGAAAATGAGAAGTGTTGTTGCCCTGAGCTTTATTTGCCTTGCAAGTTTCTAAGGTGTCTTATTTTTTTTTTGTTTATTTTGTTCAATATTTAAAGCATTTCGAAGATTGTTTCCACTACAGATATCTCCATTAATAATATTAACCTCATCAGTGTTTCAGGAAAGATCTCTGTGTCCCTAAAGAACATATGCTAAACACCCTGACATTTCTACTTGCAATGTTTAGTAGACAAGCACCTTAGGCAAGCATTGGTGTAGGAGCTGGACGTAGCTGAATACAATTCATATGAAATAAGCAGGGGAACAGAGCACAACCATCTCCTGTTTTCAAGAATTATCACCTGTAGAACTGCTTAGCTACAAAATATTGGTGGTGGGAATGAGACATAAAGGAAGAAACCTGACTATGTTGGGAAAATTATTATACTTTTCTAAGGATAGTAGCTGGGCACTAAATCCTTTGAATTGTCAGGATAATATCTTTGTACATGACTGCAGGCTTTCACCAGCTTCCAGGTGATTTCTAGGTCACATCACCTGTAATTTAAGTACAAGGTCAAATCTTTTAATCTCAAAACTAGAACAGACATTTAGCAGCTTTAATAAACTAATGGTCAAATTCCTTTCCTTTCATGTCCATGTGCATTAAAACAAGCTTTTTGCCAGCAGCAGAACCAGTGAGACACTCTTGCTTTTGGATTTATGTCCCCTAAATCCCACCACTGACATACACTGGCTCCCTTCCACAGTAGTTCTGCAGGGGAAGGGAAAGGACATTGCTGCAGCTCCTCTTTACCTACATGCATAACCACTGGAAAGCATGTGGTGACTGGACAACCAGTTGCTGCAAACCAAGCTTAAAATTACTGAGTTCTTACTGCCTTTCCTTCACTGCTGGACACATCTGGTCTCCCTTTTCTCTCTAACCTGCATTTTCCAGGAAAACTGAGGCAAAGTGCTTGTCTTTGCCTGCTCTTCATTTAAAATCCATTGGAGCTGAATAATGGAGTCAAAACTTCTAAAGGCTGTAAGGACAGATAGTCAGACATACAACGGGAACAGCTACATTTCACAGAGAAAATCAGCACAAAAAATGCTGCCAAAGGTATTTGGTGGAAATATTTAAAATACGAAGCAAACAGCTCAGTCTGTCTTAGAGGGACTAATTTTGGCTAATGTTTGTTTTGAATCATAACACATCCAGAAAAAGGGTGTGTTTCAAATGTAAACTAAAACCTAATCCTACGGAGTCATTAAGGTTATAAAGTCAACCTCATCAACATTAAAAAATACATAGATCGCCTTATCCTCTGACGACATCATCAAAAGTCCTCAGAGTCAAGACTGAGGCTGGTAGACCATGTAGGTACACATTAAAAGCACATCTTGGTAAATAATTACAAGCACTTCAGAGGTTGAATTGTCTTACTACATCATATAACCATTTACACAAGTGAAGGAATTGTCAATACATCACTTCCTCCTAGAACTCTTAGCCTCTGACTTTCCACTGAAAAGTTCCAGCTGAAATTTTTATGCTTATGCTTCTAACATGTAAAGTTTAAGTCAGTGAGGTGTGCCTTTTCATGGGTTGTTTCTCAAGAATTAGAGGTTAAGTATCTGGTACAGGTTTTCAGATGGGTTTTCACCATATCCATCCTCAGGTACTTTGATTACCTGTGATCATTTGCAAAATTTGCAATGGTTAATCAATTGCTTTGCTTTAATCAATTGTTAATTGTTAATCAATGGTTAATCAATTTGCATTGCTTTGATCTCAGTGCATGAGCAAATGACTGTTTTGTTCTCATTTTGAGTCAGCAAAAATGACTAGAGTTTGAAGTTGTTGACTTTGGAGGAAAGTCAGGCAGAAATTATTTGGCAGATTCTCTGGATATTTAGTGTTTCTTTCAAAAGCTTCCCTATTGGAAAAAAAGAAAAAAAAAAAAAAGAAAAAAAAAGTTGTATTCTGTTCCAATGTGGAGTGGGATGGTGGAAGAAGGAAAGAAGGAAGCATATATGCAGGAAGACTGCCTAATCATGAACTGTAGCTTCTGGTTTGATTCATATCTCATTTGTCACTGCTTCTTTAATGAAGCAACAACAGATCAATTTATCTTCCCCAGCAAAATGTACATTTGGAGTGTGAGCCAACTTTGTTATGGAGGAAAAATGTAAATTTAAATCTGCCCCTTCTAAAGGGGATACCGTCATTTAAATTCTCTTAGTGGATATACTGTGCTTAAATGACATCAGAATAAGTGGTTGATATTCAGGCACCCCAAGCAAATGAGAAAAAAATACTTCTAGTAAGCAAAAATAAAAGTATATATGTATATATATATATATATACACACACACACACGTACATATATATATTTTGTTTAAACAGAAAGGAAATTTTCCTTTGAGTTCTCTCAGGGGGATAAATAGAAAAGTTTGATATAACTAAAAAAAGTCTGTGGTTCGTTTATAATGTAGCCCTTTCAACCATTTTCTTCTCTTTCTTATATTTTAGTTGACTTTTTTCTTCAAAATATAGAGTATCTGTTCAGTTTTAAGAAAATACGTTGTTTTTTTTTCAACTAAATTTCCCAAATGTCATTAACACTTTCTCCTTTCTTCCTCTTATCATTAAGGGATATCATACCACTATTTTTTGACAAACTGACTTTTAGTGTATTTCTCCATCTCTGATTTTCTCCAAATATCAAGTGCAATTCAGTTTAACAAAAGAAGGAGAAATGTGGATGATGCCATTACTCCCTGAAACATTAGGGAAAAAAAATGTTTTATTTATTTATTCTAGAAAGGTACAAAATAATTTGATGAAGCTGTATACCAAAATCAGATCTGAACTACTAAAATTATGTGGCAATCCTAATCTAATTAAACTAATGTAATATGCCCTTTATGCTTACTGCATTATACAGTTTGAAAACTCTTGAACAGACCACGATTTTAATTGAAAGAGAATGGATTTTTTCTTCTCAGAATGAATGACAAAGTACTTACTATCTGGGATAGCAAGGAGATTGGGCCCAGTGCATTTTTATTTTGTAGATATTTTTAATCTGCATGATTTACTTTACACACGGAGCACAGTCCATTTACTTACGCAAAAGATCATGCGGCTGTTGTATCTTACCATTATTGTCATTATAATAATTTAGTGTATAAATGGCAGCCAAATTATTCTGTCTCTTGTCCAGATTGACAGATGAGAATCTGTTCCTTAATTTTGAAAGAACAGCCTTGATGTGTTTCATTATCTAATGGGAGATGGTGATGGCTTTTTCAGCAGAACGTGTCAAATTGATGGGTTCAGGCTGATGACCCTTTTGGATAAGAGATGCCAGTTCTGCCTGGGCATTACACATTTAGTGCAAATATTAAAATATATAACGACTTTTTTTTTTTTTTTTAAATCCAGAGAGGCCTCAGTGTTATGCATCTGATAGCATAACACAGGCCAGAGAGCAACCTGAACAATTAACATATTTTTAACATTAAGTTTTCAGGAGTTTGTTCAACTCGTTTTTACACATGCAGCTGTAGTGAACCAGTTCTAACTGTAGCTTGTAAATTAAATCAGTATGCTAAGGTTAATAGATTAATGATTTTCTCATGAATGCAATGTGTTGGCAAGGCACAAACATAAACCAAAGGGCAAGGAGGACACACCACAGTTGCATAAACAATGGAGAAGTTAAGACTTCATTAGTTCTTCAATGCTAAATGTGGGGTAAGAAAAGTCTTGCATCAGTGATGACAATAGAGACACATTAAGATCTGTTTTTACATGTCGAGAGGAGTGCTGACTGTACAAGAGCATACAACGAACAAAAAGAGCCCCTGAGAAGGGAACAGTTAAAGGAAAGAAAGTTTTATATTTATTTTATTTAAAAATAAAAACTGAAGAAATTACGTTTAAAGTTTTTAACAATAACATAAGCTTCCTAGTGGTCTCCATAGATTCAAAAGTTTACAACATTTTAATGAACCCAATCAGGCACCTTACTACCACCCACCTTCAGTGGAAGCAACTGGATCAGTGATGAATGTTTTTGAACCCCCACTCAAAATCTTTACATGAAAAGGCAGTCAACCTTCAAAATTAAGATTTTTTAAAATAAACCAAAATGCATACAATATCTTGTATTGTGTCAATTGATACAGGAAAAAAAAAAAAAAAGGACAATTTACTAGACTCCTTGTAGGTATTGCTGAGTAAAGTGTCTTTCATTAGCCTCAAGTTACACTTAAAATTCACTTTCAAATCTATGATGTGTGAAAGATCAATCAATAAAGAGGGAAAATCCTTGTCTGAACTATGTTCATATCTGGCTTGAATCACGAGCTGGATCTTAGTCAGTTTGAACATACCCCTTGTTTACCAGAAGTCCATAGATGGATCATAATAATATTTAAGACAAAACAATTAAACAATGAATAGTTGAATTCTCAAGGCATATTTCAGCCTACAGACTACTTACACATCTCTTGACCTGTAGTCAGTAGCTGCAAAGCATATCTGTGGACACCAAACTCAGGTTGGGTTGTTCCTCACTTGTAAAAGTCCTACCAGCAGCAGTTTTTTTTTTTTTTTTTTTTTTTTTTTATACAGAGGTTAGATGAGCCAATTAAAAAGGAAATCTTACAGCATGTTTTCTAGTCTGCATACCTAACAAGGAAAACACTGCACGATTCATCACTATGCATCATTTAAGTGGGTTGAATGAATTTAAAGTGTTTCTTATGCAACAAATAGGCACATCAGGAGAGCAAATGGGAAAAGCACTAAGAAAAGCACTTAGAGACCTACCTGAGTGTAATTTAGCAGGTAAGACTACGTCCAAGATTACAACCACAAGCAGACAGCAATGGAGCATCATGATAAGGGTTGGCTTAGGTTTCTATGAATCAGAAGCACCAGCCTGTGGGCAGGAAAATCCGGAAAGGCAGGAGAAGTAGTGCTGCCTGACTGGTGTCAAGTGGCTTTGTAAATTGTAGTGCAAAAGCTGCTTATCACACATAGATATCTGTATACTTATTCTGCTTGACTCACCCACTCCAAAACTGCAGTATCTCTCACAGCTGCAAGGGATTCATGAAGATGAATCCCTATAAGCTCATGCTTTTCTTTATGTATTCAGTGCTGTTTAGCAGTAAACACTTGTCTGCCTTTAGTTTGGAGTTTTATCTTAGGAAATAAGAGAGACACTGAGAAGTTTGAGGTAAGGTATATGTCATCCCATCAGGTTGCCCTTCTGAATTGCACAGCAAAGATTTATTACTTCATGCTAGTAGACTAGAGTTATCCTGTAGGGTGATTCCCATGTTTTCCGTGTCAAATATTCCAAAAGGTGATCCCTTAGCAAATACAATTTTCTTTTTATGCCTTTTCCTTGTGCAAATCCATAATAAGCAAACAGGTAGGTATTTAAATTGCTAACTACAATGCTGACTGAAAAACCACTAAGGCTGCAAGCACTGGAAGCACTGGATTTTTTTTTTTTTTCTGGAAGCTCCATTAGCAGGTGAAAACAATACCTGAAATATAAGGTGATATTAAATAAATATATAAAGTGTATATATATATAATTATTATTTATAATATAATCATAAATATAATTATATAGATTATATTATATACGATTATACCTTATTTATATATATACTTTATATATATATACTTTATATATATAAAGTAAATATAAAACATGATCTAAAATCTGTGCTTTCTATGCTGGGTGGGAGAGAATACCTACATATTTCAGGAACAAATACACCCCTTCCTCTCACCGTGTAAGCAAAATGTCCTGTTTAGTTTGTATCTCTTCACGTGGTTATACTTCTAAAGTAGCTTACTGATAAGTCTTGCATCTTTATGAATACCTGAAGGGAGGGGGGCAAAGAAGATAGAACCAGGCTCTTTTCAGTGGTGCCCAGTGCCAGGACAAGAGGCAATGGGCACAAACTGGCACACAGGAGTTTCTGTCTGAACACCAGGAAGCACTTCTGTGCTGTGCAGGTGATGGAGCACTGGCACAGGCTGCCCAGAGAGGTGGTGGAGTCTCCTTCTTGAAGCCTTCTAGATGTGGTCCTGGCCAGCCAGTTCTGGGTGGCCCTGCTTGAGCAGGGGGTCTGACCAGATGGCCTCTAGTGATCCTTTTCAAATGTAGTTGTTCGGTGATTCTGTGATATATCTGGGTTGTCCTAATACTTTGTGTTTCCTGTAAAGTCTTGTTTCCTGATGCCACAAAATTATGCCAAAACTTCACTTTTCATCCACAGAGTGTATTTGGTCTTTAGTACTGTGGAAAAGAGCTAGAAAGTAAGACTTGAATGCATCTCAAGCATGAAAGAAAGGGAGAAAAAAATGTATTATTTTAAGGGGATGATCATAATTTTGAGCAGGGAGTGACTTATAGCTTTTAGTGACTCAGATTTGGAATTTAAAGAACAAAGGAAACTGTCACAACTGCCAGGAGAAAAGTATAGCAAAATAAGGAGAGAGCTGAACCTCAAACATTCTCACTGCTGGACCTGCCTTCTTGAAACAAGTGCTCCTCATCCAAAGTGGAGTGGAAGCAGTTTAAAATAGAAAAACTATCAAAATTAACAAAATTCAAGTTTTATTGTAAAAAAAAAAATCACACCTGGAGGAGAAGGTTTAACAGATTTACTGACAAATTTAGCAGGAAAAATCATCACTGGCTACGTTAACATGAAAGCTACTTGTACTGGCTTTTCACCTTTGAAGTGCTAAGCCAGAGACCTACTTGCAGTATTACAGAGTCAGAAACATTCCTGAGGCTTTCAGAAGCTGCTGCATTCTTGGCATGGTTTGATTGATAAGAATGAGACAGGTAGCAATTGTCATTCTATTGCAAAATTCCTTATCTGTAAGTTTATGGACAGAACTGAATTTGATGAATTTCAGGTCATGGCACAAAGGCATTTCTTTCCCTTCATTCTGGCTTTTAGAAACATACTTTCCAACAACAGACAATTTGATTTGTATGTTCTATTCTTGATTTAGCTAACCCATTCTGATGGCCAGGAGTTTTATGAAAAACAAGTTTTCCCAGGCTCGTTGCTTTCTGTGTCTCATGGTAACCAATGGCACTAAATAACAACACTGTCTAAACACATTCGGGACCAGATTGTAGCTATGGACAAGGGCCAGTATAACAGTGAGAGGAAGTTTTGCGAGGGCAGTTTAGCAATAGATAACGCAACAGATGTCCTTGAAACAAAGGCAAATAACCAAAACAGGTGCAACAGCAGTTACTGAAGTACAGACTTTTGAGTGCTCTGCATGCTAAGAAGAGCAGAATAAAGAAGATGTAAGAGGGCTCCAGCTAACAACATTTGCTCAGCTAAAAATTCTGTCAGTACATTCTATATCTTTTCTGCTTAGGGAATTGAAGATTCAGTCCTATGGCATTGCAGTTTATTTCCCACGCAGGCCGAGCGGAAGTTCAAGAAGAACATGCTGAGATTCTTGGCCAAGCATGTTCCTGTCCGGATGGTGGCTGTTGTCTCACCCTTACGCTGGGAAGATGGCCTCATGTGATGAGCACATGCCTTGCATTTTCCTTAGTCGCGTTTAGTGAAGGGTGATAACATTTCAGTCTTGAATGGCTCTGATACCTTCCCCCCACTTAGAAATATTATTATATTGCTATGTATCACATTGCTATTTTTGGACAAAGTGAAATCTCAAGAACTGCGAGACAGGCACTGAGGGTCACTCTCTCCCCTCCATCATCCTTGCACCATAACTGCTCTGGGGAGCAGACCCTGGAAAATTCAAGCCGTTGGCGGTAGCTGCAGTGTCCTGACACTCCAGAGGATGCAGCAAAAGTCAACAAAAGCCAGCTGAGAGTGACAGTGAGGCCATTCTGGCCTGGTAAAAAATGGACACACAAAGGAAAAGTAGGACTCTCATCCTTGCAGTAAAATGAGAACTGCGGTGAATGAAGCCTCATCACAGTGCTAGCTGTTTGCTGAATGGCAAGAACATTGTCAGCTTAACAGATCAGTGCCAACTACATGATAGCTCAGGATGGGGCCGTCGCTCTTCTGAAAACTTAGAAAGTACAGTATTACAATGAAAACTTTTTTGCAAAGTGATGATATTGTAATCCATTATCAAAAAGCACTTTGGTGGCAAGTACCAGAGATAAGGCACCTGCTTGTTATCTGCATTCAAGAGATACATGGAAAGAACAGGAAAGAACTGGCAGTTACTCACCTACCTTTTTATAATTAATGAATCATGATTTGATCTGGAATTAATGTTTGGAACCAAGTTATGTGGTTAGGGAAGCACTTTAGAATTCACACCTTTATTTGATTTCTGTAGAGGAGCTTGTTTTTTGGCATGCAGTATATATTTGGTATATTACGAAATACAGAGCTGTTTGACCTTGAAGCAATTAATCTCTTCTGAGGCACATGGGTTTTGAATGGATATAGACATAATTAGAGCTTTTAAATTACACAAGGCATGCTCAATCTTTCCATCTGGAAGAAAATGTGGGAAGGACATCTGTGGGAGAGGAAAGGCCTTTCTCTTTCCAGAGAAAAAACATGTCCCATGACTGGGAAGAGAGGGATTCTTTGACTCTCACTCTCAGCTCTCCTCAATTTATTACAATCTGATATGAGACCAGTCATGAGGAAGGAGAAAGCTTCTGACACTATCTTACCCTTACATTGGCTATCACACATTTAGCCAAAGAGACAGATATCAGCCATTGATATCAGTACCACTGCTGAGTTTATTAGAAGGACTTGGAATTAACATTTTTACATTTTCGAGAGAACTTTTCTATCTGCTGCATTTACCAATAGGAAGAAAGAGAAAGAGAGAGAGAGAGAGAGAGAGAGAGAGAGGGAGAGAGAGCTCTCACATAAAACTAGTTGCCTTGTTAGGACAACAAAAGCATTTAGAATTGCAGAAATGATACAATAAAAAAATTAAGAGTGTCCTGTCATAAAACTAGCATGAACAAACCCCAGGAATTTATCACCTTCTCAGACACCCATATAATTCAAGAGTAAATGAGATGATACCAATGATATGAGATAAAGAGCTGAAAATAAGATGAGATTTGTACCTTGATCATCTACAGAGAAGCTAGCAAAGAAATGCTGATCTATGTGAATTTACTTTCAATAAAGGTCTATATCAGATAATAAGGAGAGAAAAATCCTCACTGGTTTTTAGGATTTTTTTTCTTCTTCCCTCCAAAACACTCTGCCTATTCATTAGTTGTTTGGGATATTTTTAGTAAGTTCAATAATTAAATAATCAAAATGCAATTCAAATTCTAACTGCTCTTTGAGCACCTTACAACCTCTTAGACCAACTTCTTACACGTTGAAGGGATATGTCAGACACTTCTCTTTTGCTTTCAAATTGCAAAACTACATATGTTTTTTAAGGAATTATAATCCAGTAAAGAAAGTAATTTGATTTATCAACACGAAATTCAGACTTACTCTAAGCAAGGACTGTTTTTCACCACATGCATAACAGGATTTTCTTGATTCCAAATGTAGGTTTAAAATAAAATAAATGCTAAGATTAAAAAGAGAATATTCCAGATGAATAAATGCTAATTAAAATCAATAGAGCTAAATTAATTTGCAAGATCCAGATCATAGCCTAAAAGCCATAAACAGGAAAATAAATAGGTGTCAATATTTCTTTTCCCCAAAAACTACCTTTCTGAATGTAATCACAGTACCTGAACACTCTTAATTTAATCATTCACTGGGGGATGTTACAGGTAACTGCTCATAATAAACAGTAGGTGTTTCCCTAAGGGCCAGGATAGTTTGCATAATGTGCTAGCTATTTTTTTTCTAGTGTTATAGTGAAAGAAAACTGTTATAGTACAGCCAGTTCTAATGAGATGTTTCATAAATGTCTTTTGCTAATGAGAGATCTTGTTTAAGTTCTGAGTTTCAGAGGTTAAAATAATACAGCACCACTAGAACAGTTGATGCTGTTACATGTAATCCAACTCCTTTTTTTTTTTTCTTTAATTAACTTTTGTATCTTCTGATCTATTTATAGATGGAGACATTGAGAACTCCTCAGCTGGAGCAGATGTGGCTGTTATTGGAGGTAAGTAGCAGATCATACTTAGCGGCACCATTAGAATTAAAACAGCGGGATGGTTGGTTTCTTGCATTTTGCAAACCCCCTACTTTGCTGACAAGACAACAGGAGCAGCACAATTAGAGTTAATTAGGCCAGTGGGAAATCTGCTCCCAGAGGGGCTATTGGCAAGATAACGAGATGAGATAATGAGCATAAACCATCAAGCAGTACCACCCCCATCCATTCTTCCTTTTAGACCAGAATCTAAATGTCCAGTAGCAAAGTCAACCTCTGATATTCCTCATCATTCCCTGGTCCAAGACTATCATATAATACAAAACTGGTGTGACATCTTTGATTTGAATCACACTAACTCACACCAACGGACCCTTTATTCTTACAGAACATACCACAGAGCATTTCCTGGTGTTCCATTAAAGCTCCCTCATGCATTTAAACTAAATACAGTTGTCAGGATAAATGAACAAAGCTATGTTCACAGAGAGAACCCTGTCTTTTTACTTTTATTGTGTTTGTTCATTTCCATGCTAACGCACTAATTTCAGCCATTCACAAGGGGGTATACCAATCATTAGTGCAAATTGGAGAGGTTCTGTTATATTTCCCTCAGGTCCCATCTCCTGTAACTTTAATTTCAGCTTTCTATGAACAAGTAGCAGGTAAATTGATTTGTACTTAGTCCCCTAGGCTTATTAATATTGTGCTATATCTAAAGCCTATTAAAGCCTCTTGTGTCAAGGGATACCAGTGAGGTCCTAAAAACTGATGAAGCCCCCAGTGCAACTAAGATATTATTGTAAACCTAAAGTTCTCTGTATGAGCAATTTAATTTCTGCTAGCAATAACTTCACTTTCCAGAATCAGGCACCATAAAATCTGTGGGATAGCATTGCAAGCATATTTTTTAAGATAGAGTTATCATTTCTGTTCACATTGCCAATGTTCTGTTCAGTCCCCCATCTTCACGTCAATAGAGTATCCAAACTTGGTTACTTATGCTGATAAATCCAAAGCTTTGGAGATACCTGCTGCTGACACATATCTTGAACACGGGGGGAAAAAAGGGATGCACTCTCTACACACCCTTCATTGTCACTGCAGAATAGCAGGCCTTTCCAGGGAGTGATTCATCTGTCCAAACACAGACATTTGTTTCTAGAACACCAGACCCTCCGGTCTACTGACTGTACAAGAAGCCCAAGAGGACTAACTTAGATGGAGCCTCCTGTACTGTAGATGCCTACAGTTAATCAGATGAAATCCTACCTATTGCATCCTCACAGCAGCTTCACACTCTCACATAAAAACACATACTTTTGTTTGTTTGTTTGTTTGTTTTCTTTTTCCCTAGGATTATCCTATTCTGGTGCTTCTTATTGTGTATTTCTTTAATATTTGGTTTACTTCTTTAATCCCCTGGTCCTGGAGTCACATGAACATAGAATCAGCTCGGTATTGTGTACTTATATAGAATTACAGCTAAAGAGCTTAGAAGCACATCCAAGTGGTATCTAAAAAGTGTTTAAAAAAAAAAAAAAGAGAGAGAGAGAGAAGAAAAAAAAATGTAAAATGCATAGAAGTTCAATAAATCAGCTTCATAATACTTTATTTATCTTTTGGATTCTTAAATGATCAATTTGATCTGAGAGGAAGGGTATAGACATTATACTTTTTTAGCTATGGACTTATCAGTGGTGCCTCTTTTTCTGGACTTCCACCTTTCTTTATAGAAAAGGAAAAAAAAAAAAAAAGGAAGGACTCTGGGAAGAGAGGACATGAAGTGTTCTCCTAGTACACAATCATCCCTGGAGAATTACTTTCCTTCACTAGGAGTGCTTCCATTCACAGTTTAGTCCTACGCACATTTAGGTTGCCTATGGAAATTTTTGTCTAGTCAACACACGGCTAGTGATTAGTTTTAGTCTGGGAGACAGAGAAGTTCTACCCATAACCCCTTCCTCCTCCCAGGTGTCAATTCCACATTCATTACAATACAGCTTTCTTAATTAGAGCACAGCATGAGATGGCAGCTCCCAGATATAAAGCAGTACTGCAGGCATATGGCTCCTGCTACTTGTTGAATGTCTCCTAAGAAATATTCAGTGGCCTTTATTCCTCCTGAAATTGAATACACTCAGTGGGGCAGGGTCAGATTTCCTGCAAACTACCCAGGATATATGGTACCATAAAGATGAAAGAAACATATTGGTTTTGCTTTAGGTTGTCATATTTCTTCTCATTGTGGAATGAACTGTGTAGTTCCAGTGAATTCAAGCAAATCAAGCCACTGATTTTGAAAGAAAGCTAGCAAGAGTTTGATCTGCATTTCTGCAGTATGTATACCCCATCTTGCTTTTGGCAGTGTCAGCTCATCAGTTTGTTTCATCTGTAATCCGTTCTGACCCTAGCCATTACAACATGTGAATATCTTGTGATACATAGACTTTTGCCTATCAAGTAACTGAATTTGTGATGCCTGGCTGCAATATGCTGCTTGTATTTTATTACTGACAATGCATTTAACTGGTACCTTTCTTCTAGGTGTGATTGCTGCAGTGGTATTTGTCCTCATTTGCCTACTGGTTGTGATGGTCCGGTACATGTACAGGCATAAGGGCACCTACCACACCAATGAGGCAAAAGGAACTGAGTTTGCTGAAAGTGCTGATGCTGCTTTGAAAAATGACCCTGCTCTCCAGGAAGCTGTGGATGAGAGTAAAAAGGAATATTTCATCTGAGAGGCAAGGATTTCCATGGAGACTTCCCGAAGGGAATCAATCAGAAATACTACATCAACAGAAGTGCTAAGAGATGGATAATATGAGGATACAGGCAAGCATCCTAATTGAAAAGTATCTCTTTATTTTGTCACTAGGTTGTTTCTTTTTCTCTGCCCGTGAAGAGCTAAATGCCAGATACTTGCCTGTTGATTTTATTAGCAACACAGCTGGTCACAGTTGAAATCAATATCAGATAAGAAGAAACAAAATCTCAGTATGAGTGATACACCAAAACCAGATAACGATAGCAAATGTCAAGCCTTGACATTTGGTGAAAATAGCAGATGCCAATGGAAAACATCCTCTTGGAGTTAATGATGCATCCTATGCTGATATTATACAGAACTACCTGAAATTGAATTTCAAATGGTCACAGAAAAAAAATTAAACTAGATAAAGCTGAGGTAGCTGGAACAAATAAGCTTTGTTGCCCAGATATCTCCCCCCTCCTCTTAAAAGTGCAATTTTATTGGCACAGGGGAGTTTGTTTGTTGGGAATTTAGATTGGGACTTTTCTTTTTTGAATTTTTAGAATTTTAAATACATAAAAGTCAAAGAGACTTCAAAGAAACAAAACTGTTGAAAACCATGGAAAATGTAAGAATGAAGGATTTATTTCTAACTTGCTCTGCATGGCAGCTTGAGAACTGCAAAATGTTGGAATTTACACTGTAGAATATAATAGTCAGTAGACTTGCAAATATAATTCCAATTAGTTGGTAGGTTCCCTGCATGCATGCATAGATAGATGGGTATTAAAAGGTAAAGCATCTTGGTTTGAGCAGGCCTTTTGAAACAGTGGAGCTCAGCTAGATTTTTTTCAAGTAAGATATTTTTGCCCAAGTATTTATTTATTTATTTTGCATTGGAAAATTCTCTCAGACACCCGCTTGCAAGATTTTGGATTTCTGCAAGAAGAGGAATTCAGTTCTGGTGCATATACTGATAAATCTTTTGTAAATGCAACCATGAGACTGTCACTAAAAAGAAGCTTGTTCATCTGAATGCCACTGGCTTGTATTGATGTCTCCATCTGTATCGACTCGGTATATCCTTTGCATTGTCCTAGATAAGAGAGTTACATTGACCATCAATGCTTTAATATAAATAAATAAATAGATTAGTCACAGTGGTTCACATGAAAAAATCTTATTCCTTGCCTAAAAATCAATGGTGATGAGTTTCTTTAACCCAGTAAGCTAGCTTCCTAATTGAAGTCCACAATTAGCTCCGGAAATAGGATAATTGTTTTCTGCACCTGCTCATCCCCAGCTGCAATGGTGCCCTGGACTACTGAAAATAGAGGGGAAGAAATACAAGATAACAAATAAGGCACTGATGAGCTCTGCTCAACTCAATATGTTTTTTCCTGTGTTTCGATCTATATATATATAATCGTGTGTGTGTATATATATATATATATATATATACACACACACACACACACATATAAAGTCTTCTACTACTGCTTTCAAGACACACTCGTGGTCACTTCTTGGCACCAAAGCTTGAAAGCTCCTGGACTCCAGCATACATTATTGATGTTGGCCACAAAAATGTTATAGTGAAAAGACATCAGCACAAGAAAAGACTGTGATGACCCAAGTGGAGAACTGGAATATTTTCACCTTTTCAATCACAAATGCAGTCTTTTCTCAGTACCTGAAGTAGATGGATTTTGAATTATTCTTAAAATACCAATACCTTAGATCTTGAATCATGAATCTCCATGTGTTTGCATTTTAGCCAAAGAATATCAAAATTCTGCCAAATTTACTAAATGCTTAAGATATTTTTTCATAACATACTGTTGCATAGCCACATTCTATTCTGTGGCTAGTGCAGTACAACATGCATGCAATCCAGCACTAGCAGAGCTCAAATATGACTGTTTTCTTCTAGGATACATTACTATTTTAATCTTTTTACGGCTTTTGAAAAAGGAATCTGTTTTTATTTTTCTGGGACAAGTGTTGGAGAAATTAACTAATCTTAGCTGTAAGACTGAGTTTGTAAAACTGAAGATTCCTGACCCTCCAGCTCAATAAGAATGTAAGTATTGCCTCTGAGGAGACGGTAAATAGGGTGACTTGAGCTCTGCTGCACCTCTCACACAAGCCATGGGAACACCAAAAATCTTTCTTCAAGTGCTATCAGGACCTATAAAAGACTGCCAACCTTTCATCACCTTCTGTACACTTTCGTCTACCCAGAACTGCCTGATGTAGGTTTGGCTGTTGAAGGAAATTGACTTTAGAGCAAGGTGTGAGGGTCATGAGGAATAAATTCCAGCTTCCCTCCCCAATCATGAAATTCTGTTTTGTATTTTTCTTTTTTTGTTGTTTTTTTTTTTGTTGTTTGTTTGTTTGTTTGTTTGCAACTTGATCCTGCTGCTTCTAATTAGACAACTGTGACATACCTGTTTCAACATGGGAAAACCTGAATTAGTGTCTCTTTTGGTGGAAGGTTGAGTATTTTAATTATGAAGTGGATTGAGCCAGACTGTTAACTGCACACATTTGAACTACAGGAGTCAGATTTTCTGGTGATACAACATGAATTGAGCAGAGCTCAGCCAATTCTTACCAGTTCAGTCAACGCCAGACTTTTCTGTCATTGCTTTCCCTAACTGAATGCAACTACTGGTCTTTGACTATATCCCTTCTTAGTAGCTTAATTAAATCTCTTTATCCTACTTTCCCTATTCATCCATGCTAACAAACTGTACAGGAGCAGCTTCTCTATCAGTAATGAACCACTTTGAATGTTTGCAGAGCAGTGACTCTGGCAAGAGCTACAGTTTCAGCTAGTTTATTTTTTTTATAGTGTCCTTTTGGGTTCCAGGACTTTGTGTATTTAGAAATGACTCAAGCATGCTGAACAGAGAGAAGATATGTTTTTTTGGCAATTTTCTGTTTATTTGTATGTGTGTTTTTTTTTCAGGACAAACTTTTCTTTGTAATGAAGAAAGCCCATGACATCTGAATGACTGGCAGAACTCTAATGGCTTCATCCTGCTATTTTTTTTACACATACAATAACTCTACTGTCTTGAGTCATTCAATTTAGTTGTAAAAAGAGTGCATTACAAACTTCCTATTGCTTTTAGAACTAATAATCAGTAAAACATCCTTCTGCAAGAAACATGCTGTTCTAAAGCAAATACTATGTACAACATCAAGATGTCTCGGTTGGCAGCCGTATCTTTTCATAAGCCTTTATCAATTGATTTTAACAATTTGCTTCCTGAATAGGAGAAGTAAGGAAACAGGCTCCTCTTCTGCTGAGGGTCCAGTTGTCCTGCGACTCTCTGGTGCCACATTTCCCCAACCATGCCTCCAATTCCCACATGCAGTCACCCAGGCTCCCAGCAAGATCCCCCTTGATTTCCCCATGGCATCCCTACGACTGGCCATTTACTTGCTTATTCATTTATTTTTATCACTGAGGATGCTATGTCTGCCTCTGATGGCTAAGAGCCAATTTTCACAAAAGTTTTAACTTTAGACTTCCCACCCAGTGTCAAGTTTGATCAAACCTGCCCAACCTGGTCTAAGATTGATTTACAAAGTTTACATTTGACACATTTTTCACAGAAAAGGGGTCTAAAAATAGTACTGCAAACTCTGGTTAGTTATTTAAATTGAATGCTCTAAACCTTCAGCGTTCACTAAACAAGGGATCAGGATGATGATTCCTGAAGCAGGAATTTTGTCCTGATTCCTTAATTCTTCGTGAAAACTTCTGGAATCCCACCGAGCACAGAAAGCTACAGCCCATGTTTAGAAACACAAATCATTTTTCAATAATGTCCAAGAAAACCATGCATGAAAAAGAACAGTATTTTTTGGAAGAGACAGAATAAATATGATCTTACAGGAATACACATTTTCTAAAGATATATGGAAATGACAAAAGTTAAACATAATATTTCCGGTGACATTGGTGAGTTTTAAGAGTGGATCCACGGAGTTTCCAAATTCTCTCACTGAAAAAATAAATAAATAAAATATTGCTGGCAAAGAGAAATGAATCTCTTTTTAAACTGTCTCTTGTCAACATTACATAAACATTAAAAAAAAAAAAATGAACTTAGCTTTCCATATTCTATATTCTCCTGTCCTGCCTTAACATCTGGAACTGAATTTCTTGTAATTTTGTAGAATACTTGAATCCTCCCCTGCACAAAAACAACTGCTTATTAGTGTCAGCACCTGTAGCTCAGCAGAGTAAGTCTATCCAAAAGCAGTTAGTCCCAACCAGGTATCTGGCTACCATTTATTGGACCTGGTACACATTTTTTTCTTAGGCATGGCCACTGTCATTCCAGGTTTCCCTGGGGCCAAAGTGCCATTGCACATTAATGCAGTTTTGCAGAGGATTTAAACATTTTTCTTCTTTTTAGAACAAAAGGACCAAATCACTTTGTGAGTCTATTAAAAATAATACCATAGGATTTCCCCAGAAACGTCAACATGGATTTTTCTTTTAAATCAAATCTAGAAATCATTGGAAGAACACCACAAAGGGAAAATAAAAAGGACTGTTCTCATTCAGCAGTGAATGCAGAAAAAATGCTGTAACATTTATAGCAGAAGGATAAGTAGGATAGCATTGTAAGCCACAGCCTACGAGGATTCCTTACAGAGTACAGGAAATGCTGATACAAGATGTAAATTAGTAAAAAGATACAGAGTGGGAGAAGATAACTAGATGCCAATAAAGATGGAGAGCAGGTTTTTTTTATCAAACAAAATAGATAGTGCTCTTTGAAAAAATCAAAGTGTGTTTGTTGAAGGTAAATGCTGACAACAAATTTCTTTGAATTATATGAGGTGTTTGAATTCCTTGCATGTGCCAGTCCAATCAAAAAATGTTAGAAAATAAACACCAAAAGAGCACCCTTATTAAATATATTAAGAGCTGTTTATTGCATTTTCTAAAATCTCTCAGTTCTTCACATAAGAAGGCTTTGTGTGCTTTGAAAATGCAGAAGATTCACAGCAGCAGTTCATAAAAGACAGAACACTAAAGAACCCCTGAACCAGCAAGGAACACATATTTAATGTCTGGAAATTCAGGTAGTTAATAAAGGAAACTAATGATATCAAAGAAAAATTTAAATAGTGAGTAAAAATTCCAACCGTATTACAAAGAAATTAAATGTTTATGGTAGTAGAGGTCTTTCTCTAGTTCAAGATATTGTCAGTGACTGGAAATATGTAATCATTATTCTATGCGATGGTTCCCTGTATGGTTGGGATAAAATTCCACTGAATTCAACAAAACAAGAATTTCACTGACTATATTTATTCTTCTTGCAAGAAAACTGTATTCCCACCCATGTCAGAAAGAAACACTCTAAGTTAAGGTAGAAATCTTTAAAAGAGCTGATCTTTCAGTATAATCTCATTTTTTTACATCATTTTTCTGTTGTTTCAATCTGTACATATGGTTGAAAGAATCTGATATATTGTATTAAAGTCTATTTGAATTACAGCATTGCTATGACAAGAAGAGCAGATACAGTATTCAAAGCTTACTGCTGATTGTATGTTAAAGCTGACTATAATGTTTGTATTTTTCAAAGCTATTAATACGCGGCTGGTGTAAATTACTTTGAACCGAAAAAAAAAGGCAAAAATATAAATAAATAAATAACTTTATAATTAAAGTTGTAATTTTCAGCATTTAAAAGACTGTTCTCATACTTTCGTTTGCTTTTAAAATATCATGAACTTTTAGAATCACCAATTATATTGTTTACCTAAGAACGTAGATCAAAAAGGGTAAGTAGGCAAGAATTTTTCTTAATAGCGCATGCAAACTCTAAAAGATATACTGCTAGTGTTTCCAATAAAAAAGCAACAGAAGCTTTTGATAGATACAGGAAGCAGTCAAACTTCAAATAAGGAATCAAACAATTACTTTCTCTGAAGGAACACTGCCCCATGGATGTCAATGTGGATCTGTATGCTGGTTTGTTATCTAAGGCACGGTGTTTTTAAAAATTCTAGGCAGGCTCATAAACATTTAATTAATATTTACCGATGGATGGCCTGCCTTCCTCCCAGCTGCTACTACCAAGTGCAAACACTTTTGTTTTGTTCTTCATGCTTTCCATACAACTTCTGTTTTAACTTAGTATGTCCCCAGTTAAAGAACTATGGCTACGCCTCGTGTAATGTTTATTGTTATTTTGCTTTTGCCCCCTTTTTTTGCAAAGATCATTGCTGATGGTAGGAAAAATAAAATATATATATATTAATAACAAAAAAAAAAAAACAGTGGCTCTTAAGCAATATGCTATTGGGTCAAATGATGTCTCAAAATGGTTACATCTTGCAAGGTACCAGAAAGATAGTGGATCATATACGTTTTAATATCTATAAGCAAAGAAGCTGAGGTAAGAACAGTTCTTCTTTTGGACCTTTCATGTGCCACAGGACTTTGATGTGTAGGACTGCTAGGAGGCCAGCAGTAGCTGAAAGGTTCATTAGCAGTGTTCTTGCTGGGATGACAAGCAGGGGGTAGGAGTACTGAAGAACACCCACTGGATCCTCCATGATTAGCCAGCGCATATGATATTTTGACCTTGACTTCTTGACACATCTAACAGGGAGATTCAATGTTATTGGAGGTGCTTCAGCAACCCAAATCTGCGATGGCTTGTACTGTTAACAGCAGCAGCACATGGTATGTTTTTCCATGGAGACTGGCCATTGGCTGTTTGCCAAGAAATAATGAAAGTGTGTTGGGACAAAATTCTCCCTTTATGGTTGATCAGTATTTCACAAGCTTACCGCAGAAACAAAGAGCTGAGTAAAGAAAAAAATAACAAAAAAGGAAACCATGTGAAAATAAGTGTTCAGCAGTACTTGCCATCACATAGTGGCATTCAACACACATGTATGATTTCCTTCAAATCTCTTCAATCATCTATGCTGAACCTAGAGTTGGTACTGAATATTCTGACTACAAAAAGAAAGAAAAGGGTCCAGACCTTGCTGTAATCAACCTGTTTCCCCGCAAAGATTTTAATTAATATTTCTATTTCAGCTTAAAAAAAAAAAAAAAAAAAAAAGGCTTGACACCCAACTTTCTGCAGTTAGTCTTGCTAAGGCTGCACAAAGAGAGGTTTTCTAATTTTTGATGTTTGGCTAATGACCAGGAAGACTTGAGTGGTGACTCAGTCTACAGTATCTTGGAAAAAAAGTATCTAATCTCCCAGGAGGATTGCTAGCAGATTTACTTGAAAGCTCTTCTCTCTGTGACATATGGATATGCTGGTAAAATGCAACTCAACACCACATTCTCAGTTACTGAGAACAATCATCTTTATCCATTCTAACACCTAATAGAGTGATCAATAGCATTTTAATAAAGCCTGCTGTAAATCATATTTAATTCAAATAAGATTTTATATTGTATTTCAATTAAATTACACTTTCTGCCATTCTTTAGTGTCAATTTCTGCTTTCCTTTCCATTCATAAAATTTGTTCCATGAAAGTATGTGTGACTCTCAAGGCTCCCCATACCTTTTCTAATATTGCTGTAATGTTATGCATAAATAGAACCTTGTGCTCAAAACTTCTATAGCACTGAAATATCTCCATTCCCTTCTGTTCAATAGCAGCACAGCTTAGCTGCCAGAACAGAAGTGGAAGAATCAGAGAGATTATTACATCTCTCAGCTTTCTGGTGAAGGGATAAAGATCATCATTCCATGAAGGGAGCTCAGGACTCTCTCAGTCTTTCTTTTTGCATGACATGAGTGATGCTTCTGACACCAGGACGTAAGAAAGCAGAATGAAAAATGAAAGGTATGGCACAGAATCAGGAACAAGATGATTCCCCTGAACAGCAAGGTGCTGAACACATGCCAAAAGTTAAGCCACAAGAATCAGTCATAGAGACTTCTGCCCAGCTCCCAAAGAATTATTTTTCTTAGTCTTCTCATTCAATATCTCTCCTCCCTTCTTCCCCCCAAAACCCATCTGGCAGCTGTGTTTAAGTTTAACCAGACCTCTCATCTCTGAAGCTCTACTGACTGCAATGAAAAATGAATTATAGGCCCAAGTAGCAGAGCAAATAGTTCAGGATCAGATTACTTTAAACCTTATCTGACCTACTGTTCTGTGTACTCACTGTCCCACTCAGAGGTATAAGTTACACGGGTTTTTAAAACCTGTCCCAATTTTTTCATTTTGCCCCATCCCTCCAGTCTAGTTTTTGTCCTCTCATGCTGTAGGATCAGAAAGTTTCTGATTACATTCTGGCTGATCTGTTCAGACATCTAGTTCTGAGGAGAGTGAGGGGATTATTGATGCTTTATTTGTCTCTCAAAATCAAAAACTATAACTTACTAAAACAGTTTTCTCAAACCCACACAAATACTGGTGTTTCACTAAAGAAGGTAATGACATAGTCCTGAAACGAAGGTCACAGTCCCGAAATAAGTCAGCCTCCCTACCCAAAGTAGGGGGACACCAAAGGTGTAAAAGAAAACTTTACTAGAATATTGTTCAGGCATGGACCAAACAATAAGTTTTCTATAAAACAATTTCTTGGCCAAAGTAGAATTATTTTTGAAAAAAGAAAAAAAAAACACTCTTAACTCCTCATAATCGTCTCCTCCCTGTAATGAAGAGTACATAAACATTCAGTCTGAGGAAAAAGTAGTTTAAGTATAAGTGAATATGAGGTCATTATTCCCTAGGAAAACTTATCTTCCAACAGTTCTGCTCTGTATGGTAAAACTTTCGCAAAGACAAACTAATATTTTTGTTTCATTTTCGCTCTGCTGTATCATTTGTGGAATGTGTTTGTGTCATTTTATCTAATAATCATTCTTCTTGTGCAGTGTCTTCTCAGGTCTTGCCCTCTCGCTTTACATGTAGTGGGTTAAGGCAGAGCTGAGAAAATATATATAATCATTCATTTCCCTTCCTTTCCTAGCTATAAGTACAGGCAGGAGTTCACATCTTCCAGGGCTCTGTTTCATTTTATTGGTATTATTATGGAAAATTAAACTTCTGAGAAAATGCCATACAGTTTCTTAAAATTATGTATTTAATATATATATATTTGTAATCACTACTGAGAGTAGCTGCAAGAGCATATCTTTTTTATCTGGTAACTATCTGGAGACATTTTCCAGTATTGGCTTTTCCACACAGTTGCTGTGAGTGCAAGTTTAAGACTGTATTTCTTAAGTCCTTCTAAGCTTTCAAGCAATATTCTTCCAGAAAGCTTGAGAAAATTACAGCATCATCTTTCAGAGCAAGGCTGCATAAGGATGGATTAGGATCATGGCACATTCTGTTGCTACTAGTAGCTTTCTGGGATTTTCATTTCATTTGAGTTGGCAGTCAAAGCTGACTTCAGATTTCCTTTCGGATTTCCTCTCTAAGGTCTGTTCTGTAGAATCATAGAGTCAGAAAATGCTTTGGGTTGAAAGTGACCTTAAAGATCATCTAGTTCCACCCACCCTGCCATGGGCAGGGAGACCTTCTAGTAGACCAGGCTGCTCAAAGCCCCATTTAACTTGAAGAAGAAGAAGACCAGAAAACTCTTTGGATTGTGCAAATAAGCCAAAAGCTTCACCTATCTCAGGTATAGATCAATTATTCCTAACAATAACATTTAGTGATTTAATGTCTTCCACAAAGGTGAAGACCTTCTACAGTTATACATGCTGTTACCTTAAAAGCCACTGGTCATAAAGAGAACTGAATTTGACTGAGTTTGACCACTTGACTGAGAACTGACTTTGACCACTAGGGCTAAAAGCAGAAACTTCTTCAAGTTTAGCTAAGCAATTAAAAGCTTCTAGCTGAGACTGGTGCCCCTCAGATCCCTAGTGTGTCAGAAACACTTAATACATGGAAAGTGTATTGGTGCATGCATTGGGATAGCATATAAAAAATGCAAGTGTCTTCCTGCAAGCCTCTATTTACCACAGCACGATATGTATTCAGCAAGCATGCCTTTTCAATAACCTATACCAAATATAAATTTTAGTACTCTCTGCCCCAACAAGAAGTTGGCATGATTGTCATCATTGGCATGATGACATTTTCTCCCTTTGCAGCTAGCAAATAATTTCTGATGAGGCTTCCTTCAACTGTGCAGTATCTTATAGACAATGCAGAAGCACCACAAGCCTTCTGAGAGTTAAGGAGCAGAAAAACAATGACTTCCCCAGAAGAGCAGTAACATTTGCCCTTATAAGTCATTTGCTTAGCAAAGTCCCTTAAAGTAGAAATTATACATTTCCTAAGAAGTATAAGGAAAATAAAGAATATTTAAAATATTCCACAGAATGTTCAATTTGCAGCATATTAACAATGAAATAGTTAAATATTGGATTATTTTTCTATGGTTTTCTGGAAAAAAAAAAAAAGTAGCCAGTGCCCCTATTAAAATTATTTCCTACCTGAAAAATACACTATTAATTAAACGCAAGTTACATGCACTGTCAGTACTGCAAAGCTCAGGAAGTGAAACTACTTGCCGAGATGAAAAACTTTCTAAAGGCATTGGCTTGTAAACACCTAAAGCCACAAAATCTACTGACTTTAAAGCCAGATGGTTGTGATTTCTCATGCCCACCTAATTAAGGACACTGGAATGGGGGACAAAAACAACCAGCCATCCAAAGAAGTCTATGACATGAGTTATACATGGACAGATTAGCATTTCCAGCCAAAAAGGAAAAAGTCTATGAGGTGCTGGGAAAGCAGGAGTGAGGGACTCTATTTGTCTTATTAGCAGGGCATTGAGTGTTTCCAGATTTGTAATGAGACTTAAGTGCACTTTTTTTTTCCTTTTCCTTTTAATGCTGTATATATTATAAGCAATATGTCTTAAATAAAACAATCTCTCCAGACATATCCGTCTGCTCCAGATGGGTACATGCAGCTGTTGGTGCACAGAGTATTACACACCCACTCATATATCATATCGGTGTAAGTTTATGTAGAAGGAGACTATCTGCTCCTTTGAGGGGACCTGGTCAAGGACCTTTTCCAATGCAGCAAGGGATAATAAGAAAGGTAGACAGTAATAGGAATTACTTTTGTACTAATTGATAAGAAAATAAATGGAATGTGGAAATGTTGATTCATGGAAAGGTTGTCTGTGTGAGGATTTCTGGACTGAGATGATAAGAAGTAAAGAAGGTGGAACAATAAGCAAAATGCTGAGACACAGACCTGACAAAGCAAAAATGGAGACAATGACAAGAAGCAAACCTCCCACTCACACTGGTTGATGGGCTATCAAACTACAGGAGCTGCTTCCAGGATGATCAATCTGGATTTCACATCTGATAAAGACTGTGGACCGAGGGGCCCCAGAATGAGAGGGTACAGAAAGCTGAAGAGCTCTGCAAACCCATGGAGGCATGTACAGGGGAAGGGGGAACAAGAGAAATGGAGAAGGGATAGGTAGAAAAGTGTATAAAAGATCTGGATCCCTGTAAAACAGGGTGGGCCTGTATTTGTCTGGGTACACCTGATCACCACAGTCTGTCCTGTCATCTCATATTTCCTCATTAGATCTTTTCTTAACTATCTATCTCTGCATTTTAGCACTATCTTTCCTATGTGTATGCATGCTGAAAGGACTATGTGCCAGCTACTGGCAAGAGCTGTGTGTGTGCGTGAGTGGAATGCATGCCAGCTACTGCAGTCAGGCCGAGGATGTAGGCCTGCAGGCTGTGGTGCCAGCTACTGGAGCAAGTGAGGGTCCTAAGGTCAGCAGCTGGAGGGTCCATAACTCTCTGGATCTGAAAGAGTCCTACAAACTTTGTGTTCAGAAAACCAGCTACTGGGGACCTGCACTGAGTGAACGGGTGCCAAATAATGAAGTCAAGCCAGGGCCGTAGGCCCTGTGGACTGTGGTGCCAGTTACTGGAGCGGGTAAAGATCCTAGCATCAGAAGTTGGAGGGTCCTTTCTGGACTTAGGGAGGGGTCTACAGACTTTGAGCCCAGAGTGCTAGCTACTGGGGACCTGTGTGAGTGAACTGGGTCCCAGCTCCCGAAGTCAGGCCAGGGGTGTAGGGCCACAGACTGTGGTGCCAGCTACTGGAGCAAGTAGGGTCCTAACGCCACCTACTGGAGCATGTGGTGGGGTCTTCTACTCCCCCCATGGGAAGGGGACTACTCGTCTACTAGACATGAGTCAGGAGCAGTGTGTTCACAATCCAGCTGCTGGGAGGGGACTGGCATGAGTGAGGTAGGTGTGGGCTCTGTGATGGCAGCTAGAGCAGAGCCATGGGGCCTGGTGTGGAGAGCAGAGCCTGTGTGTCTGGTGCTGGCTACTGCAGGGGGGAAGTGGCTGTATCTTCCCCAGACTGCTGTGTGTGGGTTGTGTGTGTGTATTCGCAAGCAAAATTCAAGCTGGACCTGCTGGAAAGTAGCAGAATCTCGGGTCTGGGCTGGGGCAGCAGGTATACGGGGGTACCTATGTTGGTACTTTCAGCAGGATTTGCAAATGTGGTGTGCCTGAGGGATGAGTGTGTGTATTTGCAGCAAATTTCAAGCTGGACTAGTCAGAAAGTAGGCAACCCATGAATGAGGTAAAATCAGGTTAGGGGCCCAGGATCCAGGCAAGGCTGCTAGGTGTACAGACGGGCTGTGCTGGTGCTGAAAGGATCCGTGGATGTGTGTATGTGCTTGTGAACCTAGAGAGTACTGTGAACCTTCACTAGTGAACTTTTTTCTCTATCAGCTGGGAAGAAGGAAGGAGACTCAGATGTCTGTGACCATGTTTTATGGGAGTCTGGTGTTTAACTGCCGTTGAAGGCAGTCCTTGCCTTGGACAGCCTGTGTGACCATTCATGTCAGTGTCCTCTCTGTGTCTGTGTGTCTCTGGGATATGTGCTTATCTTTGCTATCAGTTGCATTTGCAAGGGGAAAGTAGCAGCTACATCCCCCAACCTGGGCAGAGACCCCGGATCTCCTGGCATGGGGCTGGGCCCCAGGAGCCGAACAGAAGGGGACCTGGGCCAGAGCAGCTGGAGGAGGCCACCGCACTCATCACCTTGCTTAATTGTCAGTAGCTGTTGTGGCTGCTAAACTAGCCTAATCCAAACACTATTTCTACAGGCAAAACCTGAAAAAAAAAATCATAAAACAAAACAACAACAACAAAGACAAAAAAAAAAAAGGGTGGCATGAATAAAAAGATCTCCGTATCTTGGGAGAGGGCCAGTCTCAGCCTGTATGTTACTGTCTGTATTTTCTAGGTTCTTACAGATGGTGAGGGAAACAGCAATACATCTCACATGTTTACTCTGAGCAACATGTCCTGGCTGCACAACACCTCACTAAAGCAAACTTACGAACCACAGAATTTCACATTATAGCTAGCAGGGCAAGATACCAGTACAAATCTATTTCTTAAGGTTTTTTTGCTAAGCCCACATAGAGAGTGTTAAAATTTTCACCGATGTACCCATTATCCCCAGTGGGAACAAGATTAGGGAATGATTTGTATCCCGAGGTGCACGTCGTGATTTTGGGTGTATCATTTTATAGGGACACAAGCAAATGCCTCATCTGGCTTCAGAGAAGAGGAGAAGTATCTAGACTTGCTCTGGCCACCCCAGACTTGCACAGCTTTCTGTGGCTGTGGCTTTTTTTCAGACCAGCTGTTCTATCCCACAGTTACCACAAGCAGCTCTGCTGTTTCACATCTCTCAGATCCATGTGCAACCTCAATAATCTCTGTATCATCTGCAGCAATCTTGCAAAAGCCATCCACTACAGACAAAATGCTTTCCAGAGGGTCTTATCACCTCTGGCTGAACCAGAGAAAATGGACTTTGCAATAACTTTGACAATGGCTGAAGGGCTACGGATGCTGAGTTTAACTTGCACCAGCAGCACAATCAGATGCTGAAGACCAGAACACCCTGTGTGCTAGAAATGCTGTTTTGCTGGGTGAAAACAAAAACACATGGACCTGGAAAGGCAGATGAGCTCTCCCTTGCTACCCTGAGAACTGTCAACAGTGAGCCCATCTATCCTAGCACCTGTGCAATATAAATACATCTACATACCTGTGGTTCAAGAGCAGCCTGGCCACAAAGTCTAGCAGCTTGGTCGCAGACTGGCTGAATTAACCCAGTACCTATTTGAGGTTTTTCAAACCCACTTACAACATAGTCTGAGAGAAATCTCTTCTGACAGCTGAGTCAGACAGGAGCAGGAATTCATGGTGGTCACTCACTATGAAGATCAAGCTGTGGATTTCACAAATATTTTATCACTGTATAGCACAAAAAACCTCTTCTTGAAATTCTCTGTACCTGTGAACTGATAGGCAAAGCCTGAGCAGGGTCTCCTTGCAAATGGTTGTTTTCTTGTTGTTTGGACCCAGGGCTTCAGCTCAGCCCACAAGCAGCTGGTGTAAATTAACACAGATCTCTTAACTGCAGTGTCGCTACTTTGACTTAAAAGAAAACTGAGTAATGTAAATTTGCCAAGGATCTGATACACAAATGCGTTGAAATTTGAGATCTGGATAAAGAATGGTTCTGAAAAAGCTTAAATCTGTGACTTAAGACTGGGTATGTTTTTTGTTAAATTTCCAACAGCAATTTGTGTTGGAATAGGTAAATTGGAGAATTACAATGACCTCAAACACAACAAACAACATCTCTGAAAACAGAGGGATCTGATCCTTTCTAAATGATACTGGCAGAGTCTTAATTTTGCAGAACTGTTGGCTTTCTGTTTTATCTCCTCAGCACAGTTAATCTGACAATGTGCTACTGCAATTATGAGCCAAGGCAAACTTGCATACATCCTAGGAAGAATATATTTTTTAACAGAAAAAATGAATAAATTTACTATTGTACATTAATGACTTCATTAAACGAATTTCTCAGGATTTTGGGAAGGGGGCTGAAATGATAGGCAAGAATTATCTTCTTCAAACATCTGGGAGCAAAGCACAGCTGGCTCTCTATTGGAGCTTGGCACTCAGCTTGCTATGAGACATACTTGAGTACATAAGAGAGGCTCTTATAAAACTGAATCATTTGGGCAATTAACACTCAAAGCAATTTTCACACAAGCCCTTGATATACGAAATTTGAGTTTTACATGTGACAGGCAAGCTTCTGTATGCAGGCAGCTCCAGCGTTGCTGTAGCACTTCAAGGTTTATGAAGGAGAAAATGCTTTCAAAGATGGAAGGTGCATTAAACAAGTGTTCTGCTCATTTGAAAGGGAAGATTTATTGTCAATGTTTTACTGTTACGGGCCTGTCCAAAGTTAGTTAACTCACAGGAATATTCATATTGAGAGCAAAAATTTGGAAGTTCTACAAGCATTATAATGTCTTAAAGGACTAAAGAAAGACCTTTTAACTAATTATCACCTTTTGCACAAGCTGGATAGTCTGTCTTAAAAAAGCACAGCTTTGCTTACATTTCTGCAGCCAGCAGCAGTTTTATGTAATAACCAAGACCAGAACAGAAGAGAGAAAAAATATGGATATCATAAGCATAATTACTTTTAATTCAAACTCCTGAAAAGTCATTGATTTTATATATATATAATATATTATACATTATAAAATATATATATTATATACTATATATATGTTATACACATATATAGTATGTATATATTTTTATATATATATATATATCTAAAGCCAACAAAATTAAAATTGCTTATTAATGTTAAAAGGCTACATAAAATGTAGTTCACTGACTTAGAATTCCCAGAGATCTGGGAATAGACTGTTCGATCTACAATGTTTAGAATAGGTAATCTTGTTTATATAGCAGCCAGAAATTGTGGCAGGCAAGTAAAGGGGGTAAAATGTGGAGTTAGTCACAGACAAGAAGATTAGGAACAGCAAATAGAATTTGTTCTACCATCATCCATAACCCAAGCACTTTGCAGAGTAATGACATCACCCTTAAATCTAAAGCATAACATAAGAGGAAGAATGACTTTCTTCTCCCATCCATCAGTCTGTGAATTGCGAGTGAAGGTTCAATGTTCACAAAAGTAGTTTTATTTATATTTGAATATTAAGATTATTTTTCCCATTTTTAATTAAATGCAGGAATGAGTAAAATAGAAAACAGGAAGATACTCTAAATTTTGCTACTCCTTTGCTTCTGCAAGGGAGTGTTTTCAGATGCTCTTTGAAAAGGAATATTGTGATTTAAAGCAATACAAGGAAGGTTATTTAGAAGACAAAGTTATATATAAGTATACACTGTCCACCTCTCTCCTTTTATACAATCGGTTGCTTTTGATAAAGCTACTCAATTTTCACGGAGCTAACTGAGAACAAAATCAGCCTGAAGACCCCTGGATTGATTAGAGTTTTTAAAGTCAGAGTTGAACCTATCTACAGAAGCAGCTTTCCTATCAGTAAATGCTTCATAGTAAGAAATAGAGATACAAGGTTAGATCCTTTAGACCTAATAGGAAATTGAACAGAGGTGCCTTCAAGAGGTAGACCTATGCATTTGAGGTATCTCAGAAAGCCTGTATTTACTGCCTAGTAAGGTCAATAACAAAGACTTTTTATGCATTGCGACTAAGCCTGACAATAGCACTTCACCATTAAGTGCCTCAAACTCATTTCATCCTGAACTCATATTCTACCAAAGCTATTTTAGACTTCAGTGACCAGGACCTTTTTATCAATGACTGTAAATTCCCAGCATACCTTGCTTCTTGACACAGACACGTGGCTTCGGGACTGGTGCAACCAGCAGAATTTCGGGTTTTTCGATCACGGGAAGGTCTACGCAACATGGGGCCTGCTGGCACCAGACGGGATGCACCTCTCTCAGAGAGGGGTGAGGATTTTTGCTCAGGAGTTGGCAGGGCTGATAGATAGGGCTTTAAACTAGAGTCAAAGGGGGAAGGGGATAAAACCAGGCATGCCGGTGATGAGGCAAGGGATGGTGCACTAGAATCAGAGGGACTGTGTGCTAGTGAGGCCCTTCGGTCAGCTACACAAGGTACTGCGTGTAGGGAGGCACATTTGAAGTGCTTCTACACAAACGCACGCACTATGAGGAATAAAATGGATGAGCTAGAAGTCTTGGCCCAGTCCTGCAGCTACGACATCATCAGCATAAGCGAAACCTGGTGGGATGAGTCCTGTGGCTGGTGTGTTGCAATAGATGGTTACAGGCTCTTCAAGAGGGGCAGGCAGGGTAGGCGAGGTGGCAATGTATGAAGCATGGGCTGGACTGTGTGGAACTTCAAGTTGGCAATGGCAAAGTTGAGAGCCTCTGGGTAAGGATTAAGGGACAAACAAATAAAGGGGATGTCGTTGTGGGAGTCTTATTACAGACCACCTGGCCAGGATGACAATGCCGATGAATTATTCTTTGCAGAACTAAGAGATGCCTCAAGATCAACTCCCCTTGTCCTAATGGGGGATTTCAACTTGCCAGACGTCAACTGGGATCACCACACGGCTGACACGAGCAAGTCCAGGAGGTTCATAAAGCACCTAGATGATAACTTCTTAGTACAGGTGCTAAGAAAGCCAACTAGGAAAGGTGCCCTCCTAGATCTGTTGCTGGAGAACAGAGAGGGTCTTGTGGGAGATGTGGCAATTGGCGGCCGTCATGGTCATAGTGACCATGAAGTGGTTGAGTTTAGAATTTATGGTGACAGAAGGAAAACTGTCACCAAAACTTCAGCCCAGGATATGGGGAAAGCAGACTTCAGGCTGCTCAGGGAACTAGTCAGCAAGGTCTCCTGGGAAACTGCTTTTGAAGACATTGGCGTCCATCAGTGCTGGTCAATCTTTTAGCACTCCTAAAAGCACAAGATCAGGCGATTCCAAAATATCAGAAGTCAGGCAAGCGGGGCAGAAGGCCGGCCTGGCTGACCAGGGATCTTCTACTGGAGCTTAGGCAAAAAAAGAAAGTGTACAGCTGCTGGAAGGAGGGTCAGGCAATGAGGAAGGAATGCAGGGATGCTGTTCGTGTTTGTAGGGAGAAAATTCGTGTGGCCAAAGCCCAACTAGAGTTGAAGCTGGCCATGTCTGTGGGAGACAATAAAAAAGGGTTTTTAGATATGTGAACAGAAAAAGGAGAACCAAAGAAAACATAGGTCCGCTACTAGATGGGGAAGGTCTCCTCACAGACAATGACATAGGCAAAGCAGAGACATTTAATGCCTTCTTCGCCTCTGTCTTCAACACTGATGATGGGCTTCGGGACCCAGGGTACCCTGAGCTGGAGGGCCATGACGGTGGGAATGACGAACTCCCAACCGACCCTGAACGTGTGCAGGATTTGCTGCTCCACCTGGATCCATACAAGTCCATGGGTCCAGATGGAATTCATCCCAGGGTGCTTAAAGAGCTGGCTGACGTCATCGTGGGACCTCTCAATTATTTTTCAATGATCTTGGGAAGCTGGAGAGGTCCCATTGGACTGGAAGCTGGCAAATGTTTTGCCAATTTTCAAGAAGGGTAAGAAAGAAGACCCTAGCAATTACAGGCCAGTCAGTCTCATGTCAGTGGCTGGTAAAATTATGGACAGGATGATCCTTGAAGTTATTGAAGCACACCCTGGGGGACAGTGCAGTCATTGGTCCCAGCCAACATGGGTTCATGAGGGGTAGGTCCTGCCTAACAAATTTGATTTCTTTTTATGATAAGATCACCCATCTAGTTGATCAAGGGAAACCAGCTGATGTGATCTTTTTGGACTTTAGCAAAGCTTTTGACACAGTTTTCCATAGGATCCTACTGGACAAAATGTCCAGCATACAGCTAAACAAAAACATCATGCAATGGGTGAGCAATTGGCTGACGGGCAGGGCTCAAAGGGTTGTGGTAAATGGGGCCACATCTGGCTGGCAGATGGTCACTAGTGGGGTCCCTCAAGACTCCATTTTAGGGCCAGTCCTCTTCAATGTTTTTATAAACTATTTGGATGTAGGACTAGAAGGTGTTTTGAGCAAAGTTGCCGACAACACCAAACTTGGAGGAGTTGTGGACTCGGATGAGGGTGGAAGGGCCTTGCAGAGAGATCTGGACAGATTGGAGAGCTGGGTGATCACCAACTGCATGAAGTTTAACAAAAGCAAGTGCCGGGTCCTGCACCTGGGACAGGGCAACCCTGGCTATACGTACAGACTGGGCAATGAGACGCTGGAGAGCAGCCCCGCAGAGAGGGATCTGGGGGCTGTGGTTGACAGCAAGCTGAATATGAGCCAGCAGTGTGCCCTGGCAGCCAGAAGGGCCAACCGTATCCTGGGGTGCATCAAGCACGGCATTGCTAGTCGGTCGAGGGAGGTGATTGTCCCACTCTACTCTGCGCTGGTGCGGCCTCACCTCGAGTACTGTGTGCAGTTCTGGGCACCACAGTACAAAAAGGATGTAAAACTGTTGGAGAGTGTCCAGAGGAGGGCGATGAAGATGGTGAAGGGCCTAAAGGGGAAGACGTATGAGGAGCGGCTGAGGTCACTTGGCCTGTTCAGCCTGGAGAAGAGGAGGCTGAGGGGGGACCTCATCGCAGTCTACAACTTCCTCGCGAGGGGGAGTGGAGAGGCAGGTGACCTATCCTCCATTATCACCAGTGATAGGACCCGCAGGAATGGTGTTAAGCTGAGGCAGGGGAAATTTAGGCTAGACATCAGGAAGAGGTTCTTCACCAAGAGGGTGGTCGCACACTGGAACAGGCTCCCCAGGGAAGTAGTCACTGCACCAAGCCTGCCTGAATTTAAAAAGAGATTGGACTGTGCGCTTAGTCACATGGTCTAAACTTTTGGGCAGACCTGTGCAGTGCCAGGAGTTGGACTTGATGATCCTTATGGGTCCCTTCCAACTTGGGATATTATATGATTCTATGACTCAATCTCTGCATCCCTGGGCTTCATTCCCAAAAATGTTGCTATTATCTGGGAAGCATAAGACCTACCAGTCACCTAGGGTTTTCAATCTAACATAGCAACTCAGTGCAGTTAACTTTCTGTGCTGGCTTCTACTAAGAAGCTAATCCTCTCTTATTTGGTAAATAGCCACAGCTGGGGAGAAGCTTTTATATTTTATTTTTTGAGTCAATCATCCAATTTGGCTAGAGGGGTGCAAAATAGAGTGTTTTTCTCTTGGGTTTCAGAATGCGTTTGTAGCCAAAGATGAAGTATGGAGAAAAGTTTGAAGGAGGAAAAACTGCAGTGAGAAAATGCAATGACCTTTAGTGAAGGGCTCCTAAAAATAGCTCTTCCCAGAGAACATGGTACTCTGAATTAAGGTATTAGGTCTGTACGATGCTATATGGCTACACTTTGTAAGGTTAATTTTCCGGACAAGCAGGATACTTGGTGGAGGGGGAGGTGGGCACTTTCTCACCACCACCACCACCCCCACCCCGTCTCCTGCACACCTCAGCTGGTGTGGTGAGGGCTTTTCAGTCCAATCTCAGTGTTGCGCCATGCTCACTGAGACATGAGCTACACTCAGCACACACACACTCTGACCTGTTGTAGGGATGAGCACAGCACCTTGCTACCCCACTCTCCTGTTGCCACCCTGCTATCAACATCTTATCTGTGTCCAGCCCCTACTTTTGCTTATGGTGCATTTTTTCTAGAATATTCTCCAAACGTTTATGATTTAGGGATTCATATATCAGAAAGAGGTCATTTCAGCTCTCAGGTTATAAGGCTTTTTCGCCAATTAACATACGTTCACATAATCCTTGTGCCTCAGACATGACAAAGGAAGGAGCTACCACAGCTTAATAGTGCATTTAATAAAGCAGTATTTCCTTTTCTTTGTTCTGAACATGTCCCTGATGGTTTATCAGCACAGCCTGCTAGCCTCTGCATCAGGATAGATGATGAACAGTTATTCCCGTTTACGTTCTCCGTGGGCCTAATGCCACTTGGACGTCCATTCCACCGAGTGGATATTTGAGAGAGCTACAGTGACACAACCTGCCATGTATAAGGGAAGCTAGCTAAGAGTAAATGAGCTAGAAAGTGACACTTTTTAGATATTTTTCTTATTGTTCTCAACTTCTCTTAAATGACTCTTTTAAAGTTTGACAGCTGTGCTCTGCATAATACAGTCAGCAAGACACTGACTTTGTGGCAGCAGCTTTATTCAAGAAGATAACTCTGCAATCTAGGACTTCTATGCTCAAGATGGCATTTTAATCTTCATGTTTTTTATAGACCACTAGGGGGTGTTCAGGACAGGCTTAATGCATAACCTTGGTTTTAAAAAAATAGGTATTTGGCTTCCACTTTGTGAAGAGCTATTCTCCTCTTCAGATAATGAATTGTTGTGTCAGAGCTCATTGGAATGAACTAGGATAATTTGCCAGGCAAAGTCCTGATGGATACCTAACAGACTTGAGCCCAAAGTTTGTCTTATCTCAGATGGACTTGCTTATGGAATCCAGATAAATTGGTGGCAGGAATCTCTGTTAACACAAAGCAGCTGCAAGCTGGAGACAGGACAAATTCTAGTCATGGAGGTGGCATATTTCACACAAGCTGACAGCATGGGAACATTGACAGAATGTTTCACCTACGTGTTACTCTACAGTTTCTTTTCAAAATCATAATGCTATTCTTTACCAAGGTTAAATAGGACTTTCCTCATCCTTTTGTGAAATATTAAATGGATCTGCATTTGAATCAGGACACTACAAGCCTGAGCTGTGGAGTTCCTAATCCACCTTCCTGTGGGGTAACCTATAGGTGAGATGGGTGTAAATATGGAATTGTTCTTCATCAGAGGGGGTAACATGGTAAGTAAAGGTCATTGAGGGCAATTGCAGTTTTGGCTTTGAAAGTTTGGTATATCCAAACAAAGACCATCTTAGCCAAAGGAAATTCAGTATTACTGATCTAAAGATTACAAGTGAGGAACTGAACCCTAGTAACCAGTGAGTAATATTTATAGTTCATAACAAAAGAACGACTCAACATACTTTGAAAGGGTGATATAATGGGTGAACAAACTCATTCTTTGGATGAGGCAAGCACTGCAGAGAAGGATAGCAATGATTTTAGTTCGCTGCCTGGCAATACTCACCTGATGCTGGCACATTTCTTGCATGTTGGAATAGCATGTCCAGTTCTGGTGTTGACATTTTAAAGAGGATGTTGAAAAACTACAGGGTGTTCAGGGAGGAGACACAAACATAGCTCAAGGGATAGAGAAAAATATTTACAGGGAGAGAATTTGATCTTATCTCAAAAAAAGACTTGAGATAGCCATGATTAGTACATTAGTAACCTTCCTGGGGAGAAAATAGCATATACAAAATGGTCCTTTAATCTTGCAGAGAAAAATGTAACTGACAATTTATGGAAATTAAATTTGAGCAAATTCATATTAAACATTTTTTAATGAGTGTGATTAACCATTGAAATACACTGAAACAGAGCATAACAGGTTTTTCTTCTCTCTGTCTGTACTAATATTAAAAAAAGACAAGGCTCTCATTAGCAAAGCTACAATCTTTCTTTTCTACCGAGATATGGGTGAAAAAGATCACACTCACGCTTCTGTGGCTTCAGGTCAAGACAGGCTATGTTTTCTGAAGTAACACATAAGCCAAAGCACAGGACAAGTTATTGGACTCCATCCAGGAGTAACTGTGAGACTGAATGACTAAGAACTTGGACTTTTCCATCCAAGGGTCACATTTTAGCTTGCAGATCTACAAATCTACACAACTTGTTTGCAAAATACCTTGAATACCCATACTTGCCCAAAGCAAGCTTGCTTGCAAAAATCATTTACCTGCATAGAGGGCAAGTACTGCAAGAGGTAATAAAACCAGCATTACAACTGTACCTCATGCATGAATGAAGCTGGTAGATATTGCCTCCTGGAAATAACAGTTCAGGAGACCTATCAGCTGCTCAGGTACTGTTTAACCTGCAGGCATTGTTGTTTGTGTTACTTTACACAAAAATGCGTTGTGTTATTGCTCACTCCAGCAGATATAGCACTGCTAATTATCCCATCATGTAGTCACTTTGCAGTGATATAAATAGCCCAGTTAGTGTCATTTTACATTATCCAGCAGAGAACCTCCAAAGTCTGGTTAGGGCATGGAAGTTGCTTAAAAAAAGAAGCAGGTCACTTTAAAGACAGATTCTGTATATTTTTCCTTACACGCTTCAGATGCTGCTGTTTGCTTGAATCAAGTCAGTAGAGAAGGAAAGTGGGAATGATGACTAGGGTGGTGAAAGAGATGAATTAGTAAAGTCCTATTGCAAAGAATTCACCAAAGCCAGAGACATAAAGGATGGTGCAGCTAGTGTTTGCCTCAATCTCTCCCAGATAGTATACTTCACAATTCTCCCCTCCAAATTAACTCCACTGCTTGCATCATTTTTTCCTCCCTGCAAATGGTCATTTTTCCTTTTTTTGCCAATAAAGTGGCTTCTTCTAAAATCCCGCCTTAAGGGCTTCTGATGCTCACCCTTGAGGTCCACCTCACTGCTGAAAAATGTTGTAGTACTTGGGCTGGACTGCTTACTCGAGCAAGACATTCAAGACAATAGGAGAATGAATATGGGAGATTGCACCTCATAAATGGGAATACTATATTTCAAACTGAGGCTTACAAGCCATAAATAGAGAAAATCAGGAGGGAACTTTGGCACACAGGCTGGTTTAGACCATTTTCAAGCATGCATATCTGTGGAATAGCTAGAAAATATGGACAAATGTCCCAAATCCTCAAAATGCCTAGATAAGATTTCCAGGCAGTATGTGCATCAAAATGATTAAAAACAAACAAACAAACAAACAAAAGTCTAGTGGTAGATAGTCACACATCAACATAGGTAGCACGTTACCACATCAGGAGATCCGTGATCTTCCAGCGATGCTTTGTGCTGAGAGACTGGTTTGTTCTGATTGCTTTCAGGTAGCTAACTTCACTTTAACATACCTAAAGAATTAATGTTTTCCCAGTGTTTCTCTTCCAGTTGAGTACCTTATTGGTTGCAACAGGGACAGCATCCAATTGGCAGCAGGGGACAAGATGGTCGAATTTAGAGTGTCTCATAAGGGGGTTGGTTCCTCTCCCTCAGGATGCGGTGCACAATCTGAGACCTTCTGTACAGCTGCAACCACAGCAACAGAATTAAGAAACAGAACGTTAAAAGGGAGTCTTGGCAAGAATGTGGGGAGTCGCTAATCAAGTGAAGGGAATCAGGTTGAGCACCTCTTCCAATGTCTTCATGGAAAGCCCACTGAAGTATTCCCTTCCCTCCAGATTGGATTTATTCACATAGCATAGTCATCTAAAAAGTGTTAAGCCAGAAGAATATGGTCTGGGACACTGAGGAAATTATTACGTTCAAGCAAAGAACTGTGCAGCCTCTGTGGACAGAGGAATAAAATTTCTACAGCCTTGGACATAATGTGTTTCTCCCCCAGATTTGCACTAGACTCACACAAATGTTGTGTCATAAATTCTTTAAGGTGGGGAAGTGATTTGCAAGCTCCAAAGCAACCTTAGGATATTATGTTCTGAGCAAACACCTCTAAAATGAATATTGTAAATCTCATCCATTCCTTGAGATGACACTCAGCCAGCTGCATGTCTCAAGGCAGAAGCAAAGTTTTAAACAACTTGCATACAGTTGTCCAGGGAATTTTTCATGCACATCTTAGGCTCTATTTGCTATGCAAATTGAATAGCAATGTGCCCCAAATAAGTTACTTGTCTGTCTGCCTATTTGCAAATCAAATAATTTAAGTTTATATGCAGCATAAGAGTGGGCCCCCACAGCAAAGTACACAGATTTACAGTGTGTAAGTCAACAAGACCTATCACTGCCTCACAATTCCATTGCCCAGTGAAATGGCCTTTCTCACATACCTCTATCAAAAGTTCACTTTCTTCTGCCACTCCTTCTAACACCACCACTACCAAGTACACCACCCCCTCAATGGGCCAGTTCCAGCACCTATTTAACCGGTGGGAAACCTCTCATTAGTTTCAGCTGTCTTTGGAGTAGGCAGGAAAGGAGTAGGCACGTTGCGTTGTTTGCTCTTTAGAGACTTTCCTTCCTGCCAAATTACTCAAGGTACAATTGTGAAAAATTTGGAAATGGCATGAACATGTGTCCTGCAAAGTCTGGACAGCTGGAGCTGAAGCCTAGGAACTTAGAATGTAGCCAGTAGTGTTTGGTTTTACTGACATTTCAAAATTTTTCTAAAGATTAATTAACAGCACTTATCAGGGGACTCAGCATAACTAATTGTTATAGACCAGACAGGGTATTTAATGCCCTTTACCTCCACTCTTGCTTTTCACCTCTAACAGCAAAGCTGTGATGATCATCTTTGTAAGCTTTTCAGTGTTCTAAAGACAGTTGGAAATTCTATTAACTCAATATTTTTTGCTTTCAAAAGAAATTTTGCTTTCTTTGGAAACAAAATGTTTAGCATGAATTGGTCCCTCTGGATGAATCACCTGAAGGAAAGGAACGGAAAAAGGAAAGGAAAGGAAAAAGGAAAGGAAAGGAAAGGAAAGGAAAGGAAAGGAAAGGAAAGGAAAGGAAAGGAAAGGAAAGGAAAGGAAAGGAAAGGAAAGGAAAGGAAAGGAAAGGAAAGGAAAGGAAAGGAAAGGAAAGGAAAGGAAAGGAAAGGAAAGGAAAGGAAAGGAAAGGAAAGGAAAGGAAAGATGTTGAAACAGTCTATTTTGATGTGCTGTGAAAAAATGAAGTATTTTCCATTCCATCAACATTTTATTTGCAGGCTATTTTTTAGGAAAATAAATACAACTGAACTCACTACTAATGGTTTGAAATGATCATAATGACATTTTTTGCTCACCAATTCATTATCATAATTGTTGCTATTAGTGCTTTTCCAGATTTTGCTCCTCTCTCTTGGTTTGTGCACTGAAAATATGACAAGATTATCCTTTTCTCCCCACCCCCTCCCATTTTGCTGGAGTTAGGAGAACTGTATTTTCACCCTTCATGTTAGCAGCTCATCACTGACACCTTCTGTTATTTTCTTTGTGTCCATGCAGGCTGCTGCATATTTAGTCCTTTAGCCAAGGAGCTTTCTTACATATCTTAGATCAGTGTTGCTTAGAGGAATAGTGCAATCGATCCCTGCCCTTTTCCTGAATGAAATGCTCACTGCTGAACCAGTAACTCTGTGCTAAATGTGCACCATGCCTCAGACACAAAGCAGTCCAAGCATTTTGCAACCCCAAATTTAGTGTTTGCTGGGCTATGAATGCAGCCCAATTGGCAATACATGGCAAACATTCAGGCATGTTTCCTTTGTGAGGTGTAACACTATTAGTAACCTATATACTGGGACTCCCTATAGGTAAGTGAAGAAGTAAGGATTTCCATACCTCCCACGGGTAGTCATGCAGGGACTTTTGTTCAATTTGAATGCAAACAGAAGGGCATGGACTCAGGGGTTATTTTTGCAGGCATCCCTCCCTACCCAGAATAAATAAGTTTTTGTTCATCTCTGTGTGGGTTTGTGAATATTTGAGTGAAATATTACTCTTAGTATTGTGAATACAAACAGTCTAAATGACTGAAGGATGGTAGAAAAATCGTAAGCCTTGTATACAACCATAACCTGATTTTAGACTTGTAGAACTTGAAGACAGGTAGAAGTCTTCAAGGGAGTTCAATACAATTCCCTGATACCCGGTCACAAAGTTTGGTCAAGGACAGCAATATTCCTACAATTTCTTGTGCATAATGCACTGGTGATCATGGGGTGCTTGGTACAATACATGTGAACTTCTCTGTAGTACGCACCTGCAAACAGCTGGATTTCGGGAAGACCCAGGAGGTCTTATCTCTCTCCCTGAAAACTCTTACTCCTTCTTTTCAATAGGATTTGGAAAGAAGAATAAAAGAAGTGAGCTTTCAGCCACCCCCAGCCTAAATCAGCATCTTTCCTATTGCTGCTGGGAGCTCATGTTGTGACAGGTCATTGCAAGATCTGTAAATGCAAAGATGAAAGCAATTGAACCACTTGAGGGAAAGGCAAAGAGGATAAAGCTGGAAGTAGCAGCATGATACGACGTGGTGGGAGGGGAACTCTGGAAAGAAACCCTGAGATTTGCTCTTCCCTGATTGGAAGGGTTTGAGCTGTTCTTGCCTCCCTTTAGCAGGCTTGCTGTTTCTGTAATTGGGTTGTTATCATTCGAAGGCTAATTATCCTTCCCAGAAAGACACAGAGGTGCTGGGAGAGGGTGAAGTTTCAACAAAGTGAAACCTAGCAGAGGTACATGACATGGCCTCTCCGCATCCTGTCCAAAACCACATATATCTGAGGAGAGTTTCCTATTCTATCAGAGAAGAGAGATGCCACTAGCCTATCTTAGCGTAGCCTATCCTGGGGATAAGTGTTTCCGAACTCTTGGTGCTCACTAAGGAAGTAGCTCTCTTTGCTCACAGCTTCTAAACACTGACTAGGTGAATCCAGAACAATCGTGCATAGAGCTAGTCATACTTCTTGGCTTTCAGACACTAAGATTTAGCAAAAGTCAAAGCATTCCCAGCTTAGGAAAACGGAGACTTTAAGTTTTATTTCATTTCTTAATTTTAATTCTTTCATCTGGGATGGTTCATAGCTAATACGGGGAAAATATTCAATTCAGAAATATTGTAGAAACTAAATAGTGCGTTTCCTTATATATAAAATTGAATTTTTGGTTTAAACACATGCATACACACAAAAATAAATAAATGAATAAATAAATAAATAAATAAATAAATAAATAGAATCCCAAATGCCAATTTTGTTGGTTTCCATTAAAAAAAAAAAAAAAAGGTTTCCATTAAAATGTGGTGCTTGTGGAATATATTAATTATGGTGTGTCATGCCCCATTTCTCATCGAATGCAGGGTGTCTAAGCATGATTTCATCTCCAGCACTACACTACGGTAGCACCCAATGTCACACATGATACACATCTCTATAGGCAAAGGAGTTGCTGCTGCTGGATTTTGCAGACTATTTCATGTTTTATTATTTGCTCTGCATTAGAATTGGGTAAATCCAGCTGAATCTGAAAAAAAAAGTTTAGCAATCCAGTACTATTAGCCACCTATAACTACAATATATGGGCACAACTCAGTATTGGGAAGTCTGAATATTGTGCTGCTCATTCTTTGGACTGCTCCCTCAGCTGCAATGAATAAGGCCTGTAAGTCTGGAAGGCAAATTCTGCCAAACACAGGGAGACTATACCCTTAGCTCTTTGATCTATAATATTCATTAGTATCCCACACGTTCCCAAGAAATTGTTGCTTTGATTTTCATCTGTTTTTGTTTAAGTGTGTTAGAGTTCATGGGATGTTTTGATTGTCTCTTCAATGTTTTTACACACAAACTCTCTGCTATAAAGCTGCCATCTGTGTCTGAAATATACACCAAACTGGGGTTTTCCTCCCTGGAGAACGCCTGTTCTCTATGAAACACTGAATAAAATTCATATGGGTCTTTCAAAGCCAAATAATAAAAAGAAGGAAAAAAAAATAAAAAAGGAAAAAGAAAAAGAAAATAGCTTTTCTAGGATTGAGAGAATCAGAGTTAACCATCTTTACCAGTATTTTGTCATCCAAGCAATGTTCTCACTACAACAGTAAAAATAATTTTGCAGTTAGACTGTGCAATTCATCCTCAGATTATACCACAAATATTGGGAAGCTTGTGCTACATGTGAGGTTTACAGCCTCCAGACCTAAAAAGGCATAGAGGAAGATTTGGCTTGTACAAAAAAGAGGCATTAATGAATAAATCTCATGGGCACTACTCAGTGAATAATTATGAACATTTTTGGTGGCTGTAATTAATGTTTTTTTCATTGTTACTGGTCCAACCCTAATAATAATATCTGATTCCATTGCTTTAGAGTAGAGCAGAATTTTTCGGTTGGAAGGGACCTTCAAAGATCATCTAGTCCAGCTGCAGTGTCACAAATCTAGTCAGTCCTCTGACAACACCGGAGGACTATCTTTCAGATAGTCATCATCACCAGATGAGGCTCACCACAAGTTTGGGCAGCAAAGATTTTGATCATAGACACTGGTAGGCCCAGCAGGTGACTAATGGAGTATGGGTCATGAGTATTCCAGTGTCTTTAGCAGGTCACCTAGACCTAGACCTAGCAGATAACCCTGTCAAACCACTGGCAAGACTTTGTCTTAACTTGAACAGGCACTGTCACAAAAGCAATGTGGGCAAAGGACATTTATGCTGATTCAGATTTCTGCTTTGATTTACAGCCTGTGCCACTCTTATGTTGGAATCCTCTTTCCATCATTGATTTATATGATAATAATGCTCAGAAGGCCATTCAGGAGCCAGCTGCCATACCATTGAACATCAAAATGACACTTCATTACGGGCAGGACTGGCTGCCATCTTCTGTAAACTCCATTACAAAAAATAAAAATTGGCTCCACTGCGGATTTCTTTCCACCCCTTACCAGAGAGTCCAGATAGTCAGGCCTAACTCTGGTCACAGGCAGTAATAGCACTCTAAAGGTGCTCTCTGCACCCAGAAGCTTCCATAGGCTTGTATTAGAGAGTAATAAGCTGCAGTGCTGTGAAGTGACTTGCTTCTCTCTTCTGATGATGGTTGAAATGAAAGGTTAGGTCCTGCTGAAGAGCAAAATTGTAGGTACACAATGCTGCCTTCAACAGCTACCCTGGAAGGATTTTCTGATGTACTTGTAGGCACCTGCTGCAAAGTGCTGCATCAAGCAACTCATTCGCTACTGAAAGCAGCAATATGCTGTATCGGACCTACAGATCTCAGGCATTATGCTGTATGTGTGCTTGGTCAAAGTCCCTGTCACTTGTGTTAATTAAGAATACAGCTTCCGTTGTCACGACATGACAGGTACTCACAGTTATCTGAGACCATTGCAAAATGAGAACAAATGTTCAGGCTTTGGAAGGCATGCCATCATTATTTAGCTTGCAACACAAAGCAAGTAGATACAGCAGGAAGAGCTGCAGAAGACTTAGTTCTCCATAATAGGCTTTGACAGAATGAAATCTAGGTAAGGATCTGCCCAAAGGGAGCAGATAAAGGATTTCTCAGAAAGAATCCCTGAAAGATACCGTTGAAACACGGTATTTGTTGACTTCATCTGCCACTGGTCTGATTAATCACATTGAACCTTGTCTGACCTGGTGCAGAAAGATTTTTCTTTCTCTGAGCTGTGTAAGGATACTGAGGCAGAATTAGAGAAAGAAGCTGGGAGTCTTCAGATTTTATGCCCTCCTCTTCTAGAGGTAGATAGCCCACCCATTTACCATAATTGAAACAGAGAAGTCCTTTCACTTTAAATGATGTTACAGCTTTGGTGTAAAAGTTGTTTATTTTTATGGCCTGGCACATTGGAGGCAATAGAAAAAAGATTGTTACCCTTACTGAAAACGGCATCTGTCACTGGGATCAAATACTGCATGCCATCCTCGTGATAAAATGGGACACAGCTGAAGATTCAAAGCTTGCTGATATCAAGGAGAATTTTTCCACTGACTTCCTCAGGGACTGGCTAAGGCCTTTGTTCAGCTACCTTATGAATGTTCAGTATTAAATGTTTCTTTTTTATAGGGTGATTAGTGTGTGGGTCCAATGTACACAGGACACTGGAAAGCATTTTTACTGCCAGCCCTCTGTTTGAACCAATGGGCAGTTTGGCACATTATGGTCCATTATTTTTGACTGAGGCTCTAAACTACCCCATAAAAATGTTGTCCTTGTTGTTAGTTTGCTATCCTGAGTGTTGCCATAAACACAGATTCTTGCCATCCAGGAGAGGTAATTTCTGACGACCCAATGAACCCGTTGTTCCTCCCAGGCTGCGGTAGGGTGCCTGAGATGGGAGCAAAGTGATTTAAACACTAGACTGAATCGGGAATGGGAGCTGTACAGTCCTTTCAGAAGAGCAGCTCCCCCTTGGCTACTTACCCACTGTGTGGCAGCAACAAAAATGTGGAGGAATGACCCAGACAGAGCCCAGCTCATACATTTTGCCTGGGGACTATGCTTTACATAAAGCCTGTTAAAGGTTTTAATGTGCTTTATAGAACAGTGAGAAGGAGATTCACTTTAAGCTGGCGAGCACAGCATTGACCCTGTTTTGCCAATGTTGCTCTAGGGAAAGCTGTAGGGAGAGAGGACAACCTGCACTTCCCAACACGTTCCCTGCTGCTTTCCAATGGCTCTATTGCCTTGCATCTTGCAACTTTATTGATCTATGACAGGCAAAGAAATGAGGAAAACTTAAGAGAATTACGCTAAGCAGACCTATAGCTACACATTGTTTTGTCTCAGATTTTTTTCCTAGCCAATGTTTTTTAAAGTTAGAATGGGTCTAAAAAAAGTATTTCAATAATAATTAATGGCAAAAGAAGAGGAATGGAAATGAGGATACTAAATGTGAAGATAATGGCCTTGGAGTTTGGAAGAGCATAATCGCTTTTGTTGTGTGATAACACCCTATCTTAGAGTCTGCTGCTGGCACCACTGTAAACACGATCCCATCTCTGGCTTCTCTCTCTGAGTCATTTATGATAGCCAGGTTCAGGGGGGTTTAGTGACAAAATAGAAAAAATATGAAGAGTACCTCAGTCAAGAGAATATCAACAACATAAGTAAGCAGTGAAGCCCTGTATATCTTTTTCTTCCTTTGAAATCAGAGAGGATTTCACAGGTGCCTAGTCTACATGGTTTAGCAAAGCTTACCTCTACAGAGTTATGGTTAATAAATAATTGTGCTTTTTTATATCTTGATTTGAGAATGGCAGGTGTTTATATGCTTTAAAAGATTTTAGCAGGCCTCTTCTTAAATAAATAATGGGGCAGAAACCTTATATCTTGAGCTCTGGCTCCCAAAATAGATTTTTCAAGAGGTAAATTTGTGTGCAGCTGGATGGCAGCCAGGGTGTCCTGCCTGCCTCGCTGCAAGAGAGCTGCACTGGGCAGCAGGACAGTCAGGCACCCTGAATTATCATTTGCTTTTAAAAATGGATCAAAAATTATTGAGTGAATTTAGCTATTGTTTAAAAAGGTTGATTGGTCTGAATCAGATACTAAAATCTGATTTCCATCAAGATCTGCATTTAAAGTACTTGAATCTCATGTCCACAATGTAATCATGATATTTTTATTGCCAACTACTGAAAAATTAATTATCCTTAAAAGTTCTGCATTGTCACTAATGAGACTTCATCTAGCTCTTAGCTAGGAGTAGGAAGCTGTGGGGGAAGCCCATGTTTCTGCTAGGCTGTGGCACCTGGGCAAAGCCACTTCTCTAAAACATAGACAAAGCTGAATATTGTCACCCCAGAAGATGAGTAGGGCCAGACCATTCTCACTGCAGTAAAAGAAAGGGGATGAGGGGACAAAGCAGGGACCGGAGCATGAGAGATGTCATGGAGGTGGTGAATTATCCATCAGTGTATCGCTAGTTGCTCATTTTTCCTCAGAGATGGCAGCAGCAGCCAGCCTGGAACTCCAAACCTTAGACATGGGCTTCCTCTAAGGGCTGGTGCTATAGCTCCTGGGTGTACAGCAACCAGCAGTAAATAGATTTAACTCAGAAACATTCCTGCAGAAACGGTCAAGAGCTGTAAAAGTTTCAGGAATATTGAACCCTACAGTGGGGTAAGCGAACAGACTAGTTAATTAGATGATTGCAAATACATCATGTTCTACCAGTTCTGCTGTGCTTGGAGGAGCAAGTGGTCGTGTTGTCATGGCTTGAATTCAGTAAATGTTCCTAGACTCTCGCTGTGCTTTTAAAGAGAGGGCATTTTGAAGATGCTGTACATCCTTTCTTCTGCATCACCAGACAGCTATGTTTCATGTTGGCTTTTCTTGCAGAGTTACCTGTACTTGCCACTGTGAGGAGGTGAAAGAAGCAGATACCTTTTGCAATTGATTTAAAACACACCAGGAAATAAAAGGAAAACAGTTAAGGTTAAAATATCTGAAAATCAAAAACCAAACTCACATTCATTCTTAATGATTCCTTCTATCATCCCTTTTAATTCAAAGACAGCTCCTTTGGTTGAAAAGACTGTCATCATCAACAAATACTTTTCTTGAAAAAAAAAAAATTAATTAATAAAAGAGAGAGAAAAGACCTGTTAAGTGCTGCATGCTAGCAAGTTTAATTGGCCAAGATTAAACATGCTTTTACAGAAATATAAGTACCCAGGAGGGAGAGAAAGGCGAAAAAAAGAAAAAAAGAAAAAAAAAAAAGGAGAAGATGAGACTTTACACATTTAAACACAGTAAGCTGTATCATTCAGCTTCTGTGTTGCAATAGTTTAGTCTGGGACACTTTTTCTGGGTCTCTTCCCACTAGTACCCAGTGCTCACCAACTTGGGATACTGTTTTGGGTTACTTTTAACCAAAAACAAGGATGAATTAATCCCTAAATGGAAACCTATAAATTGTCAAAATTAATTGATAATTGGTATTGTAGAGAGAAAATACAGAGTGTTGACTTCATCCTAGTGTACTATATTGTCTATAGTTGCCTTTGTCCAGTACAGCAACTGTGATGTACAACAACAAAATCCTTACTGGGATGGTTCAAGACAAAGCACTTTACCTCATATTCACAATGAACTAAAAGTACACATGTGGCTGGTTACTGTTCAGCTGACTAGTTGTAACATGGTAAGTCCTGGTTATTCAGTTGTGTCTCATTGCTATTAAGTAGGAGTTTAAACTTTCACCACAGCCCATGAGCTGGGAGACAGGCCTACAGCCTTGGCAGATCAGCAGACCTCAGCTCCTCGCCAGCTGGCCTCTCTAGGCTAGATGTATCTCAAATAGATACTCTCCAATAAATCCAAAATCTTCTTCATCTTTCTAATGAAAACAAATCAAAAGAAAATCTCTGACAAAAATTTCTTGACAAATAAAGCTTTCTGGTCCCCCAGAATGGGGTTTCTTTCCTGTAGCCTTTGGACAACTGACAGACCTGAGTTGAGTTTTGATGTCTCATACGGTTAATCTAAAAATTGTGTGAGGCTATGAATCATGGTCCAAGTGAAGCCAAACTAGAATAATTCAATGACTTCTTTTAAGACTTCTAAAATCCTTGAAAGACAATATTTCATCACTTTAGAGACATGCCCAAAGATTTTGATCCAGATAGCACACAGAGGCAATTCTTATCCCTAACCAAAAGATCTCAGTAAGTTTGAACTGTGTGTGGAGATCTAATTGTCTGTACTCACAACAAGTATGCAGCTACCACTGAGGTACAATGCAGTAATCATTGCTCAGCATGTCCATATTAAAAACAAAAACAAACCAACAATAAAAACCAACAACAACAGCAAACAACCTTTAAAAATTACCAAGCTATAATTGCTGTAGGAGCTTCTGCCAACAGATCCCTAAAATTTTCTTGGTAATAAATATGCTTGTATCTACCAGGAAACATGTCACTTTTTGTATCTTCTTCACTGCTTCTTTTAGTGTCTACAGTGCGGGGGATTATGAACTTCTGAAAATTATAAGCATATGCTCATGTTCCCTTTCAAATCTTGCCATGAGTGATTTGTTCAAGGGAATGTGGGGAGGAGAACTAATTCAGCTCTAAGTCTCCACGGCCTCTGCTTGGTGCCATAATCTACTTACCATCCTACTTGATGGGGAATGACACACACAGCAGAGTTAATAGATACTCACAGAAGGACAATACAATGCGCCAGTCACCAGTATCCGATTCTTTGACTACAGACTTTTTCCAGCTCTGTCCGCTCATGAAACTCCTCAAAGCTCCATCTGGAAATGACTGGTGACTACAACTGTGCCACTGTGAATCTGGGAAGCTCCGCAGACAAATTAAAGCAGGAGGAAACTGATGGTCCCTTGATTCTGCACACACTGACCCCAACACCTGCCTCTAGCCTCTTCCCTTGCTGAGTTGCAACATTAGCTAATGTGTTCTTGATTGCTGCTGCTCTTAAGCAAATGAACTAATGGGAAGTTGTTAAATGCAGAGCAAACAATTAATTAAACACTTTATTTTTGTGCTGTTTAGAAAAGGAAAACTAAGCCAAAATGTGACTTTCTTCCCAAATCATTTCCAGTTCTCACACATTTTCTTTTTATCAGCATGGCACCTGCTCTGCTAATGACCTGCCTTTTCATAACATAGACTTAATGGCACAATAAACACCACTGTCTGACAAATTGATTCAGTTAGTTTCTCAATCTCATCTCAACTGTTTACAAAATGTTTTGTTCACATTTAGGACTCTGTTTTATGGACTTGATACATGCTAGAAGATACCTCTCCTGTTCATGTCTGTGAGGTCAAAACCTTCTACCAGAAGTGACAGGAATTGTTAAGTCTTAGTATTCACTCAGTTTTAGCTTTTATAGCCTTTAAACTATGAAGATCCTTAATGAGTTTTGGTTTTTTTTTTTCTGATGTTAAAAATTTAATCCCAAGAACTGTCACCAGAAGCATATAAACCCACTAGAAAGAATCACGATCCTGTGTGGAAGAAGCTGGACTTATAGAAAAAAACATTCCCACAGCTTTGAACAAATTCAGTTTTAGACCTCCAGCTGCTGTGGATGGTAGGGTTTTGGGGCAGTTGTACACGTCTATGCTGCAAAGGAACCATTCAGAAAGTAGGAAACTCACGAGCAAGAAGATGAAGGGACTAAATAATAGAGGCTGACCAGGTTTTGAAACCGGAGTTCCTTACACCATTAACATCCTTTCTCAAGGGTGTGCTCTGTAAATCCCTTTTCATCTACCTTAATTTTCAGGGGGCATTAAACTCAGTTGGAATTTTGCTTCTGGGCTAAAACTTACATCAATGCTTTTAGTCAGAAAGCAATTTTGTTTTGCATACTTTGAGGAAAAAAAAGGACTGCTGCGTAATCTCAAGCTTGCAAAGTTTGAAACAAACAAAAATAAACCAAAACCAAAACCAACAAAAAAAAATGAATGTAGTTTTCCTGAAGATGCTCTTTAGTATTTACATAATGGATTTGTATTTTTAAAAAGAAAATTTTGCAGACCATTGAACCACAACACAGTAACTAAGTGAGTTTGCTACTGAATCATTCAAAACAAGAGTTATTTAGCTTTTAGAAGCAAAACATATTGTTGCATAAGACTCTGAAAAGGCTATTACAGTTTTTGTGCCTCATTAAAATAAAACCATCAAATAATACCTCCGTACATAGGTTGGGAAACCATAACCTGTAATGAATCTATGAATATTTATTATAGCACAACAGCAGCAAATAAGAAGTAGCTTCGACCTTATGGTATATAATGCAGCTGGATGGATAATCTGAACATTACAAAATTGAGAATTTACCAAACGTAAATAACAGAAAGCATTTACACAAATAATACAGCTAAAAAGACAAGCAGATACAAACCTCCCCACTGTGTTGGACCAAAGGGGCCTCTGCCCCAGCCTTCTGCCACTATCAGCAGCAAGAGGGGAGGGTCAGCAGCATCTCATGACATTCACCATCCTCTGCTACTTCAGTCAGGTCTTGTGAGAGGATACTTCTTGCTGATCCCCCTCTCCTGACCTTCCTGAGGTCATCTTTCAGCCCGTGTCCGAAAGATATCAGTGGTTCTGGCATAGCACTCAAACAGGCTGATCCTGTTCTGGTTCACATATCCAAACTGTGTCATGTCTATGCTTATGTTGGGGATATAGACATAGCCCGTATTTATAGGTGGCATTAATTTCCTGCCCTTGTCTTATTACTTTCCTCATAATTTCCAACAGACATTTTGGATTTTCTGGTTTTAACTGGCAATTCTTTACTATGATTTGGTTGATATTTTTGACCCCTGCCAAGCACAGGGGTAGCGTTTTCTGGGAAATCTGCAAAGACTAATTTAGAACGTATAGTGTGTAGGTAGCTAGAGCTACTTTTCCCCTGTGCATTACTTCACACCTAGCAATGCTGAATTTCATTTACCATTTTATTACTTAGCCTCTCTGTTTCATCCATATGCAACAATTTATCTGCACCATCAGCTTCAGGACTGTCAAATCTATATAAGTTTGTGTAAATGCAAACTCTGTCACTTCACTACTCCATGTTTTTCCCATATCATTCATGAATATTTTGGACAGCTCCAGTTCCATGGTAACTTCCACTCTATTGGATTGTGTTAAGCAAACGATTTTAGCAGGGGTCATTGAAAAGTGATAACTTTTTAGTAGCTTGTTACTAATTCATAAGGTTTTCGATCTTCTCACAATGACTTGCCCAAAAGTTTGTTTTACACAGATTTATATTTTACCAAAGTAACTTTTTTACCTTCCCAGAACCTCCTGAAAATCCAAGTGTATTTTATCAGCCTAAGGAATCCTTTTCAACATGTGCTTTGACTGCTGTGGTGAGCTGTGAAATGCATAACTTTGTGTTCTGCTGACACTTCAGTTCTAGAACATTTTCTTTCCAGATTCATTCCCTGTATGGGAATCTCCTGATTTCCCTCAGACTAAGTACCAAGTTAAATAGTTAATTTAGCTTTTCTGTTAGTGGCTTCACTGGGTGCATAGGAACATTGTACAGTTTAAAGGTCACTAATAACTTCCCAAACAAGTAAAACTGAGAACTATATCCACATCTTATTGCTCCCAGAGGATATAACACTGTCAATTGGTCTGCAAATTTGTAACTTAACCAGGATGACTCTTCACTGAAGACAAAAGTTCAAGTCTGTAAAATGCTCTTGACCTTGAGGTCATGGTGACTGGGCTTTCATTTAGTCACATCAGGCTGTAAGTTTCTGCATCATGTAAATGTTTTGGTACTTTTTTTCCTCTCCATCTTTATTCTATAGTTCATGTTAGAAGATCTGTTCTTTCTGAAGAAAAAAATCAGAAGGCTTAACTTATGTCCCACAGCAACACTTAACCATTTTCCTAGGATTTGATTTTTTTGTTTGGTGATCTTTTGGTGATTGTTTTCTTGTTTCACAAGAACGTTGTAACATTAAAAAGTTCAGCATGCTCTGGCAACTCAAAGAGTATGTTCCTATGGTAGCAGGACAGCACTGTGCCCTGAGGCTGTGCAGGACTGAGCTCAGCTTCAGAGGACCCTGAAGTCTGCTCTGATTTAACCAAGACAGCATCCACTTCTAGTTGCTGTTATGTTGATGAAAAGTGTAACAGAGTCATTCAAGGCCTACCCTGCAACTGTGGTCACTCTGCTTCCTTCATAGCGCAGCACTGCTGGTGGCACAAAACTTTTCTGTGCTGATCACTTCTGTGATGGGACAGATGTTTCCAGGCAGTTTGTGAGGGTGAGATACAGCAGGCACTGACATATTGCTGCTTAGTTCCCAAAAGATCTCACTTTTTTCTCTTTTTGTGCAAAAAGCATACGCCTTCTGAATGAGAAGACAATACACTTTCTAAATCTATCTAGGACAAACTGACATGATTTCTCTAATGTTGTATTCTAATTAATGCTGGATAAAAAGGGATCCACATTTATACAAGATACCATCTGCATTTCTAGGTTTCAAGTCATTAATTCATCTTCTGAAGTAAACCTTTGTAAACAAGCTGTTGCTCTTCATTGGAGAAAATAAACTTGAGGAACAGTATTTCAATTATACCCTCCCAAAGTTGAATTTCCTTAACACTGGTCTTTGAAACTCACCAGGATCTTCTAAAATTTATAAACCAAAATATTCCATCTTCTGTTTGAGAATAATTAGGATTTAGAGGGGGGGGGTTGTTTTTGTTTTTGTTTTGTTTTTAAGATGCATATTTCTTTTTAGTTCCCTTAAGGATATACAAATTGTCTTGATCTAAGTAATATAACCTTCTTGCTAACATTAATTAATCTCCTTCATTACAGAAACACGTTTTCCCGCAGAGTATTTCTCCTTCCCTCTGGCAATGCAGGCAACAGAAAGAAAGAATAGAAAAGTCACCTCCTTCATACAACGTGTGTGAATGCACAATGCAGGCACACTCCCACGAGAGTCTCTGGAACTAGGAGCACACAGACACCAGAGATCTCCCCTTTTTTTCTCCAAATCAGGTTTTCTGTTGCCCACTGAGGATTCTGCAAGCCTAACTGCGATATATAACATTGAAGTTAGGATCACTTCAGTTGGTAGCAGGGATAAAATTGAAGGCATATAGCTACTCACATTTGTCAGTAGAAGAGGTCAAATTCTTTATGATATGTGACCAATTTGAAAAGATTTACTTGGGCTTGATTTCTCTGTATTTTTCACTCTCAGTGGAAAGATGAGCAGATGAAACATGGCAGTGAGCAGACCACAAATTTTTGAAAAGCAATTACTATTTAAACATTTTGTGGTATGCTTCCTTTTTTTTGGTGCTGATATATATATATATGGGACCTAGAAGATTTGACCAAATCAAAGGGAACCTTTATTTTCATTTTCACAAGTTATTTGTCATTAATCCTTGAGAGGTTTAGGGAAAAAAAAAAAAAGGTATTTTTTGCAGGTAGCATGTTACTGCACATCATCTAAATTACAGTAAATAACCATGTAAGTGTTAATATCTCACATCAAATGTGTGTAAAAGGTAGCTTCTTCCCATTCTTTTCCACTATGTGTCAGGGACAGCAGTACACAAGCTGTTTGGTGAGCTTGAGTAGAGGAAACCCAGCTAACTCTGCTGCCAAAGAAATATCCATGGAGCCTTCGTCCCTGGCAGCATTGCCACAACAGCCTACAGCAATTTAATTGCATGCTAAGCTAGCAGAAAGCTGGCTTATCAAAACAAAAACAAAAAAAAGGAAAAACAAAACAAAACAAAAAATCAACAGCAAACAGAATTGTCAATTGTTAATTGTTTTCATTTGGCTTAGTGTGCTGAAATGGCCCAACAGAAGTCCAGAGAAGAACTGGAATTAACAGGGAGAGCCTGGGATGTGGGGAAGGATGCAGTGATCAGTGGCTGAATTAGTGATGTTTACCACATAACAGCAGCCAACAAGTTTATGTTACTTTTTAAGCCATGAGCCTTCTTCTGTCTTTGGATGTTGATCACAGTTTGGCTGTTGTGTGGAAACTGTCAGGATATGATCTTCCTACATTGATGCACCAGGTTTCTTGAACGGGTCACCCAAATTACCTGGCATTGTTCTCCTACCTCGACTAAATTTATGACACTAATGAACTACAAGTAACACACTGAGATAATCAAACTGGAATGAAAGCAGAGCTCTCAAATTCAGCAAAACGTGTTCTGCAATCCTGTTTATCTCAGTAGTTCTTAAACCAGAATCCCTAGTGAGACAGACAAGCATATCTACGTCATAGCAAGCTTTAACTAATTTTGCCAAAAATAAAATTAAAATTAAATAATAATAATAATAATAATAATAATAATAATAATAATAATAATAAAGGGGGTCAAAATCAAACAAACTTGTCAAACTTTCCAAGTGCTTGCAATATTCTTCATAAGACTTTTCCAAATGACCCTCAGGGACACGTTCCTTGTCTCCATGCTCATCCTCACAGCAGACTTTTGTCCAACTGTCTCACAATATTCTGTCCGTTCCACCATGACACTGTATCCTTACATGCCAGGCAACAGTCCTTCTCCCTCTGAGGAGGGGCAGCAAACGTGCTGAAAACTCAGAGCTGGATGTGGCAGATTCAGACTCTGGATGGTAAATAACCTTGAACAGGATTTATTACTGTCACAAACCTCTTTCATTAGAAATCCCTCTGGCAGACCCTGACACCAAACCCAGTCTCCTATTCTGAGGTAGAAGGGAGCATTTTGATTCCATCTGCAGCATTTTCATATTGATTGTTTGGATTTAAAACATGACAGAGGGGAAGGCCCATATCCCAGGGCTGCTGTTTATTTCAAGGGCCCTGACAACTTCTTCCGTTTGCCATCTATTCCAGAAATTGTTTTACCTGATCTGAAGGCTTTCCTTAGTGTTCTCCATCCCAATATGAAGAACATCTTTCCTATACTCAGTAAAAGCTCTCAGAGTCGGTAGGAGTTGACTCTTGCCCTCCATATAGTCAGTGGTTTGCAACTGGACTCTTTTCTAAGAATTACTCAGTGGAAGCAACTGGTTAGAGGGGATTATGTGGTACTGCAGATCATGCAATGACCATGATATTTGAGTTCAAGACAATGAGCAGCAGTCTTGCTCAAGGCTGGTCCACCTTTCCTCCCTCTACAGCAAAGGGCCAGCATTAGCTGTAATTCTTATTGTGACTCCTCTCATATATTCAGTCTCGATTCTCCATCCATACCTGGCAAATACAACTGTTTTCCAGGCTTGGAAATGGACAGAGGAACTGTTTAAGAAATGTGACTGTATAAAAATTTCATTTTTCTTTTTTTTTCATTTTTCAGGTGGTGAAATGGTTTAATATTTTAACAACAAGACCTGGATGCTAACTAAATTTTACTAGAATGTTGCCTTAGCAGCCATACAAAATATTTCAGTCACTTCTGAAATGAGCTCCTGTTCCATGGGAGGTGCCAGGAACCACAGTAATAATGGCAAAGCATGGCACCTCTGTATGCTGTTGTCTCGCCCTGTCTCCCCTTGCCTGCTATGAACATGCCTGAGATGGATACAACATGGACTAATGAATAAGATGGGACTCTTGTTATTATTATGAGGTATTATGAGGAGACAGAAAATGTAAACCTTTTCTTGAAACCTTTTGTTTGCAATCTGAGGTCAATAATGCCCTGAACCTATCACTCTCTCTTTTTTCCCCTCAACACCAACTGTAACATCCAGCTGTACTGGAATTATGGTTCTCCTTCTACGCTTTTTTTTTTCTATTGCACCTTGAACTTAACCTGATCATGTTCTTTTTTTTAAATAAAAAGCTAGAGTTTTTTGTTTTTTTGTTTGTTTGTTTTTCTTAAAAGGTCTATTTCATGTCTCAGGCAATGCTGCTGTCCCATGGTAAGTGAAGCCATATTACAGGTTAAAAAAAAAAAAAAAAAAACTTGACATGATGCAATAACAGAAGTTAATGTGCTAACCCTTTGGCATTACTTGAGCACATAATATTGGATCAGCAATGTATCCCTATGCCAGAGTGTGTAAAGTAATTCAGTAATTATCATTAATTGCACTATTTTAGTCAGCTATTTAATGTTAAAATCAAACAGAATATGACAAGCCAGGCTTCAAATTAGAGCTCAAATTCCATTACAAGGGATCCACAGAAGAATTTTTCACTGTCCAAGGACAGGGCAATTCTTTTGAAGCCAGAATGGCAGCACTGCTTCCTGCGAGCTCCAGCTGGGACACCCACCCCACCTTCCAGCAAACAACTCCATTGCATAAATAGCAAAATCCCAATCCCAATATCTCCAATACAACAAGTTATTCTGTAATAAAAGTTGAAAACAATGTCTGTAACTGAAGAAGACAAGACAATGAACACTTTTAAATAGATGGGAACAGTGATCTATTTCATTGTAACCAAAGCAAATGATAAGTTTATATCATCAGACTATGTATCTCTTTCTGAAAACTTCCTATATCCTAAAGCATTTGTTTTCCTCAGCCTCCCTGGCCTTCTTTTGTCTCTGATTTATTTGTGTTTATAGCACTGGCAATATTTGTGGCTCATTTTCCTATTTTCCTCATCCCAACGTGGGCACTGGTGATTCTCTGTCTTTGCTTTCTGGATGAAAGCATGTCCCAGCTCTTTCAGCTTTCTGACTTTGGTTTGCCTTGGTTATACCTTCTGCTCTGCACACCAGATATGTGACCTTACCAATCAGAAGAAGATGGCTGGCCCATTTGTGCATATGGTGTGTTTCTGTACCGCGTGGCAGTTCTGTATGCCTGAACAAGCTCCGCTGGAGGACATACTCCAAGCTTGGGGGCTGTACATCAGGTTTTGAGGAACTGCCTTTTAGAGTTAAGCACTTGAACCATTAGCAGATCTCTGACCTCTCTCCATGGCTTTGGCCTTACCTAAAATCTGACTAGCTCGCTGAGCCAAAAAAAATAAATACCTAGCTGAGGTGACCTAGTGGGATGGGGCCATGAGACGCTTGGCTCCTCATTATATCCCAGGACTAATTGTCCTGCTTCACCTCACAGAGGTAAAGTAAGGTAAAATGTAATGAAGATTATGAGACCTTCATATAGCTTAGTATGGAAAGCAGACCCATCATTAATAGGACTGAAAAGGACCTTGAAAAATCCTTTGTTCCATTATCTAAAAGAAATAGGCAAACACAATTTCTTCCACTCCTTCACTTTCTGTCCATCTTGCTTTTCCTTCATCTTCTTATTTTCTTTGTCTCTTTCTTCTTAGCTCTGTAGCTGGCTTCTTTAACCCTCCAAAGCAGCTGGGAATATGGTCCAATTGCAAGGTGCTACTACTGGGAATAAAGTTGATTGTAATAAATAAGGAGGCAGAAAACTGTTGCAGATTAAATAAAATGCAACGCATGAGTCATTAAATATTGAACCAAATTTAGACTACATAGCCAGTCTCAATCTGTTTTTACTGATGGTAAATAATGGGCTTATATAATTTCCAGCATCCTGATGGATGATATGGCATCAGGTTTTTAGGTTAAGGAAGACAGCGAAAAGGGTGTTTTTTAACTTCCTTATTAAAAGGCCGGTTCCTGTATAGCACTGAGGAGTCTGGATGACTCACTACCTTTCTGACCAGGCTCTCAGTTTCTCCAGTGTTAATAAAAGCTGCAGTGTTTTGGAGCAGTTTTGTGTGGGCAGTTTGTAAAAGGTCCCCAAATGCAAACTTGAGAATTGATTACACTTGTCTAGTTTTAATGAAAATGAACAATGTGGATGGGAGTAGAATTTTATAATTACCAGGCCACTGAAATTGAAAACAGAGATGTTCCCCAAAGCTCTGAAACACCACTTCCCTCCAGCCAGGCTCACCACCACATGGTGACCGAAGAGAGATACACTCTGCTGAAGAACCACTGTTCTGCTACAAGGGAGAGAAAATAAAAATTAACCTCTGATCCACAAAAGCTCTGGAGCTTCTGGCAATTAAGATGTTATTTAATAAGTTGCCATGCTTTGAATTACTAAAATGAAGGGTTGGAGGAATCTCTCTGCCATGCTGCTCCTTTCACCATTCTCAGACTCAGGTATCACAGCCACCTGAGGAGGTTAGAGAGCTGTAATTAAATTAATAAAGCATGGCCTGGCTACTAGGAAGAAGGACAGAGAGAAAAGTGATTGCAGGTAATTGCTGGGAATACTGCTGTCATTTTTTTATCCTTTCTGCACTTGAGACGTAATTTTTTGCTACTCTTGTGCTTGATGGGGTCTTCAGCTGGAGATCACCAGCCAAGCCATAATTTTTCATCAAAAGTTAAAAAGAGGTTGAGATGACACAAAAAAATGCCAGCTCTCTCCCTCTCTTTTTTTTTTCCAGTTGACTTGAAATGTAAAAGATTTTTGTGATATTTTTTATTGAAATAAAGCACCCTTTTCTGAGAAAATTAAAAACAAAAAAAGCAAGCTTCTCAGTGACTGGGAAAGATTCCATTAACAAAATTGAACATTTTTAAAACAGTTTTGAGACAAGTATCCTTAGTTGGATGAGGACAGCCTGCCTCACCCAGTTCTCACCATAGAATTCAGATCTGCACCATGCTTAGGGCATTTGAAAGATGTGAGACCTTTAGATGTAGGGATTTGGTTCAGCTTATCAGAAAAAGAAAAGCCACCTGCAAGATTTGGATCTATATCCCCATAATGGCTTTTTGAACTTCCCCAATAGTGTTTTGATCCAGAGTTTTTGATTTAGGCTCACCTATGTTCGCTTATCAGAGTTGGTTTCCTTCCTATTTAGAGCATACGTCTGACAGCTTGAACTCCTGGCCTTGCTTTCAAAAGCTGTAGGGTGAATTACAACTCCTTCTAAGTAAAAAATGAAACAGTGGGGGAGTCCATTTCTGATTTCGCTAAAACTTTCCTGGAAAATGAGCCTTAAAATGGTGGCTTTCTCTCTGATCCAGCAAGATGGCTGTTTGATGTGGAGCAAAAGGTGAAGGCAGCCTGCAACAAATTTTGGATTTGCCACATGATTTGGGGGAAGAAGGCTTCAGCCGTGTGGTCTATATATGTTATAGCAGCACCCCAAGCATCCCAGGTGATAAAAGCAACTGTCTGTGCTGGTCGTTGAAAAGGTAGTTGCTGCTCTACACAACTCAGATTTTTTTCTCATTGGAATGGAAAGGGAAACAGTCCTGATGACCCATCAGAGAGGAATCCAGTTTTCCTGCTTCCCAAACTTGAACAATATATAACTGCATCAGACATGAAAGATAAGAAGCAGCAGGCAAAACCTAACTCAGACTTTTGCCTTGGGGACTACTGCAGTTTTCTGTTCTGGGACTGCCTTCCCCAGAAGCTGATATGAAGAGGAAGACACTTATTTTTCACTCTTCTGGTAAAATGGCAGCAGGCAGCAGGTCATTTCTGTCCCTCGCAGCTTTTCAAATCTCATGCAGACAGATATCCACTCTGGGAAAAGCAGGAATTGTGGAAGACTGACCTTAGCATTTCTTTTATCAGATTGCTATCCATTAACGGGGTTAGTGTGCCCTCTCTATCCATCTCTCTCTCTCTCCCTGTGTAGTTGAGGTAATACAGCCTTCTGGAAGGAAACAAGCATGCATATTCATGGAACAGCTTGTGATAAATGCCATCATTGACTCCGTGCTTTGAGGTTTTGTTAGTGGTGGGGATTTTTTCTGCCTTTACAAACCCCATGTAAGCTCAAATTTAGATTCAGAAAAAGTGTTTGACTTTCCCTTGATTTAGTGCAGAGCAAGAGTGCTGCTCACTCGAGCAGTCGCACTAGGACTTTTTCTGCCTGTGGTTCTGAGAAGGAAACTCTTTGAGTATATTACACAGCTGAGTAAACAAAAGGAAGAACTGCTGCAGAGCTGGAATATAAAGCCCTGAGGCTGAGAGAGAACAAAAAGTAGAGGATACATTTAAAGTCCTTACATTTAAAAGAGTTGCAGATAACCTGTGACTGTTAATGTCTTGACTGAAACTCATCTTCTGAGCACACTGTGGGGACTGATCCTGCTCCCTGTGGGAAGCCACAGTTTACAGCACCCTAGCAACAATGTTTGGTATCTCACAAAACTGGCGTGGCACAAATTAATATAAACTGAAGTTAGACAACAGCAGAGTCCCTGGATGCCCAGCTCCTTTTTAGATAAATTCTGTCCTGAGGAGCACAACAGCCTTGTAGTGAAATGCTTGTACAGAAAAGGAGTGCGGGGCCTATGGTCCAAAAACATAGAAGTGGAATGGCCAGGAAGGATTCTCAACATCCATTAAACTACTTCTTTGTAACTCCCAGATCAAATCAGCAAAGCCCTGATCTGAATCAGAAGACAAATTTGGAAACATATTGAGAAAGTTCCCCCCAGTGCCCTGGGGACTTCATCTCCAGAGTTTAGGCTCAGAGCCATTTGTGTGGGGATGCTCAAGGGCTAGTTCCCACCTGCCTCTGCTGGGAGCTTACACCAGGACCTTAGCCTGTATCCTCCCACAAGCTATATAAACTGTCCTTCTCTGCAGCGCTCAGTGCTGTGAGTTACAGGGTGTTGTGCTCATGCCTGGAAGCTGAAAAAAAAAAGTGACCAGTGAAGCTTTATCATCTATACCCAGGGGAAATGCAGGTGCTTCCAGGGTAAGACTCTCATTTCTGGACTGGAGCAGATATTTGTGTGGGCTTTGATAATTCCTCTGTGTTAAAAGAGAGAGAATTGTCACAAAGGGGATTCAGTGCAAGCTAGAAAGTATATAACTTTGACGTCTTCATTTGTTTTTTCTATCTGCGTTCAGGTTAAAATACTGTTAGATTTCCTTAGTTATTTTAGTAGAGCAAAAATGCAGTGATTACATTTAACAAAGCATAATGTGTAGGTGACACCCCATAGGATAGAAAAGCATGCAAGCGATTGGGTATACAGTTCCTTCATCAGCCCTAACAAAGATGCAGCAAGAGTCAAGCTGTGACCACTGGTTAGAAACAATGCCCTCAGGTTAGCCTAAATGTGTTCATCAATTAGGCACTTGAAGGGAAAGGGACATTGGTACCCAAGAGGAATAGAAATGCTCTTAACAAGGGGAAAAAGATTACAGGAACTGAGGAAGAGAAACAAGCGGTGAGCATCTGTGAAACAGATAGAGGTTAGCAGAGGGCAAGGCGAGAAGCAGTTTGTTACAAGACATAAAATCAACATAATTGTTGAGTTTTTGTTGCATTTGTGCAGCTGGGTATCAGTGCACTTTGACCTTGCCTAAGCAATGCGCAGGCACAGACAAAGCCTTTGCCAGGAGAAGAACCCCTGTCCCTGCTCTCCCATAAGCCTTGTCCCCACTCTCCCAGGAAGCACTGAACACATTTCCACATGCACAGAAGCAGAACGTTGAGCTGATCTGCACTTCAGTTGAAATTTTGCAGTACGTTCCCCAGCTGTTATATTTCAGCCTTAGGGCATAACATTCGGGGGTGAATGGCAGCTCTTCACTCTGCTTGCTCTCCTCTGAAGAGGGTGTTTGTCTGAGTGCTCACTACATCTGGCTTTCTTGTTTGTGCCTTTGGTTTGTGTAATTGCCTTAATCTGAATTTCAAGGCTGACACCCTGCCTGACCCTTTTCTGTTCACTTCTATATAATGTATTACATCCAGCCTTCTTACTTCTTCTTTTGACTAAAAAAATACAGAGGTTTAATGACTCACTTCTCAATCAAGTTTATTTCCCAAAACAATATGCATGCACGCATGCTTATGTATCGCAGGATTTAACTTCTGGTTTCCAGTACTCTGACGCATGCATTTACATTACAAAGATTTATGAAAAATAAATCATAAAAATATGTGTCTAAGTTAAAAGCGTGCCCCATAAAAACATTGCAGCACTTACTGATTTTCTCACCAGTGTGTCAGATTCTCACTTTTTTTTTTTTTACCCTTCAGCTGCTACTACTGAGGCAGACTGTCCTGGTGCTGGGTAACAGTGATTTGGTATCCAGGTGCATACACACATGTGCAGATGCAGCAGGCTTAATTGCTGTTTGCTTTGTAATTTAAACCTCTTTAATTTTCTATTTGTTAAATGAGGAACATGCAACATTTATGTAATTAATTTGCTCAAATAGTTCAGCAATTAAGCTAGCCGGTTTACTATCTATCTCTGAGGCCACCTCAGAGTGGCCTTCCTGGCTACCGTAGCCCTGGAGTACTCCTCCTCCTCTGTGGTGCATCACAACTTTCTCCAGCAAGAGCACATTGACCTCCTTGAACTTTCTCTCACACCTACCTGCCAAGCTAGTTTTCACCTGAACTCTCTGAACTTGTAATCTCATTATCCCTTCTTCCACTGCTCCCTCACCCTGCCCTCTGTCTCCTTGCCAAACTCCTGGTCACCTCCACCCACATCCATTCATTCTCCCATATTAGCCTTCACCTGACCAGTCTACCCACACTATCACCACCCTGTGCTGCTCTGACAGTTCCTCTGCTGCTTAGCAGGCTGCCGTACATCCATCCTCTCTCTCTGGTCCTTTGTCCTCTGATACCGTCTTAGGACCATAAAGTCAATTGAACATTTGACGTAGAAATTATGAAGGTGATTGTGCTCATGTGTATCTGAGCAAGACGATAGAGGTTATAACAAAACTATAACACCAGACTGAAATTCTCACTACAAAAACAAAAACTAACAAAAACACATTGCAAGGTTGGAAAGATTGGACGAGATCTGCAAGATATATTTTATCCTACTGTGTTAGATCTAGTTATCCAGAAAATCGGAATAAAAGACAAAAATAAAAATAAATTTAAAAAAATCTTCCTGGTCCTTAATTATATATTAATAGTATATGTATCAACATGTATAACAAGACCTCCAGAACTGATAACACAACTCACTATTCACAGGTATCTATCTAGTACTGGAGTTTGTCTGCCTGTGATGTTAATGACAAGGATGCTGGAAGGAGAAGATCACCTAGCAGACTAGCATAAGGACTTACGTCATTGTGTCAGACATTCATATTAGTTAATGGTTAAAATACTTGCACAAAAATTCTGTCAGTCTGATAAATTTTAAGTGGCTGGTTGCAGAAAAGATATTTTTAACTTCAGCTGTTGTGAATTTCCTGTATATTTATAAAAATAAAATGTTCTTTCACACTTGAAGTAATTCATACTGATTTTTTTTTTTTCTGTCAGTTAGCTGGATTTTTTTTTCTTATTGAACCAAGAAGAATTATGACTGTTCCTTGGCTGGCAACCATGATAGTCTTTATGTTTCATAATGCAATAAGAAATTTTGCTAGAATGCATTTGTTATTGTTTTGTCATCCCCCCCCCCCCCTTTTGTTTTTTCTCCTGAAGTCATCTATTTCTCTCCCTTAAGAAAGCAGTGCCATAAAGCTTGGTTTTCACTCTATAATTCCAGCTCCAGGCTTTGCCCTGTTAGCAGAGCTCAGAGCCCACCCTACCTCCAGATATCCCACAGAGCCATCTACTGGTGCAAGAACACAAGGTTGCCAGACCATAAGCCACAAACTACCTTTTCTGAGTATTTCTGCCTCTGGTAAAACCCCAGAGTTAAGGCCAGCCTCCTTCTGACCCTCCTTATTCAGGCTGGCCTAGCAGTACATTAGGTGATGGGGTGTTGCTGCAGGGCTTTTCCCTCATCCATTTTCACTTCGTGCAGTCCAGGGAATAGTTTTATGGGTAGATATGTCATAAATTTGTTGATGTAAGCAATACACTGTTGATAGGGAAAAAAAAAAAAACAGCTTATACATGTTAATCATCTGAGTTGATTTGCTGTAAGAGGTACCTAGTTGCTTTGCTGTGGTAAATTAAAACAGAGAAATATGAGCTCTCACCATTTAAATTCATGGTGAATCACTTGAAAAATGAATATACCAAATAAAATGCCCTGGGTCCTGAACTGACTGCCTTCTGAAGCCTGGATGCTTCAAAAAACAGCTCTGCATTATACATCCTTGAAATTTCTTCATATTTTAATTTCAAGCATGGATGTGTGTAGTTCTAATAATTGATCCCTTATGCACCTTTCTCTCGGAAAGCAAAGCATACTCAATCTTATGTTTGTACAGTGATCCATGCCAAGGGGTTAGCCTTGAGTTTTCCATGTTTGTCCTAACTTTGTTGCTAATAGAGATAATGTGTCACTGTTGATGAAACACCTAATGATAATCACAGCAAAAATACTTAGTAGTTCCACGGTATTATGAATTTTCAAAGTAAATACCATATATCAATTGTCTCTAGAACATGCCTTGGAGTAAGGTAAGCATTAATACCCTCGTTACAGACCCCATTATTGTTCTCATTGTGTTAATCAGGAGATAACATTGAAACATTGCTCAGGAGCTACGAGGTCTAAGGGCTGACATCTGTAATAAGACAGGGTTTCAGGAGGTCCTGGGCCGAAATACCAAACCAGGTGTACGTGATGCTGTGGTTCAACCTCCACTTTATGCTAGCAGAAACCCAACCTTACTTCCAGAAAGAAGTGTCCTTGTAGCAGTGTCCCAGATATTCCCAGGAAAAAAATAATAATAATAAACAACAACAATTTTAGCCTGGATTAGTTCCCCCATGAAATTCAAAAATGGCCACACAGACGTTAAACAGCAGTAGCGTTAGGACAGGAGAAAGCAGAGAGAGTTGTCCTCCTCTTCCCTTTGAGTGAGAGCAGCAAAGCTGATTTAGCCAAAGAGATTGGGCAGGGAGGTGGTCACCTTGCATGAGAGGATCCATGCTGCAGCAAGGGGGATGAAGCTGCTTCTGATGTACGGCTATTATGTTCAGATCAAAATGAGGAATTTGTTTTCTTTAGTGGGTGGGATTTTGAAACCAATAGATTAAAATATTGCATTATTCATCAGTACATTAAACCATTAAATATTCAGCACAAGTTATAACAATGAAACAGATCAGGTAAAAAATTTCCAGTCAGTAATGCCACTTTGAGCATATATTTTCCAAATGTATACTGGTAAAAGCAACCTGTTTTCTTCCTCTAAGCTGAGATAATTGTCAAAAAAAAAATAATCTTTTGCTTATATGCAGATATTTATTTCCAAATACGGTAAAATAATTCTTAGGCATTTTCTAAGAATATCATGATGTTGATTTGCAAACTTGCTCATGTCAAAAAGAAATGGTCTCTGTATGGCTTTGTGGACAGTTAGATTGATCAAACCTTTAACAGTTCTCAGTATCTCGAAGTTTAAAGTCATCTCAGGTTTGTTTTCAGATCCCAGGTATGGCAAAGAGAGTTGTTCCTTAGGAGGATTTTCTCACAGATCAAAGATCAAAATTCCATTGAGGATGTAGAAAAATAATTCTAATATCTCTGGAAAAGCAATGTTTGCAGAATGAGAAGCCAAATGTAATCTTGCCCTGTGATCAGCCAATGTTAGTTTTGAAAGGGATGTCTGCACAGCTATCTGTGTGCCTTATGTTTCAAGCAGAATGTAGCTTAGTTTTGCAAAAGGAATAGGAATAACTTATTCTAATTGTCATTAAAATGTTTCCATTTAAATATCAGCTTCTACAGACTGTTACCCTGCAATGGTCTGTGGATGGCAAGTGCAAGGCAGCTTCTGTACACAGATAAATGGGCAATGCATGAATGGACACTGTGAAAGAGTGAAAGTCCTAGGGATTTAAACCAAGCAGGAGTTTATCCCTTTGGTAGGATATTGTGCGGTTTCATTTCGGTTAAATTTATCACTTCTGGAGAAAAGAATAGAAACAACATTAGTTATTGTTCTCTTCAGTAACCTCAGGATTCTTGGTCCTGTTTTTCTGTAAGCAGCACACATAATGATTTTTCTCAATCTCTTTTTCTCTCTTTGAAACAGAGTACATTCTCTGACGGTAACCAGATATTAGGAAAGACTTTTTAAATGAGAGCTATGGAAGCTACAGTACAGTTTCAATATTACAATATAACCTTGGTTCATCTGCCCCTCAGTGCTCTGAAACTTTCTATTATCCAAAACACTGCTATGTCCCCCGATATCTATTAATTATGCTGACAATTCCTTTGAATATGTGAAACCTCTGTTATTCAGGCTTATTCAGCTTTCCCTATGGCATGTGGATAATCAGGGCTTTACTGTATTTCATTATTTTTCATAATGCTTTCTGTTTTTCAGAGGGCAGAAACAGTCTCTATTTCTCTCCCCTTTGCAGAATGCATTAGACTATCCAAAAAAATGGACATGGCCAGATGGGAAATGCAACCTCTCTGTGTCTCTAATACTACTTTAAACTATTGTGTAATGCCAGCACTATGGATTTGGTTGCAGAATACATACTCAACATACTCAGCAAGAGCAAGATGTGATTTTTCAGTTCAGTTTGCCTCATTTAAACAAAAACAAAAGTAAGTCTGAGGATCAAGAGAGGCAAAACAATCAACAAAATTCAAGTTGCCATTACTGAATGCCCCATTCCTACACCAGTCACTTTAACAGCAATGTCATGTGCCTGTTAGAAATTTGTATGCTTATTCTCACAGCCCATATTGGAAGATGAAAAACTTCCCTCCCTGCACACAGGGAGTACCTGCAAACGCTGCAAAGCACATTGGAGGCAGCATGGGGTACAGTTGCTTGTGTGGCTCTGCCTCTGAGCACTGAAGGCCAAGATTGGTCACAAGATTGTCCCAGTTTACTATGAAGAAGTACTGCCATGAAGTTTTGTGATTAATTAGTAAGAGGCCTGTTGTGTAAGACCAGCTAGAAGCTTCTAAATGTTCACAGAATCACACAATTGTAGGGGCTGCAAGGGACCTCGAAAGATCATCAGGTCCAACCCCCTGCCAAAGCAAGTTCCTTAGAGCAGGCTGCCCAGGTAGGCGTCCAGACGGGCTTTGAATATCTCCAGAGAAGGAGACTCCACAACCTCCCTGGGCATTCTGTTCCAGTGCTCCGTCACCCTTACCGTGAAGAAGTTCTTTCGCATGTTGGTGCGGAACTTCCTGTGCTCCATTTTGTGACCATTATCCGTTGTCCTGTCTCCACAAACCACTGAAAAGAGGTTGGCCAAATCCCTCTCTCTCCCACACGTCAGGTATTTATAAACATTGATGAGATCCTCAATGATGTTCTCCTTTTGCCTTGAATTAAAGCAGCATAACAAGAAAAATGTCAGCAAATAGGGGATACACAGAAGGGTAAACTCTCCCTAAGTGATCCAAGATTATATGAATGACATGAACGCTACCTCGCTGAGGGTTCATGATCTGAAGCTTAAGGATGGATAAAAAGGACAGGACAACAGACCCCTGGGGTGGTTCTTCCTGCAAATCAAAGGCTCAGAGGCCTCCTGAGCCTGAGGTTGTTTCTTTTTTCATAAAAGCACTTGCAGATTTTAATTCCTATAATATGTTAAATCTCTTCTTGAACTCCTCTGTTTGAATACATCCTGAGTTCAACAGTTTAATTGTGCAAAATATGGGGAATGAAGTATATCTTTTCATTTGCTTTCTGTACACTGCCTCACAGTTTCCTGGGCTGCCTCCTCATTTCCTGTAAAGCCATAATATTTCTGTATTCATATTCTCCATGCACGTCAGGATTTTATTGACCTTTGCCAAGTCATCATGGGGTCAAGGCAGACAAGATCAAGTAGTTAAGTTTCAAACTAAATAAAGGGAAAAGAGTAATGTGTGGAGAGTCCACCCCTGAATTTACTGCAGAATGAAAGGAAAATCAAATATCAAGAAAATAGGAATGAACAGAAGTGACTAGGAAAATGAACAGCAAAAAGAAAGGAAGTCTAGTGCTGCAGAGATTGGACTATTATATTGATCAACCTGGATCAAACCAAAGGTCCTCACTGCCTAGTGGTCTACACTGGTCCCACCAGTGTTTAATAACTGTGAGATTTGCCATTTGTCAGGATGAAGATCCAGTTATTAAAATGACCGTGCCTGTCCTACTGTCCTAGTTTAAGAAATTGAAGATTTCTTAATGTGAAAAGCAATGTTAGCTGGGCCATAAAGAAGATCTAGAACAAACAACGCTATATGTGAAATCAGACATAAATGGAATAACATAAACATAACAAAATAATGACTATAGTTACAGTAGTTTTAGAAACAGATTTAAAAAAAAAAGGGACGGGAAGGGAAGGGAAGGCAAGGCAAGGCAAGGCAAGGCAAGGCAAGGCAAGGCAAGGAAAGATGTCTGAGGGCCCTTGCTTGATACAGTAGAATGAATGAGAAGGGGTAGGGTGGATAAAACAGACCACATTTGTGTAAAATTGCTCACGGGAAACATAATAAGAGATTCTATTGAGTAGTGCTGGAAGTTTGTTATAGATGCTCCCCCCTCCAGCTTCAGCATTGGATATGAATAGCAATTTCTGTAATGTTATTAGAGGAAGAGAGAAACTAGTGAGAATTGTGTCATTAAGGTAGACCAGCTTCTGGATATATACTGAAAAATAAATGTGACCAATAATCCTAAGGCTCAGATCCTCCTTCAGGTGACAGGAGACAGATTAGGCCACTAAGCAGTGAGGATAGAGTTGAGATGAAAGATATTCTCAGCATGGCCCTGCATACTTTGTGTCAGTTTTCAATAAGGGCAGTAGTGTCAGCCATGTGGACAAATGCAGGCTGGGGACAAGAGAGCAGAAAAAGCATGACCACATCTGAGGCAAAAGGAAAAGTTGGAACTGAATGAACTAAAATTGAGGAAATCAGGCTGTCTTCAACCACCATTTGGAAACTGCAGGTACAAGAATTTTTAGTAAATCTTTCAAGTTCTTATGAACGAGAGTACACTCTTAGACAATAACAAATGTACTACCTGTATTGAGGTAACAGGGTTACAAGGACAAGCAAAAAGTGAGCTCGGCAATTTCAGGTCTCCAAATCTGACCTTTGTAACATGCAAGAGTTGTGGCCTCTCTAAGAATATATTTAGGCTGAAAAATGAAAATATGAAATCTTCGCTGTCTGTCAGAGCAGTGATGCTAGAAAGAACAGCCTGCCATAGGGAAGGCTAATTTCCTAACTGGAATTATTGAGGGAATATGATTCAGTGCATGGAAGAAATGATATGAAACAGCTGTCTGCAATGCCAGGAGCTGGACACAGTAGCAACAGCAATCTCCCGATTCCTATCATCATATTTCTTTTTGAAGCCTTGAGTTTTGAAGTTAATTAAGCATACACATGGCTCTAAGATTAGGACTTTATCTACTGAAATCAAAAAGCAGATTTTCCAAATCTATTTGTTAAATGATAAAGTGAGTGTCTTCAGTCTTCACAGCCAAAATCCTTGGTTGTTCTTTGAACATTTCAGTCTCAAATATCTACTGGATCTATTTAGTTACTTAAAGTGAGGCACATACAGTAATATTGTCTTTAAATAGCAGCTTAGTAAACATTGCATTCACTTTACAATTCTTACTCCAAGTGCTACAGGTTGGTGCTGCAAGTCGGGTGAGTTTTCTTGCCATGTGCTCACAGAGAAGTTTCTAAGGCATCTCCCAACCCCTTCATTCCCATTGCTGCTGTTCCTCCTGTCATATTCCCCAGTTTGCTCCAACCTCGCATCTCATATCTATTCCCAGCAAATGCTATGGTACTACACCAGTTATAGATTTTAGTGATGATCAGGCATATAAGTACTAACACTTATTTCTGGATAAACTTCCAAAGGGATGTCAAATGGCTGTTCACATTTCATGTACTTCATTTCCACAGCAAGTTTTCTAAAGAAGAAACTCATACAGGGAAGGCATTTTGACTGGGATGTAACAGCCAAAGCCTAAAGTCTGTCCTCAGGAGACTATAGGTAATGAAATACTAGATTTTTAAAGAACACAAATAGTGGCAGCCATTTTGAAAAACATGTCATCCAACCCTTTTACTTCTCACCAGTCAGGAAGGGAATGACACAAAAAGCTCGTATAAACATGGCTGGTGCCAAGTGCTCCAGCAACCCTGAACTAATGTGTGTCACCTTGTCTCACAAACCACACCACCAACACCGATTCACTTCTGCAAGGGCTGAGCACTGCTTTTCAGGAGAAACTGTGTATGTTCATAAGGGGTTGGGAATGGGGAAAATGCAACCATTACTTCAGCAGATATGATGTACTTTCATTTCCCCTCTTGCACTCCTGTCCTTCCACTGAACAAGGTCCCTGCATTTACCGCCACTATCAACGAGAAATTCAGCCTGTGTCTGTGTTACATACAGAGCTGGCACCTTTTTCACAACCCTATTCCTACACCCTTTATACCAAGGAAAAGTGGTTTTCCATCTTAAAATATCACCTCCTAGTACACCTTATAGAAAGGCTGTGGAGTTCCCATTGTTTGAGAAAGATATCTACACATATTCAAATAGCTGACTGATTAAGAAGGTATCAGTAGATGGATGTCAAGAATACGTGGCCTAGTTACTAGGTTTTGCGAGACCAATTAAAATGGGGCGTCACTGTTCTGCATGACAAATGGCTTCCTCTAGCTGTTCTTTACCTCAGTTCTTGGCATGTGTTATCTCTAACTACATTTATCTCAAGGGGAGTCTGAAATACTTTTTTTCTTTTTTTTTCTGCAAGCATTGCTTTTTTGTTTCTCGTGAAATGAGTCTTCCCCTTACTTCTGAGGACTTCAGACTGCATCTCCCAGAATGACGTGCTGTAAAGCTCCTCCCAGCACTTACTGCATCGTTTTTTCTAAAACAGAATATATCCACACACAGCAGCCTTGGAGAGGACCTAACACAGGTAAAGAAGTGACTGAAGCCCTTCCCCAAAACTACTCCATAATGTACAGCATGGGCTTGACCCGTGACTCTTGCTTGAGAAGTCTGCCAGTGACACTGTTTGCTGTGCCATCAAAATACAGGTCCCTGGAGTTCTGGCTCTCAGACAAGGTACTTATATAAGATCTTATCCCTTTAAATGACAAAAAGGGACCAGTAAAAAAAAAAAAAAAGAATGTCAAGAAAATAGCAAGGTTTGTAGAGGGGCAAAATTGCTACGAGAAAATGAAGATCTCAGAAAGGAAGCAGTGCATCTGGTTGCAGCTGGCTAAGATTAGAGGGAGGTTAAAGGACAGCACACTAAGGGTTCTGGTGAAAAATAAGTTGTCGATAAACGTTTCAGATTACAGGATATATCAGTCTGTGAGAGGGAGAAAATAGCAGCATTTCTGGAGCAATGGAGCACCTTCTCTCACTATTAGGAGATGTGGCAGTTTGTAATTAACAGAGCTGCCTGCCCTAGTGGCACCTTCCTGCTCCGCTCTCAGCACAGGTAATGGTTTGTTAGCTTTGCAGCAGCACTGTGCACTCCGAGTTAATTAGGAAAGGGGGCTGTTTTCTAGGGCAAGGCAGGTGGCAAAAACTACAGCAGCAGATTTCACCTGCATATGGACTTAAAGTGGAAGCAACTTCTGGTGTTTCCACTTTGTGTGTAAATAAAAGTGTTCAGTTTGGGTTCAGAGAAAGCTCACCTAAGGGTGAATTCCTTCAAGGTGGCCTTGACAGCAAATCACTTGCAGCTAACCCTGAAACAGCTGAGGGTTTGCAAGGCAACATTGTCATATAGTCCAGAGAACCAAAGCAAGGTGGGGATACAAGTTAGAAACTTCAGCCCAACCATCTTTTGGTGGCTTGCTTCCCCACTTGCACAGATCTGGGCTCAATTTACCTAGCACAGCTATGCTGCTGTACATGTTTCATGGGCAATCTGGGTTGCAAGTCCCAGACATACAGTAAAGGAAGATCAGGAGAGGCTGCTAAGCTCAGTCCTCATTATACGTGGTGAGAGTCAAAGGGTCAGCAGTGGTTTGAGATCTTGAGAAACGGCAGAGAATTCAGAGAAATGAGGAACGGACTGGACAACTCTTTCTAATAGCCAGAGAGGGAAAACTATCCATTTCCCATTAGCTCCTTCACCTCCCAAGTAACATTCCATCTCAGAGAAATTGGAATTGCCTAGGTCATCAGAAAGACTGACAAATCAAATAAACATGAAGAAGTGGGGAAAAAAAGTCATTCTGCAAAGTGGAACCCAAAAAAAAGAGGGAAGGTCAAAATAAAAACTCAAGGGAAGAGTGGTAAAGTAAACCAAAAATTACCATATTAAGCTATGTTCAAGATTAATGTGGAGAAATAACAGTCAGAAACAAACAAATAGTGTAAAATACAAAAGACAGTGAAATCTACTGTGAATATAAGCATAAGCCCTGATAATATTTGTTGTTTGGCACCAGTAACACTTCCAAACACCTGGGGATTAATGCAATATTATTTGGGTATGGACTTGTGTCTGTGTCATGTCGTGGGATTGGGTCAGACTAGGAAGAAATGCAGACTCTATGGTTGTCAATGCCCATGCAGCATAATTAAAACTATGGTCAGAAGAGGAAGATTTTTAAGTACAATAGAAAATTACATTTGCAAGCCTAACCCAACAAAGGACAGTGATTGGATTTGTAGCTAATAAAGACAAACAGGAGAATCAGTAGAGAAATGAATTAAATTACAAGAGGCAGTGATGGCAAAGAGATTCAGATGTTCTGTACAAATGGTAGGTAGGTTCATTTTATTTCATTTTGTTTTTCCAAAGGAGAAGCAGATCTCAGTTAATGGAAGTGTTTTAGGAATACTTTTTAAATTGTTTCAGTTAAGAACTTAAAAATACATCAGAAAATAATTATGATTAACAAAATAAATCAGAAAAATAATCACAATATTTTCTAAATGAAATCTTGTCAGCAGCTGATGTTGGGTGTTATGTCTTGAAATTGCAATTTCATTAAAGGCATGTAATGAACTGAAACATAAAAAATATTTCAACAAGGCAAAAAAAAGCCTTATTTTTTGGGGGCGGAGGGGAAAGGACAAGGACAAACAAAACATTCTGTTTAACCCCGAAACAGAGGGGCTTAAGTTTCTTTTGCCTCCTAAATTTCCAAGCACTGAAAATTTCCAAAGTGTTTTACTTCTGGTTGAACTGAATATAATATTTATTTATTTTTAATTATCATAACTACTAGGGCACAAAACAATTATTTATTACTGGATTCTAAACAGAATAATGAAAATTAAGAGTTTTACAGATTGCCTCATTCCATTCATTTTACAGCCAATCTGGAAGACTTACTGACTTTTAGAAACTATGCTAAATTGTCTGTGCAGGAAAGGAAATGGTATTTTCCACAATACCAATAAGCGAAATAATTTTTGGTCCTAGACATTTTGATGCAGAGGTAGCAGAAAGTGGTACAGCGGGCGGGAGGGGGGGGAGTGGGGGGAGCGGATTCTGTGTGAAAGAGCTAGCAAGAAGCAAGAGCAAATGAACTAGAAAAGTAAAAAGAAAGGAAGGAGAAGTATGTTTATATCAGCCAGCCCTTCCCACCTCTCTTCCTCTAGAGTTTGTTTAAATGCATTTACAGTTCTGCTGCTGATAATTATTACCAATAATTAATAAGTCTTTACAGAAGTTGTCATGTTCTTCATCTGCATGGCTAATTATGAAAAACAAAGGAAAGTGTCTAAATCAGTGGAACTGAATGATTAAAGGAAGAAAATGAAACATGCTTGTAAAATCAGGTGAAGGTCGTGTTTTCATTTTTAATGACAAGTGTATATTTGCTGAGATACTTAACACAGATGTCAACAATTTAGTGGTGGGAAAAATAGCAGAGAGGGAAAAAAATCTAGTTTGCTCATTATACAGAAAATACAAAAAGTTAAGATTATCTTTCCCAGTAGGGTATGGAATTGAAAATAAGGACATCTTCGTTGTTGGGATCTCTGAGACATTTACAGGTAGAAGGATAGTCTACAAAAGAGAGGAAAATCTCCCTGTTGAGAGCTATTGCCTCTTAGTTCACTTAAATGCATTTTAGCTTAAATCATGTTCTTGGTCCTGTTGATTTCAGGTGGACTACTGATATGATGAGACATTTTCATGAAGGAAGTCAAGGCTCCAAGTATTTCCTAACACAGATGCTGATGGCTTACTTTTTTTGTGGGGTGGATCTGGGTTTGGGCCTCCGTGCTTGTGACTCCACTGCTGTAATACCTGAAATCTGGCCTTATGAACTGCACCAAGCTAGGGAGCTGCTGCTACCTTGAACTGAGACAGTGGCCTCCTTGTCAAAGATACTTAGACACCTAAATTTCTCAGTTAAAACCAAAAGCCATCTAGCGCTAAATTATGTGCCCTAGAACAAGCAGGAATTCTGTGGCAGAACTTTGGCTTCAAAGATATTCATTGATGTTCTGGGTTAAAATTTTATAGATTTCTTTAAAGACAGATGTCTACTAAATAGTCCCAGAAGTAGAAAGGTATATTATTTCAGATTTATTTCTCTTTTTAAAAGTTTCTTACTATTCATTCACTGACATCCAGTCCTTTCCTTGTGTTTCCTCATAATAAACATACATCTATAAGGGAAAAGAGTCTTTATAAACATTCAAGAAGCTGGTAGCTCCAGGCTATGAGTCTAAGGAGAGGAAAGATGAAAACTACACAGGCATATAATGAAACTCTGGTTGAGAACTCAATTCAGGTTGAGGAAATCTGTCATATTTTTCAGGCCTTTTCCTCCTTTCCTTGTAGATAACACCATTAAGGAGAATGTGTTTATTTATGAAAGTATCCATCAGAGCCACAGGAAATTCATACTGGAAGTAAATATGTAAAAAAAGTGTCTAAATTTCCCCAAATGTGGCAGCTCCCAGCAAAGGTGCACACGCACTACCAGGAGCATAACTGACTTAGGAGCTGTTCTGTGGTAGCTGGGGAGGCATCAGGCAGTAACACAGCTTGTAAGGTTACAGGCAAGCTGTTACATTACCTATTTATTTTTAAAACTCACAATTTTGTCATTCATAGCAATATGGTAATATTTTCAAGGCAATTTCCATTAAGGAAAAAGTCCAGAGTTTTATTTTTATTTTTAGTAAAAAGAAAGCTTTAAATTGTTATTTGAGTTGTTTACACATCTCCCATACTCCTTGATGAGTCCTTTCAAGGATGGAGATCACTGAAAACCAACTTGTCAAATGCTCCTTTTGCTGCTAGGACAATAAGCCCGTGTACTGATTAGCAAAGTGTATACCTTTCCTACTTAACCTAGTGCATCTCATTATGAACTTCACATGGAGTTTCTACAACAAATTGTTTTGGAGATCAGGCATGAAGGCACGGAAGATGGTCCCAAACCAGAATTATTAATACCATTCTTCTTTTCAGCTTTCAACTTTATTTTATTCCAAGTATTTGCATTTCAGAAATAGGAGACTGAATACAACTTCAAGTTTTGGCAAGTGATCCTCTGCTCGACCTGAGTCTTTTCTTTAGACAGGAGATCACCATGATTTGTTTTAAGCATGTCTCCTGAAACAGGAAAAGAAAACATGGAGTTTGCAGTAGAAAGCCGGCAAGAAATTCACTGTCTTTCTGGAGAGAAAGTACCCATGGTACTGTAGGCATATGTATTTGTTAACTAAATTTAATGTATTGTGAAAGGTTTACAGATGCTTACAAACTGCATACAGTGTCCCATTGGAGCAAAATTCATCTAGTATCAGTTCACTGGATTTGTACGGTCCCAGGAGATGGAAACGAAGCCACAGTAATGCTTTGATTTAGAGTGTGTTTTTATTTATTCCTAAATATAATGTGCCTGTGTAGCAAACAATTCTTCTGCAGAGAAAAGATGTACAATCGCTTGAAACTAACAACACATTAAGTTGACTATTACTGGAATCCTGCTGCCTTTTATTGCTGTGTATAATAACTTGACAAATATATTCAGATCTGGCATGGTTTTAACACTCATTCCATGTCTGCTCTCTTTCTGCTAACGTGGTCTAATCCACTTAAGAGAGGATAATGAAAAAAAGACCTGATAAATCCTACCTAGAATTTGTAATTTGTATGGGTTTTCTGCAGCCCCCAATACAGTTAGTTTAAAACTAACTCAGGCATCTTGCCATAAGTTGCAGCCTGTTCTCCATGTGGTTATAGACACTCTGGAGACAGAGTTAACTTTCCATTAAAGAAGATCACTTCCAGCAAGACTTTCTGCAAATGGAGGAAAGCCAACCCCACCTCTGGCAGTTATGTCCACCAGAGATGGAGGGCCAAGAAGGAAAACATCTAACTTAAATCCAAGGTGGCTGAGCAGTGATAGAGGTGAACTGAAGAGGTTAAAAGTGTCCTTTGGTGGCTCCTTTGAAAATAGGTGAATGCCTAACGCTCATGGACATGACCTCTGAGATAAGACAGCCCTTGAAGGTCATTGGGCTTTTACAGATAACTTGTATTCTTCCCTTGTGTTTTTATTTTTTATTGTTTTACCAGGTTTTTTTGTTTGTTTGTTTGTTTGGGATTTTTTTTTTAATAGTTTCTTTTAGTAGTGCCAAGTGTTACCATGAGCTCTGCATATATCCTGGACCACATCTCCAAGCCAACTTCTAACTGGCAAGTCAGCAGACCAGTCCAAAGCAAATCTTCCCTCCAACTGGTCCTAAACCTTATGGTTTAACATCTGTCCTAAAACCATTAGAATACATAGCAAGATCCCTGCTGATTTCATGCAAGTCAGGAATTTCTTGACCTTTTCTGGGCATGCCTCCAAAACATTTGTAGGATACTGAAGGATGCTCATAACAACACTCTCTTTGGGCCCCATCTCTCTCCTTGTTCCCAAACTTTACCCTTTCCTCTTCCATATATTAGGCTCCTCCAGCATCACATTTTGCAGTATAAATGTCACGTCTGCCTGGACTAGAAGTTGACTCTGATTGGCATATTCTCAGCTGGGACAGTTTGACCTGAATTTCTCAGAAATATGGTAAGTCTCAGGAGTTTAAAGCAGATGGGCAAAGCAAGACTGTATGGCAGAGAGAGAAGAGAGGGAAAAGCAACAGCATGTGTATGTACTTGTTAGCAATTTCTGGCCATTGCAAAGCCTCTGCAACAAGTGGCAACAAGCAGGATACAACAGCAAAACATCAGGTTTTTGCTCCATCCAGCATCCCTTCCACTTGTGCATATAGGCTCCTGGGGACTTTATAAGCCCATCTTCTTCACAGCCCTCAGCACTCTGCTGATCCACCTGGCTCAGCACACAGCTACAACCCAGATAGCTGCAGGCTACTTGGTCAGTATGTGCAAAAGATCATTTGCCTGACACCAAATAAAGCCAAGATGAAACTGAGTCCTCAAAGAAAGAGAGGAAGTATCTCTTATCTCCTTGCATACATGAGAGATAAAGAAAAAAAAAATTACAAATAAAAGGTCACTAGAAAGCAAGTGCCAGTTATGGTGATATTAAGATGGAGCAGAAGAAAGGTTTATTGTCCCGGAGCTGTGGAGGACACTGAATTAGTCAGTGTTTCCTTCAACATTTCTTTACTCTCCAATCTGCTGTTTTTTCTACCAGCAAGTAATCTTCAGACAGTTTTCTCTCAGATCTTGGTGCAGCTGCAAGTGAAAACATCCCTTCTGCCCATGCTGGTGAGTAGATGCTGCAGCAATCATGCTGGTGTGTGTGAGTAAAGGAAACCTCTTTTCCTTCCCCTCAGGAAATCCATGCCTGTCTCCCGGTCAGTTTGTACAGTCCTTAGCACAACAGTGCTTCTGGTGGGCACAGAAAAGGAGTGGAAAGCTCTCCTCTTTTTTCAGACCTTGTGTGAAGGAGGAGGCTGTCAGCTGCAAGGATTCTTTGTTTCTTCACCTGTCACCCAAGCCAGTAAATGCTCTAGATAATGACAGGAATTGTGCTCACTGATGACTGCTTTCTTCCCAGCAGCTCCTCTGATGCAGACCCAAATTCAAAGCAGGTCAAAACTGATTAAATAAGACTTGTGCTAACAGGCGAAGTTGGTCTCACAGCTCATTTTCCCCCATCCACACTTCACCGGTGGCCTTTCTGTAAACCTTTGCCATCACTCTGGCAGGCAGGATTATTTTTCCAGTAACAGAAAAGGAAATAATCGGCTCCCTGTAGGCACCAGTGGAACCCCACACCCATCCCTGCCTCCCTGTGCCTACATCACCATCTGGGGGCAGGTCCCAGCAGCAAACAGTGCTGTCCCATAGGGAGGGATTTGAAATGGAGCCATCTCAGCAAGTGGTTTCAGACCGGGGTCTCAGTCTCACACAGGAGAAATGTGTTTCTCCCTGATTAGCCTTGGAAACTTGAACTTCTGCATCCAGGACTTTGGGTTGAACAAACATTCCTGATTCCACATCCTTTTTCCTGGCTGGCTATGCTATGTGTATATGGGTTTGTCACCCTTCCTAGCTTGGCAAAAAGCCCTGCAGGGGGGGAAAATACACACACACACACACACACAAAAGGAAAATTATTGTTGTGCTCTGTCTCAGTAACTTTCTAGTTAAAAACAAAAACACAATAAAAAAAAAAGTCACAATACCAGGTAACAGAAGGAAAAAAAACTGTTCAAGACAGCTTGGTGTTGGAGTACAGAACAAGGATGCAATGTGATTCAGTTTGTCATGTTCTCTCTATCTTCATCTGCCCACCTCACCAGGCTGTTGCTTAGCTGGCTTGTGGGATGCAAGAAGGAAATTTATCCTGCTGGCTCCTTCAGAGCAGGCCTCTCCATTCATGTCTTCAGTTCAAAGCACTGAACTTTTGCAGAGTGGTGGGTAAAGTTTCCATTGGTGTCAATACACGTCAGTAACAGCAGACTCTGACAATTTTCCAGAGAGCAAAAGCTATACAGAGAGTTGGTGTATAAGATTTCACTCTTAGGGGCTTTCAAAGGCCAGAAGAGTTAAAATCGAGTGGGGTTATCTGATACATGAGGTACCCATGCATCAAAACTTCCTGGGAGCAAATGCCAGCGGTGAAGGTCTTGTTCCCTGTGTCCCCAGACAGAAGAACAAACATTGGCTGTGAGGTTTACCTTCCATTTTCCAGTGTTCATTGCTCCCAATGTTCCCAATAGTTGGAGACACCTCATCAGACGTGACTCTACCTCACAATTTCATCTGCACCGTGTTTGGCTGATTGATGCTGCATGGGCCTGCAGATCCTCTGCAGTGAAGAAAAGAAGTGCTCTATAAATCCAGAGTTTGGAGGAACTTTTTTCACCTAATCTGTCCCAAATGTTACGTTGTTGAAATACAACACACAGTGCAGGCATAAGCTGGTATTCATCCAGGAGAGGGATCAGAAGGTGCAGCAGCTGTACCTCCCCCAGAAATGTCAGTATGCTCGTCTGACCACTTGCCATCTGAGCCCTTCCTTTGTTGTGCCACACTGACTAGGAGCTGAGAAACCTTGTTAGCCATGTGGAGTTAAACATTTGTATTGTCCTGGCTTCCAGCAGAGATCCAGGTAATTCCTCATGTATTCAACAGTTCCTGATTTTTATTTTTTTTCCACCATGGTGTAGTTTAGACAGTGCACAAGCTTTTTGAAAAAATACACTGAAGTCCAGCTTCAGACTTGATGGATTATAGGATTTTCCATCTCTGCACACTTGTGTAGGAGGCTAACCAATGTATTAAGTTGCTCAGAGAAGGATTGCTTTGCAGGTGGAGAGACAGATTCCTCCAAGCCTGTGCTACCGAAGAGCGTTAGGAACAGGAATTGGGCAAACACAATCATGCAGTTTCAAGAACAGGATACAGCCTTTTTAATAGATATATTCAACACTTCTACCAAAAACAAAATGTCATAGTAATCAGACATCTTCCTGAGCCAGTTGAGCCATACAGAGTTCCTCAGCCCCACAGCACATAGTCCTCAATTTCAGTTAAGAAATCAATCTGAAGCAGGCAGTATCCCAGCCTTCCTGTCTCCCAGACCATGAGGTTATCACAGGTCTACAGCTCAGCAGCTTGTGTTAGTGGAAGGGACAAATTTGTCTTAGCACCAGTCTCAAACTCTGGGAGTCCCTTTGCAGTTCCAGGACACCCCACAATTGTCAGAAACAAACAAACAAACAAACAAAATGTAGGACTGATAACCAAGTCCTGCCAGTTATTCTCTGGTAGAGACTACAGACAACTTCTGTCAGCAAGGCATTGGTCAGCTCTGGTGTGTTAACCAATTCCAGCAGATTGAGCAGGACTCATGATCGCCCATTTTGATTTATTTTTACCATATTCTTTACCACTGTTCTTGCCTGTGCCAGCAAGCTCTTCCTGAAGCTCAGGAAACGTCCTGAAACAAAGTGCTGTGCCTGTAAAGCACTGTGAACAGCCAAACTGGGGGTGGGGACTGGGGAAGATGGAGGGAAAAGGTTTGATTTTTTGCCCCTAGGGTCAGAGAACAGATCCTTTCTCATTTTACTTTTTGTGCAAATGTAATCTGTGAGTTCAGCTGGCTTCTAAACTAAACTAAACTAAACACTGGACAATGTATTCATTCACGTGTATTTGTCCAACTGAGAGAAATGTCTGGTCTCCAGCCACCTCCTGGTGGCCATCCCCATGAAGAAAGTTAACAGCCAGCTGAGCAGCCTGTGCTATCAATCGCTTACTCCTTTCGGTTACAGTGACTGGAGTCAGCCAGAACATGGTACAGACACGCATTCAACTAATCTGCTTGATCGCAGCTGAATGGGGTTACAGGCCTCTACCAAGCAGCTCATGTTGCAAATTTGAGGGACAGCAGCCTCCAGCCTCCATGACAAGCAGCTGGAGATGGCTTGGGAGCCACAGTATTTTCCAGAAGCCTCTGTTTAGAGAGCAGCTGCTGACTGACATCCTTAATAGGTAGTAACATATCTCATCAGGGCCTGGTGCCCCTAAAAGCCACCTTGTGTGCAAGGGAGAGCTGCTGTGAGGCAGAAAGGGGGAACGGATAAAATGCAAAGACCCCTTTTGATGTCCTCAGTGTTAACCACCATTACCATCCATTATTCATGGTTCCCATGTGGACTTAAGGCGAACAAGGTATTAAAAATTTACATCTATCTTCCTCCCCACTCCTTTTAGAAGGTGGTGGATGTGAGCATTTGTTGTTGATTAGCCATAATGATAATTGCAAAGAAAGTGCAAATGACTTCACTGGGGAGATACGATGCATTTCTCATTAAACCCAGACTAATAGAAAACTCTTGACCTGTCTCTCTTTTATTCCAGAATCCCTGATCCCACATTAATTTAATATTTATTACAATTGAAGATACAGAGCTAGATATTGGTCTGCCTAACATCTCTGCAGGCCATGATGGTTATGTAATTTACGCAGTTTTAGGCATAGGGTAATTCTGGTATATTATAATACATTTTTTATTTTGTAGACATTTTGCACTTTATAAAAAAAAACTTTAATTGGCAGTAAAAATGTTTGAAAAGTCATCTTTATATATTATTTATATAAAATATGTATTTTGAATAAGCAGTATTCCTCCTTTTTGTTGGTTTATATTTTGTGCTTCCTGACATTCAGAAGAGTAGCAGAAAACCAGTCTATTTCAGTTTTGTTTATATGCAGTTTCACTTTTTAGTTGTTAGTGGTGTAAGCTGCTGTAGCACAAATAGGCTTGAGGGTCCTGTAGCCCCTTCTAATTCAAAAACACTTGAGTCTGCTACAATTCAGACTAAATTTCTAAATTCTTTTTGATCTAAAAATGTCCAGCTCAGTGACAGGTATGGTATGCAAGGTGGTAGCAATCACAGCGTTACCACCATTTTTCTAATTCCCATTTTCCTTACGAACTGTTGCATGTATTGCATGCCTATAATAGAGCTGACGAAAAATTTGCCATGATATTTCTTTTTTTTTTCTGTTGCAAAAGGCAGACTGGATCAAAGCCAAAATACTTCATGGCAATTTTCTCAGATCGTGCCCAGAATAGCAAATACATCCATGATAAACCTTATCACCTGGGCTGTCTCTTACTCAGTAGAGCCCCCCAGGCTACAAAGTCAGTCTCTTTCCATGGCTTAATGAATATTTCATTATTTATACTAAGTGGAACAGCTTCAGGAGAAGAGATGGAAAATGGTTTCCATGCCAGGATGACAAATAGGCCAGTAATGCGTTCTAGGCTTTACTAACTTTTTTTAAAAGCAAAACTTGGACTTTCGTATTTAAACAATTTATTCATAACCTAGTCAGGGTATCCCAGCAGTCAGAAGAAAAGGAATAAAATATTCTTGTTAGTGTGCACCTGTCTGGCCAATGTTGTGTGCTGTAATACAAACCTGCAAGTATTATCAAGTTGTTTCCTTTTACACAATCACACCATGAACAATGTAAAAGCTGGGAATTCTCAGAAGGGGAATTGAATATAGACAGGACTGAACATATTTGCACTTCACATACATCGCTGAGAACATTCTGGACATAGATCGCTTTGCATTTGTCCCTTGGAGAGGACCTTGAGATGCTGTTGAGGATCATTCCTGTCTGCTGCTGACCTCTAAACTGCACAGGTAAATTGCAAAAGCTGCCACAGTCAGCTAAAAAGCAATTTCATTGGGAAAGGGGTAAATCACCAAGGTGGAAAATGGGAAAAGCTCAAAGCATAAAAGTGACCATGATTGCCAAGAGGAGACCACATATTACCCAGGAAAACATATTTTTAACTTTGGCTTATGGCAGGTGACCGTTGTCAAGAAATCCAACTCTGGTCTTAGCCTTTTCTTCCTTGTTGAACAAAATGCTGTACTGGTGAACCAAAATCAGTGGGGTACATCAGGAAAATTCATCTGCCTTCTGGAAACACTGGACATAGTATTTGCTGCCTGTTGATCAAGGCTGGGAGAAACACTGAGCAGTTTATCCTTGCATTTGCATTGCAGTCCTTCTTTGACGTGTCCTGGCAAGACCCTTGTGCAGCTAGTGACTCCTAAAGCCTTCACCATGCACGAGTGTAAAGTCCAAAGAGCAAGGACTCATTTGATTTGTGTATTCCCCTGGAGAATAAAGCTCAAGTCTGTCTTTCAGCATGCACAGAAAACATCAATGAACCTACTCTTAAGTTTAAGAGAATGCCTTTAAACCGTATTCAATCAAGGTACTTAAGCACATGGATATTTAAGCTGAAGTCCCAGCTGAAATTAGATGCTGTGGAGGTGCAGTAAGGCATTGCTCTGTCAATGGGGTTTCTGGAGCCAATGCATTCTGGAGTAGCAGCAGCTTCCAGGAGCAAGGACCCTGTTCACACCACATCACCACCTTTCACAGCACTTTAGAGACTCTCAGGCACTTGCATTAAGGAAGTGATGAATGAATCAAGTTTCCCTTTGCTTAGGCTGCCAACTTACAGCTCCCACTTGGTGCTGTATCAGATGGTGTTTTTTGGTGCCTGACAGGTTGTGCCAACTTCTCTGTTGCCTGCTCTGGGATCCAGTGTCTGGCCAACCTCCAGCCCAGGTGGTCTAAATGACTTGTGACTCTCTTGAATTGACACACCATAATCTGATATCCCTCCTAGGCAAGTGTATGTCTTGGAAGCCATGGGAACTATCACACTATTGTGGTTTAACCTGGCAGGCAGCTAAGCACCACACAGCAGTTCACTCACTCACCACCACTGTGGGACTGGGGGTAGAATAAAAATTAAAAATAAATAAAATAAAAAGTAAGTTGAGACAAAGACAGTATAATAGGACATAAAAGGAAGGGAAAATAATAATACTGATAATAATAGTAACATAAAATAAATATAAAATATATGAAACAAGTGATGAACAATGCAGTTGCTCACTACATGCTGATGCCCAGCCATCCCCCACCTGCATGTTTTATTGTTCAGCATGATGCCACATAGTCAGTTTGGGTCATCTATCCTGTCTCTGTCCCCTCCCAGCTTTTTGTGCACCCCCAGCCTTCTCACTGGCAGGGCAGCACGAGAAGCTGAAAAGGCCTTCTTCAACAGGTAAAACATCAATGTGTTATCAGCATTATTCTCATCCTAAATCCAAAACACCCACCATGCCAACTACTAGGAAGAAAATTAACTCTGTCCCAGCCAAAATCAAGACACTCACTTTTCCTCTCCAGCACATTCATGAGCCTAGGACGGAAATATGCTGCAAGTCCCACGTTGTCTCCAGATTCCAGCTTCATTTCCAGAACAAAGAAACAGAAATAGGAATGATTGCAGCACTCATAAAATGGTGTTCAAGTGAGAAAACAAAATCTATAAAGTAAGACTATGAAAACTGTACAGCCTCCAACTCACAGAGTACATTTTTGAAGGACAAAAAGAAAAGAAAATTGTCAGTTTAAACTAATTAATCTTCCTTTTTCTTTCCCTCTCAGCTTTTTAAAAGTCAGAGGTAGTTTGTTGGGTTTTTTTGGTTTTGTTTTTGTTTTCCCAAAGCAATATGTTAGCCCTACCTCCCAGGTATTCTTTCTTCAAAGCAAGCCCTAAGAGTCATCTTGCAATAACATATTACAGAAAACACAATAGAGACGAAAGTGAAGAAGCAAAAAAGAGACTGTGTATTTCTCCAGAGAATGTAAATGTATACTACATAATCATAAGCAATATACAATGACATAAACTCTTCCATAAATATTCTCATATGTAACATTCTTTAATCGTGATGAAAGGGGAAACTGGGGCTTCCTTGCGGGATGGTGTGTTCATGTTCATAATCATATCTTTTTACCATAAAGCATTTTAATTTTCAACCAGCTTTGTGATTTTGCAAATGTTTAAGGAAAAAAAAAAACTGTCATAAATTTGGTGACAGGAGGGGAAACTTGGAAATATATTTGAACTCAGTTGTTAAAATGGAAATGCAAAATCTGTGTATGAAAACTGTCCATTCTGCAGGTCATGTCTGCAAAGAACCAGTATCTCTATTTGACATTCTTAAAAGAGTCACTGTGGTTTTGCAGACACATTACAACCACTGATTGTCGTCCAAAGACTCATTTGTTTCAGTGGAGCTATGCTGATCTGCTCCGGCTGCAGGGCTGCCTTAAAATCTCAGCCATAACATAAAGCAAGGGAGACAGTAAACAGCCCACAAACAAAATAATGTCTTTTGCCTAAAAATGGTGTGTCTATTTAAGTATGAAGTTTGTTAATTTAACTGGAGAGCAAATGTTTACCACAAAGAAAAGGGAGTTCCGTTACAGTGCAAGAGAACAACAAGCAATGTCTTCAGACAGCCCATGAGGCAAACAGTTAAAACCCCAGAGCAAAATTCTGCCTATAGTAAATCCTGTTTGTCAGCATTAACTATAATTACTACCTGTGACTGTATCCCGCATCAACAACAATAGCATGTAATGTAGTAGAAATCCAAGTTTGTTTTGGCACACAATTTTTCATTTTCATATAGATAACATTCTAAAAACTGTCATAGATGTGATATTTTAAATGAATTTCTGCTTATCCTTCCACAACATCCCAAAGGTCTTGGCAAAGTCTGCATCTAGTCCTGCGAGAGCTGTCTGCCTCTGTGACGTGAATTTTTCTTAGTCTTTATTGAGGAACAGGTATACATAAACCACCACCAATATGCAGACAGAGATGGGGAAAAAAATCCCAGCCTAAGTTTGCCATTCAAGAAGCATGGCAAGAAAAATAGCTTGGTAGGCAATTAAATGCAAGCTTCACTTGGAGCCAGGTGACTCAGAGGTTGGCAGGGTGAAGGCACAGCACACCGGTTTCTAATACCAATGATATAGAGTCTGCACCACATCCAGTGCCTTTGATTCCTATTGCTGAACTAGTTGGTGTGCAGCTGGATCTACCAGGGAGACTGCTTTAAGTACAAGACCAGAGTGAGCCCTGTGGATTTGTAGTGAAAGACTTAAACTGTTTTACTACTGGCTCATGGAATCATTCAACAGCTTAAGCTGAAAGCCAAGTCTATATTATATAGCATTCAGGTATGCTGACAAATTGCAGGACAAAGAAAATTGCTACATGCATAGACATCATTCTGCTGGAAAAAAGCCTCTGTGTAAATGAAGTTACACTGGCAAAATGAACATTTTGATGGAAAAGTGTCTGTTGTTCAAATGGGTAATTTATCTACAAATGCAAAAGTCCTGTTGCCAGAATAAATCAGACCTCTGCTAGGGGCCCTAGCCAAAATATCTTTTGCAGTATAACCTTTGTAGTGCAAATCAGCCCTAAGAGGATCTTTAAAAACAGTCATAAAAGAACAATGGATTTAAGATTAGCAGAGATCAGGATAAGATTCGGAGGAGACATTTCTCTTTCAGGAACTTTAAGGGAAACACAGAGAGCTTACTATTAAAAGCAGGAGTGTGTCCTTGAAATGTCTGTATTGCTGGTTGAAATCACATTTCATCAAAACATGAAAGAATGAAAGAAAAACGATGCCATGTTCAAAAGCTTCGTAGACCACATTCTATGAAGTATCCTAGCACTTGCTTGATTTTATGCAAGTAAAGGATTTTCTTGAAAGCATCAGTCTTTAACCACACACTTAACTACTTGCTACATGATACTTGTAAGAAACGGCATCCGCTTCCATTGGTGAAGACTCTTAATGGATGAAAGAAGTACACCTGAATGATATCAAGTTGGCATCATTCCCTCTCACAGAAAGGCTCTCAAACCATGTGCTTTGAAATAATCAATATTATTTTCTTCAGATGAGCAGGAAGGTGGGTGCTCCCTTCCAGGAGAAGTCAAAGCCCATCTTTCTGGCAGAGCAGGGAAACAGAAGAGTTGTGCTCAGAGTGTATAGGTGATAGCATGAGATTGGCCAGATGAAACTAGGAGGAAGGAATTAAACTGGCTAACCAAAAGAGGAGAAGCAATAAAGATTCAGATTCTGAAAGGGATTTAGATGCCCAGAGTTCCTATTTAGATGGTAAAAGCCTTTGGACTTCCTAGGAAATGCCAAGGGAATTGTCGCAAAGCCTGATCTGACAGTGGTTTATGTCACCTCTGGATCAAAAACTAAAAATACCCAGAAAGTCAAAGGCAAAGTGAGTGCTAAAGAGGAATTAGGTTCTGAAGTCCTGTTGGAAATTTTGCCTGGGCAACTCGATAGGCTGTCAAATAGTCCCAGGTGGCTAGTGGTAGCCCAGCAGGGATGTGACTTCTTACCTTGCAAAAGCAGGCAGTCATGATAAAAGACCATTTTTATATCCCTTGTAAAGAAAAGTCAATGTTCATTTGTTTGGGAGGCCTCCTTGACAGAAAGCTTTATCAGCCATGAAATTAGCCCTTCATGCTCTCTTAAGCCAATAGGCCAGGACAGAGATGCCTGCTGCACCTGATGCTTGCAGTTAGTTCTGATTAGCAGCCCCTCATGGATTTCAAGCAGCGGCCTCCTTAAATGCGGACTGTAAAACTTTACTGGCTGCACTAAATCAATAGGGAGGTGAGGGATGGGGCTGGACAAGAAAGGGGAGAAATAAACAGACACTAAAGCTGCAAAGTTATTATCTGCTTTGGCAAATAGCCACCAAATTTTCTCAGTATACTGTATACACACAAACACACACTCACATACACAGTCTCCCTAGCAAAGCAAAAAAGAAAATAGCCTTTAAATAATATGTTAGTTCCCTTGGGCAAATAAGAACCACACGGCTATATTTAGCAAGGAAATAAAACTGCATTGTAAAGCCCTGGAGACCTATTATGGCAATGCCCTTTGCACTTTCTGTGTTTAGAGGATACTTATTTATTTGAGTATGAGAAGATTGCTAGAGACCCAGGTGAGCCTGCAGTCTCTTGGTGGCTGTGGGATGTGACCATTAGCTACCCAAAACTTCACAGCAGTGCTATTACAAAGATGACAACCCCATGCTGTGGGAACTGTGACCCCGCAAGGATATCTCAGAAATTTACAAACTCACAATACAGTAATTCGGTTTGGAAAGAGAAAACTCATCCTGGGAATATTTCTGCATGGGAGCAGATCCTTTAAAGCAAGAAGAATGCTGAGATTTAACATGTGTGATGAGTTTTCAGGGAGAGATCCTAAGGACTTGATTAAGAGTCCACAGAAGGGTTGACACTGACTGAATCAACCTCCGACATTTCACAGGAAATCAGCAACACAGTTCAATGCAGGGGAAAAAAAATGAGAATAAAGAGCAGGCTTCATCTCATCCAATTTTCAACATCTGTAGAATGTAATGTAGACTATTCTACCCGAACTAGTTTCCCGTTGCTCGCTTCTGGTCCTCAGAGGAAAATAGGACTCTCTTTAAGGTGCAATTCACCTGACTTATTTTTGGATGAAATGATTTCTGCTCTGAAAATGTCTGTCTACTGACTGTAAAAAGGCATAGGGCAAATCCTATTCAGAGTGACCAGTGACAATAGCAAAGAGAGATTGATACAGAGCAAATTCATTTAATATGAAAAGTTATTAGAAGATGTGTTATTTTTTACAGTTTGCTTTAGATAATCTTGCAGGATAGAACAGAACAATTTTTTTTTCTAATGATATTTTATTAAATAGATTTTAAAATCCCTCTCTCTCAATTTTATAGGAAGTACCTTTAAAAGGAATTACTTTGAGCAATTTAATTTCTCTTCCATATCACCAAAGCCTTCCCTGTAGATTCAAATCAGAACCAGGGACTTTCCCAGAAGCAATCTGAATGGATTTTGACCAGACATTGATAGCATTGCATTTAAAAACATAATGAAGCCACCTGAATGGAATGAAATCAGGTGCACTAGGGATAGACTGAAATGTGGAAAGACAGAGTCATTCTCAGATTGAGTGAACACTTTCACATTTGTGGACTGCAACCGAGGCTTACAGCAAGGTCAGCATCTTGAAAACCCAACAGATAGCTCATTATATTCATACATCCAGACTGTGTATTAAAGAATACAGCTGGGGAAGACTCCGAGTGTGGGAGCTTGGCACTTTAATTCTAGCTCAGCATCCCCCTCTGCTTCTATGTCCCCATGTGTAAAATTAAGATAATAATATTGCTTTCATCTTCCCCACCATGGTGTTGTGACTATTAATTAGGTAGCATGTGCAGAGACCTGGATAAATGTTAAGTTTTAATCAGGTCTTGATGAGCTTGGGGAATGCAGTGAGGCCTGAGCTGAGGGTGGAAGAGTGAGCCATACTGATCTAATCTACCTGGCACAGGTCAATGCTGTTGGCATAATCCCCCTCCTCACACCCTTCCAAGCAACAGCTGTAGCCCTCAGTAAAGCGATACCAGTTATTTACTGGCAAATTTGGCATTCCTCTTGCCTCCCTAACTGGTGTGACTCATCCCTGGCAAAGGGCTGGTCCACACCTCTTCCACACACTTTTTTCTTGTTTGTTGTGGGCATTTTTGTGGGGGTGATGTTTTGTTCTTCTTCTTCTTCATTGTAGTGTTTCTTTCTGAATTACTTATAATTCTGTGGTGATTGATTTAACTCCTTTTGAAAGGAACTAAAGGTTTTTGCTTCCTGTATTTTCTCCAAGAGCATCATGTACAGTATAAGCTATTACTGTGGACTATCTTTTTGCTGCTACTCCTGTGCCCAGGTCTGAGATTTAGGGACCCATGATGTTTCAGAGGACAAATCACTCCCAAAAGCAGTGTTATCCTATGGGAAGCACTGAACCAAGTTCCACAGGAAGCTGAGGACAATATCCAAAGGTGAAAACTCAGAAATATATGTAAAACAAGTGCTTCTGTTGTGGGTGGAATAGAGAACTCAGGAAAAGCAGAAACATAACCCCCTGAATTAATGATGAATCCCAGCACTCAGAGATGTGTCTTTTAAACAACCTTTGATAATTGGCCTCTCGGTAGCATGTAGTGCACATCCTGAAATAATGGAATGGAAATCAGCATCAATCAACACAGCATGAGGTTCCTTCTTCTCCGGCAAACACATATCCTTGCTAAACACTGGTGGCTGTTTGTCCTAAATTTAACACCAATTAGGGCCTGATCCTCAGCTCTGCCTGAAGGGATGAATGTCCTCCACACCCATCCAAGTCCATCACGAAACACAGAAATATCTTAGCATCCATTTGAAGACATTCTGCAGAGTCAGACCCTTAATAGTTTGATAGCTTGAATTCTAACATTGCCCAGAGCACTAAAACTGATAAACAGAGACATCCTTGTACATTTATATACAACAAAATAGAGGCAACAATAACAGGAAAAAAATGCTATTGCTGTGCTTTTCTTGTGTATCTCTAGAGACAGAAAATCTGCAGCAGAGATAAGAGGGGATAATAAGAGGAGAGAGGTGGCATTGATGGGGGGAAGCCTAAATAATTGGTGTGAAGTTTCGCACCATGTCAGAAAGGCAAACTGGGCTAATTTTCTATGAACATCCCAAAGAGGAATTCAGTATTATTTTATTTCTGCTTGTTCAGCTATAAATATAGAGTATTCTTCCATGTTCCTCCTTTTCTGGCATAAAAATCAATGAAAGTTTCTCACATCATACCAAACAATTTCTCTAAGCTGAAAATGCAGGAAGAAGGCTCGGCTGTACAGCATGCACCATGCCTTGTCCCCTGCCTCTGTCCTCAGCAGTCTGAAACGTCACCAGGTCTCTGTAGCTGCTAGCAAAGGCATCCAGATTCTCTTTATGTCCATGGCCCTTCACATTCAGCCTTCTTTCTCCAATGTGATGGCAAATGACTTTGGTAAAAACAAACACCAGTGATAGTGATGGGCACTCACTTAAACTTTGCCTCAGCCGCTTGTTTTGCTCAGAGCAACTTACTGCGATAAAAAGGAGGATGATCCATGAACAGATCTAGCTCATGGAACTAAGGAAGCATCACTCAGCAAGTCCAACGTGGTGAGTGATGCACAGGCAGCAAGACTGCCAAGACATTAAATAAAATTAGCTCTTCTGACTGGAGCTGAAAGTTATGAAAATACAGTGGTGTGAGTGGATGAAAAAGCCCTCCTCAATGGTGCCATCATCCAGTGAGACGTTGTGGAGAGCATAGGCATACCTCGAAGGGCTCTGCTGTCATGGAGAAGATACTGCAAAAGGCCCTGCACTCCCTGCTTTGGGAAAAAATGAGAAATGGCCATTATCAATAGCCACCCATCTTTTGGGCAGCTGATAAGTAGAGGGACCGTGGTGCTCTTTCCTCTTATCTGCCCTCTTAGAAATGACAGACCTGAGTGCAGCAAGTCTGACCTTCTGTTGCTGGCAGCCACAAGCATTTGTCAAGTCTTAGACAACTTTTAGAGGTGAAGATAATTTCATCACCTTAGAGAGGCAGCCAAAGCAAGCCACAGTGAGGTCACAAACAAACCATATCTTCCTTTGTCAAACTGATATCAAAAGAGCTCAGCTGAAATCCATTTAAATCAATGAATTATAATTGTTAGTCCAGAGTAACAGAAAACGTGGAGCATTTTCCTCATTTCTTATCCTTTTCTAGGTTTTGAAACATGCACAATTAAAATGCTTTCATTTTTCTTCATTAGATCCTGAATATTCAATGCAAATGAAAGGACTAGATGAAAACTTCCTAGTAAAACAATAGTTGGCTGGAAAATGCTGACCTGGGGAAATGCAAAGTTTCATAGTTGTATCTTGACTGGAAAGTTTCACTGGAAAAAAATGCCTACATAAGGTCAAATGTCTAATTTTCAATACATTTGAAAGTTTCTCATTTGATTTTCTGTGATGTAGTAATATTTGAAGAAATACTATTGAAGATAATGGGTTTCTTCTCCTCCTGCCATGGTCAACTTTTATCTAAATTAAACATTTGGACAAGCTTGAAGTGAAGCCTTTTCAGAATATATTTTTCACAGCATGAGAACAAATATCTGTAATGTTGATGGCAAAACTTAAACATACATGATAGCATTAACAAAAAGATAGCAGTAACATCACTTCCATCTTTATAGCTTGTGTTTAAATTTCAGAGGAACTGGCGTTATCCTCAACTATATCTTCCTTCTAGAGGATTTCCATGTAATTAATCTATATCTTAATCTCAATCTCAGAATGGTTCTACCCCTCCCAGAGACTTTCAAATGCTTCCCAGGATTTGATCAACTACAGTCAAACCCTCCCATATTTTCCCATTGGGCCTCACCTGGGTGAGCAAAGAGAAGAGAGCATTTGCAGAACTTCTTGTTGAGTGATTGCACCATATAAACTTAAAATCCATTATGGGGGCCTGACCAGAGAAGCCTATTGATATAACAGTAATGAAAAATAAGAAGTAATTAAGGTAAAAAAAAAAAAAAGTAACAAAGGTCTCAGTCTGTAGCTGTGCATTTAACTCACTCCATCCAGAGTCTGCATATGCTAAAAAAGACAGCTTCAAAGTGGCCAAAAGTAGACAGCATCTCAGCTACTCTCCTGTACACACAGCCCATGCTTAGTTGGCCCAGGAATGCTTGGTGACAATAACCCATTGGGCTTGCAAGAGCCTTGTGTATGAAGGGTGCAATCCAGCATTTCTATTGGGAAAGGCCTGCATATATGATCCTGAAGGCTATCAGTAAAATGTCCTTAGTCAGAAAAATGGGGGGGGAAAATATCATGTTTCTGATTAGACTTACAGCTCAGGCACTTATAAAATAATAAATTACCTAAAAAAGTCAAGGAAGAAAAAATACAAACAGCTTGAATAGCAATTTACAAACTTGCTCAGCACAGCAATATTTAAAGCTGTTCTTCATGATATGTCATTTCCAGATAAGTTAATAAAGAAATATAGGAGAGAATCAATTTTTAGTAATCATTACCATGTACAGCAGTGAAACCTCCAGGCTATTCAATTAATTCTAGACCATAATTATGACCCAGGAACAAAATTGTATAAATCAGCATTTTTTTTTATTATTTAACTGTACAAATAAGACTGATCTTGAGTGCAAATCAAGAGTTGTATATTTCACAGCTCTTGCTGTCCCAGAAAATAGGGTCTCCAAGGATTCCAGCCCCTTGAGGCATAAACTGCACACACTTCAAATTCCACAGGGATCACAATAATTATAGTAATTTTTAACTCAACCTGTCACAGTGCCCCAAAGACTCTCAGATTTCTTAATAGAATGCATAAAAGAGAAGGTGAAATTAGCTGGCTAAGCTAGCAAATTCTAGGTGTGAACTAGAAAAGATTTAAAAAAATAAAAATTAAAGTAGAAGAATCTCAAATCCCCCATTCCAATCCATGATCATGCTCACCTGAAAAAAGCCACAACAAGGAGAAGGGATGAGTTTCCTACATCATGTAATGTTTTGCGTTACTAGTGCAATTATCCTTTGTGGATCTCAAAGCACAGTGTGGTTACAGCAGCACAATTACTGCTCAAGCCTTATAATGTTTTAACAGGCAGACCAAGGCTCAGAGGTGAAGCCCCTTACCTAAAAGCATACAGACAGCAAATTTAAAAAATTTCAAACCAAACTCAGGAGTTCAAGAGGTCTCCATACTCTGTAGCTAGATGCACATGAAAAAGGAAACGAGAAATTCACAGACCCTCCAACTAGATGAATTCACAAAACCCTTTCAAAATCAGTGACAATTTGCTTTTGGTCCCCCAGAGCTTTAGGGAACATTGATACCTGCACTTTTTTCAGCTCACTGCTTCCCCCCAGGGTTTGGTCTCTCTTTCATTCATGTTATATATGTTAGTTCGCTTCTCACTTTCAATCCATAATGTGTAAACGTGGCCCTTAGGTTTACTATTTTTCAGTAGAATATTTTAATTAAACAATTATTTGAGAGTAAAATGTACACATCTATTCCTATTGACAGGTGTTTTATAAATTTATTCACTACAGTCTAATCCTTGGTCCTGTTTAGAGACACCAGTCTTGTCAAATAATGACGAAGGAAATGTTCCCTTCTGTGTCAAAGTTCTCCTGCTTCACCCAAAGTCTGATGGTTTTCATCTAGCAAGGATCTGTCTCTGGTGCTACTTTTCTATATATTCCATTAAAAGTGTGGGAAAACAGTCAATAAGTAAACACCAGGAATGACGCAACTTCATGTGCAAAAACCATGCTGCATGTACCTTCTGGTCATAACATGTTTTCACCCACAGCCAGGTCAGTACTAGGATCCTAGAAACAATAATAATAATTATTATTTTTTTTAATAATGAAATGTAAGAGAGTTTGTAACACATGCACAGGCAGCATACGACTTTTAAAAATGTACAAAGGTTTGGAGATTTCTTTAGTAGAGGTAACACTGATTTCTACAAATATAACCTGTGTTGGGAAATATTTTAGTTACAATGAGATTTGACCACAATGAATCTTCATAATGAATAGTAAATGAAGCTCTTTACTGTAATCTACAAATATACTTCACTGTCATTGGTTTAAAAACAAAAAAAAGACGTTAGGCAGTGAACACGTATCTTTGTGTCTAACAATTTCATCTTTCTTCCCAGAATGCCTTCTTTGCAGACATCTCTTTAAAAAAAAAAAAGAATTAACCACACCAGATATCCAACCCAGTTTGTAAACCAAAAGGTTCAGCTAAACTTTCAGACTGTGGATAACTTACCTACATTCCAACACAAACAGCATTTCTAACTTACAGTTAGCTAAGGTTGTAAGCAGTGTCATCCTTAACACGACAAAGATATGAAAGTTAAATCTTAAATATGAAAAAAAGAATGGATATAAGCAGTTTAAGCACTTTGCATAAGTATTCTGTCACCTTTATATTTCATGCATTTTGTTAGACAATATTGACATATGATACTTCACTGTATACCTTCCAATAACAACTTTATCTCCATTTTTGGAAATATATTCATGATACCTTTCAATCCAGATTAATATGCATTTATCTTGTTGACAGCTTAAGTACATAATTTACTTAGATTGATATACATACTCAGGAAAAAAAAAAAGGAAACCTATCTATATATTGTAGCTATCGTCAGTATGACTTAATGATAATAAGAAATTGAGTTTCTAGACTTACCATGAGAAGTCAGTATAGTTCTTTAATATCAAAGTAAGTCAATAAAAGTTTATTCTATCTTCTCTTCCTTTTCTCTTTCCTATTTTAAACTGACTTGTTTAAGATAGTGCTTTAAGAACCATGACATTCAGATTACTGGAAATCAACCAGAAGAACAAATTCCCAAGCTAAGATATCCCAGCACAGAATACTACTCTCTCTATATCTGTTATTTTTTGTTGTTCATCTCAACTTTGACACAGCAGCTTGTGGAGACAGATGAAGGCAAATATGACTGGTGACACATGCTGAGTAATTTCATGTGCCAGCGCTAAGCTCAATCTAGAAAGGTCAATATTCACTCATCGCTGTTGCATGAATGACAGAGAGACCACTGTCAGTTGAAAGCTGTCATTTGGTTCACAGAACTTTTGCCATGTGATGTGCCAAACTGTAGCACAACCTTACACTGCCTACTTGGAACCAAGTCCCATTCTCCAACTAAACCCATGTCCAAAAGAAACATCCTTCAGAAACTGAGATAGCTCTAGGTATATGCAGCAATAGTGATTTCCCCAAGCCACTGCCTGATGGGTAGTTCTGATGCTTTTGCTTGATTGATGTACAAAAAAGCTCCTCCCTCACAGACAGGTAAAAACAAATATAAAGCAATGACTTGCATCCTATCCAACCATTTGAAGCATACCAAAGTATCAGATGTTTCTGAGTACTGTTTCCAGCTTAGTACTGGCAAGTTCCTGATTTAACTCAAAACTCCTGAGAAGGGGGCAATTCCAGAACAGATCTATCAAAAGAAAATATCTTAATCTTTTGTGAACCTCATACACTCCAATTTCTGCAGTTATTCTGCGAGGATATTTGTTTGTTTCTCTTCAAAAGAGGAACCTGCTTTGGCAGGAGGGTTGGACCCAATGATCTTTCAAGGTCCCTTCCAACCCATTCAATTCTGTGATTCTGTGAGGATTTAAGATTAATCTCAGGCATAGATTGAATTTAAATACAATCAAAACATGTTGCTTTAAAGAACTCAATTTTCTGATTTAAATTTTTATAAATACATATATAATAGTGCTCATGCAATAGTTTTTCATGTTTAGTTTCCAAAGTAAGTCGGTCTTGGCATTGCCCAGTTTTAAAGGAGGTGACATGTAGATAGAGATTCTGTTAATTAAGTGTGAGAGTGAATTTCATCTGTATTTCCTTTCCCTTCCTCCTCACACTCGTCTATATCACCAAGGTCCAGATCACATTGCTCACAAAATAAAGCTGCAACTATACCTCTACTCAGAGATAAGGAGTTGCACGGACATGAAGAAAGAACTCCGGTCCAGCCATCATTCCTCCTCCCAGCTGAGCAGCAATAACTATCTCCATGTTGCCTGCTTCAGTTCTATCTTCAGGATGTTACATTAGGGTCTGAACATGAGAGTGATAGCAAACATCTGCATTTTGTCTTTTGTTGCCATGAAAGCTGGAAAATTCTGAAGAATGTGTGTAGCTTAGTTCAAATATGTCATCTCTTCTGTTAAGGTTTATGTTTTTCTTTCAAAGTTGATCAATTGCATACTGACTACAGGAAAGAAGAACCTTTAATTACTTTTCTGATCATTGTATCTTGTTCTCAGCTTCCAGTCCAAGGCTGACAACTGAGCTACAGAAGGTATATTCAGGGGAAGATAGGCTTGTAGTTAATAAATGTAGTTATTCAGATACAAGTTTAAAGAGCGGCTACCCAAAGTCGTATTAATGTCTGGTACAAACTCAAATATTACTTAGTAGGAGGAAAGTGTTAAAATGGACATGCAGAAGTAGATCTCTGTTCTGCTCTGTGGTGGAATAAAAATTCTGCAAGTGTTTCCTTTCTTGATTTCTAAATCATGTTTGGCACAATATAAGTGTGGAGAGATGCATTATCATCTCTGGAAAGAAAGAGCAACCAGAGGGAATGATGTTAAATTATAAATTAAAAAAATAGAGCAGCATTTATCTATAAATCTAATGAGACAGGGTACTGAATATATAACAATCATAGCACAGTTTAAAACAAAATGAAAATATGTAGTTATTCAGAGTGTAAATTGGACTTGAACAGTGCATTATAAAATTTGATATATAAAATGGGTTAAAATAAATAAAAAAACATAATGCAAAGCTTATTAACCAACTTGTGAACAGCATTAAACAACTACAGGCATATGCTCACTCTGATCTCAGCCTTTGTTTTTTCACATTCCCAGCTAGTCTCTTCACAGGGGGTACAGAAGAGAGGCGTTGGATAATGAGAAAAAGTTCTTGGATCTAAATTGGAGAATGATATTATTCAAAAGACCTCACATTTAATGTTGTTTTGTTTTGTTATGCTAGCATTCTTCAATGGTGCTCTACAATTTGGTATACAGGCACACTTCTCAGCTTGCAGATTACAATAATTTTCCAGGTTCTAGTCTGCACATTTGTTGGAACAGGTTCTGATCTCTGACTTCTTATCAAATATACCTGTACTGGACACCATGGATCAAGCAGAGCTCGCAACTTATTGTGTCACAAGCTAAATTTAAAAGAAAAATCATCCAAGTTTTAAGTAGCACTGAGTGTGATGGACCGTATCTACTCTACCTTGGGTAATACAGCTAGCTACATGGGAGCTAGCTAGCTACCTGGGAGACTAGGTAGAGCTTTCTTGTGTCTGTTTGAAGTTTGATAAAATATTCACTGGAAGCTTTTCCAGGTTTATTGTTATAGTGACTAGATTCAACTGAGACAGATTATAACAGGCTGGATTTGTATTGTTCTTCTACTATAATGAGTACCTGTGAGTGAATAAACACACTATATTGAGTGTATTTCTCCTACAGTAGATACCTAATGGGAAAAATAGAAGAATGGTTTGAGTTGGAAGGGATCACAGAATCATAGAATATCCCGAGTTGGAAGGGACCCATAAGGATCATCGAGTCCAACTCCTGGCATCACACAAGTCTACCCAAAATTTTAGACCATGTGACTAAGTGCACAGTCCAAATGCTTCTTAAATTCAGACAGGTTTGGTGCCGTGACTACTTCCCTGGGGAGCTTGTTCCAGTGTGCAACCACCCTCTCAGTGAAGAACCTCTTTCTGATGTCTAGCCTAAACCTCCCCTGCCGCAGCTTGACACCATTCCTGTGGGTCCTATCACTGGTGATTAAGGAGAATAGGTCAGCGCATTCCCCTCCACTCCCCCTCGCGAGGATGACAAAGATCATATTACAGCTTCCCCTACATGGACCTGGATACAAGACAACATTGTTGACACCTCCATTCAACCTAGCCTGGAAAGCTTCCACGGATGAGACATCCACAAATTATCTGGGCTCCTATTCACCCTCAGGCCTGGCCCTCGCCTTCAGCTCGGGCTTCGCCCTCAGGCCTGGCCCTCGCCTTGGGCTCATAAGTCTTGGGAGGGCTGCTATCACTAGTAGATACAATGTCAGTCTGTATGCAGCCTTAGACAAGGTTGCTGAAACCCATCTAGCCCATGGTTCCTCTGTTCTACTCCTCTCTCAAGGAAGTCTTCTTGTTTATTGTGACCTACAGAGTAATATTATTTATGAATTGTGCTATGGAAATTCATGGTATCACATCTGTTAATTAAGCCATGTGCATGGCCCACCTGCCCAGGATGGAAACTGAAAACTTATGTCCACAAAATAAAGTAGTTTTTATGCAACAAATGCATTAATACTCATTTTTTAAGGGATGTCCCCAACTATAGATACAATTACTGTGAATGTTGGTTCAGGTTCCTTCCCCTCTGTACAACAAGTGATGTAAAGTACCAAGACACAGCATACTTTTTGTGAGGAGCTACTCAAAACTCTTCCAGTCTCCTATGCTGTCTAAAAAGAAGAAAAAAACTAAAAACACTGGTCCAGGAAAAGACTATCTTCCAGAGATCTGAAATTATCTTTTTGTGCAGAGAATTGGCTGCTGATCACTTTGCACACCCATACATTTAACTCTGGGCCTTATTTACACTCATGTCAGATCATCTTCGGCATGATTTTTTGCAGCAACCAGGTACGTTGTACAATGCTCCAGAAAAGTATCTGCAGTTATTCCTGTATGCTTATACAAAGTAGATTAGGGAATGAGTTTGTTAGTCATCACAACTTTCACAAAATTAGGGAAATAGACAACGAAAAGGACAGATTCATTCTCTCAACGTCAAAGATCACACAAGATAGAGAAAAAAAAATAACTGATTTTATATGAAAGGTTTCTCCTGTGGGGAAGAGAGCTTGCCTTTTGTCTCAGACTTTGTTAAAAAAGTAGAATTTCCAGGAGAAAACTCAGCCTGCTTTCCCATCATTTGCTTACCTCATAAAATATGCAAGACAGTGCTGGCAATGAACCTTGCATCAATTCATCAACATGCCATTCCTGAAGATTCAACCTTCATTGTACAGGATAAGAGTCACCATCAGATAGTAAGTTAGATCCATACTGATGCTCTCAGTGCATCAATAATTAAACAGGACTTTCAACCACATCGCTTAATATGACAAAATATTTCTTAAGAATTGTGAAATTATCACCCCCCAAAAAATTACCAAGATTACAAAGAACCCATCATGCTCAATGGCGTGTGTTCAGAGACATAGAGCATTCCTTCCACTTACTTTAACACAGCAGTAGTATTCAATGGCTTCAGGCTGTAATTAACAGCACAAAGCTCTCTTACTGGGAGACAGGATAACAATTCAAGAAAGTATATCTATATTCTGCAGCAGGTTCCTGAGATGCTCAGGGTTTAAATAGCTTTTAAAGCAAACCTAAAGGATGTTGCAAAAATTATGGTTAGTACAGGTGAAGAAAATGAACAGAATCCAAGCACTAATATAAGAAATTAACGCCCCTAATTAATTTTGCTGCCTTACCCTACTAAGTCCAATCAAAAATGTTGCAGTGTAAGTTAGTCTCCACAGTTTGGGGAACCAAACTACTCCTAATGCAAATATCACCCGTTCTCTTGGAAAAATATTAGAGTTGGAAGAAGTACCTGGTAGGATGCTCCTGGCCGTAGAGTTCACGTGAAATATTTTGGGAAGTTCTTCTGTACATGGAGGAGGGGAAAAAAAAAAAAAGACTTTTGTAAAGGTCAGATGCTTATCCTTCAACCTGCCACTGAATGTTGCACAAAGCTTGCAATTCCTTCATGCCATTCCTGGTGACTTCTTAGGAAAGAGAAATGGAAGATGCACAGGTTGAACAAATTGTTTTGATGATGGCAGCATGCTACCAGACATCTTTCCCAAAGGTCCAATCTTTCCTTCTTCAGTAAGTGGAAAGAGATAAGGTGAGAGAATAGCTGTGCTCTCATTGTGTGTCAGTGCTTAAGGACATTTTCACATGATCAGAAACATCTGAGTCATCCCAGTTCAGCTCATTCATAGCCCATCTGTAGACCACCACTATGAAAATTATCTCACTGTCAGTTCATTGCATCCAAGAGACTTTTTTTTTTTTGTAGTGTTAATGCAGAAAATGGACTGGTTGCGATAAGCAGACCAGTTTATTCTGTTTCAATTGAGATCCAGGACAAATTACTGAACTTTTTTTTTTTTTTGACAAAATTGCTACATGGAAGAAGAGAACAATCTTGTAAGATAGTTTTGGTTTCCTGACGTCTTGGCCTTTCCCAGTCATGGCAAGAGTGTCCTTTCTCACTAAACTGTACTAGTCACACCATGCAGTCTTTAGAAGAACTGAGCTGTGCAGAATTACACTCACCTCTACCATTTACAGGTGAAAGTGGGAACCTCTTATGGTTGAAACAACTGAGTGGAATGCCTGATAAGTGCCCAAAACTGTAGCTTTAGCTTTCCTATGATGTGGGAAAACCCTGTCTTCATCTCATTCCCTGACCCAGTTTGGAATCCCTAAAAAACAGGCTGAAGGTAACTATTTTGTTCTTCCTGGCTATTTTTTACTGTAAACTGACTGGGAAAGGAATTCTCTCCCACCAAGTGCCTATCTAGTGGCTGTCACAGAAGAATCCTGTTAGCTCAGATTTTAGACATTCTTTTGATGCTACTGCTAATAATAACAGTAAGAAATGTCATTTCTCTCATCAAGGAACTTGAGCCTCAGTGTACTTTGCAGCCCATATTCTTACTAGCTTCCTTTTTTCCACAGAAATTAAAATGGAAATGTCAAAGCAACTGCAGCAGCAAGCAGTGCCTAAGTACAATCAGTGTAATACAGATGCTAGAACATTTAATCTGTAGCTTTAAAAAAAAATACTACTTTCTTTGTACATAAATATGGATTTTGTTGCTATCTTAGTAGGAAGAAAAACCAACAAGAATGCAAAGCTTTTCTTACTTCCTACCTGGAAAATGTGAAGGATCAATATTTAAAAGCTTTTTTTTTTTTTTTTGGGGTGGGGGGGGGGAGGTGTTTAAAGAAATGTTAACTCCTTGGGACTAATTCAATTATCAGTTAGAAATAGCTTGTGATATCAGCTTTCATACAACTATTCAATATACTAAGAACATTTTTTTTGAATATCTGGAAAGTGATTTAAAGCATCGTTTTCTGTCCTGTTTCCATTTACAGAACATATATTTTTTCTAATGTTGCTCCTAATAAGTGAAGAGACAAAATGTAGAAATAACAGCAGAACTAATGGTGTTATAACATCCCTTTAGAACTCAGTGCCAGTGGTTGGAGTCAGCTGCAAGTTCTTCACCTTCCTTCATCTTCAAAATATGAAGAGTTTCTGGTAGGAAAGCATCAGTTCAAGTGTACAACAAGCATCAGAGCAGCCAGGTCAGTGTATACTCGGGAGACTGTGGTGAGACTGATTTACGCTGCAATTTCTCCAAGGCTGTAGTATCACGAGATTCCAACTTCACAGGTCATTTCTCTCCTGGCCTATTCCTCCCTCCTGCTTTCTGCTCCTACACCCCTAAAACAGCACTCTCACTGTTTACTGGTATAAATATTTGTGGGACAATGCAGATTGTACTAAGGTTAAAAACAGTCCTTCATTTATTCTCAGGGCAGCTTTGCCTCTAAATTGCAGGTATTGTAAAACTGTGACTTGAACTATGTGAAGACAGGAAAAGAGAATCCTAGAAGATGCGCTTGTGAACAGAACAACCTCATTCAGCATATTTTTAACTTCCCTTCCATAGTAGCCATTTAAACTGTTCTATACTCCTGACATCATTATGGAAGGTGGTGAGAAACACAACACCCACCTCAGAGAGATCAGACATTCAATATGAGAACATTCATTAACATTCATAAGCAATTCTGAAAAAAATGTGTTTTTTTTTAAATGTGATTTATGAACCACTATTTAAATCAGGAAAAAAAGACAAATCAGAAACCGAGTCCTGAATTCTCAGAAAGAGAATTGAACCAGAAAGAAAATGTGAACCAGTTTCTGCTTCACAGAAACAAGCTTCAGCCTAAGTAATAATATACTTATTAGAAAAAGAATTGAAAACTACTATTTTCTTCATCTCCTTGTGCCAGTTAATTGTTGTTTTACCAGATTATCAGATCTATTCCCAAAATGAAAAAAAAAAATTTGAAAGGTTCAGCTTCAGGTTTGCTGGGGTAAATGAATTGCGAAACTGCAATGGAATTGCTGTCAAAGATGCATGTCGAGAGTGACATTAAAAACTTCACATAAGTTCTGGATGGATTTCCTTGTTGGCAAGCAACCTTGGAGAAGACTCAAGAGAGGTTTTGACAGCAGCATGTGATATGTTTGAAGAATAGCTTGGAGAACAGTCAACACTCAACCATCATCTCCACTGGGTTAGGCTCAGAAAAATTCCTGAATTGCAGATACAGACTTCTAATGTTAAACTTTAAATCCAGTGCTGGTGTTGAAAGCATGAACACCATGCAAAACTATGGATCATAAAACCTAAAATGATTCATAGCAAACAAATAAAGGTTGCTGTATTAAATAAAGGGAATAATTATTTCTCAGAATAAGGATAGACTTCATCCATTTTAAGAGGCCTAGTTGTCTGAACAAAGTACTTATTAAACATGTTGTACTTACTAAACATGATTGAGAACATTTGCTGGACAGCAAGTGTTCTCAAAAGACCCACCAGTTCTGCAGCAGCCTCACAAGGGTAAAGGGGTCATTTTGATCCTGTCACCCTGAATCTGGCTACTGACAGTTAGAGAATGTAAATGCAAAAGTAAATAAAACTTTAGAAAAGTACACACTATGTTTCACTATCATATCTTTCACACATTATCTTCTCCCTAACATGTCTTTTATGTCCAAGCTAGATTTCAAATGATTTCCAGTAATTGGAATAAACCCTGGAGAAAAACATAATGTGGCAATGAAGTATCCCTACAAAAGCTTCATTCTAAAGCATTGAAAACACTTAATAGGAGGAAATGATTCCCTGGGTGCTTTGTTTAAAAAAAGTAGTATCATACATCCACTTCTTTTTAAATCTATGTTATTCTTTTGTCTCTAAGGAATAATATATGTTTATAAGAAGGAATACCATAACATCAGGCAGCTAGTAGGAAAAAAGAATACAAGTATTTAATTTATACCAAAACATGAGAAAGCATGGCAAACAGGGCAAAAGGTTTGCTCCCTTATCTGCTTCAGCTGTCTCAATCTTAGAGAATGACCAAGACTGCCAAAATACACTGAGAACTTGGTGCTCTCTCAGACGTAGCTGCTGATACTTATACTATTTCCATCCTCTGGGAGAAACTGCAGCCACAACAAGGTGATGGTCACCTATTTCTGCAGATAAAGCCAGGCATTTTCTCCTCCGGGCTAATTAGGATATAGCAGGGACACAACCATAAGTGGTCCCCAAGGAAATCAGAGCTGCTGCCATATAGTAGGCTGGGTTCCTATAGCAGAATAACCCATTTGCAAGTTGGCTGAAATCCACAGACCTCCTGTATTTTGGCTTTGCCATCAATACCTGCCTGGGATGAACAAAATAGAGGCTGTCCTAGACAACTGTCTCTATCAGCTGCAATTTAGTTTTTGTTTTTAAAAAAATGCTGCAGAAACACTATAAAATTCAGAGCACAGAGAAAAAGCTTTCATTTCTCATTGAGGCAGTAGAAGCGACATGTTCATCCATATGAATCCTGACAGTGTTACAGTTGTGACCAGCTCTTCTTTCTCATGTGTTTGCTAACCAGGTCTTAAAAAAAGACATCACTGAGGGACTGCAAGATTGAAAGCCCATTGGAAATAGGATATAAAAGGAGCAGACTGAATATGCAGTTTTTTTACATTACCTTCTTGGCTAGATCTCAGGCTTTCTGCATGCCAAATAAAGACATAAAGAGTGTTTCCCCCTGTCCTTCCACCACTTCTCTATATTCCATGACTAATTTCCTATGATAAGGACAAAGAAGAAATAACCGGGTTGGTTTCACAGTTGAAGAATCTGTTTTCTGTTAGCAAACAACCAGCTCAGAGTTTTCTACCTGGGCATTTGGTCAACAGCTGCATTTAAAAAAGCATATATAACCTTAAAAACAGAAGGAGCTATCAGGAATAACAGCCTATAAAGCAAGCTATAATTCTGCTGGCTCATGAAAGTACAACAGAAGATCTAGACCAGACAACCATTAAGATTAAAACAAGGCAAATGGGCTGTGTGTTTAAATCAGGAGAAAGTGAGCAATGTAGCTCCAGAAGGCCCCTCTCTGCCTTCAGTGAAATATTTCAGAACTTGCCTGGATACACTTTTGTCTCCAAAGCAAAGAGAAAGACAGAGCATGTCACTAGTGGCCATGTTACTAAACAGGAAAAAAAAAAAAAAAAAGGAAATATAGAGCAATGCAATTAGTGTGACTCATGACAATGATTAAAACTTGGTACCATATTTATCTGAAATTCTTTTGCTATAGCGTAAAGAGTAGTTGTGATTGTAATGACATCAACTTGACTACCACAAGTTATTATCAAAGAGAAATTAGTGAGCTGCAGGATGAATAATGTAATGGTCATGATAGATTAAAATTTGTCCTGTTTGATGCATTCCAAATACAGTGTGTGGTTACACAAGTTGTGTTGGCCAGGTGATCTAGTGTCTGAGTTTTAACATAAGATATAGCAACTTGAGTTCAACATTAGAAAGGGACGAAACTGAAACAGAGAGAGAATAACGGTATTTTGCACTCAGCAATCTTTTATTCTGGCATTTGTGCAGTCAAAAGGTACCCATTCTGACCCAATGTCAACATCAGCTCATGGTCCTAGCTCTTTAAGAATGAAGTAGCCCAAGTGACATCAAAATAGACCAGGATGCTACAGACAGCTCTGCCTCAGAGCAAGTATTAGTTTTCTGTGGGAGTGTGGCCATGGGGGTCGACAAGCCCCATGGTTGGTGATAACATCGGACTCTAAACGATGAGACCATCAGGAATGTAAAGAGTTTAGAGGGAACAAAGAAGGGTGGCTCAGGAGATGCCTTGTTGTCTCAGGTTGCTTGTTCTCCAGCCGTTAAGGCACAGAAGTTGCTGGGTGTTTGCTGTTGCCGGGCAAAGTTGTTGACCAATGAATAGTTAGTGGAAAAGTACTGCTGTGGGGCAAATAGTATAAGGGAGCCTGTCCTCAATATGGGGAAGCAACAAGGGTAATGAAGTTATGTCCTCAATATGAGAGATGAAATTAGGCCCTCAGTAAGAGAGAGTTGAAGTTATGTCATCAATAAGGAAGTAGCAATTACTGATACTAAAAGAACCCTGGTGTCCATGTGGTCGCTTCTCAAGTTATCCCACTGGGGATAACTGAAACTCAGGATAGAGCACAGACTATGAGCACAGGTGAGATACACACAGGATAGGAAGGAAAGTGTTAGTGAAGAAGGAAAAGGATATACAGAAAAGTTTTTATTCTCGTTGATTTGTTTTCAGTGACTTTGGACCTAGGAGGTCTGGGGAAGAAGGGAAACATCTAGTAGTCACTAATTATGGTAGTGTGAGAAACACTATGTAGCCAATAACTTAGGCTCAGGCAAGGACCTCAGTGAAGTAGTAATTTAATCATGACTGCAATGGTGGGCACTCTGCAAGCAGGAGCACACCTACTGGTTCCAAAACAGTTTATATACTTTTTGATGACAGGACCCTCCCATTTCCCCACTGAGTGGGTAATCCAGGTTCACAATCTATCTGATGCTTCACAGAAAATGCATGGCCTTCAGTTGCCGGCCTGTTAAATTTCAGATTTCTTTTGACTTTTTTTTTTTTACTGCTTGAAGTGGTAATGTTTCTTCACTTATCTGACTTGACTTAACACCGTGATTTTCACCTAATTGTTCTAAGGAGTCTGGTTGTCTGCATTTTACAGGGTTGTCTGCTAAGTTTTCTTATCACTGCAAGCATATCTCAATACCCCATTCCTTACCTTTAAACAATGTAACTCTGCAAAAACAACATTTTTATTCCCACAGTAGTATCCATTTCCCTCAGGTAATTTTTAACACTACTCAGCTGAATGCAACATCTTCAGCTGAAGAAATATGGGATACTTGAAACTATAGGGAAAGACAGCAGAAGTCTTGTCCTTCTAAACGAGAGAGCACCAAGTGTACTGAACTGCCCAAGGGAAGCTTGAATTAATTTCTGTTGCTAATTTTGGGCAAATTCCTCATTAGTTTACATTTCCTTTTTTTTTTTTTTTTCCTCTGATCTCTTTCAGAAGAAGTCAGGATTGTACCCTCCTGCTGGATTTGAATAGTGAAGGTCTTATGGATACTTTGAGATTTTTCTTAGCCAGTTGCTAGATGAAAATTCTCCAGACATCACCCCACCAAATGCTTGTACTAGAGGTAACAAATTGCATTCCTAAAACAGGGAGACATAAGTGACAGTAAAGAGATTTCTGCCTTCCACTTGATCCTGGGAAGTGGAAGCTGAACATATGATTTCAAGTTCTTCCAATGCAGAAGTTATTTTTGTTCCACTGAATTGTATTTTCATTGCTGGGGAAAGCAAGCATTGAATATTCACAAGGTTGAGAACTCCAAGAGGTGACAGGAGAAATTCTGTGCCATACACAATAAATTGAGTAACTAAACCCCATGCGCGCCCCTCCAGCAAATGCTGCCAAGCTCCAGCAATCTCAGCTCCAGAGTAAAGTCATTTCCATATCCCATAATGAAGGATGCATAAATATTTGTTATTACCATTAATTTATTAAAGAGGCACATACACTGGCAATCAACATCATTACAACCTAGAAGGAATTTGTTGAAAATCATGAGGGGGCAGAGCAAGAAAAGTTAATTGCCCACACAAACCCTAACTTCAAACAAGGACTCTGTAGAGGGTTAGACTTTTAATGGTATTTGTGAGGGTAGAGTCAGATTTAATTAACCGACTAATGCTTAAGTATTCCTGCAATAGCCTAGCTTGGAGACAGAAGAACAGGGCCCAAAATCTAACTGACCTGCACTGAGTGTGGTATTTTAGAACAGACTCACAGAAAATCTACCTCTGAACTTCTGTGGACATGCAGAATTTGGAAAAGCCTCCTCTCTACTCCCTTTGCATGTAGGAAGGATTCTCTATTACTGTCCTTTTTGTGAAATCTTTTTTTCCCCGCTCAGAACATCTGTGGGAAGCCTCCAGACAGTTAGAAAGCTCTTTAGTCTACAGTCATACACTTGCACAACATGCAAGCACAGAGGGGAAGTGCCTTCCTCAGCCAATGTCTCAAGTACAACGTAGAAATTATTTTGAGGACTGTGGTGGTGGAAGGGGCCCAGCTGCCCCAGTCAGTGACTGGCACCTGCACTTGTGGATTACAGAGCAAATTCCCCTTAAATACCCACCACCTGCTGGGAAGTTTCAGCCCCTATAGGTAATCCTCTATAAGCAAAGAGAAAGAAAGATAAACCCTAGGGCAATGCTGCACTAGTGCTGGATGAGCCTTGCAGCAAGTAAATAGCTGATCCTCCCACACCATTAAAACAGAACTTTTAGGTTGATTTGCAGCCTGCTAGAAGGCTAACAGAAACACTTGGCTCTCTTTCAGAGCAGATTACATGACTAGCCCAGAAATCTGCCTGGAACCAAGACTGGCTTTTCTGGAAAGACCGTTCATTGAAATATTTTGTCATGAAAGCCTTAGTACCATGAGAAACATTGTCCAGATGAAAGGATGTTTCATTTCTTATTTCAAGAGAAATTTGTAGGTTGCTTCCACCCACAGACTCAGCCAAAGTTGCAATGATCCCTTCCAGAATATTGGATTTAAAGAAAACCAAACTCCTTAGAGTTTCGTCAAGCTGAGTAGCCTAAAATCCTCATAGAGTAGACCCTGAGGAATATTTCATTGAGAGATTTACAAGAGCTTCGAGGACTAGCATAGCTAAGGATTGCTTACCCTGTGGATGTGACTGCTTTTGGAGCAAAGGTTTAGAGCTCAGCACACTTGAAATCAGTCTTTGGGGAGAGGCAAGTGTGGCAGGGGGCTGTGGATCTGAAAGCATATTTCAGTCCCCTGCAGGTGGCCAGGGCTACTTAACACTCCTGATTTTTTTTTTTCAGAAAGCCAGAGGCTTTTATAGCTATACTCTGTATGCATCGAAAACATACCTGGGAAAAAGGAATAAAAGAAAACTCTCTCTCCTTTCTCACTTCCAATACTTGCTGTTGAGCCTTGAAGGTGATGCCGCTTCTGTTCTTTTACTTTCTTTTTCTCTCCAATCATGCAAACTCACAGGACACCTGAGAAACTTGACTTTGAATCACTACCCTCATCATTAGGCTGTCTTGAAGATGCCCTGCCACCCCCAAACTCTTCATCTCCCATGAGCCTTCCCTCCTCAGCTTCCTTTTTGCCAGCATGCCATAGCCTCACAAAAGGAAGCATGTTTTATATATGACTTACTGAGCATTCAGGTGTTGGCTCTTGTTGGCATTAATTTGCTGCCTTGGTAAATAATTTAGAGCTTCTTAGCTGGAGGCACACAGCTGGAACAAGGCAGTCACCACTGAAAAACCACAGATGGGTTACCCACTCGAACAAATCCTGCCTGGCACTGTGGGTGCTTTTACTAAGCACTAGGCACTAATAATTTCAAGTCCATCAGCATTGAAATCCCACCCTGCCCACTATTATCTTTTATGTTGTGGTAGTGTCTAGAAAACCCATCTCTTGCTCACTGAAATACCCCATAACAGGCAGCAGGAGGATAACAAAAGGCCAGAAGCATAACAAAAGACCAGCCACACCTCCCCAGAGACAGTCCAGGTGCTAGGGATGGAATGAAAAGAAAAATAAATAAATAAACAGTCTGGTCTGTCTTTGCATTTGATCCTTGTCTTCCTCCACTCTTTCGCTTCCTTGTCTTACTGCATCCAGGCCCTGCCTTGTATCTTTCTGTACGCAGATGTCCTTGGGATCCCCCTTCCAGGGAATATTTACTCAAGTCAACCCTTACCCTTTTGTCTTCCTCTTGTTTCTGTCTGAATTATGTTGTCCTCACTGCAGCTACAGGACTTTTCAGGAGACACATTAGTAGGAAATGGAGAGGGTTGGGGTGACACACAATGGGGTTGCAAGGTTGGACTGCAGTGTGTAGGGGAAGAGGTCATGACCAGAGCTGTAGGAAAGAGGATGGTATCACAGACCACAGAGAAATACCAGGAGTCTCGCTGAAATCGATTTGGTGGTAGCCAGGAACCTGCAAAGCCCCACACTGTCTTAATGGTTAAAAAATCTCCTGGTCTCAAACACACACCAAAAAGGAGCAGATGCTAATGAACTTCTGCCTCTACCTCTGTGGATTCCTACATTTTTTGTCCCAGACCTATGTTCTTTTCCTTATTAATGGATATTTACCTGCCTGCATTCAGAAGAAAAACCTAGCCTGATTTTTCCAGCCTTGTTTTCTCTTCTCATTCCTGTCCATAATGCTGATGAGGATCTTAGTTACCTTTGCTAGTTGCTAGTTACCTGATGGGGGGCTTAGTTAACTTTGCTTAACATCAGCTGTTGCTGCAGACTGATACAGTGAGGAGCTGACTGCTTTATGTACAAGTGCCTGTAAAAGAATGGTAATAAACCATACCCTGTCTGATTTATTTAACAGTTTGTTAACATCTTTCTGTAGAAAAACAAGCAACACTAAATAATTCATGGGAAAGCAAGAAAAGTCAGCCCTTGGGCCCATCATGGTGCACACACTGGAGTGACACAAGGAAAATGATTGTGCCCACAGACAGCAGCTCATGTCAGCCCCACAGAGAGACTTCTGAGTAGCCCACAGCTCAGCACAACCTCAGTTCTCTGCCAGTCTCACCTCCCACCAAGTAATCCACTGCTGGCAGAGTTTCCTCCCAACACCAGCAATGTTTCAGCCTCCCACCAAACTACTGTGGATGTCCAAGTTGTATATGCCAACATTATCACCTCAGCTGAAGCTTCCTTTGGCACATGTTACGGCATCATCTAATGACAGCCAGTACCAGGGAAGCCTGCCTGGGAGTGCTGTGCTCTTTCATCCTGAATATCTAATTTAGTGAAAATGATAGCTTACAAAATGGGGAAGGTTATTATAATAAAATTACAATGAAGCTTCCTAGTCTACCCTAATTAATTGCGTTACTTTGGATTTAACTAGTGATTCCCCCAGGATCACAGCAGGAATAACTAATGTGGAGACCCTGATTAAACAGGTCAGTTCCCGTTCATGTACCATTGAAAAAGTCTGTGTCTTTTTCTTGACACTTTGGCAGGGCTGTAGAGTAAAAGGGCTGGGTTTGTCATTATAAGATGGTGAAACAGCAACATTCCTGTTGTACTGAATACTGAAACTGCAAGAGTTGTAAACATTGCTGTCCTGATGTGGGAAAGTGGCAAAGTCCCTGTGGGGTAATTATGTCTCATCATGCTAAAGAAAGGTCATAATGAAATGTTAATTTCTCTAACACACTCATAAACTCTTTGAACCATGATCTCTTAGTAGAGAGCACCAGTTCTGTGCTGCAGCATTTCCCATTTGACAGCATCCTCACTAGCAAAACAGGGCATCCAACTCATCAGAACAGTGCTGGACTGTCAGAATGGACACTTGTGACTCCACCATGTAGCTGTGGGGATTCGATTTATGCTTTCACAAGAAGTGCTTTTATTCTCAAGATGGCAATGGCAGGACGAGCTGAAGGAGTCAGGCTGAACATGCGTTAAGGAAATTCAGACATCACTTGAGATTAGTCTGAGCTGCATTTGAGTTACTTCAAAATGAAAATGACAAGGGTGCAAGGACACCAGGGTAAATAGAACATCTCATGGCGGGCTGGCTAGAGGTGTCTGGATGGCAGGACTGAAGAGCGATGTGGAATGCCTTACTGAGATTCTTCTCTCAGGGTAGAGGTGAGGTTACTCTTTAGAAAGGCAATCTCTTCACTAATGGTTAGCAATAATAACTCTTTGCCCTTAGGTTTTGTGTCCTGACTAAGGACCAAACTCAGAAGAAATAGCTACTTCATAACCCTGTGAGAGGAAATATACTTGTTAATTATACAGTATTATTGTCACCAAATAACAGGAGTGCTACCAGTGCCTTCTCTCATTTGGGATCAGGGTTATATTGTACAGGATGCTGTGAAACTATGCAGCACCTAACTCAACACATAACAACTGCCTGTGGCTGCCATATAACTGTGGCTCTAAGTGTTTTAACATCTGTTCATTGATACATTAAACAAATTGAAAGCTCTCAAGAAGGGGTATAGCATGAGAGAGCAGATCACAGGTGAGCTCCTGGGTCAACTAGATTATTAATGAGAAGTAATATTTATACACTGACACTAACATGTGTAAAACTGTGTGGCAGTAAAAAGGAGATTTGATCCTTCCTACAAGTCCCCTGCAGCTTGGAGTAGCAGGAAGTCTTCCTGGGGCACACAACAATCTTCATCCTGAAATGAGGATTCAGAGGGTACTTTTAGCTGACTACAGTGTGAGGAAAGCCAGCCCAAAGCTTCATGACACTGGAAGGATATTTTGCTATTTTTGCTTGGTTTTGACAAATGTGAGTAACATGAGCTCTGAGGCATCTTCAAACCGCAGGGAGATTATTTACAAGAAGTGCTTAATAGCCAATCTATGACACAATCAGGACAGGTGGTGAGAAGGACAGAAGGGGCAGAGATGATCCTCCGATGTGTAAAGGAAAGACTGTCTATCCCTCCCCTCACCAAACAACAGTTATACCTGGCAAATCTGACTAATTTTTGCCTCCTAGGCTGTTACACAAAGATGCTAATGCACCTGCTCTTCAGGATGAATAACAGTGAGACTGGTGAGAGAGGCAGGCAGTTAATGGGTGCAGTAAAGCATATGATACTTGTCAGAGCCAATCTGGCTGACAACTGTGTTGTGTCAGGTCTTCTCAGGCTGGCTGGAGAATGATAGATGAGGACTCAATCTCTGGTCTCTGGGCTGGAGCAAGGGAATGGCAGTGGCAACTGCTTGCAGCATGGATCCCATGGATCATGTGTGCAAGACCCAGCACTTGCTCTACTAGCAACAGGGATTCACCCACGTACTGTTATTTCTCAGCAGCTACATAACTGCACCATATGCCTGTGCTCTTTGAAATGCTAAGAGATAGCCTGGAGGTGTTGTTTCTTTTGCAGGAGAATGCCCTGCTAGCATTAACCCTAGCTAGCCCCAGATGCCCTGCTAGCATTAACCAGCAGTGTACTGGGGTGACTGGGAGGCCAGATCTTCAGCCAATGTGTATCAGTGCAGCCTCACCAGGCAGATCCATGCTGCCAAAGTCCCATTTCTGCACATTGGTGGCTCTGGTGATGGTCTGGTGGAGAGGCAGCCTTCCCAGGCAGGTTTACAGGATCATGCCCAGTAGATGGGAAGTTTCTCCAAGACAGACAGAGGTGCAAAGCCACCTTCTTGGCTGTTCAATCTTCGCAGAAGAGAACAGAGGTGTCTGGCCTTGTCTTCTCTTCACAGGCCAGGCTTCCTTTTAGTTAAACTAAAAATGGTTTTCACTACAGCTCCTTGGACTGTAGTTGCAGTAAAACTGCAAACCAAGACTCCCTGAGCCAATGACTTCAAAAGTGAAGAGAGGAGGTGTTTGCTTGATTTACCTTCTGGATTTTAGGTTTTGAGCTCTAGAATTTTTAAACTCTTCTCCACAGTCATGAGCATTAAAAGATTACTCAAGTAAAACAAATAAAAGAAAAACAACAACAACAAAAAAGTGTGGGTTTTTTTGTTTGTTTGTTTTTGTTTTTTAATCCTCCTGCTATTTCTATTATGGCAGAGACTAGTCAGTGTCCCATTGCCTCACAGCAAGCATACAAATAGAGACTAACCAAGAGAGGAAAAGGATAGGAAAAGACATAGGGTGGCTCACTGTCATTCTGAAGCAGTGGCAGGAAACAGCCCGGCTCACTTCAATACAGATTAGGATGTCAGCCAAAAGTTCATGCAAAGTTTTAAATTGTCCAGTTAAAATAACATTTTCATATTTCATTATTCATATTTTGTTATTCATATTGAATATATTTCTTTCAATACCTGTAAATACATTCCCTAGGAGGTATACCTCAGTAAAAATTGTGTTACGCTGCACATGGGATTGCAGTTTAATGGCGTTCTGCTCCCATACTTTTCTTTGATGGAAGAAGCGTGAAGAAAATATCAGTAGGAATTGGAATTTGTACCCACCAAAAGTCAGTTTCTGACTGCCCCCAAGCCAGCTTTATATCCTCCAACATTCACAGAATTGTTTGGGATAAATACAGTAAGAATGAGGAGAGGAGAAAATATCTTTAGTGTGGGTTTTCATTTAGGATCAGATTTTACCTCTATTGGAGAGGGCAGGTGCTTTACTGCAGACTCTGCGAACAGGCAAGTGCTGACCCTGAGTAGCTAATGCAATAAAAATCCAGTACGAGCAATAATAAATCTTCTGATTAATAATGGACAAGGGGGCAGAAAGGAAAAAAATAAATAAAAAGCCTGACTGCACAGAGGCTGAGCTCAATTTTTGTGCTGAACCTGGCTGGAGAATTACTGAATGCCCTTCCCACAGGTCTGCAGATATGGTCAAAGGTGTTCCTATTTGTTATGGTGATATGGCAGGTAGGAAATAAAATTAGGCTATTTCCAGGACAGAGGTGGACTCAGTTTTACAGTCCTGCCATGCTGCCTTTTGATGGTCTTTGGCTGTTCTAATGTCTTTGCTTTGTATGCTGCTGAAAAGGACAAAAAATGTGCCACTTCCAGCATCAAGAGAGAAAAATATCTGCTTTTCTCAAATTAGACCAAAGAGAAAAAAGGAAGGAGAAAAAGTCTTAAGTGATCTGTGGCAGCAAGCGGACCAATATATGCTCCTACAACAGCCATCAGTTAAGAGAGTCAAGGTTTATTGACAAATGTGCTTTTCTCCTCTTTTTCTTCCATGATCCAAAGCTTAAGCTCCCTTTCCTCTCCCAGATATCCTGATCCAAACCTATGTAAAGAGAGGAGAATTTATTTCAGTTTTGGCAGATCAGGCCCAGAACTTCCTTAGCAACAGGATGAGAGGAACAATGTCCATAGATGTCCGAGACAAATGTAGCAGTGACCTGGGAGTGGAGGATAAATGATATGCAAGTCCCTAGTTTGTCACGCTGGCTGTAAGGGAAGCTCAGTACAGGGGTCCTGGGTTTTGACTGTGTATAGGCTTTGTTTACATTTTTATTCTTAGATATTTAAGGCACTGTCAGAAGATTACAGATGAAAAAATTGTGTAGCTCCACCCTATCTTTTCAGCTCCCAGCAAGTTTAGTCAAAGGTCTCCCATCAGTCTGAAGAAAATACTTCTATTACCCCCATGAGCTGGAGTGCAGACTATCACCTGCAGTATGGCCTGCTGCTAGCATAGCCCTTTCTTCCTCTGCTATGATCCACCATGTCACTTATTGTCCCATCACCAAAGCTGATGAGAAGAATCCTTCTAGCTGAGATCTATTGAAGTACAGTAAGATCCACCATCATCTCTTTGTATTTCTATAGAAATTTTGCTCAATATCAAAAGGACAAAAAAGAAGTAAGAGCAGTACAGTGGGGAATTCTAAATTTGTTATATATATTGTTATATTAGTTATATAAAGAATCTATTTAAAGACTCATATAACTGTGAGATCTGGAAGTCAAGGCAATATGTTTCACCATTTAATGTTATTTACACCCTTGGGAGGGAAAAGAAAATGTATTTATGTATTTTTAAACTTGTCTCTACTCTATGCTCTGAGGTGATTCCTCTCTACCAGTAGGGAAAAAAAAAAAAAGAAAAAAAAAAAAAAGAAAAGAATAACACCAATTTCACCTTCTATATACAATACCTAATTTTATGTCCATTCATCAAATTTTTGTAATATGTTTTTTCGCAAAGTTGAACAGACATCATTCTTTCAGAATATAGAGAAGAAAAAAAAAACTCCAAGACAATTTGACCCTTCACATGCCTTATTATTATACTCTTGTATATTCCTCTTTTTTCTTCTTCTTCTTTCTGTTTGCAATGCAAGAAGCAGAACGTAACTGCCCAGAGATCTGGATGCAGATAGATAGAAATCCATGAGCTGTGGAGGCTGCCTAAATTAACTGCAAATAGACATGAGTGTCTCAAAGCTCTGACTTCAGCATCAGCATTTTTCATCTAAGTGCCCCAATGCCTTGCAGGCATGGTCATTTATAAATGCAACAGGCATAACTCAAATGGGGAAAAGTAAATGTACAAGAGGGAAAAAAAAAATTGTGCTTTGGTCGCATCAATAACAAGGTAATAAAAGAAACCACCTGTGAGGGAAGCCATGATTAATGAAAACAAATACAAGAAAATGGAAATATAAACTATGGAAAAAGGGCTTTAGTTTCAATAGTTTCAAAGTTCAGATCTGTTAGTAAAACACGACATAAAAGCTTGTAATATACAGAATAAACAGAAATAGTGGAGGTGAAAAAAATGTGCCATCAAATTAAGAAGGCTCTTTAAATAAGATACACAATGCATAAAAAATAGACAACAATTCTATAGACACTAAAGAGGAGAGGTCTTTGCTACAGACATTTGACTGAAATATATACGATTAATTGCTACAGCGGTCTGCAACCCAAACCCCTAAAGGACTGCACAGTCCTTTGTTCTCATCCACTGAAAGTCTCGAGGGATTGCAATGTCACTGGCAATGCATACTCCAAAATCAGCACAGCAGGAGCTACAGGATGTCTCCATTCAGTAACACCTGCAGAAGAAGCTGCAAGAAACTTGGGTGTCCTGTTAACTCCATATTTTGGTCACTGGGTTTCTGCCCAGACCCAAGGTTTTACTGGTCTCTGCCTTTCAGGGATGCAGGTAGAGGGCTGCTCCAAGACTGCATGCTGCTGCACTGGTCTACTCTCAGGACTCCTCCTCAGGTCTCTGTTTTAGCCTGCGTGGATGTGAATTCTGTCTGGATTAATCCCACAAGCAACTGAATACCCCAGCTCTTATCAGACCTTGGCTGAACAGCTGCCTGTTCATTCAGCCTCTGGGAGAGGAGTTAATCACAAAGGAAAACAATCTCTACACTGTCATTTTTTTTCACCTGCCTCAACTGCTCTGCCCTCATGGACTTTCTCAGGCTAAATAGAGCCTCAATGTCAGATCCTAAACAGGTTTTTTAATGGACAGTTTCAAGAAGCTGTGGAAAAATATGCTTGTCTTTTTTTAAAAAATATATAATTAATTAATATATAATTAATTAATGTATAATTAATATATAAAGCCTATTTTCTAAAAGTAACTAAGAACTTCATTCTCATAACTGAGCAAAATTATTGTTTGCGATAATTATAGTGCTCTATTTTCTACTGTAATATTTATGACATAGTATTGGACAGAAAGGGAACTCAAGACCTTGTCATAGATGCTGCACAAACACACAGAGAGAAGACAATCCCTGCTGTGAAAGAAGGTATTCATTCGTCACTGAAGACATGAATACACTGACACAGGTCTTGATAGCACAATGATCACTTAGTGCACCTGTTAATTAAAATTTATTAACTGACAAAACATAGATCTTTGGACAGCCTCATATGAAAATGGATATTGCTTTCTGCCATTGCTTATTGAGCACTTTCTAATGACAGTCAGTCCCCAAAGGCACCCAAGACTATGGTCTTACTCTGATGGGAGTATCCCCAAGGTGGTGGCAATTAGTATTTAAGAGAAAAAAAAATCTAAGGATATTACATCCCTGTGGGGGTGGGGGCAATCCCTTCTATCTGAGAACTGCACTTATATCTGCCTGAATTCAGAAACCGTTAGTGGATACATTTGTACTCATTTAGAATAAATCTGTGTTTGGTTTTCTCAGGAAAATTTCATGGCCACAGAAAAGGCCTTTTTTTTTTTTTTAACTTTAGTAAAAATATCTAAGTAATTAGACCAGGTCCAAAAATTCTGTCCTAGTGAAGTTCAAAACATTTTTTCCCCCAGGGAAACACTGTCTTAAGTCAGTTAATGTTCTCATGACAAATTCCCAATAAACACCTTCAATTATTCTACCGCCTGGGAAACACGCTTAACAACATTCTTAGCACATTCATTTCCCTGCTGATATGATTCTAAAACATCGCTTTACAAGATGATCATTAAATTGTTTGTCTCTGGTTGGTGTTTTAAGTGTGAAAAAAAAAAAATGCCAGGATATCACTCCAGATGGTTAGTCCTGACGGCTTGTCAAAAAACATGCATATGGAGTTTACGTGGCCACAAAACATAGCCCTATCAGCAACGAAGCTGTCTGGTCGGAACAGAGAATGGTGATTAGCTTGAAAAGATGGAGTTGTTGTTCCATTTCTCACATCAGAAAACCGTTAAAAGGAGCATTAGGAGACTGTAAATATTGATACTTTGATACTTGACATTCCCCTGCATGTGGATTTTCAGCCATTGTTTAATATTATAAACATTTTAAAAAATGAAAACTAAAGGAAAAAAAAAAGGAAAGAAAGACAAAGACAGAAAGACAGAAAGACAGAAAGAAAGAAAGAAAGAAAGAAAGAAAGAAAGAAAGAAAGAAAGAGAGAAAGAGAGAAAGAGAGAAAGAGAGAAAGAAAGAGAGAGAAAAGAAGGAAGGAAGGAAGGAAGGAAGGAAGGAAGGAAGGAAGGAAGGAAGGAAGGAAGGAAGGAAGGAAGGAAGGAAGGAAGGAAGGAAGGAAGGAAGGAAAGAAAAAGAAAGAAAGAAAAAAGAAAGAAAGAAAGAAAGAGAGAGAGAGAGAAAGAGAGAGAGAGAGAGAGAGAAAGAGAGAAAGAAAGAGAAAGAAAGAAAGAAAGAAAGAAAGAAAGAAAGAAAGAAAGAAAGAAAGAAAGAAAGAAAGAAAGAAAGAAAGAAAGAAAGAAAGAAAGAAAGAAAGAAAGAAAGAAAGAAAGAAAGAAAGAAAGAAAGAAAGAAAGAAAGAAAGAAAGAAAGAAAGAAAGAAAGAAAAAGAAAGAAAGAAAGAAAGAAAGAAAGAAAGAAAGAAAGAAAAAGCCCTGTAGGAGTGGTTCTCAGAATCACTCAAGCAGAAGAGGTACTAAAGATTCAGTCTAACTTCCACAATTTTGATCTTCAAGTGTAATAAAAGACTCACTAGAGTGAGGTACAGACAGACTCCAGTTAGCAGTATTTTTAAAGTCATGCAGCTCACCTGGGGCTAGGACTTGGTGCACAGGACTCATATTGAAGGATACAGAGATGTGGAGGAAGGTAAAGTGCAGGATTTGTGACCTATAGCTCTTAAAGGCAGAAGGACCAAAAGACTCCTGCACAAGCTGTGAAGCTGTACCCTAGAAGAAAGTCTGATGTCCCTCAAAATAAGGGTCCTGCTTTTCCATTTCATCCTGTTGTTTAAGGGTGAGGTCCATGAACATGTGGAACAGGTTGACCAGGGAGATGGTTCAGCCACCATCCCTGGGGGTGTTTAAGGAAAGGTTGGATGTGGAACTTAGGGACAAGGTTTAGTGGGTGACATTGGTGGTAGGGGCACAGTTGCACCAGATGATCTTGGAGTTCTTTTCCAACCTTAGTTATTCAATGATTCTATTTTATGATTTTATCCACACACGCCCCTGTGGACAAAAGGCAGGAGCATAAAAATATGTTGATTCATTAAACACTAGCCTTAGGAAACACATGTTCTGTTGTTGACTTCCACAGGACAACTTGGGATGCCTAAATGATGGCAAAGAAGGGCTTACGAGGAGAAACTTCTCGCAAAGTTTCTGTAACCTCTTTTCTCTTGGCTGATTCAAGAACCTTACAGAAGAGCCATTCTCACTTACTTTTGTACTTCTCTCTTTGGCCCTATTTCTTCCCATGAGTGACAAGTACACATAAATGTGAAAAATACCAGTACATTTTATGTTTATGGAAAGAGGCTCATTTCATGTGATCCCAAAGTTTTGTCTAGGATTTCAAAGAAGGTAGAATTGGCTGCCAGTGTCTGCAGAGGAAAGAAAAAAAATGAACCTTAATTCAAGCCCAGTATAATCACTGACACTTGTAACCATCAGCTATGACATATTTACATCTTCTTTTACCAACATGTTCAAGAACATGAGTGACATATTTACCCATCACAATAAAAGAAAAAAAAAATCAAATAGCTTGTTTAGCTGAGCATATACGATCGGAGGTAGTTGATCAAATCCTACCTCACATCAGAATTATCCCTAAAGAGGTGTGAAAGAGATACAGATCAAGCTGTCATCTCCCAGACAGTCTGTCTGCAGTAAAAGGGGCTGTCAGACAGGTTTGAAAACATCAGTGGCAGTGAATTGCAAGAGGGACTCCAATGCTATGGAAAACTCAAGCAACTTCTGTAGCCTGCTTACTGTGGTCCCATGGGGTGGGAAATGGTGTCCTTTTTAATTGTTTCTCTTGAGGCACAATAAGAACCTGGGTTTTATTGAGCTGTAAATGCTCAGGACTCCTCAGGATACAGGCACATGAGTGGAAATAATGGCGTTACCACAGCTCATTGAGTTGCCATCTGTCAGTGAAGACGTTGAGGCACCAGGAATGACCTTGTGAACACTCCTAACCTACCCCCATTAGGAAGGAAAATGGAACATAAACCACGGTGGTTTAAGTTAATACATTTCGTTTTACAGACAGAGCAAGCCATGGATGGGTGCTCAGTCAGTCACGCTGGCTCAGCTGACAGGCAAGGACTTGATGTGTTGCAACACTGGAAATACTTTCAGTCATATGCTTTTGTCCTCATTTTCAGTCCATTTATCATTTTTCAAAGCTATTGTGCCCTACATTTAACAATTTCCATCTCCTAAACAGGTCCTATCCAATACTTATGAAACCACTCCTCTTCAGAGACAGAAGCAGGCCCTTGCACCACACATCTTCACCTCTGAAGCACCTCAGCCTGAGGACTATTAATTCATTAACATATAAATTTTTAGACAACGCTTTCTATGTAGCTCTCACTACAGACATTGGAGCAGAAGTCTACAGTTCGCACATGACTGGATATGCATCTTCATGAGTATAAATGGCAGTGGGCTTTAACTACATCATACACTGATGGCCTCAGACCATATAGCTTTACATGGACACACAGTCTAATCATAGACATGAACATGTTTAAATTTCCAAATTGGGTGTTGTGAGCATAAGGACTCTTGTCATCACTAACCAGGGAGATGTTTCTGACACGAAGCTGAAGCAGACACTAGAGTTTACTTGTCTCCAGATGTTATCTTGGTCTTGACAGGTCTAGTTTGCATCTTTGCCTTCCACTTTTCTACATCTACATGTCAGTGTTAACAGGTGTGTTCAGAGCCTCTCCACCTGACTGGTGCTGTGCAACATGCTGTGGTAGCTTACATTTCTCTTCAAAATTCTATTAAAAAAAAAAAAAAACTACCTCACACAAAAACTCAAGGGTTAAAGAGATCATTCTGAGGAAATTCATGACCACAGCTTCCACATTGCCATTGCTGGAAAGGTCTGTAACTCATTATTTCATAGAAGAAAGAAGACAACACCTGACTGGAGGAAGGCTGTTCTCAGAATTCAACCTTAGATTTAAAATCTGGAGTTTCTTTTCACTGTATCTTCCCTGCGCATATAGTTCTCAATGAGAAACCAGGTTTGTGTTGTCACCCTGAAAAATACAGCTATCCAGGCCTTGAATATGTTCTCAGGAAATGGGCAACACCCCATGTTGTCCTACTTTCCTGCCCTGAACAATACTGTAAAACTTGGTCTGTATTTCGTGGGGTGTTATTCCTGAAAAAAAAGGGGACTCTCCATGGCAAGTGAAGAAGGAATGATACTGAATTGATGTGAGCTTTACCTAAAAAGAGACTAAATATGCTACTTCAGCTACAGTAAACATCTTGCAAATTCTCTTCACCCCACCTCCCACAAAGATGCATTTATTTGTACGACCATGTTCTGTAAAACCTTGGAAAACTGTAACTTGGCCCATTGCTGACAGTTTCTCATTACTCTCTGCATACAGATGCTCTTCTACCTAAATCAATTACATGGTATAACAGCCTGGATTTCTGATTTTGGTGCTGTTGTCTTTTTTCCTGATAATACTTTCTGCTCATCTGTGCCATATGCTGCCTTGAATTTGTGCTGCTGTGCTTTATTAAAGCTCAGATTTTCCTTTGCCATTAAAGGCAAAATAGAACATTTTAAATGGACTGTGAAATAAGGTAAAGAAAAGTTTAATCGTGCTAAAATCAATTCAGTAGAGTGGCTATATTAATAGTTATTGCCTTCTGCATCACATTGCTTATTAAATAGTGTGCATTTCGGGAAACTGTACTATTTTGTGTGGAAGTTACATTGTACTTTAGCAAGCGGCTAGTTCCCACTTCATGAAAGATTTAGAGAGACATACTTTTTGTTCATTGACAAGCCACATCACCAGAAACAGAGAAACCATTTTGCTGGAGGAAATTATGGACCATATAGTACAGTATCTTGTCCCTAGCACAATGTCTAATACTACGTTCTCAAGAGGAAAGTGTAAAGGAATTCACATATGACAATTATGCATTACTCTGTCCAATTCCTACCCATTAAATGCTGACTTACATCACGATTCATAAAATTTTCTATTTATTTTTCACTTTTATGCATCAATTTATGCAATTGTAAATATTCCTATGTACTATGTAAAGAACCTGTATGTTTTTCATTTGTAATAGAAGCTAAGATATTAGTATATCTTGAAGCAATGAGTTCCATAGATTCATTATGCACAAAAATAAATAAATAAATAAATAAAATCGAATTCTCTTTTATTTCTCCTTGAAATGAGTAACTTTGTTTGTTTCAGAATAACCAAGACATCTCAGGTATAAGTCAGCACCTCATTATAACTACACCTATATAAATCAGAATAAAAAGTGTTTAGCCTGTGGCAAAGAGCATTTTTCTTTTTACTTTCTTTTATCCACCTTCCTCATCTGCACCCCTGTCTTTCTTGTTCTCAGACAAGAATCTGTAATATTCACCTGGTCTTGTAATGTAGGAGTTTGTTTTTCTCAAAAGCCTCAGGATGGACTTCACAGTCTTTTGCAAAACTCAGATGAACCAAAATGGGGCCAAAGCTAAGTGAACTATGGCTCATCCTATCAAACATGACCACACTTTTGATCATGGAATGGAAGCCATTTTTAACCTGCATTTATACTTTAATTTGTGCCTGTTCCTGCTGAATGATCATTCTGTGCTTACTTGAATTCGCTAGTGTCTGCTTCACAACAGAGCTAATAGAAAAATGTCTTTATTTTTTATCATACACAACTATGATGATGACTTTCAAGTGAGGCAGACAGGGACTAGTATAGCAGATAGTCATTATCTCCTGGTCCTTCCAATCACTTATCTAAAAATGCTGTTTCTTATTTGATTTTATGATAATGAATATATACACATTTCTTGAGTTCCTATGTAGTGAAGTACTTACTAATCCACAGGTGGAAGTGGACTCTTGTGGGGAAATACATAACCAATGTAGCTGCAGCTTCAAAGACTGGTGAGTTTATTGGCTGCTGAGAAAGGTGGTAATTCAGAAATCATGTCTCTCCCTGCTTCCCTTTACCCTATTCCTTATCAGGATAATTTCCTCACATGGTTATGTTGTGTGCATGTGTGTCTATCCATCTGTTTCCTGTTTTCCAAAAAACCATTCATTGCCTCGTCCAAGTTAAATACAATCTGACAAATGAACAGAGATCTTAAAGGTATTAAATGTTTCCAGAAGTATACAAAATGGAAAACCATTGCACGCCTGAACTTCTGTCTCAGTTTTTATTTGTACTCCCTAACTCTTGCCCCGTTATACTTCTGTCCCTCCATCATCTGTAAGTGACAATGAACCCTGAACAGGAAGCCTTCCTGTCTTACCCCCAGATTTTAGGAAAATAAAGCCATCTGGAAAATGAAACAGACTGTACAAGTACTATCAGTTAAGGGAAAGCCCTAATATCACTGAAGCTACAATGAAATGAAGCTTACTGAAATTGTAGGTAAGATTGTTCGGAGAATAATTGTGCAGCTGGTCATACTCAATTATCACTTGTGTTCATTCAAGACTCAAACTCCACACACCCATCCTAAATTAAAGTACAGATTTTATTATGTCATTGATCTTCATAAAATCTTAGTGCCTTCCATATAAAGTTAATTAGCAACTGTGAATTGTCTGATACATGTACAATAAGTCTTCATAATGAATTAAGAATGCTTCACATGTGGTTGGTTGCCTTATATCATTACTTGCTTCAGGTCTTTAGTTTACCTGAGATAATCTTGTAGCTAAGAGTATGATAGCCACTTATATTTCAGATAGAAAGTTTTTTAAAGGATTTTTCATCATTTACCAGATTTAGCTGATTTGTACTGTTGGTAGGGGATACGATAGGTTTTCTTGATCTGAAATCTCAAAGACCATTTGTATTTCCTAGCTTTTCGCCCCAGGATATGTACCTTTTTTCTAATTTCTAATTTGGTCCCTACCAAAAAGATTAAAAAAAAAAAGTTCAAAATCATGTAAACTACACAAATTATTTATTTGTTTACTTTATCTCAGTCCCTAGTTGTTATCTGTTTTTGTATCTTTCAGGCTCAGATGTTTCCCCATTGGACCTTTGCTCACTGTGTTTCACAGAATCACAGAATCATCTAGGTTGGAAGAGACCTCCAAGATCACCCAGTCCAACCTCTGACCTAACACTAACAAGTCCTCCACTAAACCATATCACTAAGCTCTACATCTAAATGTCTTTTAAAGACCTTCAGGGATGGTGACTCAACCACTTCCCTAAGCAGCCTATTCCAATGCCTAACAACCCTTTCAGTAAAGAAGTTCTTCCTAATATCCAACCTAAACCTCCCCTGGCGCAACTTTAGCCCATTCCCCCTCATCCTGTCACCAGGCACATGGGAGAAATGACCAACCCTCTCCTCGCTTTAAGGTACCTGTAGAGTGCAATAAGGTCACCTCTGAGCCTTGTCTTCTCCAGGCTGAACAATCCCAGTTCCCTCAGCCGCTCCTCGTAAGACTTCTCCAGACCCCTCACCAGCTTCGTTGCCCTTCTCTGGACTCACTCGAGCACGTCAATGTACTTCTTGTAGCTAGGGGCCCAAAACTAAGGTTTGTTCATCACCCAGTAGAACTCTAATGTTCAGTGTAGATTTTGACAACTTAAATAATAAATAAATATGCAGTATACCTGGAAAAAAGAAAAAAAAGGAAAGAAAGAAAAAAAAGGAAATTTGGACTACAGTTTGGACTACAAGTTCTAGAGCTGACAAGTATCCCATGGGTCTCAGAATCTGGTAGTTCACGAGATCCTAATTCCTAAAACTGATGTGTGAAATGCAAGGCCTAATGAGAGAGCTGCATTACAGTAAGAAAAGATATTTCCAAACGCAGAAAAAAAAAAAAAAAAAAAAAGGAAGACCATTTGATATGGATATTAGGGAAACTGTTCTTTTGTCCTTAGGAAAGTTGTGAGATGCTTATTTTTGAGGATATTTAAGAGGTTGTTGTCTAATGATGACCTAAGTGTGGTTTATCCTGCTTCTTTCCAGAAGAGTGTGGTGACTTCTGCAGGCCACATCCAGTTGCACGTCTACAATGCCATGAAAAGTCAGAAATGCTGTTATACTCATGATCTTTTTGGATCATAAAGCAAATATCTTTTTCTATTCCCAAATCATGCTGATATTTTTCTCCTAAAAGCAGAATTTTAACTCCAGAGGAGTCGGGACTTCATAAGCACTGAATATATTCATGTTTTTAATTTGCGTGTGTGTGTGGAAATTGCTTAGATCTTGCAATGATAACTCCCAAACTAAGACACACAGATAAATAGAAACCAGCAAGAATATTCATGGATCCAGACTCTAATACAGATCGATTCAGAGTCAGACTCTGACTTGTGATGAGGAATTAATGATAAAGTGCAAGATTTTTCAGAAAACCTAAAGGAAGCTGCTCCTACCCAATGTCCCACTGGGTAATCCAGCCTTATTATTAAGTACGTCAAAAGACAGAGAAAAATGTTCCACTTTTAATGAAGAAGAAGAGATAGTGCAAAATAGTTTACTAAATTTCAGCCATGGCATTTAAACCTATTCATGTGATTCAAACTCATTTACTTCCCCTGAAGTTTCCTGACAAGAACATATATTTCCCTGGAAATGTAGCATACTAAAGCCATTGTAAATAAGCTGCATGAAAAATAGTGCTTTTATTTACATTATGATTTACCAGTCTTAGCTCCTTATCAATCTAGGCTCCCTGTATGCTTGCTACAAGGCTGAACATGAATCAATGTTTTCTCTCGGTGTCTCTTCAAAACCTCATGAAAACCACTTTCTGATCATGGGGACAACTGTTAAACTTCATCCTTGGACTGTTATTTCCTAGTAGGTGGCAGTAAGGAAATGAAACCATACTCTAAATAAGTTTTATCGACATGCACATACAACATATACCCACATTGTTCTCTGTTGGCAATATCTGAAAACATCAACTAGCAATCGGGTACAAGTTGAATGACTGTTTGCACTAGAATAAAATGGAGATATGTCTCATAAAACCCATGGTCTTGATAGCTGGTGGTCCTCACAGCTCCTGCAGGGTGATTTTTGCAAGCCTAGATATGCCTATCCTGTGCACTATTGTATAAATTCTCTCAACACTTTCCACTGAATAAAGAGTTTTCCTTTACTTCTACCTGCTCACTGAATGTGGCACTGTGTATTAAAACAGTTGTCCCATTTTGATTTTTACACAGCTGCATTTCCATAGGGTAAAACACTGTATGAAACAAATGGGTCTTATTGTTCCCCATGAAGAAAAATTCCACTGAATTCCTCGGCATGCTCCAAATGTAATTTAAGAGAAACATCTTTTAAGCGGAGATATGCAGCTAGACAGAGGAAGGAAAGCATGTTTCCACTAGTAAATATTAAGTTTTATTAAATGAATATAAAAACTATGTGATTACACTATGTTTTTAATAGAAGGAGATGAAAAGCATCTTGGAAAAGTTCCAAAGGAGTACTTGTGTAAGAAACCAATAAAGGAAAAATGTGTATCCTAACCAGAGTCAGATTCCCTTTGTGCCCAGCTCAATACACAGAAAAAAATGAGATGCACCCAAAGATTTGCCATCTAAGTGAGAAAGACAAAGGAAGTACTAATGTTATCTACATAAAACGAAAACAAGTCAATTGATCAAGTCACAGAAGTGGTAGCAAGAACTATGAACTGAACCAAAATTTTCTGAGTGTCAGATTAACATTGAACTGTTTCATGACGGGAAGCTGACAATAAGCAAGGTGAAAGAAAAAAAAACAGAGAAATTCTAATTTCAGATCAAAAGACTCCCTTGTTTTGTGGTTGTTGTTGTTGTTGTTTGCTCGTTTTTGGTTTTTTTTGTTGTTTTTTTGTTGTTTTTTTTTAATTATATTTAAAGCTTCCTGTTTGTTTTGCATCTACAGTTGTTAACATGACCATGAATATGTGAATCTGTACTCCTTTACTCTACATCTAGTAGATCTTTGCATTACCCAAAATTTCAAACAGCCTTTCAGGAAAATTTTGGCTTAATATGAAAATATGATGTACCAGTACTATCCTGATTGTCTTCACTTAAATTGCCACGGTCAGCCTTTCTGAGACACTGAAGTGCCTCACCTCCTGTGAACAGAGATTTTCCTGCTGCAGAAAAGGATTAGGATGCCAGTATCCACTGCCAAAGGTTTCAGTGACCTTGGTCTGAACCTTCACTATCTGGGGCAAGAACTTCCTCCAGCTGTGTGTTAGTTTCGTGCCCAGGCTAATGAGACACCAGTCCTAATTAAACCTTTAAACTGCTGCTGTAAATTTAAGATATGTTAGCACTTATCCAAATACAACACAAAGGGTGGGGGTTACTACTGTGATTGTCATAATAAGGCTCCTTCAGCTGTAAGTTTATTGTAACCGTGATTGTCCAATGATATGAGTCAGGCTTAATGAAGAGTCTCTCTGCTCAGATGCTAGCCTGTGTTTTTTAGTTTGTTTGTTTGCTTGTTTGTTTGCTTGTTTTGTTTTGTTTTTTAAATTCTATTAAAATACATGGCCTCTCACCACAAACCTTGCTTCTTTGTATACCGTTATTAACCCTTCTCTTGTAAACAGGACAAGAACAGGAGCAGAGTAATTCCTTATTTTACCTCAAGGAATAAATTTCTAAACTTCCAATCTTTGGTCAATAATGAACCCTCAGGCCACCTTGGGTGAATAGTGGAACCATAGGGACCCCCGCCACAGTCAGCTGAAGCTCTGATGAGAAGGATGTGTGCCAGTCTGCAAGAAAAGTCAAGAACTCATAAGAAAATGTAAATGTTGATCACAATCAAAGGGTCCAAACTACTTAAGGATATATGTCCTCAAGCATTATTATCTCTATTCAAACAGACTTCCTGAATAATTATATCTGTTCTGGAGCAATGGACAAATTTCCTAGGTTGGTCAGGTGCTGACTGATACTGGCATAGCCTCATGTGCAGAAGTAGAGCTTTAATCCACAAGGAAGCTTATGCAAGAAAATCTATATTTATCATTAGGTCCCACCAAGACAGTTCTGAGGTATTTTAAGGAGTGTGCATTATCATAATTTATTTTAAGCTGCTTTATTTTAGTCACCCAAAACCGACATCTCTGAAAGGACAGAGTACATTTGTTTCTGAATAAGAAATGGATCAGGGTGAATGCTAATTTCCAGTCACTTTCCATCAATGGGGATGTAAAAATCAGCAGCAGCACAACAGGAAGAATGCACAGGTCATGAAGGGTGCTACAAGTGTTACTGATGAAGATCTAACCTCCATCAGTAACAAGACTATATCAGCTGATGTTTGATTTTTATTGGGACTGGGAAAGCAGTCTCAAACTTCCTGCACCCCAAGTTCGCACAACTGAGAGACATGGAGGAACAGAGAGATACCAACAAAGTACCCCATTTCACAGGGGCATTCTCCCAGGCCTGATGGATTTTTGAGTGCTTTGTGCATCCAGAGGAGTACAAAATAAAAAAAAAAATAATAATAATAAATAAAAAATGAAAAATAAACATCTGAGGTTTGATCACTTGGAGTGGTAGCCATCCTTTCCAGGGGTTAAGTCTTGATGTCCAGTTGTATAAACTGCAGCAAGGTCTCAGACAGAGTCACTATATTTCGCTTTTATGACGTACTCTTTCAAAATCTTTCTTTGGTTAGGGTTTCTGTTTGGGTTCCTTTTCTTCCATTTCATAGAAGTTCTTGTTTTTAATCAATTTTACAGTTGGGTTGTCTGTGGTAGATGGATCACAAGACAAGATCCTAAGGTGGCAACCTGAAAACATGTAAATTCCAGCAGCGAAGACCAAAGACAATACGAAAGTATTGAGCACTGAATTCTCTTCCTTGATCTACTAAGGATCACATTGATGAGCTTGTGAATAGGTAGCAGGTGCCATCTAGCAAGTGCTTGGAGCACTGTGCAGTAAGAAAATAGTTTACTCTTCTCTATCCTGAGAGGTGATTTCATCCTGTTATGATTTTTCTCCACACCACCCAAGATGTTTAGTTAACTGTCACTTCCTCAGTCTTCTTTCTATTCTGTGCCAGCAAGCATGGCAAAACACTATTTTCATTCTTGTCCAAGTGAGACGTATCCTATTCACCACCACCATCACCACCATGATATTTATTTCACAAGACCTTCCTTGGGCCCTACACAGTTCTGACAGGCTGTTCTTAAAACCCATACAGCAGTGCACAGTCTGAACTGTCTGCAGTTGAATTCACCTGCAGTTTAACAGTTTATGTCAGTACATAATTCCAGAAGCTTGAAAATTCCTCACAGCATTATGGATTTAAGTGGAGATGTGCTGCCATACCTTCATAACCTCTGTGGGACAGGAAGCTTCTTCCTTGAGTGAAGAAGTTGTTCCTCATAGACTTGACCCCATCATCTTCTTACTGATCACTGCTACACACAGATTTATTTGTTGAGGCCACCATGGGCACTCATCATTGGACATTAGTTCCTGTTGTTTGTCCCCAGACAGGTATCTTGAAAACCACGCAGGGAATCCATTGCTTCCTCCATGATGGTTTATTCTTGAGCTTTGCCTTCAACATTTCCTGTATTCACCCTAACTGCCATCCACTGCTCAGATGATACAGTTCTCTGAGTCATGGTAGCAGCTAAAACACATGCCAAGGTGGAAAATAGAAATGTATAGGATAAACATTTCCTTTTCCACATTTCCTGAAGTGATCCTGTTTGTGTCTATCCCATCACAGTGTATCATTACTAACCCCAGTGTATTCAAATCTTTAACTGTGCAGACCATTATGCATATTTATTTATTTATTTATTTTAAGATGATGATATAGAGGATGATTTTACCTGTTTGGTTTACCAAGAGCAAGTAACCATTTTTAAACTTTCCAGCAATCTTGCATTTGCTTCCGTATTTTCTTCAGCCTGGCATAATACATGCTTGTATGCTATTTCACTGGGTACTCCAGGAGGGCCTAATAGCCAAAACAAGTTGTTAAACATGCGCTTTCTCATTGTGCAATAATTAGATCCCTTTCCCTTATGATTACTAAATACAATAGAGTTAGAGTTGGATTTTAATAGCCAAAAGTAATAGGGAGATGACTGGAAAAAAAATGGTTGCTATGTCCCCTGAGCATGTTCAAAGCAATGATACAGAAATATCTAAAACCACAAAGGTTTTTGAGATGGTAAGATCTGTGAAGTCTACATCTTTTGAGAAATTTGGCTTGTCTTATCAAGCAATGTAAAGGTCAAGAAGAAAATGCTTGCTCATTACAGATCCTTCTAGAGAACTGAGACTGAAAAAAAAATCTTCTGAATTTTGTTCTCAGTTCCCTTCTAAAATATTTTCTAGATGATGAAGGTGGTAAGGAATAGGAATATGAATAGAGGGATGCAGGAAGCCAGCTGTAGGCAGCTGGTGGCTTTCTAACCCATATTAGTGTCCTAGCAATGAATGTACTACCGAGACCTAGTTTTAAGCAAGTGATCAAAGCTCCCTTTGATTAAGCATTTTAAAAATCCTAGATGCCATGCCCTGTTTATACAGAGGAAAAGGAGAGGAGCTGGGGTGAGAGACAGGAGACATGGAAAGAAAAAGAGAGTATGTAGCAAAAAAAAAATTAAAAAAAAAATCAGTGAAATTAAAGGATTGGGAGGGAGGGAGGGGGAATTGCTCATGAATTTCACATGGAAAACTGCAAATAGTGAGATAAGTTAGCTTGCAAAATAATGTGCCTGGGATAGTGATGGGGGCACCAGAGCTTGAGACGTTTAAATTACTTTGGTTAAAGCACCGGGGTATGGAATATAAAGAGCAGCAGCAAGTGTGTTGCATGTAACTCAACAGCTCACTTCTCTCTCCTCAGGGTTTAGTTCCTCACTGCCCAAGGACAGACACAGTCCTTCCAGCTCCAGAACAGGAGTTTCTAGCTGCACGCTGTTCTCTGAAAATGCCATGGGTGGGAGTGAGGGAAGAGAGGGAGAGTGACAGGCCTGTCCTGCTTTATTGTCCTCTAAAAAGTATCTTCTTACCCCAACACTGGTTACTGCATGCACCAAGCAGTACTGGCAGTGATGCCACTGGCAACCATGTTCTACTGATATGTGATGTCTCCTTTTCTCCCTTTATGGGTAATTAAACTACTTGTGACCCCTGCCTGGCTCCCTATCACAAGGGTTTCTCTGTACCCACCAACCTCTGCACGGTCCCAAGACAAACCTCAGGCTAGGGAGCCACTACCACACACAGAGCATATGTGTTGTGACTCCCTCTCCTTTCCTGAAAAAGATATAGCTGTGTTGCCTTCCCGGCAAGGGCAGTAAGGCATAACCCTAGAGTACAGCAGCTGTCTCCTTTGAGTGATTAGCCTAATAATAAGAAAAACAATAAAATAAGGTCAGTATCTTGAGCTCTGGCTATGGCTTGTCCCTGCTGCTTGTGTCTTGGAAAAATTGTGTTGTGCTACAGAGATCTTTGTAGGGATTCATTCACTCACCCCCTGGACCACCAGCACAATGAGACAATGTCGGATCCATTGCTTTCTTTACATGGAGACTTTAAACCAAATCCCAGTGGCCACAGACTAGACAAGTTCCCAGTGACTCTAATGAGAGCCAGGTTTGTTTCTTCACTGCAAAATCTTGCTTACTGGTATGGAAACCTGATAGTAAGTGGCCAAGATCAAGGCAGATACTGTAACATACTCAGAGAGATCTGGGTAATCTGCAGGTATAATTCTAAGCTACAAGTAGTTACAGTTGTTTTCAGGACTCCATCAAAGCTTTATCCTACCTATTTTATTCTCAGCATCAGTCTGATAATAGCCTATTGGAGTTTCTAACCATTACTTCTAACTTTGCAGGAAGATAGTGGTGCATTTGAAAATAGGTAAAAGGCTTCAAAAAACTCCTTTCTTATTCTTCACCTGGAAAATAAAAGCAGAACAAGAAACAGAGCACAACCTCTATGACTGCAGTATAAATAGAATTGCTGGTAACTGCTCAGAAGGCAGCAAAAGGTAAATTAAAATGGTATGTGAAACCCACATCCCAGCTCCTGTTCCAGATTTACCTGAATGGGAATGAATACAATCTATCATGTGGCTGATAAGAAGCAAATATCTTGTGGTAATATTGCAGCTGAGGGAACATTCTTTAGAAATCTTTACACACCAAGAAGACAGACATGCTTAATCTGCAAAGACTGAGGAAGCCAGGCAAGTATCAAGGCAGGAAGGAACACTCCTATTCATTTTGTGAGGTGACTTCAAACCACTTTTGTGGGAGCATGTAACAGCAGGACTTAACTACAATTGTGTTATAGCCCCCATAATGTTCCACAGCCAAGGAACCTATTCAATTGATCCCAAGACCATTTAAGCTCCATTTGTCTTGAGTAGAAAGTAATAATGGTTCTTCCCTTGTCATCTGCATTTTATTTTCTGGACTTCTTTACTCCTTTATGTAAATGGGACCTTGATAGCCAAGTAGTCTCATTTGGGCTCCTCAAACCTGAAAGGCAATCCTTTTCCAGACTCTATTCACAACATTTCTGAGTCAAACTACTTGGATGACACACATTATTATAAATATACAAGCACCTCAAGACCTGTTTGCTTTATCTAGTACAAGAAAACAGACATTTTGTGAGACTAATATGTGTTTCTATGCATTTAATTTGCTCACTTTCCTAGCAAGGAGGTATGCCATGAGCATTTATTTTATTTTATTTTATTTTTGGATATTAGATTAGATTTCTACAGGGGATCAAGGAAATTACTCCATTCTGAACAGAAGTGTATGACTGTTCTTTTGACTGACCTTCCCTGCTAAAACCTCCTCAGACGCGGCCAGAGAAGGAACATTTTTAACCTCTAATCTCTGTAGTCAGGGCATTCCCTGACAAGCCTTGATGAGCGGTCAAATTTCTCAGTATCTGATTCATTATTTAGTTTCTTCTACCTTGCCTGAGAGGCTAGACTTGAAAGAAAGGTTCATCTTGAGCTGAGGTATTTTGTTGTCAAGCAGGCTTCATTTTAATGGATGACTATCAACTTTTATCATTCCCATTGCAATCCTTGCATTAGCCCTATTCTAGCAATGTAGAAATATTTCCTTTCTCTCCAATTCTGGGAAGCATATGAAAGAAAAAATAAATAAATACAGCAAAAACTCCACATTCCCTTATAGAGTTTTCAGAAGAACAGGAATCCACATAGCGATTTCCTACTATCAAAGAGAATTCAAAAACTGAGCCCAGAAATATTATCCAAACTGCCACACACTGCTTCAAAGCTCTTTAAAACAATCAAAATAGTGATTCTATGCAAGATATTAGATGACTTGTTTTAAAATGCTCATTCTGAGGAATAGTTCCATTGCTTACAACAACACCAGCATGGAAACAGGACCTTCTGAGCTATGATAAGGATTGAAAAAATGCTGTTCTTGGAGGTCCTTTTTTTTTTTTTTTTTTTCATCTTTGGTCTGATACTTTTAAGGAGCACATTCCCACACAAGAATTCACAACTTATGTGTGCCCTTGTGTTCTTCAATCCCTCCCTCACATGAGAGGTCACATACCTCATGCTCATAAGAAATGGCAAGAACAGAGGAAGCCTGCTGCTTCTTCGAGGTTGTCTAAGTCACCAGCCTCTGGAATGAAGCTCTGCACACTTCAAGATGTTGGACTGGAATACATTTTATTGTAACAGACCTTAGGTAAAGGACAGTGAATAGCAACTAGGTGACGTTCACTTAAAATAAACTACAAGAAGCTTAGACATGCCTGGCTCCAACCTGAGCTTTGCTGCAACCCAACACTGTGCAGCTGAGACAGCTCACATCACTGAACTTGACTTAATGTGGTGCAACACACTGAGGTGATAAACAAAAACTGACATTGTCTTGTCCAAATACAATCTTAGGTGGCTGTTAATTTTGCAGCTCATCTTTCTGCTCAAAAGAACAGCTATATATGAAATAAAGATTTTGGGTGGGGAGGGCATGAGCTTTAAATCCCTAGAGGTAGGAGTCAATGAGAAAACAGTCCTAATGCACTCTGTGCGTTTAGAGTAATTTAAAATAAGAAAAACAGCGAATTTAAAGTAAGCCAGTCATCATCTGGCAGAGAACATTGCATTGACTGCAGTTAGAAAGAGGGACATTTTCATCTTCTCAACAGAGTCTCTCAACTGCTGAATGCAGTGGGCCTTCTCATTCCTCCTCCTTCCCTAGTAGACTGAGGGGGGACTAATGCGAGTCAGTGCCTGCCTGCACAACCCACATTGAGAGATCACAAACACCCACGTTCCTGCCTGTACAGCAGTTAGCTGTTCACAAAGGGGGTAAAATCGGTCTCCAAGTTAGATCCAGTCCTCAGGCCTGTCTTTGATGGCTCTCTGCTACAAAGGACCAAAAGGTGTCTTGACCATGCTCTGCACAGCACCTGTAGTGAGAAAATGCCAAATATCAAAGGGTTCATTTTCATGGGATTTTTTTTTTTTTAACTCAACAAGGACTAACAAAAATTAAAACTGTAGGCACCTTCTTCTTACTGTTTCTCCCCTTCTCACTGGCTACAGATAGAAACCCAGTGACTTTGACTCATATTCAACTATCCCACGATAGACTTCACAAGAAGCAATTTCTACAAAATCTCATGGACTGAGATCCTAAGCCTATCGCTTGTTTTTAACCACCAATATATTCAGTCCTTCCTGGTTTTGCCACTCTTGCAGAATGGCAGGAACTGAGCTTGATGTGGTGCACCTGTGACCAGCAATGCACAGTGGAACAAGGTATCCAGAAGTCCACATTCCAATGGATCCAAATAATGTCCCCTTTCCCTACATACATATTCAATTCTTTATGCCTGGCATCATTCATTTTACTATAGACTGTCATCTTCTACCAGTCTTGCATGCATTTTAAACCAAGCTATCATTTTATCTACTCATGAAGCATAAGCACAGCTTATGATCAGCAGCAGCTCGTGCCATATGAACACCCAGCCCTTGGGCATTTTGAGTTCAGTGCTATCTGGTAGTCCTGGTCAAATACTACAATTCCAAGGTGGTTTCCATAGGATCTCAGCAACACCAAATGACCTTGGAGCCCATCTCTCTGCCTTAACTCCACCAAAGAGCAATGCTCTGTGAAGATCATCAACCAGAACAGAAGATACTATTTGACTAATTTCAACTCATTCTTCTGCAGATAGAATTTAGGAGATTACCTCTCTGGTTTTGGTCACACTATTTCTCAGTCACTGATTAATTTTTTGTTGGAAGCCATGCCTTGAAGACTGGTTAGCTGCTGTTGAGTGGCAGGTCATTAATCAAGGGACAAAGGCAAACATTCTTTTAAAAGAAATTAATGCATTGTCTTGGGATGCAGAATAAAGTCATATTCCTCCAATGGCTACGTCTGAATCAATCACATCACATCATCACGTCACATCATCAATAATGACAGGCTTTAGAAATGTCACTCTTTGCAATGGTTTTCCCATGAGGAAGAAAAGAAGGAAGATCCGTTGAGCTGATTCTGCTTTTCTAATCATATTTTTTTACCTTTCTTCGTGGCAGGTTTTCTTGTCACTGTTTCCACAGTGACACTAACATCCTCTGCTAATTGCTGAAATTATCTGTGTTTGCTTTAGTATCACACAGGCTGCGGACGTGGCAGGAGCTGGCTCTGCAATGTCTGACATCACGTGTGAAAAGAGAACAAAAGAAAAACAACAACAACAAAACCACTAAGCTACTGAGAATTAAAGTAGATTTTGTTCCAACACATTCACTGATCTGCTAGGTTCATGCATCTGATTGGGCTGAGGAAGGTGGAAGTTTTATTTAGCAGTTCGATGTTTATTTTAGGGGGTTGCTTTTTTTGTTTGTTTTCATCTGTAAAAAGTGCATGAAGACAGTCTTGGAGATTGGATTTTTCTTTTGTCTGAAATACAATGTAAGAAATGCTACAAAGTGCTAACTGGGTGGAACCAAATAAAGAAGCAACTTATACCAGATGTAAAAAAGCACCCTACTGTTGGGACACAAACAGCTTAATAAACAAATTTTAATCCTTCATCCTTTTCATTTGGAAGGGGAGATGAGAGTTTCTGTCACTAGAAAGTCTCATAGCTCATAACCTCATGTCTTTGCATCACAGACACATGAACATATTGGGCTACAAACTTCAGGAGATCAGCCCCACTTCTCATCAGTTCAGCTGCTCCTGCAACATGAACCATCAAAGAGCTGCAGAGGAGGTGTGGGTCTGGAAAGCCCTACAGACACCCCGAAGTAGTCTAATCACAATTCTAAATGACAGTCTTTAGACTGAAATGATTTCAGGATACAGTAGGGAATCAGGAAACAGTTTAATAATTATTTTTCTACAAGTCCTCTACCTCTTTTTAAGATTTGCAGAAGTTATTTAATACAAATGCAAAATAAATTTAGGGGAAAAGTTTTATCATTAAATTAACTTTTCATTGCATTTTAGCATTTTTAATCCAGCAGACAAAAAAATCATTATTTTCTTAAATTTAATTAATTTACTAAACTCCTCACGGTTCATTGAATTCAATCCTGTATCTGCGATCTTTCTGGGTCCATTAAGCTCCTGGGGTTCAACTTCATCTCTTCTAACTCATAAAAATCTCATCAAAATGGAAATAAAATGCAATTTTGAACTTGCTAATGAAGGGAAAAAATGTTAACTTTCCAGTGCTGTTGAATTAATGGATTATCTTTGCCAGCCCATTTTAAAGGAGAAAACTTTCACACAGGGGCAAACTTATAAAAGTGGGAATAATTGCACAAAGAGGCATTAGCTGTGCCAGTATTTTTCATTGCTTTTTTCTGCCACTGTCTAAGATATTACTGTATTAAGATTTCTTTCCCCTGAGCTTGCTTTGTCTTCTATCCAAGCAAGATGGATATGAATGTTCCTATAGCATATCACATATTGTTATTAACTGCAGAAATAGTCCTAGATGTCAAATGTTCATTATGGCTTCAGTTCAGTAAAGCACAGAAGCACCTGCAAAATTTTAAGCCTGGGGAGTAATCACAAGTTATGAGTTTAGAGTAAGAGTTTTTTGAGGGATGGAGAGAAAGCAGGTGAACACTTAAGCAGTGGTTAAAGTAGTTGGGGCATGAGGGTCTTTGATTTTGATATTTTTACAGGTCAGGTGTTGTTGTATCGCAAATAATATTTTAGTATGCTTCCTGCCTAGTCTTGCAATTTCAGCTGGGTTTGGTTTCATCTTCTAATCTTAAATCAGGGTAGAATAACAAACAGTTGGAGGTTGCTATCCAATACCATAAGACAGTATGGAGTTCTTCAAATCCCTAAGCGTATAAAGGAGAACTCATATCTGGGAGGTGTAGAACTAGTCATATTTTTTCTAGGAATTTTTTTTAATCGACTCTTCTAACATGTGTCTTTATCATAGCTTGTCATGTTTTTGCCTTCCTTTAAAAAAATATTTGTATTTCTTCTTTTTTTTTTTTCCTTAGTATTTTTCCCCCAATAATTTTGTATTGGTTTGCTTCATTTTAATTGTAACATTTGTCAAGATCATTTCCACTAAGAAGTACCTGGAAAAAGAGGAGCTTGAAAAACAGAGATAAATTTAAAAGGATTTATTTTTTCTTTAAGCTTGCCAAAATAGAAAAAGGATATGGAAGAATTGAGAGCAGTATAGAAAGCAGGATTAAAAATAAATAAATAAATAAATAAAGTGACTTGCTTATCTCTGTGGAATGAAAACTAATTCAGAATTCCACAAAGAAAAAAATGCAATTTTTCAAACATTTTTAGCATAGTGAAATGTGCTTTTATAAATAGATATGAGCATTGCTTAAGAAATAAGTGCTCACTATATTATTTTTACTGTCATTATCATCATCATTATTATATGCATAACTGAATCATGTTCACGGACCAAACTAGACTAGGTTAATGTCTGTGCAAATCATGCACAAGCAGTGATTGGATCAATGAGTTTCTCATATTAATAGCACTTAATTGCCATCCTCTGAACACAAAACCTGAATGACAGATGAGTATGCCTTTAGGAATAATCCTAATTATATTTCAGATTGACAAGGAGTTGATATGATCACCCCAGATCTATAGTTTTGTCTCCACCCTATGTCTGCCCTCCTAGGGATATCACACATAGCTGAATGTGGGCTTGGTAGGGTGTGGATACTCTTCTCTGAATGAATTTATCTGTACTTGGTTTTCAGACAAGAAGATTTTAATCTTTTGTGTGTTGGATGTAGACATTTTTGGCTTCTCTGGGCGGTCTTCTGGATCTTCTGCTTTAGACTAGCAAATCTGAGTGTGCTGCACAGGACGCCGCTGACTGACTCGCTCTGCCCTGTGCCGACACTAATGAAATGGTCCCAGTGGAGATTTTAATGTATGAGCCTAAATCTCTCTGCTTTTCCAAAGTGGCTGATTTCTGTGCTCTCTTCAACCCATTTGCGAATGTCAGTTAATTAGCTAGCTAATTTTCCCACCTACACGCATGGGCGCTTGATGAAGCTTTGCCACGCTAAGAAAGCTTCAGGAGTTAACTTTGTTTGGAATAAACATCTAAGAGCTGAGCTGTAGCCTTTAGATATGCAAAATAGGGACCACAAACTTTGAAGGAAAAAGTTTCTCTCACCATCTTCAGAATTCATATTTCTGCTGGATCACTGAATCACAGAGGAAGAGGGAGTCTGAGAGAGCTTCATAAGCCTCTCCCAGCCCTGTTGATGCCTCAGCACTGCCCAAAGTGTTCTTTCACACCTAAGTGCACTTCAGGACCTCAGCAATGGTAAATCACCACCCTCCCTTGATAATTACTTCCAGTGCATAACTACCTTACTGTTAGAAATCTTTTCTTGGCATCTAACATAAATAGTTCACTACAAGTTAAGCCCGTTTTCACACTGAATTCGGTTATCACTTCCCTGGGCTAATCACACTCAGTTTCTTCAAATTTCCTGGCAGCAGCTTTCAAGTTCCCAATGCTTTCTAGGCTCATCTGCACCACCTGAAATATGGTGACCAAACTTAAACCTGGCATCCCAGTAAGGCCTTACTGGGTCCCAGAGATGGTTATACCACACATGCTGCAGGAAACCTCCTTGGTCTGTATCCCAGAATGAGATCTGCATTATTTTCATTGTCTGAAACTGCTTCATTTTTTATCCTCTCTACTCCCACTGTCCTAGAAATAGTACCTGGCTAACTGTTTTCTTCTTTGTGTTTGCACAGCATATTATTCCTGCCAAGTAGAGAAACTTACACTCACCTTGTTGAATTGCATGCTATTTCCTTTTCCAAATCATGTCTCCATTTTCATTCTCCAGCACATTTAGAGTATCACCTCATTCAACATCAGCCTCAGTTTAATGATCATATTATTATTCCATCATTCAAACTGTTAAGAATAGTTTCAGGACAGCAGCTTGTGCAATCCCTCTCAATACATCCTTCCAGTTTAACTACAGACAGCTATTCTCCCCATATGGTTTTCCAGCCATTTTTCATTCACAGTACAGTACTTTCACCTGGTCTGTTCGCCCATGCTGCCACATAGGGACCAATTCTTCCTAGCCTGTTTCCATGCTGTGCTTAAGATTTCTTTGAGTGAGCCAAGGGAACCTAACCCACTGTTCCACATACTTGTTGAGGCATCATCACTGTTCAGCCACCTCATTTAAGAGTGAGCAATCCAGAACAGTCAGACTGATCTTTTTTTTTTTTTTTTTGTCATCACAAAATGGAGATATCTTCCAATACCAACTTTTCAGACATTTTAGCTGTTAATTAAACACTGGTATCATTATGACTGCTATTGTTATTAAAGCTAATGACAAAAAGACAAGATTCACCTGAGGAGGGGGTGATTTAACAGCTATTAGCTAGCCAACACCTGTGGTTCTTTGACTTCCAGTTCTCACAGCTGAATATGTGCCATCACCTCTGCAAAGGGTCTCCTTTGCAAATGGCTGAGGATTCTTACAAGGAAAGTTCTTGCCTGAAACATGTTGACCCAGCCTTGTTTTCAGTACTTTGATTTAAATGTTAAAGCCAATTTTAGATTATTAATATTCCATCTACATTTCACATTTATTTCTGCTATCTAAAATATCAGGAAATGGTCTAATTGGAGTGAAACTCTAAAACTGCTATAGTCTCTTTCTTTCTGTCTCTCCTTTTCAATGTCTTTGCACAAAGCTGAGGAAAATTAGCAGATTACCTGAGAACAGTCCAATTAATAGTGATGGATTCTCCTACTTCCATGCATACTGAAAAGCTTTTCACATTGCATAAGTACCTGAAGGCACCTTGAACAGGACAGAAGTGTGTGCTAGTCCCAGCACTCTGACAGAGGACCCAGACAAGTCATTTCAAAGGTGGGTGCCCTGATCATCTGCTTTGCCTGTCTGTGTAATCTCCCATTCTGTGTTTGCACAGCACCTTACACAACAAGTCCTAGTTTGGCTCAGGATAGAAGTGCAAATGATAAACAGGAGGAGGAGGAGATACAAGTTACCAGTGATTCAACAGGGCAGTGAAGCAGAACTCTAGGTAACTGATAGATATACAACTCCTACCTTTCCAAACAGATATCAGCAATGGCCTGACAAATCCATTCCCTTTCACCAGATCTAGATCTTCCTGCTTAGGTTCAGTCCAGGTAGCCTGACACTTGACTGAGCTTTATAAGCAGCCTGGCCATATTCTGCAATCAGCATAAAGACAGACTCCTCCAGAGGACTACCAGAAACCCACAGGTTTCTCTGTGGTTGACTGTTTCTCCATGTGCAGGCATGAAGGTGGTTTCACTCTCATGTTAAATACCAAAAGATAAATTGAATTAATCTAAATCATTTTCTTTTCTTTGCTACCTGTTCAAAATAGGGGTGTAACCAGTGGAAAGAAAATAAACTGAATGCTCTGCTAATCTCTTCTGAGTAGCCAATTCAACTGAGTTTACCTGGCTGCATCATCACCTAATGTCAGTTAAAACCAAGGGCAATGGTGATGCAGGGAATTAGATGTGACACAGAACCATGACTGGAGGAGCACTGCTTCCTGGTGTGTTCTGTTTTGCAGTCCCTGCAGCTACTGCCAAGCTGGCAACATGTGCTGGTTGCTTGCTTATTCCCAGCTCTTGGAGTCTCATAAATATTTGGTGTCTCAGCTATTGCTTTTTGAAGTACTGTTCTAATTTGAATAAATATTAAAAAACAAAAAAGGCAATCATGATCTGAAATCAACTTCAAGATACAAAACCTATGAGGAAAAGTATCTCCTACGTATTAAGTTTTTAGAAACTGTTATATCTGAAGATAGTGCTGAGTGGCAAGAAACAGTTAATTCATTATTTCAGAATTCTTGTTGGCCAAGTACGGTCAGGTTGTGGAGCGGTTCAGTGCCCAAACTCCCCAGCCAGACTATGTTTTGCAACAGCAGCAATCAAATAAACAAAACAAAACAAAACAAAAACAAAAACTCTAACAAGCGGGTAGGAAGATACTTCATTTTTTTTGTTTAGATCACATAAATTCTTTTTGGCCCTATGGGAAGTCCATAAATACCAGGCATTCATTTTTCCACAGATTTGTTCAGAATAACCCAGTGACACCCACTCATTTCTATTCCAGTACAACTTTTGACTCTCCTTTCTTTTTCTTTTTAGACTATGGTTTTCCTCAAAACAGAAGTATTTTAGGAAATCATTAAATCTTGATAATTTACTGCCATTAGTTTGTCAAAACTCTTATTCCTCATTTCTCCCCATACTCATGCACACACTCTCTTGTCAACCACTGCAATTATGTTGGTTTTATAGTTTCAACTTTATTAATTGAAGAAGTGTGCTAAAATTGTCTCTACCCCACTGGGGTCCCATTGTTTGCCTCATGGAGATTTTATGCAGCTGGTGAATGACAGCAATTAACTTGTGCCCTAATTACTAAATGATTTGCCAATATAATTATGTGTTTTATGTCAAGCTACTGATAAACTGATAATTAATAATTCTGCTTAGTCAGATAAATCACTTTTTCCAAAAGACTTGTCTGCTAAATTTGTATTTTTGGTCGTAATTAATATTTCCTTGGATTTGGAGGCCATTTGTAAGGACTGTTGATTTGAGAACGACTGTGGTATTGCGGGGCTTGTCATGCTCTGTGCAGAAAGCAAACTTTTCTAGCCTTTAGAGGGGGACACTTGAACACCAAGGTCCCAGCCCTGATGTTACAAACGAAAGGAACATCCTGGTTGAGCACTGCTTCAAGGGAAGTTTTCCCCAAAATGGGGCTCCCTGGGGCAGCTCAAACTGATCACCTGGCATTGCCAGGCCAGGGACTCCTCAGTCCCTTGGCCATTCTCCTGCCCAAATTCTACACCTCTGGCTCAGAGTCAGGAGGTTGGTGGTAGGTGGTGACTCAGATGTGTCTCACACCTTCTCACATTACTGGAGTAGCTGGTTCTGCATAGGACAGTTGCATTCTACTGCCCTTACAAAGTCTTCAACTCTGTAGTCACCATCTGTCTCCCCCATGTACTTCTAAACACCACCAGTGCAGACAGGGAAGCTGGATACTTTCTCCCTCTTGTTCATCTGCACATAGAGAAGCAATGTCCAGCTCAAAACATCATTCATAAGTCAAGCTTCATCTTTACCAACCCACAGAAATGTCCAAAATACAAGGCAGGAAAAGGTATCTCTGCAGAGTGTGAGTCAGTTGTACCCTGTACTGCTGCACCAGCTATTTGTCACAAGAAGCTTTTGGCCAAGTTAATTCAAGATGTGTCTTGATGTACTGTCATTTAAAACCAGGACTTTAACTAAGGAAAATCATTTTGGCAAGTGTATAATGCTGTGTTAAAATGCATTACTTTAAATCATATCCTCTTACACACAGCACTGCACCATTTGAATACATTAAGTTTCTATAGCCTCAGTTTGGTAGCCTTCAACTGGGTTGCACACATGTCCCTTAAAAGTCAATATTTGTAATTATAGCTCATGTTCACATGGGACTTAGGGACACCCCTAGCCCCTTAAAATCAAAAACTAACACCATAATGTTTACCCAGTTCCTCTGTCACAGAACTAAAACCTCAATAGCCAGCACAAAAGTTACATACTTCTTCCCCAAGACAGCAGGAAGCAGAGATCAAAGAAGTTGCCCAAAGACAAAAACAGGATCTGTGGCAGAACCAGAAATCAGCTAAACTCTCATGGAGAGTATGCCTGTGCCTTCTGCACATGAGAAGCTTTGATGCAAATGCTTTTAGTCTCTCATATATGGGGATCAGTTTTATTATTACTCCTGTGAGATATCTTATAAAAGGACAAAGAAGACAGATTGATATTGAAAAGTTGCCACCTAGGTGAATAAAATTGCCTAACTATATTTGTACACTTATTTGAACATTTAAATGACTTCACCTTACAGATTTATGGGGTGGCAAAGACAGACAGAAACATAGACAGAAGAATGGAATAGAAAAGAGTGATACATAGCTTAATAAAGACAAATTTCCAGATGTTTCTTGAAATTTGACACAGAGTATTATTTTTACTGGGGAAAAACAAACAAACAAACAAACAAACTTGATGGTGTGCAAATAGATTTCCCAGACTGTGAAATCTGTTGCAAAAGGAAAAATGTTTTCCATTCCAGTTTTGAATGAAAATTTGACATTTCAAAACATCTACGTATAGGAAGAAATCCATTAATGGATTCATAAAATTCTTTATTTCTATTCCATCAACATCTTTTTCAACCTATCTTTACACTGAACTGATGACGTTTCTGTGCTTTGGCTCTGAAATTTGTCTCAGCTCAGAAAATATACAAAACGAATGCTTTCACCATTTCAAATCATCTTCTCTACAATATTTCAAGAGGAAATAATTATTAAAACCCCTCACCACCTTCAGACAAATCCAGAAGTTTGTGTGGAAAAAAAAAAAAGTTTCTGAAGATCTGTTGGAGACCAAGACTAAAACCATTTAGAAATCAATAGGGAGCAAAGTGGTTGCCCTCAGAGATGCATGAGCAGCCCTTTCCTTTTTAAATGGGTTTCTGATACGAATTGAAATGTTTGACCCAATTAAGTTTCTTGTGCTCAATACCTTCCAGCCATACTGTGAGCTGGGGGACTGTGAAAGATGGATGGTATTCACCAACATGAACAAAGTCTCTTCTGCTTAGGCAAGAACTCCTAATCCTATGGGCTGACAGTTTCTGAGACCTCCGGGTCCTATGTCTATAATCAAACAACTGTGCTAACAGTGACAGTTGTGCAATCTGTCCCAGAGCAAGAAACAGTGCCTGTTAGTTGTGCAGTGTGACCGCTGGTGCAGAAACTTTGTGGGGTTTATTTGTTTGTTTGTTTGTTTATTTCATTTCTTACCTGTTTTTAATGCTAGCTGTACAGTTTTAATGGAACTGTAATGAACTCCTTTGTGAGACTGCATTTGGAATCCTATGCTACTAAATCTTTATTTCACACCTTATTGCAGCCCTTACCATATGAGGCTGCCCAGTCATCAAGCCCAAAGTGGTATTATTGTGCAGACAGTGCAACAGAGCAAAAATGGACCAAATAGCATTGCTGATGGTGAGTGCCTTACAATATCTACTTCAGAACAAAAAACACCTGCCTCATTCTTGTACTTGTCCACTTTTCCGAAAGGGTAATAGCTATGAGCTGCATTGCCAAGCAAAGTGTGAAATTTTCATTGTCCCCTCTGATGGGTATTTCTGTCAGACACCATTACCACAAGAGCCCAATAGATTTTTGTGCTTCTTGAACAGCATTTGCAGGCAACTCCTGGAGCCAAACCAATCTTCCCCAGCTTCACATCCACACTTGTTTCCAGAGATGAGAACAGTGGCAATGCTCTGGAGTGTGGGGGTCAGGAGTGCTAGACTACTTCAAACTCAGCACTGTAATGGAAAGAGCATCAAGTGTGGCACAATCTAGAATACAACTGCTAGCTTTTTAATTTTGTCTGCCTTCTCAAGCTGCATGGTCCTAACCCCCAGCCCTTTGCTGCCAATGGTACTCACATACACGTTTGTACAGTGGGACAGCTAAAGGAGTTGATGGAAGACTAAGGGGAAAAAAAAAAAACAGTGCCCTAGTTTTGGCTGGTAACTGCCCAGTCACATGAGTATTAATGATCCCTAAAGCAGAAGGATGGCCTGAGCCTCCAGGGCCAAAAGCAGCACATCAATGACTCCAGTGTAGACAGGAGTCAGCTGCAATGGCACCGCATCCTTCGTAATGGTACCCTGCTCCTAGAAGTATTATGAACTCTTCAGCTTTAGGGGCTTTAAAGTGAGGTGGTAGTACTTAGGACTTACTGGAGCCTTAGTTATTGGGCCTAGAATTCTGCAGACTGTTATTTTAGAAGCCGTCTCTCCCAAGCATGTTGTTTTAGAAAACTCCTAGAGTTATGAGCCCTACTGCCCAGCCTGATAATAAGACTTGTTTGTGTGTGCTTGGGTAATATTATCCCTCACTAAATCCAGTGGGCACATCAGGGCTGGATTTTCCTTGTCAATAATCCAATGCACAGCTTTGGGCACAGATTCCCATACGATTGCAAGAGACAACTGTTGCTGTTGTAATGTTTCCTATTTTTCCTCAACAAACGTTACATGTACCAGATCTAGGCTCAAAATGTTTGCAATTGGAAATTCTGAGTTTCCAAATGCCTGAGATACCCCAAGGTGAACCACAGAAGGTATCTGGCTGGTGCTGGCACTGCAGAAGTGCAGGACTAATCCCATGGAATAACTTAGAAGACAGAGCACAGAGTTTAAGAAAATTGCTAGAGGATGGCATTTCACATTCATTATCAATGTGTCATAAATATGGTAATTTCTGATCTGCCTCCCTTTTGCCCCTTTCAATGATGAAGTGTGAACGAATAGCAACTCTCATGTTCAATTAAAATTTTAAAGAGATACCATTGGGTATTGCTTGTGCAAAAATGGAGTTTTAGCTGAAAAGTAAAAAACATGAAAAAAAAAATAAATTAAAAAAATCTCTCATAAGGATAGAAATGTACCCTCGATTCATTTTGGTATTTGGAATAGGGCAGAATTCAGTGTTGGGTTTTATGTTATTCTTTTTTAAACTGAATCTTTTATAAGCTGTAGATCCAAACACCACTCACTGCAGGTAAAAATGAGTCCTGAGAAATGAAAGTGGTCTTGAAATAGAACTGTTGAAGCTTATATATCGAGGGAAAAACAGACATTATTCTAGGCAAGTTCAATTTTTTTGCTATAGAAATGAGTCCAACTAGATTCTGGATCTTCTCTACTTTTCTCTGAGATTTCTGTATATCCAACCTGCCTGATAGTTGTAACAGGTCAGTTTCACATTTAGAATAATCTAGGCAGGTTCATCATAACTTTGCAAATTAGCTGTACCATAGATATCTAATACGGATCATGCTGTCAGGAAATGCTGAACAGACATACAATATTCATACTGTTGAGCTATTCAGTTCCCACACACCAAATCCAGCTGAAAGCTCTGGATAGATTGCACATGTTCCAGGTGACCAGGACAAAACAACAGAAACTGTCCACTCACATGTCCAATTCTACCTACCTACGTACCTACTCAAGGTCAAAGCTACTTGTGATTTTCTGTAGAATCCTAGTTTCTGGACATGGAGATGATGCCATTTATCAGAAAGTGCAAGGAAGATGTTAACTAAAAGCTTGAAAAGGACAGGATTTTTTTTTAAAGCCACAAACATATCCTTTCTTGAAATAAAATCTGAGTTTTAAATCACTAATGATCGTTTACTGCTTTGAGTTGGAAATGCCACCCCTCCACACACACACACACCTCCATTTGGATGCAACCTTTATGGCTGTTCTACAGGGAGGTGCTATCTTTAAAGGTTATTTCAATCTGCAGAAAGTCTTGGATTTTTACTGTCTAAAAAAGTCTCTGTGGTGATGGATGAGTGGGTTACCCACAGGTGAAGAGATCAAAGATCCATGATAATTGCAATTTAGCAACAGAGGACAAAACAGAGGGACAGGAAACTTTGTGAAATAAGAATAAAGGGAAAGATATGAATATCTAAGTTTCTGGAGTTTCTAATGAGTCAACTTAGTGTAGGATGATGAATTACCTGCCAGCTTTAACTCTACAGATAGAGCGGCATCACTCTGAACTGATATTCATTCATGACAGGGAAAAGAGAAGGTGGTTCTTAGGAAACACTTTATTGCCACTTCCAAAAGACACCTTGCTGTGGATGGAAGCCTGGGAAAGCTGATTTGCATTTCACTATAGCAAAGACAACCCTCCTTTTCAAGCTTTGGAATAGTGACAAGACAGTGACTTTTTACTGACACATCAAGGAGACTAATGGGAGATATCTCTGTTTCTAGTTCTGGAAAGACCCTGAACGGAGCTGAGGAGTGAGGATTTGGGCATGAGCAATGTTATGGCATGACACAGCCCATGCAAATCTCAGCAGTGTGTTTTTCTCATGTGTTAAGTGATATGAAGCCCAAACTTTCCACATTGTATCTCCATTCATGTTTAAACACCTTCCCAATGCTTCACAAAGGCAAAAGTCCTGATGAGGTGATCCCTGGGCTGATGAGCTGATCCCTATGAAAACCATATGCTCAAGCATTTTCTCCCAGTCTCCTATTAAAGTCAGTGCTCCAAATGTGACTGCAAGCTGATTTTGAGTATTCCAAGTTCCCAAGGCAGTAATAAATCCCATGTACATGCTGCTACTCAGAACCTTCAGCCTTGAAATGGCACAGCCAGGTCCTAGTCTTGTTTGTAAAAACATCAGAAATGTTACACTGCTTTTAAAGTGCACATAGGATGGCCCTTTACTCTCATTTCTCCCTGCATTTCTTAACCTTGTACTCATGTTTTCAGTGGAATGCCTTCAGGGTGAATGCTTCATCCTCTTTTTTATTACTATTTTTTCTTAGCATTTCTTTAATGACCTACCCAGAGGAAGAGCAAGGGCTAAAATATTTATGTATGCAGATGAAACTGTTCCTTTAGTTGCTGTTAATGATGTTTGCTTCCATTTCTAATACCTTCTCTCCCAAAATGACATGTATGATCACCAGGCTTAATAATATTCATCTCTCTCTATCTTAATAAAACTCTACTAGGCTTTCTGTCTGCTAGCACATTTAATCCTTCTAATACTTTTAACGCACCTGACCCTGTCTGCTCAACCTGGGTGTGAGCAGATTCTGTTTCTGGACTTACATTTGTCTCTGATACATTTACTCCCTAGATACTTAAAAATACTGTCCTCCTTTAGTACACATGCTGATGATTAGACTGCAAATAGAATTAAGTTATTCTCAGCAGCTGGTGTTGGGCAAATAGAGATGTGGATCTCTGGTTGGGTCTGCTTATCATTTTGATTCTGATTTTGAATCTGATCATGAGCTTGTTCATACACATTAGAATTTAATGCCGGTCTCCCGTACTTTTGCTTGGGCTAATTATGTTCTTAGGCTTTGTTAGGTCACTTGATGTCAGAGGTTCAACAACTTGCCCCTCTTTCCTACAAAACAACCTGCAGAAATGCTGAAATTGTCCAAAGAGTGGGGGAGGGAGGGTGCCATATTTATTCTATGGTTATGGGGGCTTTAAATTCTCACAAAATAAAATATTTGTAAACACAGAAGAGCTGACTGGCTACTACTTTTCAAAGCGTCTTTCAGAGACGTTGACACATTCAATCTTAAAATAGGGCATCTGTGAGCTCTGTGGTGCCAGCCTAGCCTAAAATGGCAAGGGGGCAGCAGATGAATCCTGGAGCTCAGTATGGCTGGGAGTCATGAGATACCAGAGAAGGTATCAAGGCTTTTTCTTTTCTTAAATTCATTCTGTAGTCAGAATGAATTTACCAGTCATACCAGTACAGTTAAATAAACCTCAAAAGGATGAAATTTTATGGCATTAGGGCTGATCTTGTTTTGAGCAGGAGGTTGGACTGGATGACCTACTGAGGTCCTTTTCAACCTGAATTTTTCTTTAATACTAAAGGCAATCTCATTCCTTTTGTTGAAGGAAAGAAAGGGAAAGGGATTAACTAATGATTTTGGAGCACTTATATTTTGACAATTATGGAATTCTATCTTAATTTTTAACTATGCATTTTTTATTACATGTATACACACACATATGCAGGACATCTTCTGATTTGTGCTGTTACAGCAAACATCTAGAATGAAACTTGTTGAGTACTCAAGCATAATGGCGCATGAGGGAACAAAAGACAAAGCAAAATCACTGTGAAAGGGAGGTTGTAGTAAAGCACATGGGATTCTAGCCTCACAAGTGGCAGGAAGGCAAGATTATGGGAGGAGGTTGAAAGAAATTATGAGAGGTTGCAACAGAATAATATTGAAGCTATTTTGTGTCCACCTGTGCTGGAGCAACAGAAATTGCTCCACCTAACTGAGAGGTGAATGTGTCTGTTCAAGAGTATTAATGTTTCAGAATTTCTTCCAGTCATAATTATAGCTTCTCTTCCATTTAAAACAGGTCATCTTTCCCTTTTCCGCCTACAGGGAAGCCTGTTCTGGACAGGCATTTATGAATTCATGGCTTAGGAAATAAAGCAAAACTTTCTGTGACTTCTCAAGAATTCATTTCTACTTGTTGCTTCCCTTGCATTTGTTTAGACTGACAGGGAATATTGGTCTGGATAAAGTGGTTTCAAGAGCACAACACCTGCAAGACCATCTCCATTTTTGTATCAGGCATATTTTTCCAGTGCACTGTGAATTGTCTCCACTCACATCCAGATCAACCAGGGTACTGGCTGGGAGGCCCTCTTGTGCCCACCTGTCAGTTTTGTATTCAACAGGCACAAGGAGAAACTAAGTTTTAATGATCCAACCCAAAATGTTAATAGCTGTTCCTTCATTTTTCACAAGCTCCATGCATGTTTAAATCGGTGTGTTTTCACCTAAAAAAAAAAAAAAAAGAAAAAGAAAAAAAATGAAAAAAAAAAGAGGGGGGGAGAGAGAGAGAGAGAGAAGATGAAGGGGAGCTGTCCAGAAAGCAGTATATCAGCTGCAGGTTGCCAGGCTGAGCATAACTGGGAGTCTAGAAGGCTTTTTAAGTTAAAACCCATCAGTAAAACTGACTTTGCATACTGCAGATAAATTAAAAAAAAAAAAAAGAGTAAAAAGAGTTGGGCATCTGATACCTTGCTCAGGTCTGGGGAAGTGAAGTGTTCGGAGTGAAAAAGCTAGAGAGAAAAACATAAACTCAGTATCAAGCTAGCTTGGTCCCAGGTTCCCAGAATTTACAGAAGAGTTTAATTCACCCCTCTTTCCCTTGTGTCTAACTCTGCTTTATTAAAGAGAGTTAAAATCAGCAACTTTTACCTACTCCAAGAAGAAACTCTCATGTACTTAGTTTAAGAAGCTCCCTTTAAGTTACAGCAATCACATTCATTTTTGCAGACAGCCCAGTTTGAATAAGACAAAGGTCCTGAGCAACAAGATACAGATAATACTGAAATAAGAGCATGCAGTAAATTTGGGGTAACTGATCTCCTCTGCATGGGGTGGAGTCATAAACTTTTTGAGTGGAACCTCTCTGTCATAGTGGTATGAGCTTAAATGAATTTATTTCTGCAGTCCTGGTGTTATAGTTGCTGTAGTACAGATTGGATGGAAACCAGGTCGTCTATAGATATTTTTTTTTTTGTCAATTTATTAAACTTTAAACCCTGAACATTTTAATAAAAATACAGAAGTACAAAACAAAACTGTGGGTTCATATTTTATTCAACAGCATTACCGAATAAGAGACATCCCCTTTAGGGCAAAAAAAATGCCACTCCCATTTCATACTGTACTTATTTCTCTAATATCTCCTAAATGATTATTTGCCAAGAAGTATATTACGGGATCATCATTTTTTCTTCTACCTCCCTGAGCAAAGGCTGTTTCTGTTTCTCAGCAATCAGAGAACTGCTGTCTCCATCTACAATTTCTTTTCTCTTTTTCCTTTTTTGTTTTTTTTTTTCTTTTTCAGTGTATGTGCTGGCAAATTCAACCTGCATTATAAACAGCAATTCTACATGCCAAGCAAGATGCTTTGCAGCCTTAGCTTTGTGCTTCTTCAGAACAGCATCCCCAGAGGAGTGACTTTACGGGTTATTAGTAACATCCACAGAAATGGCAACAGATATTCCCATCCCATCCTTCCTATGTATTATTCATAAGGCTGTAGATTTGTCATGATAATTTATTGGTTAAATCACAATCTCCTCTCACTGGGGTGTAGTCTGGGGACCTCAAGGTGAATAATAGCAAGTTGTGGACATTGCACAATATGCTTTTAAGTTTTAAATGCCACCACAAGGTGCAGGGAATATACACTGGAGTTTCTCTCCCTAAAGAAACTCCGAGAATCTGGAAGAATTTTGTAATTGAAAAACTGATTTTGTAATGTGAATATTCATCTGGTGGAAAATGAACCATGGATGCCTCAGAAGAACTAGCAAGTGATAACTTTCCCTTGCTACTAGCCAGGGGTATAGCTGAATCATAGTAGGGAAATTCATCAGAATCCATATTCAATTCACCAAATAATCAAGAACTGATTTTTTCAAAGACAGGTGCCTTTGAACTGAGCATCTAAATCCCTTATGTTCTCTTGGACTTCCTTAGCCACTTTAAATTGAAATGCAGGTTTAAAACTTTAACAGTTCAGAAAGGTACAACTGGAGAGTGTACATACTTTATCTCAAAAAAGTAGCTTACTCAGGAAGCAAAATTAATAATCTGGGACTATTCAGTCTGGGATAAGAAGACTCAGAAGAACATGGTAGAGGTCCATAAAATCATAACTGGTACAGAGAAGTCAGATATAGAAATAATGTATTTAGTATTTTCCAGCACGAGGCAACTAAGGAAACAATCAGTACTTTTAGAGCAAACAGAAGACCTTTCTCACTCAGTAAGTACATGTTGTGAGGATATCTTTAGAGCATATAAATAGGTTCAAAAAGAAAATAGACAAATTCAGGGAGAAGAGGCCCATCAGGAGATATTGATCCTGATGATCAGCTCAATTCCACAGCTCAAAAATTATTCTAGTGCATTTTTGTGGATGCTGAATAGGTGTATCAGAGGCAGGCATATATATTCTAGTATAAGAATTAAGGAGCTTCAAATGAAACTGGAAGGAGGAAAGCTCAAAATAAGTTCCTCTATCATCAAGACTGTGAAACATAGGGAGCAAACAGTTTAAATGGGTTCAAGGGGACACCAGAAAAAAAAAAAAAAAAAAAGAGAGAAGATGATTGAGGATTACCATTAGGAAGTCACTGATCTACAAATGGTCAAAGAATATTCAATGTAAGTATCATATAACCTTGCTCTGTTCTCATACACTCCTTCTTCCACAACTACTGAACCCACCAAAGCCTATATACACAGCCACCTTGTGTGCCAGCTTTCTGCGTACAGGATGAAACTACGTGTTGCCCCTCAGCAGGGTGGGGGAAAACACTTCAATGAAACAAGGCATGGAGCTGCTTTGGAGTGCTTGGCCATAGACATAAAATGACAGACACAATAGCTTTTAGGAATCAAATACATCATAAAAGCAAGTAATGAAGAGGATAACATCTTTTCCATATAGCTTATGATCAGTTCCATAAAAGTATTTGGCCTCCAAAATCTTATTGACTTCAGTAGTAGCTGGGTACTGCCTTTGTACCTGACAGCCTGACAGTGCTGGTGAAGGAAAAAAAATCTATATAAACAGCCAGCTATGTGGGAACAACAACAAAAAAAAAGTATCGCAGTATTAAGTACAACAATCTGGGGGTTTCTTAATCAGTGCTTCTTCCACGTGCTATCTAGAAGTTACTTTGGGTCAACTTATCTGCAGAAGATGATATGGCTTCATCTCTGTAGCACATGCTGTGGCCAACCAGCCACAGGAGCTGTCCCCATGGCTGAGGGGCAGCCTTTCTCTGTGGCAAGCCAAATGGCCTGGGCGAGCCAGCCCCAGAAAAGGGGGCCTCAGCCCCTCCAACCTCCTCCTTGTTCACGTGAGGGCATCTTCCAGGCCACTCCGAACACGGCCGCCTTTGGCCACGCACGGGCCACTCCATCACAGGGGCTTGCTGAGGTCACAGTGGCCACCACTGCCCCGCCTTTGCTGCAGGCCCTATAAAACAGGCCCGCTGCCGCTGGCCCACCATTTGCTGAGCATCTGGGCCCTCTGACTGCCAGCTTGTGCGGCAGGAAGAAGACCAGAAGAGCAAGGCGAGCAGCAGGCCTCCTTGGTGTGCGAGGACAGCCATGCAGTCCGGTGAAGCACCAAGAAGGAATGCACTTGAGCAGAAGGAGATGTGTCGTGGGCGGAGGGATAGCACCGGTGGCACAGGAGACACCAGTGCCCCAGGGACCTCTGGCACCCAGCCCATAGACAGGTACAGGCGGTACCATTGGCACCGCAACGATGCGGGGAACAGGCCGGCCCCTCAAACACCCAGCGACAGGGGGCCTGGGCCTTACCATAGGAGCAATGGTGATGTGGGGCGAAGGCGGGAGCATGAGGCAGACAGCCGCAGGGAGCAGAGGCATGCCCATAGTCCGGAGCACAGTGCAGGACCCAGTAATGGCCGTAAACCAGACGGCACCATCAGACCCATGTGTGATAATGAACCCGACACTGGCATGGGACCGAGGCATGGGACTGGACGACCCCCTGGTTCGGCACCGTGGCCTGAGAACATTCCGGACGGAAGGCATCCCATTTGGGCAGTCCTGGGCAAGGACTGGCTTAGCCTTCTGCCCAACACTGCAGAGCCCATGCAGCTGGATCCACCAGATGTGGAGGAATAGATGGAAGTGGATCCACCTCGGCCAGAAGAGACCTGGGACTACTGTGGCATGTCTTTGTGCTCTGCCATCCGAGAGCATCAACAGCATCGCAGGAGTGCCCAGCGAGCCCCCTACTTGTTGTTCAGGCTTCATCGCAAGCATTAGCTTGGAGCCACCAAACACCACGGACATCCCGCAGGCTTGCCTGCAAGATGTCCCGGCAATAAACAACTCTTGCCGATTTTTAGGGGTTGTGTGAGTGCTTCTTTTGGGGGGGGGGGGGGGGGGGGGGGCGGGGCAGGGGGGAGTGGGCTAAAGTTGTGCCAGGGGAGGTTTAGCTTGGATATTAGGATGAACTTCTTTACCAAACGGGTTGTTAGGCATTGGAATAGGCTGCTCAGGGAAGTGGTTGAGTCACCACCCCTGAAGGTCTTTAAAAGACGTTTAGATGTAGAGCTTAGTGATATGGTTTAGTGGAGGACTTGTTAGTGTTAGGTCAGAGGTTGGACTGGGTGATCTTGGAGGTCTCTTCCAACTTAAGTGATTCTGTGATTCTGTGGTAAATGGCAAAAGCAATAAATAAACCTGTCTGAGAAAGATCAATGCTGTTCTGTCAGACTTGGGCAGATCCTAATAAGTGATGATTCCATTGTGCTCTTCAACAGTGAATATTCCAGGAACAGAAAGCAAGTGAACCCTGTGAAAGCTCAAGACTGACAAATTTGATAAATGATGTTCCAGCTCTCCTCCCCACACAACCTCTCCAATGAGAGATACAGCAAACCATGAAGGTGGATGCTAAATATTTGCAATGCAATGCTGCTAATCAGAAACAGCAAGAACAAAAGGAAACAGAGAGAGACATTCTTGCATCTGTGGTCAGACAGACTTCCATCCTAAGCTTTGCTGGGAAAAGGGACAGAAGCAGTTCCCTTGGGGCTAGCCATCGCATTGGAGTTGTTTGTGATATCCCATGTGGTTCTGCTTTATTTGGTTCTGCTCCACATTGTGGGCACCTTAGCTTCTGCCAAATCCCAGCCTAAGGATCTACCAACCCCTCCAGAACAGGTGGTGCTTCTGACTGTCTTTGCTGCCCCATATCAATGAACTGACACTCATCAGCCTTAACAGAACAGGGTTTTCTCCTCAGATTTCCCCAACAGGGAAGTTGTCACAAGAGGTGCTTAGCCCACAACAATATGAAGTAAAACCCCCAACTGACTTCAATGTGGGAATAACCTGAATGCTTCCATGCCTGGGAAATGGATATTTTTACATTCGCAAGGCCTACATATTCACTAGGGAGGTCTTTGACCTCCAGCTGAGAAATAATTAAGATGCCAAATATTTGGACATTAGATTATACCGCAATGGCTAACTCAGCCCACCAGTTTACAGCTGGTGTGCCCTTCCTACTATTCTCTGCTCACAAAAAAATCAAAGTGTGCATATTTTTCAATACCTGTGAGCTCAATCAAATGACTAAGACAAAAATGCAGAAGATTATAACTTTAAACTGAAATATTATAATCTTAAACTTTCCTTCTATGTTTTGTCATTTTTTAGCATTTTTCTCATTCTCACATTAAGATGTACTTGTGAATCCTGAAGCACTGCCTTCTGCTTTCCCATATAGTCCTGGCTTCGTTTGTGAAGCAGCCTTTCCAATACTTGTGTGTCTGTAAGGGAAAGAATATATTTCTAAGGCACAACTGACATCTGCAGAGGGGAGAAAGTTAGTTCTGCAGTTCATTAATCCAAACAGCAGCTCTTCTGTGCACAAAAGGTTTCACTTTTTTTTTTTTTCCCTAGTCAAATTGCTATGCCCTGTATATACGTTCAGGTGTAAAATCTGCAAAAGGTAATTACTTTCCAAGAGTGCTATCAAAGCTGGGGCACTCTCCTCAGCACATAAATCTGAGGCAGCCGCGCATGTCTCCAGACTTAAGGAGGCTCCTTGAAGAAATATAAAAACTCTGAATTTCCCTTTTCTTATTTAAACACCTGTGATTTCCTCACAGAGGCAGCGAGTACCAAAGCCCCACATAAATGGTTTGTAATGCAGTTTCGAATCAAGCCCTGAAGGATTATTAAAGTAATCCATCTTAATTATAGTGAAAAACTGTTACTGGCCTTACATAATAATGTTTCGTTTATAATTTCCACTTAGGTCTGCTTTCCTCCCTCTCATGTTTTGCTCTTTCCCCAGCTGTATTTTGCCTTTTTCTATCTTGGAAGAGAATTATTGAACACCTTTGAAACTCAATAGAATATTCTTAGGGTGGTGGGATGACCTTGTAATTAAGGCGAAGACCTAAGAATAATGACATTTTAGATTTTCCTAATTATGTCTGACCAAGGTTCTATGTTCCATGAGCAAATTTCTGGTCATCTTTGCAGTTCCAGCCAAGAGCAGAGATGAATGACATGAAATGCCATAAAAAGGTTCACCTCTGCCCCAGTCTAAATACATTTATCTATCTGTCCTATAATTTACATTACCTGTGCTGCCGGTGCCAATAAAACATGCCTCTTCAAGGGGAGGATGTACCTCTTAAAGTCTTGTTAATGCAATAAGATCCCAAGTAGGGAGAGAAAATTATTATTCTGTGCTGGAAGAATGAGTAGATGATTAGGACTGTAGTTTGATAAAGACTTCAGAAGATATACAGCCAGTGTCTCAAATGATGTGACATTATTATTGTCATTCATATTCAGGTGAGGTTTTGAGTTCTATGCAGAATAACTAATATGCCACTTTTTGGCTGTCTGGGGGCCTGCCACTGGTTCCCTGGGTGATATCATGCCCAGTGTTTACATCCCAGCTTCAAAAGCTGTGCATGAAATGCTTGCTGCCATGCACCTCCTTCTCCAGGCAACAAGCCTGTGCCCACATCTGGTATTTTGGAAATACAGACAGAGTCCTAAGCAGAAACATATGTGAACTTTTTGCTCAAGCATCTTTAAGTGTTTGGTGAGCCATGTTTCAGTCCCCTGGTTTATAAAATGATGTGTAAAATTCGTCAGCCATCCTTCAGAGTCTGAGTCATCACCAATACAAGGTTGTGAACAGGCTCTCCTGGATGAACCTAAAGCAGCGGTATATTCAGCTGCCCCTTTACTCCTCTGGAGATCTCATAGCAATCCCCTCTATTTTTTCAAGCCTGTGTGACTAAGGAAATCCCCTTTCCCTTTCCCACTGCCTCAGCCAGAGCTCAGCGCAATGAAGTGACTTCCCACCAGTCTCCATCTATCATCTCAAAACAGCCTTATCTTTTTGTTATGGTTTGGTCCTAAAGCTTTTGGAAGGCCTTCATAGCTACCTTTTCTAGCTTTTGCTTTTCTGTGGCTTCAAAAAAAAAGAGTTGTATTTTATCCCTCTTATGTCAATAGAATAGGATCAAACACAGCAGAACCTCTCCCAGCCAAAAGGTATTTGTTGCTCATTGCCACTGCTGGCAATGCCATGTGCAGCTAGGGACATCAGTCACAGCACATAAAGCTTTGGCCAATTGGCCCTGCTGGTTTAAGGTGGCCTCTGAGTCACTCAATGGATTCATGTTACTTTCATTAAAAATGGAAAAAAAAAAAAAAAAAGAGAGAGAGAGAAATGCAAACTATGAACTTTTTTTTTTTTTTCTGTTCAGTTTTACACTTGTACAAAATAACAAGAAGCAATTGTAATGCTCAGGAAGAGCTCAGCTAGCCCCAAGAGAATCTCGCTTCTTGACAGTTCAGGTGACCTCATGAAACACTTGTTTCTTCCAGTCAATTGCAACATATACATTATTTACATTAATTGCTTCTTAAATTAAAGTTGTCATCCGTTATTCCCTTCATTGTGTACAGTGAAGAGCTGATCCAAAATGCTTTTCATCTAGAGATACTTACTTTCACCATCTCCTTTTGAGTTTTTGGGGGGGGGTGTTCCATGTGCTATACTGAAAAAAAAAAAAAAAAAAAAAAAAGAATCTCTATTTTAAATATACAATGCTTGAGAAAATAGAAACACAGAAATTGATCCCTGGGGTTAGCTGAGAATCTTGCTACACATAAATATCTACCCTGCATAATTTCTGGGCATATTACAGTCAATATTATTATGGAGACATCAAGCTTAGAAGTCTTGGCTCATCTATATGGTAAAGGGAAACCAGGTTTATGGCAAACCCAGCTACTGATCAACATTTCCAAGATTAAAATTTAATTGAGTCAATTATTCTTCTCTTGCTCTCCCATGGAAGAAAAGGTTAAGCTAAATTTAAATAAGCCATGTTGATCTCTACATTATTCATTCAGTCGCTGATATATCACTGTCTTGATAATTTATGGGTTCTCAAAGCTACCGTGATGTTTACCGCCCATCCCAACATTTTCAGTAATCATCGATTAAGATGTCCCTTGGTTCCCAATTCATTTCAATTCTGATAGATTTGTAGAAATTGATCAAAATTACTATTCAATCATTATTTCACATGGAGCTTTCTGACCTCACTGCATGGTATCAACATTCATTTTGTGATGATGTGGATGTCTCCAAGCTAAAACTTCAGAAATTAAAGACCTACTATTAATGTTAGCAAATATTTAATGCTGCTGCACTTGTAAGCCTAGCTTTTTATGTTAGCTTTACATAAAATCTTTTTTCTTTAGAGACATATGACATTTTGCCTTTTGTTTTTAAGCATGTTTTAAGCAATATTTTCAAATAGAGGAAAGAAACACAAGAACCTAAACACCATTTTCAAAAAGTTTTTAGGCACTGAGACCCATGTTCTGCAATGCATTTTGTCCCACTGCGATCACTGGAGCTTCTTTGAAAACCTTAGTAACCTAAAATGCAAGGATTTACTAAATCTGCATCCAAGGGTCAGCATCGAGTCGAACCTTGCTGCTTGAGCTGCCTCTGAGTTCAGTGAATAGAAAGCAAGCTCCCACAGGTAATCCACCAACCTTAAGGTGTTTGTGAGGTAGATGGAGAGAAATTGTCTTCCTGCAAGTACTCACATCTCTCCTTTGACCACAAAGGGAACACAGGGAAGCAACTGTGATCAAAAGAGCAGTACAATGTGCAGTCAGCAATAGCAGATATTTAAAAGACACTCAATAATGATGACTTGCAGCAAGCGACACTACATTAGAGGAAAACATTTCCTCAGACAAATTAGAGTCATTTTTTAAGTGACTTGGGCAGTTGGAAGCTGAACACCACTTCCCTCCAATGATACTCCACCTGCAGACATGTTTGAGTGTTGCCCTGCTTTGTGTTATAAGTTCAAAGTAACAGATCAAAAAGTCACATTTTTCAGCATTGAACTTGGCACTGGGAAAAGATTTCATCTCATCAAACTACAGTCCTCAAAACCTAGCTATCTGATCACTGTCCTAACACACATCCTCATGAGCCATCATATTCCTAACTGCACCATTTCTAGACTCATGACTATCAGTGTAGCCCAATCCTTCTGTTGCACACTCCTCCTCTCTCCTTACTAAAGCAGAGAAAAGAAAGAAAACAATGCCTGAAAATTAGGGATATAACAGACCACCCAACAGCAGGCAGTCATAACAATGTATTTCCTCTGTCACACTTCCTACAATGAAAGGATCATTAAAATCAATGATCCATACATAGACACTTAGCATTACACCCACAAGTGTGATAGAGGGAGTGGAAGGGGGAAGGGATAGACAGGGAATGGTATTTTTGTAAAAGTGTGGGGCACACCTTCTTTGTAGGTCTTAATGACAGCTCCAGATCTGCAAACAACCTTTCATTGTTCCTGTTGAATTTGTCAGCCATCATCTAGTAATGAAGAAAACAGCAGCCTTTAAAAGCAAAAGAAGGCCAAAATATTTGTGATAGAAAGCAGCACTGAAGCTATCATGAGTTCAGTGAGCATACAGAAACATGTCAATCATTGTCAGACGCTCAAGAGATTAAAAAGGACACAAAAGCACAGTAAATGACAGCAGTAGGATGATCAGTTCTTTATATTGGCTGTTAAGCCACCGAACTGCTCAGAGTACCACCAAGGGAGGTCCGGATCACTACTCCCTGTAGCTGATGGGATGGATATCAGGCTAGAAATTAGAAAGGAGGCTGGCTTTGAAGGACCCAGTAGGCAAGGAGAGAAAGGGAAGTGTCTACAGCCACCAAGATCAAAGTATCATCAGTTCCCAGCTAAGAGGAGACTTTCTGGAAGGTCCAGGTACCACCTTGCCCCATCCCATCCCACGATTCACTGCGTGATGCCATCCGTGAGGTGTGACTTGCTGGAAGGGGAGGACTTTGCTGTTGGGGTGGATGGCTTTCCCTGCCAGCAGCCAAAAACATACACCTGACAGAGCCTTCAGAAACAGTCACTGCAGGATGGAGAGAGGAATTTTTCCTTACTGTGCTATATGCCAAATTGCTAAGGTACCTGTCACTCCAGGAGCAAAACGTCTCTCTACTGTTCTCTGCCCTGCTTTGCAAAACCTTCAGTCACACACACGCACACACACAAAGACAGAGAAGACCCTTGATCACAACCTACTCAGATACTCTGCTGTGTTCAAGCTGTTAATAAATAATTGACAGTGGGTCCCAGAACAGACAATGTCACCGTTGGCCCCCATCAAGTACTAGACATTTGGGAAATTTGTGTTTGTGTTCCTTTTCTGGTTTTGATTTGATTTTCTCACTCCCTTCCCCCTCCAGTTGCCCTAAAGCTGCAAGAATAATATAGGATCTGTCTCATCCAGTATCTGTGACAAGCACAGCTCTGCACGCATGGCCATGCAGAAGCAAGAGGTCTCCAAGTCTCCTGTGCCTGGCTGACGAGTGTGAATTAACTCCATCACCAGGCATTTCAGTTCCAAGAGAGAATTGCTGCTCAGTAAGATCCAGACTGCCCTTTTCCCCATCCTTCTTGTTTATTTATGGGTTTTATTTCCCTATGTACTCTGTGCTGCAGCATTAAGGGAGGTAGTGGGGGAACTTGAGAGCTGCCTGCCTTGGTCAGCAATGGCAGAAAGGATCCTGCTACAAACTGGCACCATGCTGAACCCAGTGCTAGACTTCATGAAATGCGAAGATACTTATAAAAACCCCCACCCCAGAACCTTCCTTTATGTTTTCTTTTGCTCTCCTGTTTATAACAGCAAAGGATACTGTGAGGGTGGGATTAGCAGTGCCAGCACCTTCTGGGAGCAGGATGGCAATGGTTTAGTACAGACTGAAGAATAAGTCCGCTTGTTCTGAAATGGCAAAAAGGAATTGTTACAGCCTGGCACAGCCTGATATCATGAATCACAGACAGATTTTCCCCTGTGCTTCTGCCTGATTCCAAGCTTGTGTGTTTACATTTTCACCCTGCATGGCTCCTTGAGTATTACTGCAATGCAAGAAATCATGAAGAGCAGCATTGTCCTGTGGCTGGTGCCTCTGCCACCACCCTGCTGCTTGTCCAAGATCTGCTGTCCTACTTTGTCTTATCTGTCCCTGCTGCAGTTCATCTCTGGTCTAGAGCAGTGGTGCTGTTAAGGTCACTAGGTGGTGTTTAGTACTTCACCAGATGCATCCAGTGCCTCAAAACTGCAGCTTTGGGGATATTTGGAGACCCCTGGAACCCACAGGCAAAAGGAAAGATGGTGCAGTCAGGCATCTGGATTTGATGCCCCAGAGAAGCCCTCTCAGTTTAGCCTGAATTTCCCACAGGCTTTCATGGCCTTAAGTGAGGCTGTTGCTAGGCTGAGCACTGCAGATGGACATTTACATTTCAGTCTTTCTCTGCAGCAACAGGCACATGTGTTTGACGAGAGCAACGGAGTGTATAAGAGTGACCAGTTGTTCCTGACACAACTGCACTGTTTTTTCAGTCTCTGTTTGCTAATGGAACCTGAGAGCAAAAAAGACACTAGTAGTTCTTCATTAAAGTCATCTGCTCTCTCTGCCTGTTTATTTCCATTTTGAAAAGGCCACCTTCATAACTCAGAGCAGCCTGCCCTCCTCGCTGTTACCAAAGAGAATTTCAAGCAGGCTTAGACTTTATCCTCTTTCCTGACTAATAGATCCTCGATTCCAAAACACCACTCTGCACTCTGCAGGACATGGGGAAAAATTGCAGCAAGGGGATGCTCAATAGGAAGAAAAGATTCGTGCTCTCCAGAAGCATAAATACTCAGCATACAGGCTGCAACTTTTGGCTCTCCTCATCTCAGCCTAAGATGTTTTGTTGCAAATTTATGATGCCATCTTGAGTACCAAGGGTAGCTTCCTGGCCCTTTTTTTGTTGTTGTATTTTTCCTAGCTGACAGATATCTGCCCATATCTTCTACTCCTGGTTCTGATTTAAAGTTGTCTTTGCCAGTCAAATTTAGCACTTGCTCATTCAAGATGACTGAAAGTAAGGCCAGGTGTGGGAAAGCAGCTTTGAGTTACATTGTGCAGCTTGTCTCTGCATGTCTCCTGCCAAGGACACGAGGCAGTTATACTGGCTGCTTCCCATGATGTCTTGCAAATCTGTAAGAATTAAATAAATAAATAAACAAACTAACTAACTAACTAACTAATTAATTAATTAATTAATAGTGGGGGGAAGGGGGAAATTCATTGACAGGGAAGCTTTTAAGCTGGGAGGTTTTTTTGTTTGTTTCATTTCTTCTGATTTTACAATTAAGTTGCCCAGGCCCCAGTTAATTCCAGGACAAGCCTAGATTAAGAAGTAATGCAAGTCATCTCCCACGTATGCTTGTTAACCTGTGCTTGGGGAACCTGCGAACTGTGCAAGTGAGCAGAGAGAAGTTGCCCAAGCCACACGCCTGCCTTGTGGGGAAGAATTCATCTCACAGGTGCATAAGGGAAGTAGAAAAGCAGTGGGTAAGGCAAGCAATCTCTTTCCTGCCATGTAGCCAGGGGTTATGCAGTCTGCTCAGTCGAAATTTCCTGAGCCAGATGTTATATGCCTATTTCTGCATTCATAGCCCTGGATGGAGGAATGTGATCAACTGTCTGGGGGTTTTGATCTGGAGGTTTTGACCCATTGCTAATTGCTAATACTTGTAACAGATGCAATTAGCATTCCATAGCTGAGCTCTGCTTTTCCTTAGCTTTTTTACTTCTGTTGCTGAACTGCTCCACTGGGTGCTCTCATGTAACGGTGAACTACCTGTCTCAGGCTCTCCTTGGACAGCAGCAGTAGCCACCAACTCTGGGCAAGGAAGACTGCAGGGCTGTGCTTTGGAAGCCTCTGCTTACTGCAAAAGAAAAAAAAAATGCAGCCCTGTGCTGCTGACTGCCATCACCAGGTGACAGCGCTGGCATGACACCCACCTTCACAGGGTGCTAAGGCCCCATTCCCCAGGAGACTACATCAAAACCAGATGAGCTACACAACAGATCCACACACAGTTTTCAGCCCATGCCAGAATGGCTGAGTGCAACCATCCTTCGTAATGCCTGCAAGAGCTGTTTGTTGGTGGCCAGATGTCTCCCATACCCAAGATGGTATTTTTGGAAGATGCTTGTGGGTTGGTGTTGGTTGGTTGCTTGCTTTTGCAGAAATTCTGCAAGTTAAATCCAGACTGAAAAAAGCACTTTTATATGGAAAGAATGAGCACCCCTAATTTGGGGTCAAAAATATACATACCTGGGAACGGTGTGTTGTCTTGAAGGGTGTTAGAGAATCTAAGCCAGAAACCAAACTCCTTCAGCCATCTTCAACTAAAGGACCAAACAGAAATACCATACTTATTTCACTTCATTTTCCCTCTTCCATTCAACATTAGTTGATTCCTTACAAAATACCCAGATATTTTTCACATATTTGTAAGCAGGGTACTTTAGTCCCAGCCCATCTCTATCAAGCAGATGAGAGAATAACCATTCTATTTTCTACTTTACAGTCGCTATAAGGAAACTCATAATTCAGCCTTCACGTACAGCAAAGTTCTGATGAAATTTAATGGAATTGTAAGTTCTCTTTATGTACATACTGGGAGCTAAAGGCAAAGATGTGAATTCATTTGCTGAGGGACATTTACAATCCCTATCCACAAAATAAAGACAGAATGTTTCATGCTTTTTTTTTCCTTTTTTTTGTGCTTTTTTTTCAGAAGTCTGATGCTTGTTTCTGCAAAATGTGAATAAATAATATGAGAAACATAATTTCTTTTAGACCTCTTGCAATACATAAGGTATATAAAATTTATTATATAATGTTAAAGTACCCAGATTAATTTCCTGAGAAAAGTATACATATTGAAAATTTCTAAGCTGACAAATACTATAGCAATAAGACTAGAAAAAGTTCTTGTTCAGCTCTCAGAATCTGTTTCCAGCTTGGGAATCACAGAGCTGAAATGTTTGATCAGACATGATCACTACAGCCAGGGAATGCATTTTCAGCGGGCAGTTTGCAGTTTCCTGTTAATTTCATGTCATGAAATTGTGTGTTGTGGCTCAAAAGGCTGCATATCACCGCATTTACACTGTGCTTGCTGGGGTGGAGACAGCATTCAGACATGCCACTGATCTTGAGTAAATGGCCTAAATCATGCAAAGATATGCAGAGATATACTCTGCTCGATGTTTAAGCTTAGATAAATGCATAAATCTGTGCCAGATTGTTGCTGGAGGAGTTCCATCAATATAGATTCATAAACAAATTAACTCTCCTCATCTGGAGGGCCTGGTTTGCCACCGCTGCAATTTTTGAACTTTACTGTGTACTGAAATCACAGGAGTGTAAAAATAGAAGAGAATGATGTTTCAGGCCTAGTTTGCTCTCATTTCCTATGAAAGTGTATTAATAGGTAATTTGTTTTATCCTTCAAGGCATTCAGGGGCAAGCATGACATAATTCCAAGAAGGATGATAAATTGCTAAAAGATTTGCAAGATATGTTTCTGAAAATTGAGGAAGATGATGTTATTTAATATAGTGTGGTAACCTCATGTTCTATGCTTAGTAGTCATGCTTGGGTCTTTCCATTGGGGGCATTCACTACCTCATTATCTATAAGTGTTTCTTTAATGTTAAATTTCTCCTCCACCCACATTCTGAATTCCTAACATATTAGTACATCATCTCTAATATCATTTAAAGGAAATAAAACATAACACATGATCATTACTTATTCAAAACAGTCACAGTAAGAGAGAGTAGAATTTAGCAAGAATTTAAGTTTTTAAGACATTCAGCTTTTTTTTTTTTTTTTCCTGATGGGAATATAATGCTTGAGTGATAGGAGAGCAAAAGCTCTATTTGCTGCACAGTCCAAGCAATGGGTTCTAAGTGAGAAGAGGTGGGAGGTGAAGCTGATGCTAACAAAGTACATCTGGTGGTAACGTGACCCCAGAGCACATACCTCTTGTCTGACGTGACAGCAAAAGGAAATCTTCATCTCCATCCTGCTGCTGAGGGATAGAGTCACAGAGAGATGCAGGCTCTCCTGCCACTGTCTTTGGTGGGAGCACAGGAACACACCACACCTTCCAGACCAAGGCACGTATCCTGGTTGCCTCCACTCCGGGTGATCCTCTGCACTCTAGGGCAGTCTCGTTTTGCCTGCACTGAAGACACAAGGGTGAGGTCACTCCTAGCCCTGGCTTCACACTTGGGTTCCCCTCCTGGACACATGGTCCTTGACAAACCGTGGAGCAGAATCCATGTAGGAGCCATCACCAAGGCAGTGTGGACAGCTGGAGAAGCAAGAAGCTGGAAGAAGTTCACAAGAAAAGGGGCACAAGATTGACCAATATGTCTCGGATGATAGTGAGAGCGTGTGTGAGAGCAGAGCCCAGATCTGAAGCACCAGCCAGTGTCTGAGGGGCAATTCCCACGGCAGGGGCTGGCCCCACCAGCAGTGGCAAGGAGCAGAGTTTGCAGCTGTGGATGTCCTCATGCTGCAGAGCTGGAAGAAAAGCTTTTATCCAAGGCTAAAATAGGCCACTAGCAAAAAGTTCAAATGTAGTGCAGAGATTACCCATGTTACTTACTTGCTGCTGTTTTTCCATGTGTTTATACAGCTCTGCCAAATCAGCCACATTCCAGAGAGGGAGATTTGGAGAAAAGCAGGGATTTAACATCACATTAAGAAGCTGCTTACTGAAACAGTGAGATGCCGACTGAAACTTGGCATGAAATAAAACTGACTGCATCTCATTCCCTAAATGCCTACCCTAATAATGGTGTTTATCTGTTGAGTACAATGCAAATTTGAGTTGCAGGAGACAGCAGAGACCTAAAGTACAGGGTGTTCTGCAGAAAACTCAAGTTATTTTCAATGCTTTAGATTTGTGAAGTGGTTTGCTGCAGTCGCTGGGATGTAATAGTCCTATTAATGAAGGCCTGAAAAATCTTCCTTTTCTGCTGAGCCACAAAACTTTCTGAAAAGAATAAACAATAATAGCAAGAATGATACACGGTTATATTTATTTTAATTACTATTATTGCTTCAATCATCATTACCATTATTATTTCACTCTACTCAGGAACCAAACTGTGACTAAAACATCATATTTGAATGTTATCATCCTCTTCAGTATTTTAAAGGTGCCCATTAATGCTGGTTTTGGAAGGATGCATATCTCACAATAAAACCCATTCCCAATTGACAGCATCCTGAGATTTAATGTTCCCTCTGCCCTCCTGGGATCCCCGTGTGCTGCAAATGATTTTGTGCTCCAGATTTTCTTCAGCTTCTTCTACATTTGCCAGTATCATTTTGGTTCTTCGAATTTCATCACTGGGCGTTGAGGATGAAGTCCACCATGTGATACACTTCATCCTTTCTCCCATTAGCACATACGTCTTCTAGCAGTATTCCAAGAAAAGCTTTTACCTAATAATAATAATAAGAGCATTGTAAGTTTATAGTTTTACTTTTTCAACTTTATCTGATGTGTAGTTCTTATTTTTTTCTCAAAGTCAAACCACCAGCTATTGTGAGCTATTTTCAGCACTGCAAGATGTTCAGTATGCTGCTACAGGAGCAGGGAGGCTGATCACTCATCCAGGTGCTCTTCCAGCCCCACATCTAGCCAGATAAAAAAAAAAAAAGAGAGAAGGTAAAAAGCAAAAATTTCACTTTTTCACATCCTCAGCCCAGTTGCCCTTTCCCTCCCAGTTCTACCCCTTACGCTGGGCAGAAGTATTGTAGACATGGTCCAAAACAGAGACTGGTCTCCAACTTGTTCCTCTGACTTTCTTCATTTGAGCAGCTCAGTCAAAAATGCCCCTTTCCTGTTTGTTTGTTTTCTTGGAAAATATATTGCTACTACCTACAAAATAAATGCTGATTGATTAAATTTTAGCTAATTTCCGCAGTTAAGAGATGACAACAGCGACAACAAAGAAACAGCAAAAACAGAACAAAAGTGAGGCTTTAGTAAATTTTGACTGAAGTATTTCACATTGCAGACTTTTGACTCACCCGGTTTCCCCTTGGTGTTTTGAATTTGAACACACTCTCTTTGACTTGTAGGCTTAATTGATCACATTCTGCCCAAGGAAACACCCTCCAGAGTGGATGAGACTGCAAAGTACTAAGCACTTAAATTTAAATACTTGTACTTTTTTCTTCAGGGTAGCATGGACTGTTCATTCCTAAAGAATTCAAGCAATTTTCACACAGCCTTCATCATCTTTCAGAAAGTATATTTACAGAATTAAGGGCTGGTCAGAATTAGCCCCTAACAACCTCAATGTACCTTTCATGAGTTAGATATAGTTGCATGTCTTTAGCTAAATTACAGTTTAGATTATTATATTTTGTAAACCCAAATTTCTCACAGTTCCAGCCATATCTTCTTTTTTTCATCACCTCCACCGCCTCCCTTGCCTCGTGAGAGATGAAGAAGAAAAAGTGCAACCTTCGTCGGTGATTTCATTCTTAAGGTAAGTTGAAATACTGATTTTTTTCTAAAGCAGACGTCTCTGAAAGAAATGTCACTTGCAACATTTTTGGCTCAGCTTGACTTTAAGTTATGCCCATTTGTCCTACCAGAGAATGGAGTTTGCATGGGCCATGCCCCAGCAGCCATTAGCCAAGGTCCGGTCCTCCAGCAGCAGAAAGCAGCAACTTGAGATGCTTGACAATAAAAATCTCCTGAAAAAAATATAATTTTTTAGAATTAGTAGTAACTACATCGATTTCAAATCAGACAGCTTGCAAGACCTTTAATTGAACATGATTCTGTGAGAACGCATTTTCTTTACTGAAGGAGAGCTGCTATTTTCTGTTAGGGAAATTTTATGCTGTGTAAAAACATTGTGGGTATGATGAATCAGAAAGAAATTTGATTTCTCCAAGCAAAATGATATTAAAGAAATCATTGCCATTCTCTGTGAGACATTTCCATGTTTTATTTTTAAAAAATTAAAATCAGAAATTCTCTGGGATTTGCTTAGGTTTGGGGTTGGGCTTTTTTGTTTGTTTGCTTGCTTGTTTTGCCATTACATCTTCATATTTGTGCAGAAAACCTGGCTTATTTAACACTGGAAGAGTTTACAATCCAATTTTCTGTCAAAAATAGTTTAGGCAGAATATTTTTCAGTAAGTCTTAGTGAAGAAGTTTTGACATTTTGCCTTTCAAGTTATATGTTTATCATTTGCAGAATTACATTAGTCTTTTCACTGCGGACTCCATGTAGGTTTAGATAACTTTGCTGAGAGCATAGTCAGCGTATAACTCAGAAGACAAGTACGGAAAAACATTTTTTACAATTACATATTATTTTAAAAAATTTAATGTTTTTTTTTTATAAATGAACATAAAGCTAATCACAGAAATAGAAAAATTAGGAAAATCTGCTCTCTGCTGCTGCATTTCCTGTTGCAAGACATTTGTTTAATTTTATGGAAAGTTTATTGCATTTTGGAAATACCCATGTGTTTCTCTCTATTAAACATAATGTTTATGCAGGTGAAAAAATAACATTATGTGGGACAACTCTTTACTTGACATGCAAAAAGAACATATTCCATTCATAACGTATGTCTAGCTCAAGTATAAGGGAAAATGACACATCTCATGTCCTGCTTTGCTTTGTCTTTTTTTCCCTCAGGTACAAAAGTAAAGCAACTGTTAGTATAGCTCTGCTGATAAATTCAAAACCCGTCCTCTTTTCGCACACAGAAAAATAAATAAATAAAATAAAGCAAAACGTGTTTCTGCTTCGATTGAAATGTCAAAATTTTCCATGACTTTGATAGGTGCTATAAGGCCCTAAATACATAAATGTGAGATAATTCTTGGGATTTCAAGCACCAGCTTCTCTGCAGAGTGCATTCTCCAGGCTATTCTCCAAACGCTGTTCTCCAAAGAGTAACTGCAGATAATAGAAAGTAAATAAATGCACACACACAAGCCCTGCATTAACAGCTGCCTCCTGCCTACCTTTCTTCCATCAGCACCCTGTGGTCTTGTTACCTCCTAGGACATGGCAGCTGCATTCAGTCATGTGTTGACCAGGGTACATTTCCCTTTGTTTGCCTGATTTGCGCAAGCAAAGGGAGATGTACCCCAGTCAACACATGACTGAATGCAGCTGCCATGCCCTAGGGGATAACAGGACCACAGGGTGCTGTCCCTCCTTTCCCCTAGGCCTGGGGAAACCATGACGGGAGGCTGGAGCCAGCATGCCCGGTATGTAGGAATGCCTCCCTTGCGTGGTTACCAAATCCTGCCGTCCTGCTTGCAAGGCTACGGATACTTCATCCCATCTTTTGAAGAGAGGGTCTCTAAAGCTGTGTTCTCTCCTGCTGTGGAGAAGTGGAAGCCACAACAGACCTTTTTTACTCATCACAAGTCCCACCAAGATACTTTCTCTTTTCTGGTGCCCTTCTTCCAGCCCTTCCCCAGTGACCGCTGAACCTCTGAAGTTCCTTCCCACTTCAGCCTACCAAGGTACCTCTGCTGCAATCCTCTGATAACCAATTTCCTAAACGCTCCTTGACATTCAGATGCATTCCCAGATGTAAATGTTGATAGCAATCAGTTTCAAATCCAGCCTTTGCCCTGGCAGATCATTAGCCTGTGAATAAAACATGGAGATAGATACCTGGATTTCTGATCAGCAGTAGGTATGTTGATGACTTTCATGTGAGGCACAAATTGTAAGTGTGACAGGACTCATTATCTACAAATCACCGGTTGGATTGTGGTTAACTTCCCGTGGTAACAAAGATAAAACACATTCTCTCTCCCTCATTAGCTGAGCACTGACAAAGCACTGCAGGGATCTTTCTGCTGCACAGAAAACATCTGCCTGGATTCAACTTCAGGAGGTCTCTCACAAAATCGTTTCATCTGAGGTGTCTCCAGATGAAGCCACACATTGCAGAGCAAGGTCTGTCACCCGCCCCTGTGCTGGGGCAGCACAGACACCCTCACACAGACACTTCACACTGGTCCAAAATGTCCCAAGCACCAAAAATAAAACTTCCACCCCCCACCCCACCCCCCCACCCCCAATTGGGTCACAAGTGCTTGACTCACAGCTGTCAAAGGAGAATTCAAGTGGGATTTCAAATATGGCTTCATCTTCTTCTGAAGAGGTTTCAGCTTAACCCCGCTCTCAAAAAGGTTGATCCATCTGGGCACTTTTCTCTCTGGCTCCATCAGAGCCTCATCCTTCTGCAGTAAACTACCTGTAAATTTCTACAACACTGTCAATACAGGACAAAACTGCTTGTGTGCTCAATATGCTGGGACCTTGGCTTTTTATCAGCATTTCTTTACAGTTTCTCCTACCATGTGACAGGGCAGTAAGAACATCGAGGCAGGAATTACACATCAGCAGTGGCTTCCAGGCAGGGCTCTGGGATGAACATAGTGCTGGTCCTTAGCTGACACGCAGAGATAATATTGCTGTACAAGGAGACCTGCACCCTATTTGCATTCATGAATTCACACATTAAACAACCTGAAACCTTCTAAGAGCATTTCACTCTGAAAATAAATCTTTAGGATAACCACAACTCAGAAAATACACAGAAAATCCACAGAAAATCAAGGACAGATGCTCTTTTTCAGAGAAACAGCAGAGGATTTGAACAATCAAAGAAATGGCTGGAGAAGAGAAGGCTGTGAGGTAAATTTTCCTTGATATTACCATAGCATACCTGTGATGATGCTGGATCACGATTTTTTTTTCATATTTTTTTTTAACAGATAATATCAATGAGTCATTACAAGATTAGTAAGAATGTAACTATATTCTTGTACAAAAAAAAAAAAAAGTTCTCCAATGGAAGCCTGGGAATCTCCTTACATCTCCTAGTTTCTCCCTATTTTTTGGTACGTTCCATTTCAGTGTTTAATAATATGATGCCTGCTTACCCAGCACTGGACTTGATGACCCAAGTTCATGTCTGGTCCTACATTTCAGCATGTCATGTTCCTGACAGTTTCAACAGGCTGCACGAATAACCCCAATTAATCTCTTGAAAGATAAGGAAGAAGAGGGCGTCAGATCCCTGCAAAGTGCAAAAGCAGTCAAAACAATCCTAAAACCTTGAAGGGGATAAACATCACTCTTTTCATGACCTTGAAACCTGAGAAATCCCCAATACAACTGAAAATTGATATGAGAGATTTTGCTTTTTAGTCCTCCCAGAAGTGAAAACGCATTTGACAGGTGTCACAACATCCTGACTGCTGCCTCGCCCCCAAGGATCACAGGCAATGTACTTACTTGGCAACATCCTGACTGCAGGTGGCAAACCCCGCCAAAAGGAAACCCCACACCAACAATCTTGCTCAAGGTCCTGTGTGGAGGGCAAGCAAGGTAACAGCTGGCAGCAGTGCCCCTCAGTTGCATCTGTAGAGAGAAAAGCTCACACAGTAACTTGAAGGCTACTAAAATGTGGATAGATCAAACCTGGCAAAATACAGCCACTGTTCATCTAATAACAGCCTTCTCTCTCTGTGAGGTGGTTTTAAAGCATTTATTTTTTTCCCCAATTTTAGATGAAAATAAAAATACCAGGAATCCCACTTTTCCTCATAGAATGGACACACGAAAATTTCATGCAGGTCTAGCAGTAATACTTACTTTCAATTTCAAGAAGAGTTCCAGGGAAATAACTGTCAGTCATGTTCACGTCAACTTCTCTACGCTTTTCTTGTTAACTGGATTATCCTCTTGAAGCTTCTCTTCTCCCAGTGCATCCTTCAGTCCACCATTGCCAGTGAGCTGCCAAGGTATAAAACCAGAAGAAAGTGAGCAATGAAAAGAAAGAAAAATGAAAAAGAAAAAAAAAAAAAGAAGAAGAAGAAGAAAAAAATGGTAAGATGCAATAAGAAAGACCAGAAGGAGACCACAGAAGTGGGTCTCTACCCTCCTGATTTCTCCTGCAGGCTGCTTATCTGCCATGCTCCTTATATATCTATATGCCCATACTCTATAATGTCTACACAGATCTTACCCTTTCAGAGCTCCCTTGGAAAGGCAAATATATTTCTAATGAGGACAACTTTTGACCTTGTGTCTGCTATGCATATCCTTTTTTACTCCTGACTTCTATCTTCCCATAGTGTGACCCACTTCGTTCCTGGCCAGGAACAAAGGATGAAATCAGTATGCTGTTTGTTCTAGAAAGCAAATTCCTTTGACCAAGAGTTTCAAAAGCCAGTTGACAAAACATTTGGTGTCCATTTTGAGTTTTTTTGCAGCTTTCTCAGAACTCTCTTGGAGAAACCCTCCCTAGGACATAACAGGTGGGCACCCAAAATGCAAATCTTCTGGGAAATTCCTATTTAACTTTTTTCTTCATTTCCTTTGTGTGTTTTTTTTTTTTAATTTATTTTAAATTTTTTTGCTTGAGGCTCTGAGGTGATTTGTAGAGAGATGACTTTTAACATTACAAATGCCAGGAATGATAGAGAGAAACACAGATTTTTACTATTTAAGGAAATCAGAGAGCTAAAGGGATTTCCTGAGTTACTATATTCTCTCCCTGACACGTGTCCTAAAATCATGAAATCACACTGTGAACAAGCTCCAGTTTCCTGCTCATGCTGCCTCTTTCCCCAAATAGTTTTCCATACTACTGAGCAATTCTCCCACTTTCATGATTTCTTGCAGTGTTCCCAGCAAACACAGAAGAGCTCCCTGCTGTGCTTTGTATTTCGTCACCCTTCAAGCTCCATCTCTTCTGGGCACTAGCCACTCTTCTTTCTACATGACTCATTTTACAGCCAGCCCTTTTTACTGTTTTCCTTGATTTCCCTCCCACTTGTTACAATTTGACCCTTCTTCTTTTAAAAAACACTTTTCCTCCCAAACTGTCTCCAGTTAAGTTAGAGATGGCAGTGGAATAAATTCCTTCTTCCTGCTTGCAATACACAAGACTTTTGTTAACATTACCTCAATATAGCATTTCTCTTCTTTGTGCCTGTCAGCTCCAGTTTATCATCCCCTCTATAAATCCTGCCTCCCTTGTCCTTCTCAGTGGCACTACCACCCCTTTAGGATGCTTATGAACTCAGTGGAAGACTACCAACTACTTAAAGGCAATAAAAGAGATGTGCTACGCTTTATCTTGAGCTCAGAATATGTTGGGGTCTCTAATTCTTTATTGGTTTTACTTCCCCCCTTTTTTTCCCCTGCATCTAACAGCTGCTTGCAACAATAGCAATGATAACAACAAAGCAATTGAAAATGTTATTTTGATTTAATGAGCCTCTATTCTGTAAAAGAGTCAACACTTTCCACAAATAACTGCAGTGCTTCCTGTAAGACTATTAGGGAGAGCAGAAAAGTTTGTGATAGTAGCAGTCTTTTCTCAGTCACTGCATGTCCTTTGGGGACTGATGGAAGAACAAAAGGGATGCATTGTTTAACAACTGATAAATCTAGTGCACAGAGTAAAAGACTCTAACAACTTCTATGGTAGCAGAACAGGACCTTTTATCTTAAAACAAAGGCTCTCATTATTTCTCACATGATGACAAAATGTTTTCACAATATACAGTGGTGAACGGTGTTTCACCATTTATGCAGGTGTCCAAGACAAAAAATTCCCTTCGCAGACAGCAGGCCCCAGACAAAGACTGTTGTGTCAGGAGACAGAAATAGTGCTTAGTGAAGGTCTGGAGATCATTCAGAGTGGACAGAATTTGCACAGGAATTATCAGGTGTGCAGGAGGATGACAATTTTAGGGTCAGGAATACATAAGGAGCAAAGACCACCACTCTTTGATTTCCAGAGCTTGCAGGTAGCATTGTAAGCACCAAGGCCATTCCCACAAAAATAAATAGGGGGCAGAAGAAAGCCCAAAGGGCCAGCCATAGGAAAACCACATCTTTCACACATATAGGCAGTTTGACAATGATGCGTCTCTTTCACGTCATTGATAAGACCTGGCTTCTCTAAATGTTAATTCAATGAGATTGAACTCACCCACTGACTAGACATACACATGCACATTTTCATAGACATACACATTTGCACATACAGCTTTCTTAGTTTCATTTGCATATGATGGTGAAAATCTCAAAAAGATATTCAGTTGCAATAAAAAGCCTTCCCAGCACTGAAGAATGCAGTGTAACCTTCAGTAGTTTAGTTTCATGACAGGAAAGCAACTTATTTCTTGTCTGAACATTAAGGGTGAACCCTGCCCCCTGACATCCAGTCAGAGACATTTTAGGCAGTCACAACTTACTCTTTGCCAACAAAGATCCAACCACGGGGCTGCCACACGCCCACCCCTCCGCGGCCACCACCCCACCCTCCCCTGTCTGCCTCCAGGGCTTCGCCCTCGCTTTCTCCTAACGATGCAGCTGGGCGTCACCGCCCCTGCACAGTTCTAAGCTTAAAACTTAATCTCTAAACTTAAGATTTATAAAGCAGAATTTTAATGGATGGTTTAGAGAACTAGTAGGGAAGATAAGTAGTTTGAAACACAATAAATAGATGTAAGAACAGGGTGAAGGTGGAATTTGATGGAAGAGAGCCAAAGATACAGGATACATGTAGAAGTTTGTACTTTATATATATATATATATATATAAAATCCTGTAAATTAAGATTTCTCCAGTCACCAGAATCAAGCACTGATTTTCTGGGCTTAAGGGTCTTCAATTTCCACCCTTTTTCTGCTAGACAGAAAAAAAAAATCATCTTTACCAAACTTTCAAGACATATACATTCAATTATTTTTGTGTGCTAAAACCTCATTGCTTCATAGCATCAAGGCAGGCACAGGTCTCCCACAGATGTTGTGCCACAGCTGCCTACCCCATACAGAAATCTCAGGCATCCTACCATCACCCAAAAGAGACTTAAGTTTCTGGCTTAAGGAACTGAACTGACCTCCACCCTGTCTCATATGCAAAAACCTGTCCCTGAAGACGTTTATCTAATGGTCTTAATCTGGAGCTGAATCCCATAGAGGCAAGTTTCAGTTGTTCAAGCATAGGTCTCTAGAGCCATCCACGACATCCACATAGGGCTGCCAGAGGTACCTCAGGACCTATAGGAAAGTCACTGTATTCTGGAGTACAGGTGTAAGTCAGGTGGGTTATGCACAACATCACTTAATGTTGTGCAGTGCAGAATAGAAATACCCATTTTAACTACTGTGTGTCCAGGTGATCAGTCAAGTTAAACTCAATCAGTTTATTGATTAAGTACCTAAAATATATATAGTCAGAGAGAGACAAAACTTTTGCTTCCAAATCCATAACTTTTGGTTTGGTCTCAGGTGCTGTAGAAGCTCGAAGCAAAGCCAGATAAATATGCAGAAATCACTAACAGCATTTATCTTCATCGTTGATTACACTTAACAAACTTTCCATCACGTCACTTAATTCCCGCCTGCCTTCTTCAGAAGCATAAATTAGAATGTCAGCTACAAGAACACCCTTCAGAAACTTTCCTTCAGAAACAACCAGATACAGACAGCATTCCTGAAAAGAAAAAGAGAAAAAAAAAAAAAAAAGAAAAAAAAAAGTGGGGAGGAGGGGCTGGGGAGGAAAAGCAGAAAAGAATACAGAACATAAACCTCATCTATGTTTCTGTGTTTCCTATCAATAAAGATGGGAATCAACAGCTTAATGAATTGTAAAAATATTTAATATTTACTCAAGCTCCAAACCTAACTAGTAAGGCATTATAGAAGTTTGGTTCGTTGCTTGTCCAGTCAGTAGTAACCCTTTATCCTAATAAACACACATTCTAAAATCAACATGTAAGTAATAAATGAGCCACCAGAGCTCTGAACAGGTTAGTTTTGATGTCAGAAACAGGCTGTTCATAATCATACAGAGCTTTTCATAAGCAAGCTGATTTGCTCCTCAATGGCTTTTCAATTTGTGTTCTTTGTTTATAGCCATCTCAGGCACTGTGCAGTATAGACATAGCTATAGAACAAGCTACCTTGTGGTACCATCCCAAGACACATCTCCTACAGTACAACCAACATCCCATTCGTATCTTATTGAAGTCAAAGGCAAATTTTTCATTGATGCCTGTGTTTATTGCTTTTGTTTCCAGGTTTTCTGTGTTACTTTATCTGCCACAGACGGATGGTGTTGTGACAACAGATGCTTTCTGAGCTTGTCAGTTAGTGCTGCATATTCCCACTTGAATCCCTGGTTGTTGCTTTTATCCAGCTGTCTGATTTGTGCATTTCTAAGGCATTAATCTATAGCAGCATCAGTTGATCTGGAAATGATTAGAAATGGAACAAACACCGATGTTTTGTATTGACTTTTAAAAGCAACCCTCCTCTTCACACTGAGTGAAGTGATGGTAACCATTGGGCACAGAGCCATGCAGGAGCAGAATTATCTTTTATGCCACAGGATTATGTCAGATGCCAGTGACCTTTATTAAAGCACCAACATATGGGAAATATGACCTCAGAGGAGAGATTGAAAGAAGTAGCACTGTTTAATCTAGAGAGTAATGAGATACGTGACAACAACATTCAAATATGTAAAAGATAACTTCAGCGAGCAATCTGTTCTCCATAAGCCACTTGAGAGATGACAGGAAATATTGAGCTTAAAGGGCAACAAGGGAGGTTTAGACTGCATGTTAGGAAAGTTCTCCTCAGTGTAAGGATAGAGAAGCACTGGGAAGCTGGGGAAAATTGCTCACAGAGGTTGCCTGTCCAACCTATCAGAGAAGCATTTCCCAAGAATGGTTCATGTCAAACCACTCATGTCTGAGGTCAACCCACAAGACTGGATGGCCAAGAGAAAGTTTGTCCAATACTGTCTTCTAGATTTCGAGGATGATGTGGTATAAAGGCAGGGAGGAGAGTATAGCAGATCTGTAACATCTTAGAATTCATGTGAAACCCTTGCTCCAGATGTTCCCATGGAGAAGGCTGAGGCTATACGTATGTACCTACTTGTCATTCCTCCCTCTGGATGGACAGGACAAGCGCAGTTGGAGAACAAGATCCACTGCCAAACTCCACTGACTTGGACATAGATTTACATTGCGGTCTAGTGCCAGACCTAAGTTACAAGTTAGACTTGAACTTTATTAACAAAGAAATAATTGAGGAGCAATTTGGCATATATGTTAATAGGGAGGGTATGTCTTTAAAGAAAATATCACCTAAGATTTTTGTGGTGGGTTTCTTAGTCCTGTTGCATTTTGCCATGCAGCTGGCACATGTGATCTTAGCCAGGAAACTGCTGAATGTTGGCAAATTCATAGCAGAAGATAAGCTGTACCCCAGCAAATGTTTCATGTTATCTAGGTTTATCTTTCTTCCTGAACATCCTTAGTAAACAAAGAGGGACAGAATATAGGTTCTTTGTCAAATGCTTAAATCCAGTTCCTGTCACTTTCCAACCGGACTTCCCCTTGGAAAAAAACAATAAGCAAACTTTTGTTATTGATATTGCTGAGTTGGATCTGAACCAAGCAGGTGCCCTGGTGACATTTGAGTAGCAGTGATTTTTGTTGTTGTTTTTGAGTATGACTTTGAAGCAGCAAGATTCAGTGCTCCACATCTCTTATTGATTTTGGCTGCTGAATGTTTTATGACAAGGAGTTGCCCTGCATGAATTCTGAATAGGAGATCAATAGGCTGCTTAGGATGTCATGCTGTGTTCAGCTGACTGACGCACTTCCTCTTCATTGCCACCACCCCGCTAACCCTTTCCCCTCAACATCCCATTCAAACTTGTCTATTTTCCACGTGCATCCTCTGAATGGTCTCACCTGAGGTGTTATAACCTTTCTGATGTGCATTCTGATAGATTGGACACTCAATTGGCCTGTGACATTTCCTATTAGCAATATAATTAGCACCAGGGCACAGTCTGCAGGGAGGAAAAAAGTGAGTTCAGAAAGAACCTGCTTTCCTTCTGTCTTTGAAGTTTCCATCCCAAAAATGCTTCCCTAGAAAATAAATAATTTGCATAAACAGTACACTGTTTCTTCTCTTTTCAGAGGCATATAGGTTTATGTATCATCTTTATTTGGTAATATTGTTAGGGATTTCACTGGACTACATTAGTCTAAAATAATGTTTTTCTGAGCTTCTAGAAACAGCTGTGCCGTTTCTCATGTTTAGTACCCTCAGCTGTTCTGGGACTGGGCACAGAAGTGCTGTAACCCGTATGGAGAACTCCATCCTCTGGGAATCGGAGGTCTAGTTCCTTCACACCTGCCCATCTATCTCTAAACTCGGAAGATGGTCAGTGCAATGGCAAAAGAGACATGAAAGGAGTGTCAGAGATGAGGAGGAGGCACCTTCTCTGAGAATTGGATATAGATCAACTCATTTCATGAAACCAACACATCATACAGTCAGTGCTTGATGTAACCCACTGCAAAAAGTGTTCACCACAACAAAACAGTACTAGTCCCAAAATTTTCTCGGCCATGCCGTAGCTCTAAGGAAGCAGCAGGCAAGGGCAGCTGTGTCTCCTGGAGGTCCGGAATGAGCAAAATACCACCCCACGCATGCCCTCCAGTGACAAGACAAGTTGTAAACCTGCATTTCTAGTGTTTTCCTACATTGCTTTTTCCTATTTTTGGTATTTCCTCTTCTCATAAGCCAGCTCAACCACACTCCTTTATTCTCCAGAGAAGCAAAATTCAATTCTGAGTCACTGCCTTGAGTCAGTTCAGATACAGCAATTGCCCATCAGATTAGATTTTAAGGGAGAAACACTTATAATTCCCACCACTGAACTCTTCAGTTCCCTCCTGTTTCTCAAAAGGATACATTTGGTTCAAAAGCTACATCTGAATTTATGAGCAGTGAATAAATATACAAATGAACTTTTTAAAAGTACCAGTTCCAAAAACTCTTGTTCTATTCTGTTACTTATATTTATAGCGGAGAAGGGATTAAGCAATATAGCTCAGTTCCTATCCCATTGGCTGTCCAGGGTCTAGATACTAGTGATCTTAATCCAAAAACTATTAATGAAGCAACCAAGAAGTCATTTTAGGGACTTTTCTGTTAATTAGCTCCTTCAAAATAAAGGGAAAAAAAAAAGAAAAAGGAAAAAAGAACATGAATCTCAGGAAGAAGGAATCTGTTAGACAAACACGTCAGAATACGCATCTAAGTATATCTGTTCTGTGCCATTTCCAAGAGTAATAATTAGTCAACTGTCATTAACTGCAGCTGCAAATTCCCTCCTTCACTCTGTTGTCAATTGATCATCTTCTTTTTCCCAAAAGGAAACAGAGTAAGGAAAGGAGACAGTTCCAAATGATTCCTATAGGACATGTTTATACTTTCCCAGGAGTAGCACCATTAAAGCTTTTATATAATAGAATATTACATAAATGATTATACTGACATAAGACAGTACATATCAACAGGTATATACAGTCATTTTCAAATCTCTCCCCAAAACAGGTCTTAATTTTCCAGCCAGGCTGTACAAAAAAAATAAATAAATAAAAAATAAAAAATTTAAAATTGTCATCATCTGCCCCAATCTTATGGGCAGAATAGAAACAGCAAAACTAAAATCAGGCAAGATTTTGTGTTCAGTTAAATATTTACCCTTTATGAAAAAATGTTGACTTCCTTTAAAAATATTTTTCTTTTAAAAATGTCTTGAATTTTCCACGTACTAAAACTACAAGATTTTGTTCTTTGTGACTACCAAAAGCAAAAATTTTTGAGGGTTTCATTTGTGGAAAAATAAGATCATTAAAGAACATTTTTATTTTTTTTCTCATTTGACCTTTTACCTTTAAAATCTCATATTCCCAAACAGTTTTATTTCCAGTAATCTCAATAATTTCCCTTTTTATCAGCCATTCCTGTTCCACCAAGAAGTGGGTGCTTGGGCCCTGGAGAAATCTGTGCTGAAGCTGACTGAAGAAAAGGCAGCATGGCAAAGGCATCTCAAGAAAAAGTAAGAACCAGGACTGTTGATAATGTCTGTCGCTCTCTGGATATGAAAGAGACAGTGCAAAGGACTCGTCCCTTCAGTTGTGAGGAAGAAATAGCAACAGTTCCAACTACCATAATACTCCAGCTAAACCCAGACCATGGGCAATGCATACAGAGCTTTTCAGGTATGGAGTCTAAAAAGATTACGAAAAGCTTTCAGCAGCACATTAAAAACTGCACGTGTACCTTTTACTTTAACCAATGGGAGATGTTTCATGAGAACTTCATAGCATTTCCATCCCTTTTTACTACACTTTAGTGTTAGTTTGTTTATCAGGAAGGCACGTTAGCTAATTTTGGGAAGGGAAGGAGGACAGACACTGGTGGTGCAGAGCCCCTGAGAGCTCAGGAGTAACTTGCAGTGGCCTCAGTGTGGTTTTTCACTCTTTTACAGCAATCATGCTGAAGTCCCACATATGCTTTGCAAGAGTACTCACTTCAACTAAAAAAAGTTTTATATTCACTTAAATTTCTTAACATAGCTTGAGTGTTCCTCCATTATTTCTGTGATGAACACACACAATGCATTTGTTAGGCAACAGATGAAGAATGAGAGCATGCTTCAGAGTCTCCATTGGTTTTTCTGCTCTTCAGATTAATACCTTTTGCTAGCATTAATGCTTTAAGCTCAGTGTAATCAAAACTAATGGGAACTGGCAGAGAGTGTACAGAAGATACCCCCCAGATCAAGAGGCATAAACTAAGCATAAACTCCAAACTCTTCTCCTTACATGTTAATTGTCCTCAAGTGTAATACAGCATTTTCTGAGCTAACTGATTCCCTGATGAAATCTTTTAAAGTCGTCTCTTTGTAAAGAAGCTAAACTGTCTCTTATGGGTATAATTGAAATGGAGCCTGTTCTCCCCTTCTCTACAGAGATTTGACCAATCACTCTCCTAGAGATAGGAATGGCCTCACACAGCAATTCTGCTCTCCTGCACAGAGCTCTCAGAGATGCTTTGATATTCTTTGATATTACTCTAAGTCTCAAAATCATCCATGCTTCTAATCTCTCTTCAGGGACTTTCTACAGACCTGAATATAAAGAGCAACTGATATATTCAGGCAGATATTTACAGTGTCATACTTTACAGCAGGTCTGAGACTTCCCAAACTTTCTCTTGGAGCTGAAAGACCTGCATCTGTGACTGTTATTGGGAACCAGTTGTCTCAGTACCCCACAGAGCTTTGCAGATAATCACTGGAGTCCATTGACTTCTAGGAATTCCCCGCTCTTTTCCTTTCTCTCTCTGTTACCATCTCAAACAAGTTGAAACGATGGAACATATGTCTTTTCACCACAAAATGCTTTTCAAATGATATAGAAAAATTCTATCCATGTAGAAATGTGTTTACTTAACTGAATTTTTGAATTTCCTTTTCAGAAATATATTTTTTTTGAAATTTGGAATATTTTTTGCATTTTACGTAATGTAACAAATGGCCAATATATCTCCTTGAATCTTTTAAAAAATGGCAGAAAATTGTGAGAGTGACCACTGTTACCCGAAGAGAACTTTGACAAATATAAATCCCTTAGTTTACAGGTTTGGGAAAACTGTTTCATGTTTTCCTCTCCCTTAGAAAAATTTAAAAATCTCTTTGCCATCTTTAACACTAGAAATTATTTCAGTCATAATTTATATGGAAAAATCCTTTACTACTGGTGAAAAAAATAAAAGGCACAACTTTTTCAGCTGCAAACCAAGTCAACTAGTATTGACAAAAGCACAAGAAAGAACATACGAGACACATAAATTTTCCCTGAAAGCAAGTATCTTCATTTCAGAGTCTCAGAAAGAAGGTTCCTGCCTAATAAATTAATTAATAAATAAATAAAAATTAAAAATCTAGTTTATTACTTTGTGGAATCAAATTTTCTTGGATATTTCAGCAAGGTTTGTAGAATGAAAGGCTTTGGACTTTCCTAGAATTTAGAATTTTTTGTCATCCGAAGTCACCAACTTTTAACAATTAGATTGGTGTTCATCATAGTTCCCTGAACATTCAGCATAACTCCTTTGCTGGCCGTCAAGGTTCCCACCACAAACAAAGGAGCAAGAAACAATTCCAGAGGGAATATATTCTGAAGCAGAGGAGGAATCACATTATAGAGTTGTTTCTTTATCTCTACTGATATTCTTGGAAAAGTTTGAAGAGCCTTAGATAGGATGGATAATATTGGACTCTTTCAGGAAAACTAGCTAAAATAGCTAGGAGTGAAAGAGAGGGGAAAATATATATATATTTAACAGATGAGAAACAAAGTGTAGGGGTTGAAGCTGGATTTTCACAAAGATGGGAAACCAGCAGTGAAGTTCCACAAGGGTCTGTGCTAATATCTATGCCACTAAACATATTTATAAATTTTATGGAAAAAGAGAAGCATGAAATAACAGAAGTTTGCTGATGATGTGAGCTATCCAAGGTAACAGGGAAGAAAACATTGTGAAAAATTACAGAAGGGCTTTAGGAAATTAAGTGACTGAAATAAAATGATAGGTGAAAGTTAATGTGAATAAATAAAAAAGAAATATTAAATGGTGCATGGGGGAAAAAACAATCAATGGAAGCCTGAGCTGACCATTACCATTCAGGAGCAACACCTTGAAGGTATGAAAAATAGTCCCATGAAAACATCATCTCAGTTCTTCACTCCTTGAAATGTGTGGTGCAGTTCTGTCCTTTCACATCTGAAAATACATAGAACTGGAAAAGATTCTGCTTTTCACACTGCATTCTAGACCAGGGGAACATGTTTCCAAAGGAAGCCTCAAATTCATACTGGTTTAAGTGGAGACTGGAATGTGCTTAAGGGATATATCCATTGATAGTTACTGAACAGACCAACCACAGGAGACTGAGGCAATCCCAAGCTCTGAAAAGGATGGCAGAATATCATTTAAGTATCATTCTTGTTAGTGTTATGCTTACTCTTTTTCAAGCACCTGCTTAAGTATATTTCTGGAGTGAGTATAATGGGACAGATAGATTCTCTATGGTTTTTGGTGGGCAGCTTTTCAAGCAAGTTTAAAGTCAGAAGCTTGTTTTGATGGAAGCTGATGGTAGAGGTATGTGCATGGATATCATATAGTGAAACAGAGGACCTGCAGCACTGCAGTAATATAGGGCCAGACACTTTCTCTCCTCTATTTTAATGTTGTCTCCCTTTCTAATTTACTTCTAAAGTCAATGGGTCTACTAAGACTCAGAATTTCCCTTGGGAACAATAACAGCATAAATATGTCTTACAAGATTTCTTGAACCTTTCAGACAAGCAGTCCCTGCCTATGCCAATAGTTTTTCATTGGCAGCATCAATTCTTACCTCATTTACTGGACAGTTTTTGCCCTGAAAAGCCATTGGAGTCAATAAAACTGGAACATCAAGAAAACTTATAAAATTCAGCTGGTTAGTAGAGACAGTTCCTTACAAACTAGGAAATTCTAAATATCCTTTATTTTAGGTTCTTACATTATTTTAGTTTAAAATACTTACAGAAAGAAATTTTCTCAGATGACTAAATACTACTGAGTGCAATTCACTTCAGAGTTTTTACAGAAAAAAAAAATGTTACATCCACTGAACACTAGTTAGTCCTCCTGTTATTAACCTGGGTCTGGTTCTTCATTTGTCTTATTCTATTTTAATTCCAGTAAAACTCTGAATGACTTATGTAGTTGTAGGGATGTAGTTCAGTTCAGCTCCAGTTGATTTACAGTGAAAACAGTGCACAAGTGTGTAACATAATCATTACAGAGAGACTTGAAGAGAGTTCACATGAAGCTCTATTTTTAACACCTAAATTGACAGCAAATGCAATCACTGAACCTCAAAAAGGAGATAAAAAATCAAGTTGCAATTTAAATAAATGTCAAAGTTAATATTTTCCAGCCCAGCTGATTTCTTGTTTGAGCATGAAAGCCCAATGTGGTGGCAACTAGTTAATACCACTTGATGGAGCAAGATATGTATGATGCCTGCCAGATGAAGGAGCTCTCAAGTACAGCCTGAGGATGCTAGGTCCTACACCCACAAAGAAAAAGAGACTAAGGAGCAACCCTTAATGAAACATTTGAGGATAAGCAACACTTGGAAGAAGGACCAAACCTGTCCAGGCACATGTTAATTTTTCAGCTTCAGAATACTGCTGGTTTGTTGCAGAGCTTCTATTGATCTCGGGAAAAGTGAATGACCAGACAAAATGGTGGACTGCTAGGGAGCAGCTGCATCACCTAGCAATGAAAAGTTATACTGAGTTATCAGTTAATCAAATTTTACTGCATATTAGCAAGTCTAGACATGAAATAGGACATGTAGTCTCAGACAGCAAGTCACAATATTTTCTTAGCAAAACTGAGGAAAGACTAGGTCCATTTCCCACAGTCATGGACTACATTCCCCAGTAAGGATTAGAGCTATGCCCTCCTCTTCACACTTCCAGCCATTAAGATGCCATTTACATAAGAAAGTGAAGAGAAAGACTTTATCATAAGCTTTGGGACCCACGTGTTCATTGCTGCCCGTGGCCCACTTATACACCTCATGCACTGGGTGAAACAGACTGTGGCCATGTCTGATCTGTCCTTTCTGCATACCTAAGACTATGGGCAAGGCTAATGTTCTGTGCTGTCCATCAATTTTGTTTTCATGTCAGGGTGTCGGTGTGATGGTTCACTACAGATGGTAAATGAATCTAATTCTGGGAGCAAGGTCAGACTTGCACTTAATAAGTTTGTGTACCCTAAATCTTCCTCCATGACTTGATGATCCACTGGGGATTCACAACATCCACGTACAGGAGCGTTCCCCTCCAGAATTTTATCCCATCAGGCTTTCAACCCTGATATTACCTGCCAACTTAGCAGGAATTGTGACCTTAATTGGGAATAACACTGTCTGTTATTAGCCTACAATGTGCATTACTGAAATGATTTGTACAATTTGACTGCCACAAACAGTTAAGGAGAGTCACAAAAAAACCATCTCATTAAGTCTTCCGATCTCCCAACTGCCACACTATTTGGAAACAAGTAATTATTTAGGTAAAATGCCTTCATGAAAGTTTTGTTCAGTGCCATGTCATCATTTATGAAGCAACAAACTTTTCTTCCCTGGGTGTCAGACATAATTTAATAGAGGATCTACTTATATTTTAATCTGAATTCTTTCCAGCTCTTCCTTAGTTCATTACTCCTTTTATCATATCTTTTCTGCACTTAAAACTGAAAATTTATAAAGCACAGGAATTCTGTTTTAACTTGCATATTGCACTTGCCATTGACAAGCAGAGATGATAAAATATTCTGCAAATTTCTAGTTCTGAATGTTGAATAGTCTTCAACATTCAACATGAGAAGGATCTTCCAAACTATCATGTCTTTTGTTTAATTTCTTTATTGTGTTTTGCTTTTGTTGTTTTTTATTTTCAGAAGAGATAGATTGCTACTACCCAAACTGAAGAAAAAAAATATTGTTCAAATGCAATAAAATAGAAGGGAAAAAACAAAGTATAATAAAAATAAATAGTTGGATGCAGATGACTGGGGAAAAATTGTTCTGCTACCCCAGGACTAAATAATTACATTCTATCTCCCAGGACACCTCTGTAATCCTCCAAAAACTGATGGAGTAGTACAAATATTAGTTCACATTAGTTAGCTGTTTTAATTTTAATAATCTTAATTATTTTCTTGCACATGATAAATCTAGAAAAATAAGTTGTTTTTACACTTACTGAGGTCAAAACTCATCTATCTATATCTGATTAGATACCATCTGATACCATGCTTGTTCCTCAGTTCTTCTTGTAGTATATTTCAAATGGGATTTGGAAAAAAAAAAAAAAAAAAGAAAGAAAGAAAGAAAGAAAGCTACTACATGAAATGGAGAGTCTGCTGCAGTGAAGTTTTGCACTTCAGTTACTGAAGGTCTTTCTATAAAGTGCAGGGGATTAATTTATTCACTGAGCCTCATAGATCAAACTTGTTACAAAGCAGGTGGCCACAGCCACAGCCAGCATGAGTGAATAATTTTGGGTAGTCATTAGAAAGGAAAGTGTCATAGTAGGATGTAAACAGGATTGTCTTTGGCATATTACATCGGTCCTAGTCTATACTGACAAGGTCCCGACTAAAGAAACACATCCAATTTTGAGCACTGCACATCAAGAAGGATGTTGAACAATGTGAAGGGGCACACAGCACAGTAACAATGATAATCAGTTATGTGCATACTATAACCCATGGAGACAGACTAAATAAATTGGTTTTCCTCAGTCTAAAGCATGAAGATAGAAAAGATGGGTTTATGCATTTGAAAAGCTGCTCCAAAGAAAGAGGTAATAATCTGTTCTCCATGGCCATTGAGAATAGGACAAGAAGTAACGAGATTAAATTGCAGCAAGGTGATCATGCGAGATGCGAGAAGAAATATTCTAGTGATAAGAACAACAAAGAGGTAGCCTTGATTGCCTGGGGACTGAGGTTTGCAGCATTGGAGGTCTTCTTTAAGAAGAGGCAATGGTAGAAAAAGTTTAAATAGGAAATTCCTCCACGGGGAGCAGAAGGATGAATACGGTGACCATTGAAAGTCCCTTCTGACTTTTGATTCTGCAAGGTTCCTGTCCCCAGTTTCTCCAGCATTGATACTATCTACACAGGGTGACTGTATATATACTCTCAGCTATGCATCACAGTGCCATGAGCTCCAAAATGTACAACAGATCCAGGCTTTGTTAAATGAATCTTTTCTGCACAGGCAAAGGACCACTTTGTTGATCAGGATGGTCTGGATTTATTTGAATCTGAGATAGTTTTTCAAGCAATCATGAGTCTTCACGTCAGAGTGCTGGTATGGAAAACCTCTAGAGCATAACATCAGCAGTTAACTGCCTATAATATTTTACTTCATGCACAAATATACAGATCTGCCCTATTTCTTTGGGATGAAGCTCTCAATATCAGGAAGCTTGGTCAATCATGAAACATAGGGAAAGCAGACCTGTAAGAGCAATATTTACACAGTGGGTCAGAAGAAATTCAACAATCACTAGACATGATAGACAGTTTTGATCTGAAGCTAAACCAGCCAGCAAAGGGCCATGTCACTGCTCAGGGATTTTTATGCCTCTATTTATTTCCCTATTTACAGGGTAAGTAACTTGGCAGCCATTCTAGGAAGAATCCTGGTGCCCATCTTTACATATACACACCCTGACTAAATGAAATATTTTCTGTTGCCATGGCTACTGGGCCCTTTTTTTTTCTTCTTCTTCCTTTCTTTTGCTTCCACAAGCAACAATACCTGCTAACCAATTAAATACTGAGTAATACAGGAGAAAGTGGAAACTCAAAGGTTTCATATGCATCCTCATCTCCCGCTCATTTGAATGCTGACTAGCTACCAAGAAGAAGAAGACTTTCAAGTTTAGAGGTTTCTAACTGAACTAATAAAAGAAACCACAGAGGTTTCAGAGAAGTGGGATACGTGCAGGGCTTGTTGATGCACAATACCATCTGAGGCAACTGGCAAAGTACCTGGAGTGGTGCAGCAATTCCAATTAGGTTTTAACTGTTGCATTCAGACAATCACAGATTCTGCTCACTATCTCCATCTCCCTGACCCAAGCTCATTATGTAAATAAGTTCCCTTCAAGATGGATCAGGTCTCTGTATCCTTGTTTAGCTGAGTCACTGTCTGCCAAACCCAGACACTACCGAGCATTAACGGTTTGTGGTTTCACCACCAAAAGAGTCTTTTACCTGGGGAACTGAGCAGGCCATAAATATATCATTTAAAACAACTGGCATTTTTTATCAAACATATGGACAAATTCAGTGATAAATTTACACTGAAGAAATTCGTTCAAACGAAATATTTCTGAGATGTTTAAGACACATCTATTAGCATCAATGTATTTTTCAGAATTATAATGTTGATCAAGTGGACCAACGAGTTCCATATGACCCTGAAGCTGCCATAGCCTAGAGCAGATATAGCCCTGGTCAAAACCAGGTGACTGTGCATACTGTGCACACTACGGGCCTCCATCTGACTGTCTAAGAAGGGCAGGTACAGCAGGACAGATGCAATGGGGAGGTGCTCCATGGCCAAGGAAGTGTAGATGTGTGGAGAAGATATCTTGTGGGAGGAAGATGAAGGACTCTCCTTCTTCTTCTACAGAGACAAATATTTTTAAAAATAGCAATCCTCTGTATTGGCTTACAGAAATGATATTGGAATTTTATTCAGCCTTTTTATGTTAAAAGTTAGACTGCCCAAAATATTACAGTCACTGCATACAATAGACTAGGAAGATTGAGCTTCTTTAGGTCCTACCACAGGACATGTTTTTACAGATCCTGTTTATTTTTTTCTGTGTTTTTTGAATCTTGTCCATTTTTTCTTGACCTCCTTTAAATACTTCTCTTAATATTTTAACAGAGGAGAAACTGTCTTACTGTTTTTGGACTGTTCCTGCTCAGACAGCTTTAACAGCACCCAAACCCCTAAGCTGTATCTTCTCTGCAATTTTACCTACCACTGCTTGCAAGTGATGGTTTCCAAGACTTTTCCAAGATCCATACATTTTAAGGCAGACCTTTCACCTCTCATGAAGAGTCTGAGACACGTTTTTTTGGTGTCCATGTTGGCAGTGGGTGCAGAAGTAAACCATAAGAGGTGCAGAAAATCAATAGGGAAGGACAAGGTTTTGTACTAAAGCCTTCTTCATTCTCTGCCTGCTCCTCATACAGGAGAAAGACTGCCATAATGCAGAAGTCAGATTATGTTTTTCTTACCTGGCCATGGTTTCAGGGGAAAGTCCACCAATGCAGCAGCAAAATCCTTCCTCAAGTTTCTCTGGAGAATTACATCTTTTTATGGCCACAGTCTCACAGCTGACTCATGAAGGCATAATCAAGCCCTAAAGTGATTAAGCTACTTTGGCCTCTGTAAGGCAGCATAAAAGACAGATCCATTTCAGCACAATTCAGACAACACAAAGAAAAGTTTTTATTATCCTGATTAATTGAGTTTTATCATTTCTCTTTTATTTAAGTCCAATGCCTTGTATTCAATTTAATGAGAATGATTCTGTAAAGTATTAAAACACCCTATGACTATTAAAGGAACATTTATTGAGGTCTAATAAGAGACAAATCAACTTTTCATTTAAATGCCTCAAAAATAACACAGGCAATAAATGGCTGATTATATATTTAATGATACTGTAACTTATATTGTACCAACAGAAAAAGTTTTTGCATTTCCATTTTAACACTATTGCCTGTTTTATCATTAGGGGAAATGTTTATTATTATTCTAATTGGAAACAGCAAGTTAAAATCCATCTTCATTTAAAAGCAAATAATGCTGCTCAAATGTTTAATGTGTATATATAACTCTTGGGGATTTTTCTGGGAATGTGTATATTTGTTACAGTGGTCTGTTTCCAAGTGCGGATATAATAGGGGGCTGGAGAATGCCACTGAAGCCACTGCAGGACTCACTTCAGAAAAGGTTGTTCCAGTAGGAAAAGCATTATGACCCAAATTCTGACATCATACTTGTATGTACTGGCATGTACAGAAGAATTCACACACACACAAAAAAATAATAATTTCCAGTGGTAGAATTCAATTTTTCTCCTTAGTCCTGGAAAAGCTACATCTTGATTTTCAAAGTCACTTGTTTGGCAAGGTGAACTTTGAGACTGTCTTGTGTTTTCATTCTACTGTTCTTTTCTATGGATTTTTTTTTCCTTTCACCACTGTATAACTTTTTAAAACTTTGCCAGCATGACAAAGTCACAAAGTTGGTTATCTTGTTTGTTTGTTTGTTTGTTGTTGGTTTTTTTGCTAGTCTGCAAAAATTTGGAGAGACCAGGACAGACAACCTTCGAGATAAATCTCTATATTGCATTTAGTTCAGAAGAAAATAAATAAATGATTAAAATTATTTCAATCTCTTTCTCCCAAAAGAAAGGAATATCAGAAAGATTTCCAGGGGAAGTTGAAGTTTTAAAGGGAAACTTTTTATTTTGCAACTGAAAAAATAAATAAATAAATAAGGTACAAAACCTTTAAATAGCTGGCAGCAAAAACAACAACCAAAATGAGCACTTTTAAATCTTATTCTGTTTTCTTGACCTCCTTCAGGCATGAAATGACTGACTTATCTTATTTTAGAAGGTACAGGGCCAAATCTCTGTATTCTGATTCTAGTTCACTTTGTCCCTCTATAAGGTAGGTCATCAATTCCAATCCCCCGCAAAAAAAAAAATAAATAAAAAATTAAAAAAATTAGTGCACTGATCATGTTTTTCAGGCATCTCTTGATGAAACACTCCCTGGTATCTCATGACAGACTTCAGACTTTTAGGAAAAGGCCAAAGTCCACAAAGTCCACAGTATAGGAAGGGGAAATCAGTAAAGTACATGCCAGTTTCTTATGAAGCAGATCCCAGCGCAACTTCATGGCCATCACGGTGTTGCCCAAGACACAGGTGCATTGTCCAGCGCTGGGGTCCTTTTATGGAACCCAAAATTATGGACATTGCTCCTGGGAAAGGATTTCCAGCCTAGGTCTAAGGAATCTCTAAGCATTTTACCTTTGTATGAGTATAGTCTGAAATTACTTCATACATTTGTGCTTTATTTACAAAGATACTGATATGAACCACTCATTGTAAACAAGAGAGATATGACTGTCCATAGTGGTCTTCTCTGTGGTACCACAGTGGCAACATATCAACCTCTCACTGGTTCTGGTTGGTAATGCCTGCCCTTTGGATTTCTACAAAAGTTCAAAGTAGTTTTGGCAACTGGCTCTAAAAAGGGGTAGGCCACCATGAGTACGATTCACTGACAAACATTTTCTCTCCTAAAAACTGATTTAACTATAAAAGCAAAGGATAAGACAGTTATTGAACCAGTTAAATGATTAAAATTGGGAGCTGTGGATTTGATTCATCAGCAGGCATCAGCACTGAAATTAAAACTGCAAGAAGTCAAGGGCTTTACCTTTTATTTTTTGTAAAGCCCATGAGATGTTATTTACATTTGAGACAAAGATTAAAGGTGCCATGAAATTTACTGTCCCTGCATTTAGCTGGGGAGCACAGCAGAAGGGAGTCATGGAGCTCTTGCTTCCATTCCTGACACCCTGTTAGCTTGCTAGCATGAAATACATTCAGACAGTGCAGCAATATTTGTAAAGCTTATGGGGAAGGATATTAAATCATTCTGTTGTTTATTCAGTGAAGCTTAAGCACATCACTGTTGAGGTTATTCTGTCTCTGGCTTACATATCTTGACTTACCTACCACCCTTCCTTTGCAAAGCATCTATCTCATACGAGACTTGCATTTACCTTCGTGCTGAAAGAGCTTTGTACCATTTCACTGTTCAGCACTGTAAATTATTCAATTCGCAGCTGAGATTCAAACCTATAAAAGCAGAGATTTGTAGTTTTCTATGTATGTTCCAGAAAGACATATTTAGAGAATCTGGGGAGAATAAACAGGCAGTGATCCGTATGACTCCTGCTCCCCTGGTGATCATATTTTTTTTGCTGCCCCCTTCCATCCTGTCCTGTTTTGTGTCTGTCATCCACCTGTTGCATCCACTTTGCCAAACAGATAGAAAACTTACAGGTTCAAAAAAGTTTTTTTTGTCTTTTGTTGCACATCTATAAGCATACTGGATCCTTATCTTTGAGACAAGTTCCTGCAGGCCTTTGCAATGGGAATATTAGAGCTGTGCAAGGACAGATGCAACTTCAGCAGAGAGACTGAGGATTTAGTCTCATAAACAAGTTACTTACAGCATCAGCTTGTACAGATACATTTGCTAAAGAAGGAGAGCAGATATATTATTATCCTCTCCTAAACATGGTCAAACTTTCAGCAATTACTGTTGATATAGAGTACCTGGTATCTGAGCAACAACGTGAGCCATTTTAAAAACTCCTGATCACCAAAGGAATAGAAGACTCAGCACTTCCTTAGCTTTAAAAAAAATAAAAATAAAAATAAAAATAAAAAAGAGAGAGAGAAGGAAAAGAGAAAGAGAGAGAGGAGACAGAGGGGGAGAGAGATTTCTTTCAGAGGTCACAAGCTGAATGCTTTAGTGCTTTGAAAATAATACATCTGAGTGCTTGTCTGTTTCAGACCTTTCAAACAACTGCCATACCTTACTTCAGAATAATTCTCTTTTCCGCACAGAGCATTACAATAAAACTAAAATGCAATCAACAGGAAGAGAGATAGCATGTAATACAAAAGATGGTATATCATGATACATGATACACTGGAGTAAATTCACATATTAATTTAAATGTGTTTCCCATTTGTGTCTGGTTTGGGTGTGCTTCTGTATCCAATTATTTGCTAATGTTGTCAAGCTTTCCAGACCTGATATACCCTGTATTGATGAGATGACAGAAACACCATCCCTTGCTTGATTTCAGATAACCACATCCACTTCTCATAAAACACATAATGAACTAAAGAGGGAATACTTTTTAATTAAAGTTGGCTGAAATTAATCAATTTTTTGTCTTTGCAGGGTGCTCCTGGTTCTGCTCTCATTTCCTTACTTGCTCAGAGAAAAGCTGTTTAAATGCTCTCCTTTGCAGGCTGTTAAATGAATAACAGGCAAAATGGCTGAGGAGAGATAAATTAATATAAAAGACAACACAGGGCAGCATGAGAAAAGATGAGGTATTTGTTATTTGCTGAGATATGCTTCCCACTGGAGGAAGTTTTTGGAGCAGTGCTACAAGCCCTAGATATGGGTGGACAGTGAGCAACCTCAGATGTGTCTGAGAGAGCTGGTGGGCTGGATTCAGAGGATGCCATGAAAAGAATGACCAGAGTTTAGGTCTTCAGCCAAAGAGGCTGGCTGTTGTGTTAAAGGCTTCCTTTTGGCAATGTCTGTGAGATGTGACACCACCCTTGAAGAGATACCATGAACAAGCACAATGTCTCTTAAAATTGCACTGCACAATCACAGCAGAGAGCGAATTTCGAAGTGTCAGATCTGGGCAGGTGCCAGCTCAGCTAATGACAGGAGCATTGAAATCCCATGGAAATTATGGGAGCAAAAAATGAATTTGGAATATGCAATAAATGAAACATAGAGAGCAGGGAAAGAAACAGAGAGGTTTGTCTTCATTACTCGTACATGATCTAGCCCTGGAAAAAGAAGGCCAGGGGATGCTGAACAGAGACACTGAGACCACCCTGCAGGCACTGGAAGGGGAAGGAGGAATCGACTGTCTCATCTATGGTCAAAAGCAGAACTCCCCTTTCTGAAGCTCAGCCAGTACCTACACTCTGTATGTGCTACAGGGGCTGCAGCTAGTTCAGGGGCTGCATGAGGCAAACACACCATAGCAGTAGATGATATGGGAAGGGTGGTCTGTCCTGGCTGTTACATGGCTAGAGGGCTGTGGCAGTGCCCTACTGGAAATCAAAACCAAAGATCAAATACAGGCCTGAGAGACCAATATCATTCTCCAAACCTACTACTTTCATTGTTATTTTTGTGTTTTATAGCCTAGCACATCACAGCTTTTTTTTTTTTTTCTTTTTTTTTTTTCCTTTGCGATGTTCTGCAGAATATCTTCTCCCTTTCATCTTATTTGGTAGATTTTTCCCTGGTTGTTTCAGACCTTTTATTCCCTGAAACACAGCTTAGGGCTACCTTGTTTTCTCCTGTTAAGGTGCCATCATGAACCTTCTTGCTGCATCATGGCTTGATCTCACTCTGACAACTCTTGAGAACAAAGCACTGCTTTAACTGTGAGTTCAAGCTCCAGGGATCCACACCCATGGAGTTCAATTAAACACACAAATATTGCACCTTTCTGTGGAGGAAAGGACAGGATGAGAAGCTGCTAAGTGGGAGGGACAAAGAGTGCCATGAGCTGGGGTGGGGTATGTCATACCCCTCTGTAATTCTACTGTAAATTGAGCCTCTGAGCTTTGTCAGAGCATGAAATAAATTTAATGCTGGATGGAGCAGAACAACTCCAGGGGTAACCATGGCATAAAGAGATACAGCAGAGCAAAGCAGAATAGAATAGAATAGAACAGAACAGAACAGATTATTGTATTCCCAAAAGAAAAGTATAATAAATAAACAAATAAGAACAGAGGAGGCAAATACCTCACGCCCAAGTTACACATAAACACAGGTGTTTCTGTGTGTGTGTGTTTTCCTCTTTTTCTTGTCTTTGCCAAGGCAACATTCCCCTTTTCCCTTGTCAGCAGGGACAATCCCCTTTGGCCTTCAGAGCAGAAGAGAACACAAGCCTTTAGCTAAAAGCTGCACCTCTTCTGCTCCCTAAACCAAATGCACTACCCACCAAAGTCTGTTCTCAATAAGAAGCACTTCACCATCTACCCCTCCATCCAGAAGGAACATGCAGGGTATTTTGCTCCTGTGCTCCCTTGCTCACTGTTTTCCTCACAGCAGAGGAAAGAGAGGAGAAGCCTGTTAATTGCACTGCAGGAGCCCGAATCTCCTCACTCCAAACCATGACCCCAGGGTCTCTAGTTTCTGAAAGGGATCATTCTGTATGCTTTTTGATCTGACTTTCTTCTAAGCCAGCTGAATCCCTTCATTATATGCAGTTTTTCAGGATGGGAAGGACTCCCTGGGTGAAGACTTCATGAGAAGGTTTTTGTTAACAATATTTTCTGACTACTAGGACTCTAATGCAAAATAAAGGATAGGTTTGTTAAAGCATGGGATTAGGTAACAATCATGCACAATCACCTTAGACTCTTATGCACAGGCAATGCACTGGCATGCAAATCTGTCCTGGAATTTTATCCTGGCATTTTATCCTTGTTCAGCCTTAGAACATATTGCTGTTCTGTACAATATGACTATTAGCTTCTCTTTTTAACATGAAGAACATGGTACAGAAGAGTTAAAGTGAGAGCCTTGAGCAGAAGATCCCCCAGCCTGATCTGTATAATGCAGTATTGTGGCTTATTTCCTGTTCAAAGGAGAAGAAAACTGACAGCACTCTGTGAGGGGCAGGATCTTTCTCATAGTAGTCAGTGGCCAGCACTGCCAAAACGGTAGTTCCCACGGGACCAAATGGCTACCTTGAAGAGCATCTTTTCCCTCAGGCTTCTAACTACTGAAAAGCACAACACTGGCTCTGCCTGGCCAGGAAGGATACATGCCCACTTTGCTGTGGACTGTCAAAAACATCACACATATTTTGTTTCTGAATTCACAGCTTTGAGAGAGAAAGACCTTTATCTACGGGCAAACACATAGCACGTTTTTGAGCACTCAGTCATGACATAACATCCGTCCATGAAAAGAGCTTGAGGGGTCAGTTTTATTTTTTCTTTTCTTAACCTAAAGTGAACTTGGTCCATCTGTCCTGCTGACAGGTTCACTGAGGGGAGATGTCCATGGCCTTTCAGCTGGGTTTCACACACTCACTTGAGAATCTGTCCATGAATAAGATTTTTGTCTCTTGGGCCAAAGGTTCTCAGTGCTTTAATTGAAGATAGCACAGAGATTCTCTCATGTCTATTATCATTGGGAAGGCCTGGGCCTTCTTTTCCTGTAAGTGTTGAATTTTTCTATGGAATGACCAATTCCAGCTAGATCCATTGCTATTTTCTAACTGCTCAAAATCCTGCCTGTAATTTTCATTGAGGAGAGAGAACTTTTATCCCTCTCTTCTCATTCAGTGCCACTATATTGTTTCAAACAGCTGCCAGGTTTCCCCCAAAGGTGTCTGTGTTTCAGGGTATGGAGGACCATCATTTCATGACCTTTATATTTTCAATACCTAAAATGCTGAATGTCAGTACAATATACAGCAATTAAGCACTGCAAGCGGCAGACACTTAAGCAGGCGTGGATATCGTTTTCTTGTTTCCACCAAAATATTCTTCTTTGGCTTATAATGAACAGGTCCGTGATGATCTACTGCCACAAGCTTGCATGTGGTTTTATGCCCAGTTTTTTAACAGATGTCACTACCCAATTGATGAACACTACATTAACAAGGACATCCACAATATCTTAGCAAGGAAGCTAAGGCTTTTTTCCTGATCCGACGTTGATGTCAGATTTTAGAATTTTTAGTCCCAGGGAACCCAGTGTATGAATGGGTGCAAAGATGTACTACTCAACATGACAGAAAGAGAATCCTCTACAGCCCAAATTCAGTAATTGTGTCTTTCTACCATCAGCCTGCTTCCATGTCCAGCAAATGTGTGTGATGACCAACGCCCCATATCACACTGCCTCTTTCCTGCTTGAGAGTACAAATAGATCTCAGTTCACTGTGGAGAGATACAGCAGCAGCAAATCTCCTCCTGGCTTCTCCTTTCAGTTCCAGGAATAGAAAAGACCCTTAGGCAAAGGAGACAACCAAGGCCTTTATTGCAAGTGATACCATTCAAGCTTTCTGCAGGGAGCCAAACTGATATAATGATTACACTGAAGAGCACCTCAAAGAAAGAGGATGGAATAATTTAAGAGAAATGAAGACTGAGGGTAGTAGCTGACACTTATAGCCCACAGAACAGAAGGCACAAATACAGTAAATTACCTGTAAGATGTCTCTTCTTCCTAGAATGGATGACTTCTAAGACACTGGCAATACAATGAAATAAATGAAAGATTCTTCCTTTCTGTCATTAGAGGGCTGAGTAATAATTTACATGGTTCCTTGTACAGCAATACTTCAGTCAATATTTATAGGACAAAGCAGTAAAGCAGCTTCAAATTTGTTCCCTATTTGATAATAAATAAAGATGAAATTCAGATTTCTAGTTGCCTTTAAAACTGCCTAATCTTCTACTTTTATGTGATTTCAGCCTGAATAATTTAGTACCATAAGAATCTTGCCCCAAACATATGAGGTCTCAAAACATATGGAGGGGAAATTTGAGAAACAAAAGAGGCTTTGCTGTGTAGTGTAAATGCAGGTGGCACATCCAGACATTTTACCAAGACAGATCAAAATTCTGGGATAAATCTTACTTCATATCCCTGTTACTGACTATGATATAATTAATAAGAAGGTGTTAATTACAGTTGCTACTTTGGTAAAAGTTTCCAGCCTTTCATTTTTTTCTAAGTGTTTTGCTCTACACTGCATTCAGCAGTTTCAAGAAAACCCATGACTCTTTTTGCTTTTCTTCTCAGTTAGGATTAAAATCATTCCTGCAGCCCAAACACATGGGTAACACTTGGATATGATAGCCATGCCTATGGGAATAGAAGAGAATAGAGTTCCTGTATTTTCTTTCAACAGTAATACCTCTTTCCTGATCTTCCATTAAGTTTTATGCTCACTACTCCAAATTTATGCTTTTCAGTCACTGACTAAATCTGTAATTGTGAGTGTGCTTAACTGTTGGAATAAAACAGAAGTTCATCAGTGCTGAAAGGTGTCTTTAGCAGCAGTTATGTTCTAATATACCGCATTGTTTCCTTCATCATTATAGGCTATCCAGCATTCAAGTCAGGTCCTCCAGCTCTTCCTGCTCTGCTCGTGACACCCCAGTAAGTGAACCACAAGCAATCTCAGTACACCCTCCCTCTCCCCAAATCACTTATTAAATCACATTTTATTCCTCTGAAGTGAGTAAAGCTGGTCACATCCTTACAAAAGGCTGTTTTATGTTACTATTTTACTGACAGAAATAGATAAATCCATTCTATTTCTTTTCTGAAATTAAAATTCAATTGAAAACTAAGGGAAAGACTCAAACATAAATGAAGTTACCTGAACCAACAAACTGAAATGTCCATGTCAGTAAAAGTTAGCAACCCTTCTTGAAAAGGTTGAAGTTGGACAAACTGCAGATAAATCCTGCAGAGCTGGCACATGCAGAACAGGACAGGATCCGAGCACTGTAATCCAAATCAATCTTGATTTACAGGAGCTGCATATGAGGCCATGAGGCATCAGCCCATCACATCACAACAGTGTGGTTTTCCATCTCACCAGCTGTGCCACTGACCTTTGGACCACACATGTCATCACATTATCTGACCGACCACATTATCAATCACTACAATAATAATTGAAGTGTAGTAGTCAGCGATATTCTCCCTGACTTTATTTAGATTCATTGCTGGTGGATCCATATGACCTAGGGTCTCCTTCTCAAGCGAACATATTGCTGACATTATGTTGTGTGTTTTTGTGTTTTTTTGTGTGTTTTTTTTTTTAAATTATTATTATTTAATCCATAGTTTGACTAACATATGAATTTCTCTCAAAAACACTCCAAAAAAGGCCAGAAAATGAAGCTTTTAGCCTTGGTCTATTTAAGGTAGTTAGTTCCCTCTGGGTAGATAATAGACGATTAAAACTCCCCAGCATGAGTTAACCTTTACCGAAGCAGCGGGCACATAGCAGGCTTCATCAGGAAGCAGCTGTAGCAACAAGGTTATAGACACCCTCCTCTGTGCAGCCAGTCCCCACTCTGCACCATGATGAATGGTCTGTTTGAACTGAGAGTCTGTGGCTCCAGCATCTGAGCTGCTCAGGTACCATCTGGACCTCAACGACACCAGCCCAGAGGGAAGGGCTGATTTGTTAGTCAATGTCTTCACATCTTTAAATACTTCCTCCCACTCTCCAAACTGATAACGTGGGCTTCATACGTTAATTTATTTCTCTAAGAACTAACCATTTTTCAAAACCCTATATTTCCACCTGTTTGACAGAGTAACACTGACAGCAAAGAGCACAGAAATGGAAACAATATATAGCTTAATCCAAAGAGTATCAGTATTAATATAAAAATATCTGTAAGTTCCATCAGCTCTGGCTCAGGCCTGAGGGGGAAGGGGTTCTGGTTGCTACATGCTGTTTTCAAACTGTCTCCTATGGCAAAAACAGGACTGTGCTATGGTATCTAAAGAAAGGCAGTAAGAAGATTAGTATGCATGCTGTTTAGGATTGGGAGGACTTGACTGCATCTGCAGATATGGAAGAGAGGAAATTCTAATACACCTAAAATAAGGTTAAACAAGGCAGCTCCAGTCCACAATAGCAAATGGAGTTAGGATCTAGCATTGGTGGGTGGCAGCATGCATAAATATGTTCTCCCTGCTGCATTGAAATATGCACTCAGCAGTCATCTAAAATGTGAAGAAACAGGTTCTGCTCTCAGCTCTGCCCCAGCATCTGATGTGTGACATTTGGGCTCCTGGGCCTCAATTCTCCTCCACAAAGAGAACCTTCATAATATGTTTTCGTATCTGGTCTCTTTAGGCTGGCAGCTCTTTAGGACCAAAACTTCTTCTGACTTTGGAATATAAAAGTATTTTTTACTCAGGACACAGCATTGTTAGAGGTTTCTAGGCAACATTATAGCACAGATAATAACTTATAATAGTAATATTTGATTAAAGAAAAATGTTGGATAACTTTCTCACTCCCTACTGGCTGGCTGCAAGTCCAATGCAAGACACTTTCTGAAGATTAGGAGCAAAATCTAAGCAGATAATCCTCCATTTATGCTTTCACTTTCTCACTTGTGCGAACTCTAATCCTTCATCAGGACTGGGTCATGGTGTATTGATGAATACTTGTATAGTCATCAGTAAGTGCCCACAACATGGTACTCAAGAAAGGGGCTGCAACATCATTATTGCACTCAATCAATTTCAGGAGCCATTAGACTGCAGACAGCTCCCATACTCTGCTATCAGGATTGTAATGATACCTCTGGTTTTGCTTTTCAGCTATCATTTTGGTAATGAATAAATGCTCATGGAAGCATTCTACTTTACAGACAGGTGTTGAGACAGAATGGAGACTGTAGTGCAAGGAGGCTCTAGAAAGTTATGAGAAAATGCATTTTGCTTACACGGTAGGGCTCTTTAGGGGTTTTAATTACGAAAAGGAACTGCAAGTCAAATTTATTCTCTAAGAGAAACATCCCTTGCTTCCTATATATGGGCCAATTACAGAAATTCTGGTATATCAAATACTCAGCTGAACAAGAAATAGGTAGATGGGTGGTTCAAGGGATGAAAGAAATGAGAAAAAGACTGAGAGGAAGTGAGTAACCCTGGTGTTCATTGTTACCAGCAACTCCCAAGACCGACACTTGATAAGCTGTGGTCTGTCTTGTTAAAAAACACCAAGCACAGCCTCCAACACACACAGCTCGATGACCCACATCCTGTGTATGTATCTTTCCAAAGCTGTTAGAACTGAATGCTGTTTGTCAGCATTTCTGGAAGCAGGGGAAATATTTCTAAGGGGAACGAGGTTGCTCTGGTTTTGTTTCTTTTTCAGCTGCAAGGAAGAAGGTGTAATTGAAATCATTTTGTTAGCAGGACTTGGAAGGGACAGAGAAAAGATGCAAATGCCTTTTGTACACAAATAGTTTTGTGCAGTAAAGGGCAGAGCTCAGCAGATCAGAGTCTACCCTGACTCCGCCACAGATTTTCCAGGTGACCAGCGCAAGTCCTTCCCTTTCCTTGTCCTGCAGTGAGAAGGCTGCTAAATTTGAGGTTATCTTGGGTAATAAATCCAGTCTTCAGATTACTTACTTGAGGAAATGTGGAGCCTGAGGAGCAGGCTGTGAAATGGAAGTAGTGCTGTGTTTTTTCTATCCTCTTGTCTCCTCAGACTTCTACATTTTTGAAAACCATTACACTCTTTATCCGTATTTTTAAAGCATCTGGAGTTTTGGAGTGGCGTATAGTAAAACACGATAGATGGGTACTGACGTCTATTTATAATGCACTTGTCATTTACATGGCAAGATGCTATTGTTTTTGTGCTTACAATGTCTTCAGCTCAGAGAATCAGCTACTGCTGTTTGCAGAAAATCTTGTTGAATAATGTAGCGGCAGTGGGAGCACAACACTGATATCCTGTCCCTGGTTGTACCAATCCAATCCTTTTCAGCATCCCTAATAAATAAATAAACAAAGAAATCCTAACTGCGATGCTCACATTAATTGGGACCAAAATGTATACTCTAGTCAACAAACATGTGCAGGTGGCTTGCTTGTCAGCTTCTCGTCCAAGCTGTGAAAATTTCAAGGTTAAGGTTCCCTCAAGATACAATGAACACTTTAAACACAGGCAATAAGAAATGAATGGTGGTTCTGTAATGACTTCCAAAAATACCCCACTTCTGTAAGGCAGGGATCAGCACTCAGAGAAAAGGGCACATCTCAGTCCCATCACCCATGGGGCCAAAGTCCAGCAAGTCTGGATCAGGCTGGGGTTGAATCACTTTGGGTTGTAGGATTCAGGATCTTTTGGCAATGGGAATGTCTAGAAAGAAAATCCTGCTCTGACTCAGCTCAGATGAGGGCTCGAAATGCTAACCTTGGTAGGGAGCTCCACCTCCTCATGGGGACGGAGCAGGTCTGGTGCTGAGCCTTTATCCTGCCAGGTCCCCCTGGATGCAGAGGAGAAGCTATCACACAGCCACCAGCACAGAAGATGTGGCTGCACTACAGGGAGCCTGTGTTCATAACACCCAGCAGATGGGCACGGTTCTGCCAGATCCCACTCCTTCCATCAAAGAGGGGAAAGGCTGGGTCTTAATGGTCCAAGTCAGGAGATTGCTTAGCATTTTACTGTAGAAGAATAAATATTCTCATCTGGTAAAAAAAGGGGGTCTCACTTCTTTCTGGCAATATGGTGATCACTGCGATTTCTGTAAGCTAGAGAATTTCACTGGGCATTTGAAACTGGTAATTAACCATTTATTATTGGAAGGGGGGAAAAAGAGGTAGAGCAAATTGAATCTTAACAACGTTCATTGTCTCAGCACCAAACACAATTACAACTGCTTTAACGGACACCTTCAATTTTCACCATCATTAAATACAGACATATTTCAACCACTTATTGAATAAAGCTTCAAATGAGACCTTTATTTTAGAAAAAGGCTCCTCCAGTGCCAGAGCTGTGTTCACCCGGGGAGCAGATTTACCCACCCAGGCTGCAGTTCACTGCAGGGCCCTGAGGCAAAGCCATAACAGCTGGAGTCAATTAGTCCCTGCTTGATTTCAAATTCAGGATGCTATGCCTATTTGGGGTTACTCAACTGTTCCCTTTCCCAAAGAGGCAGATCTGGGCCTTAAATAAACTTCCTATGTGTCTGCCAAAATATGGACCCTCCTACATCATGCCATATGAGAGTGGAAAACCTAAGGTGTATAGGGATCGCTTTCTAACAAGTTTTCTTGTTTTTTTTTTTTTTTTTTTTTAACAGATTTAAAAGACTAAGAGGATGCCCTCTTTAATGTCATGACACCATCAGCGTCAGGGTGACATTGCGACCTTCCCCACTTCATGAGCACATGAGCCAAACTCAGTGGATCATCCACTGAATCTCAAGCCCCAGGGAGCCATGGGCTGGTGCAGAGCTGCACAGAGCAAGGCAGGTGAGCCAGACCTGGCCACAGGGGCAGCAAGGGGGGAACCTCTTCCTGCCTGAGACTGGACATGTCTAACAAATTCCTAAGATCAAAGCCAACTCCTGGTAAATTCCTTTGCAGTCAGGGCAACAACGCTTATTGAACCAAAACCTAAAAATTTATACCGTTATTCTCACTTCTGTATGTCTTGCTTTGGCACAGCAGTCACACTCTTGCTGAACATGTGCACGTGCGAGTCTATCTCTATTCAGTTAAGCACCCACTTAACTTTGAACATGAGCTTTAAATGCTTTTAAGGTTGTTGGGCATCCAGAGGATGTGCTTGAAATTAAATATGTGATAAAGTATTTTACTAAGGCCATAAAACAACCTAAAATGAAAGAATGAAAGTATGCAAAAAAAAAAAATAAGTGCAGTGGAGCAAATAATAACAATAATAGCAAAAAAAAAATCCACTAGTTACTGCTATGCTGAATTGAAACATACTGTGATGTCCTTAACACAGAATTTAGATGGTTCTCTGGCAAAGTTATCCCTAGACACACAGGTCTTTCACTTCTCCACTGTTCTGTGTGTTTATCTCAAATATTCCTGCCACTCCACGTAAGAATCCAACTCATCTCATTGTGATCTAGGAAGAACCTGCTATACTCATGCAGTCTCATTTTGGAGAACACAGGGGCTCTTACAAAGCTGAGCCAGCATGTGAGAACCTGCATTCAAGCCTTGGCCTTTCTGCTGGAAACATTGGAAAAGCTCCACATTGTCCCCTGCCTCCATTTACCCTTACACTTCTGATAAGTACAAACTCAATCAGGAGCATAGCTGATCAGTGTGCTCAATTTGTCTGCTGTGCAGTGGAGGTCAATGCAGAGACATCTAAACTTGCCCATGACCAGAATAGCTGCATTAATTAAGAGGCTGATTGGTGAAACTAATTACCACCAATAAGTCACAAGGCAGAGATTGTTGATTCTAGCATAATGCTACTCTTATGCAGCTCTGCTGCTTCCAGATAGCTCTACGGCTGCCAGCTCCTCACGTGCTGCCCCACGCTCGTGCATGTTCCCCAGTGAGAGCCCTTCCGGGTGGCCCATTTTCACCATCCCTCATTCTTCATCCCCTTTTCTCAATGTACCAGTACCAGCAATATTTTTGCATCTATTTTGAAACTGATCTCTAATGAACTGCAACGTTTTTATCCTCCCGTTATGTTCACCAGCAGTAGACTCCAGAGAGTGCAAAGACAAGCCCCAGGTCCCTCACATTGCCTTTTCCTCTGCATAGGAGATTAATTCAGGTCAGATCCCAATTTCCCTAGCAGACTGTTGAGCTGAGATCTGAGACTGCAGGTTAAGTCCACTGATATGTATTTCCAGGACATATTTTACACTCCTGTTGCCTTTTTGATAGGAGGATTGACAATTTCACAGATTCTTTCACTTCCATCTGTCTCAGCCTCTCTCTCCTCATTACCCCCTGCAAAGAAGTAAATGAATTTGAGGCAGGGAGGGTCTTCACCGGTCAAATGCACTTAAAATGCTGGAGCCTCCTCAGCAGTTGACAAGTTTGCACTGCTACAAACTTGTCTGGATGCCTTGTGACACCTCCCAGCAGGAGAGCCATTGGTCTTCAGCAGCAAGATTGACCTTGGAAAAGTCCACGCTGACCTCCCACTGTGTGAAATACAGCAGAGACGCAGGGGATCCTGCCATGCAAGTAAACAAAGGTCAAATTCAATTCAATTTGTGTGATTGCTGCAACAAACAGCAGAAAGAGCCTTGTTGAGCTTGGAGTGCAGTTCCTGAACAATCCACTGGGCAAAACAAATAGATTTTATTTTTTTCCAAATGGGTGCCAATCAACAGATGCTCAAAACATTGTTATTACTGATTAGTATTTATTTGAGCGTAAAGAGATTTTTCTTGTAAAGTTTTTGGGTAGGAAGGGGGAAAAATAAGCAGGAGACCTGCAGTAAAGTTTAGTTTCCAAAGCCATACATTACTTTGAGATGAAATACTGTGGCCAAAATAGAAATTCAGTACTCATGCTAGGAGACTTTCCTCAAAAATGCAGCTTTTCAAGCACAGAAAATAATAATAATAATAATAATCCCTCAATATCTGAAGAACAGTATGTAGTTTGAGGCAGCTGGGTGTGCCCTAAAAACACACAAAATTCTCATTTTTTTAGAGGTTGAGACCAGTAAATTGACAATGATGCATGACCCAGCCCCACTGTCTTCCTTCATTCTGGGAATGTGGGAAAAGCACTAAGACCAAAAGCCACTTCTTTTCCTCAGAACAAACGTTGGAGAATGGTATGGATCATTTTGCATCCCTCTGAGGCATGCAAAATGTTACCCGCTGTCTTGTAAGTTAGCAAGAATAGGCTGTCTTTCCTTAATTTTGGTTTGATTAGTACAACGTTTTGGGAGAGTTTCTCTGGAATTCAGCCTTGGGAAGATTTACAACTTACTCTCAGTAAATATTGTGAATTATAATAAAATAATATAAATTATAATAAAATAATTGCATAGGAAGCTGCTGAGGTGTGATCTAAGTGGAACTATTGAGAGGTGCAAAACTCTTTGAAAAAGTAGCTCTTTGGGTCAAGCATCAGTCCAGTCACATTCAATTCTATATTAATGACCTGGATGAACAAGTAGTTGTGCTACTTATTAAATTTGCAGAGTGATATCAGGCTGGAAGGGGCTGCTAGCACTTTGGAGGAATGGATCACTGTCAAAATGGTCTTGAAATTAGTGGAGGAATAGAGGGGGAAAAATAATTCAAAGTCATAGAAAAATTCTGCCTTTTTTAGGAGCAGTCACAATAGGATCTGCAGGTTAGGAAGGATCACAAAACTAAATCTGATAATGTTATATAGGAAAGTAAACTTTATTTTGAGATAAATATATAAGGGAAAGGTCACAAGAAAGACAAAAATACTGGATAATCCTTCCTTTCTAGAGTGAACTAGCAAAGGATAGTGTGCAACAGCCGGTCTGGAACAATGTATTTAAAAGGAAAAAAAAAAAAACATGAACTGAGTGAAGAAACAGCAAATGAGATCAAAAGAACAATCGGTGGTCTGGAAAATATACGCTCCGTGGAAAATCTCAAAGAAGAGAGTTTTCCAAGTCAAACTAGAAGTGAAGGGAGTCGCAAAAATCTTCAAATAAATAAATGTTGCATAAAGAACAAAAGATTTTTGGCTTAGATTGTGACAAGCATGATTTCAGGGCTCAGTTCAGTTATATAGACATAGATGTTTGAAGCCATTTCAGATGTTTCGGGGCATGTGATACATTTCTACAAGGCTTTCTACAAGGCGACAGATGTGACGCAGGACCTACAGGAGACAAGAACTTTCTGGAGACAGAGTTAATAGATTTCAGGGGATGCGAGGTAGCAGAGGACAGCGATGTTGAAACAGTAAGACTGAGCTTTGGAAGAGTTTTTCTCGGTGGTGAGGACAGTGAGGCTTTGGGATACAGAGCTGTGGAGCCACAATTTCAGTTAGGTTTTAGAAACAAAGTCCCCATCTATTAAACATGGCTCAAGCTAAGCTGATCAGCCTTTGAGCACACTACCAATTAGATGACTTCTCAAAGTCCTTGCCAGCCAAAGTGAAAGTCCTTAATTCAGCCTGGATTCTCTCTCTCTCTGACCTATTGAGTAGGATTTACAGGTAAACCTGTAGAGCTTGTGCCAGCAAAGCCTTCTAGAGGAGCGTCTGGTATGAAAAACAAGCTGTGAACTCTGGACCCCACAGAGTATTTCCAGTCTCTGTGTTGTTGCTGTTGCAGGCAGATTGTCAGGGACGAAACACCTTTAGCAATTATTAGTACCAGGCATGGCTGCAGTCCACAGGAACGGGGCTCTGCAGTGCAGCTATTTCCCCCACAGCCAAGGTATTCACTCAGTGTGACTAAGCAGGGCTGTGAGGAGGGGTTGCACAGTGCCATGCACAGCTGGCTTGAGGGGGACACTGTAAATGTGTTCCTTACTCATTTGGATGGCTGCAGTTAGAGGACGGCAAACCAATGTGTAGAGGGAGGGAACCTCTCAGTTTCCTGTCAGCTAAGGATACATACAGGGAGTAGAAGCATGAACAGGGCACAACAAAACCCTTAATAATCTATGTAATATTTGAAGGAATATTTGCCTTCAGATAGAATATATATATATATTAAAAAAAAAAAGTGGAAAGTTCACTTTGTGGAGGAAGAAGACTCCACCTTAAACTGCCATCACTTTTGCTGTAATAGGACTATGTTCTCTTCTCTGCCTTCTTATAATTCTGACCAAAAAGTTGGTGAGAAAAGGAAAAAGGAAGAGTTTGTTTGAACCACAGTGCAGCCATCTATGAAATTCTGGAGGTACACCATTTTTTTGCGATCTGTGAAGTTCTCAGTGCACTAGTCATAAAAGCAAGGGATGAGTTCCTGGCCAGCAATGAGGGCTGGGAAGCACAACGGCAGCTTCACCAGGAAACATCAGAGAGGAGGAGTAACACAGTGTGCAGGGACTGTTCAGCATATGGTTACAAACAACAGTTGCTGATGGCTTTAAAATAAAAATAAAAAAATAAAAAAAAATCAGCTTCTCAGCAGAGACAGCAACATATTTCCTTTAAAAACAAAAGCATACTGTTTGTCTCATTTCTCTCCAACTGCTAGGAGCCTCGTGGCATGCACAACTCCTGGGGCCATGCTTGGCACCTCATAACTGTCCTGCTTGCTGAGCAAAACCTGCCTGCCACCCTGGGGAGCAGTTTCCATGTTGTGCAGATGGAAATCAGGAGCCACATCCCCGAAGAAAATCAAAGTGCTGAAATGGAGGCAGAAATTCAGCACTGTGCAATCCCTCAGAGGCTGCCTTTGGGGAATAACAAACCTTTCATTGGCCCCTGCAAAGAGGAGAATGTAAACTCCACCTTTGCAGATGCAGCAAATATTTCTCAAGAAGCAAATCTTACAAAATATCAGAATATAAGGCCATTGCATCAGGATCTAAACAGTTCCAGCATGCCCACCTCTGTCTCTGTAGAGAAATGACTTAATTTTTCCTCTGTTTCTTCACTGCCCAATTTGTGCATAAAACCCCTCCGGCAACTCTGTTTCTAAGATATTATTTAGTAACTGTGGCATGAAATGTTGAGAGGAAAAGTACCTAGATTGGCTAAAGTAGCATCTAAGATTGAAAACGCATCTAGATCTTGTGTATATTTAATGTTTCAAGCAGAAATGCAGCCTCCATGCTTCGATTTAAAGACAGAAAAGCTCAAATCTTTCCAATACTGTGGGAGGGAGATCATAGGACAAAAAATAAGAGTTGAGGAGACTATCAAGACTATCATAACCACTTAATTATCTGCTAGATCAGCCACTGTAGCAGAGCTGGATTTATCTAGGAGACAAATGGGATTTCAAGTTTCCATCTTACAGTTTTATGGTTCTCATCGTGAAATAAAAAAAGTAAAATAACTCAAAGTAAAATACTAGAATAGGTTTCATATGACGGGTGGTTTCTCCTCTTTCTCTCACTATTTTCACTTTTCTCAACCCTCTCTCCTATTTAATGGCAGCTCAAAGCTTTCCAAACCTTTTCAGGTTTGAAATCAAAACTAAAAACCATTGCAGAAACAATTTGTGCATTATGAAGTGGCTTCCTTTACATAGGAAATACAAGAAAGCTGGAGGAAAGATCAGAGCACCTGAATTTCTGACCCAGTTGCAGACAGTGCAAGGTTGTTCTCTGGTTGTACTTCTCACCGGATGACCCACATGTGAGATGTCACCTGCTGCCCCTGTGGAGGGAATATGCAATCCTTTAAAGAAGAGTAGGGAGAGTCCTGCTCATCCTATAAATTATCCTTTCTGCCTCCCTGAATATTTTGACCATTGAACTGTTATTTTCCTCTGTGCTATAATAGCTCTGCTCTTCTCAGACGCAGTAGCTTTAGCAATAACTCACACAATCTTTCTTAGGGGGCTCATTTCTGCCTGGCACCTCTTGTGATGGCCTTGAAAAGTAATATGGTAATATTGGTGCACTCATTTGTTATATGCCCATTTGTGACCCTTCTAAGCCAAAGGCTACAGATTGCTCCTGTGAAGGAAGCCTTGAGTTTTTTTGTGCAGATGCAGCAGATGCAAAAAGAAGAGACTGCCTCACATTTCAAATATGCAGATTGGAGCTTGTGATGAACCAAGGGTATGAGAAGTATACAGACCAATTTCAGGATTACATGGTTGGGCATCAGGGTTAGCAACAAGTTGGAGAATTCTGTTCAATGCAAAAATTTCTTCCCAGTGTAACGTAGAATATGTAGATATTTAGTTTTTGTAACTAAATGAGTCAAATTAATGACTTGGCTTTCTCCTTAAACCAATATCTGTCTTTCAAATCCATTCCCTAACCTGCTATTTTAAAAAGTGAATGCACGAATAGAGCTGTTTTTCTGGTTTTTTTCCTTTTTTTCAATTCTGAAAAACTATATTGTGCAGCATTAATGTTTTTCTCCCCTTCCTCACTCTGCTTCTAAATAACCCAATCTGTTGAAGAGCAACTGAAACAGAAAATTGCTGCACATGATGAACAAAAAGTCTATGTAGTCCTATATCCTGCCTCCTTGCCTCAGATCAAAAGCAGATTTCTAAAGGAGAGGATATGTGATAATAGTTCCTTCAAGGAATCTTCCATCCTCCAGCAATGTGCAGTTCAATGCCTTGTACTGAATCATTTGCATTGGAGAAGGGTGTCATTTTCTGCATTTTCCCCTGATATTCCTTGTTGGAATTGTCTTCTTTGTCTTTCACACAAACCACCTTTCTCTTTCTTCATTCTTTGTTGTGACCCTCACTTGAGAAGGAAAATTAGCTTGGTTAAAAATACTTTGGACAGACTTAAGAAAACAACTGAAAATTCTCAAAAGATATTCCAGAGATTGGATGAATATTTCCTTCATGCTTTGTCATACTCTTACTCAGCACAAACTCCCTTGTCTTTCAGTACTCTTGGTACTTCAGACTGGACAAGAAAACTAGAAACATCTTCACTGCCTTGTTATAATTGAATACATTGAATTTTAATACTTTGAAGAACTCTATCTGATCGCCCAACTGTTCACAGTCATTATTTCTATCAACTCCCACACAATATTCTAAACCTCTCATTTCAAAATGGTTAAGAAATGACTTGTGGCCAAGACATGGCTAAGCAAGGGATAATGCTGGTAATTTAGGAAAAGTCTACTCACCAATGTAGCAGCAAAGTTTGAGCTTCAAATAATTAACAAATGACAGAATATGCTGAAATGCATAGGATGCTTCAAACTCCCATGAGCTCATTCTCAGCTGGAAGCAAGCCTGTTTCTAGCAAAATGTGCTTTAGTACATGAATTTCTGAATTTCATATTTATAGGAGTGCATTTGTGACAGAACCCTGAATGCACAGGGACAGGCAGTAGTTAAAGAATAACTGAGCTTCACTTCATGCTCTTGGATATATTTTGGAGCTGGCTGGGGCAGATGAACAATTTTGACAAACATGAGGATTCTGTAAGCCAGTGTCAGGAGGTATGAGCACGAGAAGCAAACGATGGCCATTAATGGCCATTAACAGCCACTGGCTGTTAAACTGTAAATGAGCTTGAATACAGTTATCTAAAATTAATATATTTCCTTTTTTTCCAAAAGTACAAAAGGTTTCTGTGCCTGAATAAAAGAAGGGACACTGTTGCTGTCAGAGGAAGTGTTATCTGTGGAGAAGGTCTTTACCTCATCTTCACTTTGCATTAATCAAGCAGCTTCTATAGTGACTTTGGGAGAGGTTAGTGGTACAGCTTACTCACTACAGAGAGACAGCAAGGTAAAGGGGATTCTGGTGGGGGGAAAAAAAAACACATTTGCATGGACTGAAAGAATATTCAGGTTTTGTAGGTTTTTGCATTGTTATTCTTTGCAATATACAAAAAGTCAAAGCATTTCAGTAGCTTTTTTTCGTGAAGAGTTTCTATGTTCCATGTCAATGCAAGCTGATTTTTGAAATTTCTCTTAATATAAATCTTCAAAGTATGTCTAAAGAAAAAAAAAATCAAACACTGAAATATCAGACTATCATAAACTCTTTTATTAAATGTTTACTTCTGACTGCTTTTTTAAATTTTTTTTAGAATTGAAATAACTCTCCTATTGTACATTTTTGGTGGGGCTGTAGGGGCAATGATCTTTTTTCCTCTCTGGCTACCAATTCAAAAATTTAAACTGTTCTAAAGTAAGGGTATTTGGCCCTTTCCCCTGGAAAGTTTTGAAATGATAGCTGCAACCTTGAACATGCGTTGTGGTGAGATTCAGTGCCAAGGGGGACTCGTTTTGGGGTGACAGTAATTCAGGCAGGTCTCTTTAGTGCCCTCCATGGCTGTCTGGGAAGCATACAACTGCATTCAAAATGCTGTAGTTGTGTCTGGTTTTGTTCAGGACTGGCTACATGAAACGCGTTGCCAACACAGCATGACCGATTGGTGGAGGTTATGCACTCACACAGTGGAAGGTCCAGACCTGGATTATCTGAAGGCCTCCCACATCTGAGATGTCTGAATTCATAATTCTGCATCTGAATCTCCTTTTCTTTTCTTCCTCCTGCTGATGTGCCTGACACAGGGGAACACAAAAATAAATGTTCCTGAGAGACCAGACTACAGCGTCCTCTGTGTCTACTACAAAGGAACATATGGTTTTATTCTACACCTTACAATGTGCACCACACTTTCAGTCTGCTTTCACAGACTCTGGCTAACTTTTTGAAGAGTTCTATAAGAAAAAACTTTTAATCTTTTTCCTTTATTACTGAAGAAATAGTGAAGCTGCAAAAAAAGCCAGTGAATTCAAACATAAGGCAAAGGCATTGTCCATCTAGACCCAGATGCTGCCGGGACTTTCTGACTAGCGTCTGACTGTGGGTACTTCAGTGTGTTGTTGCCACACTGTGTCCCTCTGTATCCTGCATTTACCACTACTCCTTTCTGCTGGTCTGCATGTCACCATGAAGGTCTGTCCTCCCCTAGTCCTTTTTGTCTACTGTTGTAAGAACCGTGCTTGTGGAGAGCAATTTTCAAGGAGGGGCCTTTCTTTACACACACAGCTTTTCTGCAGTTCCTGCTGGGTAAAATAACACATCCACAAGACAAGGTGTACCCTGCAGCCATTTAGAAATTCTCTTCACACAAACCAAAGGAGAGTTAAGTTCTTATTCTTTCTGTAGGCTTTGCCACAAATCAGTAGAGGCAGTTATTGCTGCCTGACAGGGCAATTGAATGAAGAGATTTTCAGAGGTGGTACTATAAAGGACTTTGACCATTGATATAAACTACTCCTTAATAGCTTTTTTGTGAGTTCCCTTGTGAAGAATATGCGGTCTCATGCTACAACCAAAAGTCAGCAAGTGGTTCATCTTCTGCTTCAATTCTCCTGGTAAACACAACTAAAGAAAGAAATATGGCAGAATAATGAAGTAAGGGATCTAAGGGATGTTTAAGAGAGGACCTGGAATGTCAAACTAGCTCAGATACAAAGATAAGGAGCAGTGATACTGAAATCATTCATGTGATCAAGGATTCGACAAGCCAGTGGACATATTTGGACCTATAAAAACTTGTCTATGAACTGTGCTGCAGACATGCTGTGTTTTGAGGGTCATGATGGCATTTGCTATAGTCAGAGTAATCAAAAAGACTGTGGGATGGTTACCTGAGAAAGGATGAACAAAATTAGACTTGCTCTTTTGATACGTCTCTGTTTGCCTGCAAGGGATCATTATAGCCTCTTCTGTCTAAAAAACAATAGTGTTTATGGATTCCTGTTATCAGTCTGAAGGCCCATAGATCTGGTAGGGGGTCTCCCTACCAGAATAAATTCTGAAAGTACCAGTTGACTTCATCCAAATTTGACAGAGGAGTAGGGCTCTCAAATGGCCACCCTCAAGTTCCATGAAAACCTGCAGCTATGAAAAGAGAAGAGCATAGGGGTATCCTCAATGGCAAAAATGCTGCTAGATAAACAAGTCCTTTCCGAGACACCAGCAGGCTCAGCCACGAGTCACAAAGCTGTGCAAATGAGATTTCCTTCATTGTGCTGCTCTCAGCAATATTTGTTTATCTAAATAAGCACATGTGATATGTGCTGTAGGAGACTTGGGGCTGGGTGACATTCATGAGCAATCAGCTTCTCAATGAAGCTGGGGTGTATGGGCCTGTGATTAAGGTGGACAATCACGGAACAGAAAGTGAAATTTCATCATCATGTCAGCTGCGTGCTCACAGGGTGAGACAGGCACTTCATTTTCTCCTCTCTGTTCTGTCTCTGTATCCAGAAAATGGACACAGTCATTCATGCAGAAAGAAGAATTTGCAATAAATGATGTATTTGACTTTGGTCCTTCTGACTTACAAAATTCTTGTGAGGAGACCACAGTTTTCATTTTTGTATGGATTTAGTGTGTATCCTCAGGCACACCTCCTTTGCTCACCCTCTCACCTTCCAATAGTCCCTACAAAGGAAAAGAATACGGGCAAAATGTTTTACTGAGAATGATCTGAGCAACTAAAATCAAGCCCATCTACTGCCCATGATCAACCAGTGGCATTCCGCAGACAGAGAGAGGTAGCTTTGGACAATAAATAAATATATAAATAGTTAAAACATGAGGTTCTATATGTAACTTCAGCAAGCCTGTTCAGAGATTTGTTCACATGTTGCCATGAGCTACTTAATTAAATTTCAGTTAATAACCAAGACTGGTGACATAAATACTTCTTCCAATTGTTATTTAATTAATTTTACATTAGCATTACGTGTCAATTAAATGCTTAACACCATCTCTTAATTTACCATATTAATAAGCAATATGCACATAATTAGGCTGAATATGAAACCTCAGACCCATCTAGCATTCTGGAAAGGTAGTCTGTCCAAGAAGAAGCAGTTGCTGGATTACTTTGTATTTGATTTCTCTTTTTCAAATCAACTCTAGGATCAAATTATCTGGTGATTCCATGCCATGTCGTCAATATAAATATGCCGACAAAGAAAATCATGTTCTGATCTTATATTCAGCTATTTAAGAAATATTTCGAAATTTAAAGAACAGATCTTCGTTGTGCTTTCATTCTTCAAGTAAATATGGCATCTACTTCTGTGCTGTAGTAAGCAACGTGCACTCAGTAAGTTTTAGACTGGAAATGAACCTGAGGTTGAGGAAAATCAGCTGTAACAGAGGAGCCAGACTTCCTCCATTAACTGATCATTTGGTCAGCTTGGTTCCCTTTGCCCCTTTGCCCCCATCAAGCATTTGAAGGGGCAGATGAGACTTGGTTGCTCCATATCTTGACTTTTAGCATTACATTACTATTGCTTTTGCCAGACGGTACTAAAGCTGTGCTTATTTCATTTGCTTTCCTAGAAAAGTTTCTTCCTGAAAGCAGCAGACTCCAACTGCCAGAGCAAAGGAGGTGGGATATAAGAAAACACCTCCACAAATCAAGCAGCTGAGTAATCCCAGTGTGCCAGGCAACATGAACACTGGCTGCTCCAGAGCAGGGAAGAAGTCTAAATTTTAATGGTAATGAAGGTGGGCAGAGAAGAATAAATACTGTCAGAGTCTGCTAATTATGAAGAGAGATGGATGGCTGCTGTAAATCAGTGTGCTGTGGGGAGAGAGTCTTCAGACAGATTAAGTTATTATTCATACTGGGGCCATTCAAATAAATCAATGGAAATTCCATCAGCAGCAGGTTCCATTTTTGTTTCACTTACTGATTTATGGGTTATGCCTTTGGTCTTTTTCTTAGAATCCCCTTCTGCTTTATTCCTAACAGGTATATATAATCTAATCTGAAGCCACCAGATACTTTTTTGAACAATAAAACACACACATATATATATTTATAAACATCCCAGTAACATGAGAATTCACAGAACAAGCTGGGTTTCTTTATCTTTTCTTTCTTTTTATCTTTTTATCTTTTTTTAATCCTTTCAGAGTATTTACTGAATTTCACTTTGCTTACATTACCCACCAGAAAAGCAAGGATTAAAATAGTGATTTCCTCCATGTCGCTTAGCCTGGTCTTCCAAGGAAATGGTATCAACGTAGTCACTTCATGTGTCTCAGCAGATTTTTTCACCCATTTCAACCAACTTTGGAGAAGGATAAATGTCTCAGGGACATGGAGTTCCTAGTGTAATGAAAACAAGCACTTGGGTAGAAGACACCAAGTGCCCCTATCAGGAAAATATAGTGGATCCAGATCAGATATATTATTAATAGGGAAGAACCTAAGTGAGAAACAGGCAGGAACCCAGGTCCTGAGATCTGCCACTTATATTTCCTTGTCTATTTAGATGACAAATTCTTTCTAGTGATGGCTATCTTTCTGTGTTGAAGTAGAACATCTCCTGTACCATGAAAGTGTGTAGGCACTGCAGTGGGAGAAACATTAAATAATCCACAACATGGAGTCAGGAAGCCCAAAAAATATTGCATTGCATATTTAACTTTTGTTTTACTTTATAAAGTACCCCAGCAGCAATGTCTCAAGTTCTAAAAATAGATAATGATGTGAAGTCTTGGGGAGTCATTATATTTACCAGATTTTCTAGTGATGCAGATGCAAGGGAAAAAGCCTGGCTTGTATAGTCAACAGATGAATGCCCAAGCAGTGCCTACACAACACAACAGAGCATGGAAAGTAGAAGCATGTTTCCTATTCCTATGGAATGGACAGACATAAACAGGTATTAATGGGGTCCAACTTTCTTTCAACAACAAGAGCAAGCTAATGAGCTGGACATGTAGCAATAAAGGCAATAGTTGGGGACCAGCTCACATCTACAGAGACCTATGTTATCATCAGGCAAGTGCTTGAATGTATGCTAGAATGGTCCAACCTCTACCTATTAACAATGTTTAAAATCACCTCTGACTACATTATAGAAATAATGATGCAGACAGCAGCAAAACTGCACGGAAAGCACTTACCTCTTCCTGTCTCTTACTAGCTTGACAGAGCCATTCATAACCAAACAGCCTACAGTACCATGTATGCTGCCAGCGTGTTTTTTACCAAGTGCCCTATTGCTCTGCAACTGTGAAAAAAAAAAAAAAAAAATATGTTTTGTACATCGTGGCAGTCTGGAATGGTATGTTTAGATGCCCAGTTCCCAGCAGAGTATTTGCAAATCCAGTAATTGCATATCATTTCCTCATTTGTTGCAGCTGTTGTTGCCTCTGCACTAGTTTACCTGTGGCTTTGGGCCACTTAAATTAGCAGTAGAGAGGGCTATCTTTAATGCTCTTCTCTCCAATGGTTTGTTTGAAGCAATGTCCATATATCTTGGGGCCTTGTAAGTAAAGCAGCATGCCGCAGAGCTTAATTAAAGAGGAAATGAAAAAAATAAAAAAAAGAAAAGAAAAAAAAGTCTTTCCCCAGTGAGCTGAGAGAATTGCATACTGCTGAAGCTGATGGGATGAGATTGATTGTCTGATGTTAACAGGCAGAAAAAGGAAACTTTTGACGGGGTGGGGGGTCTATGCTTCATTAGGGACAGCCCCTTTAAAAAGGACTTTCACTTATAATCTACTCAGATTTCTTTTTATTTCTGTATCCAGCAGTGTTTTAAAGTAATTCCCATCCTGTCTCCTGCTGTAAGCTTGCAAGGAAAAGAAGCCAGTTTTATACACCAAAGCCAAACTGACAGCCTCTTTTCTCTCTCATGAACCATTAGCATGGGATCACCAATACACCCAGGTCATGGCTGTGCTATTTCCATCAAGCATATGACCTGTCCTGGAAATGATTTCATTATCTCATCCAATTAGTCTGGAAAAGGCACTGGGAAATATGGTCCACATGATTCCTACTGACAACCAGGTCCATCATTTCCCATTTTCTGGAGGTGCCTATGTCAGGACTAGTAGCCACCATTTCAGAGCCCTCAGGACTCTCCTTGCTGTCTGTAAATGCATGCAGAAGGCACAAAGCAGTTTTCTACAGGTTACTGAAATGGTTGGGCAAGCAAGTTTATAATTAGCCAACGACAACAGAGACAGAACATCGGTTTTCTTTTCCCTCCAAAGTAACAAAGCATTTTTTAAAGAGCAATTTTTGCTTAACAGAATGCCACCGTACTCTCTATTAAACACTGAAGATCATCCTTGAGGAGGAAAAAGCATGTTTCCACAGAAAACATATCCTGTATATTTGGCCCAGTGATAAAAATCATTTAGTTTCCTCATAGTGTTTTAGTGATGTATGTAAAAGAGGTTGAAGACAGCAATCCAGTCTCCAGCAAAAAAAAAGATCCACTGCATGCCATGCATGCACAAAACCCATTCATGTTGCAATCAAGCAATTTTAGTTCAGGCACAGAGGCCACAAATTCATGTTTTTCAAGAAACATTATGAACTATGGAAGCAGAGAGAATAAGCACCTAGATAGCTGCAGTCTGACCCCTTGTTATCTGAAAACCTGGTTGGATAGGGCTTTGGGCAATCTGTTTAGTGGGAGGTGTCCCTGCCCATGGAAGGGGGTTGGAACTAGGTCATCTTTAAGGCCGCTGCCAAGCCAAACCATTCTACGATTCTATGAAGGTAACACTAAAAGGCCTTCATCTGTTATTGAAATTTGCTTCCTCTAAACAAATATGCAAAAAAAAATCACAATGTCCATACTGGAGGTGCAGTACCCCCGCTATCACTGCTCGAAGGCGTGTGTGCTTGAGTCTAGAGAGCACTTTTGTGATGGGACTTTTAGCACAGGCCCCAGAACAAAAGTAGCACCTGAGCAGAAAGGTAGTATTTTACAGCAGTGTAACCACCAGCCCTGTTACTGCAGTTGGCTCTAACTTTTTCTTCTCTCTGGGAGGCCCAACAGCAGGCCTTACCTCAGGATAGGTGGCCAATAATTTTCTTCAGAGTAATTTTGCTCACAAAAAACATGCATGGACACATTCAGATGGGTCCCAGCTCCACCAGCAAGGTCATTTCACTGCACAGGGTTATTTGCCTGCTTTTATTATGCCTGCTTTCTCTACCAAATCCCCACCTTCTAATGGCTGTACGTTGGAGTTAAACCCATCTCTTGCCATAAGGCACCAAAGCAAAGGCCTCTCCCTCTTCTCCTCATGTCATTCCTGTCTGCCTCAGAGGAAAGCTTCCCCACACACCTGTGCTGCCTCCACAAACAAGGTACTTATGCTGCAGCTGCATGCCCAGCCCTCTGCGGTCATACAGATTAACAGCCCATGCAGCTTTTCTTCTTGGTTCTTATCAACTAATCAAGGATCTCTGTTTTTGTATCATTTCACAAATATCACTCCTTTCCCTGGGATCATTTTAGCTGCATAATAATGACCTGCAAGTGCCAATTGTAATATTCAGCTGACCTTCAAGGTAAATTGTGCTTTGCATTTGCCTCACACACTTTCATAGGAACATAATCCGCTGTCTAACATAAATGATCATTTCCAAAGAACATAATGGTTCTGAGTGCAGACAATAACTGGCTGCAATTTGCTTCATGAGCAATTTTATTTACATCGACGGCAACAGAACTAAATTGAAAGGTCTGCTCTTTGACTGTGGCTGTGTCTATGCTAACGCCAGAAGTATGTTCAGCTTCAGGAAATCAATTCACCTTTGATTTAGCTCTCTGTATTATTAACACAAGAATAACACTGAATATAGATTTCCTGCCCAGATGAAATGTGAATGTCTCTCTTCATGCCAAGGCAAGCACCACCCAAATTATTGAGAAATAACCATTTGATGGAGGGAGAGAGTGCGTCTCAGAAGGTCTGTGGGTAGGATTCAAACAAGTGGAGCTGGATGAAGATAGCTGCCATGCAGACACACTCAGGAAGCCCCATGTTGTTGTGTTCATGCGCTATTGGGTCATCCTCATGACATGATAAAGGCAGCCCTGAGGCAGCCTTCATAGTCACACTGCAAGTGTGTGCACTGCAAGTGTGGACTGCAAGTGGAGAAACAAGATCTTTAATGTGTTTGGAGTGCACTGCCCAGAGAAGGCTCTGCATGACATAGCCACATTGCTAAAAGGTGGGTAGGACATACCATATTCAGTTTTTCAAAATGCTACAGGTCACTGACAGAGCAACATAAAGCCAGTTCTGGGCACCACAGTACAAAAAGGATGTAAAACTGTTGGAGAGTGTCCAGAGGAGGGCGACGAAGATGGTGAAGGGCATAGAGGGGAAGACGTATGAGGAGCGGCTGAGGCCTGTTCAGCCTGGAGAAGAGGAGGCTGAGGGGGGACCTCATCGCGGTCTACAACTTCCTCGTGATGGGCAGGCGCCGACCTATTCTCCTTAATCACCAGTGATAGGACCCGCAGGAATGGTGTCAAGCTGAGGCAGGGGAGGTTTAAGCTAGACATCAGGAAGAGGTTCTTCACCGAGACGGTGGTCGCACACTGGAACAGGCTCCCCAGGGAAGTAGTCACTGCACCAACCCTGTCTGAATTTAAGAAGAGATTGGACTGTGCGCTTAGTCACATGATCTAAAATTTTGGCTAGACCTGTATGGTGCCAGGAGTTGGACTCGATGGTCCTTATGGGTCCCTTCCAACTCAGGATATTCTGTGATTCTATGATTAGACTGCATGGTCAAAGCAGGCAACCCAGGCGGACTAGAACCTGCCTGACATGAAGATGGTGTGGGATGCCTTAGACTCACTGTTTTCTATAAATTCTCCTTTCCTTGTGTAACTTCATGTTTGCAGAGGGAGACTGTTTTGATGCTAAGTATATCCCAGTTTTTGAAAGCTGTTTTTGTTAAAATTGTCACGTGTCATGTTTCCTTAATTAGAAAGATAAATCACAAGGTGCTATTCAGAAGTTAAGTGAGACAGTTCGCCATTTTATTTACACAGAAAATGTATGAAGTACCCAGGTGTTCCCAGTCCCAAAGAACCTGCAGAAAGTGAACAGCATGTAAACATGAATGTAGAGAGTGCTTATATGTGATAGGGATGATTATGACAGATTTCAATCCATGATCAATGTCCATCCAATATATTAGGCTCTGTTCCCATTCCAGTGACAACCACTATAATTTTTGTTCCTATTCTATAATTTTTTCTTAAAAAAAAAAAAAAATTACTGTGTAATTAACCATACATCTCTGAGCTAAAGAGCTTCCAATCTAAGCACTTTGTACCTTGTGGTAGTAATTTCTGTGAAACGCTCAGAGTGAAAGTGAGTATCTTCTGCTGAAGTGCTGTCTATTTCTGCGTGTAGCACTGATAGAAACTAACACTACCTGAGATGGGACCTTGATGTTCCAGTGATGCATTAAATTCCAAACCATTCTCTGAAGTTTTCTACATCTAAATAATGTAGGGAACAATCATAAAAGCTGCATGGATTATTCAAGAAGAGCTTGATGTCCATGTTAAGTGTGGCAAGTGGAAGCAAAGAAAGGTTAAGTTACCCAGTATCTTCTGATAAGTATGCAACATTATTTTAACTCTTAATCTAGTACATTAACAAGAAGTCCATCATTGTAAGCCAGTAACTATTAAAGGTGGGTGTGATGAATTCAGTGAATCTATTCCAATTTACTCCCACTGAAGATTTGGTAAAGGTGAGGGAATCACATAGTAAATTACATTTAGATTTTGCTGTGATGAAAGTCTATGAAGAAAAAAGCCCAGATAAATTTGGGCCAACTGAGTCACAACAATATTGCCAGCTGACATTAATGCTACGAGATCACTAAAGAAACATTAACTCCCTCAAGGTCAGGAAAAGAAGCTTTCATAGTGAAGGCTAAGAAAGGGAAAGGAAGCCTGTCTCAAGTGCTCCAGCAGCCCCTGAGACTGTCACCAGGAAGACTTAAGACTTTGCAAGCATTCTTTGACCTCCATCAGAGGCAGTGACTGAGAGCAGGTGGCAGTGGTGTGAAGGTGACTTACAGCAAGGAGAAGAGCAGAAGGAGCCGCATGCAGTAGAGACACTTGCACATGCAGTCATGGGCTGATATATGTCTTCAGTTACTGGTACCTCTTGTGTTCTGGAAAAGAACGGCAAAAATAGCTGTTAATATAAATAAATAATTTTAATTTATTTTAAAATATTAATTTTTAAAAAAATAATTCAATAGCGGCCTAATAAAAAAAAAAGTAGAATAAAAATATATTATTGAGTTTCTTCCTTTTTTTTTTCTCCAGAAAGTATATAAATAGCCATAAAAATGTCAGTGCAAAAGAGGGAGACGAGCAAATAAAAACAAAGCTTCCAGTGAGCACAAGTTTATAACCAGAATCCCAAAACTGCTGTTATCTTGAAGTCAAGTTATCATCACAACATAGAGTACAACCCAGAGAGACCCCAGAGCCAGTGGCAGCAAGGAGCCGGGCCTGTCAGATTAACCATAGCCCCATGTTAACACAAAGTTGTGCTAGACCATGTGGTTAGAACAGCATCGAGCTCAGCAATCCATCGCCCCAGGAAAAGCAGCCATGGCACAAGGAGGTGCAGTAAAAGGGGTAGGGAAGGGAAGGGAAGGGAAGGGAAGGGAAGGGAAGGGAAGGGAAGGGAAGGGAAGGGAAGGGAAGGGATTTGCATTTGTGTGCCTCGAAGAAGATGGGGGTAGGTAGAGCGACAAGTGCTTGGTGCAACCCCAGCAGCGTAATATCTGAGGCCACCCAGTTGTTTGCTCAGGGATGATGAAAGTGAGAAGGACTGGATGAAAGGGCTGGGTTGTCACTGTGGATGGTCACCAGATCAGGTACTGCACCTCATGCCAAGCTAGCATGGTTTGGAGCAGCTCCCCTCCCTGCCTCAGAGTGGGAGTGGCAAGGAGAAGATCTCCAGGGTTTATGGAGACAGACTGTCCCACCAGGTCTTTGTCCCTTGTATAAAAGCAGCCTGAGTCACATGGACCCTCCCAGGAGCTAACAGTTCAGGCAAGCAACCCAGAGCCCTGTCAGTCCTTCCCCTTCTGAGTTCTGCACTATTGTGCTAAGACACCACTTGTGCTATTTCAAAAGACAATTGTTCATCTCATTACCCACACCCCTGCAGATTTTTTTGAAAGATTTCAGAAAAATATTTAAAAATTACAACCAATCTTCTTTTAAGAATGGTAAAAATTCCTATCCATTTGTATATTGTATTAAAATATATTTCCATAACAGTTAAATGCATTCAAAACATGTATCCATTTTTGTAAATTTGTATATAAACCCATAAGGTAAATATTTTCTGGGTTCCTCGACTGCTTTTATTTTTTAGATCATCTCTATTGTCAATTAGACACTTTTCTGACGTGAGGATTCTGACAGCAAGAATAGGAGAGATTTGCAACAAATGTCTCCAATTTAAAAGCAGAAAACCACAGCAGGAGCAAGTGATGTCCAAATTACGAAGACCACTGCATTTCAGTCCAGGTTGGTAATCACATTTCTACAGACAGAAAAAAGATGTGTGTCCTACCATTAAAACAGGGCATTATGCTATTGTACATTGAATATGTATTCCCATAGATGGACTTCTCCTTCATCAGGCCTTCAATCTAAAGGGTTCTGGTGTACCAAGAAGTGCTGTTCATGTCTCAGCAATGCCTCATGATTTAGACATTAGATGCAATCAAATCTATTAAGGAGTGTAGTTTAATAATCCACATCCTCTTTCACTTCATTTTCTATTTATTGCCACAGTATGCAGCAAATGTGAGGCATTTCATGGCTAACAAGATTCAGAAAGGTATAAAAAAGAAAGAAAAGCCTTGAAGATGGTTTTGTTTTGCTGGTTTCACACAGTTCATAATGGGACACTCTGCACAGCATGTGGTTTACAGAGCTGGGCTTATTCCAAGGGGAAAATAGTAAATGTGAAATGGGTTTATATTCTGTGAGATACAGCTCAAGTGCCCTGCTTTCATCAAATGAGTCCTGGAAAACTTCTTCTTGTTTCTCACACACACGTAAATTCATTAAATCTTTTTGCATCTCATTAAATTACTTGAGGGGGAGGTAGCCAGAACCATCCCTGTGCCTGCAGGAAGTTTAACCAGTGCTGTACCTGGGGCTAGCCACCAGCAAAGATGAGCTGCATCCCCAAAAATCTTAAAGATTAAAATGCTGGTGTGGCAAAGCACTTAGGGAATGGCTCAGCCGTGTCTGCTTCTCCTCACAGCTACTTATTAGCATATTGCAAAGTGCTTTCTGAGCCTCAGCTGCAAGGCACTAAAGGAGGGATGGTGAAGGAGCGGGAGGAAGGCAGCCTCCTTCCCACTGACCTGCCTGAGCACTGCTGCTCCTGACAAGAGGACTTGCAGCCAAGTCCAGGCTCCATTATCTCTGGGTGACTGCTGAGATCACTGATGTTTCTCCTGATTTTGCACCCATCTGAGGGAAGGGCAGCACGCATAATTTCTAGGCACTGCCTGCTGAGATGGATTTGATCAAATGCCCATCAGGTGAAATCCACCAGAGCCATCAGAGCCTCTGTTTCAAGCCAGCTCATAGTAAAAGTGACTTGGAGCAGGTGGCCAGTGAGTTCCTGCAAGAGGGCAACATCCCCAGGTCAGCGCAGCTGCCTAGAGCCATAAAGCTGGGGATGCTCCTTCTTAGCCAAGTCGTGCCATAAATATATTGTGAAGGTTGTTTTGCCTCCTGCTGCCATTTCCTCACCTCCAGCAGTGACATACAAACCAGCTTTGTCATTCCTCCACATACAAAAAAAAAAAAAAAAAAAGCTTTAATAATAAACACCTCCCCAGGCTTTGCTGCCACTAAACGACAGCATTATAAAGTATTGATACAGAAGCTCAAACCGATTGGGAGGACAAGAGGTGTGTCCATCTTTCTCACTGCACTTTACCTTCCCGCTGAGAAAAGTTGAGGCTGCTATTTGGCCCTGTGGGAGTTTCAAAAGAGAAAGGGCAATTGTTAGGTTTCTGCTGAGCTTCCAGCCTCCCAAAATGTCAAAGCTAAAAAAATAAAAATAAAAAACTCAAATGATCATAAGTAGTGGGGATGTTCAAGGTGGAGAAGGCCTCTTCAGCTATTAAGGCCACCCCCCCCACCCTCCCCCTTGAAAGCCTGGCCAGTGGGTTTGGCTTCTGCATTTAAGTATTTCCTTTAGGCTGAAAAAAATTCTCTTCCCATTGGGTGGAGAATTAATATTTTTTTCACTGGGATGATAATATTTTTTTTCTGGGATGGGAGATCATTCTGCTGCTCACCCCATCGCTCACATGCTGGCCAATAACTAGGGTCTCACCTGCCCATGCAGGAGGAGAAACCACTTTGATGTATTTTCCTGGGAAAAAAGGAGGTTTAGCACATCCTGCCCTGTAGTTTTATAATTCCTTCTGGTTGTAGCTAAATGCTGTTTCTTGGGAGAACATGGCCAGCCAGTAGCTGTTTGCCTCAGCGCTCAAAAGCTTTCCTATTTGCAGTTATTTCAGTTGCTGCACCTCCATGACAGGGCTGATAAATTCAATTCTGACTGCAGTGGGACCAGGTGACAGCTGAAAACAAAAAAGCACGAGTGATCCTGACAGTGCCTCACTTCAAAGAAAAGAAAAGGCAGGGTAGGAAAATGTTCTTGAGGCAATCTGGTGAAAGGGAGCTGCTACTGAGCCGCTGCATTCATCTGAGTTTTTCCAAAGGTCACTCTCATCCTCCCTCTTTCCCTGGTCTCCCATACACCATCTGCAGTTCAGATAACGCAGCTTTTATTGGGCTCTCCACCTGTCTCAGCAAAACCTGATTACATATATTTTTCTCTTGTGGACATTTCCTCTCCTTGTTCGCTTCCTTGCCTCTATTCTTTCTTTCATCTCAGGCTGATCAAAATTGTTGTACACTCAAGAGCGGCTCGTACCTTGGGAATAGATGAATCCCCAGTCCTACCAGAACTTTATAAACGTCATTAAAATCTTTCTTTACTGGTCTGCACTAATAATGACCTGCAGTTACGGTATCATGCAATGAAGATTTATGAGAACAACAGCATACAAAAACCAGTAACACTTACTTGTTATTGAGATAACACAAGCAAGACAATAGTATTTAGTTAACATAAAATGGAAACCAGAAAAAATGTCTATTACCTTGTAGGTACCTTGTAATTCTCCTACTCAAACCTTTTCATACTCAGCCCAGCTGCTGCTCTATAGCTTGTCTAAAAATTAGCCTAAAATTGTATCTATCGAAACTTGTTGCCACATCTAAAAAGATTTCATATCCATTTGTATATTTACATATAATTATATCTGTATAGATATAAGTATATACATTTGCCTTTTACTAGCTTGTTACAGAGTTCCCATGCATTTGTGTGCCAGATGAGTAGCTCTTGGTGGGGACGTTGCTGCCCACCCTCAAGACAGGCAGGTGGCAAACTGGGCTTGGAAAGGGCTTGAATATGGAAGGGGACACATAAGAGAAAGTTCAAAAATCCATTTCTCATAATAATCATTTTAAACGTTCTAATCTTGTTAGGTATTATCTTGATACTTCAGCAACTATACTGATTTTATTTCATGGAGTATTGCTCTCTTAAACCTCTTTTGCATTATACATGAATGTGTGTGCATGCACACATGCACACAAAACTCTACTACAAAATTTTCTTTTGAGATGCCAACAGCTAAAAGGTATTACACACCATTTTGTACTCCCATGCATGAGCATCACAGTTCAGCACAGCATTTAAACACATGCTTAGTCTTGGAAGCCTCATTTATCCCTGTGCAACTTTTGCTGGGTCTAGAGTTAAAAACAGCTTTGAACCAGAGGTAAGGATGTATCTCTCTCTCAGTCTCCTATGGGAATACAAGTATTATCAACCAAGGAGGTATGCCCTTCTTAGCAGAAAGCACTTACACAACTAAATATAAACAAAATATTATGCCTTGTTTAATATTCCTGGTTCCCAACATTTTAAAGAGCTGTGTGAAGCCCTGGAATCCTGCTGTGTTGTTACACAAAAAGCAAACATCAGACTGGGTGCATTTACAGGATTGCTGTCGGATGGATCTGTGAAATGTTCCTTCCCTGCTCTGCTTCAGTGCTGCTGTCAGGCCTGGAAAATGCTCTTTGAGAAAGATGTAAACTAACTTAAAAATAATTATCGGCTTAACAAGGATGATTAGGAATCTAGAAAGCCTGACTTCATTTGAGAAGACTGGAAAAAAATTAACTGTTTTAAGTCTAATAACTGAAAAATAGACAAATTAGAATAGCAGATTTCACATGCATTGAAGGTAACTGTAGAGTGAGTCATAAATAAATAAACTCATGTCCTCTGTGGATAGAAGGTATTGACTTAAAAGCAAGCTTGAAGGATTTAAGTGAGACATTAGGAAAAGGCTGGCAAAGCCCTGAATAGACTAACATCAGGAATGGTTTAGGTAAAGCTGATTCTGCCTTGGGAACAGAGCTGGGTCAGGTGGTGTCACTGTTTCTTCCTCCTGTATTTTTTACTACAGAAAGTGGTACCTTTCGGCTTTTGGAGGAAGTTATCTTTTAGAAATATGTTTTTCCTGACACTTTTCAAGTTACTGAAAGTAACATTACTCTTTGGTAGTTCCAAAAGAGACTGGCCAATTTAGTAGCAATGCTTCCCCTTTTCAGAGGCTGGGATTTCAAGGGGATCTTAAAGTTGCGCAACTGCCTTAGACTTTCTACAAGATTTGGACCTTTGGATGGTACCGATTTTGTGTTTGTTAACAGAAAATTGCAATTGCAGTTATAATACCACCTTATCAAAGAAGCAGAGCTGTAGTCAGGCTATTCACATTTTATCAGGGTATGTCTTGGTGACTAGGAGGGTCCCAACACTGAGAAAAGCCAGTCCTGGTGAGTCCACATGAGTTACTAGGTTTTGCTCTGCCTGCTCTGAGTGTGGCTATCAATGCTGAGGATGTACTGCCTGATTCTCACTGTTGTAACCACATCGAGATCCTTTCACTAGCAGCTGTGACTTTGCCTTTGTGCCCTTTGCGTTTATTGTTGTGGAGAACTGTTGGAGGCTCTAGAGGACGATTTTGCACTTTCTCCAGTGCAAAGTAGGCTGAAATGGACAAATGGACCTTGCCTTCAGTCACTTCCCAGCAAAGACAACTAGCTCCCACTGAAGAGGTTTATGATGATTAATAAAGATCAATGACTTAAGCTTTAAACTGGGTGTCACCAAAAGAATGGCAATGACAATATACAACACATTAAAATTTTCCAAATCATGTTTCCAGCTGCATAGCCCATAGTAGAAACAGGGGAAGCACCACACAGACTGCAAAGAGTGAGCTCCGCTTCATGGCTGACTCCAGGGTTTGTCATGACCAAAAAATTTATAACTTTTTCACCTGGTTCAAGCAAAAGACATCCTGGGGAGAGGATGGAGAGTGATATACAAAGCATGATACAAACTTTTCCACATTACCACATAAAGCAGCAGGCTCTGTTTTAGACCACTTATCCCTGAAATTGTCTCTTCTTTAGTAAAACTGTGTCATTAGTTTTCTAACATTCAAAACCATCCAGATATATCATGCTGAAATGGCCCACCTTGTGCTCTCTGCACACAAACAAAAAAGTAATTGGCTTTAAATGCAAAAGGAGACCTACCTAAATAAAACCTCCTTCCTGGTCTGCATAGGCAGGCAGCAGAAAATAGGACGGCTTTGGAGGTGAAATGTCTTGTGGAGAAAAGAAGTTTCTGGAAGGTCACTCCCAGCAGGACAGAGATGCATTAGAATAGCCTGGTATTCAAGCACCATTGCTTATTTCCAAGGAAAATGGCAATTTCACTTTGATTGTCCCAGGAGATAACCTCCTTAAAACAGTACTTTACACTTTGCCATAGGGTAACTGTGTAGCTCCCAGGAAAACGGGTAGGCCCAGAGCAGAGGTTCTCTCTGCTCTGCGCAGAGAGGATCTTTACTGGCAAAGGAGCACAAAATATGCTGAAATGCAGAGAAGCCTTCATGCTCCATTGGCGTTAACTTTTGCTGCTTCTAGGTTCTGTACCTGTGGTGATATGAGGCTGATACCACTTAGCCCTCCCATGTTTTGCATGGCTCCAAGGTGAAAATTGGTTAATTACCCACTCATTAAGTCACCTTGCTTGAGACCCTATTTCTATAGCAATCAAGCCCCTAATACTGTTAACTCTGCTTCTGAGATGAAGCAGAGCAGCCTACAGGTTTGTTCAGAGACAAGACACCCCCAAGGTTTCTGAACATCCCACTGAAACCCTTAATGTACTTGAAACTTCTTTTTTTGCTTAGTCTGTTACTTCACACTGTGAGAGGAGGCAAGATGCAGGGAGGCAGAGAAGGCAGGAGAGTCAGCAAGATAACTGAAAGATCAGGGAGTCCTGTGCAAAATCCAGGCACAAAACCAGCCTCATTTGTGTGATATGTGCCGTTGTCGGTCAGAGCAACCCAATTAGAGTTTCTCAGCACAGTGCCTATTCATGAGCCTGAATATCTTCTCCTGTTCAAGCACTGTCAACAAAGAACTTTGCTCTGAGCTGTCCAAATATTCTATAATTAAGACGAATTAGCAAGTAGAGAAGTAACTGCAGCAAGAATAAGAAACAGTTGTGAAGAATACTAAATTCCCTACCGAAGTTTTAAGTCTAAACTGATAGCCCTATGCACTTCTTTGCTGGCTTTTCCTTTCTTCTCTGTTTTTTTTAATTCCCCTTCTCTTTCCTTCAGTAACAGAAGAGTAAAAAGGACACAATCCAGTAGCTACTAAACTGAAGCACTATTTCTTTTTTATCTTTTTTATTTCCATGCTACCCTTTGCAGAGCCCTTTCAGCTCACAGAACATCTCCCTGCTTCTTCCCTGAAACACTGATTAAACCAGAAGAGTCAAGAGTGATGGGAAACAAGAAAACAGGGCAAATGTGTTCCTGCCACCTACAATCTGAAAGCACTGCTCTGTTCATCAGCAAGCACCACATCTCTAGGAGAAAGGAAAGATTTAAATGGCTTTCAACTTTATATTTGAAGCAACCATGATCATCCTCCAAGAGATGGGTAGAGGAAAAGGGATATGTCATATTCTAGGTTTTCTCTGTTGCCTTTTCTGTTGTGGTCTACAGGCAAGATGTGATGTTTGGATGCATCAAACTCATAATCAGGAGCAGCTCTTCCTTGGCTTTCCCTCTTGCAGGTCACAAGTACAGTGAAAAAGTTTAGCAACGAGATGGCAGCAACCAGTCTGAATGGCCATGCCTTGCCCTTCATAGATTATTTTTCTGTCTCACAGGGTCCTCAGCCCTCAGAAAAGGCTGCAATGCTTCTGCTCAAGCCCTTTTTGTGCAGTTGGCTGTTGGAACAGTTCCTCCTCACGAATAGATATATAATAGGCAAAATAGACACTTTGGATTGACTGAGTCTAGACTGAGCCCATGGGTGGCAGGACTTACATCTCCCTCATTAAGCATCATTTGTGGGCCTTTTAATCTCACAGGATTTTTAATCTCTTGCCTATGATTTGGAACAACTTCCTGCAACCTACAAGAATGCAGGCAGTTGAACGTTCATTTTCTGGCTTCGGTTACAGGTTGGATGAGAATATGTTGCTCAGTTCAAGCCAGCCTGGGGCATTAATCCTCACTCAGGAATTACAGCCTATAAGCAGAAAAGTCTGTTAGGGTAAGGCAGCAGCTGAAGTGGATGTTTCTAAGGACTGAAACTGCATTCTGGCACTTACCTATCCCTTCCATCATCCTTTAAGGACCTAAATCCCAGGGAGTCCTAGCTGAGAAACCTTTCCTAAAATGATCTACTAAATGTGTCTGATCTGTGTGAGAGGTGTAAAAAGAGCTTTGGTCAGCAGAGGTTTCTGCTCACAAGAGAAAGGACAGTTCTGGAACTGACCTAGAGGCCAGAAAGGAAGTTTAGTTTGTTTGAGATACGCAATAATATTATTAAAAAAAAAAAAAACACAAACTCATCATTTAGGAGAACTTTATTCCCTCTTGCTGTTATGGAAGTTTTAGGCTTTTCCAATGCAGAACACATCTTTACTCCTTAACTAATAAAAGCTCTTCATCAGGCACATGAAATGGGCCATTAGCCTTTAAAAAGAACAGGAATATATGGCTTCAAGTGTAAAAGTCTTTAAGCAAAGGCTTGTTAGGGCAAGGTGGACTTTTCAGTTTGGTTTTGCTGCACATTTCTTGGTGGGAGGTAGAAATAGACATGAATGTGGCCCTTTTTGCTGGCAAACCAGTCTAGAAAGCTGCTCAGCCTCTTTTACCCTGGAAGAAATGTTTGCCCTGTTCAATCCCCAAGCACCTCCTTTCCCAGAGATTTCACCTAATTGGATTCAGACATTCAGAAATGCTGAGAAGTAGTGGCTGCACGGGAAGTTCAATACAGACAACATTCAGTATCCAGCCACCCCTGGCCCCAAGGTATATCATCACTGCAGAAATGTAGCCATGTTCCTCATTACAAACAAGATTGATGTATTTAGATCGCCCTGCAGCTCTCCTTAATCAGCTATCTAATTTTAGGCCTTTGCATTGAGACTTAGAAAGGGAGGAGGGAGGGAGGTCATTGACAGAGTTCTTAAAATACTGTAGTAAAAACCTACACTTGTTAACCATTCTCTTTATCTGCTTTATACCCATAAGATATAAACTGCTCTTCCCTCCCTCAACTCCTTTATTCCCTCCAGGATTCACATTGCAAAGAGCTAAGATCAACTGAAAAAAAACTTTGATGAGGTCTTCTCACATTGGATTTAGGTTCTCTGTACCAGCTACCTCAAAGCAGCAATAAGTTGACTTAATCCTTTTTTAGCTTCTTGGTTGTATTATATTTTTAGCTTCAACCCCCAGTCGTTACTGGTCTGTCCTGTTTTCAGTCACAACACCAACAACTTTCCATTCCTTTGGCTCATTTCAACGACATTGGTGAATGAGTTATTGACAGCAAGTAACCAGAAAGAGAAAAAGAAAGCTTTCAAGTGCTCTCAAGGAGATGTGTATTGTGTTTGAGCTTGTCCCTTCATTAAACATGAGGGAATCTACATTCACTGTGCTTGCCTACATTGATATACTAGGACATGCTATGTCCATTTAGCACAGGAGAAAACCAGTGGGTGGTATTATACAAGACTGTACTGAGTGATAAAGGAAATCACTTTAATTCCAAGTGCATCCTGACAACATTGGTCTTGGAGTTTGAACATATAAATATCATACACTCTGCACTAGTTCTGTAAGTCCTTCTGTAAGCCTGAGCTTTGCCTCTCCAAACTGGGAACCCAAAACCTCATCCTGTGACAACACAGCAGAGATTAGCATTACCTTCCCCTTCACATTGGACTAACAGATCATACTGATTTTAATGTGTGCAGCACAGAGGAAATTAAAAGCCCCTGAAAGGAGCCATCATCAGGATCTGCAGACACTGCCAGTGTTTCCATGTTTGTCTGCTCCTTCTGCTGTTTTGGCTGGGAAAGCCAATACTCCAAGTTTTGTCCTAGCATGTACTCAGCCAGCATCCAAGGTATAAAATGTGAGATCTGTTACACATTAGCCCCTGTTTGGTGATAGGCATGAACCTCTGCTACAGTGCTTCAACTTATGCCTGCAGTCACAGTATGTGCAGTGAGAACAGCATTCCCTGATTACTCCTAGATTACTCCTAGATTCAGTCATGTCAAGCAGACAAAGCTTGATTTGACTTCTACATCCTGCCAAATGTCACATTAGCACCAGCCCAGGCCCATTTTTAAAGCTCCCACTGCCAGAGCCTGAAGACTCTTAAGTTCCTCGTTTTGGACATGACTCTCAAAGACACAAGCTCAAACTACAAATGCTAGAGCTAAACCCTATACAAATCATTGTTCATTTTCTAACACTAAAGGTGCTCTAAATGGGGTGAGCAAGAACTTGGGAAAGAACACAGCCTTGACAACTGACTCAAAGTGACCAAGGGGACATTCCGTGACATATAATGTCATGCTCAGCAATAAAAATTGGGCAGAGAGGTGGGTCTCGCAGGCAGCCATTTCTCTTGGAACCTAAATCCAATGTGAAACATCATCAAAGTTTTTTTGCAGTTGATCTTAGCTTTTTACAATGTGGATGACTCAGCATCAGTCTGCTTATGGGAGGTATTGAGTGATTGCTTTTGCATCACTTGTTTGGAGGTTTTTTACCTTCTTTCCTCCACTTGTTGAGATGTCTCTAACTTCACACACAAGTTTTTTTCATTTTTATTCTTCCTCCCTCTGGAGTAAGGAGTGAGTGAGCAGCTGCATGGTTCTTAGTTGCTGGCCAGGTTTCTTGCTGTAACCATTTCATCTGGGTAGCTCCCACTGGGAAACCCGGGGACTGTGATCCCAGAAAACACAAGAGCATTCTGACTATTGCAGGTTAGTGATTTATCTCTATGTCTATCTGGAAGAGCAATGTCAATAAAAAGTTATTACAACTCTTTCTTTTCCTATAAAACTAAGTCAGTAAGATATTATTGCAGCAGCTTGTTTTAAAGGGAAGCCTGATAACAAAAAAAGCACACAGAGAAACAAGAATGGGGACTTGGGAGAGGTCCCCTAAATACAGAAGTTCTGTGTCTATCCACCAATTGTGTCTGAGGCAGCAGTTCAGCACCTGAATGCCATAAAGATGAACTTGACTCATTGTCTAGATGGCCTGATGGTTTTTCACAACAGCACTAGGTAGGGATTTGCACCTGTCCGCCCTTGCTAAACACCTGCTTCAGCTTCCCTCCCTTTGGGACACAGAGAAGACCAGTTCCCAGAGACTAAAACTCACCTCACAAGATTATTCTTCAGTGGTGGATTTTATTATCTACAAATCTGAAGAGACCTAACTTGTTTCTTTATTTACTGTAGATCATTTAGATCTATGCTGAAAAGATATGCCTGTGTATAGCTAGTGCAATTTGGGATGAAATCCAAGGGGCAAGCAAAGCAAAGCTGCAAGAGAACTGCTACACATGCTCTACAACTGAAGTATAGAAGATAACTGCCTACAAAATCTGTCCAAGGGGATCTCATTACTTTTTTGGTGGGCATCCCATCACCTGTCTGCCGATGTCACAGTCTGTATCCATGTCTTAACATATCTCAATGTCTATTGAATAGACTTGCGTTCCAGCAGTATAAATCCATACAGTCTGGCAACTGTGAAAATCCCCATCACTCAGAGATCTAATTTTTGAGATTTGGTGTGAGCCCAGGAAAAGTTGGTCCTCATTCAGAATTGACCTCAGCTGCAGTACTTTGTCTGTGCTGCAAAAACCCTTCCAATACGATACAGTCTTTTATACCTCTCATCACCAATATCAGATAGGTCTCCAACTAATCCTTCTTGGACTGTGAATATTAATTTCTCACCACAATCAACCTTTATTTAAATTAACAGCATTTGTTGGGAGTAGTCACACAAACTTGTTGGAGTCGTATAAGCAACCACAGCCCCAGAAATTTTCATTTTAGCTGGAAGCACATGAGAACTTATGAAATAAAGCTAGTTGCTTCACACTAGATATGAACTATCAAGCCTTCAGTCTCTGGATAAAGCAAAGCATTTGGTGTATGGAAAAGGGTGAAACAGAAGGAAGGAAAATTCATGAAAATATTACTCTCCAAAGTGTCTTTACAGACTCATGTCTGCATGTATATTAGAGGTATCACAGGAGGAGGAAGCAACGCAGGAAGAGTAGGAAAGGAGAGAGGGTGTGCAACCTAGCAGGCTAATCCAGGTGACAGACTGGAGGGACTGTTCCTTTGCTTGCACAGTCCAAATGAAATATATATATTTGCTATAGCAGTAGAGAGAAAACACAGCAGTCTGGTGTTCGCTAACCTCGTTACAGTATAACTGATGGCAGAAAGAAACAGGGATGGGCTGGTTATAGCTAGTCCATTAATCAGGTCCCTGGCGAAGCATCTCAGCTAGAGTTAAAATTAACGTTAGCAAATTAATCGGGTCTTCACAACGGAAACCGCAAAGCATATGGTGTCAGCTAATGGAGAGGCTGTAGGGCTGAAGCCTCTGAAACTTCATGTCTTCCTGAAATCTAATTAGACCCTAATGGAAGGAAGACTGAGTGAAGGCTCTAATTGAAAATTACACTTCCAGTTCAATCAAAGCCTGCTTCCGTGTTGCTATTAACGGCCTTTTAAAAATAGCTGAATTCTACAGTGACCTTGCATACAAAGTGTTCGTTTACAGAGAGTAGCTGTATGGATAATCAATGGATGCCTCTGTGATGGATTTGGACCTGTTTTGTAATAATTTATGACTAGTGTGTATTGAACTGGCTGCTGGGATGTTGTCTGTATGAATGAATATATGGCTTAATTTAATAGGAGCTGTCCAGAAAGAACGAACAAGCAGGTAAAAGTGTCTCAAGGCAAGCCATTCCTTGACAAACACTCCAGAAGGTGTAAGAGAGAATGCACAGACAGGAAACAGCCTGGAAATAGAACTGATCTGAAGAAATGTCACATACCTGAAAAGGCAAACTTTCTCCAATGGAGGAATAAATGTTTTCCAGGTGGGTTATAAATGCCCAGACAGTTCCACCTGACTTCAGACGCTGAACGTACTCAAATTAGTGAGTGAAGGTACTCAAGTACAATTGCTGTGGGTTCCCTCTATAACTTTTGGGCTGTTGCAGAGGCACTGGGAATCAGAGTGCAGAGATGCCAGGCTGGCTTCAGAACAGACAGCAGAATATCTCCACCAGGAGCAGCAGGAGTTCTGCGACTGTTGTACTTTGAAGATCCAGACTAAAATTTGCTCAGCAGGGGCTCCTTGGTGAAAGCAAGATCAGAAGTATGGGCAACATCTCAGACCTTCAAACTTCAAGACTTTCTGACTAGTGCCTGAAACTTTTCATGCCAGGACAGCTGGAGGCTGCTCTGCTCAGCTATGTGAATCATTCCTCTTTCCCCTTTGGTACACAACCCAACAGTACATCTTGTAACCGTCTATATGCTCTGTGAAGCATCCTCTATATCTGTTATTTGTATTTAGAATGACAGCAGGACTGTCCTCCATTTCACTTTCCCACAGCTCAGTTTACCTGTCTCAAAACCCCCATCACTCCCCAGGCCTTGCCACCCCAATGCCCTACCCTGCAGCCTTGGAGACCTCCTTGCACCTTCCACAGTTTGCCAGTTTAATTTTTATGGCTTGGTTTGCCTTTACTCTCAGCAGTGATTGCTGTGTTCCTTCTCACATCAACCAAGGATTTTAAGAAACCCCATGAAGCTTTGCTCTCCTGACACAGCCTGAAAGGCATTGATTCTTGCTGTATTAGGATTCTTTTCCCCAAGATGTATTTGTTACTTCTAAGTAAATCAGAGACTTCTTTCCACAGTTTTAACTCTGGCACAGCATTACATAAATGTTTGATGTCACTGGTGGCCTCTGATGTGAACTCTCCCTTCAGTACACTTTTGTCTCACTCTTTCTCTTGGACTTTGGGTTTTACAGGTTGTGGCAGGAGATGCATGAGCAATCATTTGTTCATAGCTTGTCTGTCACCAACTCGTGGCTCAGTTTGGTCAGCTCAAGTTTAGAATGGAATAGAATAGGTGGGATTCGTACATCAAGCTTGAGAAGGTAAGATTCAAGATTATCCTTTCAACTTCTGGGCTATTTGGAGAAATATCTCCTAAGTGCAAAATCCACTAAATAATACAGAATTATTTGTATCTAGAATCAAAATACTTAAAACTGTCTGGACAAATCATTAGAAAACAGGAACACAGTGCTGAAGAACACCAATCTCTCTGAGCTGCAGGCAACCATAATTTCATTCTGTATCCCCTCCACACACCTCACAAAAAGGAGCTGAACTGCTGTTTCGTGCAGCAGAGAAGGGCTGAAGCGGTCCACTCAGAAATGCTCAAGAGACCTTTTCTCTTTCCGCACAGGGATTTTTCCTCCTCCAGTGCAAAAAGCATAGAAAGCACTCACAAAAGAGCCTCTCCGCAGTGATTAGTGAGCAGCTCCAGGGATGGCTCTTCTGCTTTAAATGGAGAGACCTTAATGAATCAAGGTACTTTACTGGACACTCACTGCGATGCTAGGTATTCTTGCAAAATGTGGCTGGCAAGCCATAACGACAGTATCAGAACCATAACCCGGTGATAACAGTGCTTAAAGCAGCCCATGGAATAACTGTAAAAGAAATACCCATCCAACCAGAGTTTTATGTATGGTGTCTCCATACATATTCTGTGAGTTCAGTAATTAATTACCATGACACAGGTAATTAGCAAATTAGTTAAAATAACTGGACCAACAAAGTAATTACCACTAATATCACATCTATGCATATTTAAATTCCCACAGTAATTTCAGACAGAGGGACAAGAAGTACCAGTGCCAGAAACCTGAAGGCAGGCAAATTCCAACTAGACGCAAAGTGAATATTTTAAACCATGTTTATGTCTGTTAAAGCCCTAACAAATCAAAGAAAACCATGGTTTCTCTGCATCTTCATGTCCTCAAGCCAAGACTACAAGGACTTATTCATGGAAGATGTGCTATGGTAAAATAAGAGTTATTTGATTCAATTTTTATTTTTTTTTTCATTCAGTAAAATAAGTTTCCAGGCAGAAACCAGACTGATCCACTTCTGACAATTATTTGTTGCTAATTCTATCTAGTCCATTTATTCTCCCTGCTACTGCTTCTTCTGGAAGTATCTTCTGGGTAACCTCATGCCTTCTTTGATTCCACATAACTCCTTCATCTGCATGTCTGCACACTGCCATACACGGCTAATTTCAGCTATGTTGTTCCCTTTTAATTCAAATTAATAAACAACTGCATGGGGGTGTTCCTAGCTCTCTTTGTTGGTAAGAAAGTCTTTACACCCAATATCCAGACTTCTTCCTAAGTATTTATTCTCCAAGGCATCTGTTTTTTCCTGTTTTGTACTTTGGCAGTTTCCCCCATCTCATAGCAATATGTTATATTTGAGATAACATTAAATAGGTAATTCTCTTACTTGTTCTACTGCTGTAGGCTTCCTACTGGAAATCAAAGAGCTTTGATTTATTTGAGCATGTTTGAGGAGAAAACAGGTAAAATTCTGCAGCTTAAGTTAAACAAGATGCTGGAAAGAGTGGTCTAGTGATGTTAAAAATCCATATTAATTAGCCCACATGGAAAACCTCTAATTTCTTAAGCTTTATAGTAAGTTTATTTCTAAGCTTCCTAAGAGTAACTCAACCAACGTATAACTTTCAAAATAAAACTGGGATTGCACACGACACATTGCAACTCAGACACTGCCTTCAATCCCGTTCTGGGCAACTGCTGTCATGTTTCATCCTGTCTCATCAGACTGCCAAGGCAGCACCTTTGTTCTGGAGAAGATCGCCCATCCTTACTCACTGAACCAACACAACACTAGGATCCAGTGAGAATAAACGCCTCTTTCTGAGGGCAGTGGAACTTTCTGGTGGGTTTGTATTTTCACAGAGCCCATGAAATTTGGGTTTACCTCTTCCTGAATGATCATGGTCAAGTCATTTCACACTTCTGTCCATCTGCAAAATGGAAGTAGTGAAAGTGATTTCTTTTGTGAAGTGCATCAAGTTTTCTTCATGGATGATGTAGAATAAATAGAAGTTTCAACACATTCTTCTTATTATAGAATCTGGGCTTTTCTCTATCAGAAATTCACCTGAAATCTCTGAAGAAACCGGTCCTTTGCAAATCTGCATCTTAGCTTGAGGGAGAGGATTAATCACCCTAATTATAGGTAGTGATTTTTTATTATCATTATTTCTTAGTTAACAGTGGAAACTTAACCTTAGCCTCTGACTTCTCTGTCTTTTCCCACTTCTTCTTCTGTCCTCTTCACAGTAACAACAGTAAAGAAAGAGTGGAAGAAATGAAAACAAAGGCTAAAAATTAGAAATCACATCAAGGCTTTCACAAGAGCTGATCTCCCTTTGCCAGTCCAAAACCATCCTAAAAAAGAAACTAATCACCTGCCTTTGCCACTGTCTCTGTGAACACAGAGGGAGCTTTTCCTTCATTTTAATTGTCCTGACTCCTTTTTAATTATACCCCTTCCTCTGTTCTGCTCAGTGCCATCAAGTACTGAAACAAGGCATTGGATTCAAGCCTAATGTATTTTGGCTAAATCAAAACCCCTGAGTTTCAAGTTTCTTTCCCCACAAACAGACACAAAAACCTTTCTTGCTTAATGAAGTTTTGTCAGAGGCCTCTTGCAATTTGCACAACTGCTTGTTTGCACAGTCTGGTTTTACAAAGGTTCACATCTGCTTCTCTGATGTTTACTTCTCTTTACCACCTTAATAAGGAAAATCCAAAGCTTCTAATTAATTTGCTTGTAACTAATTTGATATGAAACTGAGTTCTTCAAACTGAAGATAAGCATTTTTGTTTATTGCCAGTTGATAAATTGGCAGTGAAATTACAGCTCTGCCGGGGCAGAAGAGCTTTTCGAGTTGGTTATGTTTCTTAGCTCATTTCACATCTGGAATTCAAAAGAAGCAAACTGACTTCAAGGCTCTGAATCTGGTGTATGGGAATAACAACAATGATCCACTCTAGCCTAATAAATCCCTAACACTATTAGCATTATATTTAAGAATTTAAAAGTACTTTTGCCAAGAGCAATAAACAAACATAAATAAGGGTAAAAACATTGTACACATAGAATTAATCGTATTTTTTTTTTCGCTGTTTGCTCTTTCAGTTTTGTCTCCATGCTTTCAAGTTAGATCCAGAAAGGCTTTTTGGAAAGTTGCTTAGTACTAACATGAAAGTGAAACAACATCTGGATCCCAATATCTCCAAGTATACATATTCTATGAGTCCTGAGACCCTAGTACTGCATAACTTGGGTACTCAGAAAATCAAACCTACTGTTGTAAAGTGGGATTTCTCCCACACAGAGTTAGATACGCAAATCCCACACTTCACACATCCCACAGAGTCATTGCCATTCTTTCAGCTGCTCCTGAAGATATTAAGCACAAAAAGCCTTAGCAGAATCCTGTCTGAAGAAGAGACATTCAGCTAGGAAGAGAGATCTCAGCAGCTTTCCCCTGCCAGTCTTCTGTGTCTCTACCGTAAATCTCTTCCACGCTAGAAACAAGAACTATCTCAGATTATATGTGATGGATTGGACTCCCACAAGACCAAAAACAATTGCAAAATATTTTGCAAAGAAGCAGGTATGTTTCCAGTTTGCCTTCCCCAAAAAAGGCACAGGGTAATACCAGGCAAAAGGCTTCCCAAATAAAGAAAGCACAACACTTCTCGTACTACCCTTCCCCTTAGTGAGGAGAAGAAAGGAGTGAACCTCAGAAGGCAGATGTTATAGCACTTAACACACAACTGAAGGGCATTCAGACAGGAGCCTAGAAATTTATAGCTGAAAGGATCTCAATAGGTTTTATTTCAGCCCCTAAGCTAAATGGACCAAATAGGTATAGTTCACCTTTGTGTTTTATCTTACTTTTCTTTAAACATTTCTGGGTCCAGCATCTTACAGCCCTCCCTTACCACTCATTCCAGTACTCATCTGTGCTTCCAGTTAGAGAGTGGCACCCTGTTTCAGGGCAAGAAACTAGTATTTGGAGTACACTGGAAATAGTTGCAAGTTTGACTAACATGGCACTATACCTCAGGAAAGAACAGTTTTCAAGAAGAACAACTCAATATAATGGATTATTAGACCAACTCTTAAAGTTAAACAACAACAACAACACAAGGCAAGCTCCCATGCATACAAAGCTCCTCACATCATTTCATGTTGTTATTCACCATCTGTGCTCAGACCTTCAAAAACACCTATGTATCTTTAGCACCTTCATCCAACAGCTAAGGGAGACTCACACTCTTAAATCTTTTGGGTGATTCTGAAAACCTTCTTTTTATGAATATGTTCATCCTTTATGTGAAATGGAATCATGATTTTCCCTTCACCCATCACATTCCCATTCTAGGAGCTGTCTCCATAACAGCACTCAGTAAATGATGCTCCTCCACATAAAATGGCCACTGTCTTCCATATGTTTCTCTCATGCATGAATAGATTAAAGAGCTGCTGCTCATTTCTTTCTGAGGGAGTTAAAATTCACAGAGGCCCACTATCTGAAGAAGTTTTACAGGAATTTGAGAAGGATATAAGCAGCAGGGACACATTTAAGCCTCTTTCGTCTTTTTAATCTAAAAACTATTTGCAGTTATGAAACAGGGACTAGAGACCTCATTCGCACTACTTCTGGCAGCATTTCTGTTCTTTTTTGCTCTTGGCAATGCCTACATATACATATACCTAGAAATGCAGAAAAACTTTCTGAGAAGAGATTCTTCCAAATCACATTTGTAAGTGGAGTTATCCATGCTTGACCTACATACAAGCCATTTTGAGCCTCACTACTGAAATTCAAAGTGGCACCTGCCAGTTAACAACAAAATCTCCTTATTACTTGAGCGGGAGAAAGAAATTCGGTTTGATTTGCAGGTTCTCTAAGGATACATCTATATTGCAGAGCTGTAGAAGAAGGGTTGGGTGGCATTTTCCTGATTAGCCTGAGTGTCCACCTTACCTGGGTTGCCTTTTGCAGCCCAGGCTGACTCCTAGGAAGGGTTCACCCTGAGCAGAGAGCAAGGCGGCAGTCAGCTAGGTCAGCAAACTAGGGAGGGCAAGAAAATTACATCCTGAGGTGATGAAGAGATGTGGCAGCCACACTTCTGGGCTACCTCAAAGAGGAGGTCTTGGGTGACAATGACCCGAGCAGAGAAAGCACCCACACCAGCCTCTTTGCCAGGATAAACAGAGATGTGGTTTTATGCAGCTAATAAGATATTTGGAGTATTATGAAGGCAGCTATCAAAGAAAAAATGTTGTCATTAAGGAACTTGAACCTAGGGAGCCTGAAGTGCTTCACAGACTGTTCTTACTGCTGACAAGGAAACAGCATTTTTCAGCTCCAAAATGGTCTACAAGCTTTAGCTGACCATGTCTTGTGGAGTACCCCAGTGGCATAGCAGCTGCACCTATTTTACACATAGGGAAACTGAGTTATGGAGACTAAACTCATAAATAAAGACATGTTGAGCCTTTCTTTACAAGATTCTTGGCTGTTCCACCAGCACACATCATGGGAGGGGTAGTTGAACTCTTCTCCTAGAAGAAAACATTGCATGAAGTAGAGCTGCCTATAGGTGCCACAGAGGTATTGCTAACTTATTGCTAACTGGAAAAGAAATCTGTCTTCATGATATTCACATTTTTTAATCAAAAACTATTTTTCCCCAGAAAACTGATACATTTATTTTTTAAAACCTATTTTTTTAACTGAAAACTTGACTGGCCATTATTTTCTAATGCCTGAGCCCCACTTGCCCTAGGAGACAAATCAAATTACTGCATGTTCCAAAGTCAGCCTGTGGGAACAAAGCCTTGTGCACTCCCTCCTTCCTATCCTTCACAGTGCTGAGAATATGAGTCATTCCCTGGAATAATGCTGGCAAACAGCAAACCAAAAAATCATCATGGAAACAGAAACACTCTCAGGGCTTAAATCTACAATATTAGTCAGCCCAGGGTTGGGGTGAGGAGCTAAAGTGGGATTCCTCTGTTAAGTTTTCTTTTCATAACATGAGATAGAAGAAAAAAAAATTCCACAGCATGGGAATTTCTTACCATGCTGCAGAGACAAGACACCTCTGAGCACTTATTAGACACGATCAGAAAAGACCACTATTCATTTTCTTCACAAGGAAAAGGTTTACCTGGAGTGCCTCTGCAGCGAGCTGCCCTCCCTCAAACGCTCTTGCAGAGCCCTCAGAAGCAGCATGGTCCACAAAGGCCACTAAGCCCCAGGTACCCCCACCACAGAAGCCTATAGACCAAGACAAGTCAGCATTGCAGAATTTAGTGTGTATGAATGACAGCATGCTTATTTAGCCTCCAGTTACACTGACAACTCACAACCCATTTTCATTAGATGGCTGTCAGCACATTTACAAATATTAAGACCTGAATATCAGCTCCTGCCCTTCTGAACATCAGCTCCTGCCTTTTAAGGGCAAACGTGACTCTTAACAGATTTGTTTCCCATTCTTCCTTTAATTTCAGCCATGCAGCTAAATTGCTGTCCTTCATACTTCCCACCTAAGAGCCAGGCTGTCAGTCTTCAGAGCTGAGATGGTCAAGGCAAAAGCTGCTTATGTGGGGAACAAAACTTGAGCGATGCACTCTACAAACCAGTAGGCTGGTACAGAAATGATCCCCCAAATAGTCACTGCAGTGTGACAAGAAGGAAGCTCATAACAGCTCTGGTAATTAAGAGCTAGGGCTGCCTGCACTTGTGATGATTTTCTGTCACTGGGAAACCTGGAATCAAGGCTGGACAGCTTTTCCGTTCAAGCTGTTGATGAAACAAGAGTTGATGCAGGGAAGCGGCCTGGTCTGTAGAACAGAAAGTATCAATCCAGACAGTCACAGGAGTGTTTTTTGAACTTCTGAATTAAGAAACAGACGGACCACAAGAAATTAAAAATCTGGAAATGTCCCCCTCAGAGTGCACATGCTCTGACAACATTAGCTGCAAGTGTTTCCGTCTGTTCAATCTTCCAAGCTGAAGGCAATGTTGCTCCCAGTGCGGACATCATTTCCATGTGCCCACGTTAATGTCAAACCTATCCAAGCTGACTCGACCAGATCTGGAAACTGCCATCCAGAGCCAGAGCCTTCACTCCAGCGTGGCTGTGTGATGCCATGCTCCCAGCAGAGGCAGATCACTTTGCCCTCGTGTAACTGCCAAGCTGTTTTGCAGTGATTCCTTACACTCCGTGGATATTTGAAACCCGACTGCCTCCATGCTCCCAGTGCAAAAAGGGAGACTTGGAGGAAAGCAGGAAATTCAGCCCAGGGAGAAAGCATCTGCTCTCTCTGAGGCTTTGTGGCTGTTCTTACCTGAAAGGAAATTATTGTCAATGGGAGCTGTCAATGATCTTGCTGCCTCATTCATTTTTTGTGGCCATTTCAGAGGCTTCCTGTTCCGATGGCTCTGTGACAGTCTGAAGCTAGCTCCAGATGAAATCAAGCCCTGAGGCTACCAACTTCTGAGGATTTATCTGTCTGATGCAATTATTGTTAATATTTGGTGCTTATCACAACACCTGCAGCATGGCACTTTGCTTGGGGTGGCCAGATCATTTTTCTCAGTGGATGATGTACAAACAGCCTATTTTACTTATAGTTTCCATGTTTTCCTCATGGCAGTTTCATTCCTTGCCAAGAAGCTTCCCTGCCCAACCATTAGGATCACACCGCCTTGGAGACATGCCCCTCCAACACAAAACCCAAATTATAATTATCAGAGACACAAAGCACTTCAGAGAGAAAGAGAACACAGCAAAGCCCACTCCTGCTGGGTCCAGCTGTGGATATGCTGTTGTTTGGGACTTTATTCTACAGTCATACCCATAATAAACTAGGACGTACTCCATTCTCACTTGGAAGATGACACTCCAGCAAGAATTACTGGGACATTCTTGGCCTGGCATCAGCCAGGGTATCATCACGTTGTTAGCACACCTGCCTGCCAGTAACAAACAGCACTACATTGTAAACACGAAGCTGCCAGAAGTTTAGTTCTTACACATCCTCTGAGGTGTTTTTCCTCCGTGATGCCCCATCCCATGGTGATTGTGAAGGCAGATCCATTTCACTGTTGAAGGAAGATTCTAATTATTTTTCTTTATTAAGCTGTTTATTTGCTATTCTCACACTAAGTTGTCACAGGGTGTTGCATTTGCATGAAAAAAAAAAAAAGAGCCAACTGTCTTTGTTGCTAAAATCAAAGTTAGCACTAATGACAGATAAGCTTTCTCATATTTACAGTCCCAGTAGTGGGGAAATAAGATGAACACCAGCTCCTTCAACATCACCTTAGGAAACTACTCAAAAAGGCTATTATTTTTTTCTTCAAATAGACTAATTTACATAACCATTAATTAGCTAAATATGTGATGGATGACCCCACAAAAAAACTCGGGGTACCATTTTCTATAGGCTATCATAACATATTATAACATTAAATCATAACATTATTTTACTTAAGCTAACTATCAAAACAAATAATTGGAAAGCAAAAAAAACAAAAATGACAACAACAAAAAACTGTTCTTACGGAATGCATTGGATATTCTAAACATCAAAGCATCAAATCTTTCTTTCAACTTATTTAAACTTATTCCAACGAAAACAAAATGACACATCAAGTTTATTGCTATAGTGCCTACTTACCAAAACAATCCAGACACAGGATCATAGAAATGGTGGTGGGAAGGGAGCTCTGGAGGTAACCTAGTCCTACCTCCTGCTGGAAGTAGGGCTATTGCCAATTTTAGAGTACACAAGCTGTGTCTTTCTTTGGCACCAAAATGCCTGCTTTGATTCTGGTGCACGCCTACACAGAAGCAAGCCAGGGCAAATTCAGTGCTCCCTGCCCAGGAGGAAGATCCATGGAGAGGAAAGAGTTTAACCCCAGGCAATGCAAAGTGCCTGTGACCTTCCCCCAGGATGCCAACATCTCCTCCACCAGACAGTCTGATCTCAGTCACTGTGCTAAAATGCTTTGTGTGAACTGATACGAATAATAACCCTTTTTCCTTCTCAGCAAAGACACTACAAAACTAGGCAAAATGCAGTGCATCTGTCCTGCTGCTAATTGCATTTTTAGACGCCAGGTCCTTTGAGGAATCAAAGAAATGCCTAAAACACTCCTGTTGAGTTCAACCACACGTCAGAGCAGATGTGGGTAGATGTGCTGTGCCTCTCAGATTCACTGCAAACTAATTAAGGGTTTCCTTCCCCACAACTATATCCAAAGGTGTTATTTCCCTAATTTTCCTAATTATTTTCATTCCAAATGCATTGACTCATGAATGGATTAGGTTCAGAAACTCCCTCACTCCTGCATAATTAGCTTTTCTAAAGCTCAGTCTTGGCTTCTGGTCCTTTCTGCTAAAGTTTCAGTGTCTGTCTGATGGTTGCCAGGTTGCATCCTTCTGATTTCTTGCCCTCAGAGGAAGCTGTGATAGAGAAAATCGACCAAAGCTGGGGTTTTTAGAACAGCAGCATCACACTGTGTCAAATTTTTCAGAAGCGTGCCACATTCAAGGAAATCAGGTTTAAAATTCCCTGGGAGTCAATCTTACCAAAAAAAAAAAAAAAAACAGGCACAAGAAAGATTAATAGCACCAAACACTGGAGACCCCAAGGGAATGTCGTGTCATCTTGTCCAACCCCCTGAGTAATTCAAGTGACATAATTCCATCTTGCACTCTGTGTGGCATGAAAGCACATTGCCCAAATGGCATCTAGCCTTGATTTTACAACTTCTAAAGAACCTGGATCCATACAAGGTCAAAAACCCACCACTGTCATTTCAGAAAAAGGTGGGAGATTTGAACTGATCCTTTCTTCATCTTGCGCTTCAATTATTTGCTTGTTCCACTTGGCTGCAATCCAGTTTAGCCAAGGCATTTGGCTAATTTCTCCCAGGAGAAGGAAATCAAGGTCCACAGAGATCACATCATTTATTTTCAAAGATGCATAGAATCAACTTCCTCTGAGTAAGGGATGACTTGGGCTATCTCTAGGTTCCTTGTAGACACTTTTGACCCAAAAGTGTTCACTCAGCCTCTGCTTTCCTCTCACCACATTCTAGACCTGTGTCTCATTTTCTTTTCCTGACTTTTATTCATCCCCGAGGAGTTAATTAGGCTTCTTTCTCATTCTCACACACAAACACAAACACACACAACTGCTAAAATGAGGAGCTAGAAAAGACCTGTAACACTGCACAACCGCCCACCTCTTCAGAGCTTCCACGTGCATCTTGTAGCATGTTCCTGTAATGGGCAGAGATTACTCTCATTTCTTATAGGAGTTTAGCCACCTTCTACCTCTATTATTAGGTGATTGTAATACTAAGAAGTGTTAGAAGTTTTTCATCCAGAGAGCATCTTCACCTTACAGATATCTAACTGAGAGTCCCAACCACTGGCTAGATTTTCTTTTCTGAATAACAAGATCAGCCCCTCATCCCAGAGTGCAAATCTGGCACTGATTGTCTATCTCATGTGGAGCATGATTAGGCTGGGATGCCTTGGGATCTGGTAGGCTTTCACCATTCTTAGGAAAAGGACTAACAGCACTGCAATTAAAGGCTTCAGCCTGTGAAAACAGCAGGATAGCATGGTGTTGTGTTCCCAGTGCCCTTCCCACATCAAGACCTTCACACATCTTGTGTTTCATAAGTGTTCTACATCTCGTCATGAAAAAAACTGCGAAGACTAGCTACCTTTTGTGGTTGAACACTGTTTTCTGGTGACTGGTGTAACATACCGTTGATGTACTAGTACTACAAAGCACTGCACAAGACTGTAGCTGGAAGGTGCTCTACATTTATGAGTCCAAGAACACAGCATTCAACTGCTTTCCCTATTGCGTATCCTAGTAAATCACTTCGTTCTTGAAGGCACACATTTTTCCTCGATTAAATATGAAAGCTGTTCAAACACAAAGATGACCTTTAATTATGGCTTTAAATGCACTTGGTTAGAATTACCTCCTTGTTCATCTTGGGAATGTATTATAAGAAGTAACATGATAATATGCAGTACTGTAGTTTTGGAGTAATTGCCTACTATGCTTGAACTCTGTGAGGCCTTTTCCAATTACATTTTTAGTTTGCTAATGTTTGGGGATTTTCCAGGATAAATTACGTTAATTGTATTCCTTGGATCTGTTTTCCACAAAAAGCCCAATAAACAGCAAGAAGGGGGAGGGAGAGAATTAAGTGGCGAAGTTAATTAGATTAGGCTTGTGCTGTAGTGAAGCAGGAAGATTCCACTAAATCCTATAATAGGCCCTAATGAGGATTTTATCATGCTTGTTAAACGGGTCATTTAGTTGTGTGACGGGGCCGTTGAGTGTAATGTAAAAACTGGTTAATAAAAAAAAAGTCTTTTAATTGCACACACAGGCAAAGCAGTTTCAAAAGAGTCCAGCTGAATGGAATAGCCTCCAACCAAACGCAGGAAAAGCTCTGCATATCCTGTAGTGGTGAACACGGAATGTGATTAGGCCACTTAATTTTCCCTGACTGGCATAAAAATTAATACTTTACAAATGATCAAATGGTTAACACTGGGGAAACTTTAATAATCTAGATTGATCAAGATGGAAATTATTTCTTTTTCCTGAGTTTTGGTTGTTCTTGCTTGTTTTTTCTTCCTAAAAATGGATAAAAATGAACATAGAAGTGTTCACTGTTGAATCATATGTACCTGTCCTTTCCATTAGTGTTTGTAGAAGAAGTCCATAAAGGAGCCATTGACTGCTTTGGCTAATCTTATTCCTGGAAGGGGATGAAAAAATCTTTGGATCTTGTTTTCAGGTAGCAGGCATCGCTCAGAAAATCAGAGTCCTGCAAAATGCGCTTTATAGAGTGTGCTTCCTTAATAGCTTTATTTTTCTAATTTAAATACAAAGTTTCTGGATGACCTGCTTAAAACTGGGCACAAGAAAAACCCATATCTGCCCTCACTTGGCCAAGGGGTGTAAACATCCATTCAAGTGCCAATAGTCTGTTGGCTGTCTGCTCTCCCACTGCTGAGAACAGCCCCAAGAGACTAACCTTATGGATGCAGACACATTTGGGGGCTAGATTCAGTAAAAAAGAGAAGGAACAGATCTAGGCCACAGTCAAAAAGGGTGGAGAAATCACTTGATCCCCTGCTTGTCAAAGTTTACCGATTCGAAATGAGACGTGATACATGGGATTTCTGAGTTCAAAGTCTCCTGTCTCCTGGAAGCCTATAAATGTTTGTTCGCTACATGCTACTTTCTTAGGTGACATCTGGCCTGCATGTCTTCAGAGGAAGAGTCCGTCCCTTCCCCTGGCTTTTATTTCAGCTCAGAGCTCACTGCCACTGTTTGTATTGATGCTCTCCTTTTACAATAAGGGACGATGTGTCCTCTGCCTTGCCATTGATTTTTACTTTACCCCTCCTGTTATGGTCCCAGAGATGATGCCACTTGTTGAGCACCCCTCTCAGCATTCAGTCCAAGCAGTGGGATAACCCCCTGCTCTTCTGGCAGACTAACTGCTACAGCTCATCTCCGGCACTTCCTTTCTTGGGCTTTAAAACATCTATTTGTTTTCTTAAGGCCCCCGTTGCTGAGAGAGTTTGATTTATACCAATCTCTGTGACATGTGACAGGGACCAGGTGGTGACTGCACAGAGGACCACCGTGATTTCCACCCGTCCAGCAAATGACAGCCATTACTCCAAGGATCCCACTGAGACATACCAGCTGCTGCTGCCTCCAGCCCAGCTTGGTGGCACCCCCAGAGGCAACGATAAGGAATAGCAGGTCATTCATAAACACCTCTCTTACCATCCGGGGGTTCTGGTGCCTCAACAACTGAACATCTGCTGGCAAAAGTGAAAACAAGAAGTTCATCTCTTTCCTGTTTATTCATTCCATGCTACTGATTTTTCAGCCTCTTTCAATTTGCAGGGGCCTAAGAGTATTCCAGTGGCAGGATGTGAACCCCCTTGCAGTGATCTGTGACAAACATTAATAAACTTTCTGTTCTCAGTTTCCTTTTCAGAGATGCCCTAGAAGTACCCAGAAACCCAGGACTGGCCACAAGTAGAATATCACTGTCCTAATCCACACTTTCTAAGAATAACATAAGTTGTATAAAAGGAGAAATACCCATCCATTAAAAGCATGACAACACCAACCCACATTATTGGCATAGTAACTCTACAATCAGTTCAGTCTGAGCTTGTTTAAAATCCAAGCTTCATCTGTGAAAAATATGTTCCTTACAGGGCAGCTACAAGTGTTTACCTAAAGAATTGCCTTAAATTATGAATGCTATCTCATTTTCCTTCCTTGAGTCCTTCTTATAGAAGCCCTTTGCCTCAGCAGGTCCCCAAAACCATGCAAACATTACGTAGTTTTCATTGTTTTGTAAAACTGATATCCTTGTTGTGTCCAGTTCCTCTGTAGCGTGGATCTCCTCCACACTACAAATATGCAAATATTAAATAACAAATTATTTCTCAGAAGTAACTGTATTGTAGCATAGCTCCTGGACAACATAGGGCAAGGATGCTCTTACAGATAAGGTGGCTCCCAGCTAAATAAACTAGCACTACAGTTTGGCTTCTTTGCTCTGCGGGTTATCGGAGCTCTGTTCAGTCAGATTACTATGAACCAACTCTCCAGTCCATGACATCAAGTTACCTGCACAGCCATACCACTCAACAGACAGAAACAAGCCCTGACGCTCACAGCCCTGTTCCAGAGTACAAACCTTTTGGTGATCCTGCAAACAGCATCAGCCCCTGTTTACAGTCCATTCTATCAAAATCACACTATTAGTGAGCATAGGGATGCTGGCAGGGATAGCAGGTTAAAATCATGCTGATGGTCAAAACCACATCAATGTCAGCCAGTCACATAGGTAAATACTCTCTGAAAAGAGATTTGAAAGACATTCAGCAGGGACTTCTGACATGGTTAAAGCCAAGCATATGCTCTGTTGCTGTGCTAATAACCATATTACATCCTTCATCCTACAGAATGTAAATGCTTCTAGTGGTAAGACAGCATATTGCCATTTAATATTTCATTGCACATCATATCGCACAATTCAGTCTGTTACTCTCAACTTGTGGAATTAAAAGTTTGCTTTACTGAACCATTTTGCCCAGGAAGGGTTTCTGCTCCTGTTGCACTAGTCATCCAGCTTTGCTGTGCATGCGTGTTTCTGTGTATGGTGCACACACGTATGTACAAGAGGATCCTTCAGACATACAGCTATGACTAATCACACAGCAGTGACTAATAAACACAGTCAAGCACAAGAGATCTTTGAAGAAAGAACCATAACCTGACACCAGATTGCTTTTGCAGAAATAATGGCATTCAAATAAGATAATTCTTATCACTGAAGGAAGGAAAGCCCCTTCCTTCAACTCTAACATTAGCCCTGCTTTGAAGAGGAGGCTGTTCCCCCAGCATTTGCCTGATTCTGCAATAATCCTTCTCGTTGTGTCCACTAAGGACAGGGAAAAAACAATGGATGCAAACTGTTAAACTGCAGCAAAGATTTAAATTATATATCAGGAGAATTAGGAACTAGGTAGCTCAGGAAAATGTGATGACTCTTGCAGAGGAGTTCTATGAACTACACAGAAAAACATCTCCCTTGAACAGCCTCTGGGGCAGAGGGATGGATTAGATGATCTCGTGAGTCTCTGCCATACCTCTGATACCTGTGACTTGATACATCTTCTGACAAAAGCTGGGTGAGGAGGATGTACTTGAAAGGATCGTATTGCTTCACAGCATAGCAGACAACCCTGTGCCTTCCTTTCCAATCGATGAGACTCTCAGAGCACAAAGTGCTGAAATAAACTCGAGCCATTTTAATTGGAGGCTTTCTTTGTTTAAACAATAAAGAAGCAATATGGGTCACTTCTGCTGTGAAGCAGTTATCTGTCAGACACAGAAAAGACTTGTGTAACAACGACACGGGAAATGCCGACTTCATGTTCTCTTCTATTTTATTTGTGACCTGGACTTCTCCTTTTTCTTCCTTTTTTCTCTCTCACTCTTTTGCTTTTTTCTTCCTAATACGAAGCCCCAAAAAAACATCCTGACTTGCCAAGTTTTCTTCCTACCGACAGCTGAAGCTGCTAATTACAATCCCATCACTGAAACACAGACCTGCCCTTCATATGTACCGAACCATTCCTGTCTTTCCCCTGCAGTTAATGAAGTGCCTCATACTGAGGAAGAAGTACTTTGTAAGCCCAGCTTTCACAAAGATACTTACAATGCTGCGCTCACAGAGAAGAATCGGAGCCAAAGCTGTCTAAAATTCAAAGGAATGAAGAACTAGCCACTCTTTTGCAAGGCAGGCAGGCAGTGGGCTGCAAATGACTCCAGTTAACTGGGGGTGACTGCACTGCGAGGGCTTCGGGTGCTTTGTTTAGGGTCTCCTCCAAGACACTGACTGTTTGTTTGTTTTGTCCCTGATACAGCACAGAAGTGCCTCATCCAAGACTCATCTCTTGGGTATTTGTCAAAAGGTCAACAACAATCTCTGGATAAAGCGTGGCTTCTACACAGGCAGAGGAAACGTGCTTCCTGAGGAAGAGTGAAATAGTTTGCCATGAGGGGGTGGCGCTACACAGGGAGCAAACCTGCCTTTCAGCTCCAGCCCTGAAACAGAAGCTATACTCGTGTCAGTGAAGAAGCTACACTTGTGTCACCCAGCTACACTTGTGCCACCCAGCAAACAGGGTGAGCATCCCAGCACAGCATGAAAGCCCACGGGTGCTGTTTGCTATCCCAGAGTTGAAAGTCCTGTAGTTTGGGGTGGCAAGCTTATTTCTTCTCAAGAGGGTTGGTGTGGTTTTCAAGCTTATCATTTCCAGTAACAGGTTATACTGGATTAGCACCCTAGACTTGATGCCTGAATCGAACTGGCTTGGGGCCCTCTCTGACATTCCCCTGCAAAGAGGGCCTCAGCATGTAAGGGGAAAAAATTACTCATAGTCTCTCTTCAAAATCCAGCGGTGCTGGAGCATCTGGCCATGGATGTCTTACAGCAGCATTAGTTTCAGCCATGAGAAAGCAGAAATGTACGGGAAGCCTTTGGACTAATCTCTGTAACACTGAAAGTCACCTTAAGAGGATAAAATGGATAATCCCATATGAATGAATCAACTTCTGATATGCCATGACAACTGCCTGTTTTCACCCTCAGTATTGGCTCATGGGATCTTTGCATGTCTCTGCCTATCCATGCCCATCTGCCACTGTGTCTTCTACACAAATTCAGAACTTGCACTACAAATGGGATCCCAATGCGCATCCCCTTGATCAGAATATTCCTTTAATTACAGAACTGATGAAACAAAAAAAAAACTATATTGCACCACCAGGAGAGAGGTGCTCCAGAGATTAATATATGACACCATTATTGTTAGCACCTGATCTCTTCAGAAGTGCAAAGCTGGCAGTCATTCCTATCACAGATGTCTCTGCTTTGTATAGGAAGTGTTGAAAGGGCCAAACCGAAAATGGCATTGACAGATCTGTGCAAACAGAATAAGCAAAAAGAACACAGACAGGATTTTGAAAATAAATATATAAAGATTGAGGTATATCTTCTTGCCTTTTGCTTCTCATTAGGAAGTATCTATTCTTAAATCTTATCTCCGCCTATGAAAGCTGAAAGCTGTCCACAGTCACTCCAAAGTTCATAGTTAAGCTAATCCTTAAGCATCTGTGAAAGTAGGCTAAGCAAAAGAAAGTCAGGTGTGTTGTACAGTAACCCACAGAATTTCAAAGGTCTCTTACATCTCTACGGGAAATGTTTAGGAGTCAACAAACTGCAACTGTTTGGAAATGCTTTTGGTTTATAAAGCTGTGAGCACCTAATCATTCTCTGTATTCTGACATTCATCTGTGTGGATGTTTCTGGCAAATTCTCCTTAAGTTAAAAGTCCCCAGATCTTACTGTTTGAATGTAGCAAACCCAAACTGTGCTGAAAGCGCTCACAGCCATGGAAAGAAAGAGGGAATACAACCTCACTGAATGCTACAGCCCTCCCCGGAGGCAGCCAGCCCAGCAGGGAAAGGTACGAAGCTTTTCTGTGCTTCTTGTCACCAGGTGCTAAATCCCATTCAAGCAGAAGTGCTCCCAGGGAAGAAAAGCTTTAATCTTCACTCACTTACTTCTGTTAATGAGAATGAGACGTGTACATCATCTGCCTAACACAGACCTCCAGTGCTAGATGTGGTCAACTATTTCCCTACAAACAGCTCTGCCAGCACACCTCAGCCAGGGCTGCCCTATGGCTCATCTGCTATCCAGGCTCAGGGCTGTCAGTGTTGCCCAGCTGTGTTGCCTCCCCTAATGTGCCCCAAGCTTAGACCAGCTTTGTCCTCTGCCATATTCTACAGCTTTATTCTGAAGAGGTGAACAACCAGTAACATATCTCACTGCTGCTGAAAACCTTAATAAGAATGCACTCTTACACACATACAAAGAAATCAAGAAATTCATCAAATTAATGGATAGCCCCTGCAGCACTGTAAATCCAGATGTATGAATTTTAACATATTCAGGGGGTTTAATGCCATTTTTCCCCTCTGGTATCTGAATATTATAAAACTCCGGGCAAGTCAGTGAACCAGGGAATGCAACTGTTTTGAAATAAAAGCAGAATGACTCAGGGGTTTAATTGTCCAAGCCGGGCAAAGTTAAAAAGAAAAAAAAAAAGTAAATAAGTACTTTGTTATACATGATGAAAAACAAATTGGAGCAGAGCCCAATTCTGTCAACTTTCTTCAGGTAAAATTCTCCTGAGCTTCACTGGCGGGGGCATGCATGTGTTCCCAGGGACTGAGTGGCTGGAAATCATCAGGAGTTTCCAGAGCCACAGGGCATTTCTGAACATCAAACTTGAAACAGCCAGAAGGTGGGTGATTTTCAGAGCATTTCACCTCTAAAAATCTGGTCTTACAGGATCTCCACCAGAACAACAAAAAGCCTGGTTTGAAGGAGCACACCCCCATGAGGTGGGGGCTGATGTGAAGCATAGTTATTAATTTACCTACAATGAGTTTTTTTGTTTGTTTGTTTTACAAAATACTTCCTTGATGAAAGAGAAGAATTAGTTTTTTGGTTTTGGGTTGGGGTTTGTTTTTTTTGTTTGTTCATTTGTTTTGTTTTTGTTTTAATTACAGGTGATTTTATTCACAGGAAAGTTTTGTTTCCTTTTTTTTTTTTTTTTTTAAGTGGAGAGACAAATAAGAGGATCTTAGCTTTTCATTGACATTTCAAAAATGCCAGGAACATCAACATTTGTTTAGATCAAAGATGCCACCATTCATCAATCTGATAATTCAGAACAGGGATTTCACAGAGCAAAAGCATTCAATACAACCTTCATTTTCCCACAAATGAAGATGTCCTTTACAAAAAGCTCTGCCAATCCTCTGTTGAAATCACTGCAGCCACCAGCAGTCGTGTGTCTTGGGAGCCCTCAGAATAGCCTGGGTGGGCTCCCATCCCCGGACACTTGCACAGCACGGCTGCAGTAGCACCCAGCTCCACCACCACTCATCCTTCTCATAAGCCAAAGAGCTCCACACCTGCTGAGGCTGGCAAGAGGTTCACTTTGAGCAAGCAAGGGAAGAGATGTGCAACATCCCCTGTGTTTCAGAAGTGGACTGTAAATAGAAAAAAAAAAGCAGATAGCATAGCACTAGTGATGGGGCTATACAGATGCAAACCCACAGTATCTGTAGGTAGTACTGCAGCCCAGGGACCAAGAATGATTAAGAGATGATGTTAGGGAGCACTAAGCATTACCAGCCTTGCCTGCTGTCTGACCCCATCATGTCGCCACCTCTGCTTCCTTCTCCTCCATTGAGGTGGGTGCTGCTACCTGCTACCCATTCACATGAGGGGAAAGAGCCAGGAAAAGGGTCCTTCCATTTTCTGTCAGTATTCATCTCCCTCCCCAAAAAATGCGTGGGACAGCAGAGCCACTACACAGCAGTCTGTAGAGCCCTGTGTTGGAGGAGAGTGGTGTATGGCACTTGGGAACTGAAGGAAAAAAATAAGAAAGCACTTCCCATTGTTGAACTGGGCAAGCAGAGAATTTGGAAACTCATCCAGTTTTCCTACCAGTTTCTTTAGAGGGTGAGTCCTTGCAAACTCATTTGCCTGTCCCATCTCTCCCTTCTCCAGGTGCCAGCACTAAGAATGAGGCATACAATTTCCCTGAGGCCTGTTCACGTTGTGAGGCTGAAAGCTCCTCCGGAATTGGCAGTGCTGCTAAAATCTAATCAGGTGCTTGTGCGCAACAGACCCAGAAGCAATTGCAATCAAGCCAATTGCTGCATCTGATTACACATGAAAACCCTCGTGCCACTAAGTGTTTTGCAGTCCTTAATAAAATGTGCCTGTCTTGCCTCAAATTGCATCAGGCAGGATTTTTTTTTTCTTTTTTCCTTTTTTGTACGGTTTGGGTTTTGTTCATGTTGTTGTTTTGTTTTTTGTTTAATGATATTAAGAGCTATGTGAAAGGAGAGGGGGAGGGAGAATAGGGTAGAATGAGAAAAAGCGACCAACGAAAACAAGATATATAAATGCCTAAAATACATCCATTGCTTCCATAATACTAAGCCAATTGGGATCTTCAGAATGAACTTCATGGAAACCCCAGTTTGACTGAGAAGCAGGAGAAAATGTGGCCAGGTGCCCACAGCTCCCTCACTGTCATTATAAGAGAAGATTGAACAGGTTAATAAAAGTCAGTGATTAAATTCCTCATGGAAAACACTTTCCATTTAACATGCAATGAGTTTTGTGGCTGATTGTGTTTGGCAGTGCACACACAGCAACTACAGTGCGTGTATACAGAAATGCTCACACATCCCCACACAAAGACAGCACAATCCAAAACAGACACACACACACAAAAAACAGTATTTGTATTCTTTGCGTCTGAGTTGCCTTTTCTTTTCCAGTCTTTCTAGCTATATGCACAAATACAGAATGAGAAATCCTAACCCTTAATTTTCCATGTTGACCCATCATTCAAAAGTCGTCGATTTTGCTATTGCTACATCAGGACAGCCCATAGTAGGGCCCCTAAAGTTTCTCTGGATTTAAATTGGGCCAGCTATGAAAAAGAAACAGCAAGCCTGCAATAACACAGCAGAAATCTCCCCCGCATCGTGCTTACTCGAAATGGAAACCCACCTAGAAACCCACAGACCCTGCAAGCCACGCATCTGCCCCTCCAGCCAGTCCCACCACGTGGGCTCAGTGCAGCCCCGCTGTTCCTTAAACATGCTGTGACAGTGGTGTCCCTTGGCTGGGCACCCAGCTCTACATCTGCTCAGCTCATACTCGCTGCCTGGGCCAAGCCACTTGCAGCAGCTCAGGTGTCTCGTGAGCTCAAAGAAAAGGATCTACCAGACATGCAAAGCTCATGAAGAAAAACAGCCATTTCCAGAAAGCCCCAGAGTTAGGGAAGCCCCAAACAGGCTGTCTCAGCATACAGGAGAGAAAAAAAAAAAAGATTGAAAAGGGGAACTAACGAGCAAAATGCCAACCACGTGCATTTTCTTTTATAACAGAAATGCCCCAGTGTAGGATAAAACCTAGTCATGGCAGAGGAATTTATATTGTTTTAATAACTAGTGAAAGCCTGGAGCAGCCACATATCCTGGAGTGAGAGGCCACTCACCCCTGCTGCAATATTTTGCAGCTGTGAAGCGCAAAACTCTAACAGGAGATTCTCACCTCCCTTGGGCAGAAAGACTGTTTGTGACCCCCTGTGTCGTGATACTCTTACTACAGACCAAAACCATTGAATAAGATGAGCAGTAGCATGGAAAGACAGGTCCAAGGAAAGTGCAGGCCCAGCTGCAACCTTTTGCAGGCCTTTGTGCCCAGGGTTGTTCTCTAGATCTGGGGACAGGGCTCTGGGTCCTGACAAAGGCAAAAAGAGAGCAGGGAATTGCAATGGGAGAAGGAAGCATCATCTCAACCACTATTTCCATGCACAACCTCTGCTAACTGCAGTAGAGGACTTGACTCTATTTCCTGGATTTCAGCAAGGGGGCAACTGGAGCTGATGAATTAATAACATCTAAAAAGTGAACCTGTTCTTTGTGGCTACTAGTCACAGTTTGGCAGAAGAGCTACAGAAATCCATGTCTTAAGGGGGGAAAGCAGCAGCTGATAGCTGTGACTCACAGGCATCAGAGCGTGTCTTCTTCAAACAGTAAGAGTCCCCTGAGCTCAGCAATCAAATTCCAGGGCAGGGAATTGCACCCTAATACAATTAAATAAAGTCATAAAATATTTCATGATACAATAAAGAGTACTGAGAATAGGGAATCATTAAAATCATTATTATTTTGACTTCAGGGCAAGACAAGTAATAGCCAAAAGTGCTACTGCCCTCTTGAAATGACAGCTTCCACAAACATGGGGAAATCTGGATGCTCTCACTTTTCTGCATAGCTCCTCAGGTACATGAAATCCAAATGGTCACTTTGGTTTCCTTGTGAAGCCCCATGGGGCCCTCTTCCAAAGTCCACTGAGATAATAAAGAGCCCTTTGGTGAATAATAAAGAGCCTTTTAGAGCTACTGATCAAGTCCTCTCACAACCCCAAAGCAAAGGCCCTGGAAGGGTTAACACATCCTGAGTGCTGGAAAAGGCACCACTTAAAACATTTAGCAGATGGATAAGACTGTGTGCGTGCCTGTTCAGAGACTCACATCAGGAATTAAGCCTGCAGTGCTCATTAATAATAATGGGAGCTAAATGCTGTATTGCATGTGTCACGATGGGAACAGACTCCTTCTGCTACAGCATGGGGCTGTCCTAAACAGCTGATTTAATTAGTATATTACAAGTATTGATTCTGGAAATAAATATGAATTCAGCAAATATCTCTAATGAGCTTCTTAACCCAGCAGTATGTCCTCCACACAAACCAGAAGCATTTTCTAATTTAATATATGCCATATCCCAATACTGACAGGAAATCTTAAAACCACTGTTCATGGCAGGAGCAAAACTAATGGCTGCCTCTTTCAAATCTCTGCTTAAAGTTAACACCTATAACTCATCTTTCTATATTCTAATAGACAGGTTCCTCTTAAAAGATTCTTTTTATTTTTTATTAGCAAGCAGAATGTAGTTACGAGCAGTGCAGACAGGTTTCCTGTTTCCCTGTCTCTGGACATCTCCCTTGAGTAGAGATGCCTGTGAACCTGCAGAGACACCTCTCTCAGAGGCTAAGACCAGCTCATGTCCTGGGTTAAAATACTGTGTTCAAAGCAATCCTTCTGTACCACTTCCAGTTCATGTGTGCAATTCCAATTCTTGCTCTGTTGCTTTTCATTCTGCACCTCATTTAAACTCATTCTGGAGCTAAATACTACTCGCTGCTCGCTCCTGTAAGAACAAAAATATGAGTGCAGCAATAAAGATTTCGGCAGGTTTTAACCATAGATCTTTCTCTTATCTGGTAATGCACCCAAGTGTTCAGTGAGTCTCCCAGATGTTCTGGGAAATATGAGCACTGCCAGATCCTCCTTTGTATGGCCTCCTTTGCCATCTATCAGCAAACCAGACCTTTCCCATATAACCCTACAAGTAGGTAGCTCTGCATGGAGCCTGGAGTTGCACGCAGTGATGCTTGTGGGTCCCTTCCAGATCAAGATTGTCTATGATTTTGTGATACATCTCTTGATTCAAATTCTTTCCTCTCAATGACCCATCGTACCACCAGATTTTGCATGTCTTGCCTCCCATGTTTAATTACATCCAAAGTGGAAAGGACGGAAGGTTTCTTCCCTACAACAGTGAAGTAACCGTAGCTGGTAAACAGAAGAGGCTTTGCAAGGATTCTACCCAATGAATCTGACCTTCACTTAACAGTTGTTCATAAGTATATATATGTATGAACCAAAACTTTTATCTGAGGTGTCTGCCTTTTTGCAAAGGAGAGATTCCCAAGCTTCTGCATACGGTCATTAGCCGATGCTTTCCCATCTGCTCTTTGTATGGAATATGCATGCTTGTTGATAGTATTAGATGTGGTAGTCAAGGGAAAAAATCTCAGATCGTTGTGCATTAGCTCAGCTTTTCTCTGCTCTGGCAAGTTTGACTTATCATTAAACATCCCAGAAATGTCAGCTTTAAAAATCATTTCTACTTTGATGTTATTTTCCACCTCTGAGACATTGCCACTCTCTTTCTGGGATTTGATTTTTATTATAAACTTTTTTTAAAGGCCAGAAAGCTAGAAATAAATCATAAAAAAAAATCAAACAATTCCACTTTAATTCAGGAACAGAAACCAAACTCTTCTACATTTGGGCCATTTTTTGTACAAAATCATTTTCCAATCTATCTCATTCTCCCCCATTGTTTGCTACACAAATATATTGAAAGGAAAGTAGATATTCTAGGCAAATAAAGTTATCAGATATTATGCTATATAATACCTAAGAATAGCTAGTCTGGGTTTAAGCAAGCATCTAGCCCAATGTTGATCCACGTTACATAAGCGATTCCCACTGGAGGCCAAGACAGCACATACAACACTTCAGCCCAAGCACTCCTTTGATCTGTGCAGCCATCAGAATTTTCCTTTTGTTTAGTAACCCTCAGTTGAGCATAACAACTAATCATATATAGTCCACACAGCTCAAATTCAGTGTTAACTTATGTTAATCAGCTGGTACGATGCAGAATCTGGCCTTGCATGTGTGTGTTATTCCTACTTGCAGGCTGGAACAGGTTTTTGTTGTTGTTGTTTTTGCTTGTTTGTTTCTATTGATTCAGATATTTTAATGCTAAGATTTCAGGGCTTGATTGTTCTCTGCAAGCCTTTCCTATAGACCTAAATAAAGATCTGAACTATATAAAAATCATAGCATGCAGGCTCTGTGGAGACCAATCTTGGATCATTGCTGCGAACACTTAATGATCCTTGAATTCACAAGGAGGAGAGAGGGGATTACTTATCCCATGAGTCCACTTTCACTGTATAGATTCAAGCCCAAAGAAAAAGATGGCAATTTCCTTTCAGGAAAATTTCTGCAGATTTGATTCTGCAAAGAAAACATTGAGATGAAATGTAACTGAAATGAGTTGTTTGGTCAGCTGTGTTTTTGGCTGGATTTTCTGATGTCTAGTAGTGTATGAGCTCTGAAGTTTTTTTCCCAAGCTTGGACTGTAATAACAGTACAGTCTTGTGCAGACTCTCTACTGTCTAGTAAAAGCTGTGATTGTGCACTGAGAACACAGATAAAGTCTCCTTGGCCTCTTTCAGGCTGCTGCTTTTCACAAAATGTGTAAGAACCAGCTATATTTGAGATTTACACCCCTCTGCAAAATTTGGTGATAATTCAACTCACTAAAAATCATGCAGGCAGAAGATGTACACAAATGCCTAAGCACACAAAGGACACGTAGTCTCACAAGCCAAGAAGAGCAGGATAGAAACAACCAAGGAACACAAATACAAAGGGCAGTGAATGTAGCAGTGCTCCTTGAAAGACGGTTGTCACTTAGAGAAGCAAGACAGACTGGGAATGTAGTTCACAACTTCATTCTGCTTGCTAATGGTTATATTTTTATATATATATACATACACACAGTAACAGAAAAAAAACTGTCTATTAAAATGAGAACATGTTAACTTGCAGAGGAGGCACTCTGCTGTGCTCCAGACCCCTGGCTTTGTGAACACCTTTCTTAAACCTATTTCCCTGGAAAATCTTCCCTCTTCCTGCAGAACTCCTGAGACATGTGAGTGATGGCGTGGCAGACAATCTCATGGGAGTGGAACCTGCTTTAAAAAAATCAGCCTTTTTTTACTCTTTTAAAGGGTCAGGCTCTGTAGTCAGAACTGTGGTAGGCAAATGTTATTTAATCACTAGGAGTCAAGGAAGGCATAAGCAAGCAATTCCTACTGGTTTAAGAGCAGCCTTCCCTGATCAGCCTGGTAGCCTATGAACAACAGGTCTACAACAAGGTTACCCGATGCAGCATCTGTACTCCAATGCAGATCAATGCCACCTTCTTCAGGAAACATCTTAGAACAGGGCAAGCATTCAATGATACTTCAAGTATTTTCCAACCTTCAGGAAATCCAGTTTAAAGTTTTTCCTAACCAGACAGGATGCCCTTGTACATGATACCCATCAAAGCTTTTTTCCTGTGAATTTGTCCACTAATGTTTTGCACTCATGTAAACTTCCAGCATCTACACCATCCTGCTGCAAGGAACTCTGCAGCCAAACTGTATTTTGTGAAGGTGATTTCCTTTTGTTTGCTCTAAGACTACATCATGACAGCTTCATGTTCATGCCCCCATATTTAAAGGGCATGGGGCAATATCTTAGATACAGAAAACAACTCTGAGTAATCTTCACCATCACAGTCAGTACAAGAAAGTATCCGGTCCCCAGGGTACTCTGGAGACCAACATCAGAGCCTTTATAGGGCACGTCAGATGTTCAAATACCTACCAATCTGAAAGGTACTAGACCTTGGTTTACCCATCCACCACGTCAAGAGCTTTGAAAAGCCTCTGAAACCCAAAACAGGAAGAGTAAAGGAATAAAAGTTCTCACTCTGAACTCCCTTTTTTTTTTCCCCCCCTCCTACAAGCTATCCAGCACAGTCTGAAACATCAGATATTTGATTCTGGCTTTGGAACTTTTTTAAACTATGTAAGTATCCCAACCATCTTCTGTATGTCTGCTATATTAAATATCATCCAGTGGCTATTGGAAGCAATGAAAGCCCTCCAGTTCAGCTCAAAATAGTTAATTAGGCTCCTAAAGCAGATCTTTATTAATCTGCCTTAAAAACCTAAAAATGAAGATTTGTTTTTTCTTATGAGGCTTCTCAATGTCTTGAAGAACTACTCAATCGGTCTCTCAGAGTAGATTATTTAATAAAAAAAAGAGGAAAAAAATAAGTTTATCAAAGTCTTGAAGATTGATGAAGGTGATTTTCACTGACTCTCTGTGGAGGAAAACTTAGGGCTGCTAATACCAAATATAATTCAATAAATCATTTTAGTAAGAGTGGCCTAATTAACACTCAAGCTCTGATTTGAATGCATGAAGCTCATTATTTTGACACAAGGTTCACTCTCACATTTAAAAAAAAAAGAAACCTTTTAAGGAGCAAAGTTTCTGCACAAGTTGGGCAGCAGATATCTTCTGTGAAAATTCTGCTGCTGGTTTCCCAGTCTAGACTAGGAAATGATTTCCAGTAAATGAAGGAGAGGGTTCCTAGAACAAGAAAAGTAGAGATCAGTAGTTTTGAAATTGAAGCTTGATTTATATGACAGGGATTACATAAAGGCAGAATTTTCTGTGGTGGATGCAGAGCTCTTCTGAGACCTGTATTCCTGCCTTTACATTTAGGAAGCTATACACAAATATAAACCTACGTATATGGTTCTCATTTTACAGCCTTTGAGGAAGGTGTATGAAATTGGGAAATTGAATCCATTTATCTCATTAAACCAAAAAAAGTGGAATACTGTTCCATACAGCTCACTTAATTAACTAACATCTGAATAAGTGCTTGATTGGAAAGACTGCCATTATAGACCAGGAGCCATTATCAGCAATTGTGCTTTTGCTTTTTCTGTTAGAGTAATTGAGGAGGGTGCCATGTGATTAGCCCATGGCTTTCCTGATTAATTTCTCATTTCTTTGTTTGCATTTGATTTTGATTGATTTTCTGTGCTCTTTGCAAATGAACAGGTTGTCATGAATACAAAAGCGCTCCACACACACAACAGCTACCAGAACTTGTTTGTCTGTTTTCCTGGTATCTTCTTCATAGCTACTCATCCCTTTGCTGACCACTAGCTTTGACTCACAGCAGCTGAACTAATGAGTACACCTGGATGCCAGTTTGCACAGAAGCATGGTGTCCTTACCAGAGACACAGCAGGACAGAACTGCATGGAGTCACATTGTTATTTTGGTATAAAATGGCAGGTATTCAGACACAAGTCTCAGTGCAGCATGGCACCAGATTTCTGCAGACCTGTGGCATTTTTAGATAGCTCTGCTAATGCACAATAGTAAATATTTCAGGAAGGAAACAGATGAGGTCGTATCATGGGACAATACCATACCCATACGGTGGTGCCAACTTGCCCTGTTTGGTTTTGCAATGAGCAGAATTACATGACATTGATAACAAAACCTTATTCCAGCTTTACATAGCTAGCTAGTAAACGCAGTGAGCTCCTTGGGAAGGTTGCAGTACATTAATATAAGTCTCATGGCTGGATTAGCAAGGTATATTAGCACAACTGTGATGTGGTCTTAGAGGATTGGGAAGGAATTCACTCTTCAAGCTCTGAGGAAGTTTACATAGCATTTCTTGATCAACTCTAAGTCTTTTTGTTAATCAGGACATGGCTGGTTCCTGGGAGTCTGACAAGCTGAACTGCAGCTTGGAGCTTTGCCCTGACTTTGACAAGGGCTGATCCAAGCATCTCCTCTAACCCTTTCTTGTAAGGCACAAAAGTGCACAACATGAACGTGCTGTCCTCCAGGTGGAGTGGTGAGCAAATGTACTCAACTGCAAGCATCTAGTTTTGCAAAGAAAGCCTCTCCTCACAAGCTCATTACCTGATGTTTCGTTACAGCCCCTCCATGCAATACTACCTCTCTGTCAGGTCACCATCCCTGATCCCATTTGAAAGCTTCTTCCACTGACGTGGCCAAGTGTTAATAGCCCACCACCAGGCTCGCAATTGTACTGCTCTTGGGACTCACAACACTTTACTGCAGATCAGTCAGTCAAGGGCAACTTTCTGAGCAGCAGTAGGTCTAGCACTGCTGTCACCTGGGCATGATCTTCTCAGCTGCAGATAAAATTCACCTTGCTCATGCACTGCCACATTCTTACAAAGCCAGTGGGAGAAAGTAGACAAGTCCTTCCAGAAAACTGACACTGGAAAGCTCAGCATCAGCTATGACGGCTGTGAGGGCTACTGATCCGTAATACAAAAGAGAGTTCAAGGAAAAAGGGAAGGAAGTGCTCCACACTGTCAGTTCACCACAGAGCTTGGGTTTGCCTGGTTTTTGGTAAGACAATGATGAATTGCAGCTTAGACTAATGAAGGGAAAGAGATCTCTGGGAGACTGCAGACCTGAAAACTTTTGCTGTTCAGTGACTGCAACAGCTCAAAATTTAAGACAGTAAAGACAAAATATCAAAATATGAAATATATCATGAATATCAAAATATCCAGGTTTTATATCCTGCTTGAGGACTGAGATTTGAGACAGTTGTTTACTTTTTCACTCTTTTTGACCTCGTTTAGTTTCTTTGTGCCTGAATTTCTCCCTTAAAAAAAGGGCATGATCTCATTGCTTGACTATATGTGGAGCTTGTAATGAAGTGTCCAATATGCAGAAATACAATGCCTGCGGTTGGATGAGTGGATGGAGAAGGTGAGAGTAAAACTGTATTAACAATCATAGAATGTCTGAGTTAGAAGGGACCCACAAGGGTCATCGAGTCCAACTCCTGGGTCCCCAAAGGACCACCCAAGAAAAAAATTAGAGAGTTGTCCAAACAATTCTTGAACTCCGGCAGGCTCAGTGCTGTGACCACTTCCCTGGAGAGCCTGTTCCAGTGCCTGACCACGCTCACAGTGAAAAACCTGTTTCTGATATCCAGCCTGAACCTCCCCTGTTGCAGTTTCAATACATAATACACTGATGTTAGGTAGAACTTAATTAACACTTTTTGCTTGGCAAGGTTTGATTCTGCCAGCTCATTGCATAAAGTCCCAGAAATACTCAAACACTAACTGATCAGAGACATCTTAAGTCTGCTCTTAAAGAAAAAATTCTTCTTAAGCAAAAAGCTTTCAAGCAGTTTGCTAGTCTCTTCACATTCGCATATTTAGTCTAGCAGGGTAAAAAGACTAGCTGTTATTAAATAAAAAAATCATACTAGAGAAAACCCCAAAGAACCGCTTTCCACACGTGCCCTTTTAGAACCGAGACTAGTTTCTATATAGTTGTAGTTTAGTAATGTATATATATATATATATGAAGGTTCTTCATGCACTCAGTAAGAATTAATCTATGTTAACAGTATTTCTATATTTTTAAAGTCATTTTTTTTAAAATGTTCTACCAAATCTTTTATGGCCATACAGTCTCTTCACATTTTATCAAAACCCACCTGTCTGAACATTTAGCCTCCCAACCTTGTTATCAAAATTTTCTCAACACCTGAGAGGAATGCAGTCTTGCTATTCTCTAAACACATCCCATTTGAACAAATTAAGAGAATATATTAACCTAATGTCTTTGATATGGAAGAAATCATTTTAATTTGTTTGGAAAACTAATTGGCTAAAAGTAACTGATTCCTATTTCCATAACACAAAACAGCAAAAGGTCCCAACTAGGCAGAACCTTTAGAAATTGAGTTTCCTCCTACTTAATGTTACCAAAGAATATGAGCCCAAAATTACAGGCAGCAATATCAGATGGATATGCAAACAGAAAGATGAATTATCTGTTAAATCCAAATATACCATATATGAGTTACTGATGGGAATTTGGTCTGATGTTTAAAAGTTCATCAGTCAAGAAACCTAGGTGTGACTTGCGACTCTTCCTTACGTGTCATTAGGAAGGTAATTAATAGTTTTGTGCATCAGTTCATCATCAGCAAAAATTGATATTATTATTCTCACCTCCTGAGGGAAGTTGTCTTGAAGATAAATACCTTAATGTTATGAAGCATTCAGATACTGCATGGACAAATTATCTAGCAGGTTATGCAAATGTCAGTACTTTGTGCTCAGTTTCCTGAACCAGCAAGTGGTGTATAATTACCATTCTGTCCACAGCATTGCAAGAAATTAAATCCCAAGTGAGAATAGTTATACTTTTATTATCTCATGCTGCACTGTTGGAAAGATTGGAGGGGTTGTGCAAGTGGAAAATGAAACTGACTGTTAACGAGAAATGAGCTTGAACTGCGAAGACCAATTACAAAACAAGAAAAAAACATTCAAGGATATGGGGGTAAAAGTGCAGAAACAACCATTCTGCTTTCAACTGTGTGTCAGAAACAGCATCCTTTATAGCAACACCATTAGGAATAGAAGATGGGAATTATGTTTTTGTATATATGTGCCTGTGTATGTGTACTTACACATTTGTAATTATTTACATTTGTACACTAGTACCTCTTCAATTGGTGGCTGTGAGTTCTCTATCCATCCCTCAGACATAGTTCACCAGAAAAGAATGTATCATAACACGGCCTCTTACTAGCAATGGTTTTAAAAATATGGAACAAGAGACAACGTGGTGTGGTCCCCATTAGTGGAAAGCAGAACAAAGACATAAGGTTCAGGATAGAGAGAGAAAGAATAAGGATTCAAAGTCTTGAATTGCTCCACATTTGAGTTTAGACCAATAGAAGTTACATATTACATTTAAAGGATTACACTGAATTTTTAATAGCATGCCACAACACTATTCTAGTGTCACCACTCAAACCTAATAGTAAGCAAGCTAGAGATATAGAGAGGTGCAATCCAGGTCCTCAGGGCATCAGAATTTTATACGTTGAGTAAATGAGATAACAAAAGACTTTAGAGTGTGAAAAAGAGCACAAAAGCTCTTGAGACTTTGCATAGCCAGATACCATATTCTAGCATTTGTTGCTTGATAAGATGCTGATGTACTCAAGATGATTCTTAAAAGCCAGATAAGTGTCCCTACTATTTTTTTCAGTAAGAGACTATACAGCACTGAATGAAACCAAACTCATTTTTATTAAATCTAAAGTTGCTGGAGAAATAGCAAACACGGGATACTCTCCTTTTCACCTCATGAAAGAAACTATAATGATAACGATCCTCCAACTTCCATTCATACTGCCTGGCATTATGAACACTTCACAGCAACTTAAAGTAATTAAATTGCTAAATACCGTACTATTTAGAATAAGATATCTTGTTTTAAGTTTTCAGAGTCCCCATCAGACTCATTTTGTGAACTTAGGAAAATAAAGCACTCAACAATACTCCTGGACACAGAAAGAAAGACGGATCCTAAGCAGCCTTTTTCGCCTGAGGACAAAAATAACCTGTTGCTTCCAGTTTTAGATCTGATACACAACACAAAACCTCAGATGGTCAACAAACCTAATTAGCTTCAAACCACAGACAAGCAAATCTTAACTTCAGCCCAGATCTCCAAATAGCAGCCAGTTGGCAGAGGGAAGCTCAGCGGGTTAGCCACGTCCTCTCTGCCCACTTACTAGAACAAATGGAGCTATTTCAGTGGCTATTTTCTGTGGCTGCAGGCAAGAGATTAACTCTCAGACTGATGAATTGAGAGCAGAACTAAATGAAGCAACCCAATTTTTCCATTGGGCTCTCTAATTGCAATTCACCACCTAGTAGGAAGAAGCACAATCTTCGATTTTTCCAGCATTTCTGCTGGGTAACACAATTACGCTGTAAAGCCATACTACAGTATGAAAGTGCATACCTTTATGGATCTTCTGATGGTTTAGTGGCATTGGAAGAGTAAGCCCAGCCCATGTTACATATAGAATATCTTCAACCCCTGCGTTAAAGAAGATAACCAGCAAACACAGTCTACAAAACCTCCCTGCAATAAAGCAGCGTGGGAGAGGTGAACTCAGCGTGTGACGGAAACTAAATTAGTGCATGAGAGAAATCCTAAAATTGGAGACAGGTGCGGAGGAGGAGTCATCTGAGAGGTAAAGAAAGCAATACAAGAGGACATAAGAGAAACCAGGACACAGGGAAACTGAGGGAGAATTTCAAAGAGGTTGAAAACTGAAGATAGAGAAGAACAAAGATATGGAGATGGGGGGGAGGAGCAGGCAGGTGCTCAAAGAAAGGGACAGAAGTGGAGAATGGAGAGTGGAGGAGGCCCGAGAGAGCAAACACAGGGTGTGAAAGAGAAGAAGCCAGATTGAGAAATTTAAGTTGAAAAGAAACAGGGAAAGGAAAGCCCAGGAGAAAGGCAGAGAAGAGCTGAAAGAAAAGAAACGTGTGCAAATAAAAAGAAATGAATTAAGACTGAGAAGATGTGATCCTTTGGGAATGATGCTGGATTGACATATGCTGAGCTATTCACAACCTAGCTCAGTGTTAGTTCTGACTTTTGGCAAAAGGTTCCTCTTTTACCTCACCCACAACCCTAAATTCAAAACGCTTATTAAAAATGTGACACACTTTCTAAACTTACTTTCTGTGGGATGGAACAGTAGGAAGCTTGTTTCAAGGGAGAAGCTGGTGCCAACCTCTGACTTGGAGAGAGACCTTCTCTATCCAAAAAGATTAAAACCCAGAGTTCTAACACCCTCCTATAAGGGAGGCATACAGCTGCCTACTAGACCCCCCCCACTCAGATCTCCTGGGCTTGCCTGCTCTGTGATTATATCACTTCACTTGGCTCAGAGCAGCTGGCAGGAATAAGCCTGATGGCTGTGTTCAGATCACTCATCTTTCACCTGCACCCCAGTGGCATCCTCTCACACCCATCCATTAACACCTCCCAGCCTGGAGAGCGGGCAGAGACCGCCTCTGCCTTGCCTCTTGGCTGTTAATAATGGGCAGTAGATGGGAAGCCTGCAGACTCCCTGGTGCTAAAAGGAAAGTTAGTTCCCTCTGGCTTGTCTGACCTCATTTCTGCAGGTTGGTTTTCACTTGACTTTTCTGCTACCCTGGACCACAGTGTTAAGGAGATGGCAAGCCTGTTCCCGCACGTGAGCTTTTCATCAGTTATCTAGGCAGGTTGCAAATAAAAGAGTGGGCCACAACGTTCAACTGAAGTTTCTAGAGGGATTGTCTTCCCATTCCCCATGCATATCCTTGATCATCACACCAGAAAAGAATAATTGCCACAAGTTATTTATGGTCAAGTAAAGTCATTTCTCTTACTGAATCACATTCTCCAGGGTCTGCAGTATGTGTAGATTGAGTTTAGATCTAAATTGCTTCATGATCAATCAGCTACCAAACAGTGTTTTAAAGCAGCTGAAACTGAAGCCTCTGGATCGCACCAGGAAATACCTGGACTTGTGACCTTATCATTTACATTTCCTACAGAAGCTGTTGAGGAAACAGGGCTGGTTTAATCCCTCCTGGGGAGAAGGCAGTCCCCAGGCATGAATGACCCCTTAGAAGCACCTCTCTCTCTCCCCTAAGGGTGTCCAAACAGCCAGTTCAGATGCAGGTGTCTGCTTTGCATTGCAGGTGGCTACATTGGCCAGATGAACACCAGGGACTGCAAAATAAAAAAACAAATAAAGCTAATGAGGGCTAATCCTTCATTATCAGTGCTAATTCCACTGGTCTTTACAGCAAGACTTTATCACAAGCTGATTTAAAGAGGGGGAGGGATTAAAAGGACTAATTTTTCTTGGTGTTTTAATTGCCTTACCTAGTGATCAGCTGTCTGAGATGAAATAGTGTAAATGTCAAGGGGAAGGAGTATCTAGACACAGAAGGGAATCTCCTGCTTTGAGAATTGATCAAACCTCCACAGAAGTTCAGAAACTTTCCAAAACCATTTTCAATTTTTTTTTTATCTCTCCAGAGATCTTATTTACAGCAATATACTGGAAGTCTGATCTTCAGAGTGAATTGGTATACAACCTTTTCAGTGGCCCTAATGAAAGATACAATCTTGTAACGGTTTGCAAAATACTCAGTATAAAGTCTCTGACCACCAACAGAATAAGTTGCCTTGCAAGTGCAGATCATTTTGGCAACTCATGAAACCACCTGAACCACCTATAAACTGGAGCAGTCTGGGGGAAAAAAAAATCACAAGCGCTACTAAGATGCTTTATCAAAGTTTTCTTCTGAATGTTTAAAGCTCAATGCACCATTAGTATGAAAATTGGACTTACACGCATCTGCTCGGAAGCAAGCTGGGGCCAGCTTGCAAAGGCATCCTGTGCATAACACCTCTGCTTGGAAACCAGGGCTTACATGTATTGCAAAATATTTTGTGGGAAGCCCAATCGCAAAAGGCAGGAACTGTAAAAAGAAAAATTCCCAACGGTGTTTACTGCAGAGTCCCTGCAGAGTCCCTGCCAGTTACATACACACCAGAACCCCTCAAATATTGAAGAACAAGTTCTTGCCTTCTCTTATGAATTATCTGAAATGCTCAAGAAAGGGTGGGGTTGAGTTCATATTTGCTTTTCCTTCCTACACCTTTTCATACTGCTGCCATGTTAAGGTCAGGACGAAGTGGAAATGTAACCAAACATTTCCTCACTGTCAGAGCAGAGATCTGACCATATCGTGAAATTCTGTTCATATATTCAATAAATCCCTTTAACTTTTAGTAGGATTATTTAGGTGCTGCATGTGCCAATGTTTCAGCATGCTTGAGACATAGGGCCTCATATGTGAATACAACAGGTCTAACACAATTTGCTATTTGACCTGGCAGCAAAAGCACATCCTCTCCATAGTCTTGGTATGGCAATTTGGATGCCCTTTCTGCTGTACTTCTTATAAGGACTTAATTCCTTATTTCCTAGTGAGAAGACAACACAGCACACAATGGTAGTTTGATTCCCAGGACATGGGGGTTTCCAACACCCTTGAAATGACCATGGCCCCAGGGAAAGATGGGGAAAAGACCTGAGGGAAAGAGAACAGAGATACATTCTCCCTATTTAAAGGTGCTCAGCTCTTCTGATATGGGATGTACTGCTTCCAGGGCTTGAGATGAAGGTTGTATATTTGTGGGAAGGTTTTGAAATATATGAGAGAGAAGCTCTGCTGCATTACCAGCATCCAGTAGAGCATTTTCCCCAGTGTGCAAGTAATGAGATCACACCACACTGAAAGTCAATTAACACTTCGAAGCTCTGAATTCACAAAGACAAACTAATTCTTACAGTTTTTGCCTTTTTGAGCTAGCATTTGTGGCAGGCACCTGAAAAGAAATGCTAACTAGACGGAGAGTAAATACAAACAATTACTGTGTTTTACCCATGTGTTATCCCAGCGGTACTTGCCATTTTAAGAGTTTAAAGTTTAATTACATTTTTGCTTTTGGTACATTGGATAGCCATTCACCTATGAAGAAAAGCATCTGAGAGGGTTTTGAGCTCATTTAAAACACTCAGAAGCAAAGACTGCTGAAGCGTGTGAGGCTGGCTTTGTGTTTTGATGTGCTATAGAATAATGTATGGAATTATTTATACATTCACTAAGTGGTGCATTTTCATCGTGATTTCAGCTAACTTGCAAACTCCTCTGGCCCCATCTCAGGAAACTCTTCTTTCCACATTCATTAATGCTTCCAGTAAGATGCTGAATTTTTCCTTGCCCCATCGCACCATTGTGTCAAAGGAGATATTCGAAAGTCTGCCCAGACTGCAGACGTTACAAGAAAGGGGGGAAGAGATGATCAAGAACATTTCAGTCACTCCATTGCTCACAAAATTGCTTATTTATTCAGATTTTCCACTCCTAGCTTCCACTGATCACCTTGCTTTCTGAAGCTTTTCCTACCACTCCTTTGTGAGACGGGAGCTGGGGACCCTTCAAATCAAATGTCTCTGAATGAGTTCACTTGTGAGGAACTGTCCTTACAGCAGGAACAGGAGGTCGTGTCCACAAGGCCCCCTGCCACACCTGGGTGAGCATTTAAAACTGTCCCACTGCCCGAGAGGAAGGGAGCCAAACCCTCCCTTCAGCAGGGAGCCCACTCTACACTGGGCTTGGAAAATTCCCCTGTGGTGCCTGGATGGATCTGGTGGTTTCAGGGCCCAGGGAAGGGCTGGGTGAAGCACCACGGTGGTTTCCAATGCACCCGGTTACCTCCTGAGCCCTGCTGCCCACAGGTCATTTGGCTTCTCCAGCCTTTGCTGGCTGTCCTGGTGCTCGCCCGCTGCTGTGGGCACGGAGTCCCTGCTGGCCCAGGCTCCTCGGGCCTGTGCTTTGGAGTGGGTGAATTGATTTCACTAACACACATCTACAAACACTGCTTCTCTGCTGCGGTAAATCAACACAGCTCCACAGGATCAGACCAATAAAACACGAAGCAAGCTGGGGGTCTATTTCCTCTGCCTGAAGGGTGCTCCATCACTCCGAGCTATGATTACTACAGCCCCACACCAGCAATCTCTTTCATTTCTCAGTCCAGTCTCGGTAGCGGGGTGTAGGAGCACATGGTTGCTTGTTTTAATCTAACCACCATTTATTTTCAATTATCCAGGGAAAAGAGAAAATCTGTCACACACACAAAGCCCTGTATTTCTTCTCCTCTGGCTATGAGTGGGCTGGTTGCAGAAATACAGGTCCTGGCCACACAGGTTCTGATTTGGGGGAAAGATGGAAACTGTGTCAGTGGGCAAGAAAAAAATAAAAGAGCTTTAAGAAGCAGAGAGAAAGCTAAGACTAAAGGGAAACTGTTAAAACAATGCCAAAGGTTTTTTATATGTAAAGTCACTGTATACCTACGTATAAATGTTTGTATGTCTGTATATAAAAAGTTCCCCTCACCACCTTTAGGATTCATTAGGAATGTCATTGTTTTCATTCTAATCTGGGAATGAAATACAAAACCAGGTGTGATTTTTCAAAGAAAGCAGAGGTGAGCATTTGAAGATGCTAACTCCTACACTTCCTTCTGCTTTCAGTGAGGCTTTTTTCCTCACTCATAGATGTCCAAAGGATTTGCACATACAAACATACATGTACATGCACACTTCTCTCTTCGCTCAGATGCTTATAAGGCTCTCCTGGCCAGCAGCTATTCTCTAAGTCATAAGGAGTTTGTCTCTTAGAAGCATGCTTCGTGAGAGCCAGCTGTACTTCCAACAACTCACTGTTGTTTCAGGTTTTGTTACTTTTTCTTATTTAGCTGCAGAAAATGGTTAGAGAGATGTCCAGCTCCTCACAGTGCTCTTCAAAAGCATTTCAAATGTACCCCACTGGGCTGTGACATGTGTTTTTCCCTTCTTTTAAAAAAAAAAAAAAAAAAAGCAAGTTCACATCACAAAGGCAGCATCTCCCCCACCTCCAGCAGCCTCAAAGCCTCTCACTATTGCATGGGGAAAGGCTGCAAGGGCTGAAGCTGTTACCTCTGTTTCTCTCTGCCCTAGCTCAGGTCAAATCGCAGTATAGCATCATGCCACATTACTCTTTGTCCCTGCAGAAAAAGAGGTTATGAGGGCACTTTCGCTTCAAGGTCAAGAGCTCAAACATATCGTGGGTCAGGCTGGCTGCTATTGACCCTTCGGTAAACTATCTGAAAAGGCAGGGTGGTTGGGCTCCTAATCCATACATCCTAATTACACCAGGACTACATGTGTTCTTGCAAAAATACTCCAGAGAAACACCTAGGGTCAAGTGAGCACAGCGACTGCTGCACTCCCAGTACAGGCAGTCCAGCCACGTCCTGCCTGAGGTCACCTTGCCAGGTGCTGTAGGTATTGCACCTATCCTGACCCCACTCGATTTCCTGTTAGGTCTCAGTTCATGTTAGAAATATTGATACAGGCAACTGCTATGAATAAGGAATTCTGCTATGAATAAGGAATCTGAAACACGCAGTCCTGTTTCAGGATATTCTCATTCAGATCAGTCCTGCTGGTTCAAGGACACGCCAGCCCCAGACTCACTCTCCGGCTAGGGACATTCCTCACTGTTTTGCAGAAGAAATGAGGTTGTTTGCAAGACCAAGCCCTGTGCAGGACACTGGATCTTGGACAGGACTGGATTCGACCGTGGCACCTGAGCAGGATGCAGAACCACAAATCTTGTACAGAATGTACAGAACCAGGAATCTGTCTGGTTACATGGGGCTACCATGTTGATGAGCAATCTTGCTGATATCCAGCTTTATTTTTGGAGGACTCACTTCTCATCAATAGCACAGGATTTCCACAGATTGCACCAGGGAGATGAAATTCTTTTTAATTCTGGTTTTGTTAATCAAACCTTCAGATTCCAGTTCTAATGGGGATGCTCCTGACATCAAGAAAAGGGATAAGGGCTGTTACTGGATCAGCCCTAAAGCAAGGGGCAGATGGGTGGAATTTTAAGGCACTAGAAAATCATATCAAAAATGATTTATAATTGTAGCTGTTACAGAGCAGCTCCAATTAAAAAAAATAGGACTGCTGTGACAGAAATAAAGGCAACTACAAAATAACCTCTCTGAGGCACTAGCACTCCCATGTAACAGCCTGAAACCAAATCTAGACTGCAAAGAAATAGTTTTCTGAAAAACCATGCCACAGTCCATTGGCTGGGTCATGCATGTGAACTGAACTGTGACTTCTGGATCTAATGGCATCAGTCACTCCTGTCAGAGCAGCCTCAGCTGCTGTGAAGCAGGAACCAGAATCAGATCCCTGCAAGGGGACACAGACAAGTTTGGTCAATATATTATTCGCTGTGTCTACACTGACAGCTGGATTGGATCCAAACATCCTGGCCACTCTCTGTACTTACCAGAGGCCTTTAGAAACTGCATCTCTGCTTTAGCACAGTGGTGCCCAGAAGTACCAAGCCCTGCTGAGATCCCAAAACAAAGGTTGGAGTAGGTCAGGGCAGCAGTAGCCATGGGAAGAAAATGGCAGGTTTCTGTCAATGTCCAGTTAGAGGATTATCACAGCTCTGTGGGAACCTTTTCCTAAAATAGGCTAGGTAATGATGTCCTGCCTCTGAGGCTTGCTGAGTTTCTGTGCAAGGATGCTGCCAGTTGCAATTGGAAGCAAATAGTTACAAAGAGGTTTTTTAGCTGAATTAAGATCCCTTCCTCTCGTCCAGCAGTGGATACTCATTTGGATACATCATTCTCAAAGAAAAACCTATACTGGATTTCTAAAGGACCAACTTTGTGTTCTGCTACAGTGTTCCTGCAGAGACTGTCTTGGTTTATTATGTCCGAGTTACCCAGGCCCTGCTGTAGGCTCTCGCACCCTTCAATGTGAAAAAGTACAGAGTCAGGGCAGCAAGGAAATAGATACTTCATGAAAAGTCCTCCACAAGCTTAACTAAAATACAGTGAGCTGTGAACCCACCCAAGGAACACTCAATCCTAATCACACTCAAAGCTCAGGCTCAACATCAGGTTGGAGCAGAACATCGATTCTGTGATTCTGTGATCAAGCTGCTGATCAGTGCATTATTACACAGCAGCTGTGCTATGGTAACTGTCTGCATGCTCCTCCTTAGCCTGCACTAACATCCCAGATAATAGAGCATGGATTATCCCCAAGGGGAAAAAATAAAAATTAAAAAAAATAAAATAAAATGTTACATCATGCTGCACCATTCACGGACTTAAAAAACGTGAGCAGAGGGGCAGTCACCAGTGCCCGTCTGCCTCCCAGTAACAGGCTTTAATTTGGTAAATGCTTTAATGCTTTAATTTGGTAAATGTCCAAGCCCAGTATTTCACAGTATTTTTTTTAATATATACACTGCAGGCTGTTTCTGATGTTAGGCTGTGTAGTTTAGGGCTCTTTTGTGGTCTTTCGTGGAGCACAGTGTACTACGTTTCCTGAGAGCACCCTTTGCAGGTACTGGGGAGGATCACACTGCCTGGCATTACTCTCCATGCCGGGAAGACATGCACTGCTTCTCTCAGGCCATTCCCAGCCTCTCCAATTGCACAGGAGTGATCCCTATGCTGGTTTATACATCTCAAAGTCTCATTAAGACTGACACTTAACAGTAGTGTAAGTTTCTTATTCTTATTAAAAGGGACATTTAACTCTGAGGTCCTAAAAGAAGAAAACGTGCATGCAGTAGCCACCCAAAAGCCCTTCAAATACTTTCTATGTGCTGAGACAAATGAGTCACTTCCACTAGCCACCCACCTTCATCTCTGTGAGAGTACAGGCAGCCTGTTGAAGGCAAGGCACTGAGGAAAGCCAGAGACACATTGACACTGACTGACTTGTTCTGTACCTGCACCGAGTCGGTACAGACAGACGTATTGTCCTTAATCTTCATTAGCACAGAGCTCTGCACCTGAAAGGGAGAATCAAACACTGGAAAAAGACATGGAAAGCCTGACAAAATGAACACGGCCATCTTCCTACCCCTTTCTTAACATAAGAGAAAAGCATACCGTGATTTAGACTGTAAAAGGAGCCCCCCTTTAAGAGAGATGTCTAAATGACCTGTTCTTCCCTATGCTCCATCTCTCACAGATGCCACTAAATGATAGTAATGGTGAGATAAGCTGCCATCCTTTTCCTGGAGTGACTTCCAATTACTTTGGCTACATGTCTGGTTTTGGTCAAATTCTATGTTTTGTTAAGTGACCTCAAAACCTCTTACAAAGATGAAACCTAGCATTGACTTTCTTTCAGAGAGGAGAAACTGAGACGTATCATGGTACGGGATCTTGCCCATGGTTTCAGTGATTAGGAATAGCTGGAGATGATTTTACAGCCACAGAGTAATTCAGGCTATATCATTCAGGTTGGTGCTGGGTAGCTGCAGTTAGCTTTTGTTCCTGCAAGGAAACAACTCATTGATCAAGGGATTTCTCATACACATATATCTTGCATGCACACATGGAATTAATTCTAACTGCCTTCAATTCAAGCTACATGAAGTCATTAAAATTCATTCCAATTAATGGCAATGAGCTGCAAACAAGCCCAACACCTGCAAGCCATGGAAGAATCAGCAGTTACAGGAGTTTACGTATGCTACCCCACAGTGGAAATTCTTCAGGAGCTTTAATGTGCAGATTGTGCACTGAAAATAAGGATTTCTCTGCTCAGAGAGATCTTCCCACCTAAGGAAGCAGTGAGATTAGAGGAGCCAATGCTTAATGTTAACCTTGCTGTAGCACACTGCATGGGATGGTCCTGAAGCACCTGACTGGGGGACTTTGGAAAACCTCTTATCCTACCGCCAGGGAAAGTAAAGCACAGAAGGAAAGGCTTGCTTGCAGTTGCGGTTGTATCTGAGTCCCACCTTGAGAAAGACTGTGCACACAATTATTTGCCTGATTAGGGTTGGAGCAAGCAGGCAGTCTGCAGTCACAGTAGCCTACGCTGCTTCAGCAGAGAGTTGAGAAACAGGAATAACCAAGAAACCAGGATGCTGATAGCAGGCAGTGCTGGTGGTGAGAACAAGAACAGCCCAACAAGCTGCTGAGGTCCAGTTGCAGCTTCCAACCTCTGCTCGAGACGTCTATTTATCAACTATAGCTGAAAGCATGAGAGTACACAGATTATTTGCAACAGCCCACAACACAGCAGCCTCTCCCAGCACCGCACCAGCCTCTGAACTAGAGGGGTAGAGCTGAATACTCTCCACACAACCATTTCCCTTCCCAGGGATCTCCCCAGCCAGCTCTGGATATGTTAGCTCCTGGGGACTTCGTATTATTCTCACACACAATGAATATGCAAACTGCTATAAAACCACCTTTGCTTTGTGTCACTCCATCATCCATAGCCTGGGCTGATGGAGCTTTTGGGGAAGGAAGGAGGCAAAAAAAGAAGAGAGAAAAACTTCTGAAATTCATATGAACTACTGCCTGTGCTTTTGTAACACAGCAGCACTTCAGAGACAGAAGTGCACATTGTGTTTGCTCCCTCTCCTGTCTGCAGCATTGATATTTGCTTTAATGATCTTTTTTTCATTTTTTCACTGAGTGTTCATTGGGAATCATCTGCATCTCTGTTCCCCTACCAGGAGTGAATGAACCACAAGTGCGTTTTGTATTCAACTTAACAGGCTGATTGACTTTAGACTAAGTTTCACTATTTCCCATCAGACTTTCATTACCTAGAATAAGATGGTAAGTCAACCTGAACTGAAAGTAATTAAGGGAGCTTTGGAGGGGAAAAAGAAAAAGAAAAGAAGAAAAAAGCATTCTTTCTTCAAACACATAATTGTATGAAAATAACACAAAATGCAAATGATTTATAGATGCGCCAATCTGACTCTTTTATTGTCACACTGAAGGCAGCAACTACAAAGGGCTAATATTTGTAATCTGCAGACACAGTTGTACTACTAACATATGTTATTTAGCACCTTCCAAAAACATCTCCTGGGTTTGTCTAACAGTATCTGAAGGAAAGGTAAAAACTCTTTCCCATTTAGGCCCCAAAATGATTAAACAAGCAAGATGCGGAGCAGACTCACACAGCTTAAACCCCCCCATCTTATACTTCACACATGGTGAAGCAGAGTCTCTTTGTCAGCATGACTGGCTGCAAGGTCAAACGCATGTGGCTTTAAGGGTTGTGTTCAAGGCCGAAATATTTTAAATGTACTTTCTGCAAACTTACGGAGGTTTATGGGACAGTATGCATCAGCTGGGTGTTTAAGAGTGCTGAGGGAATGGATGGATGCATGAATGGATGGATGGATGTCTTATGTTTTACTTACTGTTTTGGTTTTTTCTGTTAATGACTTGTATGATCTGCCTCCAGCCCAAAATAAATTGAGCTCCTTCAAAAAACACCTTACGGTGATTTTAACCTAGACATTATGTTGCTTAAACCACACGGTCTCCAAGAAGAGATAACAGGCTCCATATATAGCCCATCACTTACGTGAACAAGCGAGAGATTAGGCAGAAAAGGCAAGGAGTAATGACGGCAAATCCCCAGGAACAAGGCAAGGACTGGCAGCACAAGAGGAGATCTACACGGTACCAACTTGTTTGAATCTTAGCTCAAACACCTAATAAATTCCCACCATTGAGTCAGCTTTGGGTCACTCTTCTGACTAGCACTTCCCATAAAGGAGGAGGCTTCAGCAGACTGGAAAAGCTAAGCTCTGACATTAAAGCCTGCCTTCATTTCAGCAGCAGAACAGATTAAAGATAGAACTTAGGTCAGGGCTTTTCACCAGGGCAGGACAAGGCACAGAGGCTGTCCTCCCCCAGAAACGTGCAAAGTAAACAACAGCCATGGGGCTGCTGCAGCTGTTGTGAGATGTCCACGAAATCAACAGATTTCTGGCCAGTGTTTTGCTCACAATGCATCAGCTGGAACCACACGTTGAATGTGCATCCATAGCCTTTGGGGGATTGCTTTTGGATAACTTAATACGAAAAAACATTTTCTGTCTTGTTTCCAGGCAAGTCTGTGTTGCTGGGGATTTATCCTCTAAGGAAGCTCCTCTGTCACATTAAAAATAGTCAAACCTCTTGTATCTTATTACAAAGAAGAATGCGTCTTTAGATAGTGTGTTTAAGCATCCAACATAATGAAAGAGGATAATTTATACATCAAATAATAAGCTGCCACTTTGTTCTGTGATGTTGAATGGTGTGAAATTCATCTCTTGTGATACCTCCCAGCAGGAACTGCAGGGAATATGGATGTGAGAAGAGTGCCCTGGGTAGCAGAAGTCTGCAAAACAGCATCATCCACCAGTTTTCTGTCTGGCTATGAGGCTCCAGCACCTCCTTTAGAGATTTCCAAGCAAAAATTTCCATATATAAGATACAGGCAGGGGATGCATGCTTAGGGTTGTCTGCTCACTTGGTTTGTTTGTAGATTCTTAGTCTGTGTTTGTTGCTGGTACCTAAGGGCCTTTCTGCCAGGTGTAAGTAATATGATGAACCTCTCTCTTATGCTGGGTCTTTCAGCTGTGCTTAGGAAGGGAACATATTATTGGAACAAGTCTTATTTGGTCAGGAATGTGTTTTCTTCTGTTTTATCAGGAGAGCAAGATCTCGTTCATCAAAGCTGTTGCAAGGCACCATAAGGGCAAGAACATGTTCTCCTTGAAGAGCATATCAGAGGATATCTCTGGAAATCAAGACTCTCCGTTATGTGGATGACCCTATTAGCCTCATTTTGCGGGAGAATCAAATGCACAAGACGTAAGGTTTTTTTTGGATACAGGAAATCTCTGGCAGCACTGAGAACAGAAGTGGGATCTGTTCACTCTTTGTTGCTGTCCCAAGACCATCATTCTTCAAGTCTAATGCTCAATTAGATAATATTACATATTATGTTATAATATAACAAATCAGACAGCATGCCCTTGACAACAACACTGCTTATCCTACGTGGCATGACAATGGCCAAGCAGCCTTTTACCATTCTCTGCTAATTTCTAGTGATGCCAGGTCCAGCTGAGCAAAAACGGTATCAGCTTTTCAGAGTTCTGGGTGCAGTGGGGCCATGAGTTGATGTTTTTAGCAGTTATTGCCACCTCCTCCTAACCCTACTGTAGTCTTGTGACCCAAAGGAGAAGCTTAGAAGATTTTTTTTCACGGTTTGTTTTTGAACTCATTTAGTTCCCTGACCCTGGTCACAGCACTTTTGCACAAGCAGTGGTGGCTGTGCAGCAAAGATAAGAGCAGGAAAAAACAGCAAAGGGAATGGAGGGGATTGAATACCTGACTCAGAATCATCATGAAAGATTGTATTTGGAAATCAAACCTCAGTGTTCCCACCTGCTTCTGAGATTTTAACAACCCTTTCCTCTCTAATTGTTTAACTGATTCCTGTAATTAAATCAAAGTAGGACAATTGCGTCTAATGTTTATTTACCTGAAACTTTGCTGCTTCTATTTCAGACCCAAAGAAAGGCTGTTATGCTTACAAGCTCCTTTGATTATATGTATATACATATATATATTTGCTCAATGTGGCTCTTGATTTAATAATAAGAAAATATTATCCATGTCTGCCAATCTTGTCTGGACTATTTATGATGATTATGCTACTAGGTGCTGTAGAGTTACTTATTTGTCAATATCTACTCACTAATTTATTTGTTCATAATATTTTTCTTAATTTACCTACAAGGCTGGTTTTCTTCCATCTCTATTTCTGTTAAGCAACAGATCTTCCCTTATGAAGAATGGGGGCAGACTCAAGGTCTTTGGGATGACATTGGAGGATCTGGGTAGGTCTTTTCCCAGAGCTGCTAGGAATCTCAAGACATTATGCAAATCTTATACAGTAAGATACTGAAAAATAAGCTTTACAAAGGATTAGTCAAAAGATCTTGCTCCACCTTCACACCTCAGTGCCATCTGTGCCACACAAGGAACTCATGGGGCTTTCACAGGCCAGGGCACAGCCTCTGTCTGGAGACAAAACACGGGAGGGAGGGAGGGGAAAACCATTCTTTCAGGTTTTAAATTATTCTAAATTATTATTTTTATAAATAATAAAATTATTCTTAAATTATTTTATTATTATATTATTTAAATTATTCTTGAGGCAAGTACATACCTCTCAACTGCAGTGAGTTTTGTTATCTATTCACTCTGTTGAGTTCCCAGCAGCTGGCTATCCCTGCTCGTTCCTCCTCTACTCGTCCTGGTTTTCAGCCCAATGGCCAGCTTGGCCATTCAAAGATTTTTCAGCACCCTTTCTGGTCCTGCCACCTGATACAAGAGAGGCTTTTAGACAAAAACAGTTTAGTGGAAATACTGTCCTCTGTATTTTTTCAGGCACAAAACCAGAAGCCCCCAAAACCTTTGATTTGGGTTTGCTTTCAGAGGACATTTGCATGTCTGTAAAATGCTGTTTGAATGACAGGGTGGAGTAGAATAAATCCCCATGTTGGGCAATTACCCAACTGTTAATTTTGATAAAAAGACCAGCGTTTCATTTGAAATGCACTGAAAGCATGGGAGTCACCAGCCACATTCAGCATGTACCGGAGCAGTCATTCCTTTAACTTTAGAGGAGCTGTTTTATCTCAGCACCCCAGGAGTGAGCAAGTGGAGGAGCCATGTCAAATGCGAAATAAAAATGAGCAATGCCTATAAAAGAGAGATATCATGAGAATCTGCCACTTGGGAATAATGAAAGGCTCGAGCAGGTTGCGCTGATTGTGCAACCTACTAGAGGCCTGTCAGCTTTGATAACAATGGCAGCCATCAATTCCTGTAAAAATGGCAACAGCATGAATTGGAAATTGTGAAGCACCATTTAGGGTCGAAATGAGATTTTCTTCAGAATGCATTTGTCTGCGTGTTCCCACTCACTTGAAAAGCTCTGGACAGATCAGAAGGAACGTGAAGTAGCCAGGGTTGCAAGGTTGTTGGTTTTTTTTTTTATTCCTCCTTCATACAAAGCAGTTTTAAATGCCAAGAGCTTTCACAAAACAACAGCAGTTTCAAATCTGCCAAAGGGCAATTTAAAAGTGAAAGGTATTCTCTTTAAATTACCTTGGAAAATGATACATGTTATGAAAGGGGTTTACTTTTTGGAGTGTTAAAGAGATACCAAAAATCCAATTTTATTGTCAGATTACTGAGGCAGGCAGTGGCGGGGAAAGAGCTGCGTAAAATTGCCTGAGCTCCTCTTTATACTCCACATATGCCTACTTGCCTTTCATGGAGACCTACAAGGATGTAGCGGACTGGATTGAAATAAAGCTGTGACTGTTTGGAAAGTCTTTTTTTCTTTTTTTTTTCTTTTTCTTTTCATTCTTTTTTTTTTTTGATTATTCAAAAAAGAGGTCAAAACTTCCACGAATGGTACATATTAATAATGGTGAGAGCACACAGCTTGAGGCAATGCTGGTCAAACTTTCTGGAGAGACAGCAGTCATGAGCAATTTTTGTATTGTCTAAAGGAAAGTTGAGCCAGAAGAAGAAAAGTCTGTGAGTTTTCATGCCTGATTCTGGCTACAGTATTTAGGATGTGGATTTTTGGATGTTTTATATCCCCCCCAACCCTTTGTTGTAATGAAAGGGTTCTTTTAATTTTCATTTTTCTAAACACCTTCACACCTATTATTCCCCATGGGAAAGAGCAAATCAAGTTGGCCTCTCAAATGTACCTCTTTTAAGATTGGCTGGATGGAAAATAACAGCACAGGCCTTTAAAATAAAATAAAATAAAATAAAATAAAATAGAGCCTGGAATCTAAATAGGATGAACATAATTGTTGCATTCAGTGCAAACCTTGGGACTGATTTCCTCCCAAGCCGTGAAATGTAAGCCAAGGGATGGGTTCATTCATATGCACTTTATATGCAATAGAGGCTCTTTCCTTGTAACTCCCAAATCTATTTTCTTTCTTTGTTCTTGAATCTCTTTTGATCTGTCAGAGAAAGAAGAATTGGTAAAAGGAGGCTACATCTTGAAGAGCCTAGCACACTTACTGTCCAGCCAGCAGACTTTTCTCCCTCTGAAACTGCAGAAGGCTTCTGCCTTCTCTTCCAGGCCAGACTAGCCTGTGACAGCTTTGTCCCCGTGGCTGGCGATGATGCTCATCCACCCCAACCTAAATGTGACAGCAATGGATGTTGCCCTCATCCAGTTTTCAAGAGACAAATTCTAACTCGGGCAAAGCCGAGGGGTCAGATCTGGCCCCCATGGGGCACAGTGCTCCACGCACTGATGCCGGTCCTGCAGCGAGCACCAAGTTACCACAGAGGCAGAACTGGGGAGCTTTTCCCGTCTCTCCATCCAAACTTCTTGAAAACAGAACGCCACAAGGCACTCTTCCTCTCAGAAAGTCCCTTTTCAGGCAGGATCAGATCTCATGGCCTTTTCCTATCGGACCGCCTGCTGTGTTCCCCAGCTCTGGCCTACGACCTGTGCAAAGTCACAAGGCCTGGTGGGAAGTTTTTAAAGCTGAAGGGCCAAGGCTGGCTTTGTGATTTCTTCGAGCTCCGAGACTTGCCTTCAAGGGACAGAGACTGCAGCACTACCCTGTGTGAAACACCCCGTGTCCTTATAATCCGGGATATTGCAAATAATCGTTATGAAAAAAACAGCTTCGGACAGCAACTCACTGCTGGCTTTTAACTTGTGTTTTCCTTGCCAGCTTAGGTTTATACAAATGCACTGGCCTTTACCAGAGAATCTTAAATCAGAAAAACTGACAAGGAAAAAAAAAAGTTTTTTTTTTTTACACTTCCCCTTGTTTCTTGTTTGCTTTGCTATATGAACTCCAAAATTCTTTCATCAAGTAGGCTGCAAATCTGTGTATTCTGAGTATGAAGTGCACATAGGCAAAGTTTGAGTCCATTGCATCTGTCAACTGCAGTGGGCTCTTTTCTCCTGCACTTTTTGGAGACGGCTGGGGACTGTGTTCTCCAGCCTCCAGAGAAGTAAGCAGTGATGTAGCTGAGATAACATATTCAGCCTAAGGGGGATTGAAAACTTTTTGGGAATTTGTCACATTAGAAAACTGTGTTAAGAGAACGGAAAGTTTAAAAAGCCAAACACACCAAAATAAGGCATTATGTCCTTCTTAAAAACAAATCCTAATTTGCCATCATATTGAGAACAAGGACACGCTTTCTAATTCTGGGACTGTATAAAGGTCTTCTCTTCACAGGACCCAAGTCTCATTACAGACATAAAATGAACAGTGCTCCTGGAGTGCTCAGTAGTGGTACATATCTAAGGAATATCTGTACACACACATATGCACATGAGTATCTTCCCACCACCAGAAGCTCTGATTGTACCTGCTCTTTGAAAGCAAAGTTTGTCAAGAGAAGTTTCCAAGGATAAACACAGCTCGCTGCAGGAAAATGGCGTTCATGATTCATATCAGTGGCAAAATTGCTTCAGCTTGAGGGACTGGGGGCAGCAAAGGGGCCATTCCCTCAGGTGGGATAGTGAAAAGCAAGATATTTGCCCCTTTGTGGCTTGCCTGAGACTTTACTTTTGAGGACCCGAGGGCTCTCAGCCTCCCTGATTACTTGCTGTTCCCAGCCTGCAGCTGCAGCTGAAGCAATATTTTCCCCATCCTGTTTTATCTTCAGATGCTGGCTTTTCAGTCATACCATGTGTAGGTAACAGATGCTTCTCTTTGGGGTGAAAGAATGTGTTTGGCCGGGTAGAGAGGGCAGCCTTGGAGGAAAGATCAGCATCTCTTCCAAACAGAGCTCTTGGGGAGCATTTGGGGCCAGCTGGAGCCTGGGTACCCACCTTATGGGAAAGCCCAGAGAGGCTCAAATGGCAGAGATGGGTCTAGGGGAATTCACACAAGTGAATGCATTGGGCTGTAACAGGGGCTGTCAGCGCAGCAGTGATGGCAAGACATTTGCAGAAGCTAGGGACACATGCTTGTGCTGCTCTGGTTGGAGTTGCATATTGCAGCCTTTCCCCAACACATCTCAGTATACCCTGGGTGTCCTGTGGTGTGCTTCAGTTGTCCCTTTCAGGTCACGGAGTGATGCAGATTCAGCTCCCTTCCTCTGCCAAGAGATTTCTATTAATTTTCATCAACTCCATAAGCCATATTTTGGTGATTCATTCCCACTAGAATCAAAGGGTTTAAGTTTCCCTTCGGCCCTCGCTTCCTCATTTGTCAGCCTGCGGTGGCACTGTGATAATGAACGCATTAGAGGCTGGGAGAAGTTCACACTCTTGCTGGATGCAGAAGGCTGGCAAAAGCTAATTTTGGCAGGCTGGGAAACAAAAGCCTTGAGAACAGCTTCAGGCTCAGTGTGTGCTTCCAGAACAGCGAGGGCACGTGGTATGCTGCTCACCCATCTTTGATATTCCACTTCCATCATCGTCACAAAGAAGTAATCGATTAAAAATTAATACTCCAGCTCCAAGGTAGCAGTATTATTTCCTAATAAGTTTTTTGCCAGCCACTGCAAGGCAGTAAATCTGACATGACATGGTCATAAGAAAAAAAATATTAAATTTCACCTTTTTTTTTTTTAATGTCTGTTCAGAATTCACCCTCATGCTTGTGGAAGTTTCCAGGTGTGGATAATCTTGCCCATCCTTTTTAAGCAATGTGAGGAGCACTAGTGAACAACAGCTAATTGCAATATTTGGCCTGATGAAGCCTTTGCAGTGTTTGGCAACACCCACATCATTAGAGACCCCTCTTTCCTCTAGGGCACTTAAGCCTGTTCATCACATCACCATATACCCACCTCCTTAGCACTTTTGTGCTAAGCCCTGACAGCTTTAGAAGGCTCAATCTGAAGTGGAGAAAGATCTCATACCTGGGGTTACCAGCAGGTTCCCCGTTCAAACTCAAAATTTCCTCACCAACACCATTCATAATCCGTAACATAATTTCACCCCTCTGTTTCTCTTCCCTAATGTCTCATCCTTCCCACAGAAAAATGATGCTGGGAGCTGATATGTTTTCACCCCAAAAGCTTGGTGTTGACAGCTACAGCAGTGTTTGTCTCTTACTAACTCTGTGCCACCCCCAGATTTAAACTCCACAGTACTTGGATGGACCGACTTACCTGCCATGGACTCAGTGACCCAGTGCTTGGCATCTTTAAGCCATTTGCCAAGTGTGAGCAGACTCTGACCAGCAAAGGGCATTTCTAGCTGGAGAGGGGATTTAGCAATGCAAGGAAGAAACAGCTGCAGTCAAATAAAGAAAATATCGATGTCCATTATGAGCTGAAAAGTCTAACCATAACCAATAAAGTTCTTCTTTTCCCCAGCCTAAAAATATCTGTTTTTAGGATTAACTCATAGCTAGTCAACCTTCTTGCCTTCATCCCTGTAATGTTTAATACAAGATATTAAAGCAGAAAGCAACGCCCTCAGCTCTTTTTCAAGAAACACTGTGAGGTAAAGTATATCATAATGTGTCTCTTGATCTTTTCGCCAAGGGAAGCTTTCCTCTCTTTCCTTCATAAACCTTCCTGGTAAACTGGTAAACTGCCGATGGCCTCCTGCTCTCTGTTGGACTGGCTTTATCATTTTCTCCGTGTAATTATTATTTTTGCCATGGCCTTTGTGCTCTGAGGTTCAGTCCCAAAACTCCCAACAACCAACAAAAACCTGTGTGTGCAGTTCCTTTCTGGAGAAAAGTGCTGGAGATCTTTGTTCAGCTCCAATACCAGGCAGAGAATAAGCTGGAAGAGGAGAAACCATCCACACCTTTTGGGAGAGCCCTGCCCCTCGCATGAGTGCATGCACACACACCCGGTGAACTCCTTCATCCAACAGCACTGTGGGCTCCTCCCTGGCTCCCGTTCCACGCTGGAAAGTGGCAAAGCTGAAAGCAAAGACAACCAAGGGCAGCACGAGCACCCGGCTTCCCAAGCGACAGCTGAGCCGCAGCAAGGCAGCACGCCGAGCCCAGGCCCCCCGTCACTCAGCCCTCTGCCTAAACCACAGGGCTATTAAGCTAATAGGCATTAGTGTATGATTTTTCCCACAGGAGCATTTATTTCCTTGTGTGGTTAACAGCTCCGTCTTGTATTTCTCGCTGCCATTGCTGTGTTGGCATTTTGCAAATCTCCTTATTTGTTGTTCTTTGCCCTTTCCTCTTGGGTTTCTGTCTGCTCTGGGATTGAGGTAGACGGAGGCGTATTTCCTCTTGCCTGCTGCAGTAATGATGTTTGCCATGAGAGAAAGGGTTTGATCAGGGAAAAGGAGGGGGGAGGATTTAGAAGGAGAAAAGCAGCAAAAGGAACATGAAGGAAAAAGCAGCTCAGACAGAGAGGAGAGATTGAGAATGTTGATTTGACATCCGATGCTTCAGAGAAATTCTTGGCCATGTCTACTAAACAGGAGCCTTTGCGCTTCCTCTCTAGCAGCAGCAGAAGCAGCACAGCAGCAGAGCTGTTCTGCAGGAAGTCTACAGAATCCCTCATCCTCCAAAAAAAAAAAAGAAAAAAAAAAAAAAGAAAATCTTATCTCTACACTGAAGGATAAAATGCCCTGCATGGGTTTTGCAGGATTGCAAATCCTACAAAACTGCTTGGCTCCGTTTTACACATTACTACGTCTCATTCTTTGTGCTCTGCCTTTTTTTTATTTCAAGCCAGAGAGTCTCCAGTGCCTCGACAAAATATCCCTGCTGGTTTGTGCTTAAGTGAGGTGAATACAGAAACAGAACGTGAGTCTTCTCTCTCATGGAGCCTTTTCCCCTTGGGCAACACCAGGTTTGGCTCCTCATAGCCACAGGGTTGTAGAAAACAGGTCTGGAAACAGGTGAAGATGGTCATCCACCACCATGACCAGCTCTGCCTGGGCACTGCTGACATTCTGCTTTATAAGCACCCTGTTTCACCCCCTTATGGCTCAGGGTTGTTACCCCACGGTTCAAAGAGGAAATGCAAGGGGAAAGCAGGTGGCAGGGGAAGCCTCTGGCTGGCTGAAGAGCAAAAGTCATGATTCAAAAGCCAACTAGCTGCCTCGGGCATTGCGAAGGCTTGGGGAATGGCCCACGTTGCCTAGTGGAGATGTTTTTCTTCCCAAATCAACAGAGATTCACGGGTATTTCAGGCCTTAAATCTGTCATTGCACCAGAACAGGATATTGCCTCTGAGACTGGAATAATCCTGAGTGATGCATTACGGAGGGGAGGCAGGCAGCTCTATATACATACTCACTCACACACCATGCCACACAGCAGGATGCCTGCAACAGGACACCTTCCTGAAGTTCCCTGCTACAAAACTGACAGCCACTGTAAATGGGGATGTGTTTGGATTTATGATTCATATATAGATATATAAATGTATTTCTGTATCTCTTTATATATCCTGAGGGCTGCATTATTTTCATCTGGCAGCCCCAGGACAAATACATGTGCTTTTAAGCACACAGGCCACAGGTTCCACATAAACTGCACAGAGCATGCACACAGCAAATCTGCTGTTCATGGGAAATGGAACTGTACAACACAGGCACTGTAGGTCAGACCACACTGAAAATCCAGGAAAAACAAGGCAAATTCTGAAACTCAACCTGAATGGTGATTTCTGGACAGATAAAGTGGACATGCCTAGGAAAAAAATGTGGTGTCCCATGGCCTTCTTCCCGTTCTATACAACTGTATCTAACTAGCTAGGAAGGTAGATAATATTAGATAGATAAATAAATCTCATAGATAATAAATTGCACGGGAAAATAAATTGAACATATTTAGCAGGCAGATTTTGCATCTGTACCTCATCTGTTTGAAGTTTCTCAAATGCATGAAGCACTGGCTGTCATCCCTGGGAGACAGGACAATGCTGAGAGCACAGGTGAAACAGCAACCAGCGCACCAAACAGCTGGGGCCATACAGACACTTGTGCCACCACCATCTCCCAGCCAGGTGACGCAGAGTGTCCCTAAAAGGCTGCGCGTTCCTTTGGGAAAGCTAATGACTGGTGGCTTGGCTTGTTATCCTGCTCCTTTCCGATGCTTCCTACAGCTGTAATACATTTTTCCTTTCTATCAGTTGTAGCGGAAACGCGTGTTTGGCATGTGCAGTCACTCCGAACACAGAAAATAGGAACAGCCATCTCTTCCTACAGGGCAGTGATTTTATATTGCCAGATGTGCGCCCAAACTCAGCCTTGCCATTAAGCCACTTGAATTCCAACACACTGTGACTGCAGAGAGGTGTTACCCAACAGGGACTTTGTCAGTGTGCCCTTAATTAAACCCAGCATGGCAGGGCACAGCTTTCTGCAGTTTGCATCCGTGTCTTTTTCACGTGAAACCCCTGGTGCCCACTCTAGGGATACAACTCTGTGCATCAGCAAGAAACAGATATCAGCCCAGGGAATGGTTCAAACCACAAGGCAGCACTGCCACCCTGAGCTGTTCCTGCAGATCTGCAGACCTGAAAGGTGGAGCTGTTGGGCTGACAGCGAGAAATCAGCATAAGGCAACAGGATCTTTGTGTTTCCTGGCTTCGGCAGCAGCTCCTGTAGCCATAAAGAAAGCTGTCAAACTCCTTCTGGCTTTCCTCTCCACATCACCTTTGGATTACACAGCAGATGGTGTGAGACCCCCAGGAACGATGCTTCAGTGTCCATGTACTTTCAGCAATGTGGATGTACTCAATGGCCTGGCTATTCACAATTTGCAGACTCTTAGGTGTCTGTAGGTTGGGTTGTTTCAGAGTCCTGAGCAGGGAGTGTGCCCCCCTACATGTATGCCACTCGTTCAAAGTCATCCCAACACCACACATCTAATACTGACGTGGCTGGTCTCCTTCCCTCTGAGGGTACGTGTGTATGACTGAATGCTCACGCATGTGGACTTATGTGATATTTCAGTTGCATAGATCGTGTGGCCAAACAGGAATGTAAACTGGATGATTAGAGTTCACTTTTCTCCATTGATACCCAAGAAAGCTGAAGGGGAGCGGGTCTAAATCTGTTTAGAACTGGATGGACCTGACAAATCTAACTTCTGCTTTGTAGTGTGACTGCTCTCCTGTTTTGTGCGAATACGTGGACTTAAGAGGGCACGGAGGTGTCATCTGAACATGGGAGACCACATCTCCTTTAAGCTCATGGAACAACTCACACAATTTCTGTCCAGGTATGGTACAATTTTGCACCCCACACTTAACCCAGCCCACCTTGCTTTATCTGTGCTAATTGGCTCACTTCTTCTGTCAACGAGGACAACGTTGTCAGGTCTACACCAGACATCTACCACCAGACAAAAGGTATTTTAATATACAGGTTCCTTTCCTCCCCTCTCCTGTGCACTGGACTGCTAGGTTTAGCTGTAGACATTTTCTAAAATAAGTTTCTATGGTGAATTAGATGTACGTCATTCCTAACATCCAAGTCATATGTCAACCAGACATTGCACCCATATCTGCGCTGTCTAAACAGAGCTGTCAGGTGTCAGCTGTAACAGCAGTCCATCAGTCCAGATTCCCTGGTTGCTCTGCACAGGCAGAAAGTGAAGAGGAATTGGAAATTTGGCGGAGATAAGATTGTCTTAACTCCAGCTGGGATGAAGGGGAACTACCCCAGGGACCAGGGGAACATCGCTGTCTCATAGCTGAACAAGGTGTGGACAGACTATCCTCCTGCTCAAGCAATACTCGTAATTATTTCTGTTGTGGCTGCTCCCAGAGTCCAACCATTATCGGGAATGAATACAAGAGTTTTTATGAAGGTGAAGTTGGAGCAGGGTCCTGCTAAGAACTTCCCACGCTTAATAAGAAAGAAGCAGAATAAAGTTCTTGAAGGAAGCATCTTCCAGGGGCATGGGTAGGTTTTCTCTGCAGCTGCCTCCACACACAATCAATGGCCATTCAGTCAGGAGAAACACCAGGTCTGCGAGACCCTTCTTCCAGGGCCGCTCTTCATGCACCCTGCCCTGCTCACAACCTGCCTTATGCAACTTCCCCCCTTCCAAGAGGCCTCGATATAGCCACACTGCTGCCAGGGGACCTGGCCACTTCCCAAGGATGATTTTACACTCTTACTCACAGGGGCTGAGCTGTTTGGAAGGAAGAAATACACCCTTGCACAAGGGGACAGCAATACATACAGCTTCCCTGAAGGATGGTTCGTGAAGCCACAAAAATACCCTGTCTGCAGTATCCTGTGCAATACCCAGCACACTGGACATTTAGACTGAATTCAGGAGCAAAAAGAATGATATTCTTTAAAATGCACGGGTCACTGCCTTAAATTTGTCCTTTTATATGTGCCTGATTTGATCAGCGCCTTTGCTATCTTTCACAGCATGGCTATAACCAGTCTCGCGGCTTTCGCTCACCACAGGGTTTTGCAAATGGACTACATTGGACCAGCAGCCCAGGCACTTTTACACCACTGAAATTTGTTTTGTCACAGAGTCCATTAAGAGGAAACGGTGCTGTGCTGCAAAGCACCTCTTTTGTACCCCTGTAAAATCATATAAATCTACCAATCTCACTGCCGGGAACAACTGCAAACAGGCTAAGGGACTTCTGCGGGAAGCCGAGGCTATTAAGTGCTACCGACTGGACTTTAAAACACAGGCCACTGCTGGTTCTTTTAAACTCTGTGTTAATGACTGCAACATACTCTCCCCAGCTCCTCATCTCCCTCCTTTTCACTGGAAAAAAGTAGCCTTGTCTTCTATCATTTGCTGTAAAACCAGCCCAGCTATCATTATCCCCTGCCCTCCGTCATCTGGTGGCCAGGCCACACTCCTGGGGCTGACCCAGCCTCAAATAGCAAAACTTTTATCCTCTGAAGTGCAGGCATCACAACTTGCTTCCTTGTAGTACGAAAGCAGGAGCGAAAACACAAAGCTGGCAGCTGTAGGGCTTTATCCTAATTGCAGAGCTCATTTCCCCAGCTGAGATGTGGCCTGTTAGCTTCCCTCCATCCCAGCACATAGACCAGTGACACCTGCAAGACGATTTCCAGCCACAGCATGAGGCTGAATGTGAGGACCGTGCCTTTTACTGAGGATCTGCAGCCTCCCTCCCACTCTGGTGGGTTTTTCCCCCAAGCCCAGAGCTGGGCTGAGACACTGCAGAGCTGAAAGCTGCGTGGGGCACTTGTGTTGAAGAAAGACAGCCATGACATGGCAGCAGACCCAGAATCATAGCAAAAGCCCCGAAGGCAGTAGTTTTAAATCCTACACAAGCTGCAAAAGAACTGCCTGTAAGTGAGGACTCATCTTTGTCAAAGCCCAGCTCTCAACTCAGCTATGTCCGTGGCTGTAGCAAGAGAAGAGCGAGATCTAAATGTTGGAAGCAAGAATCAAGTCTGAAAGATGCCAGAAGAGGAGGATGCCACTAGTTCTCTGTCTGACAGCTGACGACGGCCTCCTACCCTGTAACCTCGTATCATAAGAAGTGAGGTCAGATAATTGTCTCTGATAATGCTAGAAGACATTTTATCCTTTCTGCAATGTCATTTACTAGAGATGCATGTTTCTTCCAGCCTGTCCTGAAAGGAAGATGAACCCCTAGGAGATTTCTATTAGCCTAGCATGATAGTGGGCCTTGTGACAGGTTTTCTGCTGAGAAAACACGGACAATATCACTTCTGGAAAGTAAAAGAAGACCATCTCATCCCACCAGAGGCCCTTGGCTACTGCACAATGACAGCCATCAAGAAAGCAGGGTAATCATTGCTCTGCAACTGGCACCCACAGCAGAAGAGGCCAGTAACACCACGTCCACCTGGATTAAAAACCCTTAATGTCACATGGGGCCATTATGGAGGTACGTGGCCATCAAGGGCAGGTTTTGCACGTGTCCGGTCAAGCCGAGTCCTGGCAAGGGGCTGGGCTTTCCCCTGCAGAGGTGAGGAATGGGACAGATGTAAAATCTTCCATAACAGAAAAACACATTTTATCCAAGCATCTAAAGGAGACCGACGTGTTACTAACTCTTGATAGAAAACAGACACAGTGGCAGTCAAAACCCGTTTAGGGACTAAATAGCACTTTGGGTCAGAGAGCTTAAAGCCAGCATCAGCCAGCACCAGGCCACCTCAAGGGCCTGGGCCTTCATAATTTCCTGTCACCACACAGCCGGTCTGGGGGACGGTGAGACCAAAGTCAGCTCTCCTCGAGATTGCTCCAGTTGAACTTTCCTTCCTGATCCATCTACCCTTGCTTGTAGATGATCTCTAAGACTTCAAAGGCGTCTGATCCAAATCCCTTTTCAATGGCATGGCGCTCATCAAATTATACATTTATTTTGTTTACTCTGCCTTAGCATGAAATATTTTTGTAGTTGCCAGCTCTCCACGATACCAGGTATATTACCAATATTTCTTCTTACAAATGGGGCTTTCCAGAAGCATCTCAGCAGCATACCAAAATGCCCATTGATTTCAGTAAGATTTAGATATGGAGGCTTCTCAGGCATTGTCAATCCCCTTAGGCACTTATCTGAATCTTCCGGCACCTAAGCACCTTTGAAAATCCAAGCCAAACACCACACTGCAGCCTCTCACTAGGATGTCTGAATTGTTTCATAATCGGCATGAAAAACCAGCAGCCTCCATGCAATTATCCAGCTGACAGCTGCTTCCACTACAGCAGTGCTAACATTTGCATGAGTGAGTATCAAAGTGGGACAGCTTTTGTGCATCGGTACAGGAATATTTGGGCAGAAGACGACTAAGCAGCCTATGAAAGCTGATGCATGTTACAACACAGATAACAGAATGTGGTTTCCAAGTATGATGCAATGCATTCATTCACCCTTTTTTGCCCTATTTTCTTTGGCTTTTTTTTTTTTCCCCTTTTGTTTTTTTCCACTTGAGCAATTGCTTAGAGACAGTCTCACACCTGAAAGCAGGCAAAGCAGAGGTGCTTTAGGACTGCTATTGCTGTGGGACCCTGCATGCTGTGAGAAGCAGTGGTGTCTCAAAGACTTACCGTGGCTGCCTGTCCTGCAGAGAAAGGCTGCTGAAAAATTGCTCTTTGCTACCATTGTGCCAATGTATCCCCTCACCTTTAGCCACAGAGAGCATAATTTTGACATCTACAGTTCAAGATCTTTCTACTGAGCAAGCAGGATGGTTTGCACTAATCCTGACCAAAAAAATAGCTCCTCAGTTTTAAAAATTAGACTGAGTCTACATCCTTTAAGGTCAGCAGTACTCTGCTGAGTTTTTGAAACATTTGAGTCCCTGGTCACACCACGTCTCTGGTCCCATGTAAAAGTTTCTTAGATATAAAATAGCAGCATTCACAGACGTATGGAGAGCCAAGCAGGAATGTCTCAATGCCATCTGTGCATGGTGCATCACGCATACACAGAGAGGAAGCATTGCAATCACTACAGCCTCTGTACAAAATAATGCACCCACTATAGCTAATAGTTTAGGACGCACTTTATTCCTTCAGTGACGGCATCATTTACACACCCACACATTAATAAAACGGGGGCTCTGGGAAGAACCATTCCTCTGCTTGTACAAGTGCTTTCACTGGTCCTAAATAAGGCCTTCCAGGAGTTAAAGAGCAACAAAACAGCAGAAAGTTCAAGTGGGAATGAAGAAAAGTCATTACAGATTTAACTGGCTGTGTAAAACCCCCAAAGCTTAGAATTAAAAGCTTTTAAAAAGCTTTGGTAAGACACACTGAATCATCAAAATTTAAAGGCAGAAATATCACTAAGGAGATGTTACCCAGACCTTTAACTCAATAATGGAGAAAGAAGTGGGGCAGGAGGGGATTTAAAAAAAAAAATAAAAGAGAAAAATCCCTTCAAAGCCACTGATAGACTTGGGCTGGTCAAGTTACTGCTAACAGTATTTCTGAATGGCTGTAAATCCCACACTTAATGTGCAGTGTGGAGTATGAGGGAAATGTACAACTGGAAATTACACAGGAAGTCGCTCGGATGTGCTGGACCACCACACAGTCCCCTTCCAAGCAGCTTATCTTATTATTAAGATAATCATACATTTTCCTCCCACCAAATGCCCATTCCTTTCTTTTTCAACACCTCTTATTCCATTTCTCCTGGTACTCTGTGCCTCCTCACAGTCCTCATGTATCTTGTTGGTGTTTGTATGTAAAGCCACCTGTGGTTTTGGCTCCAAACTTTGGCTCCTACCTTTCATAAAAAAATTAAACTTTTGTTATAGGAAAAACACTGCTCTGACCATCCCCCTGTAAACTGGAGATTTCCATATTCTTGCTAATTCCTGCACATCAGAATAACAGAGGATTAAAAATAATACACTTTATTTTCATGCTTCAGCTATTAACAATAAAATCATGAACACATTTGTGCAGCATTTAAAACCAACTATGGGCTTAACCCAAAACCAGCTGGAATCAAATAGATCCTATTATCCTATTTGTTTTGGATCACTTCTTTAATCCAAGGGCCAAAGGCAGCTGTAGACACTGGAGGCTAAGAAGGCCTGCCTGGGCCTGGTGGTGGTTGTGGCTCTGAACGCTGGCTTTCATTAATTTTTCCCTGTCCTTTCTTGTTATTTAGCCTAGCAAACATAAGTATTATTGCATTTCAGGTCTGGGTATATCCTTCGTGAAATTAAGAAACAAGCCTCAAGGAGAAGCAGAGGTACAAACAGCCCCAGTTTTGCCACCTGAAAAGTCTCCATAGGAAACTTTGTCTTTGGGGCATCCTAATCCTTATTAAAACCTCAGGGTTTGGTCATTTCTTTTTCTGGCTATTTTAATATGATCACATTTAATTGAGCAGACAATCACATTTTCTTTCCCTTTGGATTTCTGTACTCTTGTTAGGCCCTGCAGGGTTCCCTCCTGCTGATGGAGGTAAAAATGGTGCAGGCCCGGAGGCCTTCTCCTGAGGAGTGCTCCTCTCACAAGCCAAGGAAAGCTGCTCAGCACTCCTCCAGCTGCGTCACCTTATGTCAAAACAAGTTGATTCAACAGAATCTTAATTTTTTGTAGAACTTTACCAACTTTGCTGAGAACTTTTGTAGTAAAAATGTTATGGTCTATAGTGTTTGGGGTTTTGACAGTACAAGTTTCACTTCCACAATAGCATCGTGTAATTAAAATAGGGTAACAGACATTTATAATAAAATGGAAGAGCTAAAACAGGAAAATAAAGAAAATAGGAGTTTTGTGTTTGGCAGAATGATGTTTTGTATCAGTTCATTGAAACTGAATTTTAACTTTTCATCTCAGTTTGCATTTAAGGGAAATTTGGAAGGATCAGGCTAGCCCACAAGTAGAAAACTGCTTTCTGTTGTCTCCAAACCATATCCACTCCTGCAACACCTTCATCACCCAGAATTCTTCCAATCCAGACAATAATGGCAGGAAGACCCCAGTTTTGGCTTTTCCCCAAACTTCCAGCATTAACAGGCAATTCTTATGGATTGAGAAAGTTGCAGTTCCTACAAAGGGTCTTGGAAAATAGACACACAGCTCTCTGAGTCTGCTCCTGAAGCCTCTTCACATAATTTACGTCCTTTGGCTTGCAACGAGCCCTTATGCAGATCCCATGCAAAACCCAAATAAGATGATGTTTGTGAAAAACTTCAGCACCAATGTGGACACAATCAAGTAACAGCACAGGAATCACACCTGAAGGGAGGAAGCCAACAACTCGGTCTAGTTTCAGGCAGAGAAGACTTCACGGCTGTCCCACACAGGCATCAGGAAGCCATTTGTTTATGCATTATTATTATTTATGATAAATGAAGTGTGCTGTAAACCTAAGGCCAGAAGAGGCTGTGCAGATGGAGTAAGATGCTCCTCAGATGGCTGCTCTGGGGAGACTGAAATGTTTTTGCAGAGCTAATTGCCTCATAAATTGGTTTTATTCTCCTGGCTGAGTCTAATGTCTTCTTTTAAAGTTAATAAAAAGAACTCAATTTGCTGATTGTTCTGGACTCAGTACTAGCAAAAAGAGCACTCAGGGACTCTGGAAGGACCCAGACAATTCCTCAAAGCCATTGCAGCCTGGATGCTAACTGGTGACAAGCAAGGTGTTCCCTGCTGCTCCTTAATCTGCTTTCCAGGGACACTGACACACTGGGCGCCATGGGTATCCCCACAAATGTCTGTAGGGGAGAGATCACAATTGGCAGCCTCCTGCAAGAGACCCCAGGGCTTGGGGAGTAAGAGAGCAGAGCACACACGTGTGCCAAAATACTATCAGCAGGCATGAGAGAAACCGCAGTGTCACAGCAGCACTAAAATCCCAGCCTAGCCTCACGCAGCTTGGTGCGCAGCATCGCGGCCTCCTCGCACGCTTCCATTTCAGTCAGATAACTGGCACCCCAGCTGGCAGCGTGCCCCTCAGATAGCTAGCACACCAGTTAGAGATCGATGCCCAAGCAACTCTACAACGATTTGTCAAATGGGGCCCATCGAGTTACGCATACAACCAATGCTCACTGACAGAAACCCACACGCAGAGGCCAGGAGAGTGGAAACACCAGCATCCACTTTGTGGCCCTGGTTGGGGTGAGCTGCACCAGTGTCTGGTCCATATCTCAACATCTAGAGCGTGAGCCCCTCACAACACAAACTCCCTGCCGTTATAGCCAGAAAGAAAATTAACTCCGTACCCAGCGCATGCCTGAATGAAATTCCCAGTGAGATGACGTGATCCAGACTTTAAAATCTGTGAACCTTTCACTTGTTTACAGTATTTCTTCTTTTCTGGTGAACAAACCTATCTTAGTTGGGGGAAAAGAAGCGCCAAAACCCTCTGTCACAGCAATGCTCTGAGCAATAACACGAACTGGTTCAGAGTGGGGTCATCTTCTGAGGGGACACTGGGTCAATTGCCAGCACGGCCAGGGCTTTCCCTCTTGCTTTAGATGCCCAGATTCCACCCAAATGCAAGCGTTGATAGTAGGGAACAGTGACTAACTGTTAAGTTAACCTTAAGTTAAATGATTTCAACAGTACATTAACAGCAGGAGGGGGTTGGTTAGTGATGGGGCAGAAAAGTTTTCAACAGGCATCTGTGAGGAGGGAGATTGCACCCCCCCAAACATTGGAAGGGTCAATTCCTGTCCTAGTGCTGAATACGGAGAATTCAGCTCTGACGCTGAGCTTAATTAAATAGAAATATGAAGTAAGAAAGAAAGGCTAATTAGATAGAAATGCAGAGTTACAGGATGTGAATGCTGATTAACCTAATAATAGACAATAATGCTGTTAAAGGGAGTTAAATGGTTTGTTCAATGGATGGAATGATCTATAATATATAATATATAAAGTACTTAACAGTAAACATTTAATTGCCAACTTCAGTTGCATTTTTCTTTACTGTGCAGAATAGTGTTTCATATAAGATTACTGGATAGGAACAATTCACAGCCCTGCAAAAAGACAATGTCTGTATCACATGGGAAAGAGCGACAGCATCTGCTTTGCAGAAAGCCTGAGACACAGCTAGCAATACTGGAAGCTGCCAGGTAAGGGAGGGAAAAACTAAATAAAATAGCTGTCCTGCTCTGGCACATCACTACCTCTGTGGGCAGGACATGCAGCCTTCCCCACATGCCTGCCCATGCGAAGGAGGGCTTGGGAGGCAGATGAGCACTTCCACACTTCACAAGTTGGCTCCAGGAGCAACTTGCTGAGGCTTTAGGAAGGTGACCACTTGTCACAGAGAGGTGAAGCCAGCCTCTGGTGTGGGTTGTGGGGAAAGCTCTTAGAGGGCTGAAGGCACCTCTGGTTAGTGTGATCCTTCATGGGACCAGTGAGAGAGAAGCTGTGGCCCAGTGGATAAAACACCCTGCCTGCTCCCATCATGGATGCTTTCAGCATGAGATTTTCTCAGATTTCTTAAGAGGGGACAGATATTTTGCATGCTTACAGTGTTCATCAGGTGTCCAGGATGTTTTGTATTGGGGTGGGGGACTCAGATTTAGTGAGCGCCTTTGTGCAGCAGGATTGCTGCATACCTAACCACAGCATCACCTTCAGTGGCAAACACATCGTATTCTGCAAAATCAATAGTCAGGACGTTTCTGGCAGCCTCTAATAGAATTGAACAGTAGATGTAAGAGGGGGGGAGTCACACCAGCAGGCCAGCAAATAAACAGTCCTCTTTGATCTCAGAGGCTCACACAGATCTCTGAATTGGAGATAGGAAAAAAAGACTAGCATGTGATGCAAGGCAACAGGCTTGCACTGCTCCTCTCACTGGCACACAGGCAGCACTGGTCCCATCACTTTCATTTCACACCTCAGGCTGTGTCACATGGAGCAAACGATGTGAGCGTGTGCAGTTTAATACCTTGCACTCCTGCTAGAGCTCTTCTTTCCGCAACCACACTGCATGCAGCTGGGAGGAGATCATCTGTACTTGGTGGAGCTCAGCCCCTGCCTGAAAGGGTCACCTGTGGAGGGGATTGATTCACCCCACTTGGATTTCCAAAACCAGTCTCGCTCACACACCCTTGTTACTGCATGGCTTTACCACCCCAGGTGCCTGGCACCTCCTTTTCTGGGTGAATTCATGAGGAAGAGCCCAGGCAAGCAGAGTGCACACGAAGAAACTGCTCAGCCTCGGGAAGCATGTGTGCTCCCAAATGCAGGCAGGACATGGGATAAAGCCACTGCCAGGGAAAGAGAAGCTGGTACAAGACCATGCCCTGGCCACAGAGTGGTGCAGTAGCTTAGGCTCGGAAAAAAATCACCTCTGACTCTGATTTCTGTGCCCCTGTGGTTGTGACCTTCAGTTTTTCGCTGTTTACCACGGCACCATGTTGTTTACCATCTGCTGGGGGCCTTCATGCCGACCACCCTCCTCTCCCCTGCTCAAACATCAGACCTCCAGCTTAAACGCACCTGTAGTCAAGCAACACAGATGGGAATTTCCAAAAACAAACAGTGGAGAGAGTTGGGTACCTGGCTTCAGTAAGTAGCAACCCCCCAACAGATCCATCCCCCTGGATTTGGAGAAGAAAAAAAAAAAAAACCTCACAAAATGCCCATCAGCCACACAGTGAAACAGCTTGCAGATCCTCCCCACTGCTCCCGGCAGCTGGCTGCCTCCCAGCCCAGCGATGAGCGATGCCAACTCCATTACCTGCACCACGGGGCCAAGGGGAGCAGGCCGGCCATTAGCTGCCCGTGATGAGCTAATTAATCACGGGCACTTGCTGAATTCCTGTTCCTGCACCGTTATTAATGGCTCTGTGGATTGGGGCGGGCGGCAGAGGGTCCCCCACCTGCTGAAGCAGCAGTCCTGCTCTGCGAAGGGCACCGCTGCACCCAGCCAGCAAAGAGGAGACGTTGTGGAGAGTGGCCCCAAACTCACATCTCCCCCTTGGGTCAGAGGGGGCCTCCCAGCTCCCCTCCGGAGCACCTGGGCCCAAACACCCTGCCACGGGGTCCTCGTGGGCAGCGTGGGGCATCACAAGGCTGAAGGACGGCCCTGGTGGCAACTGCTCCTCCCTTCACACGGCGACACCATGGAGCAGCTGCATGCTGCGGGTTTGGGCACTGGCACCCCGACCCTTTTCCACGCATTTCCACCCAGGCCTGGCAGCACCCAGGCACCCAGCCTCACCTCCTGCCTCCTCCATCTGTAGAGGCTCCTGGGGCGAAGCCCAGCTCTCCTGCAGGGGGATGTGGCCTCTCGGGGCTGACCGGGGCCTCACAAGCCGGTTCCTGCCCCAGGGCTCACACAGCTGCAGCCTGCACGCGGCCACCAGCCGCAGCAGCAGTTTCAGGGGCACAACCTGCCTCTTCCCTTGTGCCCGCTGCAGGGTTCAGTTTGGATCCATCTGAGTGCCGCAGAGGTGAGAGGCTAAAGGCACTAAAACCCCCCATGCTGTCTGGAAACGAAGGAACCACACAAACACAGTCTGGCCCGCTCCCCGTGCTGGCTCCGAGGCTTGTGCTCCTGCATGCTAAAGCAGAGCCTGGCAGTCCATTCATCAAAGCGCTAATTGGCACCGGTGTGCATCAGATCATATTCCAACCTTTGGCCAGCGCTGGCTGTTTACATGCCGTGCCCTGCATGCTGCTGCACCGAGCCTGTCTGGAACCAGGTATCGGAGAGAACGGCCCCAAAACAGTCAGCTCTAAGAGTAAATCCCGCTAATCCCTTCCCTCAGAGGATCCCAAAGCACTCTGGTTGAAGGACGGAATCACCCCCTTTCTACACATGAAGAAATCACCCCAATAAAGAGCAGGCCCTAAAGCAAGCCTGGAAACTAAGTTACCCCAAGAGTGCCAACGGGCAGAAGGGAGCTGGGACATGCTTGGCCATATGGGGTAGGACACCCACTTGGCGTCACACTCCCATCAACAAACTTGCCTTAGAGGATGAAAATCACACCACAGCAGGGTTAGTAGCTATTAAAAAGCAAACATCTCCTATCCTTCCCTAAGCTGAACTCATTTGGTGCCTGGTCCTTCCAACAGACAAACAGACTGCTGCTGGAGTAGTTTCTTCTGCTGTTGAACTCCTTCAGGGGAGGACCAGCAGCACCCTTTCCATCCCACATGTTTGTACAAACTCCCAGCATCAACAGCACCCGGTCAAACCCAGCTCTTTGAGGTTACTCACCTCTTTCAGGAGAAAGAAGTCTTGAATTGTTCTGATTTTTTTAAGGTGGGGAAAATAGAGAGAGAGAAACCGACACAGGACTTAGGATGACACAAATTGTATTTCTGAACATTGCCAAGAAACAAAATGGGACAAATCCATCTAGTACTTGTCACTGGAACTGGGCATCACAGCTCTGAATACAATGGGAATTGTTCAGTGTTGTTTAAACAAAACAAGAATTAAAATAATTAAAAAAAAAACAACACCCAAAATCCAAACATTTCTTACATCATGGTGGTTAAACCCAGACACTGAATTAACAGAAGGAAAAGAGATTGCCAGCACATTGCCAAAGTCGTTGCAATTTGATTCAGTTAAAGAGAAGCAATAAGCCCAGAACTGCATCTGGCAAGTTTCATGTACGGACCGTCTAGGTGAAATGCAGACTAGAGACACGAACAGCAGAATGCACTGTAAAAAACAAGTGAAGGAATTATAGCCAGAAGACACATCAAAATACAAACTCATACAGATCAGTCTTAGCAGCTGTAGTTTCTCCACTTAGTTTCATAAATACAATTTCTGAAATGGCCTTCTAATTCTCAGCCTCCATGTGCCAGCACCTGTGCCAGCTTACAAAGGCTGGAGGGACAGCCCAGCACCCTTCTCTGTCAGGAGTTTGCTACTCAGAAATGTCTAAGAGCATGCAAGCAGAGAGGTGCCTGCACCAGCACCAGCTGTGATGGTACCTACGTGGCATGAAACAGCTTCCTTTGGCAGCCCGGAGAAGAAAAGCTTTTGCTTGTTTTCCTGCTATCAGCATTATCAAGCCGCACTATGCAGGATTTGCTGATGGACACAAGTTTGTGCATCTTCTAGCTTCAAGCTTCAGGCTGGTGGAGGGTGCCCTACGTTAACGTCAACCTCAAAGAGCACGGAAGAGGTTGGGAAGCAGTCTGAAAGACACAGAGACTCCTGAAGTCAAGAGGACCTTAGGCACCCCACTGTTTGTGGGATTTTTGCTCTCACCTATTTTGTAGTATCTCTGGCATCTGCACCTCAAGGTCAGACTCTGAGTGGGGCCAACAGCCACGCTAAGGGAGCAGAAGATAAATGCCTTGGGCCTTTTCTTTTCAAAAGGCTGATGCAAAACTAAACTGAGCTGACACCCTGGTTCCAGGCAGAATACGAAGCTCTTACAACCTGCTCCAGGCTATAAAAGACCCCTCTGGCTTGGAGCTGTTTGCCTTGGGTTTGGTCTTTGGATAGCGCAACAGGACGGGGTCCTGCTACTGCGACCAGGGAACACGGAGCCAGTGGTTCCACGAAGTGTGGCAAACAGACCACAAAGCTGGACTAACTCTGAGCACCTGGAATTGAAGCCTGCACGATCCCTTTTGCTCCATGACCTCCACAGCCAAGAATTGCAAAAGGTGGTAAAAGCAGACAGCTGAGGACTGCCCATGGAAAGCAAGGCAGAGCATGAGGGAGTCTGGAACTGCGCATTCATCTTCACCCTGGGACCTCTTTCCCTGACTGCACCTAGTGAAGATATATTACTGACATTGCTAAGACAGAGATAAAAAGGGAGAAAGAACAATGCCTTATTTCTCTCATCACTTGGGCAAATGATAATTCCTGCTGCACAATGGGATTAGGCTCAAATAGGAGAATTGTCATACCTACAGCCATAAATCCATGACCAAACTGAGATTGATAACGAATGTCTAAGTCAGGCTAAAAACCAGTCAATAGCAAGGGCTGAGAGATGCTTTTATTGTTCACCCAGTAAAACAATCCAGTAGAATATGGGGAAACAGCAGCTTTGCTGGTTTTAGATACCAGGTAATCCTTGAAATGCGTCCAGTGTACCTGTCAGTGGAGCAAAACCGGGCAACATGCTTCTTTGGGTTCTCTTCAATGGATAATGGATTCGCCAAAAAAATGCAGTTTGGGGTTAACTGAAACTATTCATCGGACTAAGAAAAAAAGGCAAAGGCAAAAAGACTATTAACGATAAAACATTTTCTTTCAGCATTTGCAGAACAGGTTTCACATTTGCGCTTCAAAGCAACTTTTTATAGCCTGAGTCACAATGGTTTTAAAAAAGTGAAAAAGCAACCCTAAAAATGAAATGCTTCAGTTTTGTTTGAAAGTATTGTTTTATGTTTTGATTTTTCCCTTTTTCATTTCACTGACAAAATGAAAAAAAAAAATTTGTCTCAAGGTCACCCTTACAACTTCAGGTTACCCTTACAACTTTTTTTCCCCAGGTTTTTCAGTTCAGCCTGCAAACTGAAAAAACAGTGGGCACAGCCTACTTGGGAGTTTACTGCCCCTCTTTCTATTTGAATCAGTCCTAAGCCAAAGAAAATGGGAATTTTATTTCACCAGGTAATACCAACCAGAATCGAGGTATTTAGTAGATGAAAAAATACTGAAAATCAGAGGAGTTGTGCCTGTTATGGGCTGAACATAATCCAGGAGATAAGAGACGTCCTGGCTCCAAAGAACACTGCCATCTACAAGCTTGCTGCCATGCCATCCTACTCTCACGTAAGGCAATTTACACAGTGCGGGCCCGATCCTGTGCTTTTAGAATCTCTGATGTGACGTGCACCAATTTGCGAGCCATGCAAAATCTAGGTAACCCAAGCTACCTGCTCTAAGCGAGAGCTTTTGGGGGCTGGGATTTTGGGGTTAGGGGGAGCAAATGGAGAAAGATGCAACATCGACCCCACTAGCAATATTTGAGCATCAACCATGTGACCTGAAAACAACATCCCTTTTTTGCAGAGCGTTACCACTTCTGCAGGGATAATACAGTACTGGATAGTTGCTTTGCAAGCTCAATTAAATGAAAAGGCCTTACAAGGATTTCTGTTGGGACAGTCATCTGGTTTAAACACAGCAGAAGACAACATCAACAACAGCAAAAAAAAAAAAAAAAAACACAATAAATTAGGTATCAGCACAGCTTTCTAAATGTTCTAGAACAATTACTTGCAAGACAAAAAATCACAGCTCTGGTACTTAGAATCTTGTCTTTTTTTAAAAAACAATAATCCACAGGTTTTGCATAAAAATAAACATTTTAAGCTGACAGCATTATGTTAATTGGATTCAACCCGCTTTTTAATATATATATATTTCTATGTATATTTAAATGCATATTTTTCTATGAATATTCTTTAAAGGAGTAATGGGAGTCACAAACGCATAAAAATAGATATTTTGGAAAGAAAAAGTAATAATAAAGACAACCCTGGTGAAAAAAACAAAGCAATCTAACAGGGCAGTATTCTAAAGCAATGGCTCACCATACTATAATGTGCGGAGTCCAGTCCTTCTGTATTGTGAGCAATTACTCCTAAATACTATTGGGGTTTTTAACAGTGATGTACAATACAATTTCCTGCAAGTTTATTTAAAAAAAAATAAAAGTGGGGGGAGAAAGGGGTATACAGGACAGATTTTGACACTTGCTATATTGCTGTAAATAACTAACACAGGTCTTCCAAGATGAAAGCAGGAGGAACTCCAGCGCTTCTTGCATTTACAAAAATATACTTCTTGATCAAAATCTGACCCTTCCCTCTGAACTAAAATTAAAAAATAAAAATATAAAAAAAATCCACATTTGCCCTATGTTTTTTTTTTCTGCTGTCATACAAGTAATCAAAGCAGATCAGAAAAGGTGGGATTTCCAGTAGTGTGTGTCAGCATTCCGTGCTTCTTTGACAAAAGCCAGCTCCAAACAGATATAGGAAGATTATTTCCAAGAGTGATCCTGTCCCTTTACAGCAGGAGGTAACCTCACTGTTAAAAATCCCTTCAAGGCAAAAAAAAAAGATCATGGGGTAAAGGGTGGGAAGCCATTAAAAAAATAATAATAGCCTGACCTGCTTGCCAGCTGCATCAGTATTCAAGTAAAGTTTAAAGTACCTTTGCGGGACTTCACAGAGTCTTGGAGGGTCAGACCGGCTTATTTTAACAACTGTAATACGCACTTTGAAACAGCTTTGTCATCTGCTTGTTTAAACTTTAAAAAAACACAACAACAAAACAAAACCAAAAAAAAACAGGAGCAAAGGAAAGGTCTAGGAAAGGTCTCAGCATCAGTATTAGACTGCGCGGTGCCTTCTTGACACTGACACTTTGATATTCTTCCTTCCTCTTCTAATGTATTAAAACACCGAGAAGTCATGCAGCCATTTTAAATGAGTACTTTTAGAGTCCAGTTTTCTTAGAGGTTAACTTGATCACCAGCACAGCACTGGAGAAAGCTGATCTAACAATATTTCACTTACAGAAGTCTTCAAAGGAAAATAACAAATACTATTCCACCAAAAAAAAAAAGCCAATTAAAAACACAGACAGCAAATTGTTTTTTTCTCAGTGTTTTTTCTTAGACATTCTTTCAGAAGAAAAGTTTTCTTCCCTTGTCTTTCTTTAAAAGCACATTTTCTAACCAGCCAGATTTGAGAGCTATCTTCCATCTACGTGAATCTAAGCTTTTCTGAAACTGCCTACAGGGTTTGGGAGGCAGGGGATTCCCTCTCCTAAATTTCAGAGCCATCTAAAATGGCATCTGCTAATTTTGTCTTGTTTATTTAATTTGTTCATTCTCCTTAGCATTTTCCAGGCCAATACACTACTGTGAGAACGTAGGTGCTTGCATTTGAGAGAACTTTGGACTGAGCACAGCTTCACACATTTCACCTCCATGCCCTTACTGTGTAGTTTCTTCTGTCTTTACTTGTATAAAATCAGTTTGTGTAACATTGTTTTAAAGGAATAAAATAAAATGCACACGCACACACACATACATTGTATTGGTGAACACTATACACTAAATATTTTTTTTTTCAACAGCATTAACAGAAAGTTTGGCCTACTGTAGGTTGAACACGGGGGGAAGGCTGAATTTTTATGGTTGCCATGCAAGCCACCTTCAAGACAAAACAGATGAACCCACCCAAGAGCAAATGCAGCTTCTACTCTCTTGTTAGACAAATGCTGCCTTTCCAGGGATCAGACTGACATCTCACCAATTCAGTCAATGCAGTATTTACAGAACCACACCGAGTTGCTTCTGTGTCAGTCCTCTGAATCCTAATGCTGTTAAACCAAAGGGGGAAGAAGGTAATTGATTTGCCTTAGTAGTAGTAGTAGTATTCATATATATTGATAATGCTTTGAATTGCAATTTACTTCTGAAACCTTGCCCTTTGAAAAGCACACACCCTTTAAGTTGACAATTTTTTCAGGCTTCTGTTCCGTTAAAATTCTCTTCTTTTCATTTCGCTGCTCTTTTTCAATTCTCTACCAGAAAATTTGCTTTTTCTTCCAGCAGAAATGTGTCCGGTGGGCTTGGGCTTTCACTGCACCCGCTCTGTGAAATTCTCAGGGAAAACCCCTCGGCATTGGTCAAGTTCCTTATGCTGGATCCAGTCAGACTCCTTCACACCCATCAGCCATCCTTCGTCCTAGAGGAAAAGACAGAGATCAGATGCTGAGGAATAAACATGAGTGGGGATTTTTCAAAGAGTGCAGGCCAAGGAGATGTCAAGGCACGTCAAAGCCATGCTCATAGCTGGCTTGGAGACGATCCAGGTGGAGGATGGGGGAGAAGGAGAAGAATGATTTTGTTTTCTTTAAAAAGAGAGAAGGCCACTTCTCCACCAGAATCAATACCAAAACTCATCTGACCCAGTGTCTGGAGGCAGTGAAATGTTGTAAACAATCAGAAAGTGCAATAGAAACATGTCATAATTTACACCCAGTAAAGCAGGAGAAGTTCTCTGGGGCAATGGGATGGGAATCACTTGCCCTACTTTTCACTACCTAAAAAGAATCATAGAATAGTTTGGGCACGAAAGGACCTTAATGACCACCTCATTCCACCCTCCTGCCATGGGCAGGGACACCTCCCACCAGACCGGGTTGCTCAAAGCCCCATCCAGCCTGGCCTTGAACACTTCCAGGGATGGGGCATCCACAGCTTCTCTGGGCAACCTGGTCCAGTGCCTCACCCCTGCAGAGTAAAGAATTTCTTTCCAATATCTAATCTAAATCTACCCTTTTTTAGTTGAAAACCATCACCCCTTGTCCTATCGCTACACTCCCTGACAAAGAGTCCCTCCCCAGCTTTCCTGTAGGCCCCCTTTAGGTACTGGAAGGCCACTATAAGGTCTCCCAGGAGCCTTCGCTTCTCCAGGCTGAACAACCCCAGCTCCCTCAGCCTGTCTTCATAGGAGAGGTGCTCCAGCCCCTTGATCATCTTTGCGGCCCTCGTCTGGAATCGTTCTTATACTCCCATGTCCTTCTTGTGCTGGGTGGTGGTGGTGGCATTCTCCATCATCAGAAAAGAGATGGGCACCTCCACAGGGCAATTCATCCCATCCATCTTGGGCATGGGTCTCTGGAAAGGATGAATTGTTCCCTGGGAGTGCTCACCCTTGTTCTGGTGAGGGCACATGGATATTTATCATTTTATGGAGCTTACACAGCCAAAATGAGTCTTGTACGCTATGCTGAAAGTCTAGTCTAAGAGAAATGGGAGCTGAGGAGCTCAACCCCTTTTCCCCAAACCCAGCAGGCTGTTGGGCTTGACGCACAAGGTGGATAGCAGAACTCTCCAGTCACAAGCGTCCTCCCTAGCCGCTTATCCCCCAGATCCATAAGCAGGGATCAATTTTCACTGAGGCAAAGGGAGCCCTGCCAGGTAGGACGTGCTCAGGAGGAGAGCCAGGACTTCCCACGACCTCCCTGCTCTCTGCAGTGTGCCCAGCACCAAGATTTCCGCTCAGTCTGAAGCCCAGGAGGGAGACGAGATATTCGAGGTAGGAAGGCTGCACTGTTTGCAGCCCAGGTGTGTGGCTGCCCTGTTGTCTGCATGCCTAGGAGCTTGCAGATTCCACAATGCCCCCCCTGCAGCTTGCAAGTGCCCACTCATGTCAGCCTTTTGCAGCAGGGCAGCCTGTGGGGCAGGACTGCAGCACGAGGCAATGGAGCTGCATGGGGGACCACTGCCTCCAAGCTCAACAGCTTGCTCCGCATCTGCTCCTCTGAGCAAAGTATACACCAGACTCCTTTAGAGAGACATCAACACATTCAGCTACATAACTTGCCAGGGCAGAAACGCTCAGGCAACCAGATGCTCTAAGCCGTAGAGATACGAGGCATGCATGTGTGCAGCTCAAACAGTTGTTCTCACACTTCTCCTTTCGTGGAACTGGCAGGAGTTACCTGTGAATTTACCCAAGGACAAGCACTGCCTCCCTTGAAACATATTCTTTAAAAACATACCTGCACGGTGCAGGAGTGAAGCAGCCCTCACACCAGGGATGATCCATGGGGCATGTGCATGGCTTTCCACTGCCATTTTATAGCTTCTGCCCTCTTGTCCTGTTTTCTGTGCATTTCACAGGGCAGCAGCTCAGACCAGCCACTGTACTGAGCTCCCTGCTCCATGCGGGCTGCACTGGGTGCCTGAGGCTCGGTCAGCCCTTGCTGCTGCCTCAGAGTTGAACATTCAGGGGATGGCATGGGAACGGCGTGAGACAGGAGCCCATCTGCAGCAGCCAGTTGCAGGGGCTGCAGAAGGACTGACATGCCATATATCAGGAAGACAAACAACTAGGTGGCAGGTGCTGGGCGCAAGTGCCTGGAAGGCATCTTCCAGCTAACAGCACAGCAAGCACAAAAGCTCATCCGTTTGCATGTAGCGTCTGTGCCATACAGCATGCATCACTCCCACGGCATCCTGCTACCAAGGGTCTCCTCAGCGGGAGGGATCAGGCACCAGGACCCAGACTGACCCCTGCCTATTTTGAACAATGTCACTTGAAGTGACGGCTTAGAAGCACTGCTGCCTTTAACTCCTTCTATCGAGAAGAAATAAATCCAGGCCTGCCTGATGAACACCAACACCTAAGCCGCAAGACAGAGACCCAGATCACAGCCTATTATCCTAAGCTTCCTCCACTCACGTGCACAGTTCATGCACATGTTAACAGCCAACGCTGTCTGGCTGGGTATGGTCAGGGTTAGGGAAATGAGCTGTAGCACACAGTACACTGTAGGAGGGTTAGAGGGCTTCAGTGCAGCTACAGCATCATGTTAGCAACACTCAGAGCTCACCCTCTGCAGCTTGGAGAGTCTCGAGTTCATGGCTGTTGCACCCACATCCAGCTAGAGTGCAAACATAGGGCATTGAAAAACTCCGCTCCACAAATGCCATCTCCTACTGCTGAAGGGGAGCTGCCCCTCATTTCCTATCCCGAAAGCTTTCTGAGAAGGAAATGCTCACGAATGCTTATGCAGGGCAGTCCCACCCAGTGAAGAGCTGTCTCCAAAAGGAATCACTGCTTCTTCCCCATACAACCCTTCCCCCCAGAGCATCAGCTCTGCGGGAACTGGCGGCATATTACAGCTCCCATTTCACAAGCAGCAGCAAGATCTGTCCCCATAGTTCACAAAGGCAACAGCTCAGCCACAGAGGATCCACATGTCCTGTGGCCAGTGAACTACACCTTCCCTTCACACCCCTTGTGGAATCCAGATTTTGTCTGGACTTGGCCAAAACCAAAGAGCTGGTGACTTCTGAATCAATTTGGAGAATTCCCTTCCTTTTCCAAACAAAAACCTGGAGACTTGAGAACGAATGTTACACAAATACCACCTCTCTCAGGCAAAATAGTAAAGCTGCAGCAGTCTCTATCAGCTGGAAGCCCTCAAACATAGCAGGTGAGGAGGATTTACTCAAGGCTTTCAGAAATAACTGAGATTAAAGAAAAACACTGCCAGTTAAATCCACGTTGAAGATGGACAGGGGAAGCATTCCGTGGAGCTGGGCATCCTGCTCACATCTTTGGCTCTGCTGCCATCTCCTGACCAAACACAATCTTTTAGAAATAGGCATTGCTATGCTGAAGTGTAGCACACCAACCCTAAGCAAGCTTCTTTCTCAGAGCTTCAGCATTTCTTAAAAGGGGAGAAAATCATCACAGGCTGTGGTTGGCTCCGGGCCAATACCACAGTCTGCACTGCAGTGGTCACAGAAAATGTTCATCAAGATTAGGGGCTAGGTATGGGCTCTGTAGGGTTCCTGGTCAAGAAAGCCATTGCCTTGACTCAAATGCCCTTCTAAGGGCAGAAAGCCACAGCTACTTCACATGCTATACGCGGAATAAGATCTCCACTTTCAATTCACAAGCAGAGTGCTCCTCTGTTGCAGGAAGCAAGGACAAGGACAAGGACAACCGGCTCTCCAGCCAGCTCCCGGCCACAAACTGATGGCTCTGCACCCAGCCAGCAGGCTGTTAGTGGAGGAAGAAGCAGCTCCAGAAATCCCTTTGGCTTACCCCAGCCCAGGCACGCACCCTGTCTTCTCTGCTCACCTGCTCCTCAGGGTTCTCAAATGGAATCACAAGCACCACGTCTCCGGCCTTCAGCTGCAGCTCATCACTGTCGGTGGCTGTGTAATCATGCATGGCCTGGACCTGCAGAGAAAGGAGAGGAGAGCCACGTGCTTGTTAACACAGCCCAGCATACAGTTTGCCACAAAGGCACCGTGGTGACTCACATTCAACTAGTTAGTTATGCATCAACACTTCCGTGTCTTTTCCTTCGGAGGGTTGTGTTCCCATACCGTGGGCCCTGAAGCCTCACAGGACAGAAAGTCTGTATTCACTCAGATGGCGTCCTGTATTGTTTTTGCAGCTGGACTTCAAGAGTATTAGTGATTATAGCCTCCCAACTCTACGCAGGGAGAGGAAACATAGGTAAGAGCATCAGTTCAAATCTTCAAGTGATTGTATCTTGTCATGTTTTTTTTTTTTTGTATTCATCTTATCTCCTATCAACATCTGTATTACAACCTTTCTACTTCAAGCCACAACCCTCCACTTCAACTGCTACAGTCTATAATGCTGCCTGTAACCTGGCTGAATTTGATGAGCCTCCTATTGTTCCGCAAAGTTTTGCAACCCTCCTGCTTTCAGCAGATTTCCCTGAAAAAGCAATACATGGACATAACTAAGCAGAAGAAAAGAACTCCTACAGCAGGTTAGGCAAACAAAAAAGGAGAGTGCCATATCTCACATTCAGGACATGATGCATCTGTGTTGTCTTGCTACCAAGGCCCTTCAGTGTGACATAGCCCATGGCCATGCTGAGTGAAAGTACTTAACTTGTTACAAGAAAAAAATGTCAGAAACTCAGTGTCCCACCAGCATGCACTCACCTTGAACAGAAATCCTGGGGGCATGTCAGCTCTTTCAGAGGAAGCACCTCCTTCCACGGTGCCATTGACAGTAGCAGGGAAAGTTTCCACAACAACAGCAGGCAGAGAGCTCTGAAAGGCAGCAGCCAGGGAAGGAAAAACATCACTGAGAAAGGAAAATCCCAAATGGCAGCTCCTAGACCCACCATGGAGGATACACATCAAAACCATAGCCTATTTGGGACTCCCAACACTATCCAAGGATTCAGTGGGTTTTCCCAGCACACTAGGCAGTGACAAAAGCAACCCAAAGGACAGCAAAGGCAGCAGTGAGAAGGCAGGAGAGGTGACCACTGCCCTCCTGTGCTTAAGGCTGAAGAAAGGCAGGGAGGATTCAGAGCATTTTTCTGGGACCACGCTGCCTGCCATTTCCCATTTACCGCAGTCCTTGTAAAGCCCATGTAGAACTAACAACTCACACGTGACAGTCTATAGGAACCAAGCAACCACGAGATGGGACCTACTCCAGCCCCTAAGAACGCTGATAGTGTCAGAAGAAAAGAGGAACCCTGGCTAGTCAGGGGTTATAGGCAGAGCCCACAAAAGAAAAAGTAAATCGTGTGCAAGAAGGGGCAGAAAACACAGGCTTAGCACAGCACAGGTCATGGGCTGGCTTCGTGGCATGGGTGAAGAGACAGGTTTTTTTGGGGAACTTCCAGCTTAGCTTCTCCCTAAGTATCACACAGGGAAAACACAACAGCTACGTCTGGCCTCTGAATAACACCACTGTAGCTGCCGCAGTGGCAGGGATGTGTTTTCCCAAGCCATCACACACGTCTTTTGTCAGCCCAACTTCCCGCATGTCTGCTGTACAACAAAAGGACATGATGGAGAAAAAGGGACTGCTTTATCTTGAGGCTTACCGATCCTGAATCAGCTTCAGTTTTAGATGCTTCAGCTCCAGCTGCGGCTTCAGATCCAGCTGTTTCAGCTCCTGCATGGGCTGCTTCTGCGGGCTGCAATACAAAAGCCATCCAGGTGGAGAGTTACACTCATTACAGCTACGCGTGTGTGCAGAAAGTACAGCTCACTCTGTCCAAGTGCTCTACACGGTTGACTGCTGCCATCTGCTGACAAATGTGTGAGGACCTTCAGGTCCTCACCGTGTCTGCCTCCTTAGTTCTCTGCAGCCTAGTGCAACCGCAGCAAAGCCTGCATTCCCTCCCTTCAACCACACAGCAAGCAATACTCCAGAAGAAATCAATGCAACCTGCAAAACCTGTATGCCTCCTTCTTTTCAGGACCTAACTTACAGACCTGCTCGCACATGCACAGTATCTATACTACATCTAGGTTTCCACTTGTATGTGAATACATGGGTCTGCTTATGTGCCAAGGGACAAGGTCTCTCCATATGCTATTGCCAAGGATCAACAATCAAGGAATATTTCAGCCTTTGCATGCACCCAGTAATAGAAGAGCGTGCTAATGACACGTCCAGATCTGCAACTTCATCTGGACCCAGCATCCTTATGACATTATCATTGAATCAAACAACTGAAAAACGTGACATTTTTTAATCCAATTAGGTTTTGGGCAGGCCCAAAGAGGCATGAACTTGGATTCTGTTTGTAAGAATTTGCTCTGACTATCCTGCACAGTGCATGGTGGGGAGGGGAGAGTCTAGCACACAAAAGCTACCCCCATCAGGGAGAAACATTCAGCATCACCTACAAACCACTGCCTGGCAGAGATTGCTCCTGGAAGCACGCTTCCAAAGCTTCAAGCTTTTAGTCTCTCTCACCTGAAGTCAGGCTAGCTCTGTTCTAACACAAAATTAAAGAGGTTCATTTGCCGCTCCCAGAAATTGCAGCAACACAGGAATTAAATTGGATCTGGCAGCATTAATGCTGCCAGCCAGGCATCATCTGGGCAAACTCCTGACAAGAATCTCAGGGGTTGAGCAAGGGAATGTCTTCATGGCCAATCTATATTTGTTCTCTACATCAGGTATTATAAGCACCTCTTTGTACAATCTGCAAGATTCCTATTCTATACTGCACAATAGAGATTGTTACACAGACATCTTCCATTTTTAACACGTGAATAAACAAGTTTTGGCATGCCTACACACCTCACGCATTTGGTAAACACATGTGCCCCTAAACACAACCACATTCAGCACGAGGCATTGTCCTGATTTCTTCATGTTGTAATTCTCATAGTCCCAGCCCTACAGAAGCATTTTGGCCCAAGTTCAACTGATCAGTGAAACCCTCAACTTCCACCTCTTTCCCTGGGAACCCAGATAACTTGGTTGAACCTGGGTTCTGCAGATGTTCCAAGCCATCCCACAGTGACCGAAGCCCAGACACGCGGTCTGTGGGCTGATCCCGAACATCTCCTTCAACCACGTCTCTTCCCCTGATGAGAACACTGCCCAACAAGACGATGCGCAGATCTACCAGGTTTTAAGCCATGCTCTGCATGAGCACGTTCTTCCTTCATCACATCTGTCTTCCATCATATCTGGGCTGAGAGCAAGCCAAGATATGGATCTGTTCCTACACCTGAGCAGATGCAAAGCACCAGTCAGGAACTCCAACACCTCCTGGGTTAACCTGGCCAGGCCAGAGGACACACACTGTGTAAAGCAGCAGCCACAGTAACCCTCAACTCCACACCCGTCTGGCTACTAGCCACACACTGACACAATACTCCAAGTGGTTTTCTAATAACAACAGAAATAAGCAAGCAATAAATACCTTGATTTAACAAAAGGCCATTACATGGCCTTCAGCTGTTCCAACAGTGCCATTTAACACACGCCTTCCTCTGCTGTCACGTCCTTCCTCACGTCCCCCCATCACTGCACCCACAGGCCTATACTGCCAGCAGGTATTACACATAGCAGAGCTGTTCCCGTCCTGCAGGTGATTCCCAGAGCAGCTTTGGCAGTACTAAGGTAAACGTATGCGCATATGAAATGCTACCATGGCTTCTCCTGTTTAATTAGATTTGCTCCCAGGTTGCTTTCTACATGGATTCAGTGAAACTGGAACAGATGCCAGCCCAACTCTATCTGGCCGAGCGTGGTTTTTATATGGACAAGTGAAAAGGAGTTCACATTTAGCCATGGATTTCTTAAAGCAGCTAATTTGCAAAAACAGTATTTAATAACCAGAGAAATGGAACCTCAATTAATTCCCTGAATTTCAAAGGGCATTTCCACGTCAGCTACTTATTTTTCTATTTTATGTACCCGTAGGCATGCCAAAGTCTATAAAAGTATTTACAGTCATGGGGAGATACCACAGGGAGAAGAGGGGCAATTGCTCACTGCTGTTGCCAGGTTTGAAAGCTTTATTTATTCCAACAGCAGCATCATACACACCAGATGCAAGTTTACTGGTCTGCAGAACTAAGCAGGTTCTCCAAGTTCCTATGCAGTTGTTAACCCCATAGCATATGGGGCTGTGTTCCCAGGCAACAAAATCTCTCATCAACAGCTAGAAACAACATTAGAGCAAAAACACTTCAGAATGCTTGAGGAGCAAAAAGGAGGATTCCCCAGCTATGGGGAGCTCTGCCCTTTAACACTGTATGGGATGTCAAGGTGAGGACTGGAATGGTGAGAGCATCTTGCCTAGTACCATTCCCCAGTTATACTGTCCTTCAGGTTTCCAGAATGGGAGAAATGGCCCCAAACTGGACTGTAAGCACAGTTCAATCACACACAGTCATACCTCACGCACTGCCTGTCCACATGAAAGGCATGATGAGATCTTTCCTTGCTAAAACACAGACTTTTCTTTCTTTCTAAGACAGACTGACAATGCACATAAAATGAAGTGACAGATGTTAAACACTGACGGCTGATAAAGCACACAAGGGCAACATCTTTCAACATGACGCAGACTCATGTGAAGGAAAGCACTGGCCACAGTGAGTCCTTGGGCCAGACTCTCAGCAAGCGTAAAGCTGTTTCCTCCTATGCATTGACTCTAGGTGCTGATCTGGCCTTTGAGAATAGAAAGGTTGGCAAGACTCAATCCCCCGGTGCAAGCCAAGGACACGTTGCTTACATCTACACCATGGGTTACAGCCAGCTCAAGTCACAGGCTTGAGTGCCCAGACCAAGTGTTTTCTATCCACACTGCTAGTTGTTTGTGCAGAGGGGCTCAAAAGCAGCTGTGCTTGGTGTATCTCCACATGGGCTAAACTCCAGCACTCTGAGACCTTCCCAGGCCTGATATATCTAGAAGGCACAAATGAGTGTCCAGCTTAGGTTCAAGATGCAGAGCGTGTATAGAGTCTCCCTTGCCAGCAAGCTCCAAAGCTGGGGTTGTGGCAGGTGACAGGCAAGTCTTGGGCCTGCTCTTAACATTTTGCTTAGACACAGGCTGGGCTATTTCACATCAGTCTGACAGTGATGGTCAATGAACAGCAAGCACTGCAGAAAATCCCAAACATGTATGTATACCCAATGGTAGAGGTAGTAAGGACCAGGGGCACCCGAGACATTTATGCATCACACACAAGACCAACAGGACATACAGAGTTTAGGAAACACTGTGGGGATGGAGGGTGAGGATGATGCCACAGTGGGATTAAGTCTGGGGAGAAGGTCACAGCATCATGCCATGGGAAAGATAAGTGAGTTAGCAATGGGGTGGTTTGGTGGTGGAGGCATTAAGTTACAGTGCCAGACCTGATTTGCAAACATGGCTGCCCCCAGGGCTTCACAGAAGGTGCAAAAGTGGGTTCAGCATTACATGGAGCAACTTTGGTTTGGGGGATGCATGGAAGAAAAGCAGTGAGGGAAATGGAACAGATATGCACAAAGAGATGGCACTGGCACATGCACAGTACATGATGAGAGATGAAAGCCATGTGAAGTTCTTACCTCCCATAAATCCCAAGGTAAAGACTATGCATGTCAAAGAGCAACAAAAACAAAACATGTTTATACGTGATTATTTCAGTGAGTACAAACATTATAGACACTGATCAGTCTGAAGCAGGCATATGCATTCAACAGCACTTACCTCTGCATGTTTTAAAAATATTTTTTAATGCCTGAATTTATACACTCCTCCCCACAGCATATCTAAATTAAGTCCCCAGGCATTTGAGTGAGGGTTATTCCTACCTTTGGAATGAAAGGAATCAGACAAGCCACAATCAATTAGAAGTGGCGACCACACAGCCAGAAAAAAATCTTGAGTTTGTGGTCTATTAGAGCTAAATATGCACCCTTATCTCCCCAGACAACACAGTTAAGAATGATTTCAGATCAAGACTTCAATTGGTGTCTTTGGATCAGCAGTGAAATATTTTAACCTCTCTGCCATACTGTCTGCCCTATAGGAAATAAATTTGACTCCTTTGAAAACTGGGTGGTTTGTGCTAGGTTTTAATACTGTGGCTACCATTACAATTATTAATTTCAGACTCTTTAATGACTTCTGAAGCTAACAATAAATATATTAGAACACCAAATAATCTATTGTTGAGCGGTTTTGAAAATCTTACTCAGTGTAATATTTGTTGCTTGCTGGAAGGGTAACAAATAATACCATTTTTAAGTCAAATTTATACTAATACCTAATGTCAATATACCTGATTATCCAAGTTATAACTGGTGATTCAGATGAAAAAAAAAATCCCAGTAAAGGAAAAATAAGCTTATTCTGGGGTATGTAGCTTGTTCAGTTAGGCATGCAGTCAGGAAATGCCAATCTGCCCAAAGTTCCAGAAAGTAGCAGTTTGGCACATTGAGGTGTATTAAATTATGATAGTAACTAGCATTTTGTAATGTAGTATTTTAATTTAGAAGACTCAAATGCCTAACAGAGATCGTATTGCTACAAAAATTTGTTTCAAACAGGTCTATTTGACATTGTGATAATGCAGAAATATTGTAAGCATCCTAATTATGTTATTACAAACTTTAATGAAAACCATGGGAAAAAAATACCCATTTCATACATATGAAGTGGAACGTCTGGGTGAAAGACAACAGCCAAAATCAGGTGCCCTTCACAGCCTCCAGCCATTTAGAAAGAAAATGAAGCATGGTCTTCCTGGGACAGTAGCAGGTACAGGCCAGAGCAGAATGAGGCATCTTCCTTTTTAATACTTCACTGTGTTAACAGTATGTTCAGGGAAGAAGCTAGTACTTTACTACGAACAGAGGCTGTTATACCCAGAAAAAAAAAAAAAAAAAAGCACTTCATGTTACTTGAGTATCTGTCTACAGCTTTATTCATCTTAAGTAACTGCTATCAATCAAAGAGCCTGCTTATTAAAAATCCCTTTGAGAGCAATTTATAGCAGGCACACAGAGCATGGATTGAATGCCTATCCACAGGGTAACGGTTTAAGTCCATAGAGCACACGGTGGATGCCAATCTACGGATGGATGAGTTGAGTGAGTTGTCAATCAATAGATCCTTACAGCAAAGCACAGGCACCTAGTGCCAGCCCGTGGCCTAGCTAACAGCCACCTGCCTCTCACTGGACTTACAGATCCAGCAGAGAAGATCGAGGTGACCCTTGGCAAGAAGTCAGGTTTGCACTGAGAGGGAATGGTGATATGAACCAACCTGGGAGGCAGGTGTGGGGGTCTTCCCCACAGTGGCATCTGGTTTAATGGGATCAAAATCCAGATCCAACAGGCTGGCTCCCTCCTGGAAGGGCCCAGGGGCATCAAACTTGGCAGCAGTGAGGAAGAAAAGCAGGACGAGCATTAGACACACACATGTGCACAGTAGAGGGTACGCGATATCCAGGAGCTAAGGCTGCAAGCGCAGAGATGTTGTGGGGATGCAGACACCTGACGTGACTCCTGACTGCTCTGTGCCCGTAACCGCGGGCAGGAAGCATGCCTTTGCTATCAACCAAACCTGGGCTTTTTCCACGAGGCTCACTCATCTTCTCACCTGACCAAACGAGCTCACATGGCGTAAGCACCTGACCTGCTACAGGCAAAAGGATCGCCACCACTGCCAACTCAGGTGGCCTTCTATGTATAGCTGTTCCTCACAGCTCATCCAGCTGCCTTTGTGCGGAAGGCCCAGGACAGACCCCCAGCCACACGCATAGGAGCTGCCATCCACACCACTTATCTCAGGAACAGGGATCTAAGCAGAAGAACAATGAAACTTCTGGAAGACAAGTCTGAGGGACCTGATTGCTCCTAAATCCCTCCAGAAACAGAAATACAGAATATGGCAGCTCACCCTAGCTAAGGGATCTGAATCATTTCCCACTCCAAAATGCCATTTCCAATGCCTTCCATTTCAGGACATCCCACCAACATGCACACACCAGACTTCTAAAACAGCACACATCTGAGAGGCTTAGCTACCCTCTTCAAAGTCAGCAGAATACCTTTCTTTGATTAATGCACTAGCTAAAGATGATGATGACACATTCACTGATTACCGCTAATAAAACAGTCACAAAGAAGTCATTAGTACTCAAAACAACTACCATCACATCTGGTTGTCAGATTTAGCCTAACCACTACAGCCTTCCTATTCAGCTTCAGAGGAAGCTGCAGTCCAGGAGGATTTGACCCCACTTCCACTGATCTTCCAAGCTTGCTTGCCCTACCCCTTCAGCTACCTGTCCAACAACACACCAAGGCTGGCAGCTTGGTCTTCATTTACATCACGGCCCCAACATGGAAGAACTTGTGGAAAGAACTGAGACACAATATAAGAGAAAGTCCTCTGCATGCAACACATACCACCATCATCTTCACCTCCTCTGATTTCCTCTTACACCAATGATCTTTTAGATTTTTCCCTCCCTTATGAACATCGTCTCTCTTTTTAATATCCCCAGTTCCAGGAGGGCAAGGAACCAAGTTCACCCATCTCACAACAATAAGTATGCTAAAACCAACTGGCATTCTAGTACATTCCCCCAGCACACTGAGGCCATTGGAAAGGTTCAAACCCTAATCTGTAGCTTTTTTTTCGGTGGTTGGACACCAAAGGGTCCGGTCATGGAAGAATCTTACCTGCCATTCAGGACTTACATGCAAGGCCTAGCACCCTTTGCCTTTACCCAGATCTCCCACAAGAAAGCTCACTGGAGCCAAGCCATCTGACAGGAACAGCCCTGGGCAATGCACTGAACGCTAGCGGCCGCTGGGTGCTTCAATGAAGATTGTTCTGGCAACCATAATCCTCCCTCAGAAATCCCATCCAACTGCACGTCACAGCAGATCCCATCCTGGGTCAGGGCACTGATCAGGTGGAGAAGAGTATGTCTGGCTAAAGGCAGGCATTCACATGGAAATATATGATACAAACCACAGGGCAGGCAAAGTTGTCCAGTATGATAAAGGAGAACGAACAGAGAATGGAAGAGTTGCTCAGCTGCCTGTGGTCCTCCCCCCTTCCAATATGGCAGTCAAATCATCTCTCTGCTCTGCAAACTTAAATCTATTGCAATGCAAAATCTGACATTGACAACCTTCCCTCCCCACTCCACCTTGGCTCCTCACCAGCTGGGTGGAAGGTGGCAAACCAGAGGCAAAGGAGCAGCATGATACAAAGAAAAGTTAGCAAGGGAGTCACAGATGAACACTGATAGAGACATTACTTGTGCTTTAACAAGCATTTAGGAAAAATATACATATTATATACATGTATATATATAAAAAATATAGATGTATGTGTCTCATGATGCAGCCAGAAATCTGGTCAGGCTCCCCTATACATAAGGACCACCATTCTCCTAGATCCAACACAGAATTCCCCATTTAGGCATCCCCTCTTCCAGTGATGTTAACAAAAAGGAAAGTGAAGATGAAAAATACATTGTTTGAAAATGTTGTTCCATTTTTAGGGCTTCGAAAGGTGCCACGACTGGAAACACGCATTCTGATGGGAACCGCTGGCTGGTGAAGAGTGACAGTGTGTCAGGAGCCCTGAATTCACAGCAGGCACTTTCCTGCCTGTCTGTACTGCATCCACCAATTCCTGTCGGCCTTTCCAGCGCAGGTATGGGCTTTAAAAGTCACCACAAAGCCCATATCTAAAGGCACTGAGATGGTACAAAACTGCATTCTCCCACCAATGGCACAGCTGCCAGTGTCATCCCGTAGGGATGTACAGGAGCAGAAAACACATGCTTCACCCACACCCAGGATCTATGGGCCTGGAAGGCACATATCATGGGATGCGAGGTGAGCCAAGCCATAATCCATGTGCACTGTTGCTGAACACAGTGATAACTTTCTGGTGTCTTCACCAGTTTTATTTCTCACGTTTCTCTACGAATTAAAGCTCTCAAAGGGCAACGTGTTGGCCAAAGCTGCCTTCTAGCCACCCTGCCCTCTAAGATGGCCTCCCATCTATCCCTTTGCCTCCTGAGGTCCCATGCTGAGCTTGTGTTCCTCCTTTGCCTGACCAGGTTTCATGGCTGGACACCTCCAGAGAGAATAAAGATCAGAAGGAAAAGTTCAGAGGCAGACAAGTATAATGCAGGGCATAGCAGCTAACCTGCGAGGGGGTTGTCACACTTATCTCAGGGACAAAATTGTCATCAAACAGACTGATGATGTTCTCCTGCTTGATCTCCTTGGAGGGGGTGACTTTTGGAGGCGGAGGCACCGGAGGCCCTTTCCTCAACTGCATGCAAGTGAGCACACGGCCACAGCACAGACGGCGACACCCAAAAAAACCAGAGACAGGAACCAGGTTAGCCACAAAAACTGAAGGTGGGGGAAATCACAACCACAGGCACAGAGAAGGGTTCTGTCAACTCCATCTGGAGAGAGGGAAGGAGAAGGGCAGAATGAAACAAAATAAAAAAACAACCACACGCCTCCAGAGAAGGTTTGGCATCATTAGTTACACTTCAGCCGTGGGCAAATTTCCCTCTGCAGAGGAGAAGCGTAACACAATTAATATGCATCGGCAGGACATGCATACATAATTAGAGCATGTGCAACCTTCCAAAGAACCACTGGGAAGGGAGCAGATCAGTTACTGAAAACATATTCAATAGACCAGGCCAGTTCTGCCACCGTTTGCCATACTTACCGTACCTAACGGAACAAGAACCCAGACTCAGTTTGTCTTATTATGGGATGCCCATGAGGCCAGATGCTGATCTGCCCAGCAATGGGTTATCGGTATACCATACGGAAAGTCAGAAGGAACCCTTCGTGGCATCTTACCATACCTCAGTTTGGGGCAAGAACAAGCCCAGCTCCTGAGAAGCCACGACTGCTGTGGGCCCAACTCAGCTCTCAGTTTCACCAATGAGCACTGACACTAATGAAGTCACAAGTGCAGCCCAAATGGAGATCCCAGAGAAGGCTCGATGAAATCTGACCCTGTGACTCTAACCCATCCTAATACCCTCTTATCATGCTGAAAGACTCAGCCTGACGCTGCATCCACCCTCAGTGGGAAGCTGTGGTAGACCTTCCCTAGATCAATCAACCCGCACCCTCTTTATATTTTTCTGTGTCCAAGGCTCAATCCTTTTTTTTCTAGATCAAATAAAACTTTGAGGAGCTGCTTCTGTGGTGGAACAAAGCAGCCAAACAAGTTCCCAGCACCACAGCAATGCTCAGGAGTGGTAATGGTTTGGTTTTGTTTTTTTTTTAAACAGTTATTTGATTTTCTCACCATACCTGAGATCTCAAGGCAGAAGATTCAGTGATCTGACAATGGGCACTCAGTATATTAGTGTCAGGCCTAGATTTGAAACAAAGCAGTCCCTGACTCCTAGTTCCATGTTCACACTCCTCCAGCATACAACTGAGCTCTACAATGCATTTATTCAGATTGCTAAGAACATGTCCAGTTCTCTAATGGGTTAACCTACTTGAGACAGTGTAAGTGAGAATGCAAACACGCATTTTCCACTGAATGGCTGGCTAGTGGAAATAATGAAATTAGTGTGATCACTCCCAGCTTTTCACTGTTTGCAGAACATGATGCATCCGTATCACCTAAAAACAATCCCTTACTGAAAACCTGCTTGCCAGGTGCAAGAAGAGACCAGAAGTTTCAGGGAAAAGCTACTCTCGGAACAGAGCCACCACCTGCAGAAATGGGAAGCTCCAATTACAAACCCAAAGCTAAAAAGATCCCGACTCTTCTGTGATTTACTTCTCTAAAATAGTCCATATCCTGCCCTCTTCTATGCATCAGTGTCTTAGAGACCAGCACTTCCACATTGTCCAGCATAACCTCCAACAACAGTTTAATACCACTTCTCAAAGACAACAGGACTGCATATTGATGTCAGGTTATACCTGGAACTGCATGAAGCATGAAGAACTACTTTGCTGACTAGAATAAAATAACCCCCCTACAAGCTTCCTGCTGATTTGGATCCCACAGAGCTGGATCTGTTTAAATTCACCACAGCTGTGTTGTTTTCAGCTGTGCCATTAGCGTCTGTCAGTGGTGTAACTGAGAGCAAAAGTCTGACCTTTACAATTTCACAGACCCTTGAAGTCCTGTGTCATCATCAAATTACTCGGTGTGGAGAGTTGTGGCCGCTTCTTCCAAAACACAGAAATTCCAAAACAGCCGTCTTCAAGAAGTAAAGGAAAGCGACAGTAAAAGAGCTCCTTTTTGGCACAGGGAATAGTTCAAAATCAAGTCAGTATTTATGTGGTCTCTCCTGTTTTGCTGTCTTTTTCCCTATAGCCTCTGCTTATGATTTGCATTAGTTTTTCAGACAGGGAGGAAATGGGTAGAGAACTACACTTGCTTGTTGCTTTTTGCTCTGGCCTCCCGTACAGTAGGAGGCCCCTTGCCTCCCTTGGAGGACCCTAAAGCAAAACACTTACCCGTAGGTCAAAAGTAGTGACACCTGTAAAGCTGAATCGGTTTTAAAGTCAAGCGCTGTTTACAGACACTTGTGTCTTCCAGCTGGCTGCCAAGCTGACACAGGCTGAGTTTCTAGACCTTGCCATATAGGCACCAGGTTTGGCTCTGAGTACCAAAGCCCTGTCCTTGCCTTCCCTCTCTCTAAAGCAAGCTCCATCTCTCAGCACCTAGTGAGAACATGGAGAGGAGCTCTTGCTCTTCACTGTAGCAAGGCTTAGGAAAATGAATTAAAACATACAGGGGGAAAGAGCGGCCAGACGGTGGCAGCAGAAGCTGCAAACACCATTTTGGTCCTGCCTTTGACCCATCGGAGGTTTCAGATGGGGCTCTGCTAGAATATTCTGCTTGCTCAACAAGGGGTGCTTCCAGCCCCATTCCTGTGGGCAGGAAGGCAGCGAGTGAATGAGCAAGCACTTGCAGCCTGGCAAAAACAAGGCTTATGTGTGGTATTTAAAGGAAAGGGAAAAAACCAAACTCAGCAAGACAAGTCCACAGGCAGCACAAGTCAAGTCTGCAGTGAAAAGTTCATTAGATCTGGACAATTTCTTGTTCCACATTTCCATTAAGTTGTGGTGATCACTGAAAAAAAAAAAAAAGGAAGGCAGTTCTGGAAAAATATGCACTATCCTCTCTCCTTCTATCCATAGACCCCACTCCAAGGTCCTGACCTGGGGGGTGATGAAACCACTCTAAGCTGCACAACGCTCAGTAGGGCAGAGACCCTAGAGAAGTCCTGCAAAGACACAGCCAGACATCCTCACTTCTCCAAGGCTGGAAAAGACCTTTTGGCAATGTTAAAATATCCCTTTTTGTCCTGCTGAAAATCAAAAACACAGGGGAAGGAAGAATACTGTGAGAGGTTATTCCAGAAACAGGAAACAACCCTGCTCCACAGGCCTGGATTTGGAATCACACTGCTACGTATGATAACAGCAAGGAAATTCTGGGTTACTTTCATCATTTTATTTTATTTATTTATTTTAGCAGCAATAGGTATTTTCTTACCAGTTTGGCCAGAACGCCTCTCAGCTTTAATTCTTCCTGAAAGACTCCTCCTCGGTGTCCCACTTATTGAAATGCAAGGACTGGCACCAGACATGAATCTGGCCTAGTTAGTTTGCCTCCACTAAGCTTTTCCCCCACTCAGCAATAGGGGAAATTATGGAAAATTTAGGAAAAGCAAATGTTTTGTTTTCCTCAGCTCCCAAAGTGAAACATAACATATGATATGCTAAGTAGCAGCAGCTACATTTCCTATTTTAAACATGCTGCTGGGTGTCCCCCATGTAAGGGAAGTACTAACAAAGGCCACGTGGATGGTATCAGAAACCACCTAACAGTCTCCTTCCTGCTACGCACCTGATTTCTTCATAGCATAATATAATGCCTTTATTTTTAATCCCAAGGAAAAAAACCAAGCTAAAGTAAAACAATGCAAAATAACAGATGCTCTCCTTATCCGTATCAATATTAAACTTCTTTCTTTGGACCCTCGTCATTTACAGCAGTTCTTGGGAAGAGGCATGACCATTGAATTTCACAGGTTAATTCAAGCGTAAAGAACAAACTTCCTTGCCTTGCTACACCCTCCCTGCATTTTCTTGGCCATGCTACTGGACAGCAACATATATTACTGGCCTTCCCCCTGTAGAGGCATTCAGAGACAGCTTTAGTACTTCCCTGTACAATACAAAGAAGGTCAATGAACAACTGGCATCCTGAGAAACCTCATCCTTGCCCACACTGATGGAGAACAACCATCATGTTATGTTCTCTGTGCTCAGTAAGAGGAAGAGGTCCAAAAAAGCAACTGATGGACATCTGACTCACAGAGCATGTGTCGTCAGTGGTCATACAGCAGAGACATGGTCAATGTCATGGGGACGCTACCTGAGATGGTGACTTTGGGATGCTTGCCCCAGGTGCTTCCAAAGTGGACGGTTCCAGCTCATGGTTGACAGTCTTGGTCTCAGGGCTGGTGATGGGAGATCCATCTGGTGGAGGCGAGGGGCTTTTATTTGCTTTCGCTGGGGTGCTGTCACTGAAGGAAGGGGAGAGATGGAGAGAAAAGAGAGAGACAGACAGAGAGAGAGAGAGAAGAGAAGTCTGAGCCAGGCCTAGGAGAAGTTGTGCTAACCAGCACAGATCATTGGCCTCCTTTACCTCTTTCCTTCACTGCCCTGACATGTGATGAAGATATCTGAAGCCTCTACAAACTTTCTGCAAAGCATCTTTGCTGAGTCACTTCCAGCCCAACACAATGAAGTAGGATTACTGGGCAGCAGGTTCCCAATAAATTCCTACTGCATGAATACATTTGGGGGGAGGGGGGGGAGGGGGAGGAGTGGAACAAAACAAAACAAAAAAAACCCCACAGGCATCCATAATTCTGATAGATCCTAACTCATTTAATTTTATACATTTTACAGGTAAAAATTTCTCTGGGTGGTGTTGTACTGACACCCACATGGGTTGTGACCAACGGATCCATATGCAGATCTGCAACACCCAAACTAAGGCAGTAATAAAACATTATCATATTACTCTACACAGTACAAACTGGCTGAGCTGGAAGACGGGAAAAGTAGCCCAAAGTTTCACAGATCATTCCAGACAGCAAAGAAACAGTGAGATTTTGGCTACTAATAAACTGTTCCCTACTATGGAAAGTTTCTTCAGCCTGTTTTCTATGATGAACCCCTGCTGTCTTTGTCTTTCCAGCTGGTCCGTGTTCCAGGACTGTTTCTAACACAGTCAAGAGGGACTCTTCAGGGAATTAAGATGCAGGAAGCATACGCCAATGGCATTTGTTGGTTCATAACTTGGCCAGATTTGGATTTTTGAAAGGAATGGCAAGAGGCAAATGCCCTTCCCTAAAGGCATGCCCTGGCTGAGTGTCAAATCTGCTTCAACCTGTGGAATCATAAGAGATTCAGCTAAAGGTTGGTTAACAGAGAGTTTCAACAGGGATAAAGCTAAACTCATTTTCCCAGCCTTATTCTCAGGAATAGCTGAAAAAATTTGGCTGAAACTCAGCTCCCCAAAAAGCAACCAATCAGCTTATCTCAAGGCATGCAGAAGCACTCACACTGGTAGAGGATATTTTAGCAGAAGTGGTTACAATTTGGCAAAACTACACACAGCTGAACACAGAATATCACAGAATATTTCAAAAGGGCTGTGCAGCCTCATCTAGGGGGAACAGTATTTGCCTCCACTTATAAAGAAGGGAGAAGGCTGAAAGGCACAGACCCTTTCCTCCAGCCTGAGACAATAAATCCTGGCACAGAGCCACAACTGCAGCCATGTGGACCTGGTTCTGAGGAACACACAGATTATTTCTTTGCACTGCCCCAAGAGAGCCCAGAGCTCTGGAGATGTACAGCCACTCACACTTGGATGGTGTGGTGGTCATGGGCTAACATGCAGAGTGGCCTCATTCTTAAACACTCACAAGGGGACAGCAAGAGGAGGAAGGGACAGCAAGACATTTCAAAAAACCTCCCCTCCCAAGCAAGCATCTCCCCTGCTCAGCATTCCAGCTTTCAAGCTTCCCACCCCATTCCCTCTTCATTCACTTTGCCCTCACCCATTCCCCCACCTTTCTCCCCATACCCACACACCCCACACACCTTTTCCCACAAAGCGCTTGCTCCCGGGTCCACATGCAGGTCCGATGTTTCTGATGACACTGACGCCAGCAGCGCACCGACATGATGCAACAAACCCAGTGATGTTTTGTGCAAGCAGCTCTCAATCAGGGGCACACACACCGAAGGTTGAGAGGAAGAGGGAAAGGGGAAGAGGAAGGACTAAGGAACACACACATTGACCTTTGCAGCTCTCCGGGGTGACTGCACATGCCTAGTGTCCTTCCTAAGATGTCCCCCAAGTCACTTCAACACAGAGGGTTGCAGGAAGGATTCTGTGACATTGCCAAGGCTGTGCTACAGATTAAAGGTAACAACGGTTGGAGTGAAGGTAAGGAAGTCTTGCTCTAAATGAGAGTTACCAGGGAACAGCAGGCTCCACATAACATGTTCACAGCATTGAAACCTCAAAATGATTTCAGGAGAAACATTATCTTGGTACTATTTCCATGGCAACACCATTTACAGCACCATCAGAGGCTGACATGATGACCTTGCTGAGCCCAGCCTCGCTGAAGACACAGATCTTGCACCCCAGTGCTTCGCCTCTGAGATCTCAAAGGGGGTCCTACAACACCTCATGCCAATGAGGGTTGCTGCAGAAGGATGAGAATGATAGCGATGAATTGCCTAGGACTGCAAAATGATCAGCCCAGAGAGGTGTCCCAAGGCATGGGCAAGTGCATGTGAAAGGCTTCAAAAGTGGTGAACAAAATCAAGGGGGGAAAACTCAGGAAGAGGTGAGGCAAGATGTTCCTCAATCTAACTGTTTTGCTTGTGAAGATGTAAAGAAAATATGTCCTGGTGCTAGAGTTGAGGAAAGAAAAAATGTTACTTTCCCTAGAGTCACTTTGGAGGAGATGGAGAGGACAGAGACCTGCGGCCGGACTGCCAGGACTTCTCAAATGCCTGGACAGACTGGGGAGTCCTGGCTACCAGCTGGGCTACCAGCACTAGGGTACGTTTCTCAAACTAAGCACCTGAAAAGGACTTTTCTCCCGGCAAGAAAGGACTTCACGTTCATTTTCTAGAAGCCATGAAAGAACTTTTTGGTGACTTATTTGTGGTGTCTGGCAGTGGCTTAATTTGGAGCCGTATTGCTGAAAGACTCCCACGTGAAAGGCAGACCAGTTTCTTCCCCTCATCCTAGAAGGGCTGAGAGGGCCCCACACTAAAGCCCTCATTAAGTCACTGCTATTTACAGCTTGTTTGATGTGTTGGCTGATCCTCCTAGGAAAATGCCAGTGCTAATTTTGACTGAGCCTCTACCAGCCCCCCAAGCAGCACCTTCATTCCTGCACTTGCTGCTCTGCACGCATTCAGCAACTTGGTGACCGGCACCAGGTCAGCCCCTCACCAGGATCCTGGGGCCTCCACAGGTCCTAGGCGAGCACACGCTGTGTGTCCTGCACAGAGCAAACTCCTGTTTCCAAACAGACCGCTCTTCCCTATGTTCCTGGAGCAAGCAAGTGCGGGGACTGACCAAATGTGAGTATCGCAGAAAATCGTCAAAACAACGCCTTTTCTTCTTCTTCTTTTTATAAGCAACTGGAAAGGGGAAGAGAAAGGAGAAGGGGAACGGGAAAACCACTCTGCTCTTTGAGAGCTACGAGCAAGGTCTACTGCAGTTACAACAACTGAAGGAAAGCTGCAAATTGCCCAGCCTCTCCTAGTGCTGCTAAGCTTCCAGACCCTTCACTGGGCTGCCTCATCTATTCTGGAAGAGACGACTAAAATCTGCAGATGGGGCTCCTATATGCTAGTAACAATCCTGCATTAGAGGATGGAACCAAATCTCCAATATGGTAAAAACAGACAAGTCACCTCCTGCCAAGTTCTCAAGTTAAAAAAGAAAAAAAGGTTGGCATCTCTGCTAAGGCTCAGATAGCGTCTTTTAGCCCGAAGTAATTAGGTTGTTTTTTTGTGGCGTTTGTTTGTTTGTTTGTTTTTAACATCAAAGCTGTCTGAACACTAGAATTATTTCCACTCCCCAGAAAAGGAGGGGCAGAAAAAGAAAAAAAAACACCTCCATACCCAGGCATCCAGTGGCACAAACGTACATTTTTGCTGCAGATCAAAGAGCAACCAAGTCCCTGACCCTCTTTCCCTGCACAAGGGTTTGCGTATTTCTCTGCTCCCCCTGCAGCTGCTGTGACAGCAGAAACCCCCAGCAGAGCCGGGGTCAAGCACCTTAACCGCTGGGCCAGCAGGACCTTGTCTGGAGGATGTTGTGGTTAGAGCTCAGCCAGATGAGATTTCCTAGGCTCGCCCTCTGCTGTAGCATCCACAAAGGCTACGACGACTGCAAATGCTACACCTCCTGGTGCAGTCGCAGCAACACTGCCCAGCCAAGGTCAGACACAGACATCCAGAGGAATACTCCTGTGAATCCTCCTTTTTCACATGACATTCACTCACTACTTTTCATTTGAGGAAATAGTTAAGATTTGCCCATCGGTTTCCCTGTGAAATTACCGTTCTCTTCCCTCCTGCTTCCCATTTTACACAGGATGCCCAACAGAGACAAAGAGAAAGGTTGTACAATTTGCCCTAGTCAGTGGGAAGACAGGATCAGAAAGCAAGAATCCCAATTCACCAGCACTTGCTTTTATTGCTGGCAGAACAACATCTTGAGATTTAAAAGGATATTTTTTTTGTTCCTATAATGACCCCATGGAAGGAATATCAACACAAAGACTGAGAAAAACAAGAGTTAGGGGAAGTTTCTATGCCGTTATGCAGCAATCCCCACTTTGCCCCAGAGCACATTCTTGTCGGAGTCCTTGACCTTGGCTATGGGAACTCTGAGCACTGCGGCAATCCAGTTATTCAACGCCACGACTGTCTTGAAAGGCAAGCTGCTGCTGTTAGTCTTTGTACAGGATAACAGGCTTCCCTTTCCTTCAGCTCTGCACAAATCTTAAATGAATGGAGCACAACAGCGAGGATCTCAAGAGGAGAACAAGTAAAGAGCAAAGCCCTAGAAGCGTCCTTCTCCCACATCAACGTCCTCCCACCACACCAGGTAGATAGGACAGGACTACATATGAAATTGGTCCTCCCGGGCCAGGCAGGGAATGAGAACGCAGCATTTCAGAGCTGTTCAAAAGGGCAAGCCTCACTAGGTAAGACTGGATCTTGTTAATCGCCAAAATAGCCCATATATCCCTGTACAACCCAGCACCGCGCTTTTAGTCACCACAAAAACAACCGAGCAGACAATGCCTGAGCTTTCCCAGTGCCTTCTTAGGTAGGAAAGGAAGCAAGGATTCAAACCAGACACACAAGCAGTTAATGGGATTATCCGGACACAAGAGACCTCAGCAGGACCCAGCAGGCCATGAACACACGGTATCATGCACAGGACCCCGCTCCCATCACAGGGTTAACACGTGCCAGGCTGTTAGAGTCCAGCAACAGCCTCTCCAGTTTTAGGAACTAAATCAAACACGGATCGAAATGCTGCTCTCCGTACCGGTACCTGCTCATCTTTTTCCTCAGCCTGGCGAACAGTTTAGTTTTCTTTCTGTTGAGGACGGCACGCAAATCGATTCCGTTACAGGATGGCACAGTCAAACCAGCGAGGAAAAGTTAAGCCTCCGAGCGTTCGTTCACTTGGTGCCACGAAACTCACAGCAATCCAGATGACACGCACTCCTCTCTTACTCTCAGAAATACACACACACAAAAACACACAAACACACTCTTCCCTTGCTTCCTACAAAGCTTTGGCCTTTGGAGAGGGTGGGAGTGCCTGTCAAAGATTTGCAGATATGTTAACAAACTAGATTTGTCCCTGTTCCTTGGAATATGGGGCTAGGGTGCACATGGATAAGAATAAAAAGGAAACTGCACAGATCAGCAGAGAACTTTGTGACACTGATCCTATTTTTTTTTTCCTCACAGGTAATTGCAGCTCCTCACTCGCCCTTGTAAATGCTGGTACACAAGAAGCAAGCTCCCCATTCTCCTTTGTGCCATCTGTGCACAACTCTTAATGTGGAACCTAATCAGCAGTTTTCCTATTATGTTTTTTTCCAATTCTAGCAGGATAATACTACAGACCTCCTAGGTTTTCTAGGTATCTGACAACCCTGAATGTTCAAACTCCTTCAGAAACAAAATCCAAACATCTCTGAAGTTTCCCGAAATGCATCAGCTACTCTGTGCTACGCAGCCAGCATCAGGTTTGTCAGCCATAGTGATGTATGAGGATAATTGCATCTCTTCTCACACCCCCTCATTCATTTCCTGCCATTGTAGCCATCTCCGATCCTCTGCCCAGCAGAGAAGGACGAGGGAAGCATCTGCTCCTACCCCGGGCCACAACGGGCAGTCAGATCAGCGAGGGATATTTCCTCCTACATGTTCTGCCCCAGCCCTGAACCACAATGAGAGGCCAGATGTGGAGGAGAGACATAAGTGCCTCATGGCATTTCCTGATCCCTGCAAAACACTTACAGTCCTGGCAGACCTTGGACACATTCTCCTACAATATCCTGTTCCACTTCGCTCAGGGGTATCGCAGTTGTTTTGGGGCAGGTCCGTCCTCTCAGCTGAGGTTTGAGCAGGTGATGCAGCAGCACTCAGATTGCTACCTGCACAGGATCCTCTGTGTAGGCACTTGGGTTTTTGTTCTTTTTTTTTTTTTTAGGGCCAACTAGTCTCTTCGCCAAACAAAGAGCACAGAACTGCAACCATTACCTCCCCAGATGAGACTAGCAGTCTGTGGGGCAGAAGTCATGAGAAAATGTAATTAATTCATTGGAAACTCTTTCAGGCCAGAAACTTCATGCCAGAGCAGTATGTCTGGACCCAGCTGTCACTACAGCCTGCCATCACTTACTTGAGCAAGAAAGGCAGGATGAGAAAGGAGCTGGCAAAGCAATGGCTCTGGCCTTCATCTGTCTTGTTACCTCATCCTCTTCCAAGCACCCCACTGGATGCTGCCATCAGAGACAACGTGGGGCATGGCACAAGAGGACTGGCACCGTGGCCTCCTGCATAAAGCTTCAGTCTTGATGGTGATGAACAGGCACCGTGTGCTGACTTAGGAAGAAGACACTTTCTTCACAAGATGCATTGCTACCAGCATCTTGGGAATTTGGTATTAGCAACCCAAAATTCAGGGGCCAAATCTGATTCAAATTTCCTCTTTCTTTAAAGTTGGCAAACACCACACGCATTGCCAGAATGAGACAAAAAAAAAAGTTGTCTGTGCTTGCATGTAACAAGAGGTTAAACTGGGAGGAGAGACGAGGGAGCGCAGAGGTGTCAACAGCTCATCTAGCCCTTCCAAATCAGCGCACTCAGACCGCAGCTTGCCCTTTTTTCACGCTGACTTCACCTCCTCCCTCCATCAATACACCAGTTGAGGACCTGGGTTGTGCTCCTGCTCACCCGGCATGTGGGATTAGTGGCAGCTGGAAGCCAGAGCCCTGCATTGTTTCATCACTCACACATTTGGATGGGAGCCAGCTGCAGCCTCATCCACAGCCTGACCTCTCCCTCCCCTCTCCGTGCTGGAGAATGTGCAGCTTTGCAGTTAACCTAAATGGACCGGACCCAGCTGAGCAAAGAAAACTAAAGGACTGGAGGACACACACTCCTTGCATACACACAGATTGGAAGTGCTCTGAGATCAGAAAGCCTCGTATTAATGAGGCTGCAACTACATCCATAACACACACGGACACAGGCAACACACCCTGATTTGGTGCACAGGAGGGACACGGGGCTTTAGTGAACAAGTTTGGAGGAGGTTGGAAAACAAATGGGCTCTTGGGTCCTCTAGCTCACAAGCTACAGGTATGTGGGGGAAGCTTTTGAAGGAAAGAACAGGACGGGTGCAGGGCAACCAGACTCAGAAGGAAAGGGAGCTCAGTGTTACAGCATTGGTTTATGGAATTTGACTTCAAAAACAGCAGAGCTGAGTCAGTTGCCTAAATATCAGCAAATAGTGAAAGCTGAGGCCTCCAGCTGCTATCCTACAAAGGTAGGAGGTTTTGCATCGTGTCTCCCAGCCCCAAGGGCAATCCTGGATATCCTCTAGGGATTCTCAAGGCTGGCTATATGCAGACAATCAAATCACTCTTCAGGTGACACCACGCAGATTTCAATACCCCAGCAGAGACCCCCCTGTCCCTCCTCCCCTGCTGAGGGGAAGACGTTGCTCTCACAGTTACTCACCTGGGCTGTGCTTTAATGGGAAAGGCATTGCCTGAATATTGCTTGTCTAGACCCAGCAGGACATCATGGAGGTTTTGGTTCAACTGCAAAATACAAAAACAAAAGAGAGAAAAAGAATGAGAAAAGAGCCCCAGCTGCCAGAAGAGAGCCTGCACTGGCCTGCGCAGGCTGACCAAGCACCGACTTGTGCAGTCAGCTGTCCCATGAGAAAACAGCCCTACATCTGTTTCCACTCCTCCATGGGGTAAAGAACCCTACATTCAGACTACCGAAGAGCTGCTGACACCTCATGGGAATGCTCTGTCTTCCTAAGACACCATCCTCTTTGCCTCTGTGTCTCCTGCCCCAACCTGTGTGCTGCCAGGTACTGCTGCAGCAGCAGGCCGAGCGTTCACCTGAGGGTCTTCTGTTTACTGGGACTGAAGCTCCGCTCTAGATTTGTAGCCAAAGTTGCTCCTTATACCTCCTTATGAACCTGGAATATCAATATTTAAAATGCAGAACTACAGGCAACTACAGAACTACCAAGTCAACAGCAAGCCTTCACCTTGTAGGCTGCCTGGGCCATCCAGGTTTAGGCAGGACCTGGATCTCTTGGAAGAAATGCAGTATTAGGGGTTAAACTTTTCCCAATACCAAAGGCTGAAACATTCACCCTGGACACTCCTATTCTGAAACAGCCAATTCACAAACAAGACGAGATGCCAGATTTATCATCGGTAGAAGGAGGGATCCAATGCAATCAATGTCAGAGGCATCGTGCCGACAACACCAGCAGTTAATTGGATGCTAGAGCAGTAATAAGAAACAGATGGCTTTCATGGAACAAAGCTGAAGGCCTGCTCTCACACAAAAGTCACAGGGAAAGAAAAGTCCAGGACATGATACAAGAGTAGAATTCCTTTCTAGCAGGCATCCTTCCCATGTTTTGCTGAACGTAACTTAACAGCAGACTGATAATTATAATAATCCTCCCTACTCTTAACGATAAGTTCATTCCCCAGCGGAGAAGTGCAGGCCCTTAACTGGAAAGGTCCCCATGAAGTGTCAGCAGGGTTCCAAACTGATGCATTACACCGAGGCAGTGGGCCTCCAACTGCTGGGAATTGAATGACTATAAAGTTGCTGGTTGCTTAGCGGCTGTCTTGTTGTTAAGGATGACATTGGGGAGGGAGGAATACAAGAGTTTTCCAGATGGACTCTCAGTTGCTTGCTCAGATTTACAGAGAGCATGCATGCATGCCTTAGGAGCAGCGTACAGACCTAAGGAACACAAGACTTACTGAGCTTTTAGGAGAAGTAACTAACGATAGAAACGTATCTCTAAAGGAAAGTGGCAATGGGAGGATTTCCCACAGCCTATTTCCGAGGTCTCTGCTGGGTGCTGGCACACCACCCAAATCCAGCCTGCCACCAGGTTATGACGCTGCTTACTGCCCTGATTCCCAGCCCATGACCACCAGGCAGTCCATGCAAGGGCCATGCTAAGCATTCAAATGCCTTCTTTTGCAAACAGATGCCAGGCTGAGATGGCTTGGTTATAGGTTACAGATCCAGATTCTGGAGGAACTAGAAAAGGCAGCAAGACAGGCCTGAAAGTGGCTTTCCTCCCCTCTGTGGATCTTCAAAGGAGCCAAGTGACACAAACTCCCTGCAGCATGCAGTGGTACTCTACCCTCTCTCCCCTTACTCCATCCCTTCACATTACTAACTCAACAGACCCTCCCCCGTGTTGCTTGGAAAAGTCTGAGGGTTAACATTTTGCTCTAATACGGGGTAAATGCTTTCTTCTCCAGCCATATCATTTAGGTTTTTCAAATAGCAGTGATGAGAGAACAGGGCGTGTTAGTAGGACAAGCTGTTAATTGTCTTACCTTGCTCATTTCTTTATGGAAGTTTTCTTCTAGGCCTGCTATACTCTGGAATGTGTTGACGTAGAAACCAACACGACTGCCAAATGAAAAACAAGAGGAAGAAGAACTTAACGGACACCATGCTCTCCCAAAAGCTTTCAGCTCTGCCTCGCCTGCTATCTTCCACCCACCATTCCCATTTGAGCTCAACTCTGTCAGGCCTGGCACATGCTGGAAGAGAATGGCAGCAAAGAAGTGTGCAAGGGGTGGTGGAGCAAAGGCCAGGAGGAGGAGGCCAGGTAGGGTCCGAATTTGTGTTTCGTGCTGGCAAAAGGGATAGAAAGGTGCACGGGGTGGTGGGGAGCACACACTAGTGGTAGGGTGATGGAAAGCAAAATGATGGAAGTTGTGATGGAGTGTGGGGAAAGCTGAGGGAACTGGCAGGACAGAAATTTAGTCACTCCGAAGACCCTCAGCACCAGGGGAAGAACAAACGCGTGAGCTCTTTGCTTCTAAGGGCAGAAGAGTAAGAAAGCACAGGATATGCACAGAGAGCAACAGGAATGCAAAAGGATCAGCTGGACAGCAGGAGCCTGTGAACAACCTGTGGCACTTCAAAATCCCCGTAGCCGCCTGCCTCCTTGCTTCCTTCCAACCAGCCCTTGGGAAAACCTCCAGCACTCACCTATTCCATAGTGAAGGCAGCTCCTCCTGCAGATCAACGTTCATCTCTTCAAACACCTTCTGAGCCTTTACTAACTCTTCTTCAGCCTTAATAACAGAGAAGGAAGAGAGTAAGCTCCAGCACATACAAGTACCCTGAAGGGCTGAGCTAACTGTAACTCTTGACCTTGCTGGGAGAACAAGCAAAGTTCTGGCACGGGGTAGTCCCCATTCCAAACGAGTCTCCCAGGAGCCAGGGTTGCATCACAAGTGAGCTGATGCCCCTTCAGCTTGCCTGCACTGCCCACAGGGTTTCTCTCTCAACGGATTTCCCTGTCTGGATACTCAGAAGAGAATTCAAACATCCACTAGCATATTTTAAGTCCAATAAATTTCCCTGGCTCCCAAAACTGAGTGGAGCTGGTCAGGCAGTTCAGCCTCCAGTTTGGACACAGACAAAGATTGAGAGGCCCCTGCCCCTTGTTGGATCTCTGAAAGAGTTGAAACCTATCCCAAATGGCACTGAAGAAGAGACCTCCCTCGTGAGGGAGGTAAGGTCATGCCAAAGCGCTGCCTCTTCTTGGGAAGGGAAGAGGTCTGCCTCCTTCACTGATACAACTCTCTCACAAAGCAAAGCAGAGAAAGCAAGGAGGGATACACAAAGCATAAGTTGTGCCAGCAGGAGGCTAGGCTGGAGCAGCAGGCCTTGGTCTCAGCAGCCTCACATACTCTTATTGGTGAAGACCTAATACAAGAGAAACCCCTGGCTGGCTGCTGACTACCAACAACAAAGGAAACATCCCTCATACAGAACCTCTTACTTCCAAAGAGCTTAAATTTCATCTGATCCATTTGACGCAGACACTGACAGACCCCAACAACGATGCATGAATTCTGGTGCATTTCAGAGGCAGAAATGATGAACCTGGTTTCTGTTGCTGACAGCAAGCACCAGCAACATGCACGTTCCCCTTCCCGTATCAGTCCTGGCTGGCCCCTTCCCTGTTTTCAGTGCCCTGACTTAAAACTGCAAGCTTGCTAAATAAAATGTTTATATTCTCTAGTTTGCAACAGCACGGCACTCCCCTGCAGCTGGATTCAGGACAGCAAACTCCTGCATGTCCACTTGGTGATGCTTCTTAACAGGAAACTCAGCACCAGTGCCTACCTTCAAGTGTGACAACAGCAGGAATGTCACAACACGCTCCGAAGAGCCAGCAAGCCACTAGGGACCAGGTCTCTCTTCGCACCTCCAGTTAGATTCTCACCCCTTCTATGAAATGAAATTTTATCTTCTTTGTGCCAGCTTAACTAAAGAAATGCACAACTTGCTGCTCCTTAATGCCAGGTCTGTGTAAAGACAGGACTGATAGGAGAAAGGACTTAAAAATATCGTGGAGTTCAGAGTCCTGTTCCTCACACTGCTGTGTAGGATCCTTAAATTCTCCATCTCCCGTCTGACTTGGGAGCCAGCCACAGAAGCTCCCAATTTCCAGCTAGCTTCACCTTTCAGAGGGTCACTCATCGCTGCCAAAGGCTCTTTGTACTCAAGATCAGAAGAGACTCTTTCCCCCAGAAAAAGACACCACAACTGGGTATTCAGAACAACTGGTATGCAAAATTTAAGCAGTCCCTGTAAGGAACAGGTACGGGGAGAAGAGATCAGGATGTTTCCATCCAGAAATCCCTGTATTTTGCTACTACACTTGTTGCAAAACCCAACACTTTGAAAGAGTTTGCAACAAACAAACAAAAAGTCCATTTAAACGGAGACACAGTTTATGCTGGATCAGAGCTGATAATCACAAAGGCTCATTCTGCCTTAAAATCCCTCCACGACCAAATGTTTCCAATGCAGCCATTTTAAAGGAAGAGAAAAAAAAAAATCCCATTCCAACCTTCGGTTTTATCTTATACTAGCTTCCACTACAGACTGGAACCACAACCAACCCAGCAGATGGGATAGCTGGGACATGAAGCACCACTGAATGGTGTCAGTTTTTCAGATACGTTGAACATTAGTTAGTCTTTCCCTCTCTTGTTTACCTGTTCAGTAGGCCAAAGAACCTAGAAAGCAACGTGTCAATATTGTGACATCCTGAGGCAAAGGCGAAGTCAGCAAGAGGCAACGTTCACTCTAGAGCAGCTGTAGGAACCAGCAATCCACGAGGCAGGGGTAAGGACAGCTGGGCACCCCACGCCAGCCCCATCAGTCCCAGCCAGTGCTGCCTCTCCCCTCAAAGGGATCACAGCCCCAGGCCCAGCTCGCTGGCTCTGCCCTATAGACAGAGACACTGCTCCGTTGTCACTACAGCGCCAAGGACATTGCTTTCTGGTCCGAAGTCAGCATTTCAGGGATGCCTAGCAAAAAGTCAGGAATCTGCTGTCCTAAGCTATTTCCCCCTTTGTTTCAAAAAGCACAGTCACCAGAATTTGTAACTGAGAGCTCGCAACAGCAAACCTCCCAGGAGACTACAGGAACACCCCTGTATTTTTTGTTGTTGTTGCTAGTATCTGCGAAAGGCCCAGCAAGCCAGCAGTCTAAACACCAGAGGGAGGGACTTTTTTTTTTTTTTGGCATTAAAAATAAGTCTTGCCGACCCCGTTTTTGCTTGAAGGTTATGTAGTAATAGCAATTATCAGACAAGAGACAGCAACACAGCTGCTGGTACATAGAAGTAAATTTTGTTAGGCGTAATATTCTGAAGCTCTCCAATAAATGCAGTGTCATCAGCCCTCCTGCTTTTCCCATGAGCTTAATGAGATTTAGGGCTGCCATTAACACCTTCAGTCTTACAGTCATGTGAATACAAAGACTGAAGCTTTCTTTTTTTAAACCCTCTGCCTGCTGGTGTTTGAGAAGAAAAGCTGAGAAACCCACAGGTTCACAAACTGATCTTCCTCCTTAGATTTTTAGGTTAGTTCAAATCAAAATTAAAAAAAAAAAAAAGCCTCACACGATTAGAAACAAAAACTTGAGGTTAGCAACTGTATTATTTAAGGAATACAAGAGGAAAAACTTAAAGGAGGACTTAAATTGATTTTACAGGGTGACTGAAAATACTAATGTCACTTAGCAGGAGATTAAAGCCCCCACAATACAGCTGCTAGAAAGATTACATACATCCTTGTTACCTGCTTTAGGGCAAAGTCACCCAGTAGAGAGAAATTATCAGCTGACTCATAGAACCCTCAGATCACAACGCAATGGATGAGGGAGCCCTCGTATGTACTGCTTCTGCAGGTAGTGTGTGGGAGGTGGTATTTCCCCCAGTCACTCCGGCCAGTTTCAAAAGATAAAGAATGACCAAGGCCTGATTTATTTACCTGTGGCTTGAGAAACATCCTGTACCTGCTTTCTAGTCCTCCAAAATGACCACCAGGCAAACAGATCAGTCAAGATCCACAACCAAACAGATCATTTCCAGCACGGTCATGGCACAGGAACAGCCTCGGGAAGCCTGTTAAATGTCCTTCTCCCTTCAGTCAAGAATGAATACTTATTTCCTCACTTTGCTACGCATCCTAAGCAGGGCTGCTCACACCTATTCGTTCCCAGGCTTTATTTATGTGGTAATGTAGTATTTTCCCAGATCTTCCATCATAGACTGACTGTGAAAATCCCAGGTGCTTTATAAGGTGAGACCAATCATGTTTCCAAACTGCAATGCACTCACTGATAAAGAATGTAAAGAAGTACAAGCTTTTGTACAAGCTCTCATGGCACAACCACGACCTCAACCTGGAGCTGTTCACATCTCGAACGAGGGGTGCGAATTCCCTGCTCTGGTCCCTCCTCTTCTATGCAGACCGAACCTCTGCGTACCTGGAAAAGGCTCTTTTAGGCCAGCAGAGCCAGGCCAGTGACAATTTCAGAAACTTGTATTTCACCACGGGTGTGGCAAGGAATCGCTGGCAGAACTACGCTACATCCCCTCTGCCTTGGCGTTACTCCACAGCCTTTCTTCATCCCCATTTCGCTTTATGGGGAGAAAACAACAGCCTAGCATTACCACACCTGGTTAGAAATCAATAGGGCAGGCACAGCTTCAGCCCTGGGTCAGCGATTTCAGCGTGTCCACTGCGGCTCATGAGTACCAAGGACACACTAACAGAAGGGACTAGAGTGAACGTTGCCTAGAGATTAGTTGCACAGTACAGTCTAGAGCCCGAAATAGCGCATGCAGGGTTAGAGGCAGGTAGATCAGCAGTCACCTGATTTCGGAGCAGATTAGTTTGCGCAACGAGGTGAGCTTGGAGCTTCCCTTGACACCACTGAGGCGCAGCTTTCTCAAGCAGCGAAACAGGCTGGGGGGAGGGAGCATGTTTGAGTGAAAAGAGAAAAAAATAAAGAGAGAACAAGAGAGAGACAAACATATACATATATATATATTTTTTTTAGGACAAAAAAAAAAAATAAAATCACAACAGAGACTGTATTTAGAAGCTGGACCAAACCAGTGTCACCAAGGCAAGAGGAAAAAAAAATATCCTGGGACTGATTGGTTATGAATCCTTTGAAGCATGCCAAGTTTAGCAGTAATTAATGCTCCAGTGTGGGCTGGGATACTGTAGGCCAGCCAGGCAGCTGCGAAGAGCAACAGATAATAGTTGTTAGTGACCTAGCACACAGACAACCCTACTCCGAGTCATGACTGTGAAGTGGGAGCTCCTTGGAGAGAGGTCAGGATTAATTAACCATTGTAATTGTTTGCATGCAACAGCTGAATGTCCGCAGCACTTTAATTTAATGGCAGGTTGTGAGTTTAGCAGTAAGTGGCAGGAGTCCTGGGTGGGAAAAGAACATTGTAAATTAGAAGAGAAAAAGAGACTGCGTAACCCCAAAAAGTATTCCCAATGCTGTTTGTATTACTAAAACACCGTGAAACATCATTCAAGTCAGTTCGCGATTGTATGCTGTGTCATAAACAAGATTTCTCTTTCCTCAGAGCCTGTCATCACATTTCAAAGTACCTTACACTTACACCTTACCCACTTCACAGGTCACACAAGCAGACCTGCAGTGACGGGAATGGAGAGGTGAGCTCCCTACATGAGTGCAGTGCATGGCTGCATGACTGCAACTGTGGGTCTGAGAGGCTGGGCAGTGAAAGCTGCCTATTTGGGAAGAGCACACACACACACGACTTTTGGGGACTCTCAGTGATCCCATCGCAGGATCAGGCTACTGTGATGCATCACAGATTACCCGTGCACGAGCTTATGGCCTACAGCACAGAGCAGGGGAAACATCTGATGCAGTGCCTGTTTTGGCCAACGAGAAGGGTCCGACCAAGTACTAAGAGGCATTTGCACAGACTGAATCAGAAACAGAGCACCATCTCCTACATCTCAACACTTCACACTCCAAACCATGGTTAATGCACGAAGAAAATAGTAAAGAGCAACAACAAAACACCCCCTGATAAAAACACATCTTATGCGAGCATTTGGGGCAACACGAATGAGTGCAGCGATGACAAGGGCCAGCCTCTTGGGTGCGGACCACCAGCTACCAACCTAAGCAAATGAATTCTTACAAACTCCAGGGCCACTGCAGCAAAGATCCCAGGGGCACACACCAAAAATGACATCACATCCTATGGAAATTCTGCTCTTACCCCTGAACACACTGAAGTATGGCTTTCAACAGACAACATCAAGTCTGTTGTGGGCCTCATGCCTTGAATACAGAAACACGAAGACACAAATAATGCAATGACACCTGAGCCATCAATTTTTCCCCTCTTTGTTTGCCAGGGTTAATCACAGTGCATGCACCAGGAGAGGAGATGACTGATGACCGGCAGCTTAAAAATAAAATTACTGTCGGTTGGCTAGTTAATGCAGATTTTTTTTGCTTGCGGAAAGAGAAGCATCCTTATTCCTTCCATGCCAGAGACACTCTATTGTCTCCAACACAGCCTAAATCCTTCCTACCTGAAATAATTGCAAAGCAAAGGATGACAACCCTTCTCAGCCTCGTTAAAAGATTAAAGAGGCTCAGGCTCTTTTTTCCCCTGCACTCCTCTATCCCCAAGAGTCCTGATGTGCCATGGTCTACATTAAAGAGAAATGAAAGGTGTCTCCCGACCACTAGACTTGTCATGTCAAGATCTGTCCTGTGGTGTGGAGCATGTGGGTTCAAATCCACTCAGGGTAAAGGAATAATCCACAGCTCATTTTCTGGGCTATCCTAAAACCACAAGCTTCCTCTAGAACAAGGTTAGCATTACCAGCTTTCTTCAGCTACAATTAAAAGACAACCTAAGTTCTATTTCTAATGAAATTTACTTTAATTAAAAATAAAATTCCACACTTGTGTGTTGGGCATGCTCCAGAATTAACACTGGATCATTTTGCTCACTAGAATGAAAGAAGCCATGCCTTAGCAAGACAAAATTCTTGTTTTCCTGCTTTCAGCCTTATTTATTTTCCACTAATTGTGGTCAGTAGATGACAGAACAGAGTCATCAAGTGCACATAGGGTGCATTTGCACCAATAAACTTGGAACTCACTCTCCTAAAGGTCTCTGTCCTAGCATATTAGAAAACTTCACAAATACCACCAACCTCAAGCAACGCTCAAACACTTACTATCACTGCTGATCTAAGATGGGGAGACAGAGAGGCCCAAAAAGCAGACAAACTGGAAAATTTTGCTGTGGCACCACAAGGCTTTGCTTCCCCAGAGCCGCACAGGCTTTTTTGACAGAGGTTATTAGTCCTGCAGCATCTGAGGAAAAACATGCCTAGGCCTTGGCTGCTGACAGATGCTGGCTGATGATGGTGGGTGTGAACTAAGACACCAGAACACATCCTGCCTTCTCGGAGAATTAAACAGGAGAGAAGAAAATTGCTAGTCAAACCCCACCAGTTCACAACATCTCTCTGAACAAAGCACACCCAGCAGAGAGGTACAGGTGTGCTTTACACCTGCTCACTAAGCAAAAGCAGACTTCCCAAAATGAAAGGAGAGCTGCACATCCTCTCTTGCTTGCTTTACCTTTGCGATTTTAGTTTCGTCCTTCTTCTTTGCAGTCTGCAGGGCTTCAAAGTGGTGTCTGGCGCTGTCGTAATCCACAAGCTTCCTTCCTCGCTTCGCTATACGAGACTACAAAAGATGGAGAAAAGAGTCATGACAATCTTCCCCGGCAGCCAAAACCACAAAGACCGTCAGGAACACCCCCACCTCAGCTCCACCCAACTCGTACAGCACTGCGTGCTCTGCCTGCACAGGGACACCCACTGGATGCCCCACACAAGCTGCCCAGAGAGGATTTTTCCCATTTTTCATTTAGCCTCACCTAGGCCTCTGCTTTTTCTTTCTCCTGAGGGTTGCAGCCAGTCTCTAGCCAACCAGCTCGCAGCCCCAGTTCATGCAGAAACTCAAAAGATGAAGTTGAACACAAGAAAGCATCTCTGTTGCCAGCACAGCAGAAGCACTCCTCCACGTGCTCAGGATATGCCTAGGACAGCATTTCAGACCCTGCAACTGGCGATCCAGACAGAAGCACTGTGTTTATCAGCTGATGTGACCACAGTCACAGCCAGTGGCCCATTATAACAAGCTATTATGCAAGAGAAGTGTGAAGAAGAAGTTGTAGCACTGGATCACAAATATACAACATCCACCATTTGTCCCAAGCTGTGACAAAAGCAAGGAAGGAGCCAGCTGCGTACCAGGCTCACGCTCAGGAAAAGCATCCTGACAAGTCCGTGGGTGAAAATCCAGACCTCAGAGCATCACGGCTGTGGCCTGTTACTCTGTGATCTCTCCGTCACCCCCCCCTCTCCTGAGGTGCCCCCAGGCCCTCTCGCCCATCAGTTTCACCTCATTGAGGCTCAGACCCACTGGGCAGCCTTGCTTTAAGAACCACCAATCCCCCTGAGACCCTTGCCCCCTGTGCTTTCTACAGACACCCTGGACGATCTGTGTTGGAGCACGGGTCTTCCCAGCGTAACCTAGCTCTGAGAGCCTGGTCCAGTGTCAGTGACCTGCAGCATAGAGACAGACTGGAGAACTTGAACAAAAATGACACAGAAAGGAGCCAGAAGGGTTTCTAATTAACCACACAACTCAGAGAAACTGAAGAATCAGCACTGGGATTTACTTGCAAAAGCAACTCCCCCCCCCCTCGCACTTGGCAAGGAGAGGTGGTCTCCTCTCCCGAGGCTCCTGCAGATAAAACTGCAAAACCACGCTCGGGGCTGATCTTTCTGCCAGAGCAGCTGGGACCAGTTTGCACGTCTCCCACACACGCTCCTCTGCGCTTTCAGCGAACGCTGGTGCAGCTCCCTGTGAGTCACCGAGGATCTGCAGGATCTCAGCCGCACGCACACCCAGCCCGATTTCAGAGTGCTCAGCTCGCTCCAGGAGAAGAAATCACGAAGAAGCTGAGCCGCTCCTCAACCAGGGGCTGTAGAAGACACCTCCCAATACCGTGGTGGCAGCCTGCCCTCCTGGGAAACGCTGCCAGCTGGGCACGGAGACAGGTGTAGGAGGGGGCTTCCAGCAGCATTAAAGTCTCTGAGATGTGAGCTAATGCATCTTCCACACACTCCAGAGCTGGGATCTAAGGGAATGAATATTTCCCTTACGTCAGGCTGGCAGAGACAGCAGGAGTTTAGAGGGCTTTTGCCCGTCTCTGTCACAAGGCAAACAGCCACTTGTATGTAGTTCCCTTCTATGACTCCAGGAGAGCTGTTCTCCATCTCCAGGAGATGCTCTCCAGGAGAGCTGCGGCTGCCCACCACCACCTAATGGCAAAAGCTGAACTCAAAGATGTGTTTTATTCCTTTGCAATATATTCATCTGAATTTGAACCTCCATTTAAAATAAACAAATAAATAAATCCTTACCGATACTTGGTTTCAAGCCTAGTAGAAACAGCGCATCAGTTTCAGGACAAAATACAAATTTGCCAATTCCACAGCCACTCAGAACTCAGGTTAGGGTTCACCTGCCCTGAGCTCACTGCAGAGATCTGTACCCTCATGGTGTGCTCTGCAACCCCAATCAAAGATTCATTCTGAAATATTTATTGATTATACAAGAGTCCTATTCCCGGAAGCTATAGATACCGACCCACAAAGAAAGGATAAAGTACTTTTTGTGTTCCCATTCCTCAAGTTAGAAAAGACAGAGAGGATTTGTTCACTCCCCTCTGCCAAACTTGAAAAATGTTTCCCTTTAAACTTAAATTCTTTACTAAAGGAATACTAGGTTTTCACATTCCTGCTGTGGATCCTGTTGGAGGTCCAAAAAATTCAAGGGAACTTTTCCAGCCCTCTTCGACAAAAGAAGATTCACAATGTGTTAGAATTTAACAAACAAACAACACATGCATGATCTAACTTGTCACACATTTGAATCACTGGGCCATTAACAAAAATCAGGCTCTCACATAACTCAATTAAAATCATTTTCTCTCCATAAATCAATTTTTCTCGTCATCTTAATACCAGAATTCCAGGGAAAACAGACAGTTTGTTTTTGCAGAAAACACAAACCAGAAAACTATTACCACAACAACAAAAAAAGCCGGAGTATTCTATTAATTACATATGACTGTTTTTTCTTTCTTGCATGACACCCTCAAGAACTTTAGTTCCTTACTTGAAGCCAAACTACACTTTTGTACAACTGTACAAACTTGTTGAACTTTGGCTTCAACTTTCAACAACAGTCTTACAGTTGTTTCTACCAGTCAAAGAAACCAAGTCTGATCTGAGCACTTCTCACTGCTCTGTGATAAGGAGAACGACACATCCATCTGGACTACCAAAAACCATCTTGACCTTTTCAAATTCATACCAATGAAAAAATTAAACAAACGGCCAACTCAGTGAAATATATCCATATCTTAGTGTAGGAACCAACAGAAACCCAAATTCTCACTCATTTTTGGAGAAGTATAGGTGAGCAGTGCTCTCTTTAAAGCATTTTTTTCAATTGTGCACAGAAGTGCTTTAACTTCCCATTTTCTAGAGTATCACCTGAAGACTGAGAACGTGATATCAGCAATAAGCACGGAAGAAATGTGACACTGAGGTTACCTAGTGCGCAGCCACAAAACGCTGATAAAAAACTATTTAGTCAGAAGCAGTGCAGAAGTCTGAGTCTACAGAAAACCTGAAACAAAACCTTCTGCTAAGGAAGCAGTGCACAAGCCTCTGCACAGGCTCACTCTATGGGCTGTGATCAGCACTACAGCCTTCAGCGGGTTGAAACTAACAGCAAGCCTCTTCACCCTTCCCCTCCTCGGATTTCCAGGAACAGAGGAGGCTGGAAAAATGAAGCAAAACCAAGGAGCCCCAGGAGGCAATGACACTGCTGTTCAGGGCTTATTTTCAAGCCTGTGACCTGCCCCGCTTTGATACAGCACAAGCCTCCTGGAGCAACAAATATTGACAAACGTTTTAAGAGCCATGTGGTGGGGAAAGGGTTGTTTTCACTGGGAAGAAGCCAAGCTGATACTTCCCATATGGTGATATCATTATTAGCACTTCCATATGGCGAAGACATTTCCTGCATAACCTTCTCAAAGCGAATGGAGAGATGACAACAGCGGAAGGGGAACCTACAGGACATCATTCAAACCCAGGTCCTTGGATACGACCTCTCTCCAAAAGACATACATTCAGCATTCCCCTTCCTGGCAAAGAGCTGAAAATATGTGCAGCAGGGCTTCAGGGAACACAGAAATCTGCCTTCCACACCAGCCTCTACCTATGAAGCACATTTGCCACTAATTGCTTCCTCGACACATTGTACTTACAGGGAAGTTAAAAAAAAAAAAAAAAAGCCACAACAAAGGACTGAAAAGAGAAACTGAGAGCTTGTGAGCTGTTGCTGACACTACCCTCCTGCACTGTGACACAGCGGGATTTTGTATGGACCCAGTTTTGTACTGATGTTTTTTCTTCAGCGTCTTTCCCCTGGATTCTTCATTCTGTTGCTTCAAGCCCAAAGAAGAACATGGCATTTTCACATGAACCAGGGCTGCAAAGATCTTGGCTGCTCTAAAAGCAAAGCATGCAACAGCACAGCACGCACATCCCCATGAAGAACATGGGGATGCAAGGAACTTATGAGTTTTCATCTGCTGTGACTCTAGATCAAAAGACTTAATGAGAATCTTACTTTAATATCTGGGAATTGGCCAAGGTAAGTATCCATAGTCAGAAGCGCCTGATCCACCAGCTTCTGATGGAAATCCGTCCAGAGGAGGTCATTGTTCTGAAAAACAAAAGTAATGAGCAAACTGTTAAAAGCACAGAGCTCTGCATTCATGCCTGTCTCAGTTAGTGCTGCAGACAACAATTTCAGTCCCCAGAGCTCTTAAGAAATAGTCATTTCTTAGGAAAAACTAAGGAGCAGAAAAGTTAATTGAAAACTGAGGTCATGGCAGAAATGTAGATACAGAAAAGAAAGCCTGATGCTGCTAATTCAGGCAACCTCTCCACGGACACAGCACCCTTCGTGAGCCTTCCTTTGAGGGCTTATCTGTTCCTCTACTGTGCTAGTCCAAGTCCATAAGGCAGAATGGATGATGAACGTCAGGCTCCCTTCACCTCCTCCTCCAAGACCCCTTCCTCCAGCAGCCACAAAAATGGGACATCTGACACCACTGGGCACCATTTTCTCCTTCACTCTAACATAGCTTTCTGAAAGATAACGAATAGCAGAAAGCTATTGTAGCACTCTTCAGCCCTCACACCACCTGGCCCCATGGAGGTTGCGTTCAAGGCTTGCACCCCACCCTGTGCATACTTCATCCTTCATCTTTTCTCAGCCACGCTAACTTCCCATCAACACCCTGGATTAGGTGGAAATTGTCACTCCCTCCTGTTTTTCCACTTGGTCAAAAAGTTTTGACTAAACTATTCAAGAAAAAAAAAGTCCTCTTTATGGTGGAATTTCAGGGTGGTTTTTGGTTGGTTGGTTTGGTTTTTTTTGCCAGGAATAGCACTCATCTCCCACTTCTCTTTTCCCAAATGACAGAAAGGCATTAAATGGGGAGATGGAGGCTGGAAATATTCCTGCAGCCCCTCAGAATAGCTGCAGGCACTTGTCAGGACTCATGCTTCTCTTGACTTCTCTGGCTCAAGTTTGTTGATGGGACAGTCTCCCAGGAAGCAACACAGCCGCTCAGTAAGAAACAAGGCCAACAAAGAATGTGAAGCCAAACCAACTGAATTACAATTTCGTTATTTACTGCAAGACCACTTCATAATGGAAAGTTTCCACGTTAATGCAAGAATTGACCTGGAAACGTTCAGGTTTTGTTTGATTTATCTGCTTTGAAGTCAGTATTTCCTGGGTAAGACGTAAATGTTATTTCATGTGAGAATTCTGCAGGGAAAGCAGAGGAAAGGGAAGAATCCTTCTCCTGCTTTTCTCCCTGTGCCTTCCCCCCTGCTCCAACACCATGAACAGCTGCAGATAAGCCCTGTCCTGCAGCCTCACAGCAGATGGATCCACAGAGCTGAATTGCCACAGCTGCTGCCCAGCTGAACAGCTGAGCAAGAGAGCAGAGGGTGTCTGCTTCCAGCTGGACCCACCGCGCACACAAGCCAAGGGGCATCCAAGATGTCAAATGACAGGCTGTGCCCCAAGCTCCACAGAAAACACCTGGGCAAGTTGGACAGGCATCACCTCACCAAGGGATGAGAACAGCAGGTTGGGGTGAAATATGGCTCAGACAAACAAGATGGCAAGCAAAATATGGCAGCTGGCAGTACTGCTGTGAGTAGGAGGGCGACTGCAGCTACTCAACGGCTGGCTGGTCTGACCATGCTTTGGGCATAGATTTTAGGTTTCCATTCCTCTTGCATGAAGCATGAACAATATATCCAGTTGATTCTATTACAGACTCTCTTTGGCATCCCCTGGCCCTTTCTAGCCACTGTTGAGAGAACAAAGTTGCTTGTGGACGTAAGTTCAGGGCTCTCTGCACCGCTCAAGCACCTGGGAACAGAGCCCCACATGGACAAAAACACAGGCCACATTCCTTCAGCTTTCCCTTATTCCCAGCACTGAGTTTGTCTCTCTGATTACTGCTGCGTGTAAAGCTGTGTGCCTGAAGGAATTTAGCTCACAGACAGCTTCCAAAGCCCATCTCCTCTGACAGACCAAGCCTGGTAAGCCCACATCCTGGGCTGAGTCTTACCTCTGCTATTTTATTTGTGTCATCTCTCCCAGGCCAATCGGGTTCATAAACTTCCTGCAAACACTCCGTCAGCTTCTTGGAGGCCTCATGCATAGCTAGGAAAGAAGAGGTAACTGCCTCAGAAACAGGGAAACACTTCATCCCTTATCCTGAGGAACAGGGACACAGGAGATGTTGAATGGGTTACAACAAATGCTAAGCTGTTCCTTATGGAACGTCTACCCCTGGATAACACAAAAAAGGAAGGTAACCAGAGGGAGAAAGGATGCAGTCACATCAAATCCTCTGTGTTCACACCAGCCTGGCATTAAAGCACAACCCCAACCCACCTCAGCAAATCCTGAAGGATTCTGAGAGATCTCCCACCCAGACAAGGCGGACCTTCCCTTAAAACTCTTGCCTTGGCATAGGAAACACCAGAAAGGGGAAGGCTGCAAAAACCTCACTGCACAGGTAAGCCTTGAGCAGAAACAGTTTTCTGCATATACTGATCTTACCTTTTACGGAAGCCAAGTAAGTTCGGAGATCCTTCTGCAGCCTCGTGCCTTCCGACTGTGAAAGTAAGAAAACCACCAGTTATCCTTCCATACAAAGACAGTGTAAGAGGGAGGAGTCCAACATTTCTAAATAAAGAAAAATCACCTTGCAGATAGGCTAAACATCAGCACTCTAACCTGCCTAAATGAATATTAACAGGGAAACCACGCGGCCCTCCAACCTTCTTCGCAGGTCCACAGCTGGTGACCTGCATGCATGTCTGGCCAACAATATCACCAAACTACTGAGCAATCTGATGTGGGTAAAGTGTGATTTGCTCTTCACAGCAGAGCCAGCTTGAATGTTTTAATTTCATACTGGCAACTGGACAGGGTTCAAAAGACAATTAGTTTGTAAGCCAAGGGCTAGTAGGTCTATGTAACAAATGTAACTGAAGGGTGTCTGTAGGATAGGGGAGATAAATGTAATTGTCTTATTTTGAACTGGCTTGGGAGCAGTTTAGCTCACCACTTTTTCCTACAACACTGCAAACCAAAAGCCCAGTGCAAAGTAGGTACAAGAGGCCTCTGACCTGCTCAAACATCCTTTTTAAGCTTCAGGACTTGCAAATACAGGATCAATCTTTTTCTTTAGCCACACCGTGGAGGTGGCCTGCCAGCAGCAGACCTCACTCGCTATGAAACAAAGGCTTAAAACCAGAAGCTAGGCTGAGTTTTGACTGTTTGAGCCTTGAGGCAACACAGAGGAGTACAGCACAAGCACCCAGATTGAACAGGTCACGGAACTTCTTACAGCAAAGCTGGCTCAGACGCACAACCACACGTGCCCTCCCCATCCGACCACTCTCCCACTGCAGGATGAGCACTGCCAGGTCCGTGTCCCTCCTACCCTGCAATGACATTGACAGTGGTGCAAACCAGACAGGGAAACATTCCCAAATCCAGACAGTGACGTTATACAATCAGAAATGAAAGAGAACAACAGAAAGGCCTGAGAATTCGACCGACACCACCACAGAGGATGTCAAAGCATGGGAAGGAGCAAACACAGAAGACACCTATGCAGATACAACTGCTGGGGTACAGAAAAGTTTGAAAGGCAGAGATCTCTGTTATAAAAGGATTTCCCTTTCCCTGTGGGATCTCACTGGATCCTCACCATCTCCCAAAGTAGCTGTAAAAACAAGGACACAGGAAAGCAACAGCCACATCTCACCCCTTCCTCACAGCCTGCTGCCATGCCTCGTTTTCCTTCCCAGTTTGTCCCATGGGGGGGCCCCCAGCACAACTAATTTTGACAGCTGAAGACAACTCCGGAGACAGGGAGCTCACAGGACTTCTCTGACAGCTGCCTCAGAGCTAATAGCTTTAGAGGCAGATGTTTCCCATCAGCTTTCCCCACCACTCAGCCACCTCTTCCTTCATCTGAGCTCATGCCCCGATCCTTTGGGCTCTCGGTGCAGCTGTGCTCTCTAAGCAGTGACTAAATCTGCCCAGCTGTTGAGGTGGCAGTGCTAGCACATCTTTGTGGAGAAGTCCATCTGCTTCCAAACGGCACACCTGATTTAAGTTCCTTGCCTCAAAAGTTTGGATGAATTCACATTTGTTCATTTCCTACTGACATCGACAAAGGAACTGAGGGATGGCAAAGAGCTGACCGCCTTTACAAAAGGAAGCCATACTCCTAGTTGGATGGAGAAGTATTGGAAAGTGACCCAAAGAGAGTACAAAAGGAAAGGAATAGCGACCACATCTGCTGCAAAAGTCCTAGGAGGCCTTAGAATACAAAGCAAGGAAATGTAGAGCTCTGCTGGCTAAAGGTGACTGGGGAAACCTGGGCAGATGAAACTGCCTCGTGGTGCAATCAGAAACCACCAGGGATGAGATGCCAGTAATCAAATACACAGAGGACCATCAGGGAGGCTGAGCTGACAAGCAGTAGTATGAGTTTGTTTGTGGCCAAAACAGCAAGCAAGAAGGGCTTAGAGAAAAGCAGTGATGTCTTTGCCTAGAATGGGCCCATGCTTGAAATCGCAGACTGGAATTGGCAAGGTCAGCTGTCACATCAGAAGAAGAAATGGCACAGAAGAAACTATCGTGCAAAACCCCTCAGTTGTATACATTTTCACTCTGCAGCTACATTGTTTTTTAAGAATCACTAAATTCAAACACGCTACTTTGAGGTTATCAAAAACTCAGAGGCAGGGAAGGTCTGCTGCAGAACCTGCCTGCCACACTCTTGGGTACCACAGCATCTTAAACTGTGACTGAAAACTATAGCACCTGAAATCAGAAACCACCTTCAAAATTGTGCCCATACATCCATGAGTCCTGCCACAGCAGCACGTGAGAGAACCCCGACGCCCTGGGACTCTTCAAGACTCAACACCAGACCCGAAATGAGGGTAACAAAAGGATCTCTGAGAGGTCCGCTGGCACTGCAGTTGAACATCAAATCAACAAGGACAGATTTTTAGACGGGTCACCTGAAAAAAAACTGCAAGTCAGGGCCCAAATACTGGAGTGCGCAATCACAGCCATGCCCTGGTGGCCTTGTCAAAGCAGACGCCTCAGCCAGGCGCTGTGCCACCGCCGTGCGCCATCGGCCCGTATGCAGTGCTGTACCCTGCAACCACAGGGGTCTTTTCAGTCAGCCCTTGCTGAAGGCTCTCCAAGGCTATGGGGTTTACTTTCAAAGTACTTAGCCCGCTAAAGACACTGAATAGTCTTCATAGGCTGTAAGATCTGTAAGCAGAACGACTCAAAGAGAGGCCCAACTATCAGTTTGTCCAAGAACCCCAGCTCTCCTAGGCACCTGGGTGGCTTGTACCCGGAGTTCCCCTCCAAGTCTCTTTTTGGCATTTCCATTGTTTTGTTTCTTGCCACCGATGCAGCAGCTCCCTCCCTCGCTGCCACAAGGGTTTCTCTTCATTGTTTTAAACATTAATGCTTTCCCAAGAAACTCTGGCAAATGCTTTCTCTCCGTGCGTGCAGCACCTGCTTCCTCCAGGCAGGCTAAAGCAGGCTGTCACGTACAGCCACGATTCTGCATAAACAGCTCTCACAAAGCAGTCAGACACTGTCAAATGCTGTGCAGAACAGAAGCTTTCTGTACCCTTGAGTGCACATACAGAAGATGCTTCCTACACTTAGAAGTAAAAGTAGACAGAGTGAAACTGGAATCTGAAAAATGAATATAGCTCCCAGTTATCAAAGAACAGGAGGTCTAAGGGTGTGCAGGGGAAGTTACGGAGTATGGTTGGCCCTAAAGATGTTCGGGAAAGAAATGTCATACTGCCATGCTTGCAATCACAGTGTAACGCAACCCTGTGAGCCTGTAATAAACACAACCAGGTATAATATGAAGGGCTGTATGTGCAGGAAGGTGCATATTTAAACACAGAAAGAGCTACACTGGGGCAGCTGGAAGAGCTCTCTTCAAAGCCCAAATGAATTACGTATTACTTATAACTCTGTGAAAGAAAAACACAAAAGTATTTTGAGGACTTCTTGTTTTATTGGGGGAGTGTGTGTATGTAATTTATAACACCTTTCACCCAGCACTATTTATGTGTGTAATTCTCAGTAGAGCTGTTTCTTGGTAGAAGACAAGTTTCCAAAAACATTCTCCCCCAACTTCTAAAGAAGAGATTTCGTGCCAATTATTTTTACAACAGCAGACAACTGTTCAAGACGATACTTCTCACCCCTCGCTCTCTTAAACAAGGAGGCAAGCACAGAGGGCCCAGCAGACTGCCACGGCTCCTTATCACAGGGCAGAAGAGGAGAGCGTCCCAGCTTTCCCAGTGCCGAGAGTCAGATCTTGATAGCTCTGCACATGAATTAGCAGTTCTGAGCATTGTGCCAGATGTCCTGTAACCCTGCAATAAAGTATGGCCATCTCTGCAACAGGCCACAGGCTTTGCACTGAATTTGCAAGGCCTCAGAACTGAGGCATCGATCTTGCCCCCTCTGAACTTTTCTTGGCCAGCCTTTAACTCTGTTTTGCTTGGTTTAGCCGTGACAGCAATTTTTCCAGTTGACTTGGTATTTATGGCTGCTTTGCTTTACTTTTTGTTACCTTTGTGTGGTACAGCTATAAGCATTTCTCATGTTTTTTTCTTTTTTTCTTTGTGTATTTTTTTATAGACAGCAGTAACAAGCGGTTATTCTACGTTGCATGAGTTATGAGTCTCATAACAAGACTCACATGAGAGGAACACAGGTCTCTAAGGACAGCAGAGGACTTGAGAAATTAAGACATAGGATATGGCTCAAAGGCACATTGGAAAACATACAAAAACGTCACCAATCAGATCCTAGAAAGAGAATGATGAAACTGTCAAGATGAGCATTACGCTGCTGACAGCGCAGGACTTCAGATGCTGACGGCTCACTCCAGCACCCCACCACTGCCAGAACAAACACTGACCTTTGGACCCAGAGGAGCAGTGGAAGGGCGAGCGCGACGCCAGAAGGATGTGTAGAAGTGAAGCATGTAGCAGTTTTAACTGCATTCTTTTTCTTTTTCTCTGACAATTCGGTTTGGACTAAATAATGATTTCAATTTTACAAACCATACATTGCTGGATTTACTTATATACGTGGCGTGCTTCCCCTCTGCCCACAAACAAGGTTTTAGGTGTAGCACCCACAGCCAAACCCACATTGCGAGAGCAAAGATTAAACCCAGCACCCCGCGGGGACGCCAAGAGCTGCGCTGCCTGCCCCGAGGCTGAGCCGAGCACTGCAAAGTGCAGGCAGCGACGGTGCAGCCCGTGCCAGCAGCAGCTTGTCTTGTTGTGAAACGCTGTAAACCAACCCAGATCCTCCACGCGAGCGGCGGCTCCCGAAGGTATCAAACCCAGCGGCTGTGCCAGGCAGGAACAGGAGGCGGTGCCAGGTGTAAGGGCTGCCACCAGCCTCCCCCTTGCTCGCTCCCTCCCGGGAGCATTTCAAATGCAGGGGAAGAGAAGCCAGTGCCTGGCACACCTCAGGTGCTGCAGCTTCGCGGCAGGTCTCTTGCTCCCAGGTCTCCGAGGACAATTTCCCTTTGTGCTGGCGCCTGGACACAAGTGACACCGGGACAGGGAAGGAGAGGAGCCTTCCAAGGACCTAGCTGGGAGGCTAATTGCCGGAGATAACCTGTCGTGAGGGAGTAACACGGGGGCCAACCGTGCTGTTTGGTGGGCCTTCAAGAGACACAGGGGAGCCCTACAGCAGCATTGTTACGCCCAGCTCATTTGTCATGTAGCAAATCCATCTGTCTGAGAGCTAAAAAGCTCCCGCTATTCTGAGACCTCAGAGTGCTGATCTCATATGAACCTGAATGGAGAACACTCTGGAAAATGCAATGCCTTCCCTCATGTCCACTCATCCACCGTTTGGGAGAACCACAAGATGCCTTAGTTGAAATAATAAACTATTTTTAGACCTGCTCCCCATTCATTGACAGTCCTCCCCCCGGGAACGTGTGTCAGCGTGGCCCAGAGCAGTCATTAGAGTCAGAAGAGCCTCCGACCAACTGAGCAAACAAGGCCACTGCCACCGGGATATTTTTCAAAGCTCCCCTCCTGTTTCAATAACCCTCTGGTTGCACCCGGGCCAGTTCCCCAGGAGAGTAATTCTGTTACAGGCCTGCAGCAAAAGCTCACCTTTCCTCCAGACTTAACGCTTCCAACTGGAGCACACTTTGTAAGGAAAGGGCACAGAGTTCTCACGCGCAGCCATACCACACACACGTATTGCATACATGCAAATGGAAGCAAGTGGGTTTATATGCACATACAGCTAACGTTTTCTCCCCGGTCTCTTTAGCACCATAACTCCTGGTCCCTAGATAACAATCCAGCTAACTCACTTTTATGTAGATGCCCTGCAGAACAGGCATTGCCTGCATTTATTTTACTGATAGGGAAACCGAGGGCCAAAGCAAAACCAAGAGACCACAGGCAGCAAATGCACAGCAGCCTCTGGCTCCTTTGACAAATTGGAGAGTTTAGCTCATGGTCTGCCCCTGCAAGATGGCAAAAGAAATTGAACTGTAAGGGGTACAGAGGCAGTGCTTCTTTAATAGGCTTCTCAATGCACCATGGGGACTGATGGCTTTGGAAACTGAAAAGCCATTCTGGACAGCCAGATCAAGGTTTGAATCTGAGTTTTTCTTCTTAAAAAGGAGATTTCTTAATTGCTGATAGTTGGTCTCAACAGTGATGTGGAAAAGTCACAACTGGTAATGTCATGTCCCCAGAAAGAAGCCAAACTCTATTCCTCTGTGTACTAGAGAATACCATCGGTAGACAAGCTATAGAGACATTGCACGTACTTCTGAAGCAACAGCTACTATTGCTGCCAAAAGAATGATCATTAGTCTCCAGGAATCCGTAGTCAGCCTTGGTTAGACACAAGTCCAAGTCAGACTGAAAGATTTTCATTATATTCAGCTGTGGCAAATCCCGGCTCAGCCGATTTTGGGACACAGAATCACATCTGCTGAGTCCTAACAGACATGACGCAGCTGCCACTAACAGCTCCAGGAAAAAAAAAAAAAAAAAAAAAGGCTTTAGATATGTCAGGAAACAAATGGTCTAAAGGTTTTCTTTAGCACCACCTGTGCTTTGGTGTTGCATGCACTTCCTGCCATGAAACAGAAGCAATGCTTCCCCTAACACCAAGCACCGCTGTGCTTCAGCCAGCCCTGTAAATTCCTCTCATCTGGGTGGCTGAAAGCTCCAGTTATAAAAACACACCCAGGTCAAGACATAATCCTACTGCTACCCATGGCAGGGGGAATTGCTACACTATTAAAATATTTGTGTGCTACAACAGAAGCAAGAAGCAGACACTTAAAAGAATGATGACTCGGGTTTGACACAGGGATTGTGCAAAGATAGAGAGGAAGTTAGATTTAGATCTTACCCATTGAAGGACGTTCCCCTTTCACCATTTGTTTTGTTTGCCTCCCTTTTGCTCTTCAGAAACTGAATCTACCCTTTTTCCATTTTGTTTTTCTTTTTTTAATCTGTTTCCTCTCCTATCCGTTTTTCTTAGAGGCAATGTTGCTCTTATGCCTGGTTCCAGCCCAGCAGGAAAAAACTACACTGCACAGCAGATGTTAACTGAAGAAAATGTTCTGGTTGAAGTATTTTTTTCCCCCAAACTTGGGTCCAGAACAAGAATTAGTTTTTAGCATACACTCACTCACTCCATGATAGCAGAATTGGAAGATACAGTGTGAATTCTTGTAAGCAAACAGTTAAGAGTTGTGGGTCACTTCAATATGACTATGGCATCATTTAATTTCATGTGCTTTAATTGCATATTGTAGGAGATGATTAGAAACTAATGCTGAAACCCAGGGTGTAATTACATATCTCCAATTATCTTACCAGCTGTTTGTTGAAGTTCTGCACACACTGCTCAAACTGCTCATCTTTCGTTTCATCTGCTTTCCCAAGCTTCTGAAGGACCTGCAGAAAGAGAGAAAAAAGATGGGAGACTTCAAACACAGATATAACAAAGCAAACGCAAAGAAACACTTGCAAGTTCTTGCTTATGAGGCTGAAAGAAGGAAGGTTAAAAAAGGTCTCCCTTATTTTTTTACTCAGAAATTCTGGAGTATTTCTCTGCACTGTCACAATCTGAAAAAGGACTTGCAGATGAATCAGAATGCACTCAGATCTCTAATACTCTGCTGTACGGAAGAGCACAACTGAAGTTTGCTCTTCACATGTCTAACGCTTTTTGCAAACAAGGCAACAGCGACCCAGTTACCAATCTCCTGGACCAACCAGAAACAAACCGCATCCCTCATATACCTCATGTTCTGTGGTTATGCTCATCCTGGTTCAACATGAGACTAGTCCAGACAGGCTGGGATTTTTGCTCCTGGAACAGCTGGAGTGTGCTGCCCTCAAACACATAAAGCTGTGCAGAGGCATCCTAAGAAAGAGAATATGGATGGAGCAGTGAACGTCCACCTTCTTTCCTCCTTTTCTCACTACGCACATGCTTAGCAGGAGCTGGCTGCTGAGAGCAACTGGGGACCTCGCACCACGAGTCTATGGGACACTCTGTGTCACATCCGAGTGTCAGCAGCCAGCCCTGTTCCTCTCACCACCTCTCAGCACAGCACAGCTCCCCACAGCCTGCAAAAAATCCTTATCAGACTACTTCCCTTATCACATTTCTCTTTTAATTATCTCTGTGCAGCTAAGTGGGTCGCTCCAGGGCTTTGAACAAAGCACTTCTTGGGCAGGAGGGCAGGTCCCATCCCAACAGGGCCAGACAAACCGCAGCTGCGGAGAAGGGCAGCAGTTACTTGCTGTGCCCCAAGCAACTCTAGCAGCAGGAAAACAAGAGGACGCACTACAGCTGGTTAAGCTTTATTAAAACACATTTGTTAATCAAAAATGAAACCTGATCATGCCCAAAAGAAAGCCTGGTCTTGCGGAACCAATAAAAATGCAGAAAAGCCTACCCAGTCCTCAGTCAGAGGAGACTCCGGGGAGCCAAAGGTGGGCAAGAAAGGGTGCTGCAGGAACACTTGGACAAGAAAGGGAGTGCTGTCTGGTGAGAGCGTGACTGCCAGAGAGGCAGAAAGCACGGGAAAGCAGAAGTCTCTCTTGCTCTGCTGAACACAGCAGGCCTTTATCCATAGATCTCAACTGCCATGTTCAGAGGACCCAGATGAAGGAGCAGGTGCAGGTTGTTGCCATCAGGTCTACAGGGAGGCCACTAGTAAGCGTCCCCAGCCCAGCCCCTCTGAGGGGCTGACTGCCAGGCAGCTGTGCCAGCCACCTAAACCAGCTTCTTCCAACTTCTTTTGCAACCTGTGGATCCTTTCAGAGAACACAAGGAGGGTTATCTTCCTGCAGAGCAGGGATCAGACTTGTACTTTCAATCCCCAAAACGGCACTGAGAAGGCCCATGAAATGGGATGCAACATTCACCTACTGGCCCACTCTCACCTTAATGCACAGGCAGGGTGGAGGATGTTTGTGTTATGTCTCTGAGGCTAATCTCAATTCCCCTCTCTCTCTATAAACACATTCCCCAGCTTACCCCTGCCTGCAGTAACTGCCTCTAAAGCTGCACACAGTAAATCAGCATAGCCATTCAGCTCATTAATCCCCTTTTTTAGGCTGGGATTGAATGTCCAGGAGAGAATCAATGATTTTCATTCTCCCCCTGTTCAGTGGCCTCTCTTCGAATCCAGGAGTCTTTGAGGTATTCATGTGGCAGTGAAGGATGAGGGGGAGACGCATGCGCATGAGGACTGCCCTGCTTGTGACTGAGGACTGAACCGAGGACCTCCAGCTAGAAGCACAGCTCTCTACAGCTCAAGTGACAGCAGCAAGCACTGCAGCTATGAATGACTGATGCGCTTGGTGAACTGTCTGCACAGCAGGATGCAGACAGCATGAGTATTCGCATCTTCCTCTCAAGACCCTGGCACACACGAGCTTGTTGGAGACTGGAAGAAAAGCAGCACAAGGTGGAGAGGCAGAGTCCTACACGTCAGCTACTGGTGCCTCCTTTGCTCACGTGCATGCCACAGGAACACCGCCCAGGCTACACATTTCTCTGCCATTCCAACAAGCGAGAAGGGTTCGATATGGCTTCATCTTCCCCAAGCGGCGTGGTGAGCCTCTTCTACTAAGGATGTTGCTCCAAGGCCCCGTGGTCAGCTGTACTCCCCTGGGCTACCAGATCCATTATGGAGCAAGAGTTTCCCACCCGCTGGGTGACTTTCTATATGTCTGGCACATGAAGAGAGCCATCACCCCAGAAGTGCCCAGCGGTAATTACCCAGCAAGAACAGTAGCAGCAAATTGCAAAGCAGAATGAAGTTCCCAATGTGAAGATCAAGAGAACTGATGTGGATATAAAGGAGCTTTTTTGTGGGGCAATACATCTGTCTGGCTAATCAGGAGATGTGATGTTTTCAGGCCTGCAGGGAAGGAGACTGTTTAACTCAGAGGAATCTGGAGTATGTTGCCAGAGGTCAAAGGTTTAGAGCAGCCTCTGTGCATCTATACCCACAGACCATTCATTGCGATGGCCTGCACTCCTGCTTCCCACATGTCCAAGAAGTTAATCTGCAGTTCCACTGCTCCCTAGGGGACAGGCACACTGAGTGCAGGGTCAGCTGGGAAGCTCTTGTACCACTGTGCTGAGGGGCTCTGCACTTGTCCTGCGAAACACTCGGCACTGGAATGGGCTCTTAACTCACAGGCTGGCTCTGCGGAAAAAGCTTCTGGTGCAACAGTGATGCTCAGCTGAGGAGCAGCTCTGAATGGGGGAAAAGGCAGCCTCATGCAGCCTGCTGTTTGCCTCATTACTTGCTATGATATAGCAGAGACATTTCTGCACTGCTCCACGGCACAGATTATGTTCTCCCACCACCCCCTCTCAAAAACAAATCTGCCTTGTACAACCAGCCCAGAAGTCAAATGTAAAAGTCACCTGAGCAGTGTAAAATGATGGCTCCACAAGGCTGGTCGTCAAACCTGCTCCCAGCTCTCCCAACAGCGCCACACCGGCAAGCTGCGCTAACGGATCCCTCTGGACCCCCTAAACCAGACAGGGATGGAGCAGATGGCCCTGGGTGTGCTGCTGACTGCAGGCATGCCTATTCTCTCTGCTAATAACCCGTGAGCTCACAGGACAACTCCCGTCCCCAGGCTGGTACGTGCCGTCATAGGTCAGGCTATTCCGGGTGAGCCACGGCTGCTCCCTCCCTTCCCCTGTGACGGTCTCTAATCCTCCAGCTCGTTGCAAAGCCAGATAAAGTTCGGATGGAAACTTCAGGCTCTTTGATAGCTATTAATGGAGCAGATTTACCAGGGTAGGAGTCAGAACCCCGCCGTGGCTCCCAAATCTCAGGGCGGATCAGGGATGGTGTGATCTGTCAGCTGCTGTCTGGAGGCAAACCACACTGGGCAGCGACATGGATCTGGCATTTAAAAGATTAAGCAGCAACCATGCCTCGGCTCCTTGGTCTGCCCTTGACCTGAGAAATCCTGACCCTGCATAAGGAAAGCGACCATTTCAAAAAGGTGGAAGATGAAAGCTCAGATGAAGGAGGGAATACTTTGCATGAATGAGGTGGCTTAACAACACGCATATAATAACAACACACCAATAAATCCAACTTGTGGATACCAAACGGAGATAAATCTCCATCTGAAACACCTGAATTTAGGCTGGTCTAGCCCTGATGAAGGGGGAGTCGCTAAGCCCACAACCAGAGAGGTTGAGTCCTGCACGACCACATCTTATTCCACATTATATCAGACGGGGTTGTCATCATACCTGAAGGACACGGCCCCTCTGCTCCTAAATCCCTCCAGCTCCTGACCTCTCCCTCCCTCACAAATGCCTCTGACTTCTGCTGTATCTGCCAACCCCAGCGCATTATCTTCAACTACCTACCAACTAGGCAAAGAGCCAGTAATACTGTGACTAATTTTGAACTCCAACAAGTTGGGATGTGCCAATGGGTCAACCAGCAACAGAACAAATAAATCTTCAACCTCAGGCCGTAGCCTGTTCTTCCATGGAAGACGCACGGAAAGCGGGGCAGAGAAAATCAGGATCCAAGTCAAAATGGAAAGAGCAAAGCCCCATAACTTAATAAGATACAAAGGGAATCGCACAAGCTTTTTAAGCCTGGTTTGTCCCTTGCCCCAGTGAGATGTGAGTTGCTCAGCGAAGGACGTGGGTTTTGTGCTCGGGGAGAGGAGCAGAAGCCCCCCGCCTGCCCCCCAGAGCAGGCCGCGCTGCTGCCTCAGCGCCTGCCTCTAGGCCCGGCGGGGGACAGCCCGGCCTGGCACAATCGAGTCTTTCTTTGGGACAATCGGACAAAGGAGGATGGGATGGACAGGAAGAAACTCCAAAGGTCTTAGCGCTGCATTTTAAATTGAGAGAATTATTCCCGGGGCTGAGCAATCAGCAAGATCACTGGAAAATGGGAAAGGGCAGCGTCACCCTTAGTGCAGACAGAGCAGCTCTTGTTCGCCTCTATTTGCTGGCAAAATTCAACAGATCCTGCAAAGACAGGACGTTGGGAAATCAGGGTTCAATACAGTGTTTTGTTAGAGACTTCCTGTATAACCTGGGAAATCCACGTCCAATGTCACTTCCATCCAGCTGAAAAGGGGAGCATTTGTTCAGCGGCGCACAGAGTGACCACAGTTATCCCCGGCATCCCCAGCTGGCAAATGGGAAGCAGAGGTACAGAGAGGTGGGGTGACCAGGGTTTTCAGTGCTCTTACGATTTCACAGGTGTCCCTCTCACTAAAGCCTATAAGAATTTGCATTTATTTGACGTATTCTAAACCAAAATACGGCTATATATATATATATATTTTAAAAATAATAATAATAAAATATAACAACAATAATTTCCTGGTCACACTGGATGTTCCGGGACTTCAACAACAGCAATATAAAAAATTTGCTAACAGTGACGAACTTAAAGCATTCAAATAGACGGGACTGAATGGAGATTCTTTGCTAATGGCAGACTTCCAGAAAAATTAGACAACCGTCTAAGGTGTGATTTAAGCAGGTCTGCATCCACTCTGAACAGGGGAAGGATCTTGTAAGGCTCTTTCAGAGGTAGTTTCCAAATCCTGAAGATGACAGCAACAGAAGGTTAATCGCCTGGTCTCTGAATATCCACTCCAAGACCTCACTCCTTCTTCCGTCAGAATTCAGTCAGAAATGCAATATACATCCAAACGTGACTAAAGAATAATGGCAAATATGGCTAATCATCAAAGAAATCTAAGTCTCTGTCACCTTCCCTAAATGGCACTACACTGCAAAATATCCCATAGGAGCAAGAGTCACACTGCACTGCTTTCAAGGCTCATCTCAAATATCTGCCTCTGACAGCTACTAAGGAGCAGTCTCACCATGACCTGCACCTTCAGGAAACACCTCTCGAGTTTAACGTGACTCACTCCAGTTTAAACTCAAGTTTAATATTACTCATGTCATATTGGGTTGCCTTACAAGGTTTATCCTCTTTGCTCACTCTACAGCCAATAAGAAAAAAATCCAGGAACTCCACTTTCTCATTCTGAATTATTTCCTGGAGAAACCTGCTGCCCCAGAACAGGCTCAGAGACAGTTCAAGGCAACAACTTTCACCAGACTGAAGTTAGCATCTGAAGGATATAACCGTGTGTTTCTGATCTCTGCATGCCAGGTGTAAAGTGAGATGTAGAAATTCACACAGCAGGTATAGGACTTTTTTTGAAGTCTCGTGGCTGGAAATGACGGTCCACTTACCCTTAAGGCAGTGAGTAACATCCCCAAGAAAGGGGTACACAAAGGACCTGCCCTACTTTTGTGGCTGCACATTGCACCATCCTGATGTAAGAACACCTGCTTTATTTCAGCATTTTCCTTTCAATACTCTGCTGAAAACTTTATTATTTTTTTTCTTTTGGTGAACCATAAGAAGGGGATTGCTTGGCTTCAGCAATTTTTTCTAATGCAGCTGCAACCCTCCATCCAAACTCAGAGGCTTTAACTGAAGGAACTGCAGGGCACAAGCCTGTAGTGATAGCCCTCTGAGGATAAGCTGTTCCTAACTGCATCATGCACTTCACCCAAGACCTCAAGCAAATCAAAATTACTCTGCTCAGCTTCTCCCTATGGGATGAGGCAGCTAGTACCCATCGTAAAAGGATGCACAGGCTCAGCTAGCTGCTGCACTGGAACATCTCACAATGCTTATAAACAAAAGCAGGAAGATGTAGAAACTTGTTAATCAACAGTACTACAGGGAGGATATTATGTTTTCTTACAGTAACAGCACCACAAGAGATGTTTTGTATTTCATTCTCTGTTCTGTAAAGGTCCTTAGACTACTTCACAGTATTTGTTATGAAGACTAATTGGAGCAAGCTCATGAAACCTGTCACTCTTAAGACGCTTCCTCCAATGCTTGGCTCCCTTTGGGGGATGCGGATGCTTTTCTCAAGTTACATGATAGTGATGTGAATCCCTTGGTCAGTCATAGCACTCATTGTTCACATCATTATCAAGCGTCCTAAGACTGCAGGTAAACTCAACGAGAACTGGGCCAAACCCTCAGACCTGTTCAGCCCAAGCACAGGACAGCTAGCCAATCTAGCAGATCTCAGCTCTTCCTGCACTTGGAGCTCCAGAAGCTGTCTCACACACTGTGTCAGGAGAATTGCTGTCTCACTCTCTAAGTCAAAATTGCCATGTGAATGGGCAGAGCTCTGAGCACAAGGTAAAAGTCTTCCTAGACCTGTGGCCAGAACCTCTAACTCATCTTCTGCACAGGGAAAAGAGGCAGGAGGATTTTCATTACCCAGGTTACCCAATCCTCTATTCGTTTTACTCTTTCAGCATCTGCAATTATACTGCTTGCCACATTCCCCATCCCAGCAAGACAAACATCTCTGAGGAGCAGCATAAATGGTTTCTTTGTTTTTGAAGCCTGCAGCACGTTCCCCCAGCCCCACTGCTGCCACACTTATCGTACTCAATTCTTTCTGAAGAAGGTAGTAAGTACTTTACTTTCAATTCCAACCTGTGATCAAATCACTTTTCTAAATCGGGCTTTGACATTTCCCTGCCTTAATGTCACTCACTCTGGAAAGCCTTGGTTACCAGGATCTGCTAACGTCTCCAGCTATTATATCGTCAACGTACAAATTAATGGAAGAAAGTACGAAGGAAGAAAAAGGAGCAGCACAACAGGATAGGCTAAAAGCCCCACACTTGGCTGGCACAAACTTCGTTGCAAAAGCCCTCCCTCTTAGAGGAAGATGTCTGTTGAGGACCACAGTCTCCTGACACAGCATTTTCCTCCAGAAGCTGACATTTCCATTTTCAGAGAGAGCAAGTGTGGTGAATCCAGCAGACAGAAGTAACACTCACCAGCCTCATTCTGCTTCCTGCTCCCCCAAATCAGGAGAACAATTCCAGAAACGCTGATCTTGGATATTTATCCAGGTTGGAAGCTTCTCCTCCACCACGAAAAATAATGATATTCTGCCCAAGCAGCCTTTCCACATTACCTACAAGACAGGCAGTACCTTTTTGCAAGGCCAAGTCGTGTTATTCAAGCTGTAAAGTGCAACTGCTCCCAACATCACAGGTGAGACCTGAGGTTCTGTATGAAGGGACTCTCCCTCTAAGATAAAAATCTGTGTGCTGTAAAAGTTCACCACTATGAGGGTGCCCGTGTCGCTCAAGTATTCTGAATACGCATATATTCACATGCATATATTTCTGTATAACTCACACTTTAGGCACCTAACCCTTCTGAACCACCGTAGGTAGCTACTTAAAGATGATGCTGGAGAAGAAGCAGTTCAGAGAGCTGCTGCACGTATGAGTTTAGTAAGCCCACAGACTGTATTTGCTGCACTGAAGAAGGCATTTATTAGCGTGAACCTGAGAAAGGTTATGCAAGCTGTTATGGAAGACAAAGCCATCAATATTCCAGCTTGCTATGCAGAATAATGCCGACTTAACACTCAGAGCATTTTTACATGTTTATTTTCTCCAGACGGTCTGCAGATTTCAGAAAGACAAATCCCTCCAAAAGATTGCAGAACCTGGCAAATCCTCATGATCTAGGAACGAGCAGTCATATACTGCAAACATGAATTTAAGAGCCCTCTAAGAAGTCTGAAATCTCCCATCTCCTAATATCTAACAAGTCTATTCTCCCCTTTTCTTTGCATGCAATTATGGGCTGCTGCTTTGGGGAATCCTAAGAGCCCACCTGCTGAGAGGTCTGAGCACTGGAAATCAGTTAGTCGTCTGTGGTTTGCGCACTTAAAATATAAACCAAGACACGCCTGCAACTTGCATTTTTAGCTATAACCCACTAGAGAGCTGTTTTTTTTTTTTTGTCAAGAAGCAGGGTGTTTCCAAAATAGCTGTCTGCTGACTGATTTCCATGATCCTTCTCTCTAGGCGTAGGCTGGAGTACCTCTTTGTTTCTTTAATCTACCACACCGCCTGGAGCAACAAGCCAACAGCTTCTATCTCATCTTTCTCTGAAAGCTTCGTGCTTACAGCTGCAGTATCTCGCAGGCTACTGCAGCATAGTCCGTTTTATCCTCCCATCTTTGACCATACAAGTACAGCATATCCATTGCTATTTGGCAAGCGTTACACAAGTAGGGAAGAAGCCAAGGTTAAAGCTATCAGCTACACGTCCTGCCTCCAGTGGCCAAGCACTCCCTGCAACGCTTCAGTTTCCTACAGCCACTCGGCGAACAAGCTTGCGTTACGTTAGAAGCATCTGATCAGTGAAAACATGCACAGAGACTTCTGAAATTTTGCTTTTATTACAATAAATATGGGTTAAAGGAGCAGTGTAGCATTCAGAATTACGGAGGCATTTTTTGCTTTGAAGCAGAAGGTCATTACTGATCTAGTCCTCTTCTTATCCTCAGGAACCTGAACTAACAAACAGTTTATTCTGCCCCTCTTCTATAGGTTCTCACATGCTGGCATCCAGATCGCTTGATGAGAGCAGTGCAGACACCCAGCCAGCACACCACCAATTCCCACAACACTGGGCTACGATGTCTAACCCTCGGCAAGTTTGATGGATTAATTCTCAGCTTTCCGCAGACCAGCGGTGGGACTCCTTCTCCAAGGCACGGAATCGGTTCCGAAACCAAAAGGCACAGGAAATACCACACGGTTAATCTGTGCTAATTCCAGACTCATACAGACTCATTAGAGAAAGAGATAAAGATGACATTCAACTGTAAGCAAAGCCCAGGGGCTCAGTCAATTTCTGTGGCATCTGCTCTGGCAAAAAGCCTGTAAATAACAAGGTCTTTGAAGAAACGGGCAAGTTCTATAGGCACTCCCTTGCTTTTATTAGGGAAAAATGTTGTTCATAGTACTTTTGAGTGGATCTAGCTACATTTTTAAGCAAAACCAAAACAAGCAAACAAAAAAACAGAGCCTAAAACACAAACCCTCACATCCTCCCAATACCACTGGGATATATTTAATAACTACACCATGAACTTATTTTTCACCTAAAATGCTGCATGACTTTCAAAAAAAATTACTTTATGAACAGAATTGCTCCCCTAACAGTAGGACGTCCTATACATATGTATTTTTTTTTAATAACTGTCCTAGGAAATCCTTGCAAGGAACATTAAAATTGATAACATGGAAGCCTTCTTTTATGAGAGACCCTGCAGTACCACTCTATCAGTGGTTAACTGTGAAATGACGTTTCTCAGAAATCAGGTTCTGCTGATCAACAGGCCTGACATCAGGTACGCTACAAACTAGGTGCTACTGGATGGTGGAAGTGGGGAGAGTTGAGCCCCCTCACACCTCCCCGGCCTGCCCTCATCAGGCACGGATTTACAGGCAGCGGGACATGGGGAAGCTCTGCCCTTGCTTCCAGCCACGTATGTGCACCCGCAGCAGGTGATGACACCGGAGTTCAGCTGCTCTCTTTTCCCAGCTGGCCACAGCTACGCCTCAAGTGCCTTTTCCACATGTGGCAGAAGGTATGAAGGCCAAGCTGGAGAGCCCAGCTCAGCTCCTTTGATTGTGGGGAGGCCCCAGCTGACAATGTTACCTCAGAAAGGGTGCTGTGCAGCAGCTCTGCCGCGCCTGCACTAAGCAATAGGGTTTGCTGAACACCCGTATCTGTGAGTCTGGCACACGAAGACATTTTAGCATTAAAAAGGCAACTCAGAGTGATTTATTATTTTTTTTAAGAGGAGCAGAAAAGTGAGAGTTCCTTCACATGCTAGAGCAGCGCGAAGTTTGCAGAATCCTTACGCAGGGCACAGGACACAGCAATCCAACGAAAGCAGTTTGCCTTGCTCATCCTCCCCTCTCAAACTTTCACGTCAAGACCTCCCAACCAAGTCAAAACATTAAGTGCTCCTAACTATCAGCCCAGTCGCTTCTGTCCTTCATGCAGTTTCCAGTTCTCAGATAACCACGTCTGATTTGAGCTCAGCAGCTTTTATTTTTGACAGCGGTCTCAGAGCTCAGTTACCAGCCCTGGACAAGCAGCCTCTCTGCTCAGCTCTGGGCTGGAAAGGTGTCGACAGCCGCTGAATATATTACACACAAGTGGATGTGAGCTGTCACTCCCAAAGGAGAAGGAAAAGGCAGACTGAGGAAACTTTTTCACTGTAAATCAACTGGGGGGCTGTCTGTTAAAAGAACTTCGGACCACTTTTGTTCCTGCGGTGCACCGTACATTCATCAGCTTTAAGAATAGGGCCAGGAAACAATACGGAGCGATTGTTTAAAACTGCTGCAGAAGATCTCCAGGAGAGCATAAAGGAGGTGTGCTGCTACCTGGAAATGGCTCCAAGAATCTCTCTTTATTCTGATGGGGAATGAAGAGAAAGCTTCCCATCCCATCTTCCTCCTAGACAGGTGGTACCAATCTACTGCTCATGTCTTCACAGGTGTCACAGAATGGCTAGAGATTTCAGCACTACTCCATGATTAGCTATTGAAATAATAAGATACTTCAGGTCGGCAGAGATCTGCATCTTTCGTGTCTCCCTCTCACCCACACCTATGCATCATGACCCAGAAAATCCTGAATCCAGGCAGCAAGTGGCTGATTGCAGCATCAGTGCAGCTGCAGGCTTGGTCTGCCTGCAGCGTTACCCATCGTATGCAGCCTCATGGCAGGAGGCCCTTCTTGTTCCCGAGGTTTGATTGCAGTGGGATCCTGACCTGTCACCGAACCCCTCTGCGTAAGTCGCTGTTAGCGCTGTCCGAACTCACAGGTGAAGTCTCCAGGGTCACTGCTGAAACATTCACAATATTCACAAGGTATTAAGATCCACCAGCCTCCAGAGTCCACTTTTCCTCATAATCCCAAGGGACTATAACGTGCAAATCCTTCATGCATCTAATGGAGAATATAGCATCTAGCCAACAAGGATAAACCTAAAATGCAGTTATTTCTGTTTGGGTTGTATGACCTCCTGCCACATCAGGCCTTGGAGAAGACAGCATCAGAAGTCACGCCCCTAAAAGAAGGAAGGCTCACCAAGGGTCTGTGATAGGAAACAAAACCGTTCCCTTCCAGAACATTCATCTGAAATAGGCTTTTAACCAACAGCGACTGAACGCTCTGCCCCCTCAGGCACCATTCAACAGCATAAAGCTACAGAGAAGCTCAGGACACCTCTTGCTCGGCCATCACTGGATGAGGATCTGATTTCTCATCTGCACAGACCTTCAGCACTGGCGGCCTGAACAGGACAGGTTTCCCCGACAGTGCTCGTCCCTCAAGGCCGGGCTGAGGAGCGCCTTGCTGGCCCTGTTCTGGGCTCGTCTGCTGCAAGGGAAAGGAAGGAGCAGGGCTTGGGCTTGGTTTTTGCTGGTAGCGGGTTGGAGTTTTTCCTTCCTCTCTGAGGAGACATTCACTAAGAAGAGAAGCTTTGAAGGAATAAGATGGATGCATGGAAAGGCACGAAGTCTCAGCAGTCAGCTATGTTCAAATGCTATTTTCAGATGACTTACGGACATACACCCACAATACATGTCATTAGCTGGGCACAGCTGGGGCTGAGGCTACCAGCCAGCTCCAAGTGCAGCTTGCCCCCCAAAAATGGAGAACACTCTATCCGACAGCCCTATAGTTACGAATATTTACCACATATTTCATGACAGCAAAACAAAAAAAGTGTCCAAGTAGGTAATAACCCCCAACACCTGGGTATCTCAAACAAGGATCCACAGCAACCAGACCAGGAAAACCCATGCAAGTTGAACGCTTCCTCCTTTCAGATCCTAGCCACGGTTTGAAACTCGTGTTTCCTTTTTATTTGCAGAGGTCCCTCTCCTGCTTTATCATCTTATTAAGCACACGCATGCAGACAAACACAGAAATCACCATCTAAACTTAGAGCGGAGAAGTCAGCTCCGCTGTAAATGTCACCAGGTTTAAGCCACGGCTGGGAGGAGAGCAAGTTTGTGTCACTGTCAGTCAAAAGTCACGCAGAGACATATTGCTGTATCAAACACCATTGTCAGCTGTCTCCTCCAAAGCAAATGCAGAGTCTATTCTCAGAGCCCGTGAGTCCTTGCTGTGGCCATTAATAACCAGGGGGGGGGCTGTCAGCAGCCTGCAACCCTCCCCAGACCGCCACTTCACATTACAGCCTCGCTCAGAAAGACTGAAAACTGTGCGTGGACTCACATCGCTCCTGGAAGATGAAAACATTTTCTGTGTGAATCGATGCACCTGCCTCTGGGCTGCAGAACGCTACCCAGGGGCGGACGGAGCCGAGCCTGAATTCAGCTTCCTGGCTTCACTCGCTCAGACGTGTACCACAGAGAACTGACATTTGATTTTCACCTCCTCCCCACAAACCGCATCCTATTACAGAGTGGGAGAGAAGCAGGCCTGCACCTGCAGCCCTTAATCTCTCAAAAGGGCTCTCAGAGAATATCTGATACGTTCGGAAGCAGACGGATTCGCAGTGACCTGGGAGCAAACTCCACCGCTTTTGGCTAAACGATTCCACGCTCATGTGTGCTTGCAGACAAAACCCGGCCCCCTCCCTTTCGTTTGCATTGCAAACATGCAAGGTGCAGAGAAGGGGAAGTCTTGTTATACATGAAGGAGCTCAGATTTCCAATACAGACCTTTTAAAGCAGAGCAGAAATAGCTCATGGAGAAGAAGCTGGGTAACTGAAAAGCAGATGTGATTTTGGCCTTCTGCAAAGGTGAGCAGTAGCTAACGGAGGGGAGGTAAATCCCTCCCCTTTTCTCTACGTGTGTGCATCACAACCTACAGCCATCCGCACCTGAGCACTCCTTGCCCACCACATTAATAATCTTCCTGTGTAGCCAGCATTTGAAAATCACCCACTAAAAAGCACCCGCGTGTCTACAGGTGGCACAGTCACTCCTGCAATCCTTCCGTCGTCGCGTACGGCTGATACACGTATCAGGCAGAGTCGTGAAGGTTGTTATGACACCCACAGGCTCGAGTGATGCCACCCAGCTCCTCTCTCCCGGCCTCTCTGGCTCTGATCTCTCTGTTCCCCACCCTCACACACTTCTATTACACCCGAGTCCCGCCACGGGTTACAACCAGCACAGAGATGAGCGATCCCAGCTCCTGCAAAGGAAGCGAGCATGCACCTCTCGCCCTGCCGCCACGGATGATTTAGCGCTTCGCGTGCTTTCAGAAGAGGTTCGAGGAGGTTTTTGGAAATTTGGGGTAAACAAGCATCTGGGCTTCTTCATCTTCTCCTGCAGCAGTCGTGCAAATTAACTCTCCTTTAAACCTCTTGAGCTGTTATGAAGCAGACCCATAAACTTATCACAGCCAGATAATAAACAAAAGGGGAGAAATTAAGAGTTGCAGGGAGGCTACGCTGCCTTGCCAGACATTATTAACTCCAGCCACATTCTCATTAACAAGCCAGGATCTCCACTTTTAAAATGCAACTCCCCTTCCCATGCCATCACACTACTTGGTAAGATAAAGCCTCCTGGTATTTATTTACACAGGTTACTGTTTCTCATTAAATAAAAAACGGGGAATAATTTTGCTTCAGCACAGCCAAAGTTCCAGAACATTTTCAAGACGACAAGAAATTTATATTTGCAGGGTGGCTCTAATGTGTTTTTTTTTTTTAAGTGTGCCAGTTGCCTTGTTTACAGGAAGCTTGGAATGGAAATAAAGGTGGTGTCCTACGGCTGCATCCCAGTCTGTGCCTACAACAGGGACAAACTGCTGTGCACACCACACTTGTAGCATAATCACGGAGGTAGTTAACAGAAAGGGGAACGTCTGTGCTGCAACACACACTCCTTTAGCACAGATTTCTTTTATTGTGGGGATTCACCTACTTATTAATACTGTAAAACATTAAGTCTTCATGTTGGAACAATCACGAGCTCAATCAGTCATTGCAACTGGGAAGTACGTGAGTGAAAACAGCCCCAAGGCTCAGAAAGGAATTTGCCTTCCAGAAGAAAATCTGGTGTACCCTGTCGCTTCAGCAGTGCCCTCCGTTTCACCCTCGCACCTGAAGCTCAGGGCACAGGGCTTTGCCCAACCACCTCGGGGTTCATCGCAGAGCTGAGGAGAAAGCATTGCTTTCGCTCCCACCAAAAACTTCAGCAACCAAGTCCTTTTCATGGTTTCTTTACGAGAATTTTCAGCTTGATTTAAAAAAAAAAAAAAAAAGAAAAAACACACAATAAAACAACCTTCCAAAGCTTTGTTTTGCTTGAAGTTGAGAGTTGAGTGACAAAAGAAGCGTTTGCTGTAGGAAGACCCGATTTTGTCAAAGTTTTCAGCCACACTGTCATAATAACAAAGGTGCTTTCGTACCAACCCAGTTAACACCACATTAAAGACCACCTGACTTGTTCTGAGTCATTCGGTGCTAACCTTGTTACACAGGCTAGCAAGAAAGTCAAAAATGTCTGTCCAGAGCCTAGAGGCCTGGCTGACCTTCTGCGGTTAAGGCACGCCTGTGTCCATGGCCAGCAGCCCCCACGGGAAGGAGAAGGCCCCAGCTGCAGCCGGTTGCTTTCATCCCCTCTTGCTTGTTTGCAAGGGTTACCAGCAAGCAGCCAAGCGCGAGCCCAGGTAAAACTCAGGGCCACTGCTGGACCACAGCAGGACACGTTAAGTCTGAGGTTACGCAGGCTGCAAACCCTTTTTACGCTGCGTTCAGGAAGAGCAGGGTGTTCTCACACCTACAGACCTTCGTGATCGGCTCGGTGCTACGAAGCTGCCCCACAGCAGACGAGCCGACTTGTCCCAGTACCCAACGAGTGCCCTACGAGCTCGCTGCCTGCCCAGGACCCAGGTGCCAGGAGCTGCCCCCACAAAACATCACTTAAAACTCTCAGGCACACAACCAGCACCTGAACCGGCGAATCCCACCCCACGGCTAAGAACATTCACGGCCATTTCAATTTCTTTTCCCATTCCAGGTGTTCAAAGTGACACACAAGCGGCTCCTTGCACCACACTGGATGACCAAGAAGGACGCAGGTAAGCATGGGACCTACTTTAGAAGTCAGACCAAGGGACCTGCCGATAACAGTCTCTGGTCCTGGCCTCAGCCTGCAGCAATACGGACAGCCCTGTCTCAGCCACCCACAGAGCCGTGTTAGCTCTACTGGGAGGCTGGACAGACTCCTCCTTTTTTTCCAGTGCTGCCACAATACACGATGGTGCTGTAGGAAAACACGAGGGCCTGGCTATGTGCGTGGGAACAGGAGCAAACTTGGCAGGCTAGACTCCTCACCTCGGACTTGATTTGACATTACAAGCACAACCACTAACTGGTCAGGCTACGCCTTGAGAAGCTGAGCTATATTCTGCGCCGACGACGAAAAGCCAGTTCACACCGCAGCGACAAAGGCACCAGGCTGTGATCTTGAGGTAGATTCACTAGTGGAGCTTTTAAAACGCCTGTACGCCATTCAGCTAGCTCCACCGTCGCTCTGGGAGGCACACACCGTCACTGTCACAAAGCTGTGTGTGAAATCCGAACAGCAAGAAAGGAACACTCAAGCTTTTGTGCTGTTGCTGTACGGGATGCATTTAAAATACCTTTTTAAAAGCTAACAGCACAGGTAATCTGTTCTAAAACCTGCGTAATTTAAACACCAACTGTCTGCAGACAGCCAAGTACAACTTCGGGCAACAATCGTTGTCCCAAACAGCTTCTGGAAAAGCTTCTGCCTGTGCAATGGGGAGAAACATGTTTGAAAATCCACAAGTCACCATTTTAAATGCACATTATTCCAGATTATTATCTGCAAGTTAGTTTGTCCTTTCTCGTCCCACAAGTTAAATACAGCAGGGTGGTTTTTTTCCCCACTTGTCCAGCTCCCTGCAGCAGATTTGGCCCATTGTTAAGGTTAGATCTCCTTTTTGCTTTGACACAACCAGCCTTATCCTGGTGGTTCCCCACTCAGCGCCTGTTCTTGCTGCTGCTGAAGTCAGGATAAAGGCCGAACCAGCAAAAGAAGGGAACCCAGATTTCAGTGCCAGGAGTGATTTAAGGTTTTGTTCAGCTACTCAGAAAACTAAGCTCCCAGAGAACAAACCCCACAGAGCCGAGTCCAGATCTGTGCTGAAGGGGAGCAGGGAGGGCAGTGACGAACAGATCAAACGGGGCACAAACAGCGGCAGATGATCTGGCTTTCCAGGAAGCACACAAAGTTGCTACAGCCGACACACAGGAATCACAGAATCGCAGAATCGTTAGGGTTGGAAAAGACCTCCTAGATCATCTGGTCCAACCATCCCCCTACTACCAACGTCACCCACTAAGCCATGTCCCTAAGCACCAGGTCCAACCTTTCCTTGAACACCCCCAGGGACGGTGACTCCACCACCTCCCAGGGCAACCCGTCCCAATGCCTGACTGCTCCTTCTGAGAAGAAATGTCTCCTCGTTTCCAGCCTACACCTCCCCGGTGAACGTCCTTCTTGGCAGCGACAAGGAGAGGAACGAGGGGAGCGGCCGGTGCACAGAAATCTCACGGCTCTGGCACCCACATCACAGCAGGCACTTCAGCTTTACCCATGTTTGAATGGGACCGTGACAAACCCTCACCACCACAGCGGGCTTCTAGTGGCTCTGCACTGCCTGGTTCGGGGTCACCAGATTTTAAGCAAGGGGGAGTGCAGGTAGTAAGCCAAGTACGTCCCGGAGTACAGAGGACATGTGAAAGGCACATTGTCAGCATTCATCTAACACCTTCAGAGGGGAAAGAGCCCCAGAGAGGTTTCAGACCATCACTACCAACAGATCTGCTGCATCAGGTGGTGAGCACCACAGAACTGGGCCCAGAGGGCTCCAGATGCAGGAGGCAGCGCTAGGAGCCACGTTTGAGTCTGAGCTCGCTCTGCAACAACCATACTAGGTTTTGGGGTGGGGGTTCAACCCTTCTCAGTTTGCAACCCTTAAAAACATTTCCCCATGAGGGCACAAACCCTCCACAAGCTTCCCATACAGCTATTTGTTGGGCAAAGAAAAGCCCAACTTGAGCAACATTTCACAAATCCCTTAACGAAAAAAAAAAATCAACCATCCAACAGCAGGAACTGCGAACTGCAGCCTCTCCATCCCTTGGTGTCTCTGCTACAACACCAGCAAGCGAGCAGGAGGGATGAACTCAGCTGGTGCATAGGGATAATCCCCTCAGACACAAAACGTGTTAGCTTGCATTCTTCACACGCCCAGGGAAGCAGCATTCCCCTTCTGTTGGGTTTCCATGGGTAGTAAGAGGAGGGAGGAAAACACATGGATAGTGAGCTAACGTTAAAGTCACGAGACACATTACAAGAGAGGGGAACCCAGGAAAGCGCACTCCCACTCTCCAGCACTCCTCTACCATAGGGGAGTTTTTCCAAAGCACGCGGAGCTCCTTAACGTTCACCTGGCATCAACACGGAGCGAGAAGTACAGGAATGGTCTGGGAGAAACAATCCTTCCCCATCCGTGCTGCAGAAGGCACCAAGAGCTACGAGAGCCGGCCTGACAAGGCCTGGAGAATCACCCAGCAATGCCCACGGAAGGGAGGCCTCCACTAACTCCTACCCAGAGGGTAAAGGGAGCTTTCCAGAGCACACTCGCTCAGTATCTAAAAGGGCAGAAAGCACAGGGAGCTAACCAGGCAGTAAGGCCAGAAGATCACGGGATAAAGTTACGGATTTGATAATTAAGGTAGGAGAATACCGCATGACTTTCAGTGTGCGACCTGCAGACTCCAAGGCCCACAGAGAAGAACCACGGAAAGCAAGCTGCATGTCTGACATTTAATGAGAAGACCAAACCTCTGGAAAAGAAAATTAAGGGCCCCACAATTCAAGAAAAAGTTTGAAACCCTGCTCTAGTCCATCTCTCAGGGGCAGGTTTGAGACATTTTCACGAAGCACATTCCTCTTTATTTTAAAAGGCAGGGAGGGAGGGAACGCAAAGAACCCCAGCGGTAGGAAGCTTTATTTCCACAAACCTTCCAGAGGTCTGTTTTCTTACCGTTCCTGGGAAAAAGCTGGGGGGAAAACGAGCAACCTCCCTTCCTTGATCCCCCAACACAGCTACTCGAGGTATCTGAACACGACCCAGCCTGCTTACGCGCCCCGTAGCGCCCTGCAGCCAGCACTGACCTGCAGGCACTGTGGCCATGAGGGGCGAAGACGTTCCTCCCTCAGCACGCGGGGCGTCACCAGCAGGATGTGTGCTGGCCCACGCAGATGTCTTCCCGGCACAGTCACATCAGCCTCCTGGGCACCTCCTATATGCTAATTTTGGCCTGGCGTGACTTTAATAGAAATGAATCATGACAGCAACCAGCAAGAGCTCCATGGCTGCTGCTATCCACACTGGTAAATCACGAAAACGAACGCCGCACGTACACACTGCTCCGTGCCTTCGCTCCCGCGAGGCAAGCGCCATCACCTAAATATTTCTACTGTCACCTGCGAGAAAGAGGTGCAGGCACTGAGGCTACTGCCAACAGCAGCTGCCTGGTTCCACAGCCATACTGGATGATGCTGCAGGTATCTGCTTGGCATGCAAGACAGCCTTTCACAGATTAAACAGAAGCTTTTGATATCTCGTTACCAAGAGATGTGCTCTGCCACCTCCCTTCCCCAGGGAGCCAGCCACGGACACAGCATAAAGCCTCCCCGATGGACCTGCCGCAGGTCTCACTTCCCCCTCCTCAAACAGCCCCGCGACTGCAACCAAGCGAGGAGGGGAACCAGAGAGCTCCCACCAAGGAGAACAGAAAACCAAGCAGGGAGGAGAGTTTTTTGTACCAGTTGGGTGTTCCTCAGCTTGTGCCCCTGCTCCCGAGCTGCCGCTCAACCTCTTCCCCCCCAGCAACCACTGCATGTGGGTATTAGTGCTGCATGGCAGCATTAGTGCTGCATGCCCTGCAAAAGTATTAAATGCTAGGACTGCTTGAACAATGACAAGTTTTAGGTAAAAAAAAAAAAAAAAATTAGCTGTATAAAGCATCTTTGACAGTGATGATAGAAGAGATCAGAGAACAAAGGTTGCCCAGAGAAGCTGTGGCTGCCCCGTCCCTGGAAGTGTTCAAGGCCAGGCTGGATAGGGCTTTGAGCAACCTGGTCTAGTGGGAGGTGTCCCTGCCCATGGCAGGGGTGTGGAATTGGATGATCTTTAAGGTCCCTTCTAACCCAAACCACTCTGTGAAAGTTCCTTAGTCCCTACCCACTCATGGCTTGTTATCTGCACCTAACAGTTTGTTATCTGCACCTGCCGACAGAGGGTCGCATTCACACAATATTTAGATTCCTCTTGCGCAAACCTTTTTTCTCTTCCCTCTCCCAGAACAGGGTGATCAGAAACACCCCCGGCTGGGGCAGCAACCCCGAGCTGAGGGCCACGCGCCCCGAGAGGCAGCGCTATCACTGCGTGATACCCCGGGGAAGAGGCAAGTGCCGAGACGCACGTCCACGCGCGGGGCTGCAGCTCCCAACAGAAGGAGCCTTTGTCCACGGGTGACTTTCAGCACAGCCGCGCCAGAATCAACAGGGACCCATTCCAGCAGCGCTCGGAGACAGGATGGGGGCAGGAAAGAAGAGACCGGGCTGCTCCCAACCTCTGGGCATCGCTGCCTCGCACAGACAGGGGCTGCACGCTGAGGGACCCAGACTCTGAAGAAGGGTACCATGTATCCTATGATATAGGACGTGAGCCTTCAGGCACTGGCTCGAAGATGCAGAAGTCGCCTTCCGTAGCGGGCTTGTACACACAAAGCATTCAAAACTTCTGCCACCTAATTGTTCCCTGGGGAGAGGGCTGATGGCTGCAGCTTCCTGTAAGAAACAACAGGACCCTCCTTAGAAGCACGTCCTCCAGCTGAGATGGATAGAGCATCTCCTCCACCCTCACTTCCAGAACGGAGCCGTGCTGCTCAGGGATGAAAGGAAGCTTTGCCTGGGGCTGGAGAACTAGAGCACGGAGGAGACCTTGCAGAGGCCACAGTTTTGTGAATATTTCAAGCTTTCCCAACGTGGCCACTGAAACAGTCACATTTCCCGCTCCCTTTCCTGCCTCTGCATCACTGTCACCCCTTGCGCTAACCCAAGCACTTGAGTGGCCACGTGCTGAACAGGATTGAGAAACAAACCCCAATTAAAAATAGCAATACCAATCTGGGTTTGAAGAAACCGATGGTTTCTGATTTCCCAATCTGGCTCACAAGCGGTGGAAGTGATTTTCCCAACAGCAAGTGCCTGCCTGTGCACTCCTGCAAAGCGTTGGGCCGTTGCTTTCACTAAGCCACACTGACTGAGGATGGATCTTCGGCTAAAGGGCTGGATTCAGGGTCCAGGCAGTTTGAACAGAACGTGTCCTGTCTCTGTGCGTGAAGTCCCTGGAAAACACCAAGATTTAGACTTGCCAAACTTGTATTCCAGAGCTAAAAATTCATTCCCGTTTCTAAAGAGGAAGAAATGCAGCCAAACCTTTTTATATTCAAAGACAAGCTGATGAATTTTGGTCTTGGTATATAAATTTAAAAAAAAAGAAAGAAAGAAACAACAAAAAAACACTCCGTTATGCAAGGAAGATGGAAATAAATCAGACGGCCACATTTTCAGGCAAACTCAACCTGAAAGTGTTTCAGGAACTAGCTTATTTACTGAAAACTTTGGCTTCACTCGCCAAGAGTTTTTGCCAAACCTCAGTTTCTGCACACTTTCCATAATGCCTCAAAGGTTTCGCTGAGACTCAAGTGAGTTAGAAAAAGTGGGAATCTCCTGTTCTAAGCCACATACGGTATGATCCAAAATTATGCAGATAAATCTGTAACGGCAAAATTCCAAAGTACTTTTTTGTGCCTAGCTTCCATCGAGCTGCCCCACAGAAAAAACAAATGCCAATCCATGACAGTCACAACTGGTTGGATCACCTACCAGAAGGCAGATACTGCCAGAATGAAGGTTCTTAAGGGAAGACGAAACTCAGAATCCAGAGACTTCACAGGCATTATAAACTCAGTGTCGTATCTAGCATACACCTTTCTCTTGGTTATAGCAAGTATGAACAGATACAGGCATTACTGAGCATGAAGCGTGCTCCTTAACAACGTGGAACAGGAGGACAACGCAGTGAGAAACAAACCTAGTAACATCCCCAGTCCCCTTTGGGGTCTCAACCCCCCACAACACACAGAAGGGTTTGTCACAGAGTAGGCAACGTTTATTTGTGGTGATACGGGCTCATCACCACAGAATGGCCAAGGTCAGGAGGGAGCTCTGGAGGCCACCTGGTCCAACCCCCCTGCTCAAGCAGGGCCACCCAGAGCAGGTTGCTCGGGGATGTGTCCAAGCAGTTTTGAGTATCTCCAACGATGGAGACTCCACAATCCCTCAGCTTGGCGTCCACCAAGACTCTCAGGTCCTTTTGTGCAGAGCTGCTTTCCAGGCGGTCGGTCCCCAGCATGCACTGGTGCGTGGGGTTGTTCTCTCCCAGGTGCAGGACTCTGTGCTTCCCCTTGTTGAACGGCACGAGGTTCCTTCCAGACCATCGAGGTCCCTCTGGACGGCAGAATGAACTTCTGGCATATCAGCCACTCCTCCCAGCTGTGTGTCAGAGCAACCTTGCTGAAGATACGTTAACAAAGACATTAAACAGAACTGTGCCTAGTGTGGACTGCTGTGGTATGGCGCTAGGCTCCGTGTATCGTTACAGGATAATCACGGGTTTCCAATGACATAAATTCAGGAAAAACAACTTCAACAAATCCATCACCACATAATGGCTTGTGGACACACAGAGGGGCAGAGGAGCCACCTCCTCACGCGGCATCGCACTGCCGGTCACTAACATGCTCACCACTTAACTCCTGCTGCATTTTCTTCCCACAGACCACTTAATGCCACTACGGTCCTGGTGTTCACCCAGGCCTTACAAAGATACCAGCTCTGCAGAGAGCTGGTCTGGCCAAGGAGCATTTTGACATTTGCTCTGTGTCGGCTTTGTCAGAGGACTGCCAAGTGGAAGCAACCAAATGAGCAGGAACAAGACAAGGAGGAAAAACCCAAATTAATTCCCAGAAGTGCCTGGTCTCGTCATTTAAAGGTTCATACCAGCTGAGACACCCACGTATCCAAGGTCCCTAATTCTATACGACCGTTCCAGTGCACAGAGACTATACCGCCCCAACCTCTAATTAAAGTTCTGAATGAGAGAAGAGCCAATGCAGCTCGATGTGTGATCTCCTCACTCACAACCAGAGCCCTATCACTAAATGCAGGCTGGATCACAGAGGCAGCGTCACTGGATTCTGGCCTGGCTGCAGAGCTGCCGCAGGCAAAGGTTAAAAATGATGTGAAGAGAGAAAAAAAACACGGCAAGAAGGATCTAAAATAACCACTAAATAAAACATCACTGTGGAACAGCAAGGATGCTGAGAAATAAGCACTAGCTTGGAAGAGGTCGGGTTGTCTGTGTTTTGGCTGGTCTGGAATGAGAGGAAAGAAAATCCGAAGAGTGAGTTGTTGGAGGTGACAGCAGGGAAATAAGGTCAAAGCAGGGGCGCTTTTTCCTACAACAAAAGGGAGCTGGGAGCACAGCAGCGCAAACAGGTTCCTTGGGGCTCCCCGGATCTCACCGGGGGAAGCCCTCCTCCTTGCAGGCTGCCCGATGAGGGCATCCGGGCCCGTAAGCACTTGGCTTCCTACCAAATCCTGGGGATTACGGAGGGGAAGAAGCGACTGAGAGGAGGAACTTGCACGATGTGCGGATGATGCTATCAAGAAGTGCCCAGGTGCTTTGCTAAGCAGATGGAGGGAGAGAAATACGCGCAGGACGAGCGCTGATCACCAACGCCCCGTGAAGGACAAGTTCCCAGCCGCAGCCGTTTTTCCCCCCATCGGTGCCCACCCATGGGTGCACGGGAAGTAAAAGATGCCTTCCTCCCAAACAAGCGCAGACCTTTCCTCCGCATCGGGCCAAACAATGCGCCACACAAAGCGCTGGTGCTGCCCACCGCACTGCCAGCACAAAACAAAACGCTTGCTTTCTCATCCCAGGCTCCAGAGCAGGGACATAAACAAGCCAAAGACGCTCGCTGAAGGCAGGCAGCCCGTCTCTGCCGACCTTCAGCACCACACACACACCACAGGCATAAACCAATTTCTGCTGCAGAGAGCAGGACAGCCTGATCTGCGTTGTAGCAGGGCTGCAGAGAGCCAGATCAGTCTGATCTGCACTGTAGCAGGGCTGCCAGGAGAGCAGGCAGCGTGCGATGGCTCGGTGCACTGGGCAGCGTGCACAGTCGAACATTTTTCCACTCCAGCACAGAATCACTTCCCCTTCACCGTTTGCAGATGTCAGAATGAGATCTCTCGAGAACAAATGACCCGCCTGTGGCTGTACAACAGCGTACAGCAGGAGTAAGGAGCAAACTTAAATTGTATGTAGGTCAACACATTAAACATTACAGAAGGAATGGAGAAACTGTCACAGTTCCCCTTAAAACCAGGAAAAGCTGCACTGAAAATGTGCCTCTGTCCCAGACGCTGTTTGGGTTCGTACAGATCACGGTGCCTCTCCGTATCAATACCTTTCCTTTCTATCACAACTCTATTTTCACCAAGCCCCTTAGGAGGCACGATAAAAACCAAGTGCACGATTCCACAGCTCCTAAACGCTGTTCCTTACCACTGCCGAGACCGCTGCGTTATCAGAACACGCTTGCGAGATAAGATTTCTGACACAGGCAAGCCCAGCTATTGCTGGAGGAAACAAAGACGTTGATTGTGTTCCTGGCTCCCTTTCAGCCTCCCAGGCTCCAAGAGCTGGGTGATGGCAGGATGAAAAATACAGCTTACTTTTCTAACCTCGAGTCAGCTTTGCATAGGCTGAATCTCAGCCACACGGCGTCTTTTCCTTCCAGAAAGCAAGGACAGGAGATGTGCAGTGAAAGCCAGTCTGCAGGGTTCACAGACATCCCCAGGTGGTAGTGCTCAAAGTGAGACTTACTGCTTGAGAGAGACAGGACTGAGGCATACGGGATGCGTAGGGATTAGTCCCAAGACATGCTAACGCAGGTAAATACACAGCAATTTCCCCAAGCCTCTCATTTTGTTGCTGTTCATGTATTGCCGGCCACAACTGGTTCCAAAGCCCCAAGAAACCAGCGGCATCAGCCCAGCGCGCTTCCCTGCCAAACCAAAGGCCAGGGGAACTGGCCGGTCTCACAGCAGCTCCTCCTCTTCCTCCTGCAAGACCCTTCCAGAGCAGCTACAGCTGAATTCAACAGATGATATCCTGACTTGCACCTTTTCAAAAAATAAAAACCAGCTGATTTTAACCCAAGCCATCCCTGACTGACAGCTAGAAGGAACACCAGGGAGAATGACAGCAACAAACAGAAAGCAGATCAAGGGATTTGAGTAAAGCAGCAGCAGAGCCAGGCTGTGAAAGTACCAGAAAGCATCATACATTAATTTCCACCTCTCAGCCTGTTGCCACGAAAGCAGATGCTGTTTTCATACATCTTCCTCAAGTTTCCAGCCACTTGGTAATGTCCCTGCTTAGCCTGGCCACAGCTTCAGGCTAACACATTAAAAAACTATTAAGGTTGGTACGTGCTCAGAGTTCGTAGAAAGCCTACCATTACCAGTGGGGATAATAGCCTCTGATTAAAAATCATCTTCAGAAGGTTACTACAGTCAGAAAATTAAAGAAGGTTGTTAAAGAAGAAATTAAAGGGGGGACGAAATGAAGGAAGAATTTGTCTCATCACACACAGCCTCTTCCATTTTTTAATCTTCTCATCCACTGACCTCTTACAGAGGAAGGCTCAAGTAGGGCACAAAAGCCCACAGCTCTTTCAGAGCCCAGGTTTGCCCTTCCTGCATCTCCCCCAGCTGCTTCACCGCAGAAAAGACTTTATCTCAAAAGTGGGAAGAAACAAAAAGGGCTTAGATACACGCTCCCAGTCCAGATCTGCTAAGCAACCCTACAATACCAAACCAGAGGAATTGAACAATGCACTCTTCCTGAACGGGGTTCATCTCACTCCAATTTTTATTTTTTTTTTTTAGGGTGAGGGACATTAGTCAAGTCTTTAAGTTTAGAGGGTGCGAGGGAGCTGAGGTTTACACTAAGAAGACGTCAGAGTGCCACAGACCCAGCAATAGCTCAAAGGAGAATGGAGAAGGAAGCTGGGGAGGCAGCAGATACTGAGCATGACAAATGTACCTCCAAAACCAAGCACTTGTTTCTTCTGATAAGGAGGAAAAAATGTTTTGCTTTCTGTTCTCCACACCACAGAACAAGGAATTAATAATTCCTTGACAAGGAATTCCTTATCCTCAGCACGATGGAACTGAAAAGACAAGGATCGCTAGGTTTTTCTCTGGCCCCTTCAACCCTTGTCCCTACTCACTCTGTCCAAAAATATCCCTGCCTGCTTTTGATACCCTTCTGCGTCCTCGCCATGCCTGGCTTCGGAGCCGTGCCATCCCCAGGGCCTGAGGAACGTGCTGTAGGGCGCCTGTCCCGGCCGGGCCACCAGCTGTCCCTTCGCCCCGGGCTGCCCATCAGGGCGGCTGGCAGGCAGCTCCTGCAGGCTCTCGAGCAGCATTTTGTCATTTCCAAGGCCTGCCGCTCCTCCAGCCCCCTCGGCAGCCCCGTCCCCATTCACCACGGTGAACTCTCACTCCCCCGAGAAAGCAGCTCGTGGTGCTGCTCCTGTGCGGGGCCAGGGGCACGGGTATTCGTGTCCCAGGGCTGGGAGGGCAGACGCAGCGAGCGCTGCGCACGCAGCCCCTACCTGCCTCGGGGGTGGTGTTAAGAGCCCTTGCAAGGGCAGGGCTCGGTCCCTGTGAACACGTGCTCCCAAAAGACTGCAACGGTACGTCCAGCACCACTACGGTTCACTCAGGAAATCACAGCGATGCAGCTCCCCGCGTGGACCCTGCTGCCCGCCTCGCCCAGCCCCACGAGGCAGGAGGGCCCCTGCAGCCCAGCTCCCTCGCCCAGCTCCCTCGCCTCGCCTCTGCGCGAGCGGCCGGCGCTGCTCCGCGTAACGAGTCTGCCGACCCAACTTCACCTCAGGAGCACCCCTCCCTTCCTCCAGCTACCCATCAGCCGCCGTTAATCCTCCTCCCAGATAATCGGGGTAATGCTCTTTAAGCACGTAACTGTGGCAGAGGCAGAGCCACTCCGGCTGCGGTCTGTGCTAGAGGGCACGGCGACCCTGCAGGTACTGGAATGGGGAATATCCCACTCCAGAGCCTCCACATAGCCCGTTTAGGGAGCCAGCTCTGCAGAGCAGAGCTGGAGCACAGCAGTAAGGGCACTTTTGCTGGAAGAGTGTCCTGGCATACCCTGGGACACCTGGCTGGGTAAGCACCTTACTGCGGTCCCGCATCGACACGCTCCCTCCCCTCCTCCACCCGCTCTGTGCATCTTCTCGCCTAATTTAAGAGCGATTTTGGATGGAACATTTATTTATCCCTGTGTGGGAAAATCATCCCGAGAAGACCTAGCAGCGTCATTTTTCCGCTTTCCTGGCAAGCTGTTCACACGTCACTGGCATCCATACTGCACTGCAGATGTCGAAGCTGGTGCTTGGGACACTGGAAGAGAAGCCGGGACTTCTGACCGTCACGACAGCCTGCATTTCTGAAGGTTACCCACTCCCAGCAACGTTCACTTTCGAGCACGAACTGAAAAGGAGGGTTTGGGGAGAGGGGGTGGGCTTTGGCACCCATCGCAGGAGAAACCACCCCGGTGCAACACGAACCAACAGAAAAGATGCTGCTAGCACCCAAACGCCGTACAATCAAGGTGGCAAGGAACTGCAGTATCATTTTGCTTTCCCTTTGGTCCCAGAAAGAGGATCGGTTAAATTTCACTGATCTGCGCAGCCGTGGGCTCGCTCCTCATTCTCCCTTACGTGCATTAAGCCCCAGCCAGTTTACTACGGGCACGACAGCGCTGGGTGAGGTTGTACCACGTGCAACCCGCCAGCCTGACCCCGAGGCTCACTGGGAATTCAGCCTGGTAATCAAGGACAAAGACAGCACTTTTTCGTTTGAGAGCAACAACTTATTTCTGCTGCCACTTACATTACAAGTGAAATAAAACCCATAAGGAAATGGGGGTGATGAGAGAGCTTTACCTGTTAAGACAGGAGACTAACATTAAGGATGTGGTTTCTTAACTACAGCTAAAAAACCCTCAAGTGACTTAACAAAATGACCAAGATGTAGCAAGAACCCCTTTGAAACTGCTCTCACAACAACATATGGGATGGTAAGAGTGAAAGGCTGGTGCAAAAGCACATCAAAAAAAGCCAGTCATGGAAATAAGTCAGTACTAGCCCATCAGTCTAAACTGAAATCTGAGTATAAGCAAAGATTAACTTAAAAAATCTGTATCTTAATACATTTATTACATATTAAATACATATATTGTGTATTATAATACTTTGTTGCAAGAGAAAATTAACCCACCTTCTATATTTCTAATATTAGCCTTCAAAAGAACTGTTTCCCACATGAAAACAGCCATACTGGAGGTTAAGGAAAATGCACGGCACACCTCCGGTATGCAAGAGCTATTTTCCTCAAGGCAATTCTGCAGTTTGTTCACGAGAACACAAATAAATCGCCAAATCTCAGGATGTTGTGCAAGCATTACCTCTCCCCGCTTCTGTGCGGGGCGTATCAGTGGAGCAGAAGTTCTCTTCGGTGCGTAACCGCAGGCCCCAGCCAACCTCTTCCCCCAGAGGGCGTTAAGAGGGACAGCTCTCGAGCACGCACGCAGTACTGACCCAAATTCTTAAGTTCAAAGAATTTGCACGTGAAGATTTCTAACCCCCTTGACCCTTTTCAACATTTCGGATTGCTTCTCCTTTTACCCACGGTTTTTGCAAGTTTAGCTTCCCGCACCTTTCGAGCCTAGGTGAGGTGATGATGCGGCAGGACCGGCGCTGTGTCGGCAGGGGAAGGCCACTTCTCCTCTTGCCAGCACGACGGCGCGGCTGGGTCAGTGCAGGCACGCCGTGCCGCCACCTACGCTCACAGAATTGCAGCTAATTGTCCGCACCTAAGCCGTTCGAACACCTCCAAGCCCAGGTTCCTTTTAAACGCTCCTGCTACATTAGCTGAGATTTAGGTATCAAATCAGAGACCGAAAAAGCAGACAACTACGGAGCTGGGTTGTAGCTGCATCGAAGCTGGGCAGCTAACAAGGCCAAATGGCAGCACTTCATTCAGCTGGCATCAGCGCGGCATTCCAGGCAACAGGACTCGAGCAACATCCCTGTCTATTACTTGGGTACGCATTTAACATCGCTTAATTAAACCCTATCTATAGCCGACAGTAACACTAGTAAGAGGAACAGATAACATAAATAGTGCTGTTTGCACAAATCCCCCTTCTCATGTCCTCCGCCTCCTCCCCTGCGACACTCATTTTAAACGCTGATACATTTGCAAGAAGTATTTTTATTTTTATGCAGGCACTGATGCAAAATGAAGTAACCAAATCAGGACAAAACACAAAAGGCACTTGGGGCCACGCTGAGCTGAAGAAAGAGATAAAGGAGCAGGTGTGTGCTGGAGGAGAGGGGGCAGAGGAGCTCTTATAAGGCAGGGCCATGAGCAAAGGGACTCCAGAAGCCACAGCCTAGACGCAGAACCCTTAAGAGGCTAGGAAAGCTCCTGTAGGGTTGCTGACTGCCTTGCTGAACAGGGATGGGAATTTCTGAAATGCAGGACAGATCTGGAACATGTAACACACAGCTGGGCAGAGGGAAAAGGCAGACATCTGGATCAGCAGTTGGATCTCCATGAGCCAGAAGGAGACAGCAGCAAAGGATCAGACGCAGGAGAAAGGTTTAGGAACGCTGCCCTCCACAGCCACGCTGGGATACAGGATGTGGCTTGTCCCAGCAAAGCGGGAACATGTGGAGCAACGCAGATGATCATCTCTTGTTGCTTCTTCCAAAGCCAGTCACATGTTATCCTCTGGTGAAAAAAATCTGGAGTCACAGACTGTAAAAAGTCAGAAGGGAGCAGCTTTTGAACAGCTCTTTTCCCCCTGAGAGGACTGCCTTCAGAGGAGCTGAAGGAGTAACAGTAAATTTGAGAACTTGGCCTGATGGGCAAAGCTCTCCTTCTGCAAACGGGTCTAAGCCCACTGGCTTCCTTGCCCATATACTTGCTGAGAATTTGTCCATATTGTCGTTGGAAAGGAAAAGGCCTCCTCAAAAAGTCAGGCCTGAGCTGGAGATACGGGATGGGCTGCTTCCAAGACACCCCAGTTAAATCCTCCCACCCCAGCCCTAAGGAGCTTTCACCCAGCAGAGCAGCCCAGCTCTTTCCACCTACTAATACCCACAGCCACATCGTAATGTCATCCAGCCCTGGGAATGCCCACTTCCTTCCGCAATTATTTATGTTCGCTGAGGGTCAGGGAACGAAGAGCAAAAGCCTCCAGCTTGGCAAAGAGTTGCAAATGCAACTCAAGGCATCAACAAGGATGCAGTGCACCGATGCAGCATCCACCATCGGCTCATCACATCACCCCCAGCTTTCTCTGACCTTGCCCTTCCTACCATGGTCAGCCTCCTAATTCTCCCCTCTCAGCCCCTGCACGTGCAGCTGCTCTTCTTCTCCAAAGAAAGCCAGTCTCTCTTTCCAATTTCTGCGGCCTATGTATTTTCATGAATTTTCCGATGTTCAGAAATAGCCCTGCACCCTTGCCTACAAAACCATCCTTACTGAACCTCTGCAAAAATTATCTAAAAAGCAACTCTCAGTGCAGGAATACGGAATTCTCCTGAAATAAAACAGAAGCATCTCAACTAACCGAGGCTGTCCGGTATTTACACTGGAACAGTTTCAGGATGGGGAACGTCCATTTTGAGCAACGCATAACGCGATCACACCGCTGGTACTAACAAGCGGCCACACCGGCGGCACGGCACAAGGACAAACGTTATCAGCACGGGTACTTTCTTGCAGTGGCTCACGTTCACTAACGCACAGCGAGGCTCTGCCTTTTGCAACGGCTACTCAGCTTAAGGAGGCAAAAGGAAAAGGTCCCCAGTCACGTCGGCTCAGTGTACAAAGTAGGTCGTTCGTTCCTCCACTGAGGAGCCTATACCTCAAGGAGCGTTTCTGTGCAGACCCCAAACACACTTCTACATCTGAACAAACTTCACCTTTTCCTGAGCGTTGTTTCCCTAATAGAGCTTGGCATCGTTCTCACCAAATTTTTTCCAAAACCTGTTTCCAAAGTAACCCTCGAAACATGCTGTCCCCTGCCACAACAACTCTGGTCTTGTGTCAGAAGCAGTATTTGGACCAGATGGGCCGTGTTCCACCACCCAAAGATGACGGGATGAAAGAATCTCCCTTGGACACCAGCCTACCGCACGACAGTTCAAAACTCACGCACTAAGCATACAAATTACCGAAAATTAATTCCCTGCATTTCTTTTTTCATACACTATTTTTTTCCCCTCAAGTTTTTGCTCCTTTTATCCCTCATAATGGCTGAGGAAGGCGGGATATATAAATAAGTTCGGTCCTTCTACACTCGGCCTCCTGGAGCTCGCACTGTCACAAGACTTACCACAATTTCCAGGAATGTGTCACATGCAAGGGTACCAGAGAGCTACACCACCAGCATTTCTGTTAAGGAAGAAGGTGCAGAGATCTACATCATCTTCATATCCCAGTCTTTATACTTCATGAAGTATGTGTGTTCTGCGTGCGTGCACGTCCATCAGTGGCACCATTCCCAATGAACCCAAGGGGATACGATCACTTACTCATTCTGCGGATACCAACCAACTTAGGGTTGAGTTGGTTAAGTCATGCGTTATTGTTTCTGGCCTTATCAAACGGGCGATCATGCCAAATGGCTTGAAGACGAAAACAAAACAAAACAAAAACATAAACACTTTTAGCTCTGTTTTCAAACACTCTAGTCACTGTAAGATTGAAGTTCCCTTTCCTTTCCTGCTGGCAAGCAACTATTGTGCTTCTGCCTAATCCAGTTTCAAAGCAAAGCGCTAGGAAATGCCCCATGAGACGTGTTTGTACTTCAGCTATTCCAGCCCCTCATCTCCTCCCTCCTGGAAAGGTAACTTAGAAGAGGACTGGAAACTAGCATGGCTCCTAGGCAATTCTAACAAAAAGTTCTAAACCTCCTTAAAAAGCACAAAACCAACATGATCAGCAAAGAACTGGCTAAAAATAAAATCACTTCCAAACAGGTTACCAGCTTTCTGAACCTGCACGTCAAACCTTTGCAGAGAGGCCAGGCTTTGATATCTGTATATCACCAAGAGATTAAATGCAGCCCGTGGTTTTACAGCAGGGTTAGATGCTGTTAAGCGCTGCTTTCCTCCCCGTCGGTAAAGTTTGCACTCTCCATCCTGCCTGGCAGCCTATATTAAGAAACTGCCACCCAGACTTCTCCTTTCTACTGAGCAAAGGGGCAAAAAGAAAGGCAGCGCTGTCTAGCTTTCGTGACTCTCTTAACTGCCTCTCAATTAATGTGCCCCTCTAGAAGCGCCTAATCGAAAGCTTTAACCTACCAGCCCCAGGGCTGAGCAGGCTTACTCCAGCACATCCTAAATAGTAAAAAAAAAAAAATCTGTTACACGTGTGTACTTGTGGAGGCTTTTGCAAACATACGACCTGTTCCTCAGTTCTTAAAGCTTGCCACGGCTGCTTCGTAATGACTGAGAGACCTGCCTAGGTCTGTGTAACGCCCTGAGCCCTGGCTTCCAAGAGTCCTTCAAGACATAACCAGTGCCCAAAACCCTCCTGAGTGCTCCCAGCAGTCGAGGAGGAACTTGGGAGGGAGAGGGGTGGGGGAAGAGAGAATTCAACAACTGTGAAAACTGTTCAGGTTGGGCTGCTCCTATTTGCATTTACCAGGACAGTTCCTTCAGAGCACAGAAGTGCAAATAAAAGATGTGCTTTCCGAGCAGCAGCTGAGAAACTACACAAACAAGTTGGCATAATAAAACTGCAACCTAAGTCAAAAAAGATCCATTAACCCTATTTTCTGCTAATAACTGCATTTCCATTTTTTTTCTTCGGAATGAGGGACTGGACCTGTCCTGCAGCACTTGCCAGCTTTGTGAAGATGAAGCAGCTCCAGAGGCAGCAAAGCTCGGAGGTGTTCCAGGGGATACCTGAACTGTCCGAGACCCATCAGTCACTCGCACGCACCTGCTGAAAAACCACCTGCCAAGATTTATCTATCCCCTGCACCACTGCCAACAGTCCAAGCGTTTCTGCAGAGGTCCCTCGCTCCTGTCCTGGCAACGTTAAGTACTCAACTAATAGCGTGTTTAAAATAGATTTTAACTAGCAGGACAATGTAAATGACCCTCTTCTCTCTTCCAGTCCCTTCCTCTGAGAACCGACCCCTTTCAGCATGAGTATGAACACCAGAAGGGTATTGCTCGCACTCGCACATTCGGTACTGCAGGCGTCGAAGAAAAAGCAAACACAAAGTCCCTCAAGAGAAAAGAAAGCACAGGCTGACGTCAAAACGGACCTTGGTCCCTACTCCACCTGCCAGCAGCTCTCCTAGGAAGCTTTATTCATACTTCAGCACCTGTCCCCGTCTCATTACTTGCAGGTGGGCGACGCGGACTCCGGGCCAAACCCAGCGCAGAGCAAGGCAGCCCGATCCCAAAGCAGGTCTGCGCACCCTGGCTTTGCCAGCCCGCTTAGGAAGCCCCACGTGCTTCCTAAGAAGAAGGAGACTGGGTCGCAAGAGCCCGTTCTGCCTGGGCAAACCGAGTGCATCCCCACGATACCGTCAAGCTGCCAGCGCACACTCGTGGGGAGGAGGCCGGACCCCGGCACGCACAGGTAGGCAGCCAGGACTGTAAGCTGAGCCCTGCGAAGGGCAGGACTCACACGGCACGCGGCTCAGGTGTCCCGTCAACATCACAGAGGGGAGAAAATAGCCTCGCCGATAGCTGTCAGCCTCGGTCACCCTCCTGTTTCTCTGAAAGTTTCTGGAAGAGGAGCTTTACGACGCGTTTGGGGCCTAAACAACAGGATCTTGTCACTCTGCCCAAAGGGTCAGGAATTAAAGAAAATCTGCATTGTTTGTTACTACTGCCTTCCGCCCCAAAACCCCAGTCCTGCAGGACAGCAAACACCTCAGGCTGCTTTCCTGAATGGTTTGGCCAGCTACGTGCCAAGAGCACTTGTCATGTTGCAAAAAAAAACATTTGTGGCTGGAAAAATCAGCATGCATGAGGGATGGAGAGGACAGACAGGTTTGAAGGCACCTACCTGACTGATGAGCTCTGCAGCACTAATTCTAGGCTGCCTAGAGCCTCACCAAACCTCTTCACTGGAAAAGAGATCTCACAGCCACTTTGTGAACCTGACCTCATAAGCACTGTACCGAAGAGGACTGGCTGTCAGATTAGAGCTCACGGGGCTGAGAGCGGGCAGGAACACGTCTGGGCCTTTCCCAACCAAAAAAAATTCATCCATCCATGAGATTCTGCTTAAAAGACAACTGCTGCCAACGCCACAGACAGCGGGGCACCTTCAGCAGGGCAATGTAAATGCCCTGCCAGTCAAACCATTCCATGGCAAGGAAACATGTGGAGCCTGGTTTCCAATTTCACCTCCTCCCTGCCCCATGCAGATTACCCGATACCCAGTAATGCAGTCTGAGCTCATACTGGAATCATCTGGACGTGAGGGGCATGAATTCAGGTCTCTCTCCAGTGCCCGTCTTCCAGCAACCTCTAGACACAAAGTACCTTTGAGATTCTACCTGTCACGTTAGCCTTACCTTCTCGAGAAACCAAGCCAACACAAAGAAGCCCTTTCCTAGGAGTAAAAGAAAAAAAAAAAAAGTTTCATGCCAGATCGTCAAGAGAACAACTCCTGTAGCTTGTCAGGCTGTCTCACGTTTTGTACTTCCCTGATTCAACATCAAAAAGGTCAATTGCCGCCAAACCATCCTACCCTATGCAAAGCCAAGTGAAAACTGCAGAAGCTTTGAAGCTTTTTGCCGAAGGATAAATCAGTACGGAACTCCCCTCCTCCCAGCCAGGCAGATGTGGCACTGGCTTCTCAAGAAGAGAGCTTTCTGCATCTACCATGTTCAGCTTAAAACCTCCTTTGTGCGGAACTTGCCTGCAGAGGTTCCACGCAGCAGGCAGCCTCCTGACAGCAGGATCCTGCGAACATCTGCATTTACGTGTGGTTTAAGGTTCTCAGTTGCTGCTCCTTGATATAGATTCCCACCTCTTTCAACAGGGAAAAGATTTCAAGCCAGGTGTTCTCACCTGTCATGCTTCAGCTTCTGGTTTTAAGAAAAAGATTTTAAAAAAAAAAAAAAAAAAGAGTGTCTTCTGAGAGCAAGCTTAAAATGCAAACCATGCCTCCTGCAAAGTGTGTTCCACTCAACTCGCAACCTTCTCAGCCTTCTCATGTTCACAGCGAGGGGATATCAAGGGAAGAGAAACAAAGCCTAAGACCCTGAGAAAGGAAAAGATCCTTTCTGGACATTCCCCGCGCTACTAAAATTGTTACATGAGAAAAATTAATTTAAAAAAGAATTGGGAAACCAGGCCGCATCAGCCTGCCAAAAGCACTCCTCTGCCTTCCTTCTCAAGGCCAATGTCCTTGGTTATTTCTCATCACTGGGCTGCAAATACTTTAGTGAAACCTTTGGTTTACTGGGATACGTATGATTTTTGCTCTGTAGCAGACAGGGAGCGAGCACTGGCAAGCCTAGCTGCAACCAGCTACACTCACAGCAGCCCTGCGAGGCCAGGAGCACAGCCCAGCTCCTCGGGCTGTGCAGCCAGAACCATGCTCTGACGGAAGGTTCAATTAGGGAAACTCTGCAACGATGCACAAGGGTAAACACCGCTGGGATAAAGTGAGCCAGGAACAGAAAGCAGAAGTGACATCTCACGGTAACACAGCAAGGCGGCGAGCAGCAGGGTCTACAACCTCAGCGGCACCCCCAGTACAAGGGGGTTTGGACCGCTGAACGTCACCAGGTCCTGGGCCCAATCCTTCCCCTTCGGTGAGGGACATCAAGGGAGAAAAGGGGATGCGCTGGCGTGTTGGTACAGAGTAAAAGAATGAAAAAATACGACAGTATTACCATGGTGAAAAAGAACAACCCCGCAGAAACCTGGTTTCAGATCTCTAACTTGGCCCAAATGAAAACAGCAAGCGACCACAGCCCCTGCAGGACACGACAAGCTGCGACGTCTAGAAAGGGAAACACAGCTCATCCCGTTCTGCTCCTCTCCACACACACACACACAAAGCTCCAGAGGAAAATCCAATGTCAGCTTCACAATTTGTCTCCTCAGAAACGTCTATGAATCTCCGGGCAACTCAAATCCCTGAGCCCACCTCCCCGCAGTCGACACCCTTTTTCCGCTCTGAATCCCCGCTGAACCTGCTGGGGGAAAGCAAGGAGCTCGATCCCGGGACGGGGGCTCCCGCTGCCAGCCGAGCGGCAACAGCCCGGTCCGTTTGCTTCGCGAACTCAAGCCACTCCCGGACTCTCCCAGAGGGAGTACCTGACACCAGGACCGCACCAAGTCACCGAGATTTGACTTCGTTTTGTTTAAAATAGAAATGTTTGTGCACGTGCAGATTCACACATCTAAGAACGGGACGCTCTTCAAACAGGATGAGAATTGCATAAATACGGGGGATTTTTAACATTTTCCAAAATATAAGATAAATACTGACTACGGAGAAACATAAATTTTAATTGAGATTACAGACACAAAGGACAAAAGCTTTCAAATCCTTATTGTCAAATACTCATTGGCAAAGTTTAAAGAGCACGTAAAGACTAGGCTCTCCAAGATACCACGACACTGGAGGCATTGAAATTTTACTCCATTTTAAGAAGCTGAGAACCTATGAAAGGCTCAGAGCTCAAAGTCCAGGTCTGAAAATGCTTCAGATAACCATAGGATGAACAGTCCAACTCACAGCCCAAATCTCCCAGCTGTTGAGAAGGACGATGTACAAGTTCACAATGGTTGCATGAGTTCTTTCGGCCAGGTACATCTCAACAGATGCATCAACTTATTTGATACGTTTCACTGGACAACAGGCAAATTTTGGCCAAGTATTACAACTTGAGGCTACATTTAAATAAAGAGAGGGGTTAAAAGGGTGCACCACCCATTTGCAAACAGCACAGTCAACCATTCTGCCCCATATTTCCTGTTGAATCGAGAAAGTGCCTTCCAAAAATAGCTTATAGTTTTGCTGAAAGGCTCAAAACAAACAGCACTTCTGAAAGAATATCTTACATGCTTTACATAATAGCCATCTCAGAAGGGAAAAAAGGATGTGTACAGCATTTCAGTGTGAATTCTGCATTGAACAAAAAGACATCATTCTTTGCTTAACACAAGGCTTAAATTCACCATGAAGGAAATTGCCGAAGTCAAAGCCTTAGGGCCGAAGTTGGGAGGGAGATAGCACTCTGAAGGAAAGAATTTTTATCCTAAATTTGGACTGAAAGAGGCTACGTAAAAGGAACACTGTCAGCTTGTTTAAGCCTCAATTTACACTTGCCTCAAAAAGGAAAGTTCAAACTCATTTAGCTTCCCTTCAGAAAAATCCAATACTTTTTCAAGCGCTTAGTCTGTTGTGCACCCAGACATACCTCTGCAGGTTTCTGCTTAGCCTTTTCTCTTTCTTGAAGACCTGGTCCTTATCTCTAGACATGTGGTTTAACCTTCCTGTTAAACAGCCGCACTTATCTACAGTTTCAGAAAAAATGCCGCAGTACTAATACCAGCATCATGCCATAACCACCGACGTCTTCACTCCATATTCTACTGTGCCTTTCCTCGCAAGTTGTGAGTTTGCATTTGCGTGCCTGTCTTGGTGAAAGCCTTTCCCTCCAAGACCAACGTAAAATACCAAACGCTCCATAAAAGAGGATTCGCTGGAGATGAAGTGCCAGCAGTATGAAGGAGCCAGTCAGATAAACCACGCAATGCCTTTTTTCTTCTTCTTTTTTTTTTAAAGAACCCAGAGAGCAAAGTTGCATCGTTTGTATTCGGATGACAACAGCCAAAGGGCCTACAATTTGCGGTGGCTTATTAGGCAAGTGCTTTGGGTTTTGTTTTCTTTTTCTCCTTAGAGGGGAACTAGCTGCGCGTTTGCTGCGTGAAGTGACAAACAACCGATTCCACGTCATGTGAGTCCCCTACAACGCGCAGCAAAGCTCCTAATTGCTATCCTTCCCGTATCCCCAGTCACCATCAGGGAACGAGCAAGGAACCGCGATGGACTTCCAGCTGGGAGGACGTTGGGGAAAACTCTTCCCTTGGGCAAAGAACCTGCGTGTGTTCAGACAGGAGGCAGGGGAAGGGCCTGCCAGCCGCATCGATGAACGCGGCAAGTTCAGCAGCAGGCCAGGAGCCCAGCCTTCACCACCTACCTGAAAATTCACCGAAAATATGGTTGCCATCTGGCGGCTAGCGCACATCGGCAGCCGTGAGGAGCTCGGGGTGCACCGGCTGGCCACCGGGAGCCAGATCCGCTGTCCTGTCACCCCCCGGAGCTGCAGCCAGGGGAAAAGCCGCGGACCCGGCTGCTGGAGCAGGGCAGGCAGGCTGCAGCCGCCGGAGCAGCTCTTCGCCCGGGGTACTTCAGAGCAGCCAGGGGCGTTCAGAGCACAGCTTTAGCCCCAGCAAACGAGCCCAAGCCCCTGGAAGCAGCAGCACAGCGTTAGGCCCGGGAGGCTGAGCTCGCCCTTCACCATTTGGAGACCCAAGCCCCGCGGGGCGGCCAGCACAAAATCCCCCCCCCGGCTGCCGACACGGCGTGGGGCTGGAGGACAGCGAAGGGCTCCGGGAATCCCAAATGACCCACCCCATACCACCACCATCACCGAGCCTCCCCCTTTTCACCTTCTCCTGCGCCCGGGTCAGCTTCTTCTGCACGTTGCTGGCGATCTTGCCGGCCGTCACCCCCTTGCTGCCCAGCTCGGCCATCTTGTGCTCCTCTCCCGGGCGGCTGCGAGCGCCGGGCCGGGGGCGAAGGGGGGTAAAAACCCGGCGGGAGACAATGGCCACGGCCGCCGCCGCCGCCGCCTTTTAAAGGGACCGAGCGCGGCCGCTCCGCGCCGCCTCAGCCCGACCGCCCCGCCCCGGCACCGGGCCCGAGCGGCCCCCGCAAGGCCGCGGCCGGGCGCGGCGGGGGGCCCCGGGTCCCCACCGTGAGGGGAGAACCGTCAGTAAACCCCCAGCCCGAAAGGAGGGACCCTGAGGGGGCTGCAGCTGTGCCCGGTGGTGCGCATCGGTCAGATTTGGTCTGACAGCCCCGTGAGGGACGGTGCACGGACGTGGCGGCTCACGGCCACGCTGGGCTTCTTTAGTAGCCACGGGTACAGCGCCGTGCGGCAACGAGCAATTCATCTCACGTAGCCAACGGTGGGATGCTGCTTCCGTCCCGCGGCAAAATGGCCTTCTCGTTTTATGAGATCTGCACCGCTAATTGCAGCCACTGATTGCCCGTGCTCATCAATTTGTGACGCTACGCAGCTGCTTTTCAAATTGTACCTTTGAAAAAACACAACGTGAAAAATTGATATTCGTGGGGACAGGGGTTTGAGTGAATCAACCCCCTCCCCTTGTAGAAAGCGAGCCGAAATTCCAGATTTCATCCTGTAATTTTAACTGTGCCTCACATGACAGCTTACTGTGGGCCCCAGGTAAATGCATCACCTCAGCCTCGTCTCTTTGAAAACTGCAAATAATCAGTTGACCAGCTCGTCCACAGGAACATTAGGGTGGATAATTACTTTGCACAGACCTTCCAATGTGCTGCAGTCGCAGCGTTATGCTCATTTTTGGTTTTGTACAACAAACTGGATCCAGCGTGGCTGCAGGTGACGGCTGCTGCCGCTCGGGAGTCGCCACGCTGCTGGAGCGAAGCAGCACTGCAGAAGACATGGCAGGGACAGGGCACCTACCAGGAGAAATCCAGCCGTGACTGCCCAGAGCGCTTCACTCACCTGGGTTCCCCCGAATTCCTGGGACCTCAGCCTGGGTGGTGTTTTTCTTCGGCTGGGACTAAACTTCTCGCCATTCCCCAGCCCAGGTGTGTACACATCCTGCCTCTTACCTGCAGCGAGCCCGCGCTTCCCGGCCGTGTGCGCTGCAGCTGGTCCTGCTAGGGGGGCTTCAGTCTTCCCTCTCCTATACCCACCGTGCAAATACTTTCATGAAACATTGTTCCTTTACAAGATAGGACGAAGTTCTGTTTCCTGGAGCACAGGAAGCCACCTTAGCGCTCTTACTCAAATCCTCACGCTCAGCACCAAAGCTTCCAGCAGTTCCACATGCTGCAGCTTGGTCAGGCAGTGGGGAAGCTCCCTTCCTCGTCGGCTTCTGAATGCTTATTTAATTTTGCCTGAGATGGCATCTGCTCTGTGCACACCCAATAACCAGTACAGCATCAACCAAAGCAACGCTCTAGAGACAAGTTAGGTAAGAAATTTGCGTTTGTCCTTAAGATGGAGACTTGCATCTCTTACACCTATTCGAATTGAAAGATGGTAGTAAAACCTACCTGTATTCCAAGATGATTTCACAGTCTTAATTTTGCCAGATGAAAACAGTTATCTCTGGAGTTTCATATACACAGGGAATAGTGTAGCGGTCACTACTGCAATCTAAAGCAACAGAAAAATGTTGGCAGTGATTGCTTGAGAGCTAGGCCAGATTTTTCATCTTACATTTCATTTATTGTTTCCCCTTTCTGCTCCAGTACTGTTTCTGTTCATTGAGAACTTGAAATAAAAACAATTGTCTTGCCAGAGCCCTTAGAAACTGTGAGCAGAGAACCTGTCAACACCTCTTTGTGAGGCTTCATGATATAATGCCTCTGCATTTCTTATCTCTTGTGACAATGGCATTTAAAAACAAAAAGTAAAAAAAAAAAAAAAAAAAAAAAAGCTCTAATTCAGAAACTTGCTTAAATCCATGCCGTACCTCAATTGTGTTAGTAGGCATACTATTCCTACTTAATAAAATACTTAGGCATGTGTTCCAGCTGTATATGCAAATAATGCAGTGATACAAGTCATATTCAGACTCAAGTGCATGCACACCTGTGATACCATGCCGCAATGCAAACTACAATTTTATTAAATTCCTTTCTGGCTTTGCATTTAATGTCCATAATTGAGTCTGTTTTTCTGTAGATAGGCAATTGTGTATTTGGCCCAAATGAATCTTGTTTTGCCCACAATTTCAGCCTTACTATGTATCTTCATATTACTTTTCTTGTTTACTATTATCTATAGTTTTGCAGCATCTCACTGCACAGTATAATCTGGAAAAATAATTAATATGTGGTTTTCATCATTTCTTACTTCACACACATCCCCATCTCCTCCTCCTCCTCAACCAAACTTTTAAGAGAGAAAGATACACATGTGGTTAAATATTTGTGACACCAAGAATAAAAAAGCAGATGTTTCAGGGTCAGAACAGCATTCCTTTGCATCCTACCTCATACATTTGCTTCTCCTGCCTAGGTTTTTTCTTCAGTGAAACTGGTTTTGAAGGGATTTTTGTCTGATTACGTCTTTCAAGTGAAAAGAGAATGAGATTGCAGCACATGAGCTGAAAAGAAAGTCCATGGCAAACATCAGAAAACTGTAAAACAAAGGTGACCAGACACCCATATTCACGATAATGAAAAATGATGACAAACTGTGTACTTTTTAAAAGCTAAGATTATCAGCAAGCATCCACCATGAGTCATTTCCTAGTTGTTTCTGTGCTTGATTGGATCAGCACCAAAGCTGCAAAGCATTTGCCAGGCTCCAGGTGTGGCACAAAAGGCATTCCCCTAGCATGACCCAGTGAACATCACATACCATGACAGGCCAAACATTTGAATGAATTCCTCATAAACTGTTTTAACCAGCTGATATACGCTGAATGCTATTCCTCTGTGGACAGGAGAGGTTTCAGTCTCACATCTATCCACACTGTTCTGATCTTAATTTTACTAATACCATTGTAGGGTTTTTTTATGCATACTTACAAATGTTAGTAATTTCACGTATCAAGAGACTGCATATACAAATAAACATACTGATTAGCAACTTAATGCTTTTATTCGCATGAGCTTGTCACCATGAGGCACAGCAATCTAACTTTTTAGAAGCCACTTTTAGTGGCTAATTGAATTTCTCAGTGACAGATTCTGCACAAACTGAGTTAAAAAAATAGAACTTGATACATCAGACTCCTACAATGAGGCTCATTGGGTTCAAGCACACATCATTGCCCAATTTATTGTAACATTATGACACAATTTCACCTAGTTGTAACTGGCTAAACATGCCTAGTCTAAGCTAAACTGAGGTCACATAGGCTTCCTCTACAGTCAAAAGAAGTGAGTACCTGCAAAGCATGAGTCAAGAGATAAAACAGCTTCTAGGAAAGTCTCCCCTCCTCATTAACTACAGAGGGAGATGAGATTAATACCTTAGATAGCTGAAGTTATGAAATCCACCTGTAGTCCATCTCCCTGGTGACAGTATGATCCGTTTGCACAGGTCATAAGCAAGAAACAAGTCTGTCAAACACAACAGCCCAAATGCACATATTTACAGGGTATACCTAACATTGCTTTTTTATTATGTTCTAAATTGATTAATACTCCAGTCATTAATGCTTATGTTATGTCTAAACCTCATAAGTGCATTTCACTTCAGCCACCTCCATTAAAGACAGATGAACTGCTCACCTGTTTACAATTAAACATGCTTAAATGCTTGGTGGTTTGGAGTCTATTATTTCATGGTTTAGATAAAATTTATTCCCTTCATTGTACAAATTGTTACATCTCTCTCTCTTTTTATTCCTGTTTTTGCCAAATTTGTCCATCTGGGAGCAGGATGTTTTTGTCAGGACTACTAATTTAAATTGGTATAAAATTTTAGTTTTAAAAGAGTGATTTCAGTGATATATCTTTATATTCTCTGACTTGAACGTTTTAATTGCAGCTTGTGCATTTAGAGCTGCAAGCTGTGACAACCAAAATATGTCTGTTTTTCTGCTGCTGGTGGCAAAGCCTTTAATGTACAATACAGTTCGTTTGTATAAATGAATTTTTAAATGGCAATGGTACTGGCCTCTAACATTCATGCAACTAACGTATACATTCCCTGTTACAGTTAATCCAAAGAAGAGTAAAATCCAGTAAAATTGGGAGAAAGTTTTGTTTCTCTACATCAAGTTCCGATTTTAAGTTCATAATTGTTGTGGTTTTGAAATGTTTAGTAGAGCTTAGTTAAGTAAAAAAGTTTGAATTCTTAAAATTGCTATATTCATGCTAAATAATATTATTTGCAATAAACTATTCAGACAACTCTAAAACCCTGCTCTCTAAGTAATAATATAACACAAGTCTATTATAAATCATGATTCCTTGTTTGTATTCAAAACCAAGGCTCGCATTTTTAAACTACCTGAGAGATTCTGGCTGCTTGGAGCCATAGGCTTGTCTCTAACTAACTCTAGCCGTAACACTAAAAGTCAGAAGGCCTAACTCATTGCCAGCACCGCTCCCTTGCTTTATGATGCCAGCTGAGGGATTAAATCAAGACATCAAGTCCAACACCTTGAAAAGAACAATTAGCACAAAATATATTATTTAGCAACATCTAGTCACATTAACACAACCTTGCTTGCTCTAAACGGTGTCTTCACTTTTTAATTTCCATTTCCAGTGATACATTCTTCTGTGACAACATTTGGAAAGAACCAGCCAAGGGGACTTCTATCTTACCGTAAACAAATATTCTTATCAAGTTAAATGGAAATTCAGACATCAACTTCACCATTATCTAGTTTGCCTTAGCATTCCTTTCTGACTATATTCTCATGCAAACTCTTCCTTTGTTCTCTCATAGAAAGGTGCTGGGAAGGATAAGGAAGTTTCTGCCATAATAATTTGAGATAAGACATTACTGATTATGTGTTCTGCCCCTTAAAACAAAAACAAGATGAAAGTATTTTGATTTTAAAATGGTGTCTAGAAGCTGTTCTCTCTCCCACATAAATTCACAACTTCTGTTGTGCGTTTCTCCACTGTCATGAGGATGAGAAACAGAAGATGATATATAAATGACTCTTTTTGTATCCAAAACACAAAAAAATCTACTACTACAGCATAGGGAAGGCTCCAAACTCTGCTCAGCTTTGCCAGTCTAGTTCAGACAATCCCACTCCCCTCAGAGAGGGTGGGAGGCAGGAAGTAAAACAACGCTAAAACTTTGTCTCATAACTCACTGAAGCCTTTCCCTTGATTACAAGCTTGCTAGAATTCTTGAGAATTGTGTATTAATGATATATCTTGGACCTCAAAACTACAGCAGATTTTTCAGTGAATTTCAAAATTTTAAAGTTTCTTCCATCCATGTGCCATTTTGGATGCTTGATTCAGCGGCAGGTAGATATTTTCTGCTTAGTGTCTATGTGCATTTGGCCACCACAAAGTCAGTTTTGGCCCTGAATTTGAGACAGATTAACCTCCCTTTGCTCACAAATGAGTAAAGAGTGGAAATGATTAGTAAGCTTTGCATAAGTATACTTCCAAGAAGCTTACCAAAATTTCTATGTGCTCCACCTTGTTTATGAAATATGTATTTTTAGTTTTTCACTATCACCAAACAACAAGGGAGTAGGTAAGCGAATCACGTGCTTGCTTTGGAAATTATTCTGAGAATTCTGGAAACCTTCTGCTATTTATTAAAATATCTAAAAAAATGAAATTAATTGTAAATCATCCCACCTATTAGTCTGTATCTCAGTCTACAGCTGCAGGAGAACACATGGACCACTGGATGGAATCACACAAAGGATATTATATCACCAGCACAAAATATCAGTGAAATTGAGAAATATTGTATACAGAACATACCACCTCGGGCTCTCACATTGGTTACAGCCATACCATGTAAAATTATGAAATGGTAACAGATGCCCCAGTTGCAATGTCTTTCTCTCTGCTTCCATTTACTGACAGCCTCATTTCATTTTCCTTGGCAACAAAACTGAGTGACTCATTCACTACGAGTAACTTATGAGAGCTATCTCACCTTCATTCATTACAGACTCACTATCCCTTCAGATCTGCTCAGTTTTCAAATTATCCAACACTTCTGTAGGTATTTGGGATTTGATTTTTCAGCAAATGAGGATGGCCACTTTCTGCTTTGGACATGAACAGTATTCTGCACATATTAAATACACCATTACACTCTAATTAATAATTACTGAAATGTAAAATAGTGTAAAAACTGCACAGACAAATGCAAAAAATGATACTTACCCATAACATCTCAGCCATCTCAACCAGTTGGCTTTGTCAACTCTGTAAGATTTTCATAAAGATTCAGGGAAAAACAGAGAAGACCTCAAAAGGGATAAAAAGCCACAGTAAGTAACTTAAAAGCTAACTGCTCCAAAAAAACTGCTCAGAGTCTCTAGTTTTTATTAAAGGTATATCAATACAACGTATTGGATTTCCAATCAAAAAAAAAAACACCTGATAAAGACAATGCTTCTGGGTATTATATGGACTTCAAGGAATCTTTCAAACTGTGCACATGCCTTTAATCTTGAAACCATTATTCAGTGCACACCCAAGAGTTAATTTCTAGTAGAAACAAAAGAACAGGCTAACGAGAATTAAAGTAGAAGTTTACTGCTTGTAAGCTTCCATGCACTGGAATCAGTTATATTACCAAGCTGCCTCTGCACCACTGAAATATCCCATCTGAAAAATAATGCAGGTCCTAGGCATTGTGAGAGCATATGCCTAGAAAACCAAGAGTGGAGCGTCAGCATTTCTAAGGGAAAACAGCAGATGATCCCATCAAAATGGCTTTTAATGTGAATAGCTCTTTGCTATTCCAGCCTGGATTCTAACCTGAATTCTAAACGCTGTACTCAATTACTGCGGTTTGCCGCAACTGATCCAACTCTTCCCAACTTGGGTAAATCAGTAGTTTTATTCGTAGACAAATATTTGATCCATGATTGACAGTAAAATGCTATAGAGATTTAGATATAAAATTAAGGGTCATGTGGATGTATTTCTCTTCGCAAACAGATTATCTGGCATTTTTACATGTCATTGAATACTCTGACATCTTGAAGTGTCCCTGCCAAATTTAACAGACAATATTTAGAGTCTTAAAGTAAGCATCCTTGACGGTTTAATGAGTCACAGCCGTGTGTATACAGATATCAGGGTCATCACCATGCTAGAAGGAACAAACATAAATGTCAAGCTACATTTCTGCTTTGTTTCCAAACTCTATTTTGAAACAAGGCAACTCTATCAGATAAACCAACCAAACATCTTAAATTGTGAAACTTTTTCCTAACGTGTCACAGTGTAAATGACAGCAATGCATGCTATTTCTTCTTTTCTATCCTGAAAGCCAAATAATAAGTCTGGAAATGTTGCAGCACCTCAACATTTTTACCTGGAATTTTTCAATGCAGGATGTTCTCTCAAAACCACACCGTCTGGAATCACATTCATATGTTTCAAGGCAGGAAGAAAACTTCAAAATCTGAATCAAAAAAAATCAAAGGCAAAAAAGGGCAGGTGGAATTAAGCCATCATTTCAATGTTTTCATTTATTTTAAGGCATTTGTTGTGCTTTCTTTCCCAGCATACTTGGATGATAGTGACATCAAGTCCTAAGTCAAAGGAAGACACAAGACATGATACTTTTCTATTTGGAGGTGAAGAGAAATTTGCTCTCTATACTGCAAAGATATGCTGCTTGGAAAACTACCGGAGAACCTCCTGTTCTTCTCCCCACTGCTCCTACTGTGTTAAACAGGAACAACCTCCTTCCATCACTTGCACATGCAAGTCACTGGTCCTTTTACTGCATAAAATCCTTAAATGATCCCATTTTATATCCTCTCACACAGACTGCTTATAGCTATTGCAAGTAGAGGCCTGACAGTTGAAAGGGAATCTCTTTCCTACCTAAGAGTGTCAGAGGGGTGTGGTCACAATCAGCATCACCTGTCTTGATGTTTTTGGCAAAAACATCCCACAAAGCCACACAGTGATGAGAAAGGCAAGAAAGAACAGCACAAAATGAGGAGGCGGCCTTACAGCTCCACATCCAGGAAGATGTTCCACAAAACTGAAGTTATCTGGTCCAAAATGATTGCCCAAATAACTTTGTTTAACCTCCTAATTCTGATAAATCAGATCAAATTGTCTTGTGCATAGCCCTGGGCTGAGTGTGTGATTTGAACTTGGAAGTGTCTATGTTAGAAGTTTGAACCTCAAACACTAGCCAAAAGGAGAGAATTTGACTAGCCAGAAGTTTGCTGAGCTTCTCAAATTCCATTCTTTACAAAAAAAAAAAAAACAAACCATTCTTTACAAAAAAAAAAAAGAGAAAGTTTTATGAGTTTCAGTGCTCACATACACATCTCAGTCTAAGTAACAAGCAAACAACAAGACCAAAATAGAAGAACACTTCGTGCCCTAAGGGAAAGGCTTTGTTATTTCCATTCCCTGTCACCATCTGATGATACCTTTGAAGAAACAAAGGAACTTGCAAGAAAATACACGTGAAATAAATTCTTGCTTTCAATGGGAAACTTAAACACTGAAAACAAACTGTAGACTAATTTCCAGCTACTGTTAATGTTCTCCTCCTTTTTCTCAAAAGGAGGTTTTCCCACCCAATAATTCTATCTTATATGCAAAGGGAGGAATGAAAGAGAAACTGCTCATTGCAAATATTTTATTTCAAACAAGCATCCATAAAATGTCTCTGGTTAAAACGAGCAAAATCATGAATTCATCTAATTTTCCCTACCATCTGCATAGCTTTTGCATTTACATTTTTTCCCCAGATGCCATTTAGACCAGTGTTGTGATTTTAGAAATTTTGAATGTCTCATTTAAAACAATCAAACAAAAAACTTATCATAAAAAATATCATGATCCGATGTTTTCAAATACAAAGAATTTATTTCTTCTTTATTCTATTTCTGGGGATTTGGAGGAGACTGTTCCTCATGTGCTCCTGTTTCATTGAGGCGTTTAGTAGACTTGACATTTCTTTTATTGGAAGCAGTAGATGGCTTGCTTCTACCTCTCATATTGTTGTCACACTATCGTAAGCAGCAGTAGGCTTCATACCCACAAATAGATATGAGAAAACAAGCCACTACAGACTGTATCTACTCCTAATTAGCTTCCAGAAACGTAAAAAACATAAACCAGAAAGGCAACTATTATAAAAGAACAATATTTTTGGCCTACAATACACTAGTCAGTTCTACCACAGGAAGATAAAGCAAACTGCTTTGGAGAGGAATAATCTTGCACAGTATTATCCTCTGGATATATATATGTTGTCAGATCTTCTGAGGTCATAGATTAATTTAAAAAATATCCATCCTGAGAATGCCAATACATTCCAGATTTACCAAGACTTACAATGGTAAACATTTCGCTTATCGCTCTCTGTAGGTACCTTAAAGGAGGCTGTAGTGAGGTAGGGGTTGGTCTATTCTCCCACGTGCCTGGTGACAGGACAAGGGGGAATGGGCTAAAGTTGCGCCAGGGGAGGTTTAGGTTGGATATTAGGAAGGATTTCTTTACTGAAAGGGTTGTTAGGCATTGGAATGGGCTGCCCAGGGAAGTGGTTGAGTCACCATCCCTGGAGGTCTTTAAGAGATGTTTAGACGTTGAGCTTAGTGATATGGTTTAGTGGGGGACTTGTTAGTGTTAGGTCAGAGGTTGGACTGGGTGATCTTGGAGGTCTCTTCCAGCCTAGACGATTCTGTGATTCTGTGATTCAGCAAGGCAAGCAATTCTACGTTCCCTAGAGAGCACTACAAATAGGTAGGAGTCAGTTGCAACTCCTATCAATACGATGGCTATTCATAGCCTTGTAGGGATGTGATAATCCTAGAAGACACACAATTGTCTCATACTGAAATTTTGTATTCCTATTCTATATAAAAAGGTCATTTGTTCTGGTTTTGCCTTTTTTTTTTTTAAATAGAGGAAAACAAAAAGGTTGACCATGCCATTAATGCAGTATTTCCTAGGAAGTATTTAATTAATTATCCTACGTACAAAATTCATGGCAAGCAAGTCTTCATCTTCTTATATAAATAACAAGATATATATATATATAATTATATAAATATCAAAGAAAGATAAATATACACACACACACATAATTTTTGTTTTTATACCATATGGGATAGAACTTTGCCCTAAGCCTGTTTTGATGAAGCTATATTAGTTCAGCTATGCTTTTTTTTTAATATTTATTTTACATTTTAATTGATGTGGAAGGGTGGAGAGAGTTTTTTGGACACAAGTAGTAGTCCCTTATTCTCTTGCCACTAGAGGTTCCTACCCATTCCATAGGAATGTCCTACTGATCATGAAGAACATACTAAATTATTGCTGTCTTTGAAATTTGTTTCACTTGGTTGCAAGAACACCAGTCAGAATCACAGAAACCAACAAACGAAGATATCTTCTAGCCAGCAGTTCTTACCCTTTTTTGATTTGCCATCCTTTTAATAAGTGCTTTGTAAAAACATTTAAGCATGCACAATAGGCTTCCTTGTCTTAGTCCCCCGAGGCTAAAAATCACTCTTGCAGTCAACTTGCCCAACATCAGATTTCCAAACTTTAGATGTAAAGGACATGTTGATAATCCGAAATTTGGAGGTTAGCTTCAGTTGTTGCATTATCTTAAAAACATCTAAAATTAATGAACTTTTTTCTTCTGCCTTTTTACTAACACTATGCAGTTACAAACACTAATCATAAAAGTAAATTGGCCTAGGAAAAATTTTCTCCACTGAGATGTAGCCCAAACAGTGGAAAAGCCTTAGGACCCTGCCCTATCCTATTATCTGGAAAACATAAGATTACTCCTCACCATACATTATTCTGTAATTTAATTCATCTTGATTTTACCTGAATCTAGCAACAGACATCTTATTACTTCTCATGGAAGAAACTCATTAGCAGACCATTATTTTCTGTGCCAGTAGAATGAGCATAGTGCGCTATCTTTTCTTCTAGCCAGATAGTTGCATAAAGTTTCATTTGTTCTCTCCTTCTCACATTGTATTAGGTGGTAAAATGCCAACATCAGGTGTAAAAATAATTATAAATTTACTTTATACCAAATCAGACATCGATACAATTGCAGTAATTACAGGTACTACTCTTGCACTCCTCTGTGGCCCCGTGTCATAATAGATATAAAAAATTAATCTCTTCTGTACATGCTCCAACAATGACTTATCAGTCAAGATGGACAAATATCAGAAGATGCAGAAAGTGCAGTTCAAAATGCTGAATGTTCACTGGGCATGTAAAATCCACAGTCTTACAAACGTACAAACATTAAGATATTTGCTTTCTAAAGAGTAGGATGGCTGACATAGATCTTTCCTGTTTCAACTTAATCTCACATCACAAACTAATGGACAAACGTAGCCATTCCCCGCAGTCTCAGCAGGTGAGAAGTTTATGAATCTACTGCATAATAATATGAATTAGAAAGCTTTGCCAACTGAGATTAGTGTCTTAAATCTGCATCCACTGGGATTTTTTGTGGGATAGAACTGAGACTAATGGCTGCCTGCTGTTTCTGGCACTGATAACCTATCTACACTGCAAAACCAAGCTGACTAGCAACTTGTAAATGAGTCACCGTCCCTAGGGGTGTTTAAAGAAAGGTTGGATGTGGTACTTAGGGACATGGTTTAGTCGGTAATATTGGTGGCAGGGGGATGGTTGGACCAGATGATCTTGGAAGTCTTTTCCAACCTTAACGATTCTATGATTATTTCTTAGACAAATTTCGTGCCCACATTCTGTGCAAAAAGAATGTTATGTCATACAGCTTCATCTGAAAAGAACTGGTGTTTGATAGAGTTGTCATGATTATCATGCATTTTAGTATCTGTGAATTTGTGTGATAACATAAAAGCATCTATAAATGTCATAGTGAAGCATTGATTGCCTTTTCAGCAGTATCTTAGATTAAGATTTTTTAACCAAGCCCTTCCAGATATGTATAACCAATTCCCCACTTACCTTTTCTATTCTCTCATCATCTATCTTCATCTATCATCATCTATCATCAATGCTTCTTTTCTCCATCTGGGATGAGTGTACTTTTGCAGTATTTTGGAATCTTCATGCAAATACAAGTGGTTGCCCTTATCTGCATTAAGGAGATAAAGGCCATTGAGCTACCGAGAGTAAATGAAACCTATTTAAGTGAGATTTAAAAAAAAATCTCTTTGTCTATACCTGCAATTGTAAACTAAGGTAAGCACTAATTCAGTTAGAAAAACAAAGAGCTGACAACCACTTGCCAAAAGGAATCTAGCTGCTAAACTAAACATGACTGAAATCTTACCATACGACTTCAGAACTTACTTCATGAAAGTTCCTAAGCATCCTTTCTTATCTGTTTCCCTTAAATCCAGGTCAAAGATTTCCCTAGCATAAATTAGTATTTTTAATGAACATTATACATGTTCCTCTTAATTTTATAACCTAGATTTTCCATGTTACAATTTCTTTCACTCTAAATAAACCATTTTGTGTTGGTTTGTTTAGGACTCGATTACTGTAATTGAGGATGTCTCAGTGTTGATGTATTGTACATTTCTCCGTCAATAATTCCTTTAGCATGTTAGTCATGTTCTCTATCTACAGTTCTTTGACATTTCCCATAAGCATTTCAAAAAATGACCTTTGTATTTTGGCATGCTTTCTAATTTTAAGACCATCAATACTCGCTATTGGGAAAGAAAACACATGATGTTATTTTTCAGACCAATTGTAGCAGTTGCTTGCTTTTATATGTTGGTTTTTTTTTTTTCATGTCCTGTATGAAATACTTCCATAAGAGCGTTGCTTTATCTCATATTACTATACCTTTTCAAATCTATGTTCCAGCCTACACTTTAAACTACAAATTTCCTATAAATGCTAATATTCAGATAAATAATTAAGATAATGCACATAGTTTGCTAATTGCCTACGTGCACATTCCTGGATCATGATGATGTACCTTTTATTTTGGGTTACTTGGTTTGCTTTTCATATGACAGAGTCTAAGAGCCCCCACAAACACCCTGAAGTTCAACTGACAAGCAGCAACCTGAATGCAAACCCTTTATCTGCATTTTGCAGATAAAGAATTTTAATCTTTCATTAAATATATCCCCAAAATACTACTATTACTCACTGGTTCTTGAAGAGCATGGGCTGAGCAAATTGCTTTTTGGACAAATAATGGTTAACCTAAACAAAGCTAGGCAATTCTGTAGCTCATGTCCTGCATACGCGAAAGTACACAAGGTTTTGCCTTTATGAAAAATGTTTCATTCATATTTTCAAACTTTTCATTTGTTACTCTCAAAAAATATAGAAGAAATGCAATCTGAACAAGATGATCATACCTGTCAGCCTCTAATTTAGACACAAATTCTGTATTTGGCAGATTTGAAACATTAAAACATTAAAAGTAGATCTTATCCTGAAACTCCACTGCAGCAAATATTCTCTTGGAATTGCTTAGCCCTTAGATACTTCCTTCCAAAATCCCTGATTCCAGCCTTCCTTTTATCTGAGCGTAGTGGGCTGATTGTGTGAGTTTGCACGTCAATTTAACTGTTTCCCAACTAGATAAACACTTGGCAGCAAACGTTTGGTTTCAAACATTGCACAGACTGGTACAATACCCTTTAAATGGTGTCAAAAGACCCACTGTTTACTGCAATGCAGGGCTGAAATTTACAATGGAGCCCAAAATAATGCAAAGGATCCCCCTTAATTATTTTCTGTCCTCTTTACTCTTATCTCATCTAGACTGTAATCTCTTCAAAGCAGGGCCTGTCTTTAATTCAAATTTTGCATGGTAACAGGTAGATTGTCAAAAATTAATCATTAGCAAACTCTGTTAAAGAAAAACCTCAGCAGAAGGCATACAGGACTGCAAAGGCTGGGATTTCTCTGAGGAGGCCTTCATGAACCTGTGAATATATCGTCCTATTAGTTGTTTGTAAACTACTATTTTAAGCAAGTATATGCAAAAATGAACACAAATTGAGCACACGTACACATTTACATATAGAATGGCTGGGAGTCCCTGTCAAACAGGTTCTTGAAGATAGAGGAATTTTGTTACATATATTAAGTACATAGTTTTTAGTTATTTCTGTTTTTTCTTAGATATACAATCACTGCCTTTTACTAAGGAACACTAGAAAGGCAGCACCATCTAGTGGTACTAAAACCACAGCATAGGATTTTCAGTGCTTTGAGGAAAATTACGCTTTAGAGAATATAGGAGAAACTCTCAGATGACATTATTTTTAAAATCGCTGTGTGACATACATGTGTAGGTTGTTTTTTTCTTGTCGTTGCTGTTGTAGTTTTTTTTTTTTTAATTCAGAATAAACATCAATAAACCATGGGAAATACCGCACATCTGCAAGTTCTGTTAGTAAGTACTAATTGAAAGAGCAAAAGATACGACTGTGTGCAATAATCACAGAGGATAAAAAATATTTTGTGTGTCTGTATGCATACATACATATATATGTATATCTGGTTTTAAAATATTTACTGCTCACACCTTCCATCTAACTTTATTTACTATACTTGGTGTAAAATAGTAAACACACACATCAGGTGTCCAAACTGCTCTCTTGCCTTGTTTCATTTCTCTCATCCTCCCCCATCATACAAACAGTCCCCAGCTGACCTCTACAGTTCCTTGGCTTTGATCTCATATACACTTCCACAGATTACCTGCTTGGTACGGTCCCAAAGCTTGCACTCTGTTTGGTCCTCCTACTCCCCTTCCCCACCCTGTGCACAGCAGCACAACTCTCCTGTCTAGCTCCCAACACACCCCCAGTGCCTACTTTCCATGCTCACAGCTGCCAGGCTTGCTACTCTCCATCTTCACAGCCACATCAACGCTGGGTACTTAAGGAGCTCTTAAGTTTCATTCACCACTGGAATACAATTTTGCTGTAGTTGTGACTACTTCGTCATAGATTCCCTCCAGACCTACGTACCTACAACAGAGGAATAAAAAAACAGAATAGACTGACTGAACACAGCAATTCTAGTTTCGAATGTACGGATTAGCATTAAGAAAAAAAGAGGAACTCTTAAAAAGCACATACATTTATTTAAAAAGGGAATTTTATGTTTCTAAAATTCCAGTTGCAATGCTTTCATGAACCCTTAAACTTTTCTTGACCATATACATACACCAAAGCCTTTGCTTTCCCTCCTTCACTCCAAAGTACCCAGAGAACAAGATACTCCTAATTACACCTTGAATCTTTAGTATCTGAATTTTGATGTTTTTGCGTGAGTTCTTCTCAAATTCTGTAACTGCTGGTATACGGCTGTGTGGCTATGTTCTTCAAAATACTTATAGTCACTACTGCTTTGTAAACTAGTACAATTTGCATTGATTTAAAAACTTTAAAAATTATGCAACCGCAATCATTATTCAAGCAGAAGGTCACAACAGAAAACAAGAAGATGGAAGAGTTGACCAGAGTTCATTACACAAGATTTATAACCAAGGAATCACTTTATATAATTCTTTTCACCATGTTCAATCTTTAATTTCATTTTTTCCCCCATATCATTTCTCACAGTAAATTTATTCGAGCCTCTCATTCTCCTGATGGCTTGAAAACTTCTACATCAGTTTATTCATTACCACCTGGTGATGCTTGTTTTGGGCAGCATTGTCCTCTACCTTAAGGAGTAAACACCTTAACTTGAACAAATCTGAAGAGAACATTTATCTCCTCTCTCAATATTCACCTTTCTAGATTGACCACATGAATATTTTGTTGAGGATACATTTAGTCTCTTGTAGACATCCATTTACCTTTACCTCCTACCTAATCTAACCAGCAAGCGTGTAATTAAGCCATGTGTCCACAGCCACGTGTCCACAGAAGCAAGTTCTGCTATGACAGAAGTGGTGACAGCTTTCAGATGTGTCAGTGCTGGATCTGCAAGCTTCTGTTCTGCTTAAGTCACAGGCAGGCAGAGTAAAAGGCATTGCAGATATAAACCCTTTCTCCACTCATAGAAATGTTCTATATTGACCCGACAATCTTAGTAGCTGCCTCACCTGTTCAAATCAAACTCCATTCCTGAACACATAACCAAACTGTACATAGCACTACAGATGTGGTCTCACCTCTTCTTCCCTAATCTCTACCAGATATGGTCATCGGATACATTTTAGGCTGTAATTTTCATTATTCCAACACACTTGCAATTTACAGTCATTTAGGTCTTCCTCTATACATTTCATTTTCATCTAGTGAGCTCCCCAAAATAAGTTATTTTCATTCCCTAAATAGATTTTTTATTAGATTCCATCCTATCTTTATTACTACATTCAAGGTTCTGTTTTTCATTTTTCCCCTACACCTTCTGACTTTAATCTTTATATCATTTATACTCTCCTATGTATTAAGCAATTATCATTAATCAAAACATGACATTAGAATCAGTCCCAGAGTGTTTAGGTAACTTTGCCAGCAACTTTCCTCCATGATGACAGTACTCTTAATGATATTTTCTCTCCTTCAACTGGGTCACTGCACACCTTTAATTCTTGTATTAATCCCCATCTTTTCTAGCCAAGCAAGTAATTTCCCATGCAGTAATGAACCTTCCAGTTCTATCCAACAAGTCAGAAACTTTCTGTCAGAAACGGAAGAAAAATACAATTATAAATAGCAATTAAAATGAGAAACAGGACTTGTAAATTCTGTATAAATACTTTATTATGTGTAAAAGACAACTTACATGTTCTATTAAAACAAAATTCTATTAAAACAAGACACAGGTTTACTGTTTTCATTAAAAGGTTCAAATCCTTTAAAGAGCATTTAAGAATGTCTCTTCCCTCTTCCACAGTGATCTATTAGTTAGGAACTGGCATCAAGTAGAAAATGTACTGCAACATAGCAATGGCTGGGGCTTCTAAAGATGCTGTGACAACGCGAAAAGAAGGCCCTCTAAAGAATCAATATTTGGATTTAGGGCTTGGGCCTTTGGTCCTAAGGTCAACAAAAACTGGCAGAGTTGTTTAGTCAAATACTCAATCCACAGACTTGAACAGACCTCTGCAAAAAAAAAAAAATCTCCTATTGTTTGTCAGCTTGCTCCAGCAGATACAACTCTGTTCATTCTACTTAAGATTGAAAATAACAGTGGGACAGAAAATAAATGGGTATAATGTGAATTCCTGGAAAACAGCATCAGAAGGCCAGCTCATTCAAGAAAAAACCCTCCACAGATTACCTGCTTTTCCTATAGTACAAGTATATGCTCAGTACAGGACTAACATTTTAAAGTCATGTAAACATTTTATCTTCCTACAGATGAGTTTTGTTTAGTATTATTTTATATAAGAGAACCATAGGAAGGAGAGGATTTTTTTTCTTTTGTCAAGACTTTGAAAAGGCACTACAAAAAGTAAACAAAAAACTATAAAAATGCGTTAGCTACACAGAATTTCATGTGTACCGTTTTAATTAAAGTGTATTATTTCATTCATATCTTTGACGTATTATAGCTAGATGAGAAAAGAAAAATGTAATTTTAAATATTGAGTTGCACAACTTTTTCTAACTCTACATATGTCTGAAACTTTATCATTATCAGTATGTAAACTACCTCACAAACAACAGTCAAAGCCTGTCTCTCATGTAAACAGTTAACTATACATTATCACATAGATAATATCATGTTAGGATATGCAGGTTTGAGTGTTGTTCAAGGCGTAACATGGTCCCAATGTATAAGGTTTCTCTCAAAAATGAGAATGTACAGTGATACTAAAGTCATCTAAAGACTGAAGTCTCATGCAAGAGACTTTTGTTAGTTGTCACGAGAAAAATAAAGCCAAAAAAAACCCCACCATCTTTCTGGTATCCCCTCTTTGTATTAGACACTAGGAAAAAAAAAAAAAAAATAGAACATCCAAATATTTCAATAAACACACTTCCATCTTACAGAAGGCAACTGTGCACCTGCCTACGGGAACTACATGTGAAGTTTCCAGTTCTTGTTGAAGAACTGTAAAGATAGTTAATAGTAGTATTTTAATTAAATGATAAAAATGTAACAAATTCTTCATTTTTATTATTTACACTTGGTTTTGGCGTAATATTAGCTAGAACACTGAAAGTGGCTTGTGCTGTTCCACTCAGCTTTTGCTTTGGTGATAAGAACAACGTCTAGGTTCATGACTCTACAATATGACATTTAAACTCTTAAGATTTTTTTTTTTAATCATATGGAAACTTTTTATGGGGATTATGTTTGGATAAATTTTAAATTGCTCTGAATTTTGAGTCTAGGCAAGTTGACAAGTTGTATTTTTTTCAGTCATTACTTTTCATATCATTAAATATATGTAGTGTAAATGTTTTTACAGACAAGAGAAAAATGATCTCATAATTTCAATGTTATGTGGAAATTTTTAAAATGCACACTGGAAGACACCAAACAAAAACGCAAACTCATAAAGCAGCTAATTTGCATATACCATAGAGTAATCTTCTTGCTCTCAAACAGACTCACATGAGTAATTAACTTTTATGGCAAAGCAGTGTAATAAAACTACTGAATGACACCAATGTGTCTGAATTTCACTTTGTGTTTTTCAATGCATGTGTTGTTACAGTTCGAAATAAAGAAAAATAAAGAATTTCAGTGCAAGGAGGAATTATTTTAGCATGTATCTTCATGCCTTTAGCATGTAATTGTCTATTATAGGAGAGGTAACTTTTTTTATGTTCTGCCGGGTCTAAGGCAGAGCATAATACTTGATCATTTTGCCAAGTAAGTACAAACCAGAGAACACACACGATCAAACATCCATAAGATACAAGCCTGTTTCCACAAAAAACACACAAGTATTTCCAAAACAGTTGAGTCTCACTTTCTGTCAGAAAATCTCACATTGATGGAGTCTCCAGGTGTTAAAAGTCCATGGGTTTTGGCATGAACTGGTTCAGTTTTGGGAGAAACGTTGATTTCAAAATTCTGAAGCAACTATAAAGACAAATAAGACAAGTATTAGAAAACCTGAAAAAATACAGATGAAGATTAGATGAAGAATTCGGAAAAGAAAATACAAGAGACTGTCACAAACAAAATTTCTGTTATCAATTTATGTCTTCTGTTCCACTGAGTGCTGTGATTCCCACACAGAGAGAAAAAAAAAAAAAAGCTGAGCTATCAGTCTGAACTATCAAAGAAATGAAGGCCTCTTTCAAACCTTGTGAGCTTTCAAACCTCTAGGTACTTTTGATTTCAATTCCTTTACTATAAATCAATACGTACAATTATAAAACAAATAAGTAAGCCCCAATTTCATTGCATGCGTTTATCTTCCTGGGCAGACGCAAAAACAAACATGAAACAGGACTATCCAGTGCACCAAGTGAAATAATCATAATAAGGCAAGGAAACAGATACAAGATCCCTTCCTGAATAGAACCACTCTAATTTGTGGTTCAGTTGCAAACATAAATCATAGAAATGGTGAGCTAAAACAAACCTCAAGAGGTTCTAGCCCACCACTGTTTGAAGCTGAAGACAGAATGCTTCAGGTACCTTTTTTTTTTTTAAACAGCTCTGCATGCATTTTATAGGTACTTTCATCTGGAACAAGTTTTATTAATTGTTAGAATAGGACATGTGAAAAATACTTCCTGAAGTCAGAAGACATGATTCCTTCTGTATCCGTGACATTAGAGAAGTAATCAAATCAAAGAAAGAAATGAGACTGGTCTGACAACTTCTCGTCAATCAGCTCCATGCTTTGTGTACTACTGTTTTTAAAATGCTTAAATATCTTCGTGCTTGTAAATGAGCTGTATAGTATTTTGTTTCAATTTCTTCCCAGAAAACAAAAGCAGGATCTCTATTATTTCCTTGATCCTCCTCTTCAAAAAGAGGAAATTATGTTTGCTTTATTCAGTCCCCTGAGAGCTATCTCATTCTGAGTTCTGAAAGACAGTTGCTAATTGTTTAAAGATTGCTTTAGGTGCTTACTTAAGGAAATTTAAAGGCAAATTTAATCAAGTTTTGCTTTAAATAGATAAAATGTGGATAAATACAGTTATAGTTAAGTAACTATATATAGTTTCCAAATCCTTGAGTTTTGACAGCGCAAGCCCATTTCAGTATTTGAGTTAAAGGTAGCCTTGTAAATGACAAAAACTGGAGCAGCTGTTGGGAAAGCTTTAGGTCATGAAACAATGGAAAACAATATATGTTAATATGTACTATTTACCTATGTAACTATATGTGTAGCTATATATAAAATGATAATAAAGTAAAATTAGAAGAAGGAAAAAGAAGGGACAGAATAACCACAGAAAATAGAAAAAAAAAACCACGAATTTAATCTCACTATTTATGATAACACAATGATCAGAACAAGGATATAAAAAACATTTCACCTGTTCTCATATATTGAGTTCTTTGTAAATAAAATACTGTAACTGAGCAGGTAACCATCCTAATATACGTTAAAGAAGGCTTATAAAAACCTTCTGTACTAAATCCATACATTTCCTTAATAATCTTACCTTTAGTTTTACTTCATTTGGATTACAAAGATTTTTTCTTCTGCCATGTAGTTTAACTAGTATGCTACTCTTCAAGCATGATTATTTTCAATTTTTTAAGCCTTTGCAGAATGAGCATGCTAGACAACACTCCAAAACAATGTTTTTGTGCACAATAAGATATCCAGAAATGGTATACATAGAAAAAAATCATACCAAAACATTTTTCTTCTTCTAATGCTGTCATACATTTCTAACCTGAATCAGTGCAAGATGAATTTCCAGTTCTGCAATTCTTTTTCCAATGCAACTTCGAATGCCATAACCAAAGGGGATGGAACCAAAATTGTCTACTCTGTCCAAATTATCTTTCCTCAGCCAGCGCTCAGGTCGAAACTCATTTGCCATTGGGAAATTCTCTTCACTGTATGAAGTAGCATAATGACAGAGTGCCAGCTGTGTCTAAAGAAATAAATGTTATTTATACTTATCTAACTCCAATACACACACACAAAAAAGCGCATTTATACTTTTATCACTTCAGGGTTATAAAAATTAAGTATCTTTGAGTAATTCCAGGAAAACAAACAAAACAAACAAACAAAAAAAGCACAATTAGAGAAGATCAACGAGGAAGGAGATTGGAGCAAAAGTCACAGGAGCTGGGAATTGTCTCAAACAGGTATTATGAGAGAAAGGGAAAAGACACAGGATAATGGAAAGAGAAATAATGAAAGAGCGTTAAAAAACATCTCAGGGGAAAAAAAGAAGCAATAATAAATGATTTTTCCAAATAAGTTCTAAGGGAAAAAAAAAAAAAAAGAAAGGGATATTTAATTATATTAAGAATCCTGAATGTTTCAAAGCAGTGTTGCTCCAACACAGAAGTAAAAGGGACTGTGTAGTCAACTGGAAGAGTTACACAGTTCTACCTTGTTCTCTGTGTAATATTTGAACAATAGAAGGAAATATCCATAATTTTAAAAGGAAATCAAGGTTTCTAAAAAGGGAATTAATAGGCAAAGAACTAGAAAAACTGGCAAAAATAATGAAATTCATACTTTTTTTTTTTTAAATAAAATTCTAACATTGCACAGAGATGTTTTCAACAGATTCCACCCTCAGGAATATCAAGTACAAGCCACAAGGTTAAACTTGATTAGCAGGTGAGGAACCAAACCTATTAAAACAACGAAAACAGCAACAAGTCAATTATAAAATCAATTTTTGTCATATACGTGGGTACTGTTATAACATTTTTGTCCTAATGCTCTAGGTCAGTGAAATCCTTTGAAATCAGTGAAGTGTAAATATGTTCCAACAGATTACATCTCAGATACAAAAAATAAATCCTGTTCTCTCCAGAAAACTGCAACAGAACCTACCCCTTTAGGTATCAAGTATCCTCCAACAATCAAATCTTTCTGGGTCACTCTTCCATTTCCTGGCAATACTGGGTATAACCTAGAGACAAATATTTAAGAGAATTTCAAGAGTAAAGCTAATACAACGTAAAAAGTTTAGTTTCCAATCTAACATGCATTCAGAGCGCAAAGGTTCTTTGAAAGTACAGATCAGTTGGGAGATAAAAAGACCTTGAAACATCTGTGAGAATATCATTAATACTTGAGAGAAATATATAAACTAGTAACTGGAGGTAGAGCTATTTGGTCTATGTGTTTATTTGCTTTATACATGTACAAACGGGCAATCAGTTGGTCAAGCTGGAGTTTTTTTGTTTGTTTGTTTTTTTAACACTACAGAGAGATGAAAAACACTTGTTGAAGCCTTCTTTAACACCCTCTTACTCCTCTCACCTCACTATGAACATTTGGTATAAACATAAAAAAAAAAAGCACGTCACATGCCTTCAATTTAAGTAAAGAAGCTTAAAATGAAGAAGCAAAGTACCACTTTGTAGTGTGGGGGGTGGAGGAGACTAGGTTATTACAGTCCTTTCTACAGACTAATACTTAAAAGGCCAAAATCAAACTTTCAATTACCCGCCTTAACAGACATGTCCTAAATATGTGATACTAATTTTACCGTACTTAAAAAGCATTAAACATTATATAAGCTATCATATTTCATTCCCTGGATATCCTTGGACACAATACTGCTACAGTAAGTAAAAGCAGAAGGAGCAAATAATAAATATCAAATACAAACATTAGCATTGACTCAAAATTCATTACAACCAAATGGAATTATTTTTTTTAATTAACGATTACAAAAACCCTTACCTCAGGGTTTCTTTCAGCACAGCTCTAATCAAAGGCAATTTGGGGACATCAAGAGCAACAGGAACTTGGTCTTTCCCCAGGTTATTGACTATTTCTTCATAAACACGTTGTTGAACCTCAGGGTGCTTTGCCAACAAGTATGTCGCCCAGGACAAGGTAAAAGAAGTCTAAGGAAGAAACCACTACCATCATCATTAAGTCCAACAAGAGCAGATTAAAAACAATTTCAAGCCAAGAAAAGCAAAGTGTTCCCCTATGTGTTTTACGTTTATGGTTATAAAACTGACTGGTAATGATTAACATCTGGATTCAATGGGATGTTGTCAGACTCCACTATCTCCTCCTTCAGCCCTTTTCCGCCCAAATATCCTCCATATATCAAAACAATCCATGCTGATACTTTCTCAGTGAAATATTAAAAAGTAACAGAAAAAGCAAATGCAAACAAAACTACATAAACAATACTGAAACATAAACACACTAAACAGCAACCTGTGTTGTTCTTAGCATCTTACAGCATTTAAGACAGATTGTTAACTCTACCTTAATTTTCTTGAATAATTTTAAAATGTGTTTGTTTTTCTACTTGCATAATGAAGACAGACAACCAGTTTCACTTTCTTAGCAGTAAACAGTTTCATTTTTAGCTTCTCACTCATTGGGACGGCAAAGCTGAATATCACATTGTATGGGTATGAGTTTAAAAAAAAAATAAAGCTGGAAATGTCTTATTTGGGGCTTGCATTTAAGAGCAATTTAGAATGCAAATTCATCATGATGGTGACCTTTTATATCATGTTCAAACTGGGGTATAGTGCTAGAAGTAATTCTCAGAAGCTTTATTTTCTTCTTCTTGTAATATTGAGTTGTTGTTCCCTGCTAAATACAACCCTGCCCTATTCCTCTCAGAGCTCAGAGGAGCTGGCAGTTGTGCCAACTGCATACAAAACTTCCTGTGATGTAAACACTGTTTCTTCCCTGGTTCCCAGCTCCTTCATAACCTCTTAATAATTAGCACTTTTCCAGGGACAGCCAAAATGCTTTGTAGCCAAAAGCTGCCTTACAATTTTGTTGAAAGCTTTTATAACCCTCTAAACCGCCTTCATTTTCTGTGATAAAATGAGATCTGAAATGACAGCAGAAGGGGATAAAAAAGGTTCCCTCAATTTCTGTCTTGTGCCGGGAAATGAGGAAATCACAAGTGCCATACTCTCACAAAATTGTTGCCAGCTGAGAAAGTTGCGTCAAATGGAAAGAGAAACTCATTGGCATGAACTTGAACACTGTCCTTATAACTTACTGAAAACTTTGTCACACTAAAAGTGGAAAATTAAAGGTCTGAAAGATTAGAAAATGAATAGGCAGAATAACTGTGCTTTACTTAAGAGCCAAACATCAAAAAGCTCTCTAAACTCATAAGCCCGTGGAATATTTAACGAATAGATTGATCTTCAGCATGTAAGCTTTACATATGCTCCTTACTTTGGAATTCAAAAGTATTACCATTTTGCTTTGTTTTCCTTAGAAACCTTACAGACTTTTCTTAAATTCAAAAAAAAAAAAATCTGTATTCAATTATCAAGATTTTTTTAAAAAAACCTTTAAAGATACTTTTTACTTAATCTTTTTTAATTTAAGATTATTAAACACAGCCCTACATAGCGCTCTATTAAATAGTAAAGTTCTTTTAAAAAAAGTTTACATTCATTTATAGTAACACTGTTCACTGATACTCTAAATCCATATATATAGCATATACAATACAGTAATTCTTATTTTCTTATTCTTCTGATTGCCTTGCTGCAGTCAATGCTAAGCTGCACTGGTTCCATGTAACAGGTCTGAGAAGAAGGGTAGATATATACATGGCTTTTACATTTGTCTGGATGACAAATGCATCATTTGGTCTAGCTTGGCGCACTTGAAATGTTTCCCTAGGGGTAACATACCTCGTACTCCAGTTTAATTAGCGCTGAGCCCCATCACCATGACTCTGCCTCAGCCTGGCTGACTGTTGCCATCTCAAGTAGAGGTAGAGTGAACTCATGTTCACCTATGTCAGTGCTGGGCTAACATCCCCCTTCTGTGCCTGTGGCCCCCGTCCTAACTGCAGCAGAAACCAGGCACCTGATCCAAAACACGTGTCCCAGTTGATTTACTACTGACTTCATTCCAGTAGGGAGATTAGACAGAATAGCAAGTTATTTTCTATCGTATAAAAGATATCATGACTTAAACGTGTCAGAAATTATGTCCTTAAAAACAACACGCACATCCCTCCTGTACTCCCAAAGGTAGCTGTGGATGGTACTGTGAATTGATTTACAAAACAACTGTGCTCAATAAAAATGATAACAAGCTTACTGTGTCCACTCCTGCCAGCAGCATTTCAGTCATATTGGCATAAATCTCCTCCAAAGTAAGCTCCTTACTCACTAGGAGGTATGTAAGTAGCCCACCATTCACTTCTTCTCCTTGGTCCAGTTGAGACTGAATAGCCTTCAATTTGTTGTCAACATGGATTTGACCTTTGGGATTCAAAAAAATTGTTAGGCCTCCATTTCTATTTTTCAGCTGGTTCCATTCAGTAACTTCAGTTCCTCTACTCCCTTATGCTATACTACATAGCCATAACCAGATAAAATATTTTAAATCTATTTTCTCAGGGAAAAGATTAAAGCGCGGTGGTGTAGGTCCTTGGGTACTCGTGATAAGGAAAGACTGAGCTGATAGGAGCCTTGGTGACTCTCAGCACGAGAACGCTGAGCATGAGGAGAGGACACAAGAGGCTGTAGATTCTGACTGGAAGCGAAGAAAGCTCAAGGTCAAGTTTTACGCCCACCTGGCTTGTTTTCTGATGACTCTGCAAGAAGTGGTGACCTGTGCAGAGCGTGCTGCAAGTCAGCACACAGCGGCTGTTACAAGATGTTAGCGGCAACCAGGAGGTCAAAGCCACCGAACTGAATCACACTGAAGACAAAGATGAGGAGCATCAAGTAATAACAAAAATGGAAAAACTTCAGTGAATGATATTTTCTTTTGAATGATTTTACCCACAGTCCCATTTATACCTTTGTGACTACAAACATTTTCAGTGAAACAAGTGCTTCAAAGGTGAAAACTCCTCTGAAAATGAGTGTCTCACAGAATGAGCTTACAAAAAGAACTAGAATCGACATATTCCTTTTTGAATTCTTCACAAATACACACATCGCAGTGATATTCACCATTTAATTCCTTTTTTCACAATGGAATTAAAGAAAGAAGTAGCATAACAAGTTTCAAATGGAACAAATTCCTCAAGAACAGTTTTTCACCTACTTTTAGCTGAAGTCTGCTCTTGTTTTTAACCCACGAAAGGGAAAGAGAGAACTTTTCCACGGGAAATAATTTAAAAGTGGCAGTGTAAAAAAGTTCAATGTGTTTTGCAGAAAACACAACCACACCAGCATTAAACAGATTCCCTAATGCTTACTGTAAGTACAGATCAATACATATAGGCAGATTAAAAAAATAAGAAACTTAAGAATCTGCTCTGAAAAAGACCTACACAGACCTACCTAGACAAATAGTGTTAATAAAATAAATACAAAGATGCATGCAGTTTCCTAAAATTAGACAGGGAAAGAAGGTTCAGACCTCTGAAATACTCCAGAATATTAAATATATATATATATATATCAAAGATAACTTCTCCTTTTTACTCAGATGACTGAAAGCTGAATCATAAAGTAGTATAAAATGCTTTATTTAAAAAAAGATACTGCAGTACCATGCTATATTTCTACACCAACTTCTGTGTTTGTATGTGTATATTTAAACTTCACAATGAGTTTAATTATATTATTACTCTGATCATTAGTTAATAGTTCAGGTGGGGTGTTTTTTTCATTATCACAACATCTCTTCCACTGCAATGCTTCCTAGTAATTTTAGGTGAGAAATACAGTAAGTCCTGTTCAAACACACAAAGAACCTGCAGGAAAACAGCAGAACTTTTCTACTACTAAATCTTACTAAATTTGAAGAGTCCGTCCCAGGATCTGCAGAACTCTTTCCAGGGTTTTGGAATAAGAGGACGAAGCCATTTGGGAATAGCACCTGCATACATAGTGGTCTTAAACATACTAAACATCAACTCCAGAGCCTCAATATATTCAACAGTCTGCTGTGGGATGTTGTTTTCCAGGCAGCCCAACCGGCATTCATACAGAATAGTTGCCACACCTGCACATACGAGATCAAAGAATTTGGTATACACTTCCATAGACAGATATTAATAAGGTGAGGAATTAAAATTCTAACATAATTATAATCTTAATTATTCTAATTTCCAAAAGCTTTGTTACTATCACTGCAGCTTTGAGTAGATAAAAAATTAAAACAGTAAAAAAAGTAAAAATCCTAGTTAACATCCCAGAAAGACTATGGCTACCATGTCAGTAATGTTCAGCGTGAGAGGACAGCCAGGAATTCCAAGAGAAGCAGAGCAGCCCTCCATTTTCATGTGTCTTTTATTTCTCTTGCACATCTTTCAGCAACTGCCAATTCTTATGCATTCTTTTATTGTTTAGATAGACTTTTCGAAAAATCTAACACACTGGTTCTCTGAACAGCTGACAGTGAGTTGATCAAAAATGCAGTTGATATAGGAAATAAATGAGTGCCAGGCACAAGTTATAAATAAAAAGCTAAAAGAATGTGAAGAATTTAACTTGCCAGTTAGAGTGAATCTGTAAGCTCAGAGTTTAAAATTCCATAAAATTTGTAACTTAGTTGAATGTGATTTTTAGACATTAATAATGTAGAACAGACTCAGATTAGTTTGCCAGACAGACAGCCATTTAATGCAGCATCTTCATAGGTGAGCAATTTTGAAGTTCTTGCAAAACTGAAGTTATTTGGATGTCTGTCAGCAGAGTGCCTGTGTTTTTAAAAGGTACTATATATAACAGGATCAGGCTGTATGAAGCCAGTCAAAGGAATGTGTGAATGCATATGGCCATTAGATCTCTATAAGAACACAGGAAATCCTACACTAGTGGAGGCTGGAGTTCCATCTAGCACAACATTCCTTCATTAGTAGTAGCCAGTGCCAGGTGATTTTAAGGCAAGCATAATCTCACACTTGGTATGTTGTAGGCAGGGAAAAGCACTATCTTTTCCCACAACATACTATGAACAGAATTTAAGTAGTGATTGCTGATCTGGAACTGGGCCAGTAGACTGTTAAATTAACATGTCTTAGAAAGCAAACCATTAGAAGGTTAACACTCTTATTCTTGAGAAATTTATATAGAAACATTGAATATTGAAACTGGTCAGGGCTGTGTCTGTACATTTTGCCTATGTGTCAGCATTTCCACAGTAATTGTCCCTTATTACAAAGTATCGTCTGTTTGGAATCTACAAAGGAATTCCACCGATAGCCACTGCCTTCAGGAGGAACGTATCTGAATGCAAACTGTCAAGCTTCCCATTTCAGATTAGTCACGATGGGGTAAAAGTCATTTATGACAAAAATACCTAAACATAAGCACATCATTTTACATTAATTTTCGCCACAGATGTTATACAGCTCAGACCTACCTTCCATTGAATACTTGAAGAAAAGGTTGTTAACATTGGTCACTGTTTCCCCATCATCCTCTTGACTTCTGAGGGTGTGGATCCTTTTAATCAAATCTGTGATAACTTCATTGACTCCTCCAGAGTAAACAGCCACATCTTGGGGTTTCAGAATTTTTTGCCTCAGTACACTTCGCATTTTTAGCCATTGTTCCCCCTCCCTAGAAGAAATTATTAATGTCTACACACAACTATTCTTAACAATCACTAGCTCAGGGAGAGCTCTGAAATGACAACTGCTTATATTATTGAGATGAAAAATGAAGTAGTGAAATGAAAATAATGGAGTTATGATAACATATACTCGGTATTACGCTCCTACATTTTCATTTCGTACTTATTGCATGTTCACATTAGAATTCAGTGTTGCAACATGTCTATACATCTGAAGGCAATCTTTGGGTGACAGAACTTGTCAACTCAGTGTTCTGAACTTGACATGTGTCTCCAAATTAGTTTTAGTAGTACTTAACATAAGAAATTAAGATTTGCACAATTTTCTTACTAAAATTACTTTAAATAATTATTTGAATGGATAGTTTGCAAACTTGCTTTTGGTTAGAATTGGTACTTAATTGTCAAAGGTAGGTATCACATCCAGATCTGACAAATCAAAAATTTAAGCTAGCACTGTAAATCCCATTATTGATAAATCACTTTCAGTTATGTTAATTCTAAATCTACAAAGAAATAGGACAACAGACTGAGCTTTGAGAAACTATTTACAGCTAAAATCTCCTTTAGGTATATTTTGAAATCTTTTTGTTGAAGACTAGAATTCTGAATTGTAGCATCTGCCTGCTTGACACAAGCAGAACGGTTGGGAACTGTGGCTCCAGGGATAACTTTCAATTCCTCATGAAGACAGGCAACTGTCTTTAATGAATTTATTCTGAATTGCAATGTATTTCCCATGATTTTTTTTTCAACTGGAATAATGTTGCTGTAAGGTACAGAAACTCACTGGCCAGCAGCAAAATTTAATCTCTTTAACAGACACTTTCTGAGTCTCTCTTGATTTAAGTTCTCCTCACACAAAATATCAAGGAACTGTTAGTTTGACTCTGCAGCGCAGCTTAAGATTTGAGGCTGAAGTGCCACCATTAAAGAAATAAACTGGCCATGACTCAGGAAATCGGTTTCCCTCTAAATAAACAGCCTATGTCAGCGCTGACTGTGAGCAGTTCCTGGTGGCAAATAACCACACCCACACATGCACTGTCAGTTTATGCAAGCTTTAAAGCTAGATGACTTTTCTACAATCAGCCATGTACAAAAAGATACATCTGCATAGGGATGCGCTACAGTATAAATTTATGATACAGTGACTTCTCTGCATTAATCTAGTGAGAGGACACTTCGGTGAACAATAAAGTGAACCCAAGTCAGCAAGTCCACACAACACACTGCCAACTTGTTGCAGTCATCTGGATCTGAAGCAGATCAAAAAATTGTATTTGTGCAGTGTTATGCCAAGGCTAGTAAGCCCTGCTCTTATATACTGCTTCCAGAAAATCAGTCCCTAAGAATGTTTTAATGTGAGGTAGCTCATTCCACATTCAAACTATGCATTATTACCAATCCTTTGAAAATTTACAGCAGAATAGACAATTCACTATAAATTGATAGCCTCCTCCTCCCCCTGCTAAACATACAAACATTTCCATGCAGAAGAGAATGAATTCCCAGATGACCAGTACAGTCCTTCAGAAAAATCACTATAGTTTTACAATAAAACTTAGAAAATGAAGGGATGACACCACTTACGCAGAAATAAGTCCCGTTGCTCTTCCTCGCAAGTCTCTGTATTCCTGCCATGATTCCATGTTAGCTCTTTGTGGTGCTCTACCTTCTGCCCGGAGGACTTGAGCAACCATATCTCGATCTGCAATGGATACAACAAACTGGGGACCAAAGTGAGACTTGAAGATCTTTCCGTATTCCTGAGTGTGTTTTTGCTACAATATCACCAACAAAGAGAAACAGAAGTAAAGTATTACTAAGGAAAATCAACAGAAAAGGAAACTGAATTTGTCACACAGTGACAATCAATGTATTGCATCTAGAGCTCGATTCCTGGTTTTCCCGTCAAGGAATGGTTTGAAATGTCACGGGAATGCATTGAAGTATTATTGTGAAGTATTCATCAGGAAAACAGAGGGGTCACACTGTTCAGGACCCCTGACTGAAAATACCCAAAGCTCTAAGGCGCAAAAGTGCTAGTGAAACCAAATACCCAAAAAATCAAAGGTCTTGGGGCGCTTAAAAGCACACGTATCTTCAGATCAAGTAAGAAAGAATGTCTGAAAAAAATGGAAAACAAGGAGGTAAGTAGGGTGAATTTGAAAGTATAATACAGAGGGATAATAACTTACTTGCAATGTCTTCTGTAAACAGACTTACTCTACCAGTTTATTCTTTACCAAAAAAAAAAAAAAAGTGTATAGTTTCTTACATCTAACCTAGGATGATGATAGCATAACAGCCTAGTGAAAAAAGTATATTTTAGGACACATTCATCAATGGCAAACTTTGGAGAAAGCCATACATTAATTCTGAAAAAGGAAGGAAAAGTTGAAGTGTTATTCCTGCAGTGAGGTTTGTTTAGTGGCCGACTGATCCACAAGTTGTATGATTCAAGCTGGAGGCAAGCAACAGGCAATTAAACAGTAAGCGATGGGTCACTGTCTGAGGAAATCTTACTGACTATTTTAAACAAATTTAATTACAATATTGTTGTGAAACAAAATAACTCCCAGAAATTCACTTGGAGTAGAGGTTCATCATCATGTTCAGAAAAAGAGTCTGCAAAGGAGTTGTCAAAATTTATCATTAGGACTTTAGATTTAAGACAGTTCAAGGTCTTAAAGGTTTTACTTCTCTTTAGAGTAGCAAAATAAATTAAATTGACCAAATTTGACATGTTACTTGCATCTAACCTAAAGGCATCTGCTTGCAGTTATGTTTGTTATAAATCAAAAAAGTTTGATACAACTAAGCTAGTGAAAATCTAGTGTTGACCCAAGATTAATTTATGAGATACGTTTTAATCAGTACTGGTTACAGAGATGAAACTTTTAATTGCCAACAGTAAATTTAAGACATATGAATTGCCCTTTACCATACGGTACCAAGTGCTTATTAAAACATAATTATTTTTGCCTAGTTTTCAAATAAAACAAGGGTTGTGCAATTGTGGTCTCTGACAGTCTCCACTTGACCACTTTCGGAACACATTAGCCAATTTCAGCCAAGTTTAAACACAGTTAAAGGTCTCCTACAACTACATTCTTCCCATTTCCAACAACCAGCATCTGGATTCAAATGATACATAAACATCTGTCACCCTGACAAGGGATATGCAGCAGTGGGAACTCAACCATTACCATTTCTGCTCGTCTCCTGCTAACCAAACATCACATGCAGACCAATGGGTGATGAAAAAACATTCCCAAAGCAGCTCTTGCCCCCGAGGTATTTTAAGGAGTACTGAAGAGATTTAGAGACCAAGAGGCTTTAAGGCAAGCTTGTGGTGGGAGATGAGTGCTGTAAGGAAAATGCAGTGGGGTGAGGGGGATACAGATCACCAATCCCACAAAAAGAGGTTCAACAAATTTGATATTTATGGAACTGTTTTTATCCACTCACGGTAAGGGATTTATCATGTAGGGATGATAAACTTTACCAGAAAGTAAACTGTCAATCAAGTCAATCCAACATATATCAGTTTTAAAACAGAAATGGGTGAGGACTTCTTGTGTTTTCAGCAGAATGGTGATCACTGTATCAACCTGATGTTTAAAGGAATGCCTGGAATTTCTTTTCCATATTTTCTGTCACAACATAGGTTTTCTTTCCCTTATTCCAGATGTTAAAAATATTACACTTGAACGTCTCATACCATTCTCACACCATTTCACACATCATAAGTCCAAACTGTCAGCATCCAAACCCCTTCCCCTCACCTTTATTTTCTTTATACTCATACAGTACTGATGAGACACGAGATCTGACCCCCATCAGATTAAAAATACTTTTCCTTTGTCATAATTGCTGTAGGCATTACTGCTTTGGCCAGGACTAACTGGAATCATGTTACCGAGAACAGAATCTCCTTTGTGAAAAACGCCCGGCTTCCCCACCCCTTCTGCATATAGCGTACGAGTGCTTGTGAGCGCCAAAGGACATCGTTTAAGTAGCTGTGCTGGTTACCAAAGGGTTTCAGATTAATTCATTCCTGATGTGCACTGCATTGTTAAATTTAACAGACTGTTATTAAGCCGGCTAATGCCTGCCTGCATCCAGCATGTTTGCAAACAGGCCAGCCGTGATTTGCAAAGTGATTTTTGAGACTCTAAATAGAATAAAAACCGGTGTTGTGTTACAACTCCTCCTTGTCCTTTCTCCCGCTTTCCTTTCTATGAATAATGTTCACTTAAGAAGAAAATTTCTTATTCAGCTAGCAGTAGTGAAAAGCACGCACTCTTTATGTCTTCTTACATTCTTTCTAATAGTTTGAATAATTTTCATTGTGTTGACTTGCGTACTTATCTCAAGGTAGCCTTGAATTCGGTGTACAAGGTAGGATTTTAGTGTTACAATACTATGGCGAGTGCCTCGCAAATTCTGTGTGCCACCAGAGCAGTGGTGAAATACAGTAATATAAGAAATATAGCGTAAGAACACACTTTAGCAATTATAAAGATAAGTTTATCTGCATGTACCTGTTAGGAAGTAATTAAGTCAAACAATTAATTCAGCAGCAGCAATATAGAGCTTGGCCGCCATCACACATGGCTCACCAAACACTGAGGAGCGTGACACTTTTTAGATAAAAAAAAATCTAATCTATCTCAGTGATAACTACAACAAAGCCAGCCAAATCCGAGGAACTTATTAGCTCCCCCAGCGCCTAATTTCCTGCCATTTTCTGCCATTTTCCCCCCTGCACACACCCCGCTTCCTCAGCCCACCCTCAGCAGGGCCAAGGGAAGGCGGCTGGGGCCGTCCCCGCTCCCCGAGGCCCCGGGGGTCGCTGCCCGCCCGCCGCGGCCCCTCAGGGAGCCCCCGGCCGCCATCACATCGCGCCCCGTTTCCCGCCTCCCCGCCCGCGCCCACGGGGCCGCCGAGCCGCGACCGTTGGCCCCCCCCGGCCCCGGGGAGGTTTCAAACCGCCCGCCTCCTGCTGAGGGGAGGGAAGGAGGACCCGGCCAGGCGGCCCTGCGGGGTGCATTTATACAAGGGGAGGCCAGGAGAAAGGCGGGGGCTGGGAGACAAAATGGTCTCTGGCTACGGCGGGGGACCGCCGTCAGGGAGCTCGCCCCCGCTGCCTGAGGGAGCTGAGGCGCCTCAGCGCGACCGGGGCTGCCCCCGCCTCAGGGGGGTGCTGCGGTCCGAGAGCCGAGGAAAGTCCGCAAATAGGTAATTTGCAAGTTTGTGAAGCGGCCCAGTTCCAAAAAATCCCGTTTTTTTTTTTCTTTTTTTTTTCTCCCCCGAAGAGTCTAAGGCAGCCACGTACACGCATAAAGATGAAAAGAAAGAGGGAGCTCCAGGAGCGGGGGTACGCGCTACGCGCACAAGGGGAAGGGGGGAGCTCCTCAGAGGATGCCCGCCCGGCTGAAAGCCCCGTGCTTGACCGAGACAAAACCGCTAAACCTCCATCTGAAGGGACGCGGAGATTGAATGGGGCTCCTCCTGACCCCGGCTCTTTCGTAACAGGAGCGCGGTGCTGCTAGCTCGGGGGTTGAGCAACGTTTTGTGAGGGAAAAGCCGAAGTAACCCCGGCGGGACTAAAATCTACGAAATCTCCAACTCGGCTGTACCTGGATCTCATGAATGCGGCCGAAGCCGTCCTTCCAGAAGAACTCGTAAAGATTGTAGAGGGTGTTGGGTCCCGGCATTTCCTGCAGGCTCTTCACCCTGCCGAGCCGCTGCCGGGGGGGCTCCAGCAGCCCCCCTGCGCCCCCCGAGCCCGCCGCCGGCCCCGGGGCTTTGTTGGCTGCTGCCCCCGGCGACTTGTCCGGCACCTCCAGCGACGGGCTGCTGGAAAGCTTGGGCAGCTGGTGAAAGCCGCAGGCAAAAAGCTCCTGGTAGAAGTAAGTCCTCTCCCATTCAAGTGGCTGCTTGCATGCCGTTGTCAAAACCCTCGTGAGGAAAGACATGGCTTAATTTCAGGAAGGTCCACTTTGTTCCCGCAGCGGCTTGTTATGCGGTTGCTTTCCTCGCTGCCTGCTTTAACTTGTACAAGCAGCACTTCTCCAAACTCTTACTGCATGAGCATCAGTTTACACAGACCATTACTTAACGCTCCCTCCCCTAGGGCTGGAAAAGGGGGGTGGGTCTGGGATGAGACTTGAATAGAACGAACCTATTATTTTGTATAATTCAAATCAGATAAATTTGCCCATTAAGCATGCAGCCAAAGTGTAGTTTTTCCCCTCTTTCCCCAGTTGGCAAAATCTCACACGTGGATTATCTCAACTTTCTCCTTCATTGAGAAGGTAGGTTTAGATTTATATGAAAACATTTCCACATCTGCATACAAGTAGCAATGGTTTTCCACAGTAACATTACAAACAGTTCCTGTAAATTACAATACCCAGGGATGTTATTTGTATTACAGATTAGTCTATCTTTTGGATATGGTAAACCTCGTAAGCAGCTTGTGTCAGCTTTTGTAGAAAATGACATTTTAACTGCATACAGAGTTCCTTACCGCAGCTTTTCTCAATTCAGCTGCATCAGTTTATAATAATACACAGAGAACCCGAGCTCCAACCTGTTCAGCACAATTTCGAAAGCCTTTGTGCCGTCTTCATACCCATTTCTGTATGCTTCTGAAAGTATTAGTGATAATCTGTAAAAATTTGATTATCTCCAGGAACGATGTGGGAGATCACCTCAGTTAAAGGTGAATCGGAAGCTCAGGTAACACTTGAGGACAGAGGAACATCTCAAGCAAGATTCACATTTACGGAACTTACTTTTCCAGCAGTTTAGTCACAACTAAGTTTAATGAGCTCTGTTTTCCTTGTGTTCTCTATATTTTTCTACATTTGTATTTTGGGAGGCACAATCTAATTTGTATATAGGCTTCGTTTTATCACTGAGGACAACTCCACTGAAATAAATCTCTCTCTTGAGTCAGATGTGCATCATGCTCTTGGTAGATAGAGCATTAAATGTTGCAGGAATAAAAGGCACATGATAAACAGTCATAATATCTATAAAGTACATACTGGTTTAAGCTAAACTAATGTCTTTAAAATAGACTTCATTATATTTAAAAAGGTCCAGAGAAAAGCAACATAAAAATTAGAAGCTTTTAAACAATGATATATGGAAGAGGTTGAGAGAGTTACTTCATCTGCTAAAGATGACTGCCAGGGGCATAACAACTGACTACAGATGTATACATCTTTTGTTAAAAAGAGATGTATATCAGAGGAAAGGAAAAAATAATCTGCTTAGTTTGCAGCAACAAATTTCTTGGTTAGATTTTCAGGTAGCCTTGCTATCTCAGATATTTCTGGGGTCTCCTAGATATTTCAGATAGCCAAGCTACCCCAGGAAGTTATGTAACTGCTATCACTGAACTACCCCAGGAAGTTATGTAACTGCTATCACTGAACTTTGTAAGAACAGATTTGATAAACATCTGTCAGGCACAGTCTGGGCGTATCACAGTCTAGATTACCTCTGGGGTTTCCTTTTACCATCTACAATTCTGCATGGTGTAGCTACATTATTTCTTTAACATTTCTCTAAATGTTGGTTTTGGAGACACCATTACTTATAAAATAAATACTTCTGGGAAAAAAAAAATGAAAAAAACAGCTGGTAAATGTGGAATTCAGAAAAAGTTTATAATTGTAAGAGAAAGGCTAATTCCATGTCTTGCTTAGGGACAGGGGAGAAGAACAACCGTGAGTATCTCTCAGAGCAAACAGTAAATGCACTAAGAGATGCCTATAGGTGGATTTAAAAACAACATTTATTTATTATATAAGAAAGATGGACAGAAGTCCTAAAACATGCAATGAACAATCCAAACTAAATTATCTAAATTATATTTCCCATATTCTAATATCAATATCCATAAAAAATTAAAGCTACCAAACAACAAATGATGTCCCTGGATTCTAAGTCAACATATGAAATGAAGAGAATATGAGTTCACTTTGCAACCAACACTGATACAATCCTTTAGCTATACACATTAAGAGTTATATATGAGTTTTAAAAATATATTCTTAATATCAGTGATAATAATTTGAAATTGATTTTTTTTTTGAAGTTTATGCAGTTCTCCAGTTTTAAAAAATTGTTTTTCATGTTCTAATTTCTAGATTGATGGAGGGAATACATGCACTCTTCCTAAAAATTGCTTTTTCGCATCTATCAGTATGGTAAGTATTTTATATCAGTCAAACACCATTAATATCACACAAAGCATTTGCATCTCCTTCTATTAGTATGCTAGTGAGAAACTCGAGATATATTATACTGTAAGACTACAATTTTGAAGCTGGCACTAGCTTTCTCTGGTCATACATTTTTGCAGTTAATTCCATATTTGGACATTCAGTTCCCTCCCCCCTCCCCCTTGCCTCACAATGAATTACCCCTTTTTCATGACATTAATTGTAAGAGAGAGTTTTTCTAGCCAACCCACTTGAAAAAGAGTTTCAGAAGTTTTGTAAGTACGTCACCAGAACAATACCTGTTTTTCCTCTGAGGAGTTTCTGGAGGTGGCAGCAGTCCCAGTATAGGAACTGTGTTGTAAATCCTCACTTTCATACTTCTAGGCAGTTTAGTTCACATTAGATTTTGTTTGTTTGCACCAAAATGGTCTGAAACAAAGATTCTATTTAAAATAGACAGATAAACACTCAGAGAAAATGAAATTTTGTAAGAAGTGAGCTAAAGACAATGCTAATCACATTCCATTCACTTCAGGGGAGACTAAACCATAGAACTCTCATACAATGTACAAAGGGAAAACACAACAGTGCTTTATTATGATTTTAATAATTTTAAGTACAGCTGTCTTAATTACAGCCGAGGCAGCTATACTTCTTCACATCTGTAGTCTCTCTGGAGGATTTTTCATTATATAATTTCTACCTTGCCAAGCTGTTCTTAAATAGTTATGTTGATCAGTAATGCATCCTCCAATGTAATGGCTGCCTGTATACATTTATATATATTCCCTGTTTACTGTTCTCTAACTTACCTGGTGTGGTATGCAAAACAGCTGCAAACCTTCAGATCTCATTATTGACAATCCTCAGCAAATCTTTAACATTATTCAAACATTCTATGATTGCCAGCTATCAAGTTTATCACAATAAAGCCAGTTTCAGGAAAAATAAAACAAAACACCTAGATATGGATTGTCTTAAGCGTAGTGAGGAATTCACCTCTCTCTCTGCTGTCTGGATAGACTTTTTAATTATTTATTTAGAGATTGCGCTCAACATTTGAAAGTCTAAGAGAGTTTCTCCCATTATTCACATGCAAAAATTTATTACTGTCAAAAGAGGAAAAAAAAATAGGAGAAAGTTAACACCTGTAATTAATTTGGAATAACATTTTGTATTTACTGGATATCTGCTTTTAAAGAAAAGGCAGAATCTATGTGCCATTTGAGAAAAGAGACCTAACCAAGGAGCTCCTATGAGACACCTCCGCAACTACTTACTGTCTTATTTTTATTGCTTAGAAAGTGCCATCAGTGTCTTATCCCTCTCCCCCCACCAAATAAAGAATATCAAAGAATTTGCAAAGTTGCTTAGAATCAACTGTTGAGTATAATAAAAATAAATAAAAGAAGAAAGGACAAAGTAGCAACGCACTGATGATGAAAATTGTCAACTTTCCCGTATACAACAGAAGAGGGATTTAAAGGAGAATAACACTGCAGTTCTGCCTATCTGTAAATCTGTAAATTTTGTGCAATTTCTTGCACAAAAGGAGATATGAGTGGATCGACATCCACAGAAGCATAATTTTTACTTGGTGGTCATGGTAGACCAGTAGTTCTAAGGACCAGTGTCAGCAAAAACTTAGTACCAGTAGGACTAAGAGGCCTACGTACCATAGTTTGCCGTGAGTAGCAGACGACAGAAGGGTCACAAAATAGTTTATCAAAAAACCCTGACATAATACTATGATCTAAACGTATTTATAAAATAATAGATATTTCTATAAGGTTTGTTAGATGGAGTAGAAATGCACTATAGAAGTTCAGATACGCTTTTACAATAATGCTATTATACAATAATACTATACAGTAATTATCAATAATACTATAGTAATCCATCAATGCAGATAGAAGTGTGTTTTTCTAGGTAACCTGCAGAAAAATAGTACCTCAAATGACAGTAGCCAAATTGTATGGCGGTTAAATAGCCCAAACCAGGAAGGGAATGCATATGAATGTGAATCAAAACATGTGGCCTACCACAGCATTGAATATGGAATTAAACTATTTTCTTCTCTTTGCTGTGCCAGATCATAATCTTGCGGTTCTGTTTGACTTGTCTGACTTTCAAATAAGAGTTAGTTATTAATGTATGCACCACTAAGTTTGCTGCTATACTGCCACACTTCACATCCTTACTACTGCAGAATCCAAGACAGAGGTCAAAATCACCAACTACAGCATGTTAAGTAATCAACACTATCAATAAAATCCAGAATTTATGCTACAAGAGACAGACAAAGCTGAAATAACAGTTTATTAGAGTAGACTAGAAAAGGAGAAAAGAAGAATGAAGGAATGAAACCTACCTACGTTTGAGAGAACAGCAGCAGGTTTCACACAGTTTAGGGTGTAACCTAAGCTGGTGGAGGGATCAGCATTGTATGGTCCCTTTTTCCTCCCAGATACGACCACAGATTTGTTTCAGGTAACAGAAATCCAGTAGTGCCAGAGAGCCATGTAATTCCCAGCAATAATGGTGAACGTAGCAGCTCTAATATAAAACCTCTTCCTTTTAATCCATGTAAGCCCACTGAACCATGAAGACGGGAGAAGTTATGCCACCAGCACCACCCAAACAAAACACAATGATGTGACTTGGAAGATAAACATTTTCTCCCACTTACACAATCTTCCAGCACATATATTCATCAGACTTAATAGCAACTTGAAAACACAATTCTTTACATTTAAACAATGACATTTGTCCTAGCCTGCCAGTCTGCTGATTTTGAAAAATTTTTATGTAACTAATCAGTTTGGACTTTGTTATTTCGAACAAGTTGGAGCACGTGCCTCTTCACAGTGGAATTGCTTCAATTTTAGGTATCTTTTGGTAAGTAACAGAATCACAATATAAACTAGACTATCGACAATTTAAGATAGTGTATTATTTTTGGATGAGAGTTCATCTCCAAATCCACAATCATAATGTTCTCTCAGTCTAGACCCCCGAGCGGGGTCATATTAATTGTGCTTTATTACCTTCACTGAGTGATTTCTAAATCCAATTTAAACTTGCCCTCCTCTTCACATGAACTCTGACAAAGTTCAGTTGAAGCTTTCTTTGTGTAGTAATAACATTGCTGTTCAGTCAGTGGTTACATTACCATCTTAGCAGGAATTCTGTTTTCTCAGAATTATTTTCACTTTTCAATAGCCTTGACTGTATCTGCCTTGTAATTAATTGAAGAGTATCATAAATATCATACTGCAGATAAAAACATCTGTGTTCAAATAGCTAATGCATCTAAAAGTATTTATGGAAATAAAAGAGATTTGACGGGAGACATTTAACTTTGCCCAAATTACACCTTCAGCTAACACGTTAAAAGATAGTCTCTTCAGAACTTTTGAAAGGAAGAAAAGCTGAAAAAGCATTGGTAAGTCAGAAATTCCAGCAAAAATTTTCAGTGTACTTTGAAACATCTCTTCCCTGAAAAAGCCAGGCTGTTAGTCATATTTTTTGCTTTTTATGACGGCCCTTAAACACATCTTCTGAAAGATTTTTTCAAGTTGTAAAGTCACTTCTTTGGAATTTTAAATGCTTTCCAAATTCCCATTCTTTTTCCTGAAAAAGGAACAAATTTGAACTTAACAGACTATGAGGTGAGAACAGAGCTTTTAGGTCATCTACTGCTAAAGCAGCTTTATTTAAAAAAAAAAAAAAAAAGAAAAATCTTCTCAATATTTGGTTTCATCTACCATATGATGACAACTAAAATATCGATCAAATATTGTACCAAAAGAAGACTCAAATCTGAGCAGGTTAGCCAGTCCCAGGTGCTGACAGCACTGTACATGATTTACGGTTTAATGCTTAAACAGAAAAATATGAATCAACTGCAACATATAACGAATTCAGCTCTAGAAATCTGTCGATTTCTTGAAGCAAATATAGATCCTTATTCTGTCTGTATACCTGAGAAGTAGTTGCCTGTAAGCCCCATGTTTTTAAACACACTGTAAAGAAGTAAGGCACTACTAAAAACTGACCATCGGGAGGGCACAGGAAACTACAGAAAAATAACAATTGCATTTATTTTAGTGCTTTGCAGAGCTGCAACACTGCTTGAAATTGCAACCCCAATGTCACTGTGCCCTTTTAATCTTGAAAGTCATTTTAAGGAATAATTACAATATCCTTCAAGCATTAATCCCTTCACAGGCACTTCTTGGTTTGACATGAGAATGAAGAGCACAAGCACAAGTTTCAGTATTACAGTCTGTCAAAAATGCAAAGAACTGTGGATATATATATATACACACACACATATATATATATATATAAATATATATATATATAAAGCCAATTCCTCAAAGACGCCAAAAAGAATAAGTTTCCTCAGCATGGAATTCAGCCTAGCAAGGGAGGTGGTCAAGAAGCCAAGTATAAGCTTTTATCTCATTAAGGAAATCTGAATTATGTCCAAGGAAATTGCACCTCTGTTCACAGACTTCCAAGAAATAATGTACATAACCCAAAGTTCACCTGCCTCTATCATCACTCACAGTCTGAAATGGTTTTGCCACACAAATTTTTGTTATTTTGCCCCCGGCTCTTGAGAGCTCTAAAGCAAATATTGTCTGGATAATCATCGAGCTATCGCTGCTAATTTGCAGGTCATCTGGATCCACGAACTGCATTTCCCTTTGTTGGCTGTTGCTAGACAACGTAGTGTTGCACCAAATACTCCCGCAGGGCTGAAGGCAGCATCTCAGAAAGGTACACATACAGCAGCGTAGTGGCAGAAAAGCAAAATTTTCACCACACGCTCCCACTTTCAAGGCAAACATGGAGCTCTCGGCTACCTTGTTTCTACAGTTCACTTATCAGGGGATCTCAATCCATTTGCACAAGAGAAGCACTGGCCAGCAAGTGTCTGGTAAAGCGTGTGAGGGCCTGACTGTACTCTTAAGAGCTGGGGCCCAGAATCTTTGGATTCAGGCCACGGGGCAGTTCGATCCCCCCATGCATACCGTGTGGTCACTGTGAAGCATTATGTTTACAGCCTACCATCCTGCTTTAAATAAAGACACCTGCGTGACAAAATTCAGTGCTGTTTTGTAGTTGAACAAAACAGCTTGGTCTCCTGCAGGGCTGGGATTACAGATTAATTCTGGAGCAGTCTGTTGTGCCCATGGGGTTGAGTTGTACCTTAGAGCACTGCCGGACCATGCACGGAGTGAGGGGCAAGCACAACAAAAGCAGCAGGAACAAGCAGTGTTTCTCAGCGACCGACTCCTGTCTGGAAGGCAGAATTGAGTGGCTGTATTCCAGTAAAGATTAGTATCGAGTAATGGCATACCAGTCTGCCACTCAGATACAGTTATCTGTATGGTGTAACAGCAGGCAGCAATTACTACAGTAATTGTATCAACGTAATTAAATCTAAACTGTGAACACCAACACTATTGCTGAAACATGGAGTGATTCTTACCTCTTAAAATTATTAAGCTTTACTTGATGCTGGAAGTACTGCACCCCACATAGACCCATTACTAAGAGTAAGGTCGTTAGACATCACAGCCAAGATTTACTGTGTAAGAACTACAGCATCGTTCTAATTCCAGCTGCTACTAATGCTGTAATTACTAAAACTAGCATTGCTATTAAACCATTTGCGAGTTTAGCATTTTTTTGTCCCCCCCCCCCCCCAAGTTTATGTAGAACGGAGATCAGTTCCAAAGCACTTAATAAAGTGTGGTACAGAGAATTATGCTGAGGGCCACGGGCTTACTTTCTCAGCTACGCCGTTGCCACAGACCCCTCCCATTATGCTAAATTAACTTTCTGTTAAGTGTTGCTACAAGAGCTAGTCAAGATCAGTGTTATTTCAGAGTTTGTTCCTAAAACACTATACTCTCAGAAAAAAAAATAAAACTAATCCACAATGTTATACTAAGTAGTATAACTGTCACAATATTAAATGGAAGTCTATTTAAAAATGGTCTGTCTGCCACAAACTGATCCCACCTCTCCTCACATTTTCTAGAAAATTACTGCATTGTCTTCGTTAAGTAAAAAGCCTCAAACCCAGGATTCTCTTCTTCATACCTCTGCTTCCAAGTCACTGTGTGGCTAGTCAAAACACTGTTTCAACAATAACTTCTGTAGTGGCATTGCACTGTTTAGCAGTTACGATGTTTTTATTGTATGATTAATAAATAGAAATGACAAAAGAAAGTTTTTATTTCAGCAACTTCTCAACAATAGCAAGAAAAATGAGGAAAATGGAGCACAGTTTATTTGTATTTACTAATGCTTTCCTCTGGTTTACTTTGGAGACAGAATCCCTCTTTGTTCTTGTCTTAGCAATTCAAAATGCTTCAAACACTTTGTTAGAATTTTAAGACAAGTTAAGTCATGAGTATAAACTAGCTCCCAGTTTAAAAACATTCTGTCAAGTACTCCTATCAGGACTTGTTCAGTTCAATAAATGATTTTTAAGCATTTTAAATGTCAATACCCTGTTAAGCAGACACAGTAATCAGATAAATAATATTTCTAACATCAGTACAAACTTCATATACAAAACCTTTTCGGAATTCTTCCGAAAAAGGGTCTTCAGCTGATAAAAATAAACTCTATTAGTTACCCTGGCAATCAGACAGGTGTAACCAGCATCCAATCACCAGATAATGTCTCTGCTGTGATGCGATTTAGTTCCTTTTCTCCTTTCACATTCATCCATAAGAGCACATACATTGCCAAGCAAGTATGTGGCCATATAGATGCATATAAAAAAGTCTTTTAGAGGACCTGCCAGAAATTCCAAATCCATAGTTTTAGTTATGGAAACAGGTACGTGGATCCACAGTTTTAACAAGATGCACACACGAAGACCATCATTTCCGGAATCGTTTAAATAGTGGATGGATGTGTTTATTTGAAGACGCCTTACTCCGAGATGTGTGGTATTCCATATAAACCGCGTCATCTGCTCCTGACATAGAGCTCATTGTGCCTGTACGACGTGACATCTATAGGAAAGGGGAGAAACACATGCTTAATATGTGATTATATTGATCAGCTCAAACCTACTGATCCCCTAGTTATGGGGCAGCACTATTCATTTACACCAAAATCCTTCGAAATTTTTTTCTTAAAGAATTTCTACAAAGAAAGTCACTGCCCGCCACTCACTCTAAGTTTACAGCCTTAAAAAAGTGCCCCCTGGGCATAGAGAAATTGCAGCATGATTCAAGGATCACAATGCCACCACAAAAGAGTATGTATGTGCTCTGACATATGCCTATGTTAAAAGTGTTTTAAAATATTCCTTGCTTGTGACTGAAAAGATGAACTTCAAAATCTGTAACAATAGATGGGTCATCATCTTCAAATACGATGAGGCAGGACGAGAATTCTGTTTGTCTAACTTGCTTCTAGTGCCCAACAAATGAATTAATAGCCAACTACTAATACAGCTTAAAAATATTTTCCAATGTTTCACAAAGATACTAAGGCATCAATGATGTCACCACATTCAGAATTAAAATGGGATGGTTCAGTTCTGCTGCATATGTGGTTATCATTTTCAGAGCATTTTTCATTACCTGAGCTGACTTTGAACCATACTCTCCAGCAACTACCTCCTCCTCAGCATCTAGGTCAGATGCTTGCAGGACTTTCTGGAGAAGCTGCTGCTGTTCTTCTTTGGATGAAAATGACAGTTCTTCTTCTTCCATGCCTGCAAGTTTTGTTATTACCTAAGAAACAGAGCAAAGTACAAGGTAGGGCTTCTCATTCCTTGAGTGTTGGTGTTCAAAACCAAGAGAAGGACTCCTGATTCCACATCCTGTTGGAAATGCCTTGAACTGTTATTACCTGTGGTGGGAGTGCGGGTGTACCCCCCACCCTACAATCCCTGTTATATTCTGGCTGGAAATGCAAAATACAAACCTCTCTTCTTAAAAAAGACAGCTCTGGACAGAGAATGTCAGCCAACCAACTTCCATACCAGCTTGATCAGGAACCTTACTGAAAGTTAACTTCATGCTGCAGGCTGTAGGTTTGTCTAGTTATGAACCAGTAAATTCTTTACTATGTAAACATAGCAAATTCTTCACTCATAAGGTGGTGAGGCACTGGAACAGGTTGCCCAGAGAAGCTGTGGATGCCCCATCCCTGGATGCGTTCAAGGCCACGTTGGATGGGGCTTTGGGCAACCTGGTCTAGTGGGAGGTGTCCCTGCCCATGGTAGGGGGGTTAGAATTAGATGATCTTTAACATCCCTTCCAGCCCCAACTGTTACATGAACTAGTACTTTATATTTCATAAAAATAATCCATTAGCTTTCCAGACACTGAGAATTTTAGCATAAATATTTATGAATATGGGCAAAAAAACTAACATTAAGATTCACGATCAGTTGTTGAGAGACAAAACAGCAATCTGCAACAAAACAGCAGCAGCATAGCAAAAGGACTCTTTCAATTTTGTGTCTAAGCACACAAAAATAATGTGGGTGTTATGTTAGTTCTTTTCGAAATTCCTAGTAACTCATTTGATAACCATGGATGCAGGGCACATGCCATCTACTGGCAATATAGTGCCATATATTTCATTAATTGAAAATTCTCCTTTTCTGAAGAATTGTAAAGCTCTCAAGTTTCTGTTATGAAGCATGACAATAGGCAGCTTGCTTTCTTAAGCAAATTATTTCGAGCACTTCGCAAGAATTTTTCCCGCAGTTAAATGTGTTCTGGTAAACATACATTTATACGTGAGAATCCCACTTTTCCCACCATGTTTCCATCCTGAAGACATTTTGAGACATTCAAATTCAGCCATTTCCCTCAATTATCTAGCGTTTTTCCTCCTCATTCTCCTTTTCCAGTTCATCTGGAGTCAGCAGAATTAGAAACTAATTACATCAGTAATCTGGGCTGCATCTGATCTCAAAGACTGATAAAACAATAGAAATACAGCTTAAGGCAAAACAAATCCACATTAGACACAAAGCAGTGTTTTTGAAAAACAGAGTGGAAATACTAGTACCAATCTATGTTGTGGGCTGCTGTCAACGGCAATTTTTAAATCAAAACTGTCTGAAAAAGTCTAGTTTTAAGAATCCAATTCTATTTTGTCCTATTACATGGACAAATTAACACTGTTGTCCCTCTTGTTGTTTAAGAAGCACATGTGCTATAATCATCTCAAAACTAAAATGGAGTCACAAGAAGCAATTTTAAATTGCATTAGCCTGTTTCCAGTTGTTGCAAAACAGTGCTAACATGATTCATAGAATGGAAAGAATTCCCACTGCATCATAATTTTTTTAAGCTGTTCTTCAGATGCCAAGTTTTAAGTGATCCCCAGTTCTTTGATACAGTAAATTCTTCTGGTATTGGTTTAAAATTCAATATATCCCACATTCAACCTCAAAACCACAACACAGTAAAAAAGTAAACTTTGGTTAGCTAACGAAAATCTTTTAAATAATTAAGACTCCAAGTAGCAAATTGTGATGACAAGGCTCTATTTAAGAAGCAAAGACAAAATGTGTGACTTAGCAAACAAATATTAATCTAGTTCTTTTTTCTGCTGAAAGGCAGAGAATGGAGCTACTGAAAGATTAAAAGGATATCAGCATTGAAATAATTACCTAAAGATGAGGTAGAGTCATGATGGCAAACATCTGCCGGGAATGACATATACACAGCTGATCCTGGCTTGTAATGAAGAAACACAATAGATGGTTTCTTCAAGTTTCTTCCAGCCCTGCTATTGTTTGATGCCAGCTATGACTAAGGCTTAAACTTTGGCAAACAGAAGAAAAATAGATATTCTAACATTTTGTTACTCAACTGCAAATAAAGAACACTCCAGGACTGGTCCGCTAAAATGTTGCTTCAGACACTCACAGCTGCCACTTGTAATACTTTTACTCCTATACTAACCCAAAGCTCCTAGAAGTAGGTCTTCCTTGCAAAATACAAACCCTCTATTTTAACCCCTTACTTAGTTCTATCATCCAAGGCATTCAAATATAAGCAAAGGGATTTCTCTGGTCATTTTGGCTATAGCTACACAGACACAGTTGTTAAGTAGCTGCAGCTAACTGATCTGCGATTTTGACAAAGTATATTCACGCCAAAGCAAAACAAGACTTTCACCTTTAAAGACTGTGACACACCTGTTTCAGCGTGAGGACCTCCTTAAAGCTCTCCTTAATGGGAGCACTGATTACAGAGCAGTTTACTTTGGGGTAGCTGCAGTTCAGAGTTTTCACCCACAGAGATATCCCATAGTGCACACATGCCTCACAAGAAAAAGACCTTCAACAGCTAGGGTCAAGTGCAATCCAGCAGAGGCTGCTTACTCTCTCACATGGTGCAATTCTTGCAGGATTCTTCAACATCATAAGCTAGAGCTTGTTTCCAAAAGGCAGGTATGGGAACCCTAACTTTTACTTCTCAGCCATGTTTCCTGGAAGAAGCATTTTTGGGAATGCTTCTAATAAGAGCAGTAAAACTCCAGTTGTAAAGGAATAAATATACTTGAAAGCAAGGGCTATCATGAGACACTGTTGCCTCTAACAACCAAATAGCTGAGCATATAGGACAGCCTGTGGATTAAAAGAAAAAGAAATTATAGGCCTTGGACTCTATAAAATACAGGAACTTTGGTGGAATGAGATTTTATGTCTGGAGGAAGATGACATATCTATGTACATAATACACTGAAGTACAAAGGGTGAACAAATTTCATGGTTTCCTTGGAAGACAGGGCTACTGCCTACTGGCTGCAGCAGCTAGTTTTTGAGAGGACAGACAATGCTTTAACTGTATCTAACTTCGTCTGATGTCTCACTATCACTGTATCCAAGAGAGGACACACCTTGGAGCTTGTTGACTATCCTAGCCAATGAAACAACAATCAAGAGAACAATCTTGAAAGTCAGATGGTTTGAAGAGCATCCTTACAGGTCATCACACATCTAAAAATATAAAAATAAGAAGAGAGGAAACAACACATGACTGGAGAAACGAGACGGTGTTAAGTCCTTTATGAAAGGACTCGAGGAGAAACTTCTGACTTACAATCATGGCTCTGTTATGTAGTCAACACTGAAAATCTTCTCTATTTTGAGGACTACATTTTAGTTGTAGGTAGGAAGATTTCTATTCCGCAGTAAGTTTTTTTCCAAAGTAAGTTCTGTCATTTCTTAACCAATCAACATTCAACATAGTCATTTTGGATCTGGGTGATATACTTCAGAACGAAGTGCAGAGAACATTACAAGAGCAAGATCAAACTGTTAGTGGAAGCTAAATAAGCACAGTCTGAAGACTTCCATTGGCTACAAGGGTTTCTGCTAACACAGAGCCGCCATACCAACACGGCTGTTGGTATGGCCTGCCCACTGTATGATCTCTTCAGCCACAAGTAAAAATATTTTGTCTCCATAGTGAAATACTGGCTTGAAAGTGGAGTTATTTGGAATTTATTTGTGATGTTTTGGAAATTTTCTGAATAGCTGCTGGCCACCAAAACATGACCAACCATCAACAATATTTAATGTACAACTAGTAATGATAATAAACTAATAAGAGGCCTGCATGGATAGACAACTGAAGAGGATGAGCATAAACACAAGTGAAGTTCTGCCTCACTCCCCTGCGCCTCCTTGGTCTGAAGTTAGAATACTTACCTTCCTAGAAGCTGTATCAAACTACTTGTATCTACCCTCACAGTAATACAGATGAAAAAACAACACTGGAACAGTTTCTGCCTGCAAGCAAAACCTTCATTAATACATTCCACAACACGAATTCTCAAGTATTTGTCCTAGTAATAAAATGAAAGAATATGAATATATGAATATGAAAGCAGGGAACCTGCTTTGGCAGGGGGGTTGGACCTGATGATCTCTTGAGGTCCCTTCCAACGCCTACAATTCTGTGATTTGTGAATGTTATATTCATAGGCCACAAGTATAATAAACAGAAGGGATGAGTTACCTTGAAGCTATAGCCTTGATCTACAAGAAACCGTTGTCGCTTGGTTGAATATGCCATTTCCTGAGTGTCTTGGGACACAAGAGAATAAAAAAAGGCATTGTATTCCTCTGCAACCATGCCTAGGAGACAAAGACATCAAACGATTAATTCCATTTGGAACACTGTAACCAAGAACAAAAAAGGACTAAACAGTAAAACCAGGTGTTTAAATAAGCTCTCTCTCCACAAAATCAATTTGCAAAGTTTATTTCAAAGACAACCTGCACCCAAACTTTACATAAATAGATCGACAAAGCATGCCACATGGAAATTCCCACTCTTGTTCTTAGTAACTTGAGCAAGGGTTAAAGGGAAAAAAATTGAAAAAACTTTAGACTATCACAGTTATGCTGGTACTCCAAGAAGAACCTGCTTCTTTACTATGCTAGACAAAGTAAAAGATAAAATTCTTTACATAACAGACTTGCAAATAAGTAGTAAAAAGTCAAGAACAAGGATTTTAAAACATGTCAAAAAGCTGAACGTAAAATACAAAGAAAAACTTATCCATGTAAACCAGAGTTAGCAATGCTAGGATAAACCAGCCTATGCACCTTTTAACAACAACCATTTTTTTTTAAAGCAAACAAAAACAACCTTGAAGTTGTTATCTCTCTTACCTAAACAGCACTGGGTTCTCACCGAGACTTTGTTAATTCACTAACACAGGTTTTGTACGCATTTTCAAACAAAGCCTCAGTTGTAAGTACGAACTGCACATAAAATAACTGTGTATGTAGATTTCAAGTGCAAGTAGAAATTGTTTTAAGAATCAGTTTTATTTATAAAAAGCTCTTTATGTTTTGCAAAGCCACAATTATTTGTAAAACAAATCCCATTTTAAAAAGAAAATAGTCAGCATGCATTCAAAATGTGCTTTCCAGACATTTTCTTTTTAGAGTACCACAACTTTTCTAAAACAATTTCATGCTAAAGGAATTATCAAGGAATGAAAAACTGAAAGAAGAACTAAAGTGGAAAAAAGTTAATTTTCCTTCAGCTTTTTTAGGAAGTGTTTCTAACTCAAAGTATTACTCTCCCCAAAAATGTTTCATTTTCCTTCACTGATGTACAGACATATACTCTATGAAAAATACATAAATCCAAAGTCAATATAAAAGAAGTACCATGAATATCCAGTTTCTATGCAATTCACCCATTTCTTCTCCGTAATCCAGAAAAAGAACAAACAAAGTCAGCAAGGTTTAAAAAAGGATATAGGAAGGCTGGACCAAACTAAGGGCTTTCTGAGAAAAGCAGCAGCAGTAGAGTTATTTATCTTAAGTGAATCCATTTTAAATGGTTTTGGCTCCAGCTCAACAGCTCTGTAACACTGGCACACTGGTAAGCAGAAAAAAAGCATTAAGGTCCATAATAAGACCTCATTCTTTCCTGAAAATGACTTATGGCTCTACTGTTTAAAATGAGTACCCATGACTTCTGCCTGAAGATTTAACATGAACCAGGCATGTCCCAGGTCCCTGGGTCTGTAGTGTTTCTGGCGTTTAGCTCCACTCAACAAAAAGAGCCTTTGCTGAACTGCACCAAGACAACACTGCAGAGAGTGCTTTGGTAGGAAGAAAATTAAAGGTATAAGCAAGTCTGTATAAGGGCAAGAAAGTCAGATTTCCTAAATGACACAAAAACAGAGGTAAAAAAACAAAATGAAACCCCAACCCTGCTTACAAGAGTCATTTTCCAGATAGACAAACACAGAACTGAAGCACTATGAATAATTTCACTCTCCAGCTGACAGTTATAGCCTCCACTAAATTATGACTGCTTCCCTAGTGAATACTCATTCTTTCTAAAATAAGTGCCAACAGGCTGTGACATAAACCAACTTTCAAGCTTATTACCACCCTGTACACGAGAACTCTTGAAGCAGAACCACTTTTGCCTGGAGCTACTTTTTAACTTGTCTTGGGAAGATATAAACTGAAATACAGCAGATTAAGCATTCCTTGTTTAACAACTAATGGAACAGACAACAGACTTAAGTCAGTGTCTGTTAGGAAACATTCAGTTCATCGAGTCAACCAGAAATTCATGTCTAAGAAAGTTCTCCTTAGTTCCAGACAAACTGAAATATTTAAAAAAAAAAAAAAAAAAAGTGACAGAAGCACCCCACTACCACCTTCCCAATAACATTCCTCAAACTAAAAATGGATGGGAGTCATCAGTCAGATTTCCAGTAGCCAAAGATGCGATTCCTAAAACCATGCCCACACAAAAGTTTACATCCTACCGACTGTCTGCTTATCCGTCACAAAAATGAAAATGTCAATACAATCAGACAGTTTTCTAGGTGATCTCTACTCACTGACTCTAGAAGCCACCATAAAAAGAATTAATTTCACAGACTCATTACAACAAAAACCACGATTCAACAGAAGCGGACAATATCTATCCCTTTTTCAGACAAGGTTTTTCCTGCGTGGTGGCTTTGTGTTTATTTGTTCTCAATGAGAGCAATTGCTTGACAAGTTGCACTTAACCTAAACCACACCAAACCTGCAGGCCGGTTATAACTGGTTTATACAAACCTGCTAGTGACTAACAACTGTGCTAAAATGCTGGACAGGAAGCCCGCCCTCACTTCTACTGAAAAAGCTGCCTACTACATCTTGTAAGCGATCGTATCACTGTCGGTCGGGCTGCTTGAGACACCTACTACAAGCATTGGAGTTCATGCCAGCCAGAAATCCTCCTGTCTGTCATGTCAGCAGAGCTCACTGGCACTGCAGCTACGGGGGAACAACTCCACAGATATCCCAGACAAATAGCTTTGCAGTTTAAAATTTACTTATCCCCTAGAATCCCCCAATCATTACAGGACAGAATCAAAGAATAGAAACAATACTTGCTTTATTGTCACACAATATATTCAAATCCACAAATTTTGGAAAAAAAATTAAAAATCACTGTGAGTTTTGGCTTCAGAAACATTGAATGCTTCTACTGATATTATGCATATTTGACAAAGCTAATTTTAAGTTGTTAAAAGTGAAACAAAAAGTGGGAAAAAAAAACAACAACTCAGTTATTCTGGCAACAGTGAAACATTATAATGGAAGGGCAAAAAAGATGTGAGAAAATATTTAAGAAAATACATCTCTGGCTGAATAACTGGAAAAGGAAAGAAAATATGATGCAAGTGAAAGACAGGGTGGCATCTATATTATTATTAAAAAAACCCTCTCTCATGTGATCTCAACCTAACAGCGTATTTAAGACGACACAGTTTGTCTACGTTTCAGTATTCCATTTAAACTGAATAATTACTTAAATGCTAAACAGAGCCTAAGAACTATCTCATTTACCTTTTTTGGCTCTCAGCACTCGCCCCAGTCTTTGAGCCTCCTGTCTTCGAGACCCACCATGGGATGAAATCTGAATCAGAACATTGGCTTCTGGTAGATCGAAGGACGTATCCCCTACCTACAACACAGAAGCAGTCTCTGAGCAGCCTCTTATTTCCACGTTTCATAAACAAAGACTGAGTACAAAGTACACCTTTGTTAGCTGCGATACAAGGATGGCCAATGCACAATGTGCATATATAACTTGCTCTTAAATAAAGTTCACTCTGAATATGGATACAATAACACACTAAGTCCTCAATTACCTTGGAAATGAAAATAGTGTTGATTTTTGGATTGTGCTTGAAGTTTTGCAGGATTTGCATTCTTTCTCCTTGTGCAGTAGGACCATATATATAGGGTCTGAAAAAAACGAAAACAACCACAGAACAAATGCAAATTAAACCAAATCAAGGTTTCTCAGTCATGTCTTCACAAAGATACCACGACAGGAAGCACAGAACACATTTGAACTGATAAAAGAACGGACCACATTTTGATACAGCTTACAGTTTGCTTTTAGCTTGTTTGGATGTTTATGGCAGCTATCCAGCTTGTGGAACCCTTTACAACAACCCAACCTACCATAAATAAATTCTGGCAGTTACAAATGTTTTGCAATTATGTGCACCAGTGAAGCTGTAGATGAGACTGAATACATTTACTAGGCCTACATGAAAGACTAGAGGCAGCTGTTAAAATAAAAGACGTTTTCCTCAAATCTACTGAGTTAGCACATTAACAGCTGCAACCTTTGCTTCCTATTTAAACACTTGAAAATCCAGGCTTCTCTAACAATTCACTTCCTTCAAACATTTCATCGCTTCATTGGGATCCCACAGCTGTTCGGGGGTGAAGTCCCAGAGCATCGGAGGTACCTGCCCATGCACCCGCCTATCCACCTGTAACCCTACTCCTCAGGGCATATCCCCGAGCAATGATCTTAAATAGTTGTTTAACCTTAGGAAAAGTCAAAAACACATTCCTGAGACATGCCTATAGGAATGTTTTGGTTACCAAAGGATGTGTAAGATACTGAGGAGTTATTGTAACAAGGCACAAAACATCTAGCACACAGGAAAAAAAGGGGAAGGTGTCATTCTTTGTTTCATCCACAAATTGGCTTTGGGAGGAAAAAAAGGAAAAAAACGTTAATTGTTAATTGCCTCTACAAGATGGATCCTGAAGTACAGGGACGCCAGCAATGCAGAGCCCAAATACCAGGTTAGGTTCAAGGCCAATGCTTTTGTCACAGGTCTCCCAAGCAAAACAAAACTAAAGTGCTACACATCACAGCAAACTGAAAAAGCCAAAAACAGCCTTTAACGAGTTCTCATATTTGGTACTCAGCAAAAAAGGAAGCATGGCATGGACTAAATAAAACAATGGTGACAACGAATAAGCAAATATTGCAACCAGAAACTGTAAAACTGATATTGTAATTTTAAGTTTCCTCCAATGCACTCTGGTTGAACCTGTTATCTCATCTGTGCCCCCAACTGGGTGCCAAAAATGAGTGTTGTGGTTTAACACCACACCACCACCCACTCACTCTCCCCACAATGGGATGGGGGAGAGAATCAGAGGGCAGAACTCATAGGTTTCATACAGGCTTTAAGGAAAACAAAACAAACGAACACACAAAGAGAAACAAACCCAAGAAGAACAAGTGATGCAAAATTCAATGGCTCACCACCAGCCAACCGACACCCAGCCAGCCCCCAAGCAACTGCAACCCTGGCACACTTCTCCCCCCCAGCTTTTACTGCTGAGCAGGAGGACATCCATCCTGTGGTCCAGCACACCTCTGTGGTCAGCCTGGGCCAGCTGCCCTGGCTGCACCCCCCCAGCCTCCTCGCTTGGTGGGGCAGCGTGAGAAACAGAACAGACCTCGATTCCCTGAAAACACTGCTCTGCAACAACTAAAACATCATCACTGTATTATCAACACTATTTTCATCACAAATACAAACATAGCACCATACAAGCTACTAGGAAGAAAATTTAAATTAAGCACAGAATAACCTAGAGCGCCTGGCTATCAGTCCTCCATTTTAAGCCCCACCATCCCTGCACCCCACTTGACCATAATTCATTAAGACGCATCTAAGTACTTTCCAGAACATAGAACATGCAGTGCTAGATTGATTTTTTTTTTAAATGAAACCTTTTCCTTCCTACAAAAAGGTGTTCGATGGATCTATAAAGATACCTCTCCCATATTTTGACATATTGTCAAAACTACACAGGGACAGTCCTTCAAAACCAGCCATTTAAATACATTAACAGCACCAGTGAAAAATAAACAGCCCAAGTTATACAACCCTATATGAAAGACTCATGACAGTAAAAGCTGGCCAAGCAAATTTGAATTCCGTGGCCCCAGAAGTTATAGACAAACTAATTCCCGTCATGTGCATGGCCTTTCCCTGCCAGTACCAAAGGAACACGTGGGGGTCGAGGAGGAGCTGGCACAGGGGCGGCGTTAAAACACTCTCGCACTCATCTAGCACTGCAACTGTCCTTTCCTTTTAACATGTCTCTATAAACTGAAACTCCATACATGATGGTTGGAAAGGAGAACTGAGTCAAGAACATGAAAAGCAAGCACCTAATATTTCTTCAGCTAATTCTGCTGCCATACTTCTACAGAATCTACCCCATTTAAAAACTGCTGTGCTATTTAGCAAGCACCCCCTCCCTGTACGTGTCCTTGTTAAAGGCTCTTTTTCTGTGGTGCACTGAACACTGCTAGCGACATTCCAGAGGCATCATTATAGCTAATCTCTGTCCAGACAGATTTAAAAAATGATGAAAGAGACCACGGGTGTTGGAATTCATCCAGCACTATTAGCTCTGCTCTTTGATGCCACAGCAAGCCAGCACAACATGGCTGTTAAACTATCATCAGTCAAAACTGATCAGAAATTTTGGGAAGTGTAAGGAGAGTTGTTTGTGGTTTTGCTAACTACTACTGAAATTCCTAGACATGAAATCATATGGTCGACACGCGCCACAGCTTCCAGCAAAATTTTATTTGGGCTCATCACAGAAAGGATGAGGCCAGCTTCTGTACTTATTTTCACCAAAGAATTGTTCTATGGCTGATCCTTGCAAACACTCCCTGATCATCCCTTCCCAAACCATACAAACACACCAGTGCTAACCCCTCAGTAAACTCTATTTGCAATGCCTTCCAAAAGTACATTAATTTTAGCGTCGTTTAGGGTAGCCAAGGAGCTCACAGGATCAATGTGCTTTCATTTATTAAATGATTACAGTAGTTTGAGGCAATGCACCAGTATACTACAAAAAAAATAAGGTTCTCTCTTTTGTTTAAAAAAAAAAAGAAGTTTAAGACCTTTTGAGAACCTGAACAGGAAGGACCTGGGCTCCAAAAGATCTTGAAAGATCCAGAGAGTGTTCATTTGAAACTGTTCCTCCCAGACCATAGCTTCCCCTGTCTCTCTATTATAGAAAGAGTTCCGGTAACATTTTTAAAAGCTCCCTGATTTTGCCCACCAGCTAATAATAATGGAAAATGGAGAAATACTAAGTCATTCACAGTGAACTTGCATGAAAACTCCTCTGAGCCAAATGCTAAACAAAGATTCTTTTCAAACTGTTCTACATTGGAATAACATCGCAATGCCAGAGAATAGCCTCCTGAATTCCTTTTTATATAGGAGGATTGGACTTAAATCAAAAAATTACAATCAATGTCTAGAGGTGACTGACATCTGTGAGATTACAAGATAACTTTCCAGGAAGGAGAAAAACAACAGTGCCGTCACTGGTCGTGAACACTTACTTCCCAAGCCTAATTGCATACTCCTTCAGTGCAAACACATTGTCAGCAAAAACGATGATTTTGTCATTCCGTCGCTCATGAAACTTAATCAGGAACTGGCAGGCTCGGAACTTATTCGGGTTCATAGTGTAGAGCAGTATCCGTTTCTTTGTTTTGATGGCTACATATTCTCGGTAAAATTCAGGTGACATTGGGCACCATACCTAGAATTAGAAAACATACACAGAGTAACCCCCAGTTACTTTTTGTATCCCAGAAGGAATTTAAAAGATATTGGGGGGTGATAATATATTAAAGCTTTCTGTACAGTGCAGATCACAAATCTTAATACAGTAACTTCTGTACTATAATGAAAAGTACTGGCTGTGGCAGTGTGACCACAACAGGAACAGGCAGGGGACTGACTGGAACAGGACTGGAAAAAAGTTGTTTAACACCTGGTAGTTTCACTGAATGCTACCACGTATTAGAAAGAAAGTATTAAGGGAACGAACTGTGTATAATCTCCCTGCCACTGCAGTCAAAGCCTTTTCCCTAAAAATTCATTTTCATCCATGTTCTGAAAACCTAAAGACACATTTAGTCTTCATTACAGAACAAAACTGTATGAACAAGTTAACAATTACTTTGTTAACAAACTCTTCTGCAGCTGTTTATGTAACCGCTGCTCTCTCTGCTGGCACCATGAAAGAAGAGTAATACCTGCAATGGCCATGCCCTGCCTAATCAGACAGCAGCACTGCCCTCTCTTGCCACCTGGAAAGAACTGCACTTAAAGAGTAAACGAGATCTTTCATGGCTATGGAGAACAGTTGGTAAGAGATGCTACTTCTCAATAGCATGCCAAGGAGATCCAAACAAATATGCAATGCAGCTGTGCGCGTATTATACTTAATATTTCCCAGCCATCAAAATTTTTTTGTTGTTTTCTTTGCTTTAGCAACATCTCAGAGTATTATTTTAAAACATTGGCCTTAAGAATATCAATTTACATGTCATTCCGGAGAAAGGCAGCTCAGACTTTACTTTCCAATGTCTCAAGGGCAGTTCCGGAACTGAGAGAAACCACGTTGGCAGTAGAATTAACCAAAGTACCTCAACGCTGTCAGATCTGAATTTGCAGACCAATTACTCTCCTTTCCACCTAGATACTTTCTAGATACCATTTGCTTGCATTCTATTACTTTTAAAAAGTACATAAGCTCCACTACCCCTGGTTTGCACAAAGTCCAAAAGGAAAACAACGGACTCACATGCGAAAGCAGCAGATACTGCTGCTACAAGTCAGACTGGTTTATTTTTCCATTACTTTAATTGACTCATCATATTAATAACCTTGGATATTATCTGTAATAAATACTTAAAAATACAACCAATTACTTTCATAAATTATCTGTAATGTACTGTAGCTCCAGTACATTTATCACAGCTAGTAATCTTCATAATAATCTCTGCACTTTAATAGGCAAGAGACTGGAAATCCAATCCACTTGTGGATTTTATTTTTTAAGAAATGCTATCTCATGTGGAAGACCCCCCTGACTCTACACTATAAGGACAAAAAGAAACAATTAGGAAGATTGTTTTCTACCAATTGATAATAGTATTCCAATTATAAGCTTCTGATGATAATCAAGAGTGACCAGGAAAGGATAAACAGGAATAAATTCTGCATTTTTATCCCACTTGCTATGGGAGTTAGGAAGAATTAAATGAAACTAGCCAAGACAGGTTTGAAATAAAATAAAATAAAATAAAATAAAATAAAATAAAATAAAATAAAATACACACTAAACCAGGTAAAAATCAAGACAGAGTTAAGCTATGAAACTATCATAGCAAGTTGTGGCTGCTAAAACTCTCCTTCTATTCAGTGGGAGACCAGAAGTGATCATGAAAAAGAAACCCACTGAGGGTTACGCAGGTAACAATTATAGCTCATAAATGATCGAAAGCTTGGAGAGGCATCAGGAGTAACAGATATGCCTGCCCTGTTCTTATACTCTTCTCTAAGTATCTTTACAATTAGCAGAGACAATATATTAAGCTAGACCTTTAGTCTGACCCAGAAAGACTACTTTAACGTTCTGCCTGTATGAAAGGTTTCCACTTACCTGATACCAGATTTTTATCTCATCCATTTGCTGGAAAGACTAGAGGTCACACACTATTATATTGGAAAAAAATAGCAAGACCAAGTTTCATGTTTTCCATTTTCATCCTCATGCCTTAAGGCTTGAAATAAGCAGGTGTTTTCTTATTTGTAAGCTTTCTACTATCCTTCTTTGTTAAAATAATTTTCCTCAATAGACTACAGACTACCAGTTGAAGTCTCTATTTAAAGCAGCTCCAAGCATACCACCTGACCAACACCATACTGAACTGAGCTTAACATACGAAATCGAATCAGACAGCGTGACTGCCGGCTGCAAAGTGGGTCTACAATTCTGCAGCTGCTGTTCACATTCCTGAATACTGAACTGGGGACAGCCGATCAAGCAGGACAATGCCTGAAGAGAAACAGCGCTGAAGTCACGCTACTGGATTTGCAATGTGTTCATATTGACCAGCGACAGCCTTGCCTGAGCTACAGAACAAGTGAAATAAATACTTAATTCTATAGTTGTTCCCCCAAAAAAGGAAAAAAAAAGTTATAAACATATTAAATATATACTGGTAGTATTGAAAAGCAGAGCATCACCTCAGCGCACTGGACTTTAGCAATGTAGCCACTGTTCTGCAGCTCCATCCAGTTGGCTTCATAGAGCTTTGGTCCGATCAGGAAGTTCAGGTCAACAATTTTATCATCTTCTCTGACCAGGGTAGCAGTCAGTCCCAGTTTACAATGGGCTTGTACAATAGTGAGCACACGTCTGAACATTTTTGCTAAGAAACGTAAGACAAATTTTCTGTTTACTTTCCTAAACAGATTTAGAATACAAGTACTGCATTTAAAAAAAATAAAAGTAAAAAAAATTGAGCTCCACTCCTCAACACAAAGCAAGTACAATGTTAGGAAATATCACCCCATTTCACATACACTTCTAACAGTGTTCTGTGCTACAGCAAAACTTCAGACTGATTGTAGCTTCAGTTCACACCCCCAACGTACTCTGAAAATCCCAGTAAACCTTCTGGCATTTGTATTATTTCCTGTTTCCCAAAAAGAAACGTAATATACTCAGAGAGGTTATGAGACTTATCTAACGTCATGTAGTATTTCACAGAAAGATCTTTGACACAAGGACTCTTGGCTGACTTTGCCAAATTCAGGACTAATATACGGCAGAATTACTTATCTTTAGCATTGCTACAAATCCTGTGATTGCAGAGTCCGTAGGCACAGGAGGTTCTGTATCTTAATTTTTTTTAAGCAATATGCTACTTTGTTAAAATGGCAGGTAATCAGCAAAGTCTACTTCTGAACTCTATCATTTCAGCAGAGACCAAATTATTCAAATTATACCATGACAGCAAGGTGGAGAAGTTATCAGAATCCTGTGTGGTACTTTTAGCCAGGATTATTCCAGGCACTTTAATACCACATTCTTGCTTTCCAATAACATAGATCCGAATTACACAGTAACTTCAAATACAACAGCTATTTCTGGACATTAAGTTATGCATATTTTATGGAATAGGTATTAAAAGCTATGCCTACAGTGCAATGACATCTCAAAAGCAAAGAAAGCAGAAGAACTTCTGTCCTATTCCTGAGGAGAGTACCACCATCTACATAACAAATTTGTCTACAACAAAATTCTATAAATTTAATTTAAGTATCTTAGTTATCAGTTTGTCAACCTATGCAAAAGGAGAAGGCATGCGTGTACTGTACTACCATTATAGAGAACAAAGTGGCTAGTTTGAAGGATTAAAAAAAAATAATAAAAAAATCAATGGTCAGCTAAACTCTGTAGCATCAGACAAAAAGCAAATTAGAACAAGGCAATTTATTTGTTTAAATTTCAAAACGCTATGACACAGGTCTACACACTATCATGAGAAACACAGCAAAAAAAATCCCATAATCTTCCATATGAGCAAAGCAACGTTAACAGCATATATAGCACGAGGGGTTTGCACACCATTTCCTTACCAGGGATAGTATGCACTTCATCAAGTATCATCAGGCCCCACTCCTGACTTTTAAGCCACTCCATTACTCTCTCTGCTTCCCAGGATCTCTTAGTCGTGTGTCCCAACATGGAGTATGTGCTGATAGCAACAGAACAGCCAATGGGTTTGTCTTTGGCATCAGAGGTGAACCGACATATCTGGCTGTCATCGATGGTGGACCACATCTTGAATTGTGCTTTCCACTGCTCTACAGACACTGCAGAATTGCCAAGGACCAGACATCGCTTGCGGACAGTACAGGCAGCTGTCACACCAACTAGGGACTTGCCAGCACCTGCAGGGGAGGAGGAGGGACACTCATCATTCACCCCCCTGACAGCACTGGAAGAAAAAGAGGGAAGGGAAATAGGAAAACTGAGAGGATATGAAATCACATAAAGGCAAAGTTTTCACCGTTTCTGTACTATACCAGCCTTAAAGAAATGAACTCTGCGGTAAGAACAGCTGGATTGCCCCATACACGCCGTTTTCTCAAGAAAATCACTGTAATTTTTGCTTTTGCCATAGAAGCAATCATAATGCTTTCTTCCTTTCAAATGCAGGTTAAATTCCAGGTGGCCACAGAAAGCTTCTGGTAGGTGTCATCTCCCCCACCGCCCCTGTCAGCTATGCCCATCCCACCACCGAGCAAGTCCTCCCGTCTCTTCATTCCTCATCCCTTCCAACATCCCTTACGCACTCTTTCAGGCCCTCGCCTTATCTCCTGTGCCTGCCCTCTGCCTCCAATACCGAGGGCACTGCCAAGCAGTCTCCTGTTTTCTAACTCTTCTATAGCTTCCCGTGGGCTGTCCCAACCTGCACATTCCTCCTTTCTTTCCCAAACTGCCCTGGTCCAGAACCTGTCTGTGCAGGCTCTCTTCTTGCTTGCAGCCCTCTTCATGTCACTGCTTATATTCCCAGTTCCCCCCCAGGCTCCTTATTCCTATCCAAAGAACAAATTATTCCAGTGCCAGCAGTTTTATATTTCACTGGAAGACCAGCAGAGCTGACTGAGAGGGCACAGTGAAAGCATTAACGTTAATCTAACTTATCATAACCACAAAACAGTTCTTCGGTCACAAGGGGGAAAACTGAGCGCATATTTGAGAGCTCTACTTACTGGGCTCTTCCTCACCACCATCCCATCACCCGCTGGCTGAAAACCAACAGGATTCTGCATACTGGTACTCAGAACAGTCCCCACTACTGTTTGAAATCTAAGCAGTCATCATCAGATTTAGAAGTTACTTTATTACAGGCAAAGAGCAAAACCCCCAAGGAACAAAACCCCTAAATAACTCAGTAATTTACCACATGGCAAGACAATAACACCAGATCTGGCTCGCCCATTTCCAAACATCTTCCTTAGGCTTTTCTCTTGATAGGGTCTGAGGACAGCTGTAGGTTTCAGATCTATGTTAATATCAGGATTCACAGAATCATTTCTGAAATCATATTCTGCCAGCAAAGGGTACTCCAAATGGATACAACGCTTCTGAAGTTCTTCAATCATCTCCTGAGGAGGAGACAAAGCTTCAGATGGTAAATTCTCCACATCTGAATTATTATTTTTCTTTTTTTTTTAAACAACCACTGATTGCATAGTACCAGGTGAAGTTACATTTATCTTTTATGCTCACAAAGTCTGCAAGAGTTAAAGTTCATTTCAAGAACTTCATTCATGACCACCCCCGTACCCCTCAAACATTTTAAGTAACAGTCCATACCAGAGAGAACTATCTATTTAGACAGATGGAAGTACATGATGCATTAATCTCAGATGTGTTGTTTATCCGGCAGTGACTCAACTACACCCTGAAGTCCTGCACAAAGAGCTCAATAACAGGCACAAAAGGTTCTGTGTGTTACAGGGCAGGACCTACCAAAGCTGCACAGCTGTCAAAAGGAAAATCTTCATACCCTGGCAATGCAGTTACTGCACCACAATGGCAAGTTGATTCAATCACCAAAAGTTGTGTTGTTTTGTTTTTTCTTAGTAAATATTTTGGCTATTAAAAAGCTCTCTTTTTATTATTTCTGTTTTGCCCAGTAAGACATCATTAGAATCACCAAGTCCAGGAAGCAACTAGAAGAAAGTTACAAAAGCTCTCTGAAGGTCAAGCCAGGACCGTGCTCTACTCTCCAGCCGCCCCTCTCAAGCTCTGAGAGCAGAGCCACCAAGAGTTCCTTCTGTAAATATGAATCATGAAGAAAAAACGTTCTGAAACCAACAGCGGATTCAGCAGATTTGCTCCCCACTGAGTTCTCCCTTATCTCGCACAAAGCAGCATTGAGCTGCATGCGGTGGGAACCTCCCTCAGCTCCTGCAACCTTCGCTAGCTTGTGAGTACTGCCCTTCTGGGCAGGGAAGGAACAACGTGCAGTCTGCCTCCCTCTGTACTGAAAAGGAAGATCCTAACATTTTGGAAGGCGAATGGAAAGAAATGTTATCAACTTCCAGCGATCTCCGCCATCAAACAAGGAGGCACTGTACTTTACATGAAGTTCTCACACTTATTCGTGAGTCCCAGGCACATCCCTCAAAGCTACAAATGCTACCAGACAGAAGTGCTCGTACCTGCTTGACTTCAAAGGATACTGTCTGTGTTTCCTCCTCCTCCTCCTCGTCTTTATCCATCTGCTCATAGAACTCAAATAAGTCAGCTGGAACATCTGGCTTGTTTTGAGCATCCATTCCTTGTGATGTTGATGGCCCACAGCCACCTTCACTGGATTTGGAAATCTGAAATAGAAAGGAATTCTCACCTAAGGGATCTTTAGGAGATGCTCCCCCCCCACACATTGAAGCGGAGCTGATTAACGAGGCACAGAGCACTGCTGACAGAACTGAAAGTGACTGCTGACACCACAAGCACACAATAATCACTCCAAGCTACTTAACGATTTATCCAGTGTTAGTTCAATTGCTTTGAAACATGCCAAGCATACCGCTGATTTACTGGTGAATGTCTCTGTAATGAGCTCTGTTTCTTCACCTTCAGCATTTCTCAGGCGACAGTCCTTAATAACATGGTCTTGCAGAAGCTGCTGAATGACATCAGGATGGGTACTTTCCACAAAATATCTAAAAGGAAAGAACAAAGAAAAACATCTGGATGAACTAATCAACAGAATAATACATAGGAAGAGGGGCACAGATGCTCAAATCTACAGCTCTCCCAGATGCATTCTCAAGTACCCCGTGTTAGGGGTGGTAATTTAAAAAAAAAAAAGAAATTATGACAATCCTAAGTTTTAGAAGACGCCTCACACCAAAAGCATCATGTACTTTCATGTTATCTATCCTGGTCAGATGATCTCTCTCTATAATGGCACGAGTGGGCAAAAATGAAGCACTGCCAAGAGGTATCTCTCACATTTCAGGCTTACTTGAGACATGTGGCAGGAGGCAGCTTTTTTTCTGAGACTGAATTGAGATGAGTCTGTAAAAATGCTGGTGTGGTGTTTTAAAGTCCTACCCACAGGACCAAAAAAGCCCCGAAGAAAAAGATCACACTTAAAACATGAGCTAAGAGAAAGGTAAGACTGAACAGGCATGGGAGAAATCTTTTTCTTAGCGACACCCAGGAAGAAGACAAAAGCCCGCTAGTAATACTAGCATTACTTTTACCCACAACGGTAGGTTCAAAACAGCAGCAGCACAAGCAGAGCATCAGATTTTAGTCCCAGGTCTTAACTGTGGCTGTCAGAAAAAGAAGAACGTTGCAGAAGACATAAAACCAGAAAGAGAAAGCATGGGCAAGGTACAGCTGCAGGTTTTACTTTTCTGCTGTCTCCTCCCCTTCCCTGCCGCAGAATCTTTGGTTTAGATAAAATCAGTCAGGTCTAAACTAGCTGACCTCCGAAGGGAATCCCTTCTGACGTTATCTTCTGTGTTTAAAACACATCAGAGTCAACCTAGGAACAAGCAGATCACACAGAAGCACACAGCTCTTTGCAATGGGTTTACTTATCCCTCCTGAATAATGTAATACAAGTCAGGACAAGTGAAACTGAAGGGCAGCTGTAGAAAAAGTTTTATAGATATACTCTTGGAAATTAGGAAGAAATTAATGAAACAATTATCTGAAAACCTTAAGGATATTGTAGAATATTGTAGGTCCAAGCAAAAAATGAAACAGGCCAGAATAGAAAATTTGTATCCTACATTTAAAAATGTAATGACAGCCACTAGCAGCTGGACCAACTGAAATCATTAACTAACGTATTAAACTTTCAACAACTAAAAATACGATCCTGAATGAACACACGTACACAAACAGCTGGGAGCTGTAAAAATCCACACGCACTAAGACCACAGCCATTTATGCACAGCTGTGCAACTGGAAGGCTTCTTCCACACTACCAAAGGAAAGAGCCGCTTACCTGTTGTGTTTCAGCACCAGCTTCACCTTCCCATAGCTGACAGTGCACAGCTGCAAACAGACGAGAGCGGTCATTAGGAACACGCCAAACAGCAACTCTAGGTTTGGGACCCAATGCTGCAGAGCAGCTTAGTTCGTTGTGAGGACTTCTTCTGGGTGTCTTTGGGCAGAACAAACACATCAAAAAATATCCGGGAAACGGAGGCAGCAAGGAAAGGACGTCGCTGGTAGCAACAGATGTATTCCTTGTACCAGTACAACAGCCTTACCTTGATAAACTGAATTATTCCATCCGGGACACCAGTCTTGCTCAGCTTCTGTAAGTACTCGGTGATGTCACTGGTCTGCAAGCCGACGCTGACAGCAGCATACAGGGAGTACGCGGTCAGCTTGTACTCGTGAATGTGGGTTGGTCTGCACACGGGCTCGGCAATGGCAACCAAGAAATCCTGCGCGTATTTGTAAACCGGAGAGAAGGCTTCCAGAAAAATATGGCCATCGGGAGCCTACGGAAACACAAGGACATGCTGAGGGTGTGCCAGCGGTACTTGAGGAAAATACGGTCTTTTCTCTAGAGCAGCCATTATGATACAGAGAGACTGCACTATTCGGGTGGTAATGTATTATAATAATGTTTCCCAAAAATGTATTTACCCTAAGAATTTACCCTTCTATAGCAGGGAAAACAAACCATCCAGACTGACAAAGCTTTCCCAGATCAACAACTTGGGTGTTTTTCCCTCATAGTAACTAGTAAAGATCTGGCTTCCGGCCCTGAGCCAAGGCAAGCTTCCAGCCCCGTTCCCCCAGCACATAATCACAGAATGTATCCTGAGGTACAAGGGACCCGTAAGGACCATCGAGTCCTACTCCTGCCACCGCACAGGTCTACCCAAAATTTTAGACCATGTGACTAAGCGCACAGTCCAATCTCTTCTTAAATTCAGACAGGCTTGGTGCAGTGACTACGTCTCTGGGAAGCCTGTTCCAGTGTGCGACCACCGTCTCGGTGAAGAACCTCTTCCTGATGTCCCGCCCAAACCTCCCCTGCCTCAGCTTGACACCATTCCCGCAGGTCCTATCAACGGTGACTAAAGAGAACAGATCAGCGCCTTCCCGTCCCCTCCCCCTCGTGAGGAAGCTGTAGACCGTGGTGAGGTCCCCCCTCAGCCTCCTTTTTTCCAGGCTGAACAGGCCCAGTGACCTCAGCCGCTCCTCGTACGTCTTCCCCTCTAGGCCCTTCACCATCTTAGTAGCCCTCTGGGCACCCTCCAACAGTTTTACATCCTTTTTGTGCTGTGGTGCCCAGAACCGCACGCAGTACTCGAGGTGAGGCCGCACCAGCGCAGAGAAGAGCGGGACAATCACTTCCCTCGACCGACTAGCAATGCCGTGCTTGATGCATCCCAGGGTACGGTTGGCCCTCCTGGCCGCCAGGGCACACTGCTGGCTCATATTCAACTCGCTGTCAACCACAACCCCCAGATCCCTCTCTGCGGGGCTGCTCTCCAGCGTCTCGTCGCCCAGTCTGTACGTATAGCCAGGGCTGCCCCGTCCCAGGTGCAGGACCCGGCGCTTGCTTTTGTTAAACTTCACGCGGTTGGCTATCGCCCAGCTCTCCAATCTGTCCAGATTTCTCTGCACGGCCCCGCCACCCTCCGAGTCACCTCCTCCCAAAACAACGGCCCCGGCTCGCCCAGCCCAGCCCAGCGGGAGCAGAGGGGGAGGCCGCCCGCCGCCCGCCCGCCCCGCACCTACCACCCAGAGCGGCCGCGAGGCGTGGTCGGCCTTGAGCGGCATCTGCAGCCGGTAGTCCTTGGCGCCGTACTCGTCCAGCTTGCTGCCGCCGTCCTCCACCTGCTTCCCGGCGGCGGACGGCACGGCCTCCTGCGGCTCCCGGCCCCCGGCCTCGTCCTCATCGTCCTCGTCCTCCTCCGCGTGCCGCCGCTTCGACTTCTTCTTCTCTGCGGGGCGGCCGGGGCTCAGCGGGGCGGGGGAGCGGAACCTTCCCTTCCCTTCCCTTCCCTTCCCTTCCCTTCCCTTCCCTTCCCTTCCCTTCCCTTCCCTTCCCTTCCCTTCCCTTCCCTTCCCTTCCCTTCCCTTCCCTTCCCTTCCCTTCCCTTCCCTTCCCTTCCCTTCCCTTCCCTTCCCTTCCCGTCCCGTCCCGTCCCCGCTCACCCCGCTCCTTCCTGCCCATGGCCGCCGCTCAGCGCCCCCCCGCCGGCACCCTCCTCCCAGCCGCCGCCACCAGCTCCTGCGTCACTTCCGCCGCGCGGCGCCCCGCCGTGACGCCACACGTGCGTAACCCGGTGGGGGGGGGGGGGGGAGCGCGGGCGGGGGAGGGACGGGGCGAGCGGAGAGGCGGGAAAGGGCCTGAGGGGAGGGGGGAAGGGCGGCGACAGCGCCGCCGTGGCTGAGGTAAACGGGGGTGGGGGGGAAAAGGTTGATTTTTTTTTTTTTTTTTTAATATTAATACAAAACTCTTAGGCACACGGCTGTCCCTACAGTGTTTTAATATATTTCTAAGTACAATTCGTGTCTGATTCTGGAAATACAAATACATTTTGAATGGTTAAAAACAAAAAATTAAAAAAATATTCTGAACATCAGCCAGCTGAAAATATATTCATCTAGTAAATTATCTCTCAAAGCTTTTATATATTTAATTATTCTAACTAAACATAGTACCCTTAAAAAACAAGTTCATAAAAATGTAGAAATGAAATTGTGGAATAAGATTACTGGGATATATACACACACAGTCACCGCAGACACAGAGGGAACTGGTAAGCGACGCTCGGCTCCTGAGTTCCTCGACCAAGATAACCATAGGCTAGTTTTTTAATTTTTTTTTCCTTTTTTTTTATACACAAGATATTCCATGTAAAGCAGCAACAGCAGTGCAGTTACTGATAGCAACATCTCAAAAGTAATAAAAAACCATACATCCAGACAGTAGTACATTGCACACACACGTGATTCTCATACACCCATCAACAATTGGTCAGAGTATTAAATCAGTGTACAAATTAAATATTTCCAAAAATGTGCAAAAAAGTCAACGTTGATAGAAAAAAACACCTTTGTGTACATACATTACAAACTGTGCCCAGCATTCAACTGAGAGTAAAAACATTTACAGTGAGAAACTGATAGATTAAATAGAGAATTTAATGGCTACATAAAAATGTACATTAGATCAAGAGAAAATTTACAAATTTGTATTCATAGCTTCATGAAAACTAAAAGTCTACGTTCCGATTTACCTAAGTCTCCTCCACGTATATACAGTGATATTCCTTTATACGACTCCTGTGAGGTCTGAGATGACAGACGCTAGGCTTTGATAAACCGTTAAGATTTGGGGGTGACACCACCTTTACACTGCTATTAATGAGAAACAAACACTAGCGAACTGGCAATCCAATGCCTGTTCAAAAAAAGAAAAAACAACCTTTGTTTTTAAACCCACGTTAAATAACCATTGGGGAAAAGGATCGGCTATTATTGGGGTAAGAGACATGAACAACCTCTGAAATATTTCCTGGGAATATCCACTTGGGAGTTAAAGTGTCCTTTTCCTTGTATCTCCTAACAGAAGAACGTGACCTCCAATCCTCATCGGTGGACTCAAAATAAGGCCTGAACCCCAAGATACAAATTTAATGTATTTTAATCCAGTTCCTCTCCCTTTAAAGTAAATTTATGAAAACCTAAGACCTAACCAAAGCGAGACTGCTCGCATTGTTTCTTTGAAGGATGAGAAATTTTACTTTCTCCATCCATCCTACCCCTCAAGTACAGGTACGTATCTATCGCTAGAAAAGCCAGGCAGTTGCTGTGCATGGCGCAGACAGGGCCATGCCCCCTGCAGGGGGCAGGGGGTCCCGCAGAGCCGCCCCAGCTGCTGCACCCCACTTCACGGGCTGGGCACTAAAGCTGCACCTCATCAGCTCCGGCCCTAATGGGGAGCTCTCAGTGGCCACCACCTAACCAGTATTTAAGTTATGCCAATTAGAAAAATAAATTGAGGGGTTGGAAATGAAAAGAGTTCCTTTGTATTCTGATAAAGAGTAGTGATTTAGCAGCCAGGCTGGTAGCTCTTCTGCCCCCTCTGGCGTGGGTTTGTGGCTCCTCCTGAAGGCAGCGTACACCCAGGTAGCTGCGGGTGACATCTGGCTCTGGTGTAAAGCGGACTCCTTCCCAGCAGCTTTGAAAAGTTCTTACTATGGTGCAGAGAGCAATTCAGGTCACAAATCTACTTATTTTTATGGCGTTCCTCAGATATCCCAAAGCTCAAGCCTGGCTACAAAAAGTCACCAGGTTTAGTCACCAAGCTTATGCCTTATTTTTAGAATAACAAAAATAAGATTAAGTTAAAAAGAGTTAAAAAACCAAACCTTTCCTTTTAATGCTGTCATGACTTTTGTGCATCAAAACAGCAAGTATAAACACCCAAATATTTTAAATATGGGAGGTGCCTATCTACTAGTACCTGCTTCATTCAGTTAGCAATAAGCTTACTGGTGGATATATAAGTATGTGTATCTATAAGTAACAGTACTAATCCATGAAACATCGCTTTTGGCTATATGTATACAGGAATAGAAAAGCTTTGGTAATTCTATGTGGTTTTACACTGCAGGCTTGTCATTAACACAAGACAGCAAGTTACCAGCAAGAAATGATACCGGCAGTAATACTTTTGCTTTTCCAGAAACACCATACAGACTTACATTCAAGCACACAAATTATGCTTTTCTATATGCGTGACAGATTTTCAAGATCAAAAAAGAAATTAACTATAAATAACTGTAGATCTGACCAATTTGCTCAAGTCTCTGAAGCTGCAGTTACAGTTTGCTCTATGTCGTCTGAAAGAATGGCTTGCTATACTGCGCTGTACCTACAGGTGCTGCAAGAAGGCTTTCAGTCAAGACAACGGCAGGATTAGGATTTTCCAAAAAAGAAACAGGAAAGAATTTAATGGGAACAATGTCAGCTTCACTGAGAAGTCTGCTCATTTGCTTAGATAATATTCCTGTGTACTGAAAGTAAACAACTTTTATTACAGTACCACGTTTACTAACGTACCAACTAGAATTTCACATCTGCGAAGAACTCTACAGGAAACCCAGAGTCTCGTACCCAGAGCTAGGAAGTTAAATCTCAGCTGTAATTGTATTTCTGTGAAGGGCAACAAGTCTTTTCTGTGGTATGCATGACAGTATACAGTCTCCAAAATGCAAATATGAAACCTGTGCGAGCATAGGAAGCGCTCAGGAAGTGCTCCAAAAATCACTTTTTAAAATTCTCAATTTAAAAGTCTGCAGCAGATTATAGCTAAAGTACACTTTTTAATGCAGTTATGTGAATTCTGGTTTGGGCACTTCAAAATATACTCTAATCCCGATTTGGTGACATGGAATTGTATGACAGCCGTAGCATTTCAATATGGTGTTTAAGAGGAACAAAATTAAGGCATACAGATAAAAAGGCGCTACCTAAGGAAAAAAAAAACAACACAAATGAATAACTTTTCATTTTGTTATAAAGGACTGTTAGGCTGCAATTGGAATCGCAAATTTGGTTAAAAATTTAAGACTAAATTTAAACTGTCAAGAATTCGATGTAAATTGAACTAAGTTATTAGATCCATACTTTAAGTTCTTGCATGGATATTTCTATCACCTAAATTAAAAATAAAACTTGCTCTAACATGACTGTTAGTTTAACAGGACAGAGTCCCACCATTAAAAGCATATTACAGAAATAGCTTAATTTTTGTTACTTAATGTGTTAAAACAGACAACATAAAATTAATTAGCAGATAATTAAGTCCTTTGTAAATACACATACAGTGAACCTTGATTCTTACTTTTGGGGAGCATAGCTCCATCGTGGCATTTACAGAAAAGCAAAACATATCCTTGCAACAGTGCTATTTTCCTGGGCATTTTCTGGTAATTGGATTCAACAATTAAGAACAACTGATGATTCTAAAATGCTGGTGTCTTTGCTAATAAGATACCAGAAGTTGTGAGCTGAGAAGGGACCTTGTCTCGGCAAACCTCCTCCAGTGGAGTTTCAAGCATCCAATTCCATGCACCCTCTGGAATTTTAGAGCTAGGGCTTGTCCATTACCATACCAGTGGTCAACAAAGTGTTGTACAGACACTGTACACAGAGGCATTACATTATTTAATACAAATTGTTTTACTGCATTACCCCAACACAACGATGTTGAAGTGCAACATGCAAGGGGATAAGTATTAGCTAACCTTTTGGTAAAAGGTCTGAATTAGCTTCATCATTACTTCTAGCTCAAAGCATTTATGTTGATAATCATCTGAATTTACTGTAAGTTGCTTAGGTCAGTAGACAAATTCTTCATAGAGTAAAAAGAAAAACACACCACAGCTAAGGCCTAATCCTGGTCAAGGTAATAAGATTTTACTAGCATTGCTGGAGCTGACAAAAAAGTTGTCCTTATTTAAGAAGCGCTGTCTTTACTTCAGCACCTTTCTGATACATCAAAGAAAATAAGGAGAACACATTCTGCAAATTCTTTTTTTCTGGTTCCAAAATGCTTACCCTTGTCATGACTGAATGCCGTTTTTAGAAAAGGCACAAAAGCAGCAAACTCAATTATTCAGTAATTAAATTCACAATGAGAAAGTGGTATTGCAATATACATCAGCCAGCACTGTCTCACAAAAAGGACACAGTATTAGAAAACTAGATTCTGAAAATTTTCAAGCTTCAGAGAGTGCAGTTTCTTTTTAGAATAGTATCTTTAAATGTTATGAATGCTACAGATAAACCTGGTTACATTTTCCCTTTAATGTTCTTTTTTGGTAATACAAAATTTCCTTTTCAGGTATCACTGTCCACTACTGATTTTTATATACATTTTCACCTTGGTTTTGGTACCTTCTTGATCTGCTTGAAATCAATCATTTCGATTATATGATCTTTAAATTAGCTACATAAACTATTAGGCTCTACATTAACCCTCCCGCCCCTGCTGTCACTACATTTTGCTTATAAAGCAAAGGTCCTTTACAGCAGAGCGCACACATTCTTCTTAAAGTCTGCTTTCATAGCTTTTATCTAGTGACAGAGAGCCCCCCACCCACCCCCCACCCCCCCAAAAAAAGTCAGTACAAGCAGACTTTCAGCCTTTTAAGTTTTCCCTGGTCAGGATTGTCCTTCCCATGCTCAGAAAACCTTGCACAGTTGTGTACCCTGACTGAGAAAATTATAAACTGGGTACAGTGCTCACAAACTGGAGGCCACCACTCTCAGCGTCAGGAGAGGTGGCCCAAAATTCATTCTTACTCCACTACAGGTAAAGTGATTAGGATAGATCCATACTCCTGCTTATGCCCTTGTACAAAATTTGGAAGTTAACAGGATAAATTCAGAAATCTCATGAGTTAATTAGCATGAGAATAGGTAAATTTATTACTCTGTCTCCATGTATTTCATAATTCTGGTAGTCCTCTAAAGATGCAAAACAGAGCGGAGCCTGGGGACAATAATGTAGAGTCTTGTCAGAGTAGACAAGGTTCACAGCATCAGCCTGCTCTGTTTTTATAACACAACAAAAGCAAGCAATGAATCATCCAAACAGTATACATTAATTCAGTTCTGTAGTCCAGTAATTTATTTCCAAATTCCTTTTTTAAATTATTTATGTTGTGTTCTTCTACACAAATATGAGAGCTTGACTTTTCTGGTGTGAAATTTGGTTGTTAACTATACCTGATCAGTACCTGGCCTTCTCTATTGAGAAGGACTATTTCAGAGTTTTGCCTTTGTTCTTTTATTATTCTCTTTGAGAAACAGAAAAAGTGGATTAATGTCCATTTTATGGCAGTTGGAAATCTGAAAAAACACCAATCAAGTGGATTATCGGGCTGCAGTAATCCCGCTCGTGTTATTCAGTTGCTGGCGCTCTGCACTTTTGGCCTATCCTTCATACAGTCTTTTGTGCTGTGCCTCCTTGTTCATTGTTGCCTCATGGGAAGTATAACTGGAGTCTTACCTTTCTCAGTGACTTACTCCTAGTGTTAAAAGAAGTTTAATTTTATTTTAAGAATTGTCGATACATCCTAGATGACTGAACTGTGTTACTAAAGCAATGCTTATAGTGCATAATGGGAATAATTTTATATTATTCAGGCACTTGATGTTGACATACATTCCATCCTAGCGCCCCTCGACAGCTCTGAAGACATTATTTCCTACAGGTCATTCCGAATCGTGTAACATACATACTGCAGAAGGATTCGTCACTCCTCTCCCCCCCCAAACATTCATGGGATTGTGGAGGAGAACTCTCTCTTGACACCACTTATTTCTTACCTAAGGTAATTATCTCCCTCCAAGCTTATGCAACAGAGGATTCTCTTTGGCAGATACAGCAGGAGACATTCTCCCAATTATTTACATCCAACAGCTACCTCTTTTCTACTGCAGAAATTTTCCCCTTACAGTATGGTAGTTCCTAGGAGTCTGGGTCCATAATCTTTTTACCTGTAATTCTTTTCCTATAAGGATAGGATAGTTCTACACCAAAATCTCTAGTACATCAGTGTTGAATTCTTTTTTATTATTATTATTTTCTTTTGGTCACATAGAAGTACCAGTCAGACATGCTTTTGTACAAAGAGTTCCAAGTTCTTCCAGCTTTATAATTAACTCTCAGAACCACATGATCCAGCTTAAATTACAAAATGCTAGAACTGATTAAAATGTTAAAATATAAGAACTTTGAACTCTCTGTTGCAAGTACCTATAACATAAAGAACAATCACAGAGAGGTAACCTTCTTGTCCTCTAGCTGCATGTCTATTTTTCCCTGCACCCTGAGTCTGTCAGCGGTGTCAGAAAAAGTCACACAGTTCCTGACTATCCAATCATTTGTCTTTTTTTCCCCCTTTAAATAAGGAACAAATATGTACTAAAGTGCTTTATCTACACGAACCACATCAGTACATTACAGAAACAAGAAGTTCTAGTCCTGGTGGGAGCAGGGAAGGGAAGATTCTTATTTTAGATACAAAATTCAGATTGTTTACAATCTAAGTGAAACAAAGATTCAAGAGAATGTGTTCTCTCTCTTGTCTTTTTTCTCCTTTTTTTTTTGTAAAAGATAAAAAATAAAAGTGCAGTCAAATAGAAAATAAATGCAGTAGATGCAAGCTGAGTTGAGGCAGGCTGTTAGTGATAGTGTGCAAACGTGTGTCTTAGCAGTTCATCTGCAAATGGTCGCAACTTGGCCTCGATAAAAATCCTTTTCAAGAAATCCCGAGCATGGTCTGAGACATGAGGTGGTAACTGGGGATTGGTTGGCTGAGTGGCAATCTTAAAGATGGCAGCCATAGCTTCGAATTCTGCCCACGGGGGCTTCTCAGTGAGCATTTCTACCACTGTACAACCTACGCTCCTGAAACAGAGGCAAAATGAGACAGCAGGTTACAACAGAATCGTGCTCTCCTGGGAATGCAAGAAACGTCAGGTCGCTACCAAACACCATGGGCACGTGGGGTCCTCTTAACCCTACACAGCAACAGCAATACAAAAAAACAGCCATCTGCTGCCTCAGGGTAACCCAAATCTACCCACGGCTTCACGTCCTTACTTCACCAGGCCCAGAACTGCTACCTCAGAGAAGAGTTACCCAGGTATTTCTCTGGATAACACTGCCCGGGCTGCGACCCTGCCGCCCTGCAGGTTCACGTCTCAGCGCTCAGCAGGCTGACGCTGGTGCTCCAGCTCTTCAGACACCTGCAGGATTTGAACGCACTTGAAAGCTTTCTTGCTCATTAAGTCCTAATGGAAATGCAAAGCAACAGGAATGCTTGAAAGGCAGAGCACGCTGTGCATTTTGTTAGCTCGTTAGAAATGCACAACTTGTCCCCAGTTTGTGGGACAGAAACCTAACATGGAAGATAAAAAGTTTAAAACCATCCTTCAGTAGCATCTTCCTCTTTTAGAAAAGGATACTAAAATACACTGTGAAACAAAGTTTTAAGATCTTAAACTATCTTTGCATACAAAGCTAATATTTAAATGATTTATGAAGGCAGAAGGGCATGCAAATGTCCAGGAAAAGTCTGTTCCATTAGCCCTGCAATATCAGCCCCTTCCAGTAACACACGGATGATACTGCCAAATGGAGAGGTTGGGCGAATTTCTCAATTTCCAAGAAGTTATTTGGTTAGACAGAGGCTCGCTTCTTTACACAATAACGATTTACTGAATGACAGAAGTCTCACTTCAGTATTTCTTCTTAGTTTTAACCATAATTTTCCCCATCAAAAAACAAGCATTGACCTTGGTACAAATACTTCAACAACAAACAGGTCAAATGCCAGTTGTTCTATCATTCAAGCACAGCAGAGTAATTATGAAGTGGTCTGAAGCAGGCTAAGTGAATTTTCTTGACACTAAAAATATTGCTGTTGGTTGGATAGAAAGCGGTTTCTTTTAAAACACAAAATGTTACCGCTGCCCCCACACAGCTACTGCTGCCCACCCATTCCTCCATGTTCAGAGCGCACACAGTGTAAGGAGGATCTGTCCATTGGGCCTGCGCTAAGCTACGCTATGCGACGTGTTACGCTATCTCAAATGTTCGTTTTGGAAATTTATCTTTCCCTTTTTAATTCTTAAAAATGTAATAACTTACAAAAACCTCCCCTCTCCCCCCGCACCCAATCTCCCATTTAAATCTGGCTAATTTATTCCTGTGTGCTCATGTATTAAGGGAGCAGCATTTCATTTTAATGCTTTGCATTGGAGGTATTTCAGTGATAAAGTTCAATTAAGCAAAGTATTAATTTACGGGACACTGACTTTACTGATGCTTCAGAGCTTTACACATTGCTTTCACCCAGTACCTCTGCAGGATTTACAAACAGTCTGTTAATCCTAACTTCATGCAAGGTTGGCTCACAGGATTCTCTTATGATCCCTAAATCAACAGGCTCAGGAACTGCCAAACCAACAATTCCCAGATGTCAGCGTTACACGCTCCAAACGCGACTGCCAGTGCTCACACTTGTCCCCTTCTTCAGCCTAAACCCCAGAACAAAACACTCCAACTCTGGATGATAAAGAGCCCGTTCTGAAATCGTGCACTTTGCTAGAGAAGTTTGTAACATACCAGATGTCTGCTTTCCTGCCGTACCCTTCTCCACTGATAACTTCTGGACTCATCCAGTACGGAGTTCCTGTGACAGACTTCATTCCTGTACCAGACAGACAGATAGTCTGGAGTCGTTTGCTGGCACCAAAGTCACCCAGCTTCACATTGCCTGCTGAATCTCGCAGAATATTTGCTCCTGGAAGGAAAAGAACACTTTGGTGTTTTTTTTTTTTTTAAAAAAAAAAAAAGGAAGCAACTTGAATTCAGTGATGCAGTGCAAGATAGCTCTAGGGGTCTAGAGCTTCCAGAGAATTTTTATGTTCATTCCTATTACTTTACTCAGAGGTTCAGTAAGATGGATTGCTCCCGTTGTTTTGCACCCTAGGCCTTTTCCAGGAAATTTCGGTCACTCTATAAAGCCTGACAAAATGAAACGGGAAATTTTCACACTGCTACAAATGTCTTGACACTGCATTAAAGCAAAATCTTAAACTATGTCACTGAGTAGCTCAAAACACTTATCTGCATATGCATGCAAAAAATGTCATTGGCATTCAAATATTTTTTGGAAAATACTATTGATACAAAGCAACAGGAAAACCGTAAGTGTTTAGGGAAGACAACGGTGTTGTTCCACACGAGTATTTTGCACTTCACCATCTTCCCGCGTATTCATAATGTGCTTTCGCAGCACTTCCAAGTTACCTATCTCTATCTGAAAAAGTAAAGGTATCAGTTTCCTGTCAGGAAAGTGGAAGAAGTCTGAGTCATTTGGGTCAGGCAAGTCACCTCGGCCAGTCACTTCTTGTAACAGTGAAGTGCTGGGTAATTTCTGTGTAATTGAGAGAAATAAAACTCTGTAAAAATAAATATTTTCAAATCATGCTGCTTTCCTCTGCATACTCTATTTGTAATTACATGATCTTTTGATATATTCAAACTACTTACACTAAAATAAAATCAGAACAAAATTTATCATGAATGCACTGCAGATGGAGACAAGGGAAACATTTTCAGAAGTCTGCTAGAACAGACTCATTTTACAACACTGACAAGAATAAACACTGGAAAGCAATCACACTGATACCAAGTCAGTATTTTGGTATCTCAAATTTAATTAAATTTTAGTGAAAAGGCAAGAAAATAGTTCATAGTAAAGAGCACTGAGCTGTACACAGAACTATCCTCCTTCTTACCTTTAATATCTCGATGGACAATCATATTACTGTGCAAATAGTGAACTCCTTCCAAAATCTGTCGTGTATATTTACGAGTCACATTCTCTGTGAGTGCTCCGTATGATTTTAATTGGTCTTTGATGGAACCCTATGGCAAAGAAGTATGAAACACTGTAACACTTCGAGGATCACAAGTGGCCTAACACTACTGCTGTTAAACTTCAATGAAGATTATGCCTGAAATGCAGACATTTCAGGGCTTTCTAGATCATCTTAAAGCACAAACATAGTTTTGTCTCCACTGAGAAAAATACATACTTTTACTCAGAAGAGGCTGAACAGAGAAGTCATGTATTGAAATATGAAGCTATTAACTTTACGGCTATCAAGTAGCTGAATAGTGCCAGCATGTTGTACAGAAAAAGAGAACAGCACTATTTGCAGTCAAACACCACTCTCAGTTCTTTTGATGGTTAAACGATGATACTCAAGTCAGACGAAACAGATGGTGTTTACACGGGCTAGTTTATACTTGGGGAAAAAAAAGTTGTCAAGAAAAACATCACAAGTTGGAAGACAGTGCTTAAACTGTTGGCTTAAAATAACGTTAAGTTAAAACCTCATGGTTTTGTAGCTATCTTTGTATAACCTAGCTCTGCTATTCACAGATTACTTCTGTGGTACTGTCTTTCAAATGTCAAGAAATGTCAAGAATGTCAAGAACTGAAGAATCCCCCCAAAACAAAGCCCAGAACTCACCTGAAGGAAAAACACAGTTTTCTTCTGTGGAGTCTTACAATGAAGTACAATGCTGTTACTATTCAGAAATGTAGATCCTATGTTTTTATAAGAGCACATTTTATTTAGCTCTGTCTCCACTTGGTGAGAAAATTAAAATCTAGTTTTCTAACCTGAATGTGTTTTTACCAAAACAGTGAAAGTAGAACAGTTCAGCATGTTCATGCATTCAAGTGTCATGCAAGAAACACAAAAAAAAACACAACCAAGATTATTTTCCGTCTGTACCTATTCCCACACCTATCTTAGCTACCTTTCCTTTTTTCAGAATAATTGAGAATAGCTGAGATGATGACTACTCAACAGCACAAGGTGAAGCACAGTAAAAAAGAAATATTACAATTCAAGGAAATCCAAGAGTTTAAGAATAACGCTATTTTTTTCAAAGACAATGCTAGGCACTTCTCATACCAAAATCAAACACATGGTACAAACCACACCAATTCTGAAAACACAGAGAAGACAGAGTGAGACTGCTGTAAGCATCTTTTGGTACCCATCTTTGGTTATTGTTTAACCTGAACATATCTTTACTATCTACGTGCACTTCTGCAAAAGCCGTGCTTATCACATCACATAGAAGCGATGGTTGAACTGGACTGGTTCTCTTGCTTACCCCAGGCATATATTCCATGAATATAGAGAGGGTCCTTTCTGGTGGGTCTCTCAAGAAGCCGTAATACTGAACAATTCTTTCATGCAGCAGATTTTTCAGCAGCTGAATCTCACATTCAAGTGCATTTACTTCCTACAAGGAAAAAAGCAAACAAGATTTACCATGGTCATTCAGTAATATTAAAATAACGTTCTGGATTTTTATTTTATTTTTTTAAGCAGAACAGTATGTACTGCTGTTCTGAAAGGATATGTAAACTAAGTAGCAAAATGCTCTTGGAGTTTACATAAAGTTTACACATTTTGTAATCAGAAAATAACACCATTAGTTTGAGGGAAATAAAGAAAAAAAGATGCATTTTCTATAAATTGTTTGCCGTTATCTCATTGTATTTCTAATTTTGTATGAAGTTATATCTGTTCCAGAGCACAGATATCAAGATGTGTATCAACTCACTGATCCTTATGCAACATATCACAAAATTCCCATTTAATTTTTTTTTATTTTTATTTTATTTTTTTTTTAAAGTTCAGTCTTTCTACTGGAGTTATTAGCCTTATTTCTCAACTTTTCCAGAATGTCAACTGACAGACCATACTTTAAAAATGCCTCTGAGGACTATTTTGATATTGTAGTCATGAAGAACAATATGCAAATACATTAACACATATGGTGCTTTCTCCAGAACTAACCTAATTACCAAAAATTTTGCAAACAGAAGATATTTTGAAAGACTCTACAGTAAGATGTTGAAAACGTTACTAACCCACAAAGTCAAACTTCATTCTATTCCAGATTTCACCCAGAAGCCTTTCATTAAAACTGACTTACCCATCACAGAGTATTGCTGATACCCTCATACTTCTGAAGTTAGAAGGAAAACATTTTTTGACATTGAATGGTACAAATTACAAAATAATATGGCAAGCAAGGTCGCAAAACTGTTGCCACTGGAGAGACTACAATATTTTATCTGTAACACTTCTGAAGAAAAGTCAGTTGTGCTGTGTATTTCTAGAGTAGTTGGTGTTGCTACTTGATTAAAAACGTAACAACGCAAACGATTCTTGGCTTTTCTCCTTGATCCTACACCACAAATAGCAGCAAGCATCACTGGTAGCCACTCAATTCTGCAGCAATGCTTACAACCTCTGCTCGCTGGCCTTGCTCACCACGGTATAAAACACAGTCCTAATGCAGGAAAAATAGTAATAATTCTTCCGTCCTGCTAAACGCAGCAAGCATGACTTGGAAAAAAAAGAAATGGAAGATTGGTGCTATTTTAAAGTAGTTACTCTTCTTAAGTGTCCAATACTTTTAGAAGGACAAGTTCAATTTTAGAGAGAATAAACTGTCAATGAAAGTTTAGCTCTTCAGAGAAAAACATGGCCAAAAGCAGTAGACAATCCTGATGTGCAAAGCTTAGCAGATCCACCCCCCAACTCAAGCCAAAGATTTAATAATTTAAATTAAAAACTGAAAAGATTTTTAAAAAGAAAAAAAAAGGAAAGAAAAATCTCATATCATCTTCGGAGCCAAACAAAAAAACCCTTAGAATTTAATTTCAGGAACACTTAAATTAGTGCAGATTTTCTGTTTGTATGTGGAATGCGTTTTAATTCCTATACTAGTACAAATATACAGTGCTCTGAAGTAGGTGATTATTTATAAAGAATTGCTTAATTTTAGAGACCAAGACTGCACCAAATTAAATTGTGTTCACTGAATGAGGATATATATGTCTGAAAATTTTAAAGTGTGACGTAACATTAAAATCGGGTAACCAAATTCTTTGATGTATTAACAAAACAGGATTCCTAACAGTATTTTAAAACATCATCCCATTCAAGGAAAGGAACAGTTTAGCACAGAACACAGCACTTCAGCAGAAGCAAACTCTCTTCCGTATCACTTACCTTGCTGGTTTCTGGACTATCAGGATCAAACTGGACTTGCTTAACAGCCAGTTCTCTTCCGGTATCAGCATCGTAACACAGATACACTCTGCCAAATGCACCTTGACCCAGCAGTTTACCAAGTCTCCAGTTAGTTGGAGCTCGTGGTGCTGAAAAAAATAAGTATAGTTCTGGTTTTCAAGTGAGTTTGTTATTCGGCTGATTGAAAAAAAAAACACAACTCGAATACATAGTCTTTAAAAAAAGTTTTCTATATTTTTCTACAGTGTGTCCTGAACTTCCCCATACAAATTACGAAGATAATAACGCTTTCTATAAGATGGAACGCATGAGGTACTCTAAATTTATTCAAAAAATAATGATTTCTTCTAGAAATATACATACTTAAAGTAGTTAGTAACTTTGAATCTGAAAAACAGACAAAGCGTATTACACAAACTTAGTAACTATTTTTTTTTAATCAAGGCATAAGTAAAATCCATCAACTACTGAAGTCATCACAAAGTATATTCGTTCCACCACAAATATAAAACAGTACCAATTAAGATCAACAATATATCAGAAAAATTGACCAACATCAGCAAAAATAAATAGTAATTGTAATCTATGTGACCTTTCTCAGGTCCTCAAAAATCTAACACACCGAAAATAGTTTTACAGTGATTTGTTATCACAGTTGTCTGTTCCATGCAAAAATCTACGTGAAGGTTGGCGCAGTAAGCAATGAAAAGACTGCAGAGCCTACAGACTTATTTTTTTTCTATTAGAGAGAAAAACATTACTTATCACATACTTATCATTTGATGACATGCCTGGTTTTGACATGGTATATTCGAAAGCTAAGAGTTTACAGCAGAGTTCACAAAATTCCTTAACTTACAGCGACTTGGTGGGCTGATGTCCATCACTGACAAGGTAGGATTGTCTATGTCACTTCCCCTTCTCCTCATTCTGTTATCTTCATATTCTGGCGTAAAGACGCTGCTTCCACTACTGGTGCTCAGCGAGTGATCGGTGGGACTGAAACTAACCGGTGATCGGAAGCTGTTCCCCTGAGTCCTTCTGGCTCTTGGAAAAGTTTTACGACCTTTAGAGTTATACAGAAAAAAAATTATGCTACACTGCAAAAATATACTCCTGTGTAATTTATGTATGCAAATACTTTGTGAATTCCACTTAATGTAGTTCAAGTTTCAACGCCATATGATATATGCAACGATTATAGAATTTACTGGTCTAACTTTCAGACTAGAAGAAAACAAACATTCATCAAAGGTGTATGTAGGGATTAGGCAAAACAGTTCATTTAAAGTGTCTGAAACTGGGAGCAGCATACAAATGACAGTTTTTAGAACTGTTCTGGAGTTTAACTGCCATGCTTCAGAAACCTGAGGGGCTGTGAGGGCAGGAAGGAAAATGCCCTGCCTCCATTTGTATTGCTCTGTTAAGATGCAAAGAATAAACTTCTAATAAAAAGAAGAGAGAGAGAAAGAGAGAGAGACATATTCACCCTTTTACGAAAATAAGAATCAAAAGTAGAGAAAGATCTACATTTGGAATCAGAGGGAAGACCACAAAATAATCATCCCAAACACCCCATGATTCATAGATAGTGACAGCATTCAAATAAAAAAAGGACATTGATATTCAAAAAGGTCAATTGCAACCAGATGCTTAACACAATGTCAATATATTTAGGTAATGAACATCTTTAGGTCTGCATGGTTTGATGAAGTTTCTTCCTAGGGAACTCAAATAATGAATCAGACACTCCTTCAGCTAAGCCTTACGCTGGAGAGGGAGTTTCCAAGGGACTGAAGGCAGATGAAACATCTTGGAAAAAGCGGACTCAGATCTATACATGAGTCAGATCAATTTCAATTCTAAGATAAATATGGGAACAAACTATTAAGCGGTTTTATAAACTACTGAGAAGATAATAAGGTGAGAAAACAGCCCAAATTGATTTCACGTGTATCTGTCCAGTTTACCCATTTCATAAGGACATTCTCATAAGCCAATTAATGAATTGTTGCATAGACCAACTTACTGTGAAGTGGATGCCCAAGACAGACTCTGAACAGTTACCAGTGATGTCTCACCCAAAAGAGAATAATTTAAGTGGACACGTATAGCAGGTTACCTTCAGTTCACCTCCTTACACTATTTTTAACTGACGAGAAATATACATATATATGATGGAACAGAGTACACTGAAATACTGCAAGTGACATCAAGAGTGGCTTGCAGTACTTTTAAAGATCAAATTCACAGTGATGTTGGTAAATTGGAGATGATTCACAAACCAACAAGAAGAAATTCAGTAAGGAAGCAAACATATATACTTAAAGAGAAATCAGTTTCAAAAACCACAAAGTGAAAAATAATTAGCTGACTAACAGTAACGTAAGAAAAGGATATGGGAATTGTAATAGACCATAGACCAAACAGTAGTCAGTATGGTGACTGAAGGAAAAATAAAGTGCCATTCTGGAATGCATTAACAGGACTGTTGCATACAAAGTCATGGTTACACCCTGTTATACATAAAGCAGCCACTAGAAAAGCCTCAGCTAGAGGACTCTATTCAGTTTTGGCCACCACAAGACTATAGAGAAAAAATGCTTGAGGAAAGGTTTGAAAGAAGAAAGCTAACAAGAAACAAAACAGATGGTTGTGTGACGTAACTTTACATATGGGCAGTGATTTTTTCCACTGTGTTAAAATGGACTAACTAGTTACTTGTTTCATGTGCAGGAAAAATGATTTAGGAGACAGAGAAAGGTAAGTGATAAGCAGATTATATAGAGAGCTATCTAAAGCAGTGCAGTGTCTCTTCTCTTAGAGTCACTTTAGAGTTTACTTGAGATTCAGCATGACAGATAGGAGTCGATTTAATCCTGCCTCAGAACAAGGGACTGGATCAAAGTTGCCTTGTTCCAGTTTGGTATTTCTGTGATTTCCACAGCAGAATTCTGTTTATTGCTGTAGTCATTCCAGACTACAAACGAAAGCATCAGGTCTCTGGAGAAGTTTCTTCTTAGCACACTGAACTAGTGAGATACGCTGAAGTCAAAGAATCCTTCAGCTGCTCCTCTCTCCTTCCTTTTGAAATTCAAGATGTGTTGAATTTAATTGAATGTCATTACTATCCAAATGTGGGTTTTGGCCACTTCAATAAACATCAGTCTTGCATTCCAGCAATTTATTCCAACAGTTGATTTTTAATTCTCTGTCAAATTGTCTGCTCTTCAATTTTATTTTCTCTTAATTGGAGAACATGTTAACAGTAACTCCATTTAGAATGCGGTGTTTGTGCGTGGTTTTTTTGACCAAAACAAGAAATGACAAACTAACTTTGGATAGGAAAGGGTCACAAAGGCATACACTGGGTGATTTGTAAAAGATATAAAAAAAAGTTCTATCTTTGGTCTGTTCATGAGTCATGAATTCTGTAATCCATAACTTTACCAGAGGTGAGACTACTCAGCAGCTCTAGAAATCATTACAAGTTTATCAAGCAAGTTTGGGGAAAGAAGTTAAGTTCTCCATTTCTTCAATACTTTGTTTTATTAGGATTTTACTATCAGAATTTTCTTTTTCAGTTTTTAAGAAGAGAAAAACAGGTTAATTAAGTTGAACGCTTGCAGTATTTACACTTACCATCATTGTAATCTTGTTGATGATATGAAATATGGTATCTTCGGGGATAAGTCCCCCCCTTTCCAAACTTCTCGAATATGGGAATATCATATTCTACTAGAAAATAAAAAGATAAATTTCAAAATTAAAAATACGACAAAAGGCATATTAATCAGTTTGGCATTATAATTTTAAACTCAGAGGAACATATCAGAGGATATGTTTCAAGTTGAAGCCTCAAAGCAAAAAAGACTATACAAAAAAATCCCCAAATGACTAACAAATCACTAGAACTAAAAGGACATCCAGCCTGAAATTCCAAAGGATTTCAAGAATATAACTCAAGTTGTTTGTAATCTCTTGCTTAAAACAGTATCAGTGGACTGCAGCATGCCTAGTTATTCTGTTTATTTTTTCTAGAGGAATTCTGGGAAACTATAGTTCAGCTGGAAAAGCAGCAGAAACTACTATAAATAATAAAATTTAAAAATGCATAATACAAAAGTCTGGTAAATGAGTCAACACAGCTTGAATTACTAAAACACAGTGAAAAAATCCTTTATAACCTATGAAGTATTCATACTTTAAAGGCAAAGTTACTTCACGAATAAGTAATTGGTTAAAGATAAACACATAAGATGGGAGTAAGTGGTCAACAGTACCACAAGAATCTGGGCTACAAATCACAGAGTTTAATTAAGCGTGAATTCTCTGGGCAGAACAATGTGAGGTGACAAAATTATCTGAAGAAACAAAGCCAACAGAAGAATTACAGGAAGCCCTTCAGAGTAACTGGTCGGGTGTTAAAATGACAGATGGAATTCAATGTAGACTAAAGGACTGTGAGAGAGATTTCCAGGAAAGCAGCAGCTAAACTCTGTCAGCTGAAAAGCAGACTACATGCAATAAGTCCTTAAGACATACTGAACAAAGTTTTGGTCTATTCCTACCACACAGAAAAAGATTTAGAAGTTCAAAGATGATCAAAGATACAAAATAGTATCCATAAGGAGTGCAGGTCTCTACGGTATAGAAAAGCAACAGCTTAAAGGGAGCCATGAGAGGTCCATAAAAATCACAAGGGGCATACTTCTTTATGAAACACAATAAACCACACAACTTCTTTTCTTAAAATTCTGTTGATGCTGAAAGAGTGTACACAAATTAAAGAGGGAATGTAGAAATTTGTGGAAGAAAAAAAATCCATCAAAGTACAAAAGAGTATTTGCAGAATCTTTAAGCCATACCTGACTGGGAATATATTCTGAGGCAGGAATACTACACACTCATCTATAGAAGCCTGATACTGCTTGTGGTAGGAGAACAGACTGGGCCAGGTGAACATTGTTTCTAACTCTATAAACTTTTTTTTTTGTTATACATCAAATCATGAGAATAGATACTGAATAACAAGTTGCAGGATTAGTATGTATCTCTAGGATCCTTAAAAAACACAGTTATGTGAATATACCTTCATAACTAACAAAGTGTGTTAAAATATGTAACAGACCAAAAAAAAACAAAACAAAAAAAACAAAACAAAAACCCACCACCAAGCCCATATAGAAAACATCCTGGATTCACTGGAAGCTAAATTTTATATTGAGGCATGTCCATAAAAGTTACCTCAAAATACTTTCAAGGTTACCCATTGCACTTGGTATCCTGAACCACGCACAACAATTTGGATGCAAGCCAGAGCATGGTATGAAAACAACATTAGTGGTGATGATTGATTAATTTATAGGCACAGCGCATGGTTCTCCTTCAATCTTGTACTTTGTAGAGCTTTCATTTACAGCAGTTAAGAACACTTAAAAGTGTTCCTCCTTTCACAGAGTAGAAAATGAATGCTCCAACATTAAATAAATTAACAAAGGTTATGCACCAATATAAAGATGGACATTACAGTACAGTTTAATCAACTGTTGTGTGCCCCTACCCACCACATCCTTTGTTCTTTTCAGAGGCAGGTATGTTACAACCCTGCTGTTTCACACAATAATTAAAAGAAAATGTTTAGAAGATCTTAAATTTCGTTGTATCTTTTACTGTGAATATTTACATTGGATTTTGTTGCTGTTTTCCACTACCATAACAAGTTTGTGTAACATAATGCCTCTTAACGTGAACTTCCCTTTTGAGTCCTATTACTTGCAAGAAGTAGTATTTTGGAAAGCTGTTATTGTCCAGCAATTTTGCCTACCTGAGAATTCCTGATGATTATCTGGATAGCTCTGTGCTCTTGGCATCCGTGATTTGGGATAGTTGTCTCTAGAAGTGTAAAAACACACAGCAGTTAAAAATTACTGGTTTAGCACTTAATCTTACTGTGTCACAATTCTTTGACTGATGAAAGCTTATTGCTACACAAGCCACTGTATCTGCTTACAAAAGTGGAACAGTTAAAAAAAATCAAATCAATTAGGTATCAATAATAATCCACTAACAATGGAAAAGCTTCCTCATTAAGCTTAATGTAGTAAGGGAACAACAGACTGTGTCAATGAGTAATGATATGAGTAAAAATCTGAATTAGCACTAATAAAGCTACAAAGGAGCACTGCTGTTTTAACGTTTTTAAGGCTAAACACAAAGGTTTATAGACTGGCAAAATCTCTTATGCAGCTTACAAAAATCCTTAATGAAATTTAACCAAAGAAATGCAGAAGCTTTTAATGCCTCAAGAAAATTTCCTCTTCTCTCCATGAAAGCCATAGGATTGCTATATTAATTTTACTGAGTTACAGAATGATGAATGATTTTTTTGGTTCTTATATGATCGCATTGTTTCTTGCCAACAGTTGGTATGCAACTCCTAGTGACCAAAAGGAATGGATGGGATTGGAGATCAGGGCAACCAAATACAGTATATTTCTAAAAACATACCAAAACAATCTCCTCTTTTTTCTGTTAAGAATTTCTCTAGTAGGTAACAGAAGCTGAATGGTGACACAAAACGTACACCTCTGCACGAAACATTTGAAAGTGGGGTGAAAAAATAAATAAAAAAGGAAAACAGACTAAGCAGAGATGACAAAACTAGTAAATAAAAAGCAACAAAAAAGTTTCGAAGCAGAAACAGAGTCAAATTAAGATTGCCTTGTTTCCCCTTCTTCCACTTGTCCCTACCCCATCAAAAAAGCTAAAAATTTGTTGAACTTCTATTCTATTTAGCTTCTTTAAACTTTGTATGTATTTAGCCACATTTCGTCTATTGTTTTGTTTGTGATGTGAAGAAATATTATTTAATTCAAAAAGTTATTTGTAAGACCAAATGCATTTCTGTCCTCAAATCATTCTCAAATGAAAAGGTACCGTGGAATACTATAGCTCTGACTGACTGCCCTAAGCAATGATACCCGACTTCTTACCTCTCTATTAATGAAAGCATTTAATTAGCAGTATTCCTAATGTAGTAGTTCCCAATAAACAAGGAGCCAATCTGCACAATTTAAGACCCCACTTTATTCACCTGACCAACCAGAAGTCAAACAAATGCGTACAGTTTGGGGTACCTGGCAGCTGAGAACCTGTGGGCAGTGATCCTCTCAAAATACATGCATCTCCTGACAGGTCAATAAAAAGAGAGCTCCAGACCCACCACCGTACACGCTGCTTCTCGCTAACTGACAGGTTTAAACAAAGAAAAATAAGTGGAAAGTCTGCAATGGGAAGAAGTGACAGACTGGACAGTAGCTGCAAGGAAAACGAGGGGATTGACTGTGTAAGTCTTAAATCAATTCTACCTCCTTTCCTGAATTGGGTACCCTCACCCTTGGAAAAAGGGGAAGTTCACATCACACAGCAGTACCTAAGAAGTGTAAATTTGATGGGGACGCTCAATGCCGAGGAATACACTTTATATATGCAAGAGTGGAAAAACGTAGTTTAAATGTTTAGTCTATTTTTGTAGTATCCAAAATCTAAATTTAGGTTTCAAATGCAAATTTAAAAAGGAAAAGAGAGCTACTTTTTTTTTCCTGGGCATTAGTAAGCAATTATATTTCAATAAGCTTTTATAAGCAATGCAGTCTATTGCTGTAAATTAAGCAGCTGCCCCTCCAATTTTCATGGCCTGTTCTGCATCAAAAAGGTCTTGGATAGAGAGAAATTTCTAGAAGTTCAGTAATAGCTGTTGCTGGAGAGTTTTTATATGTTACAACTGATACATTAAGCAATCTAACAAAGATAAATAATGAATGCAAGTAATTCTTACCCATCTAAAGGGCTGTCAAGTGAGGGACAGCTTCCTGAGCCAGAATTTTCAGGACTGCTCAGAGACAGTGGATCCAGCATCTATTAAAAATACAAACAGGTATCAGAGCAACAAGTTAAAGTTTTTGTTTTTTAAAATACTTGAAGCTTCTGGCTTTTCAACTCCTAATAAGTAAGTTTATGAACATGTATATATACATATATATACATTCATATACATATGAATATCTATCTATCTATATATAAAATTAATTACCAGAGAAAACGTTGGCTGCCATAGTTGAACCTGCAATACGTATTTTTTCCCTGAAAGGATTCCATGATTTTCCTCTCATATAAATAAAGTTAAAAGTATTTAATCCTCAACAATGGTCCACACACACCTAGTTGTACTGCTACACTCTTCCTGCATGCACTGTTGACTATTAATATTATAGCAATACCTGCATGAAATTGTCTCAACAGAATAAGGTCTCCAAAGAGAGAAAAAGGTTAGAGAATTTTTTATTTTTTTTTTTTAAAAAAAGTGGATTTTGTTGCCATCAAGGAAAAAAACTCATATGACACTGATTGTGATGAATGCAATTTGTACAATCTGTGAAATGATTTAAGTTTCACCAACTAGAATTCACAGAAAATTGCAGAAATAAAATACTGTAAAAAGCTTCTAAACATCGATCTCTGGTTAGGACTCCAAGCAAGTTATGCAGAATTATAAATAGAACTGAACAGCAGATGGAAGGAGAAAGATGGAGGAACACAAATTATAAACCTCCTTCCTTTTCACCCAAACTAAAATACACTTTCATCTGAAACTGGAGTTTACAAAAAAACAACAACGAAACACCGAACACCAGAAACTGATTGCTTCCTAAAGCACTTCAGACATACTAGTAATCAGTACTCACAAGTTACATGAAATCTTCCATGCACCAGTGTGAACAAATCATAAAACTGACTATCTAGGCCAGATCCATCACATAACGAAAATAGATATCAACACTTCCTTGTTGCTCAAATTCTTATCTAGAGAGAAGTAAAAAGGATGCTCTTGACAGTCAGCTATTTCTACCAGCTGATGTTCATTTTAGTTTCTCTCTCACGACCTCCCTTAAGTCTTCGGTGTAAGGACTGGCAAATATTACTTCCTTCTCTTTTGCAGTAAAGCAATCTGAAATTTTTACACATCTATTTTTCAAAAGATGTAGAAACAGAATCTAAATCTTGAATATAATACTAATGTCCATTTTACTAGCGTGCCTCTCAAAAACAATGAGAAGCTCACCTGTTGTCTCAGAATGAGCTCCTTCCTGAAATATAACTTTTTTGGTATGTTACACAACATCTGCCATTTTTTATGATTCGGATGACAGTCTACTGCTGTAGATTAAGCAGTTGCCCCTCCGATTTTTATGGTCTGTGCTGTGTCTTAAAGGTCTTGGGTACATAACTTTGTAAGCACCCATCAAGGACTTACTAAAGAAATAGTGCCGAGGAAGTGAGTTTGTAGTCTACAAACTCAGACACTTAAAATGAACTCTATATTGGGAAGGATTAAATTCACCATACGTTCAACGATTATATTCCTCTTCTATCATGCTGAGCAGTGAGTGCTGAAAGGGAACTAAAACCCTATCTGCTGCCAGATCTATTACCCCTATAATTTAACACAGCGCATTCCAACTGGCAGACCATGGCCCACTTCTCTCCAACCCACCATCTTTTCCCTAGGGGAAGTGTGGGGTCTGAGCGTGAACAGCAGTGCTGAAATAGCTCATCAGAAGTGCATGGTAGAGCCCTCCACTCCCAAATTCCCCTCCTGTCGGTGAGGCAGGCTGTGACAGACAGGCAGCATGGTCAGCACTTGAAAAGGTGATGTGGCAACTTAGGGGCAAGGGAACAAAGAGAGGTTGTGAGGCCCCAACACCTAAATCCGGACCTGGAGGTTGCTCAGGATGAACTAACTTGGCTTCCCATGGAAGTAAAACTCTTACTTAAATTCTGCTGACAGCTCACATGCAGCTCTTACGTAGCAGGTTACATGTTTAACTACTCTGGAGTGAAAGGACATCCTGGGCCTCTGAGCTCATCTACCTGGCCAGTCAGTGGCCAAAACTGACTTTGTCCAGGCCAAAAGCAATCTTCTCACTGAATGAACCCAGGCTGGATGTGACCACGTGGCTGTGATAATGAATAGTGCCCCAGTTAGGAGATTCAGTCTCTACTCCCAACTCAACCATGAAAATTGTGCAATTCATTGCACAATCTCTTTGCCTCTATTTTTATTCCATCATCTGTCTCTCATTTACTCAGCTCATAAACCACTGCCTCTTGCCATTTGTGAATGCCATGCCAACGTCAACAGGAACTTGAAATGATTTGGGTATGAAGTATTATTTTTTCCTCTCCTTAAAATAACCTTGTCCACTGCCAGTTCTGTGAACCATTACATTCCTCCATCTTTCCCTGATGTTTTTAAGAGGAATTTTGATATTCAGAGAGCAGGATTTTTATAAATACTAAGTGTGCTGGTAAGCCCACGCAAATAACACAGGTGAGTAAGGAGAGCAAAATATCACATATTTGTGATCACCACACAATAAAATACAACAACAAAGTATTTCAGAGCTTATTTATACCAGGCCCATCATCGTCCTCCTCCTTCTACCCCATCATCAGCCTCCTCCTTCTACCCCAAAACACTATCAGCTGAGTCCAAATAATTCAGACAGACCCAAACTCATCTTTAAAACCTCCTCCGATTACCTCTGGAAGTTGCAAAACTAATCTTACTTACATACCCTTCTTACTAAAAAACAAAGTTTTTGTGCTTTCCAACATGGACATCTCTTGCTGTAATTTGTATCTTTCACTACTTCACCTATCATGAAAATGAAGAATACCATCTCTCTCTTCGTAGCAACAGATTTAAATACTTGAAGAGACTTACAGAGAAAAAAATAGGTTCTACAAGACTAAATAAGCATAAATATTTTAACCTTCACTTACAGACCATGTTTTCTAGGGCTTTTTTTTTCCCTGTTCTAATAATTCCATATCCTTCTTGAAATAGCAGTATTGTAAATCAATCTCACTCACAAAACCTTTAATTTCAATAAATCACATACGTACCTGATCCATGCTTTCTGGAATGAATTCACCCTCACTGTTGATACTGGTGAATGACCCATTTCGGGCCACCTGGTGCAGCTCATCTGGAATGTATCCTGGGGGAGGTGAACTCCTATCGCGAGTATTTGAACCTTTTGAAAGAACAGGGCTAGTAAGAGTCTCTTCATGAATCACAAATCCAGGGTCTTTATTCACATGCTTCATAGAGACTGAGCCTGCCTGGATCACTTACTGTTTTAGAAACTTTCTAAATGCCTATTCAATACAAGCATTTAAAATCCGTAGGCCAGGAATTATGAAAATGTGGGAGCAGGATTGCTTCACCTATATTATTTTTTTTTCTATTTTACAGGAACAGAAATATAATTCGTCCATGTAGCCATCTTCTTTTGAAACAAAATAAAAATTCAAACCCTTCTCACCACTACTTTCCCATGTCAACTAATCCTTTCCACCTCTTGACAGTTTCATTTTTTTGTAGAATATTATATCTGCAAGAACATGAATAACTATAGTCTTAATAAATGCATAACAAATTAACTCATCTGAAAAAGCATTAACTCTAGTTTCATAATTAAATTTGGAAGCTAACATCATACCAACATAAAAACACGAATAGGCAAAAAGGTTATATCGACGCCAAAAAGAAAGAAAAAAGTATCTTGAACAAATGTTCACACATTAAGATTAAAAATATAGGAGTCAAATTGAGCAAGAAAACATGTTCCCATATAAACAAAGATTTGTTCATTAACTTGTTCCTGTATCTGAAAATTAAGGCAAATATTAACATCTTTTCTTTATACCTACCAGTTAGCACAAATAATTCTACATAGGTGTATATGCTCATGGATGATTTTTTTTTTCCTTTGGGGGGGGGGGGGGGGGGGGGGGCACGGGGGGAAGCTTGTGAGGGACAATTTTCTATACTGTACATTAAAAGGTGGCTACCTTTGACTTAAAATTCAAAATTCACTCATCAGAAGACATACTATATAGTACAGAGTCATCCATAAGTAAGAGAAACATAAACAGTCTGTGCTGAGAGCAAGATTTTCATGAAGAGAATATTACAAAAGTTTTTACAATTAAAGCTATTAAAATCCATAGCTTACCTACTACAGGAAGCTGCCTTTTTCTCTCTGTGACACCAAACACCGTATTATCTAAAGCTTCCAGAGAGGGTAAGGGTTCCACATTATTTACACTAGGTGACTGAAAAAGATTATATATTACAGACTACAATTATTACTTTATTCTCCTGACAGTCAAAAAACTTCACAATCTTTTAAAGGCTTTGTCCAAAGTATTCATTTTTTCAAGGAGTCAAAATGAAATTTGCAAATTTATATCAAAAATAATCTATTTCAGTAGCTCATTCTTAATATTTAAAATAATTTTCCATATGCACTAGTATACAGGATCCTATCAGTACCATGGCTGTGATCTGTTAGATAATAGCAAAAATAACTTAAATATTTAACCTACAGCCACTGTTTCCTAAAACACTGCTACTGTTAGCTAAAACAAGCATTCAATGTATCACAAAAGCGCATCACCAGCACATCACTTAAATAATAGTTTCAAATAACTACAGTAGCTTAAAATTCTATGCACTTTTCAAATTTGTATCACATCCTCATCCTTCTAAGGAATACTTTTCAACCACTGTAAGGAAGGCATACAAGAAAAGAGGAACAGTATCTAGGAAAAAGTTAAAACTGACTCAATACAAAATGCTAATACATGCTTCTTGAACTGAAGAAGTAGTCCTTAATATTTTCAACTGGGAAAATGTCATCGTTAAGAAAAAACAAATTATACTTCAATCTGAAAACTGAGGAAAAAGACATTTAGGATGTTAACTCATACCTGTGTATTTCCATGTATTACAAGCAATATTTTGAGACTCTTCATATGAACACTACGGTCAAGCAGTTCGACTGCTTTGTCCAGGTCATCTTGTGTGGTTAATGGTATCACAAGCTACAAAAAGGAAAAAATAATAAATAGCTGTCTTAAACAGGACATGGGAAAGAAATTAGGAAGTCGAATACAGTAGAACAGATAAATTGATGTTCTCTTTCCTTTCATTCCAAGCAACTTGAAAATAAGATTCGTTAACAATATCTTAAGTTACCACCAAAATGCACCAGCAAAAGTCTTAAGGCCAAACTTTAACTCTTCCTTTAGAGGCCTTCAGTAGCTACAGCATGTTGAAACAAGTCTTCACAATGTGGAAACAACTATTTCACATATGCACAACTTCATTTCCTACAGTTTCAGAGACATATGTGCAGTGTCAATGTATTTTCCATTTCCTAAACTAATGCAAGTATGTAAGAAGAATGAGGACATCTTATTTTCTGGACTACAAGGCAGATTTTTCTTTCTCATAATATTACAGCTGTATTTGTCTGAAGTTGTTTCACTTACGTAATGCCTCCAATGAACAACAGAATTTATGACAGAATTATATCTGGCTACATGGAACAACTGTGGTTTTCACTAGAATCCACCTGGCACACACGTTTCTTCAGAACAGAAAATATGCCATTAAAACCCACTTCAAATGAGAGTTCCATAGGACTAAAATAGGGCATATGTTTCAGGAGTATACGTTACGACCGTTTGTAACGAAGGAGCAGCAAAATATGGATTTTTTTAAAAAAGCTATTCTACTTAACAGTTTCGGTCAGTGATGCTCCAATACAACAGATAAAATAAAGTCTTTTTATACCCAAAGAAAAGGGAATGAGAAAGGAAGGTCTTGATAACAAACGAGCATACTTTTCATTTTAAGTCGCAGTTTTAATGCTAATGGCAGGTTATTACCATCACACTTCTGGAAAGGTGACGTGATGGTTTGCCAACTAACACAGAAGATGACAGGCAGAAAACCTGCTCAAATATCTAAAAACCTATCAGAGAAGGGAGCTAAATCATTACAAACACCTGTTTTCTCTGAACTTCTGAATCTCCAGAAGGAATTCCTTTTTTAGAAATTCTTTATTTTGAGGATCACTTTCAAAAAAGTGTCTGGTTAGCAACCAACAAACTGCAACTACGAGTATTGTCTTCTGCAAAGATGCAGCAATTATGCTGTGCATAACCAAGCACACAAATAATCCTCCAAGCATTTGCTGACTCAAGGCCAAAAACAGAAGTGAGTCCTAAGAACAGATCCTGTACCCAAAAACGTATCTTCCATTAATAATCCCATCTCTACTTCTAAAGGAAACCTGGAAGTAATCCCGATCAGGTGTCACTTACACCTGTGGCCTGAGAGCATTAGCATCCAGCTACTATTCAGGAAATCTCCGTGAACCAGACACTTTAAGAGGAACAACAGTTAAGCTTAGGCCTCCAAACTACACATTATTAAATGTAGCATTGGTGTAATTACATAATGAGATTCTCAAAACAAAGAAAAAAACAAAACACCACAGAAAACAACAACAAAATACAACGCTGTACAATGAAGTATAGCTGTTACTATAGAAGTTTACAAACGCAATGAAGCTCAAAGAAGTAAAGATTTTCCTGAATTCATGCAACTGGTCTGTGGCAGAGCAGGAAGAGAAGATGCTCATTCCCAATCAAGTCAGATACAGCTCTCCCCATTAAACATCTCATGAATCTCCTGCATATCTTAAGTTACACAAGCCTTACATATCTGAGAATGCAAACATTAGAAATCTGAGGTTTTGTCACAGGAGTGGTTCTCATTGCTATCGAGAGCAAATTTCAGCCTTAAAATAATCTACGTACAAATCACTGAAAGTTTAGAAAACACAGAATATTACCTCATTATTGCTGTAATGTAAATCCATAGTCTGTCCAAAAGCAACCTTAGCTTTAGCTGCAAGATCTTCAAGTTTGACAGGCCTTGGTAACTGGAGGATTCTGAAACGTAATTTAAGTTAGAGAATTTTTATCAATTACTTATGAAAATCTGTTACCTCACTACTTAAGAATACTCTTAGAATCAAATTTATTACTAAAAAGACCAAAAGAGGCTCTGCTGTATTCACTGTTCCCTATATTTAGGAATAATTAAAAAAAGAAAAGTGGTGAAAAAAATAAAAGGGATAATCAAGCATAAAATCAGACCCCATTATAAGTGTTTAACTTGCTTATATATGGCTTCTTTCTTAACTTAATCCTTTACCTCCAATTCAAAGGGAATTTCTTAGAAACATCTACCATTTCATTTTCTTCTTTAGAAAAAGTAGAGTAAAACAACGGACTACCACAGGCTGATGAGCGTAAACATCAGGAAGAAATTAGCCCTGCAGTGCCCATTTTTTGGAAAACCAGAAGTTTCTCATCTGAGGAAGGTTACTAGACGTAACCATCCTTAGAATAACAAATTACACATTCAAACTGATGAGTCCATCGTTAACTGTGCAAGTGTACTCCCAATAAGAACACTGCAGCTGTAGGCCAACTGTTCCAATTTTCATTTAATTGGATGCCTCTCCAAACCAAAAAGACCAAAATGGCTATTACTGACCCTTTGCTATAGAAAAGTATTGTATTATTTGGGACAGAACACTATTAAACAAAAGGAATCTTTTAGAAGTGACTAAGCTAGTCAGGTACATTTATATTTTAAAAAGAAACCACACAAATTTGGTTTAGCAGAAAACTTGGCAACAGATAACTGTCTCTTTTATCAGTGTTTTAAGCAGTACATTGGTTAGGGAACAATATTTCATACTGAAATGAGTCTACAAGCAAGGTCACTTCCAATTTAAAATTATTATAAAAAAACAACAACCAACAATAAAATCAAATAAACATATCAAGTCTCACTGTAGTTCACAATTTGTTTAGGAGGTCTGGAACTGCCTACCACAGCGCATGCTCCTTGGTACAGAGCGCCACATTCACTGCTGAAAGGGCTCTGGAATCACTTCTCTTTCCCACTTCCCTTTTTAAAAACTAGCGAGAAAGCCATTGCACAACTTATTTTTCTTGCATCATTTCATTATTTTTTCCTTTAGATCTTCATGTTCAGGCAACAAAAGTATTAGAACTCCTGCTGAGCAATGAGCCTGGCCTGCCCCATACCCTTGGACAAGCAAATTCAAGTTGCTTTGGACAATCCAAAACAGAGCTAGGCTTATCAGCATAAAAGCTTGGGAAGGTATCTGTCCATGCACTTACCTCATTCTTGTTTTCACAGTGAACTGTTTAACTTGGTCCACAGCGAAATGAATTAAGATAAACTACAAAAATGCATGGCCATGCAGGCTGGCAGTGAGTAAGCAGTTCTTTGTTTTAAACACACACTTCCGTTTATTTCACAAGAAATCCCAAGGTAGAGAAGTCCCCAGTTTTAAAAGGCTTTTAAAAACTTATTTCCTCCAAAGTACTTATAGTACTCAACCATTACCATGCCACTGTGATCTGTGATGTTCAGAAAAACGAACAGAAAAAGATACTGAAGGATGTTAACACCTAGCAAATTTACTGTTATTTCCCCTAACTTGTATAAAGGGAGATCACAAGTTGTAATCAGCATGGACACACACTCATCTGTTGCACATCACAAAGGACTGCCAAGTAGCAGCAGAGGTTTTGTTCTGAAGCAATCTTTGCTTAAGAACTTTACCAATTCTATTGACAAATAGCATGACGAGGATTTTATTTCCGTTTTCATTAAGTATTTTCAAAAACCTTATTTTCTAACTATTTCTCTGTAGGTACAATCCTTTCAGAAACAGGCAAGACAAAATACAGTTGCCTGCAAACCACTTCTGCACGGAATTGGAGGTAGACTTCTGTGAAATCTTTTGAGCAGCCAGTAGAGCAGTGTTATATAGAGATGCTTCTATGCTTTAAGCATGCACATCATTCACCTACCTCTCATACAAGGATGAAACTGATTTTAACTGATTATTCAAAAAATACCAGTGAAGACAGTCTAACTATAAATTCTAGTAAATTTTCCTATTACCGTTCTCAGACTGGTTCCTCCAAAGCACAAGCCACTATTAAGATTAAAGATCTAGGCTTCTTACTCCAGGTTGCAGAGTAACAATACATTACCATGCATTTATTAAGCAGCAAACAAAAAAAAATTTGCTGGTCTACTCATATTTAAGGTCTAAGCTAAGAAATTGCTTTAGGCTACAAACATCTACCTGAAGAGTAAAATCACAAAGGATATTACATGGGACATAGCTACAGTAAGACATTTCTGCATTTACGTATAACCTAATATTAAAACAGATTAATTCTGCATAAATTGTGCTTATATACAAATTGAAGTTAAGATCAAGCCAAACATACTCAGATATCTGAAACACTCTGAACAGTTATTTGAAACTTTGTGACAGGAGTGCAACAAAATCTATGAATAATTAAAAGCCTGTTTCCTGAGTTCCCAGCTTACCTTTTTTCACCTCGATGTTCAAATTTGACTCTAACATCATTCTGTAACAAAAGGGATACAGAAACACCACTGTTAGTTTGTTGCTACTGCCTCTAACAAAGGCCATGAAATTCCACTCAATAATCCTAGACCTTAAGTAAATTTTTTAGAAAGTTCATGTTATTTTTCTGCCCTTTCTAATTTACCAAGCATTTTAACAAGCTACTTCTGCTGAGGTATCAGTAGAAGATTAAAATATGTAAGAAACACACATACAAAAAAGATCCTGAAGTCCAATGAATGATTCTGTAAGTAAACACATCATTTAAAATCAATACATTTTAATATTGTAACAGTTTTGTAATTTGAAGTTCAGCATGAAACTGATTACCAAAGAATTCTCTATTGTGAACAGGACCTGCTCAATTGCTATGAGAAATAACAAAAAATAATTAAATCTAATACTTTAAAATGATCTGGTCACTGCCAATCTTCTATGCCCTGCAATGCATGGGAATAATAAAAAAAATCTTGCTGCACTGGGACAGAATACAACTATTCTTTCAAACTTTGATTGTAAAATTGGTGAACACTAACTGCTTAGCTGTCTATCCAGTTTGAAGCTGATCAATATAGGTGCTTTCATTCTATACAACGAAGCTTTTTTCCTCTCTGTTTAAGAAACATACCTTGTTTCATAAGCATTACCATTTAAGACCACATTAAGTTAGGATTCATGTAGTTTCCTAATAATAAAGATACCTGTAAATACCTGCAGTCAAAGAAACAAAATTCTTTTGCAAAATTAAAAAATTTAAGAGTCAAATTATATTAGCAACTATTGCAGCAAAAGATGACATTCAACCAGAGATTACGTCCAAAAAACAAAATGTTCAATCTTCCAGAAGATTGATATGTGCAGAAGATTCACAGATTTAAACAGAACGTCAAAGATACATTTCTGCCTTACCACTAACATGCCTAAACTCAGAAATGGCTCAACTATTCTTTTATTTCTAAAGATTTTATTCAAATCATTCAGGATCATATCTGTATATTACTTCAATGCCTAAAGTCACAGTTCAGAAGTGACTTACACGATACAAGCAAAACACAACTGTGTTATATACTAAACTTATAGAATGAGAAGGATATAACATAGCAAATTTTTGGATAGTTTACGAGTCAAATATACTCAAATACTTTGATCTCTAACAGGTTTAAACAAGACTGTACAAGCTAATGGTCCTTGTGATATTGGATTAACTGTACGTGATTGGACCCTTAACCAGCAATCCAATAGGACTATTACAACAATTTGGGTAAATATCCATATCCTCTTTTCCTAATCTCTCCATACAGTGATTCAAGCCTATCAACTCTACTCCAGCTGCGTTGGGCATCTGCAGAAAAAATAAAAGCTGAAAATAACTCACATCTCCAGCATATGAATAAACTAACAAAAAAAAATCAGGCCAAAGATAGAATAAAGGAGCTTAAGTATGGTTTCTGCTGCTGTGCTGATACCTGCGTAGTTGACACGTGTGCAATCAAATATAGGTATAAAATTCATTCTGAAGAAGCATTTTAAACAGAAGATGCACAGCTTGACATTTTAAAATACTCTATATAAATGATATGCCAATCTCTATACAGTGTCAAAACATCTCTATGATCTTCAGTTTACCAGGATCAGAGTCATGTAAGCATACGCTATGATCTGATCTGAAATCCTACTGCTTCATTTTGCTGCTAATTTAAGAACACGAACAAAGAAAATGGCAGCACATGCGAGAGACTAATAGCTCATTCTGGTATGCTCATTGGCCTGGCAAGAAGAATAATTACAGAAGTCGCAGCAGGCCTTCCAGTTTTCATTACGTTAGTAAGGATATTAAAAATTACCTGTTTTTTAGGTGAAGATGACTTTGGTTTTCCTGTTTCTTGCTGCGGCAATACAGGACGACTGGCCTTATGAAGCACAGCCAAATCCTGCATGATTGAATTCAAAGCTTGCTGCTCATCTGCTCAGAGGAAAGAGAGAAGGTAAGTGTAAACAATGGTTAAACTTGAAGTACATTATTGTCTTATTTCCCAGTTAGGCAAGCATCATTCTAAAACCTAAAAGTCATCTGCAACACATAATAGCCAAATTTAAAAACATTACTGCCATGCTGCAATCATATATTTTTATCTTATTATTAGCAGTGCTTAAGGAAATAAACAGCTTAATCATTAGCTGTACTTAAGTGGCAGGTTTAAGAAGTAGGGTCATGCACTCAGGAAGCATCATATCACCAATGCCTCAACACCTCCATTGTTTGAACACCTGCTGATGGCCCACAGAGGAATTTTTTTCCACTTTTTGCAGGTCTGCAAGGGTAGTTTTTTGGGGGCTTACAGAAGCACAGTGAAGACCAAGATCTTATCACAAGAACCTACAGTTATGCATAAAGAAATCTGCCTAGCAACATGGTAACAAAGTTTAAAAATTGAACAAAAGTCACACTTCATTAGTCTTGCAGTGATATTTTGAAGGGCACATACGAGAAACAACAAAAGGTGAGAAACATCTTCAAAAAAAATTAATACCAGCAGTTATTCCTTTGCAAGCCAGTCTTTTTCCACTTTTCACCTCTGACTGAACAGTGACATACTAGAGCTTCTCTCAATTTTTTTTCAGTTCCTTCTTAAGAAACTTAAATTCATAGGTAGCAGAGGACTACCACTGTTCTGTCTCATTTTCTCCCCCTTTTCCCCACATACATACATGCCCCCATGTTTGTGGGCATTTTTTTTCCACCACTTTCAAAATTAATTTATCCACGTGACCTCTGAATGTTAAAATTTCATTGCTCTTGGAATTTCACACTTCAAAGGCATGAGGAAGATTCTTTTTAGGCTGTTCAGTCCGAATGATCCCATCAACTGCTTAATAACAGTAGTATCAGAGTCTCTCTGCAATGGATGGCATTGATAAAGTTATCAGTCCTATGTTAGGCCCACAACAAATTATCAAAAGGTTCATATTTAAACGGTTCCAGTGGTTCCGTGTAAGCATGTAAAGCTTCAAGGAAGACAATGTTACCCCTGACAGTATGTCTTATGAAAGACTATTTATTAGAACTTCAAAGTAGAAGAAATTTCAAGACTAATAAATGGTAATTCAGTTCTAGAATTTGAGAATGCCACTCTTTATTTACAGTAGTGCTATTTGCATACCTACCTAATTTACACAGTTAAAAAGAACCAAAAGCGTATGAACACGTTCTCTTAAAACAAAGGAGAAAGGGGTCTTGTTCAGCAGGAAAACACAACCTTTCACCTCATTTCACACTTAAGGAATGCCTGGTTTACTATTATTTTGGTCTAAGGACAAATTAATTGAGGCTGAACAAACTTAAATTCCACCTAAAAACATTGAATAAAAGAGGTCTGTATCTTAATTTACCAACTGTAAACTTACTCTTAAACTGCTAATTTACACTGATTTTCAAATCTCCAGTCCCATGTACTCCTGGCTGCGTGTAGAGTGGGTCCAATCTAAAGCAAGACAGTCACAACGAGAAACAGAAGTACTGAACCACGGGACAATTTAGGGGCAAGAATGCTACGCAGTTTAGATTGCTAAATCCTGAGCATCTTCTGCCAGAACTGTGATGGCCTGAGGCCACAGAGTAGGATCTATTCTAGAGAAGGTTTGCACTGGACTTCTTAAGACAGGAAAGCACTTAGGAACTAAAAGCCTGTCCATGCATCACTATGGGAAATTTATTTGATGCTATTATTTTGTATTAATTCCTTGCCACAACAACACTACTACACTCAGCATATATCTAGAATACTCGATAACAGAATTTATCTACAAAAGTGCTACCCTTATGCACTCACGCTACTTCACAATTAAAAAGCTTTGCTGAAGAATTACTAGCTAGATGCTGCTATTTGTTAAAGAAGGGAATTTCTCAAACGTGGACCTAAAACCAGCCAACATGCATTCCAGGCATCCAGCAGTGATAATTTATTCACGCTCCTTTCAAATATAACCAAATTACTTGTCAAATCAGTAAATAAACTTGTCAAATCAAGAAACTGAGGGATTTTAGAGTTCTAATTTAATAGATTCCTAACAAATGAGAAAACTGGTCTGAAAATTAGTAACTTTGATCACCAGTCATGCTGCCATTATTCATTAACTCTACTAGGATATGCAAATCTATAAAAAAGCAGGTTTTACCAGAAATATTTCATGGCAGAACTGATGACATTCTTGCAGCTGACAGTTATTCCTTTCTTAAACTAACACACATTTCATAACTTGCCACAATTCTACTATTTCGCTGTGTTATAGCCAATTCTAATCCTCAGTAAGAAGAATGTTTTTAGCTGTGGGTTGGAGGAGGTAAAATTCCCAGTGTTCATAAGGTAGCACATTTCATACAAGGGAAATTAAAGTATTGTGGCAATGCATCTAAAGCTTACTGAATATGCAGTGTGATTCAATAGTCACCTCACAAAAAATGTCTAAGAATATCACAAATCTAAATACTACTTTATTACTAAGCATGAGGTTAGCTCAAGCAGTATTAGAATAAAAGATAGACAAAAGCTTCTCACCCTGATTTTTATTTCTTTTATTTTGAGAATGAGCACCAGTAAGTGATGCCCCCCCCATTACCATTTAGAGCACAGTAGGTATTGCTCAGTACCCTAATGCCATGAATCTCAATTACCCATCGCTGGATGTTTAAGTTAGCACATAGTGAGAGAAAAGCGCTATACTCCAATGGGGAGGAAAAACAAACAAACAAAGAAAAACAGCCACAGAAGTATTTTGAACACTAGCAAAGCAGCTGAGCACTGCCTTTCATGCAGACATTCCATTAGTTTACACAGCTAAAGTGCGTATTTCCTAAGAATGTATTAAAAAAAGGCATTATGTGAATGTATTTCCTCTTAAAAAGAAATGAAAATAAGTCAATTTTTATATATGCTTCACACAAAACTTACCCATAATGGCAGTGAGCCTGAAAACCTGAACTTCAGGGAAATGGCTGTCTTGTTAGCATTATTTTTTTTCCTAAAATGCAAACCACAAAATACAAAATTACTGAAGTTGTGAAGGCAATATAAAGCCGTAAAATCTTCGCTTTTCATATTTTTTCATAATATTCTACATATAAAATATGCATATAAACGATACGTAAACTATGTGTGTATATTCAGTACAGAAAAAATGTATTTCTGGATCTCAAAGTAATTTCGGTTAGCTAGACAGGTCTTTCATTTTGAGATTTTGGCATCATGTCTCTTACACACTCATCTCACGAAAACAGCCTTTTAAAGCATTATTCATTTCACCAGGAAAAATAGAAAACTTCACATACTTATGGCAGGACCCGCAAAGGTTATATTTTTCAGAAAGAAATTTGCACTTGAGAGCCGTGTAAAGTTTTCCCCTGCATACTGCCTTTTACCTACATAACGGATGACTCACGCACTACTGCCTGTTGAAATAGCTCCGTAATAACCAAGAAGAGACCAGGCTCTCAAGTACTCCCAGGTCTACAGACAGCCCCAAAGCAGTACCTGAAACAGCTTCCAACTGCTACGGGAAAGAAACTCCCCCCAATGCCTTGGAAAGGATTAAAGCCTGAAAGAGGATGAGAAGTCCATCTGGCCTGGCCTGCCCTCAGTCTCAAGGCAGAAAGCCCAACTTTTACTGATAGCATCGACTCCAGCCTCCTGATGCCACCACCAGCAGGAGACAGACGAGTTTTAAAAGCAAACAAAAAACTTGCGTTGCTCCATAAAAGAACTGGAAAACTGTGAAGATGCAGAAGAAATGGACTTGTACTAATCTTCAGAGAGGAAAACGGGATGGATTTGCATTTATTAGCTATGATGACTTAGTATAAGGACAGAATCTTTGGGCCTTGCTCTCACAAGGTACCAGGAGATCTGCTTTGCTTAGTGAATGGGTTGTATTTACAGCCTGAAACAATACAACTAACTTTTCCCCTATGTCTGATTTTCATGTCTTTTACATCCCTATGAGTCAAAACAGCAAAAGAGAATGTATATTCTACGATTTCCTTCACTATGGTTTTTGTACCAGTAGTCATCTTTGGGGATCTGCCAAATATTTATTCACTAGTTATGAGAGCGTTCATAAAACAGTTTTCAATTCTGTATTTGATCCAACTATCTTAAAATAAGAACTAGTGTCATTTTCATAAACACCTGATTTTTATTACCCATCTAATATATTACACATAAAACTGTGGTTCATGACTTTGGTTGAAGTATTTTTGTAATATTTCCTTGCAAGCATTTCAAAGAAATACAGAAGTTCTCCGAGCATTTTAAATCTTCTGCCACACTAAGAAAAAAAGAATTGGTTCTACCTCAAGGAAAAATACCTAAGACGTTCTTCCTCAATCTAGCTAAAATAACCAAACTTGGAGGCTCAAGGTATTTGAGTTATAGGGCTTACACACAGCAAGCAAGCTGAAAATGGAAGAGATTTTATGAAACATCTTCAAGTTCCTCCAGCTATAAGAACTCATTCTTTGCTATTACTCTGGGGCCTCTCCTTAGATGCACATAAGCCAGTGAGTGAGCATCCATTTCTTTTCCCGTAGGAGAAAAAAAAAACACAACAAAAACACTAGAAAAACACAATTTCTATAATAATTTATGAAATTCTCACTTTATTGCTCTTAATCAAAATCCTATTCCAACATAACATATAAATTAATCACCAGCTGAACGTATTAACATTTTTGTTAGCAACTGTCACTTCAAAAATAAGCTAATAATATTGAAATCTGAATTAAACAGGTGGCCCAGATCTCAGGCATGAAAAAGACACCAAATCCTAATCCGTGGGTACAGAGCAGCATTAGACAGACGGAGAAAAACACACGTGGAGCAGATGACACGCCAGAACAAAAAGGAAGCATGAACAGGGAAAACTGGAACTCAGAGAAAGATCCCAGGGAAGCAAAAGCAGCAAAACATGAGAGCAGATGCAAAGGCAGAATAAGATTTCGTCAAGGTCTTGTAGAAAAACACCAGCAGCTTGAATTTGAATGTAATTAACGAAAGGATGGCAGAGAGTGAATTTCAAAAAGGTGATGATGTGATAAGAGAGGCAAACAAAGAAGAATATCCTAGCAACAGCATTTTGGATCTAAGGGTGGAGAGATGCGGATTCATATTCATGATTCACTTCCCATGAGCCACCGTCCACAGAGCCAGGAAGTCTTCCAGGCTCTGGGAAAGCTGCTGAAGGAGGAATACAGCCAGGTGATTCTCAGAAATTGTTTGTAGCTTCCTCGTGGTAAACGACACAAAGCCTGAGGGCAAGTACGTCCTGCGGACGATGTAATCCAGCTGCTGAAATACTCTGTGCCAATTGTCCATGTGCACCCACTTTTCCTACAATAACTGAACCAGGTTAAGCGACCTCTCCTGTACCGAGAGATAAAAGCACACAAACGGTGGCATATATACTAAAGGATCTCTCGCTATTTATTGTTCACATTCAAAAACCTGTAGTCTTAAAAAAAAAGGTTTAACCCCACGCAGTGGTGGAAGATAGAAGATGCTGTAAGAGATGAGTATTTATTCAGTGAGCTAGAAAGGGCGGTTTAGTTCTGGGGGATATGGAGACAGAAAACGTGCAGAAATGAAATGGTTTGTGCAGCATCCAACTTCATAGCAGAAGGACGATTTTTGAAGAGGGAAATTTGCTATAGCTACTATGAAAGCCATAACCTAATCATGTGAGAACAGAAAAGGTGGTACATAAGCAGTCAAGGGAAGTCAGTATATGTGAATTCAGCTTTAGAAAAATTCAGTCCTTTAACATACTGTGATAATCTATATGAAAAGGTGTCCACCAGGAAAGTAGAAAGGGGAGATAAATCCAAATCAAAAGTCAATGACACATTAGTAAATTAAGGTTACAAAGGCAAACAAAAAAAGTATTGGACTCAACAGATCAAATCTGGAACATCAGAAACAAGCCTAAATAACAGTAACAAATATTCTACTATGGGATCTTTTAAAACTAAAAGATACTGGAGGCAAATGAACAGATAAAAGACTGACCAAAAAAAAGCTACATAGCTGTTGACTTGAGACAATCCAGACCACCCTGACAAGCTAAACCAGCAACCCCACAACCAACTCCCAAGCCCAGGACAGCATTCAGGACTGACCAGCTGTCCTCGACTCAGGGAATAGAAAACAGAAATTGTATTGCCTTCTATTTTTCCCCTCTCACTGCCTGTATTTCCAGAGACACCAGCACTCACCAATTCTATCCTGAGCAGCTAACCTAAAGCCTTCTACCACTGGAACGACCAGCTGACAGAGTATCAAGCACAAAACACATGAAATGCTTGTCTGCAGAAAGAGAAGGGTGATTAGACATCTGGTTTATTTCCTGCAAATCTACTTGATTTTGTCTTTCACAATATTTTAAGTCTTGTTCTGATTCTATGTAGCTTAGTCAGTGCACTTCTAAACTTTGCCCTGAATTTCCCACTCTCTTGTAGTTAAACAAGCTTTTTCAGAACCCCAAGTTATTTTAACCCATTGTACAGAAACAGACAAGTTTTAAACATATATAGTACCCAGAGCCAACTACCCATATAGCACAACGAGCTTCCTGAAACAGTAACACCTAACTCATGCAAAGTTAACAGATGTCTTCTTCAAAATAAAATCATACCAGGTGGAAAACAAACAAAAAAAATAGATACATGTGTTTTACTGAATTTAGGTGGTAAGACTGCAAGTAGTGATACAAAATAGGAAGAAATAGTCAGCGTCCATTTTTGTTCTGGTTTTGAAAAAAATCAAGAGGATGTATCCAAACCACAGCACAGTGTTACTGGAATAGAAATTTCACCATCTACAGCAACTAAGGGACATGATGCACTATTTGTAGTATATTTCAGATAAAACACTTTAAATGAAAGATTCAGGCACTTACAAGAGTCTAACCAAGACCCTTTACAACATTACTGGATCAGCGTTCTGGAGCACTCCTGCAAATATTTGGAAATATCTGGAAAATTGTAAATGTCGCATAAATAACCAACAATAGTCAAGGAAAAGGCCAAAGAGTTGTAGATATTTAGCTCCACATCAATTCAGACTAAAATAATGTAATAATTAGCTTGGCATCTACACTGAATAAAAAGTAATAATGCAGTAAATGCTTTGATTTCAAGGATTGTTATTACTGCCAAGCAAAATACAGCTTTTTGAAATGATTATAGATTAGTTAACAGAACTAACTACAGCAATTAGCCCACTTAGGTTTTTCCAAAATATTTGGCTAAATATCACATGATATCTGAATTATTTGCTTAGAAGTCCAAATTAACTAACAAGAAATTCAGTTGATGGATTACAATATATTATTTTGAGTTCCATTTTCCCATGTAGCAGAAAATACCATTAAGCGTGATTCCCAGTGTAACCCCCTGCGGCCTGGCAATGCTCAGGTGGCCACAAACATTGAGATACACAAGTTGTGGCCTAGGAAAATGATCTGAATCAAGTGTATAAAAACAGTCAGCCCAACAAAATGTATTTAAATACAATTAAATATTATATATATATAAAATAATCTGCTGGTTTTTTTCATTCAATATTAGTATTTATTGTGTTTAAAATAAAATAATTCAATAATGTTTTTGCGTCGAATACACTCTGACAAAGACGATCATTGAGGAAATCAGAAACAAAGCTGCAGCTACAAGATCGGACAGTCCACAAGAGAATTCAGAAGAATTATTAAATTATGATGTATAATTACCTAGCACAAGAGTAACACGAAGTTAAAGAGGGATAATGCAATCCTTGTGTGTATAAAAATGCAATGCATGCAGAAGCCATCTTGCTTCTGTATGCAACCTACAGATTCAGTGTTCAGTGTGGAATATCAGGAAAACTGCAGCCAGCAAGCGTGGGATGGCTGAAGCATCAGTACCTTCGTAGCCATTACAGATGTATCAGGTATCTCTGCAGCGTGCAGACTTGCAATTTCTCTGACAGAAGACTTTTGGCAAGCCAAAGGAAAAGTTAATTTATGTCAAATTTAGCACACAAGACAACACAGACTCAGTTCATCTGTATAGCTATAGGCAAGATTTGGTATTTATTTCCTGAAGAGAATGGTTACTAGCTCTACTCCTTCTGGAGTTCAATTTTCAAAAAGAAGGAAAACCAGACTGGCATAAAATACTGCTTCTAATTATGGATGGTGCCCTCTCAGTTGCAGGGACGATAACAGTTCAAAAAGCAGTGCTGTCGGTTTTAGCACCCTAAACGCAGCTCATCGCTCAAAGCGCTTGGAGAAGCAGACTTTAGAAGGAGCTGAAAGATCCAACGAGCCCAGTGACAAAAGTACAACTTCCACCTCCTCCTCCGACTAAATGCCTGGTGCCTGCAGTTCTATAGGCTGCAATTTGACACATTCATATAACATTTATCAGCTTGATGAACAATGACACTGACTTAAAAAGTTTTAAAAGCTCGAGAAGGCTTTGAGAATGCAAGGGCACAGTTCTTAATGACTGTTCTCATAAAAATGCAAAGTAGTAGATAATTTAGCTGAAGATGAGTTTATAGAAAAATTATGCTTTTGAGATCAATATCTCAACACTTACAGCAAGATTCACAAAGAGTAACTGTAGTCTAGGAAAGCTGATCTCCCCGCAGTTCCTTTACAGTTGATATGGGGAGATAAGAATATTTAGAGAGTTTCAAGGCACTCAGATGCAAGTTTCCCTGCTTTGAATGAACCTCTTCTTTCCAAACGGCATCAAGAGCCTCTATTGGATACCCCTTCATAAACCCACTCCACTTCAAGTACACAAAAAAGATAAGGCTGTAATTGGCCTCGAACAGAAAAGCACCTACTTTCCTCAACAAGATCTCTTTCTTCGCCTAATTCAAGATTTACGGAACTTCTCCCTCCGGTTCCTGTGTCTGCTCCTGCAGGTACTCAGTAGCAGCCAAAGCGCGCTCTCTGACAGCTAATTTCTCGCTCTAACTGAAGAATGACTTTGCTGACACATCAAGCAAATCTGCTTTGAATGTCATGATGCTTTCTTAAGAGCTGTTTGCAATTTCAAGAAAAAATCTCTTAGAAAACAAGCATTTTAATATAAAGAAGGGTCACAACAGCTGAAACCTGTGGACAGGTGCCACAGTGACACCATACAAAATATTTCAGTGTTGCCAATTTTGCAGCAGAACACACTAGCTGCAATTAATTGACTCTGCTCATGCTCCTATTCATCGCTTGGCTCTACTTTATCTGAGACTAGATTTTCTCACGTAAGTACAATAATAAGGAATAGACACCGTTATGTAGTCAAGTGAACTGCATCACTGCCACCAAATCACTCTAGCACCTGGAAATCTATCACCACCACCGTGGTGGTGGAAAGTCTCAGAGCATCACAACGTGAAGGAGAATACATTTCTCACCACTAACAAAGCTGGATGTTACACACACTGATTAATGATATTCATGCCATAGAAAAGTTTAAGTCTTAACCAGTACATTAAGATAACACAACGACCACAAAGATGCAGAGTAAAATACTTCTGAGATGTAACTTTTTCATAATTAACTGTGTAAAATTAATTGAATTGCCCCATAAAAGGCTTCTCAAAGAAAACAGGTCTGTGAAGTTTTAACCCGTACAATCCCACATGGTAAGTATTACAATGAGTGTTATAATTGGATTTAGGCACTTCTGTTTCCTCTCCGAAAACTGTCCGCGGTGCTCTTGGCTCTTAGCACCCGCTGCTGTCACTGGGAGGCCTGCTGCTGCACTTGGCACCAGTGGCACCAATGTTAGGCTTAGTTCTATCTCTGAACTGGCAAGTCAAAATATTTGCCAACAAGGGCTAAGGATATTACAATCAGAAACGTTACCAGCTGCAATCCTAACTGCATGGCCCCTACCCAAGATCTGACAGCAGGCTACACCATTTTTTTTTATTTTTATTTTTTTTAGCATCACAGAGAAATCACAGCAAATACCCTAAAAGAGCACAGGGCATCTCTCTTCCTTATGACAGGATTCAAGACTACCAGATCAGCCAAAGGACACAGTAACACTGACACTATAAGCTTGCACCGCAGGTACACTAACCTGCACTACTGGTACTAGCTGTTCCTGCAATCCTCACATCTCTAAGAACAGAAGACTGTGCTACAACGAGTACTAAATAAATGAACTTGAAGAGTACTCATTAAGTAGAGAAGTAAGCCTATCAAACAGCAGTTCTAATCTATGAACATTATTCTTTAAGCAAAAATAAAGCACCCAAGAAGAAAAGCTGGCTTCCAGCAGAAACTGAGTATTGTAAGAACTGGAGCATGTCAATTAACATGACAGCAGCTACCTACAGCTCATCAGTCAGACTTCACTTGTGAGAGAACAGAGAAAAACACATCCTTAAACTCCAGTAACCAGTTCCATCCTCCTCAGATCACCTGCTCATTCCGTAACCCTGATGGGCTGAAAGACACCTACCTGGGGAAATAAACCAGGGAAACAAACTCACTCTCAATTTCTAAAGCTAGTTATAGTTTCTATCTCTAGGTGCCAAAAAGGAGAAGCTTTAGTTTTCTGCAATATAATCATCGCTTTTGCCAGCACCTTCCATTCAAACAGCACTCACTGATTCCAGCTGCGAGATTTAACCATGGTGCAAATCGCACCACTATCATTGCAAACCCAGTACCAAGAGAACTGACTGCAGGCTCAGCCGGCCCTTCCTTACCTCACTGCTATCCCTAATAACGGGAACACAAAAATACAAGAGAATCCCGTAACACACTGACACGGAATATTTGAGTAAGGTGAAACATTCCTGAGCCGTACACATTTCCACCACAGTACAGAAAGAACACTGATGAACCCATCTCAAATTCAAGATTAAAAAAATCTACAAAAACGACAAACAGAAGGAGGAAAGTTATCAAGGGAGCCACAGGTCCGGGTAGACTCAGACCTCTCAAGCTTGGAACTGTACCAACACGGGGCCCAGTAACACCACTGGAAAGATGGACAAGTCTATACTTAACATACATTAATGGAAACGGAGAGAGGCATTTCTAACACACGCATACATACACAAAATCCACAGACTTTTTTTTAACCACACGCATAATAGGACTGTGCGTCATTTCTGTAGTCGGCCTTGTCTAACTGAGCAGCTCTAAGCAGACAAACTTTGAAGTTTTTATCCATATGCAGTAGGCACTGCTTTTACACTGGATGCCCCACACAAGCCAACATGTTAAGGCATTGCTAAGCTGTCAAGAGCAGAAGCCCTTCCCCATTGTACACTTGGGTAGCAATATTTAGCCTCCTGTGAACCAGAAAACCAAAATTCAACGTAATTTCTCATACAAACATTTGAACCAAAATGAAACACGGCAAACCTAACTTTGAACACTCAAGAATCAAATACAAAGGCACGAGGACAACATACCCACGTGACATTTCCTGCCTGCATCTCCCACAGCTCCCTGCTTCGCGGTGGGTACCAAATCTTTAGTGACATCCATGATGCTACATAATTACACCTGTTCCTCAGCTGGTACAAATGCAGGAGGCTCATAAAGACAGTTAATAAGGTAACTTAAATACAGACTTGAAAGTTGGGAGATTTTACCAGGGAAAGGTTTACTGTGTACATGCCCATAGATAATCACAATTTTAAGTCTGCAGGTGCACTAAGTTTGCGTTTCTATCCAAGGAGCACTGCTACTTTCCAGCTGAGATCCTGTGCCAAGCAGGAGATCCAGAGCAAACAGGTGAGCCAGCTGAAAAGATTTATTTCACATTCTTTAACTGACTGCCAGCCCACCTGACTGATCTCACACATCAACAGCAGTAACGCCAGCACAAAGACAGGAGCAACAATTCCTGCTCGAAGCACCCCTTTTGGCCATTGCACAGCTTTGGGCTTTAAAAGATCTTTTAAAGGATGGCATGTGTGATGCAGGGATTCCAGGAAACGACAAACACCTCAGCCTGGCCGGCACACAATGAACTCGGATGCATGAGCATACGGAGAAGTAGGGTGGGGATGAGCAGGTATGGCTGCGACAAGAGGATTTCCTCACTTTCTGATCTCTTGGTGCACCCTAAACGTGGGTAATAGAAAAGCTGAACATATTCCCTAAGAGAGTCTACTTGGACTTCTAATGATGGAAAAAAATCTCAAAAGGCATTTTGTAGTCACAGTATAAGAAAGAGGAAAGACCCCAGCATGAATAGATCGGTTAAAGTACAGAAAACTTAGGACAAGCAAAATTTGTGCTTCGCAATGGAACGAGGGTACCAGCAGGGTCCCCCAAGAGGCTGAGCTGCTCAAGGCATCCCGAATTAGCTGAGAAAGGGAGCAAGGTGAAAAGCCTGCCAGCAGCACTGTGCCTGCTGTCAGTGCCCCGTGAAGTACCAGAGGTGGTCCTTGTCACACCAAGCAGGTCACGGCCAGTGCAGGTGAATGAAAGTGATGTGTGTGTGTAAGCGCGTGTGGTGGGGGAGAACCAGTTGAATTTACACAGAACAAAACAACCAACGGGCTCGGCAGCAAACTCTACCTGCACTCAGAAACAAAAATCAATGTTAGGAATTACTACGAAAGAAATGAGTACAAAGCAGATGGCTGTCTGTCCATCCTGAATGTCACTAGCAGCTCTGGGGCATTCAGCTTCTGAAAAGGACAGAGCAAAATAGAGCAGGTTCAGAGAAGAGCAAAAAGTACGACCAAAGGCACAGCATGGGTTCTGCAGCGGGGTACAAAGAGGCAAGTTAGGACTCTTCAGTTTCAGAGAGACTCAGGTGAGAGGAGGAAGTGATAAATATCTACAAAATCACCTGAGGAACAGAGACTGATCATTGTATTAGAGATGGCTTGTTCACTGTCTTCCGCAACAAATGCAGCAGACCAAAGGAGAACAGCACAAACCAAACTGAAAACAAAAAGAAGGTGGATTTTAACATAACAAGTAGCGGTGTACCCGCAGAACTTCTTACCCACGGGTATTTGGGTGCTAGAAATTTGGATGCATGCAGAAAAAGGACTGGCTGCATGAAAAAAACAAAGAAGCCTAGATTTAGAACAGCCCTTCACTGAAAATACTAGGGATTGAACGAGTACTCAAGCTAAATCTGATACATGCCTGCCTTGTTCTTACTCTTCTCTACGCATCCGTTCATGCTTACTGCTGGAGGAAAAATACTGGAGTATCTTTTTTCTGCTTTCATTACGGATTAAGATTTTACCACACACTTGTCAGCCACTGCGCCAGTGACATAAATTCTCCTTTGAAAATCTCATTTGGTATTCATGATAGTGCTAACGTCACAAACACAGAGCCTTAACAGATATTCAATAAAGAAACTTACTGCAGCAGCTTCGAAAGTCACTCGCTACACTACCTGCCCCTGCCCCAACGTACTGCACTTACTGCACCAGCAGCAGAGGCTGTTTTCAAACTACCACTTTACGTCCATTCTGTTACCATTTAACCTTCCTGGAGAAAACAAAATAGTGCTTTGGGGTTTTGCCATTCCAATTATTTGGGCTTGCTTTATTTGTTTTGTTGTTTCAAATCAAAAGCTTCACACTGGAGTTACAATAATCATGGCACTTCTAAAAACGCACGTAGTCAGCACAGCAAACCAGCACCTAAATACAGGTGGAGCTTTACCGATCATTTTTCAGCAGTTAGATGGTATTGGCCAAAAATGTTCGTGGTGACAGTTCTCACAGTCTGCAATAGAACGTCTTCTGTTCTAAAGGTTTTCTTTAGGGGTTTAATTACTGCTTAACAGCATTTTCTTTTTTTTTTTTAAAATCTAAACAAGGGACTCATCCAGGTGTTTCAATTTTCAAATCGTCGTTCAAAAGTGACACTACAGTTCCCATTGTGATAGTTTTGGCAATGTAGCGTTCACAGTTGTTGGCATGTACAGGGCTCTCTTGTGTGAGCTACTTTAAAATCCTTTTGAGACCAGGTAAGAGTCAGTCACCACTGACTACTGGAACACCCCTTCCTGCAATAAACCAAAGGCCTTCTCTAATGATCACGACTGGTGGCTATTTCATTCTTTTCTCAAAAGTAGCACTGCTGAAAGAATCCTGCAGTTTGTCCCGTCTGTGATATAGCCTCAAAAGTTATGGATAAAATTATTTCCATAACAAGCGGGATAAACTGGAGTAAAGCCAGGAAGCACGTTGAACGCAGCTGTTTGGTAGCTGGCTCTGCAAGTCTTCCAGAAAAGCCCACCTACATTTCTTCTGCTTTGTCACAGCGCTGTGAGAGGGCAGCAACATCTCCAAGAAGAAAGAGGCTTGCTCTGGTAGGGGTACACTGACACAAGTCATCTCACCAACAGGACTACTTCAAAGTCATAACATATGAAAAATACTGGTTAAGACACATTTTTGCCAATGGAAGCTACTTCAAACCCCAGAAGAACTTACTCAGTCAGGTTTCCCATTGCAGACAAGACGTACACTCAAAAAACACAGGGACTGTGTGTGCTGGGAAATGGAGGAAGAGCAGAAACTGCCCGCTTTCCTGCGGAACTGATCCCTGCTTCTGGGGAGTCTGGAAATAGTTCATTATCAGAAAACTAACCTGAAATACAGATTAAATTTAACACACCAAAAGGTTCTATTCTTTTTGTTCAAGGTACCCGATTCAACAAATACTAACACAAGCTCCTGTGTTAACAAACACGGGAGCCAAGAACCTGATGCTGTTGAGGAAAAAAAGACTACAGGAAAAAAAGCAACAAAATTATATGGGCACACACACACAGGAATTACATTTTAATAGGGCTGTCATACGTTACTCTGTAAGTTACAGCAGAAGTAAGTTAATTATTCTGTTGTGGTCAGACTTTGGCTGGGGAGCTTTGAAAAATCTGCAGACAAATCAGACAGAGTCCAGTGGGAGTTGATGACAACAAAAACAACAACAAAACCTGAGAGAACATGACCTGTGAAGCAAAGGCCTCTTTGCATAGATTAGTAAAGAGAAGTCAGAAGTAAAAGGAGACAGAGGAACAGTCCTCACATCTACAAATGGTTGGTACAAACAGTACAGAAATCATTATCCGGCATGAGTAATAATAGCGAGACAAGAACTAACTGGCTTAACGAGCACCAAGACAGAGGCAGAAGTTAAATATTAAGAAAACCCTCCGAACTATAACGACAGCTATGCACTAGCTATAAATAGATCAGCAAAGGTGTGGTATTCCCCTCGTTGGAGGTTTTTAAGAACAGATTAGACAAACATTCGTCAGATACAACTTCAATGTATTTGCTTCTGCCTCAGAGAAGGGAGCAACCCCATGAAGTCCCTTCCTTTCTTACACATCTGTCCTTCCTTTATTTATCAAAATGCATTTATCAGCGTTACCGTACCTGAGCTTCAGAATTACAGTCTCTGCAACTTCAGCATCTGAAGCATTTGAATTCTGTAACTGCAAGCACTGCTGTTTTGAACCGTTACTATACTTAGCAGAAAATATTTCGGGAACACAGAAGCAGCATCTTTTACTACGGCAGGTGATCCACAGAAGCAGACAAATAAATGACTGAATGGACATACAGAAAGGGAAGTGAGTGAGGAAAGACCAGGAAGTGAGGGAGGTGAGGAAACAGGGGCTGAAAACAAATCTACAGCAAAGAAAAAGCTTCAGCCTAAAGAAATGATTTTGCTCTCAAATGAAAAATTAAGTTACAGATAGCCAGGATAATTTCAAGAATACATAATCATATGAGACATGGAAGTAAATATAAGTGAGAGACTTCGCCAACGGACAGGAAAAAGTCAAAGCTCCACCGGCCTGCCTCCATTAGCAATTCTCAACTGGCGGTTCTTAAAGCACACTGCAGACAACCCTGCTCGGGCCTTGCTCAAGGAAGACCAACTTCAAATGATCTCATTAAGCTGGGCTCCAAGCTATGCTGTACGTGCATTTGTGGGTCAAGTGTCTCTGGAGCAGTGGCTTGCACTGATGGGAAGCCGTTGAGCTATTCTAACACAGAACTCCACCTCTCCTCTCCGGTACCAGAACTGCTGCAGCTGCTCAGAAAATACAGTTAAGGTGAATATAATTCAAACATCCGAGAAAAAAATGCAAACATGTATGTTCAGAGTAAGAAATGAGGCTAACACACATCCACATGGTACATCTGTCTGTATTAATATGTTACTAAATCAAAATCTCACACTGAGATCCAGAAGTGAGAACCACAGCTAACGCACACTGCAGGCTGAATGCTGTTCCCACAACCCAATTACATGTTTACAACGTTATTTTGCAACACAAGTGCAACTATAACATGCATGACCTATTTTGACTATTCCTAAACACTACAAAATACCAGAATATTGAAATAGCAAATGCAATATTTGCAGTTCTGGAAAAAAAAAAAAATAAAATGCATTTTTCTTCTCTCCCAAAGAGAAATTAGTGGGGTTAATAGAATGTCACTGAGATCTTTTTAATGCAATACTGTGTCAGCTCTACTTCTGAATCTCAAAAGCTTAACTTTCAGGACAGCAAACCTAATTGTTTGCATGTTAAAAATAAAAATATGCTTATTAACTAGCTACCTTACCTAGGTTCATCACATATATGAAACGAAGTTCTTCAAAAGTAACAAAATGTAATTAATTACATTGGTCACATTTTTATTCTTCATTCATTTTTCTCCAAACCCTAATCTATACCTAGGATAATGATAAGAGTAAAAATCTAAAAAGAAATTATTTAAAAAAATCTGTTCTTTACTCCACACCAAACACGTACATCTTGATAGATGACCAGAACACCTTTGAGTGTGTCTTTGGAGAGAGGGGGAAATCACCCTGTGATCCTCCTGATGTAGCAGTTTATAAGGAAACATTATTGTCAGTTCAGAGACTGCTCCAAAGCCACTGAACATCGCGTAGCAAAAATTATTGCTATTTGTTTAACATGAACATGATGAACACGATATTTGTTATTTTTGACTTAGTTTGGTAATATAAAAAGTGAGCCTGCAGTAAAGATGATACAGATGAAAGTCAAAGGCTGAAATCTAGGTTGCTAACGTGCAAAGCTTTTTTTCAAGAGCTACTCCATAAATACTTATTAATAATGACTTTTTTTAAACCCAATTTGTAGCTAAATATTAAGACTGGACTTTAGGAAACTGTACGGAAAAAAACGCAAAGTCAAAACTACATCTGTGAATTAAATCTAGAGCACGACTGATTTTCTTGCTTTCTCCAGAATAAAACTGTATCTTTACGGTTGTAATAAACCCAAAGCCTTCCCCATCTAGCCTCAGGCAGCTGTAATTTCTACGAGTCTGTGCACTGACCAGCTTTCCCAGGAACCACAGCACAGAACCACTGATAGATCCACGACCACATTTGAAAGGTTGTTTTTGCTATAAAGCATCTAGAGTTTAATCAGCACAAAGCAAATAAATAAATATTATATAAGATCTTCCCTACCACGATATTAAACATTACAGAACAAAATAGCGCTCTTCTTACACTACGCTAAAAAAAAAAAAAATGTACCTGTCACAGATATCTGCCTAATCACACGCCCTAGGACAGCTCTCAGGATTCCCAGACACCAAGGCTACCTTAGAAAAAGTTTCCTCTGACAGTTTACAAATCCCAGCAAGCCAAGACAAGCAGTTTGGAAACAGCTGTTTTCTTCGCCATAGCCTTCCCTTAGCGTCAGGTAAACCACTGACAGTTCATCAAGGCTGCCTGCCTGCTCATCAAGACGAGCCGTGCACAGGCTTTTCTCCAGCAATGAGTCAGTTTGACAAATATTACTTTGCTATTCTCGTTTATCAAATGCAGCGAAACCTTGAAAAACGTCAAATTAATTACATGCAGCCTCATTATCTGAATCAATAACCACACTCGGTGGCAATCACGAACGAACACAAAGTGTAGAGAAAACCAGAATTATAATAAGTTTTCACCTTTGAGTATTTTTGGAGGAAAGGAGGTATTAAGAAAGCCACTGTAGGCATGAAAGGAAGAATCCTCACGCAGTATTGCTGTTATTTTCAAACGACAAGGAAGGGTTTAGCCACAGGATAAGAGAAAAATAAAGACAGGGGGATTCTTCTAAGGTTTTGCCACACCACGTAAATACCACCTCATCGCTGCCCACTCCCTTAAAGCCATCCATAAGGGGATGCCAGCTGGAAGCACGCTTTTCTCGGGCATTCTGCTAATAAGTGCTACGCCACGAGCGAGCCCAGCCGTGCAGAGGAGCCTGGAGATGCCGGCTCCTCACCACAGCCACGGGAGCACGTTTCGAAGGCCTCTTTACCCACCGCAGCGTGCTGCATTGTTTGACGGAGGCAAATCCGTGACAACCCCGCCGCGTTTGCTGCGGGGAGCGAAGCCCCCGGCTCGGAGGCAGGTGCTGCCGTCCGCCCCCATCCCCTCAGGGGGCCCTGAGGTACAACACAACCGGGGGGGGTGGGGGGGGAGCTCGCGGCTCGTACCGGGCTGCCCCCCCCCTCCAGCTCCCACAGCAGAACCCCACCAGGTACCTCAGCGCGCCCCAAAACCCAGAGGGGGAAGAAGACAACCCCACGGCCAATTTACCCCCCCTATACAACCCCCCTCAGCGCAGCCCCCGGCCCTCTGCAGCCCCCCCCGGCCCCCACCCCCCCCCCCTCAGCAGCACCGGGGCCGCCTCAGCGTTCCCCCCCCCCCCCCCCAGCCCCAGCCCCAGCCCCGGCCCTCCCCGCTGCGTCCCGCCGGGCCCGACCTGTGTGACGGCGGAGGTCCCCCCCCCGCGCTGCCGCGGCTGGGGAGCGGCCGGGAGCCCCGAGGGGAGCCCCGAGGGCGGCCCTGAGGGGAGCCCGCCCCCCCCCGGGCCGCCGGGGGGGGGGAAGCGGCCCCGGGGCCTGCCCGAGCGAGGGCACGGCGAGGAGCGGGGCGGGAGGCGGCGAGGAGCGACGAGGGGAGGGGGGGGAAGGAGCGGGGAGAGGAGGGGGGGGGGGTAAGGGCCGGGGGGGGGGGGTTCGCTGAGGCGGGGGGGTCCCGGCGGGCGTCAGGCGCCGGCGGCCGCCGCCGCTGCCGAGCCAAGGCCCCGCCTCCCGCCGCCGGGCCCGTGACGTCGCTCCGCCGCCGGGAGCCGGGGAGGGAGTGGGGGGGGGAGCGTGAGGCGTCACCGCGGCGGCTGCGGCGTCACGGCGCAGGGGGAGGAGGAGGCGCGAAGGGGGAAGCCCGCGGCGGGCGGCGCATGCGCGGGGCGGGGTGACGGGTCCCTCATCGCCGCCACCCCTGTCGTGAGGGGAGTGGTGAGATGGGGGCAACTTCCCCGTGTAACGGGGGGGTATTTGTGAGACACGAAAACGCTGCTCTGCCCCCTCACGCAGCGCCCGACCTGCCCTCAGGCTGCAGAAAAAAGCTTTTTCCTCGACCCGTCAGGCGCCCGGGGGGGGGGGGGGGGGGTGTAGGGCACCCTCTGAGGGGATACATTCCACAGAAATATCCAGCAGAATGATAAAAACGAGTATCAACTTAAAAAAATATATATTAAAATTTCAAGAGGGCTGTGCTAAAGAAAGACCAACTGATGAAGCACATCCAAGAAAGGCACAAGGCTCTGGACGGCACTGATTGATAAGAACTCCAAAGCTAACATGAGGCAGACACAGCTGTCCCTCAAAACTAAGACACTTTTAGCCACAGCTGGCACAGTTGTCAGCCATATTTATGGGATGTCTGTTGTGACCCAAAGTCTTTAGCCAGAAAGTTGAAAAGGTGACCTTTTGTGCTAAGTGATAGGGAAAGAGCCAAGAGGAACGCTGACTGTGTGTGATGCTCCTGCGCCATCAAGCAAGATCAATGACCCACAGCTGCTTACACAGCTTTGAAAACACATCCAGTGTTTCCCCTGCCTTAATGTCCCAGTCCACAGCCATTTGTCACTTCTAGCATCTTGCAAAGGAAGGGGTAGTGGAAAGGAGGTTTTGAAGACTGGGTTCCTTCACTACACAACAAGCTAGCCAGGGCTGTGGACAATCATCCTCATTTGCCCTTTTCCTCTGCCCATGTCCTCAGTATTTCTGCACAAAGCCCTCTTAGCACGGGGCACTCTCGCTGCACTATCAGTGCCATCCAAGAGCGCTTTGCTGAGGACACGTACATCCTCACTGGCATCACCGTTACTGTGGCATAATTCCTAAAATAGAGCATCTTCACTATCAGGAGCAAGATAAACAGCCAAATATCGACTTTGAGATTAAAAATATATATGTGTGTCTATCGACACTAAGGACCAGCACTTAAAACACTGACTCACACTGAGCTCAGCCCAAACCCAGGGGCATGGTTCTGAGATAATGTGTTACGCTACTGAAGTGAAACGGTGCTTATCAGAACAGTGTAACTGCTGATACGGAAAAGAGGGGCATAAAAATAGATGTCAGAAGTTGCAATAAAGCATATTAGTTATTTATGCATTCAGTACAAGCCCTACACAGGCAATGGAAGTTGGGAAGAGTGGGGGGTGAAAATTATAGGGTAAGCACAACTTAGGATAGTCTCCTCAAGTAATTGACTGCAATCAGGCAGTATGGCTCTGCCGTGATTCCAGAATCAATACCTGATTGCAGTAAGAGGTTCTCACCTTCTAGACACATCGCTTGAGTCTACAAGTACCTGTAGTAGTTAACACTAAAGCCACAGCTTTCAAACACTTCAAATGGGAATAAAGCAGCTCCTTCTAGCAGCTAAGCCATTGTCCTCTGTTCCCCCTCCCCGCCAGTCTCTCCGTCTCCCCACCACTCCTTCATATAGCTGAGACTGAAACGTTGTTACCATGTTTTGAACTACATCCAGAAAATGATCTAGTTAAAGACATATTAAATTAATCGCTTATTTAACCTAAAGGTGGAATAACTGGCAAACCAACAAGCTGTTGGAAACAGAACAGGTAAGGGAAGTCAAGATGGCTTCTTCTAGGAATGGCACTAATGTGAAGTTTGTGATGCCAGAATGTTATAACATGATCAATGGTCCTTCCTCACAGGGAGAAGAGCTGACATTCCATTTATAAATTTACATCCAGCTCACATGGACTGAGCAAAAAACATTACTAGTCCAAGCCCTTTTTGGTCCTACATGCCTGCTCTGCTACTCTGCCTTTCCATGACAGAAGGAGGAAGTGTGTGCTTGCATCTCTGTAATTCCAGTTCCTCCAAATACAAATAGGCCATCATCGTCAGGCTGATGCCAAAAGACAAAGAACAAGTACCTTAGGGGAGGACAGTCCTAAACCACTGCTGCAAGATTTATTACATCTTTCCATCTAGAAGTCTAGACCTATAGATTCAAAGTGAAAAGTAGATTCTTCAGATTTCATAACTGCTAACCATAGCTTTACAGCAACTCCTTTTCACTGCAACACAGGAGAAAAAGTTATTCTACATGAGTATAGCAAAGAGGCCAATCTGACTTTGTTTTAAGAGAGAATACCTTGGGAAGCTTTTATTCCCAACCACTTTAATAGACTTAAGTTAAAATAAAAAGGAATGATACAGAAAACAGCCTTGTTTGTAATTCTGATTGTTTCGGTCTCAACTCTCTGACGAGAGACTTCTTCCTCCCAACTAGCACTGCATTTCTTACCAAGACTGGAATTTCCCATCACACTTGGTATTTTTCATTTCAGGATGCATTCATGCTGCCCAAGACATGTAAGCTTATCTCCAGAACAAAACAAATAAAAAGCAGTCAGCTATTGACCTGTCCCCAATACTTGAAACAGAACAAACTATGAGAAAAATACAGTAGTCATTCAGGTATGGAGTTGCTTTTCTAGAAAAAGCACACTATAAATGAGACTGGGCAGCAGTACTGATAGGCTTGTCTGCTCTAACCCCATCATGGAAGTTCATGAAGCAGCTCATATGCCTTCAGGACTCAGCTTATATTCAGTAATTCAGAACACAGACACTGCTGACTTTACTAATAAGATTACTCCCCGTATGTCTACATTACCTGGCCATTTAGCACAAGTCAACTATTCAAGATGTCAAGAGATGTAGGAGATGCTGATTAGAAGTATATGAAATTACACGATCTGGCAAATAGCATGCTTTCTTAAACACTGTACAGGATATTCTGTACAACTGTTCAGAAGACTAAGACGACAGCCATAAAAGCTTGTAACAGGCAACTCTTGCCTTGTATTTGTTCATCTACATTTTTAAGGCAGACAGCGCATGTTACTGCAGAGTGATACTGCACAGACTATATTCTGTTTAGCAAACAACAGTGACTTATTACCCTTTAGAGAATGAGGATTTTTTTTCCTCTTTTACAACTCAGACTTCATTTTACAGTAAATAAATGCCGTTAATATCAATATTCTGCTTAAGGGTATCTGAAAACATAAGAGACGTACAGTTTATAAAAATTCCCCTTCGTGGAACTACACTGGTTTCATAAATGTAAAGTTCTACAATGCATATTCAGGTGTCATACCAGACAGTGCAGCAAGGTAGAAGTTGAAAAGCACCAATTAATCGGTCAAATGAATATATGAGAAAGGGGAGGCAGCACAGGTGAAGGTTTAGCCAGAGGTAAATGTTAAAGCAACTGAGGAGATTTTAACAGAATGGTAAAAGTAACCGTCATTCTAACATTCTTCTCCCTGCTCATTTGCACTGTGCAGTATACGTTTAAGTGTCAGCATTTGGTCCATCAGTCTCCTTGATTCCTCCTGAGGTTCCTCACAGTCCTTTTGCCATATTCACTTCCCACGTAAAATCAGAAGTCTTCTCTGAACTTCAGACACCCGAATCTTATACAAGTCAAGGATGTTTTTATTATCACACGCTTTTTTCTTCCCTTTAAAAAAAAAAAAAAGAAAAAAATCCACTGCAAATGTGAATGCCCTTTGATCAAGAGCTGTTATCACAATGGCATAGGAAGAGCTTTGCTTCAGCTGATATTATCTGTATGAACAGCAGAAACCTGAAACATTCATGCTGGCAGCTGACACAACACCAGGTTTCTGTAAGGTGCTGTAAAATTTTTTAAATGGCTTTAATCGGCATGAAAAGGGACAAAGGAGCCAAGGACCAAAATAAATCCTCCATTCTGAGAATTAAGCATTTACTCTTCTCACTGGTGCAAGAAGTAGGGGGAAAGAAGCTGTGACCACTGCAAAACTATTACAGCATGGCAGTTACTATTGTAATATCCAATATAACGTGATGTGTTTTAATAATGTTCACAGTAAACCTCAACACACAGAGGGCAGTAGTATTATTACTTAAAAAACAAAACAAAACAAAACTACACAGCAGAGAGCACTTGAGCATTCTGTTTTCCCTTCACCTTTCAAGGATGTATCTTCTGTATTCCTACACTGTACTAACCCTTAGATTATTGTGAGTATCCTCTCCTACTGCAGTAAGCTTCAGTGCATTATGGCTCCACATGTTGGCTGTTTCAGCTTCTTGTCAGGGAAGAAGAGCACGTGCAGGAATAAGTCTCTTCTAAAGAACTAGCTTAGATCTCCTAAAGACATCCATGGCTTTGCCTGGAGGTTGAAGAAGGCAAGGTCAAATAAAGTTCTTTATACTCAGTGCAACCAAAAAGGTTTGTTATAGTTCTTACTTGTGGAGGAGTTTATTGCAGGCTGCACGTCTCTCACACCAGAGAACCCTATCCTTTCTAATATTCCATTTCAGAGGTAAATGATGCATTTCACCATGATTACGTGTAAACTTCTGCTCTTCATGGATATTCACACTCCAAAGTTAAAGAACAAATTTGCAAGTTTAAAATAATTATTTCCAGTTTTGAGCTCAAATCCTGTAGAGAACGTTTCTGGAATATAATAAAAGTAATCGTTCTATCAAAACACTTCTGTTTCACGTCAAATCTACAGTTCACATGTCACAGAAGCTTGCAGTCAAACATTAAATTTAGATTCTCGAAGTCTCAAGCCTGTTTAACTACAATTAATAATCTTTTACAAAAAAGACATTATTTAGTTCATTGAGAAATTATTTCTGTATTCTTAATTTCACTTAAATGAAGTAGTTAGGCTACTAGAGTTAGCTATCTAAAAGTTATGTTTTATCCAGGAATTCTCTTCTGTGTGCCCTGAATTAATATCTGCAATCATCAAAATATAACTTCCACATAAGGTTTGAAAAAAGCTGATTCTATCTCTGTACAAGATTCTCACAGACAAAAATAATTACTCAGCTACTAAGAAAATATAATAAATCAGATGGAAATTAAGTCTAATGAATGCATTTTGGTTTTCTGCTCAAGCCCCATGTACCCCTTCCCGCCCCCCCCCCAAAAAAAAAAAAATTGGAATTAAAGATATCATGAAAAAACACTTATACCTAAATAAATTCAAATATTTTAATTAAATACAGAGAAAGTCAGGCACCTTTGAAGAGAACAAACAGCTGGCAAAGGGACTGAATTCGGGGACCGTGGAACAATTCACATTATGTAGATCATACATCATACATTCGTTATCATGAAATGATAGTGTGCCCTGGCAGCCAGGAGGGCCAACCGTACCCTGGGGTGCATCAAGCACGGCATTGCTAGTCGGTCGAGGGAGGTGATTGTCCCGCTCTACTCTGCGCTGGTGCGGCCTCACCTTGAGTACTGTGTGCGGTTCTGGGCACCACAGCACAAAAAGGATGTAAAACTGTTGGAGAGTGCCCAGAGGGCTACTAAGATGGTGAAGGGCCTAGAGGGGAAGACGTACGAGGAGCGGCTGAGGTCACTGGGCCTGTTCAGCCTGGAAAAAAGGAGGCTGAGGGGAGACCTCACCGCGGTCTACAGCTTCCTCACGAGGGGGAGTGGACGGGAAGGCCCTGATCTATTCTCTTTAGTCACCAGGGATAGGACCCACGGGAATGGTGTCAAGCTGAGGCAGGGGAGGTTTAGGCTAGACATCAGGAAGAGGTTCTTCACCGAGAGGGTGGTCACACACTGGAAAAGGCTCTCCAGGGAAGCAGTCACTGAGCCAGTCAAGCTGAGATGACAGCTTGAGATGCCAACTGTGGCTTGGATATTCTGTGCACCATAGAACTTCCTCCCCAGTAGATGCCTTGTTTAGGAATTACAAATTCTTTTTAACCGTAAATAGTCAAACCAAAGTTCTGGGACAGAATTCTGGGACTGCAGTGGGTTTACCTGGCAAGGTTTTGGTAGCAGGGGGCCATAGCGGGGGCTTCTGTGAGAAGGATCTAGAAGCTGCCCCATGTTAGGTAAGGGCCCCACTGCTGACCAGAGCTGGGCCAGTAAGTGATGTTTTCTGTGCCTCTGTGAGAGCATATTTAAGACAGGGAAAAAAAAAACAAAACACTGTGCTTCACAGCAGCTGGGAGAGTGAGAGGAGTGAGGAACAGCCTTGCAGGCGCCAAGGTCAGTGAAGAAGGAGGGAGAGAGGTGCTCCAGGTGCCGGAGCAGAAGTCCCCTGCGGCCTGTGGTGAGGACCATGGTGAAGCAGGCTGTCCCCTGCAGCCCATGGAGTACCACGGTGGAGCAGGGTTCCACGCTGCAGCCTGTGGAAGAGACCACGGTGGAGCAGGTGGACCTGCACCGACGGAGGCTGCGGCCTGTGGAGGACCCCCGCTGGAGCAGATTCCAGGCCGGACCTGTAGCCCGTGGAGAGGAGATCACGCAGGAGCAGGTGACCTGGCAGGAGCTGCTGCCTGTGGGGGACCCAGGTTGGAGAAGTTTCCTCCTGAGGGATGGACCCCGTGGTACGGACCCATATCTGGAGCAGTTCTTGAAGAGCTGCTGCCTATGGGCAGCCCACACTGGATCAGTTCAGCAAGGACTGCATCCCGTGGGAGGGACCCCACAGCACAGGGGATGAGAGTGACCGAGAAGAAGCGCTACAGACTGACCATAACCCCCGTTCCCCTGCGCTGCTTGGGGGGAGGAGGTGGAAGAGGGCAGATGGGGGGAAGGTGCTTTTGGTTTCTTTCCTTTGTCTCTCACGTCTCTAGCTTGTTAGTAATAGGCAATAAATCTTACTATCTCCCTGTGCTGAGTCTGTTTTGCCCGTCACGATAACTGTTGAGTGATCTCCCCGTCCTTCTCTCAACTCTTCAACCCTTTGCATCGTATTTTTCTCCCCCTTTCCCTTTGAGGAGGGGGAGTGAGAGAGTGGTTGTGGTGGAGCTTGGCCACCCACCCGAGTAAAACCACCACTGGGACAGAATTCTGGGACAGAATTTGTCCTGACAAATTCCAGTTTTTACCGCAGTCATCACTTATTTGCCATATTTTGGTTAAAGTTACCAGACATAGGAACAGAGTGAATAATTAGGACAAACACAGAAGTCTTACAATATATCACTTGAAGAGGCTGGGTTTTTGTTGTTGTTTTCATTTGTTTTTTAAATGGAAGCATTTAAAATGCTCCATTAAGCATGAAAATCATGGCTGCTTTAGGGACACTGACGAATAAAAGGTGTGTTGTCATAAGAACAGCATATCAGTAGAGAACACAGTATAGACAGAAGGTGTTTAAACTGATAAATGAAGGATTCCAAGTTTTTCTTTCAACAGTGTAGCCATATTGCAAAAAGCACTGCAATATACACCACAGCTTGTGCTTCAAGACTTTGCTGTTAAATTATTGAATCGATATTGTTTTCCATCACTGTATTTTAAAGTTTATTACTTGATTATTCTATTACCAAACTTAAGTGGCAGCCAGCTCATCTCTTTATGTCATTATATCTGCAAACAACTGGAAACATTCCTGAAATGCCTTATTAGTTTGAAGCTGTAAAAACAGTGTTCTGCCGTTTAACCAACCACCGTTTTATTTTAATTCTCCCCACCTCAGAGAAATACCTACTCTAATCAATCTTTAAAATCATTGTTGAACACTCAGTGTGTGGTTGAACAGAAAGAGTAAACAGCTAACAGCTACCTCAAGGGTTAGTGATGCAGGTAGCAATAACAAAGATTTAAATCTTCTCCTCCCCATATTTAGAGTAGAATGATTCTACAACATGCCCTCTCTACCCCTTCACTTGAAACTAAATATTTTTTTAATCACTTCTGAGATCCTTCATAACTTAATGCCAGTGCAAATGAAGAATTTGTCTTTTACATCTTCCCTTCCCAGGAGGCAGTGAGTGTTGTCAGAGAAGATGATGTACTATGTACAGTTTCTCAAGTTTTAAACGCAAGCCAATGAAAGTCAAGGCACTCAATGTAGCTACATAGGTGCAAAAACTTCAGATTACTGACAGTTGTAAGACCAAGTCACAAAGCAGGATTACCAGGAACTGTGCAACTGGAAATAAGGTGAAATCTCATTTTACTACAGCTTTGGCTTGAACTCGCCAGAAAGAAGCTTCTTAAGCATTTCAGAATTTCTTCCTTCTGGTGGGGAAGGCCATCTGTCATGATCTGAGGAAAACAATACAATGGACTTAGTTGATGGAGGAAGTGGGCATTTTATTTTTGTGTGCTCCCATTGCCCAACTTCAGTCAATTGAAGGGCATTATTTTTAGCCCATTTCTTACCTGGTATTTCTATGGTATTGCGATATAAACTTTGGCCACCATCTACAACCACGGTTATCCCAGTTATGTAAGAAGCAGCTGGAGACAGCAGAAAACACACTACAGGAGAGATCTAATAAAAAGAATGACAATTTTAATCCTTCTTAAACTTCTGCCAATTGCTTGTGTCCAAGATGATTCTGAAAACTGACACAGGCAAGACGCAGCTATGTTTTCTTCCCAGTAATGAAAGCCACAACAATACTAAAACCACATTTCCAGCTACAAACATCAGGAACATAACAGTTCAACAACTGTAAGCTTTCTAGTACTTTTAAGATACACTTTTTTCCCATATTCATTCTTTCGGTTCTCTCTGCTAGAAGAATGAAATATTAGAATATGAAATGCTAGAATATGAAATATTTTAGCTGTAGGAGGCATCTAAATTAAATTTTGGTGTAACTGTGACTACTGAGTAAGTCTCTTGGATGACACTACTACACGCTATTACAAGCTTTTTCCTTTCTTCATACTCTACCACAGTTCAAAATTAAGTCTTTACTGTTCTCCCTAGAACAAAGTGGTGTAAAAACAGAGACACAGAAATAGGAACATCACAAATATTCTGAAATACATTACCTCCTCAGGAACAGCTGATCTCTTGGCAGGAACCTTTGGTATGCTCCTTAACCACATCACTGCACCTTGTTCTCCATAGTTGGCAACAGCAGTTTCTGAAAATACTATTCCCTATATTAAAACAAAACAAAGTTAAGTTCTCTTTCATATGTTCAAGTTGTGATTGTTGGAAAATTTTAAAGTTATTGGGATTTTCTGTGGGACTAACCATCTAAACAGCACCTGAATGCAAGTTTTTAAATTGGATGAAATAGTATAGTTTGTAAATGAAAAACATAATTTAACTGATAGCCGTATGTCTATTCAAGCAGAATAATTCAGATTACTCCAATTCTTCACTGTCACTCCAACAACTATGAAGAGTATAAAGACTGAAAGACTTTTGAAATAACAAGCATTTCAAATAAGCTTGCAACAGAAAACTACAAAACCCCAAGAACAAGTTCTTAACTTTTATTTATTTATTGGTAATCTGCAAGAATACTAGATTGACTTTACTGTGAATTATGGAAGCAGCCATATTTTGCAGTCACATTTCGGACTCTCTCTACTTAACTGCTACAGAAGAAGCAAAAGGAGACCTTCCTGGCTCCGATGATTACACAGTCCAGCTTAGACTCAAGAGGGAAGATGAAGGCTACAGCAATAGGAACATAAGGCTACACAGATGAGTTCTGACAGAACATCTTGGACTCAAATTTATATAAGATAACAAAGTTTTAATTCATTTGTGAAGAATATTTCTCTTCTAAGATGTGTGAGATGTGAGCAACTGTGGTTTGGCAAAGGTAACAGAAATATATAAAGTATCACCCTAACTAGACCATTTTTTGCCACCAGCACGGTAACACAGTTGGAGGAAAACCAAAACAAAACACTGAAATGTTTGCCTGTCAAAAGTCTCATTTGACACATGCTATAATTAGTATGATTCATTAGGTAATTAGCATGCCTTAAAAATAAACACACATAATAATGGTGTCCTAATTACTTATTTCCTAAAGACTTGATAAATCAGAAAACAGACAGGAAAAACAAGCCAGTAGACCTTAATATTTAACAAGCCTCCAGATGAATTGGGCCTCAAAGAGGCTACCTAAGAGCCGTTACCTGAGAGAACATTACACGTTTCCCATTAAGCATTCTATGGTATGCCAAAAGAAACCAAACCAGGTGTTTTAGCACAGGATGTCTGTATATCCTGTTACGTTTATTCCACAGACGGTAGGAAGATCTTCCTAGAAAGATCTGACATTTAGTGTACTGTGAAATAAATTCGGAATGTAGAAGTAGTTGGACAAAGTTTACCTTCTTCCTTTTGTTTTCAAGAAAGTAAATCTGCAAAGTAAATTGTCATTAAGAGTGAAAGTTACACAAATCACAATAGATGTCACCTCAAACTTCAAAGCTAGGGCCTCTATATAACCGCTGTTTCTGCAGCACTGTGCACTACAAAAATATATCTGGTCTTTCTATAAGATTATTTAAAACAATTGCTACATGCTACCTACTTCCTTAGAAGCACATCGGGCATATTTTAGATGACCTGTGTAGTGGTTTTCTGTCTGCATATACTTGATGAGAGAAAATAAATAAATATCAGAACACACATCTGATTTCTTTAAGAGAAGGTCCACTCCAAACACAGTCCTTTTATGACTAAAACTAACCTAACTTGACATGCAGAAGCCAAAGTAAAAGAAGTTTTGAGAATCTCTGAATGTATTGCATAATAACTTTGGAAATACAGGAGGAAGCCACAATCATACATGAACCTCATACAGAAAAAGTTTTGTGAACTCAGATGTAACATAATCACTACTGAAACACAATCAGTAATTTTATGTCAGGATTCTGTAAAACAGGTCACCAGCTCCTCACAGGTATGTTTCCATTAAGCTAGAGAGGCAAACAGAGTGTCAGTTCAAAGTAGAAGCAATTTTACCCCACGTCTCTGACTTGTCATCCAAACAATATAAAATGCTCTCAAAGGATCTGAGGAACGTAGATGAGAGAATTAAAAACACATAAATAAATATACACAAACAGTTGGAGGCTCTAGCTTTTAAAATCCCTTTCAGTCTGAAAGCTTTAACCATAAATATGCGTGGTGGCTAAGTGTAATCATATCATTTGTGGTTACTTACAGGAGCAACACTGTTGATTCTTACTCCGCTGTGGGCCCATTCTAAAGCTAACGTCTTGGTTAGGTTATTCACTGCAGCTCTTGCAGCTCCTGAGTGCCTATTGAGAAAAGAAAGCGAAAGAAGCACCTCCTCCTTCAGCTAACAGTGCCCAGTGTTAATCCCACTAAAGTCTCACTCGGGTCAGAACATTGTCCTATGACTGGACCAGCCACCCAAGATGCAGAGGGATTTTCTAGTTCATAAACTGTGAAGCTGTGGTCAAGTTTAAATGAGATCACAGAATCATCTAGGTTGGAAGAGACCTCCAGTTACATAGTTATGCTATAATTTCCTTAAACACGTGCCAATTCAGCAGGAATTTAATTTGAAAGTAGCCTTGCCTATCCATCCACATTTATATACAATTTTATTTGGGAAATTTTGTTCAACTGTTATTCAGAATTAGTTATTTTATTTCTTGGTTCAACTCGCAAATATTCTAACAGTCTATTCTAACAATCACAGTGACAATTCATCCAGATTTATCAAGAGCAGAGAAACTCTAACAACTGTAGCTTCAGCACCACCCTGTGGATCTCCACATTTATTTTGTATAAGCTAAGCAAGAACAAGCTAATGAAAAAATATCATCCCGTTCCTTGAAAATTTGAGATTTTGAAAACTTTCAACCCTGAATCAGGACAAAGAAAAATAATGTAGCACTTGTTCAAATTACGTATATATTTTTATACTTTCTTCAGTAGAAATTCAAAGTTTAAATACATAACTTCAGAAAAGAAGCTCAGATTTTTTCTGCTTAGGAAACTATCAAAGTACAGCATTTTGACAACTTCAAATGCTACTTTGAAACAACCCATTTTCTGAAAATTATTTTTCTTTCAACAAATTGGAACTTTTTGGCATAAAAGCTTCAACCAGAAGGCTCTGGCTCACATTCATTTTGAAGGTAAAAAAAAAACAAAAACAAATACGGTAAACATATGCCTATGGAGTGGATGCTGTATTTTAGTGCAGACAGCTGTGATAATTTTTTGTCAGTATAAAAGAACTGTAAACATTGCATTTTTTATACCTTCTCCCAGTCAAGAAAGTAGCAGAGGAAATAGAACTGCATCACAGACTTTCTCCAAGAAGAATAGCTACAAAGTGGCAGTAAAGAGGAAAACAGGAAAGGTAGGTGCTATGTGGCCTGAAGGACAAAACCCAAACTTGGTAACATGCTAGGTATGTTCCTCTTACTCCCCATCCAACTCCTGTAACTAATTATGCCATCAAAACTTGTGAACTGACTGTAGAAGAAGAAAACAGGTGCCAAGTTCTTGCAAACCCACTAGCAATTTGGAGAGGGAACAAGCAAAGGTTATATTTCAGTGCAACTAGTCCCACCAACATCCCCTTCCCAGTGAAAGCTTTGCTAGCAACTCTTGCTTCATAGTTTCTTACAAAGTAGCTGACAGAGACCAGAGATGTCCTTCACTCTTGAGTTCTCTACTGGATTAATAAAAAGACCCTTGCACGTACAGCCAGGTATCACGATTGCTCTCCCTTGACATTAACTAGTGTATTTCTACACCCAGCTGCTGCCCATTGCACACCTTTCCAATATAAAGTATTTAGGAGTAATTAATAGTTCTAGGGGAAGAATATAGGAAAATGCAAAAAAAAAAAAAAAAAAGAAATATATATATATATGTATATTTATGTATATTACGACATTCCAGGAAACCCAATTGTCACGGCAGCAGTAATGTTGACAATGACTCCTCCATGCTTCTGCATCCAGGCATTGTACACTGTATGAAGGAGGAAGATAACCTATAAATATCAGAGGAAATGCACACAAATGAACTTGCCAACTGGAAGCCAAATAAGTCCAACTTCGATTATCCTACAGGCTTCCAGTACAGGTTTAGATAACAACCTCTCCACCTGATCAGCAAGACAGCATGTGCGGTCTCGGCCAGCGTTTGGCGAGAACCTTTTGCGGAAATCAAGATCTTGTGCCTTCCACGTAAATTATTTTCATTTCCACTTTCCTAATGCTATCCGAGAATCACAGATCGTACTTAAAATTTAACTTTAAATTTACACTCCTGACGGGAGTGAAGTCTCCTCCTGTGTTACTAACTATAGTCCACCGAAGTTAAATGGTTTTCCCATATACCTGTAAGTGGTTATCCAAGCCAACTGATGCCCCAAACATGGTCTTAACCTGAAGAATATTCCTCTACTAAGCGTGTACGTGTCTAAGCATATGTTTATTTAAAGGCACAAATATAATGTACAGTTTCATGTAAAGCTCTGGATGACATTCGTGAAAACAATCACTGTATTTTACTTCACAAGCACATCAAAAAAAAAGGTAGGGAAACTACATTTTTTGTCTTCTGTTATTGCTGTAAAAAAACAAACAAACAAACAAACAAAAACATTCATAATGTTCAGTCCTCACCTGCTTTGCAGCAATAGAAAGTCCCTGTCAGATTTGTTTCTATGACAGCATTCCAGCCTTTTGCGCTGATGGCTTCAGAAGGACTCACGAATTGGCCCCCTCCGTTATTCACCAGGAAGTCAATCTTCCCATGCAGACTCAGTGTAGACTTCACCAGAGCTTCTACCTAAAACAATATGTTTTTGAAGTGTGGCAGAGTGCAGATTAAGCTATATACCCAGTTTCCTTTCCATACATTTTCTCTCTCATATCCTTTCCCACACGTAAGGAGGAGGTACCAGACTCAGAAAAGCTCAAAGACGTGGTATGACAGGTTTAGTCAGGATTTAGGGTTTTTTGGATTGGTCTTTATCTGTGTTTACTTAGGAAATCTTCGTGGTATACTGCAGGTGCTGCACTGAAAGAAGAAGGGATCTTTGCTGCTGAAGGTTTGTAAAACCAAACACAAAAGCCTGCTATTTAAGACCTACTGACATTTTCTACAAGTGCAGGGGCATTCACATCAGATGTTGGAAGAATTCCATGTAAGATAGCTATGGATTTTCTTTCATCTGATCCATATACCCGAGTGTTTTTGAATAGAAAATGCAAGTAAACATGTGAAACTAACTTTCTAATTCAGAAGTTTTGAATATTCACTAAAGCTCTGACATATGAGTTAGCAACAGCCAACCATCAGAGCAAGAAACTTAGTTCGATATCAAACAGAACATGAACTCTAGGAAGTGCTGGAAGTGATGTAAGTTTTCTTCTTCAGCAAAAGGAAGGTGAATATGTGACTAAGCAGATACTTTATAAGCAGGATGAATACTTTGGATTAAGAACACTGTCTGGCACTGTTTACCTTTGGGTACTCTAGGAAGGTATTAATAGCAAATATCAATAGACATTTTATTCACTTACTCAAGGAGCTGTCAGTGCAGAAGAGGGGTGTCTTAATTTCATATGGGAGAAAGATATTTGAGATGCTAAACCTCGCTCTAATAGTGACCTAATCTAAGCTACAGGCTGTAAGTTCAGCCTTCTGCATTGTTTTCTGTTTTGGAAGTACAGCAGCATCCTCACACGCTCACACTAAACATAGGAGAACTCCCAATGGGGAATGTATTCTAAAGCTTTCACGGTTTTTGCACATACCAAAGTAGTTGTATTTACAAAATAGTGATCAGGCATCTAGAACAGACACTTAACAATGTAATATTTACCTCAAGAAATAGGACGAGGGTTTCCTGTCTTTGCAATAGCTATCACAACCAGAAACCACGGATCAGTTACTCCTACCCAAGCATATGTAAAGATTTAATCTAGTATCTGTGGTCACAGAAAACAAAGAAAAAAAACCAACCAACCAACCAACCAAAAAACAGCAACAACAACAATAATAATAAACAATCCTGTTTTCTGAAAGACAGCAAAAGCTGGCAGGCTCTCCAGTCACTGCTCAGATGCTTCCATCTGAAGCAATCTTCACAATGTTGAAGAGAAAGTATTGCTCGCAGTGCTTCTCCCAATTACAGTAAACATGGTGACAGCAGCCACCAGCAGAGTGAGAAAAAGGATCTGGTAGAACACATTTAAATCACAGTGAGAACTAAAGATGATAGTTTTCATTCCGAAGTAATCAAAACCCACACAGAAAGAACTTCACAAAAAAGATACTAGACTCTCCTTGGAAGCAGAGAGGAACTCCAGAAGGTTTAGCTAACAGTTTAGGACATACTTTTGAAAAAAAAGTGGAAAGAACAAATTCAGGCACTTCAGACATAACCAGAAAACTGGAGCTCTTCAATATGGGCCTTTTTTTGCGTGGCTGCAATTCCAAAACACTCTGTAATAGCATGCTGTCCCAGATTACTGGGATGACAGTGCTCGCTGACACCAAGAGAAAAAGGGCAAATGTCCACATACGTTCAAGGGACCTCTGAGTGGTATTAGAACTCAAGAGGTAAATTGCCTGCTATTTCTAGTCCTCAGCTAGCTCTTCAGTAGGTATTCTTGCACAGTGAAAACAGGCATTTCTGTGTTATTGCTGTGCAATTTTAAAGTAAGACAACAGGAATCTCTTATCCACAACTCCTCGCCAAGCTGCACTCTTCCACTACAGGCTTCACACAGGCATTAAGTATTTATATACCAACTGAGCCTGTGCTAAGCCATAATGTTTACTGCAAAAGAAAAGCTACTAGCGAACTCAGACAGAAGGTAAAGTGCTAAATAGTACTGTATTGAGTCCTCCCCAAGGATTCTTATTTGTCAGGTGTCCAAATGATAGGTTTTAGCCTCAGGGTCTGCTCCAGCAGCAGTTGCCGATGGAGCTCAGTGTGGAAAGGGGAAACTGTGCAGAGAATTTTGAAATGCTGTTTTCAAGAAGTGCAGTGGCCTGTCAGAACTACTAAGTTTTATCTTCCACTTACCTAGTTATGTCTTCTACTTGCCTAGACATGGGTTAAAGAAATATTTGTCCACAGCATGTAGTACAAATGCTTTCAGAAGGAAAAAAATTCCTCAAGTCTTTCTTATGCCCATTGACAAACATGCTGTAGCTCAACATTTAAGACATGCAAACATATGCCTCCCCTTCCCAATACCCAAAGATATTAAAAAAAAAAAAAAAAGCTCTTTCATAACAGAAAAAGGACAGGGTCTTTCTCCCCTGCTCTGGCCACATTGAGGCACTGGAGTTAATTCATTAGATTCTGGGTTTTTGCAAAAAGTCTTGATTTGAGACGAAACACACATACACGCAGTTGTCTGGCCTGTATATCAGCAAGAGCTACCTGACCTGCTCTTGTAGTATCCAACACGTTATGTGTGGCAGAGCTGGAAAATATTCAAATAATTAAAATCACTACAGCTGCACAATTGCTAAGAAGAAATATTGATCACTAAATAAGCCCCAGACCACAGGATAAGGGGCAGGTGCACAATCACTGCTTCAGGATAAAGCCACCTGAAGACAGAACACAGAAACCTCAGGTGCACCCAAAACCGGCATCCCAAAACTATTTACTCCTCCATATATAAAAAACAAAACAGGTTTGTTATCCTTTACAAAACAGTCAATGGAAAACTAGCCAAAAGAAGCAGCACACTCTTTTGACTGAAATAAGTCTGGCAGGTTATACCAGTGGCTGAAAATCCTCTACCAAGCAAGATTATTTTTTGCATATTAACTGAAAAGTAAGCTTTGCTAGAAAGATGGAGGGCCTCTGAGGATGAAGATTAAGAGACTTTAAAATGCACATTCATTAAGCTATCCCCAGGATATCTGCCAGCAAGCTTCTCCAGCAATTAATTCAGTGCACCTTCTTAGGGTCTTCCCAAGCCAGAAAGAGCTCTAACGGCCATATTGCACTACTTGATGAGCGATGAACCTTCTCATGTTTGAATTTCACAGATCCAAACTACAGCACACAAGAGGAATGAGCTGTGCTGTCTTCAAAGTTACTTTGAGGAGGCACAAACAAACAAACAAAAAGAGCAAAAAATCAAAGGGGGATAGGGAGAAAGTATGATGGGACAGAAAAAGGCTCACGGGTTGACATAAGGTTGATTTAATTAAAGGGAAAAGAAAGAGAAAAAATAATAATAATAAAAAAAAAGCAAAGGCCACATGGAAGCAAAGAGAGAAATAAAACAATTATTCTCTACTTCCCATCAACAAGCGATGTTTGGCCCTGTCCTGGGAAGCAGGGCTGCAATACGCATAGTGGCTGTTTGGGAGGACAGACATCTTCACAAGAGCCCCCCCCTTTCTCACCTTTTATTGCTGCATGTGACACCATATGGTATGGAATATCCCTTTGGTTGGTTTAGGTTGGCTGCCCTGGTGATGTTCCCTACTCACCTCTTGCCCACCCCCAGCCTGCTGGCTTTTGGGGAGCTCTGGAGAGTCTTGCTCTCTCCAGAGAGAGCAACGCTGTGCCAGCACTGCTCAGCAACAGACAAAACAGCGGTGCGATAGCGGTGCTGTTCTAGCTATAAGTGCAGAGCACAGCCCTATAGGGGCTACTGTGGATGTGGTTTTTAAGAACTTTCACTAGCCGAAGATACCTGACAGAGGGTTCTGAGATATAGTATGAAAGAGTTCTAAGAAAGTTCTGGTGTATCTGTAAATGATTAGAGCTTAAAACTAAATGGAAGACAACAACTCCGTGACAAAACTTCTAGATAACAGAAGAGACACCAAGTTTCTCCAAGTGCCAGTGTGGCTAGCTGTACTATAAGATAATGCCTCAGCATTTCACACAGCACTACAAGCAAGGCTTTAACAGCACCTTCAAAATAGGCTTTGAAAACTTTTAAAGCTGCTAAGGCTGTTTTGACAAATCTATATTTTTTAAATGTGAAACAAAGAAGGAATGGCAGTTTGTTTGGTAGAGATTGCCTCATTTTACCATCCCAGTCCTCTAGTTTACACAACATTGCAGTCACCACTATCTCACTTTTAAGTTGATGCAAAAATAAGATTCACCTGCAGAAAATTAAGCATGCCAGACTACTCTCTGCAAGCACAGTGACATGAAAGAACACTTTCATGAAAGAACCTCTTTTCTTTCATGTAGCTTTAATCATGTAAGTTGCCCTCTGACATCTGTCATAAACTATTAGATCATGCTGCTGATGCTGGTAAATACAAACCTAAAATCCACTAGTAGGTGAAGTGACATATTGCACAGCCTCAGGGTTCTTCTCCTTTAGGAAAAAAACTCTCAGTATATCAGTATAAATATTTTATGTCGTGAGTTGTCCCATGAAGGAAGAATTTTTATTTTTATTTTGTTCATGCTTTTATATTAGGATACTTCCAGAATTTACATAGCTACTGAAGGTCATTAATATTTCTTTAAGTTTTGCTAGATTTTAACAGAGGCTTTGAAAGGTTAAGAAAAAAAGTAGAAATTAATTACTGGAATGTTTTATAGCAGTCTTAAGTTAGAAGTCCAGTGTCAGGTTGGACTTCAAAATGTTTACACAGAAAAAAATTAGAAGATGAATGCAGACTTAGAATGGAGAACACGGATGGAGTACTTCTGCTCTTCATCTTCCAATTTTTGTGAGAAAAATCTCAACTGTAATAGTAATAAGAATTGAGAGCAAAAGTTTTGCATAGCTCAAATTGTAACCAAAATTTGAAACATGGCTAGGAAAAAAGTGTCTGACAACGCAGGGATCATCTCAAGAACTTAACTTGTGTCACCTCACAAGTATTGAGATTCCATGCTCTGACTTCCTGTTTGACGATGCAAGTCTGAAGGTCTCCATCTTCACAAGTAACCACCCCCTTACTGGTCTCACAAAAATGTGACACAGAACCACATTATGTAGGCTCCAGCTCCAGCTCAGCCCTAGAACATAAAAGCTCCAAAGCCTGCTTCTCTTAGAAATATTTGAAATAAGTAGGTAGGTGCAGTCAGAAAAATATTTGCATTTACAAATGCTTTCTTGCTTACATTGCTAACAAATGGTCATTCCCTGCAAATATGCAGCTTTATCTAGATCAATTTAATAGATTTTTACTGCACCTAGAGTACTCCTGAGAGGGCCAGAGATGAATTTGGAGGTCTGAGAATTTATATACGTGATATATTTTTGACATATTAAACCCCAGAACAAGATCACTAGTCGTTACCTCCTCTTCTTTCCGGATATTGCACTGCAAGGGAGTCACTTTGGCAGGGCTCACAGAAGAAAATGCATTATTCAGTTCTTCTGCAGCGGCTTTTAATCGGTCAAATTTACGAGAGGCAATAACAACACTGCAACCTGCAGAGACAAAATGAAAAATCCTTCAGCTAGCAGTCAAAACTGCAGTTACCCTAGTTAATAACATCACGGAGACATCTTGTAGGATGTGCATTTCTTTGTCACTGGCTGGAAAATACAACAAAGAAGTTCTAGCAAGAGAGAGAGAAATGACTGATGTCAGGTGCTTCTTAGCAACAAGATCCCACTGTGCCAGGAAAAGAGCAATCAAAAAAAGCAACGAAAAGGTTCACTCTCCTTCCCGCAGAAAGGGAGACAGCCTGTGAGTTGCAGAGTCAGCAAAGTAGCTTTCAGACATGACTTCTGCGGCTTCTGCTCAAGGCTGCCTCATCGATTACGTGATTTAACGATGTTTTAGCTAGTCTTGATTACAAAAAAAACATTTGCTCCTAAAACCACAAAAATAATCTCACTGTAACTCTGGCTGTAATTTTAACTAGTAGTGAGCAAATGTAATACTCTGCTTTTTAACCCTACAGAGCCTGAAATAAAGGATGATATCGTTGCAAGATTAACTCTTATCTGCAGACAGCAGGAACAGAGGCTTCTCCATGGCACTTGCACATGCTTTATAATCCTAGCTCAGAAAGGAGAGAAAAATACTAGTCAGGAGCTCAAGCCTTCTGCTTGTGTCAGCATTTGAATGCTGAAGGACTCGTTCTACAGAGAGAAGCAATGCAGGTGCCAAATTAACAGTAAGCACTTGCACTGCAGTGTCATCTCCTTTGTCACCAGAGGACTCAGGACAGCTCTAAGTCTTCGGTGATTGCTACTACACAGACTGAAAGAGATCACTGTAGATTAAACCCTAGTACAAATCCACTAGACGTGCAATTTCATACTATGCATGAGCAAATTACTAGCTTGCCACTGCCAAGTAGGCAGGGAGGGAGGTCTTGCTCTCACTTCCCTCCATCATAATTCTCGTATCCCAACAGAAGCCATCCTTTCCTCACACCAGCTCTGGTGCTCATCTGCTTAAACATAAATTAATTCAACACAGTAAACCAGCCAAAAAAATGTTAACATTTTGCCAGGTGCCTTTTTTTCTTTTGTTGCTATTTTACTGAGTGGAATTTGGCCTCTCATGTGATCAAACAAACACCAGAATCAACTCAAAATAACTCGTGGGAGTAAAGAGCAGCAAGCTGTTCATTTGGCTCAGGCTCTCTTGTGAAACTATACATCAAATTAAATTAAAAGTAAAAAAAAATGAAAGAAGGAGCCAAACTTATAGAAGGAAGCGCTGCAACTATATAGCCCTAGGAATGAGGTTTCCAATTTCAATCGTTGGCCATCTTAAAATAACACAGGTAAAGATGTTAGCCTCTGAAGTCTCCTAATTTTTTAGATTAAGGACTCGGTCACTTGCACAATAACCTGACTAACCCTACAGTAGAGTTCATAAAATGACACACAATCACCAATTAACACAAAACACCGATTCTCTGTAGCACAGTGTCATTTATCAACTTAAGTGCTTATTAATACACACACTGAAGAATAAAGTCCAGTAGGAGACTATCTTTGCTGGATATGCTAAATATGAGCAGGGAGATCCTAACTAGTGGGGAAGACCTGGCACCTACAGCACAAACTGATACTGCTTCACTGAAGTCCTTACTTTTCTTCACAAAGAATGACCAGACCATTTCCTGATAGGGCTGAGGGGAGAAGGGGCAGACACGGTTCCAGACAAATGGTTTAAATCTCTCCAGAAGGCTTCGAAGAAGATTGGTTATAAAAATAAGCAATGTGCATTGTGACCAGCATTATCTGTCATTGCTCCTACAAGCATTCTCTGTCCAACCAGCCTCCCCTCCAAAAAAATACAGCCTGAAGTACAAGGTATAAATGGATATAGTTCCCAGTCATCATCTTGTAGGAACAGCCAGCAAGTCTGCAGATGAAGGTTACGTTTGACAGATTTAAGCCACAGATCCTTCTCCATTTTCTCAACGTGCTTACTAGCGATTTGTGGCCTTGTTCTCTACTTAGGATGTCATAGAGAGACATTTTTGTTATTTGCATTTGGCTTGAGAAAAAATAACGCTGATCAAGTTAAGAACAGTTTTAAGGTAACTGGGTAACACTGATGAACAGTGTGACGATGATGCTTAAAAAAGCACCTTTTTAAGGCAGCAGCTAAGTACACCTTAAAAAAAAAAAGTTTTGCTCCTCAGTAACCCAAAGGCAGCAGAACTAGCCCTTATTTCAGCTCCACAGAACAAGTGGAAAGCTGGACAACAAGGGCCAGGAGAAGAAGAGATGCCTCCCAGCATAAAGTCTTAACAAAGTTCTTTTCTATGCAGTGCTACAGCACAGTGCACATTTAAACAACGTAATGCACCCAACATGGTGGGGCACAACACTTGGCGTTATTTATCCTAACCATGTTTATCTAACATTACCCGAAACCAGTCAGATGCCAATGAACCCTGACATTTATGTTGAAAGCTGCAGAAAAGGTGGTGCAAGGTTGATTACTGAGATGTTTCTACAGAGTCTGCCTTTTCCTCCAGATTTCATCACTTACCTTTAACCGGCATTGAAAGAAACCCTACAAAGTTCATGCTGAAGTACAATACTTTAACTTCAAGACTGCTTTGTCACAAGCACTGACAAAGCCATTTCTCCGAGCTTAACATGGGGACAACAGTTCAAAAGCCCACTCAACTTCAGCAGCAGCAGCAAGACATTCAGTTCAACAGCATTAAGAAGAAAACTAACTTCAGAGGGGGCATGAGAGAAGCTATCTGGGCGTAACACACCCTCGCTTCGCTGTATATAAAACAGCACCATCGCACCAAGTGTCAGCAGGGCAAAAGAGCCCCAGACCGCCCCCTTCTCAGAGCACTAGTCCGGCATGCCCAGCACTGCACTACCTGTTCCCTTGCTCCCCCTGGGTCCCCACTTCCACCCCTTAAAACCCAGCCGCCCCCTCAAACGCACACCACTCACAGAACCCCACAAACCCACTCAGCGACCGCCACGACCCCCGAACGCCCCGAGCACCCCTGACCGGCTCCCGCTATCCCTCAAGGTCCCCCTTTCCCTTCACCACCACCACCACCACCCCGACCCCACCGTCCGTCCACCTCACCCCCTCCCCGCGCCCACCTAAGGACAGCAGGTCGGCGGCGATAGCCTTGCCGATGCCGGTGCCGCCGCCGGTGACGATGGCCACCCGCCCGTTGAACAGCCCCGCCGCCAGCAGCCCCCGCGCCGCCGCCATTTTCCCCCCCCCTCCCCTTCTCCCGGCCGCCGCCACCGCTCCGCCCCATGCCGCGCCCCGGGACCGGGGCTGAGCGGCGGGGAAGGGCGGCGGGCAGCGGCTCTCCCGGGGCCCCGAGGAGCTCCCCCTGGCCGCACGGAGCGGCAGCGGGGCCCCGCGGGCGGAGCCGGCAGGTAAGGCGGCCGCGGGTTTGCCCGCGGGGAGCTGGGGGGGGGGGGTGGCGGAGGGGGCACCATTTTCCAGGGGCGCGTCCCTAACAGAGCCATCTTGGGCCGAGGGGCCTCGGAGGTGGATCCGCGCTTGGGATCGCCCTCGGTGAGCTCGGCGGGGGGTGAGGAGTGTGAGCGCCGTGAGGATCTTCCCCAGCATCTCCCCTGTCCTCTGCAGTGGAAGGGGTGTTCGGGAGCATCTCTCTGCGGCTGGTACTGCCGTTACTGCCTTAGGGGAGATGGCTAAGGGGAGAAGAGAGTGAGGGGGAAAAAGGATGCGGGTCAGCCAAGTGGGAGAATCCCTGTGTCCGTTTTGGCTTTCTCCTTTGTTAGCTGGAGTTATTTACTTTTCCCAACGCATGTTTCAAGTTTCAACACTTTAAATCAAAGGAAACTGTAAGATAGCATCCTCATCCTGAAGCTCAGTGTGTGTCAAAGGAAGCTCTGTTCCCTGCCTGTAGTGTGGGGAAGGGGAGGCACGGAGTTCACCTGTGTCCAGGCTCATTCAGCAAAGGGGGACAAGGCAGAAACAGACTTCTGTGCGCTGACTTAGACCCGTGAGGCAACCATTAGACAAAGTCGCCTTCCAGATGGGTTAATGTTGGCAGACCACTTTGATTTTTTAAAGCACCGCGTTACTTACTGGAGGCAAGACGTGCAATGCTGTGGCTGACGCCGCAAGAAATACTTTCCCCACTTTTAATCATCATGAGACTCCACAGATCCCCGTGAGTTCTCTCTGGCTGCCCTACATATTTTAGGCAGGCTGCATCAGAGAGATCTTTAATTAATCCCAGGGAGAAGCACTCGTCTGTGCTAGTGAACTAGATCTTCCTATTCTAACCTGCCCACCATCCCGGCTGAGCCACAGGCCGCCCAGGAAAATCCGTCTGGCCTCTCTGTTTGCATTTTTTGCTTGTTAGATTTCCTGGAGAGCCCTATCAAATGATTTTTTTCTTCCGTATTGCGATAAGTTTCTTGTTTTCTGCAAGCTTTTGGAATTTCTCAATAGCCATAAATAAGAGGCTTAACACATTCGGTGAGGTTGTGTGAGTGATGGGCGGGAGGATAAAGGGGAAAGGCATAAAGATCGGAGAGTAAGGAGGCAAGGAAAGGAGACATCCATTCCTTGGCCTGAATGGAGGGTAGCCCCTTCTGCTACAAAACCCATCCACAAAGAACTGAGCCGAGATAACCAATTTTCACAGATATTTTCAGCAAGGCAGTGCCTTCTAGTCAGTGTTGTGGGGGTTGTCTTTGAAACAAGGATTGAGTGGATCTTTGTGTGAATCGATTTTACTCCCGTGTTTTAGATTCAGAATGATTTAAGCTGAAAAGAAGAAAATCTTATTAACTGAAATCAATTTTAATCTTCTCTTACACTTGTACTTTCTTATTCACAAAGGAATGTTCATTTTCTTTTGTTGGTAGCATTAAAACATGTTGGTCTGCCACTACATGCAACCATAGCAGTAAAGTCAGTAAGCAGAAGGCTATTCCTTTATGTTATTCTATAAATTTAATGTTTGGATATGTATTAGGAAGTAGTATCTGATTAGACAGAAAATTCTTAATTTTATTATTATTTTTTACCTTGCAGTATGTGTCAGCTTGCATTTGGATGAAAATAAATCTGCATTTAAAGCCTCAGTCTTCACTTTTATTTTTTTGTTGCTAAAACCTGCTTAATTTTGTTTCCTTGATGTATCTATCACCTGAAAACATTAACCATTCAAAATTCAAAATGACACATTTAGAAAAAAGAATGCATCAGTAGTTGGTTTCTTTTTTTTTTTTTTTTCCCGGTTGTCAGCCCTTCAGAGTTGTGCAATTAGCACTTCATTCTTTAGCATCTACTTTTGTATTTATAGATTGACTAGGAAAAAACTAGCTCTCTGGGTTTTTTTTCAGCTCCCAGATTGTGTCTCAGCTTTGAATGAACTAGTTTGATTTGTTGAGATGAATGGGAAACTCTGCATTTTCAGAAAAGGCTACTTTTGTCAAAGACAGATTTTGTGCTTTGCCAGCCTATGGCTTAGCTATTCAGCTGATGACATCTGCCAGTCCAGCTCTCTGCCATGCTTTAGAAGTCCTGGCAGCAATATTTACTGCTTTAATATTCCTTACAGCCTGCTGTCCTTTGGGGAGGGTTGTGCACTCACCCTGTTTATGCCCCCCCATATCCTGTAATCCATGTTGCCAAGGGGGAAAGTCTCAGAGTTGTTAAATACTGAACTGAGGAGAGAGACAGATGGCTCCAAACGGGAGAGAAACCTCTGTGGGATCCAAACCCCAGGAGAGGTGTCCCTGGGACCAGCAGTCCCACAGGGAGGTGAAAGCAGAAGAGATTTAATGAAAAGCATCCTAGCACTACAAATAAAACCTTAAGGTCAAAGACGGTTTATGATGGAGGGTTTCTGCTAGTTAGCCCTGAGGAAAATCAACCTGCAGCTCTGGCTGCTGCTGCTTTCCCAGGCCCCACTGCCATGAATGCTTCAGGTTTATAGCTTTCTTCTCCTGGAATACCAAATCGCACAAAGTATAACAACAATCCTTTTTAATCCCTATGATTATTACTAGAAATATGAGGGTGGAGCCATAACTTAACGAAAAATGGCATGAGCTTCTGTTCCCATACCTCTCTGGACTCTCCCATGGGATTACAACAAAGGCCTCCTCTGCCCTGCCACTTTCACCTCCTGTCTGTGCATTCTCTGCTGTGGCTGGTTTTCCTTTCATCGCCTCTCACTGGTACATGAGAGCCTTTCTATTTCACGACTTCTGCTTTCCTGGTCAGCCCCATCTGATGGTCAGGTTCCCTGGCCAATTCATCTCTTCAGGGACTTCCCCACTGGGCAGATCCTTTGCTTGCAAGGATATCTTGAGGTACGTCAGTCTAAGTAGGAGATAATCAGGATTTCACTAGCTTTCATCATTATCTGTAGGAATTTCATTCCAGCGACTAAAAAAAAAAGAGGAGATACTGAAGACGGGCACCATACTCAAAGTAGAGTCTGTAGTCAGAGAAGATGTAGGGTATCAGTGTGAGTTTGACACCGGTACACAGGTACATGTTCTAAATAATCACGCACCCCACTGACACTGTATTAATGAGACTGGAGCATTTCCTTGTCTGCAATTGAAAGTGCTGTGTCCTTAATACCCTGGCATCATGGTTCTGTATCTGCAGTTTTATCCAATTGAGAGTCCCCTGAGCCAACTAATTCCTGCTGCAAGAGATACTGTCTAAGTATCTTAGATTATATTTACTGTGCAATGCATTAAGCAATCCTGAATCACTCCCGGGGGACCTTCCAGTTCTCGCTCCGTACAGTTTGGCTCTTCAGCAACTCCTGGGCTGCAGCCAGGTGTTAAAGAAAGCTCTGATCTGAAGCCCCGAATATCTTACCCAAATAAGAACTCCAAGATGTAGTTTTGTGTCAGGATTTTTCAGATACCTTCTTCCCATACTGGATTTAGAATTGACTGCGTTTTCCATTGCGCTGTGTGGCTGCAACTCCTTGCTCTCTAATTGCAGGTTTTGTTCTTTGGGGTCTCCTTGTTTTCTCCGAATGAGGCACTGGCATGCTTGATCTTCTTGCAGCAGAGAGCAGGGCCAGGAAGGAGAGGGGAACAAGACACAGTCAGGGATCTTCTGAGTGGGAAGGGATGGAAAAAGAGCCTGAGGTGCTAACGCAGGATCCTAGTTTTTAGTTATTGTAAAGGTCAGGCGGGAGTCCAACACACATTAAAACATCCTGGCAAGAGTGCTGCATGAGTTCCTAAAGAAGGAAAATGGAGATCTTGTGATTCTTTTACTGAAATAACATTTACTCTTTTACTGAAATAAAAACAGATGCGATGCCAGGTCCCAGGCTGAGGGCGTTGCTGTGGAGGCAGGATGCTGCGCTCACGTTGGTGTGACCGACTGGGTTCTGCAGCTCCTACGGCACCGTGTAATAGAGCAGGGTCCTGGTAGATGGGCAGGAATTGCAATAGGCACCTGCTGGTTCAAGGTTTAGGATGACCCACTTTGGGCAAATGCAGAAGTGAGGGGTGGAATAGGGGAAAAGAGAGAGAACACATCTTTGCTTTATCATCAGGATTTTTTTCCTAAAAATTTAAGCATTTCTGTTGAGTTTATTCAGGCCTGCTTTGGAATCCACTTGAATTGCTTTGATGATTTCAAACCATCCTTCAAGTCGTGCTCCTTTTAAAGTCTTGGTTGTCTTTAAAGACTCTTGTCTACATGCCAGTCACAGAAGTTTTTCACAGAGTATAATAAATGTAAGGAAACAGATCTCATCCCTGGAAGCAGTGGGAAGCTTTGAGTGCTTTGTCTTCATTTCTCATTCTCTTAGCAGTCTGGACAAAGAATGTGGAGACAAGGCAGAGACAGCACTTCAGGCTTTAGCTCTAAATAAAAGGTAGACCAGCAGTGTTTGGGAATTCTGAATAAATTAGGATGCAAAAAATTGATTGAGTAATTTGTTTAGTATAAAATAAAAATGCACAGCTGTTCTTGTATGCCATTTCTCAGACTTCAGTAATACTGATCTACACGGCACTTATCATTCCCTGACATTTGGAAAAGTTACGGAACAGCAGAGGAAAAAAAAAAGATCTGATTCATAAAACAGACATTCTGTAAAATGCCCTTGACTTTTAAAAAAAGTCTTTGAAAATGTCATCCAGAACCAATTTAATGATACTTTGGAAAGCTCCTCTTCACTACTTTTATTTTTATTTTGGCTGTATCTGCTGAATACCATCAGCAGGCGTTTGGGTGCCTCACACGGAGGACGAAGGACTGCAGGGAGAGCAGTGCTCCTGAGCCACGCAGCTTGGCAGCGGAGCTGGCGAGCCCTCGATCCGAGCCCAAGGCATTCTGTCCGTGCTGAACTGCAGCTTCAGTGCAGGCCGTCCCGTGCTGGCCAGGCTCTTGTCACCACCTGCGTTGGTCCAGAAGCTGCTCGGTAGCCTCAGCGTGGGGCAGCACTAGCACTGCGTGCTGACAGCCCTAAATAAATGACTGCATTTGCCAGTTATAAATCGGGACTGGGCAAAATTGGGTCTGGCTGTGCCCGCCTGCAGACACTGTGTTCTTCCCTTTGCTTTTAGCTTCAGCTTTTGGCATCCCCACATCCTGATGGTCAGGCAAGGGGTGGGGAGCTCCATTAGCAAACCCATGAAGTTTTTGGGGGAAGGGGTCACCTTACTGTGTCGCCCTCTCTGCTCTGGCACTTGGTGCTTTTGGCAATCCCGCTTGGGGTCTGCTCCTGCTTGGATGCGTACTCAAGAGCATGGCCTTTTCTCTTGTCTCTCTCTCTTTCCTCAAGAAATAAAAGTGCTTTGAAGCTTGTGGATTGAACAGGGAGGGGAAGATGGGTGTGATCTATGAGCTTTGTTGCTCGCTTTCTCCTATTTTGCTGGCAGGCCACAGGCAGGTGTTTTTCTTTGTGCTTCTGCTATCATTGCACAGACACTTAAAGCAGCTTGCTATTATGGGCTGCTGCTGTAAGGGTTTTTTTCCCTCCCCTTCCTTGAACATTTCTTCCTCTAGGGGTGGCTGCATGGTGAACTTGATGAGGGAATTAATCTGGCTGAAAATAACATTTTATTTTCTTTTAAAATGCAAAAGGCTTATTTTCAGTGAGATAAATCCCCCTGTCAAGTTCACCGCAGGCTGCACAGACACTAGCACTGGTAGGGAGGAGCTGTTCCCACCTTGCCTTCTAACAGATCATTCATCACAGCCTGGGTATTTGCTAGATTCAAGGAACTGTAATCTAATTTGAGCTATTTCACTGTGAAATGGAGACAGGTGTTGTTCCCTGTTTCAGCAGGGTACGGTGAGGATGCATATGTGAAAGATCATGTCAAATCATTGAGGTAAGTCCTACTGTTCGGCCCTCTCCCAGCATAAAGTCTGAATTAAATGTGGTTTCTTATATAGGTCTTGCCACCTATTTTTGTAGGGTCTGGGGCTGTACATCCTGCATTGGACCAATGCATTTTGTCATAACATTGATTGGTGACAGACGGATCTGTCCCAACAGCTGGATTCCTCCGATACCATCTATTTTTCATACGTACAATCTGACAGCAGATAAGCCCTTTAAAAATACTAGGGATTAGAATTAATCCTTTGGCTAACATGTACCTAAGCAACAAAGATGCATGCACAAAATCAGAGGCGAGGTTGGGGATTGGGACTGGGGAGGCTATGGAGTGAATGACGCAGGAGAAGGAGGACCTGCGGCTGGGGAGCTCTCTCTCAAGCTAGATGTCTGGGGTAAATTTTCCCTGATCTCTTCCCCATCCTGTGGTAACTCACCGTCCTTCTAAAGTACCGGTTGTTTTTTGTTCCTGCAGCTAACCCCCCGCGTGTTGGGAGTGAAGACACAGTGCCAGTTCTTGTTGCGTGTTATGTACATGTTATGTGATTATGTACATGTTATGTGACTATAAAAATAAAAGTTGATGCTCCTCACTGCTTACAGTCTACATTTTTTCCTCTCATGTCTCCTCAGAGCAGTCGTAAAAAGGTTATTTGTGCAGTAGCAGGGATTTGAGATCAAGGATTTTATTAGCTTGCGGGGAGGCACTTCCTTCCTGTCTGCGTTCAAACCGGATAATTTCTCCTCTGTTAGCAGCAGCAGCAGCAATCCCTGAAAGCCGATGGAAAAATTTCCTTTGACCTACATGGTGCAAGACCAAGCTCTTAGGCTCCTGTTTTGCGTGTCAAAGACTAACGCTGTCGTGGGAAGCGTAAGCAGCAGTAGCTTTCCTGCATAGTAACAGAAGACTGTGCTTCTAAAAATTCTTCTACAGAGTGTTTTTGCAGAGCTGCCTCCCCAGGGTTTTCCATCTGTGTTCAAGCAGAGATTAATATCCAATTGTTTGGCTAATAAACTGCTCCCTGCTACCTCTAAAATTTCACCATTTCTTTTCCTTTTCTCACACGGACAGTTATGAGATTCCTTTCTCCCTCTGCGCTCCCACGTGGAGACGGTCATCACTCACATCAGCTGCATGGCAATTGTCATGCATCAACCCCACAGCAAGGCTTTTAAGGGGTCGAGATCTCAGGTACGGCTGGAAGAGTTGGTGCTGTGGGTGGTTGTGGTGTGCTGCGGGCCGGCCTCATACTTACCAGACATAAAGAAAGGCCGGAGAAAGAACGTGCTTTGTGTCCACTGCTGTGATTTCTGCAAGAGACTACCAGTTTTTGTTCAAAACTACAGAAAATGTTCTCAGCAAAAATGGGCTGGGGTTTGAACCTGTTTGATTCAGCAGCAGCCCTGAGGGATGTGGGGCTGATGGTGGTGTTTCAAGGTGCTGTCTTCAGAGGGTCAGGACCAGGAGAAAAGAGAAAACATCTACTGTGAAAGCCTAAGCTCAGGAAGGATCTTTGTGATCTTTTAATACAAGTTAAAGGACTTCCCTACATTAACACCTCTTCTGGTCAAGTACCAGTAACCAAGATACCCAGTCCAGATTTGGAAGTTGCCAGTGACGGTACAATTCTCCACAGCCCCCAGAGATGTACGTCGAGGGACACCTACACTTTGTTAAAACACCTACCTAACGTCTGCTCTGTTATTTGTATGTCCGCTTTTTATCTTGCTCCATCCTCCTCTGCTGGATTAGAGGGATCTTCTTCACCATGTTTTTGTTTCTGATGTAGGGATCATACAGATCTGATCAGTGTTCAGCATCTTGCCTGACTGGTGAGCACAAGAACTGGACACAGATTTCCAGCAGCAATCATGTCTATGCCAAACTGAAAAATAGCATCACGTTGCTCCTCATTGCCTGCCCAAAATTGACGTAGTCCTTTAGGCTTTGACATTACACCAAGAACTGACATTAGGTTATCATCTGCAGTGAGTTAATGAAGGTCACAGCTAGATAAACTTCTAAAAAAAAAAAAAAAAAGAAAGAAAAACCCAACCACAAATCTTTGCTTTTAGCTTTGGGTTATTTTTAAATATTACTGGCAAGTTGTTCCCATTTCAAGGCAGTACGGGCTGAGCCTAGAACTACAGCCAGGAATTTTGGAAATCTAATCCCAAATTAACTTCCATGTGTCCAGACTTTTAGTAGGTCATCCCAACAGTGATGCTTTCAGCTTCTCAGTGACTCCGAGTCTTTTTTTTTTTACCCCATTTGCAGCAGGGGAATCTTGCTGCTGTCTCAGGGGCTCGCTAGGCTTAATCAGGTGATTTTAGGATTTCATGGAGCTTTATGGCTGATGCAGTGAAGGGACAGTATTTGCAGTAAATTTAGTATTTTACAGAGCTGTTTTCCAGCATGTCTGCAAATCTAGGCATATGTTTTTTGCATGGCAGGTTTGAGCTCAGATGGCAATCCAAACAGTCTGTCTCCAGCCATGTTGCAGAGCTGGCCAAAAGGTTCCTGTGCCTAGTGATTTAGAAGCAGTCTGACTTCTGGGATGTGCTGAATGATTTTTGAATTCCATTTCATGTGTCTTCTGCTCACCAGAGAAGATTTTATTTTCTGTAATGCAAAAAATAATCTGGATTGTGTTTTTTAAAACTACACAAAGCCAACTGGCCACAGTTTTAGGATCAAAGTGATACAGTTAACAGTTGTGTGTATCCGTGCGTGAGTGTGCGAGGCATAAACAGTTGACCTAAAGTTCTGCAAGAAATTTCAAAACAAAGCAGCAAAACCCTATAACTGTGGGAAGACGGGGACCACGCTACCAAATCTAAAAATGCTCAACATTTTTCACTGTTCAAGTAAAACAATTTCCCCAGCGTTTATTGGGCTATGCATTATGATAACTATGTTTCTTAGTTTCCTCTTAAAGACATGACTCAGATAATAGGTAGAAATTTAATTATTTGTCACGTGCATTCTTTTACATACGTAAACATTCAACAGAGCTCTTCAGAGTTGTTAAAATGTTATTTCTTGTACTCAGATGTGTACCTAAACACTTCATGAATATTTGGCAGTTGGGTTTGTAAATGTTACGAAATCTGAGAACCATTAATCCCGTGTGTTGCAGGTTCAAGGAGCAGGACTTGGCTGCCTTGATGCGTGTTTAATCACGTGGTGTGTACTTAGGCAGCATTCCCATAGATAACTCTGTCACTTGGTATTAGTGGTAGTTTTGCTTGAATGAGCAGAAACTGAGCCCTTATATCTGTTATAAATATTTATGAAAATTTGTTGTTTTTTTCCCTGCACAGTAAGCAGGCTTTGCTGTGGTTTCAAAATCCCTCCCCAGTGAAGTCATCTTAATAGCAATTTTCCTTTAAATCTTCTGTATATGTTATATTTTAAGGTCTGACAGAAGTGCACAGTGCTAAATCGGTAGGGTTTGAAATATCATTCATTTTGACATCATTTGATTACTCGTGGTAATATCCTTGCAATGGGCAGTAAATCAGAAGACACTCAAAACTCGAGAGGCTGGCACCAACAGAGCTACCATAACGTAGGATGTGTCTGCTGCAGCTGTCTCTAAGCTAGGCCAGTCCTTTAAATTATTCAACCTGATTTTTGTCTGTGATTTCAGTATTTCTTTTTCATGTCAGCCAAAACCATTGTCTTCTGCTTGCTTCCAGCACTGCAGAGGAATGTTAAAGTCACGCAATAAGCTGTGCTTGTTTAATCTCTTCTTACAAACGTTATAAATGCTTTCTTCTTCAAATAGCTTTTTATTTTTTTAATATTTAAAATTGGAACCTAAGAATCAGGATTAGGTGATATTAGAAAACATGCACCCATGTCATAAAATTGATGTTCAAGACAGTAATGAGGATCAGATCTTCAGATGACATTTAAACAAGTTGGAAGTAACCCTTTAAAGAAAAGTTGTGTCATTTTTTTCTGCTTGGCATGAAGCAGACTTTTTCTGCCTTCTCTCTCATTTTAGGCTGGGAATGGAGCGCACAGTTTGGATGTCAGCAGTGGGACATTTTACCAGAACAAAGCATCCCTGGGACCATTGTCTAATCAATGGCTTCTAAATGCAGGAGCTGTTAGCCTGGAAACAAGCCCTACAAGATGCCAAGTGAGGTGCTCGAGAGCAGCAGTGGGATGGAGGAGACGGTGCAGAAAGAGAGCAAGTCCGGGACCCACAGCCCTCGCCACAGCTCCGCGAGGAAGGCGGTGGCAACCACGGTCACCTTTGATGGGGAGGCCACTATGGACCGGAGGAAAAAGAAGAAGAAAGAGTCCCGTCCCGAGTCAGTAATAGTGTACCGGTCGGAGAACGAGAATAAGGTGGAAGAGGAGCAGGCAGATGAAGAAGGAGGGGAGAGGAACTCTGAGGAAGGCTCAAAGTTTCTGGGTCAGTCCACGACAGACGGTATGTATCCCTGGAACATCCACTTTCCATAAACCTTGGTGTCACTGACAGCCACGACAGATTCAGGAAAGAGGTTGGGGCTCTTGCTGCCATTTTAGAAATGCAGATTAGGAATACCTGCATTTGGGGAAACTCGTGCTTTTTACGCCTCTGCTTGGATTCACAAGATTTACTGAGGTAGGTTACAGAGGCTGATGGTGGGAGCCACAGGCACAGAAACACAGGGTCCCCTTCCTCGCTCTGTAGGTCCCGTGCGGTGCAGACCCCAAGCAGGAATGCAGGGCCAGGGAGAGGGGAGGCAGTGGCAGGGCCACCCTTCTTGATGTCAGTGTGGGTTGAGCTCAGCTGGAAGTGACTGTGGGACCAGTCATGGCCAGGACCGCAGGCAAGGAGAGTTTGAGTTCATAAATGAAAATGCTCTGAAACAAAAAGCACTACAGCCTGATTTGGGGTGTCTCCTGCAGTTCTTTGCAGATGTTAGTCATTGCCCTGCCCTTGGTTTTGAATGTATGCCCTGCTTAGGGACAATCCGAAGTGCTGAGCATACTTTACGCCAGTGATGCTGTGGTCAAGCCCCCATCTGTGCCTAAAACAACTGCCTGTTAAGTGAAAGGATGGCAGCAGATGGATTTAGGGGCTCTACCTGTGCTAGGGAGCTTTACTCATTATCTAGGATTTGCTGTTTGCCTTCTGCTTGCATAATCTCAGCACAGCTTCCTCTTTAAGACTGATTATTTGGCGAGGTCATCGTAGGGCATCTCAGAGCCACTTTCACTTCTGATGTTTGTCCTGGCTGCCCTCGTAGGGAAGGAGGAAGTGTGTGAGGCTGGTCCCATGGCTAATCCTCCCGTGAGTCGGCGCTGTGGGCTCTGAAGGGTTTAATGCGAATGCCCACTCCTGGTCCTTCAGCCACCCTGGATTCCCCGTGATCCTAACCCCAACCCTCACGCTTCTCTGCTGCCTTCCTGTTTGTGTGGACCACTTCAAACTGCTCCCTTGAAGAGCATGACAGATTCCTTGGAGTTCCTTCATGAGTTGGAATTAAGTCCAGAAGGAAGAATATTTTTGCCCCACAGACGAGTTTATGCCAAGTGCCACTGCAGGGACCATCCTAAACCAATGTTACCTGGAAGCCAAAGTGTTTGTGATTTGAACACACATCCCAACACTTTCCTGTTGGGTGCCTTTCTGGATCCCTTAAAATGCAAATGTAATTATATGAGACTTAGTGAATATGAGACGTTGTGATTTTCTAAAGATTTAAAAATTAAATTGGATTGAGATACAGTGTAAATATAAAGTGGAGTAACAACTATTCAAGTATACCTCCATGGGTGCATGTGCTTATTCCAGTACTAGAGCCTTATTCATATTTAGCACGTTTAGGCCGAGTGCCCATGCTGTTCAGGAATAAATCTCTGAGGGTAGCAGGGAAAATAGGCTTACTGTTTTTTAGTTGGTTGCTCTGTCTTGTCTCTTTCCCATATGCTCCTGCAGCACTTTTCCTTCATATATGGTCCCCAGTACAGATGTTGGTGTCTTCTCCCTTGTGATTTCTGTCATCTCATTGGCTTATCCTTCATTTTCTTCTGCAATAATTGTCTTTATACTGCATTGCTTCCTGCATTCCATCTTCTTTTTATTTAACTATTACTCCATCTGCACTAATTCATTTCAGGGTCTTTGGGGATTTACATAAAATACTCCACAAAGAAAAAGAAATCTAACGTGGATGGGTTTATCTGTGTTCGTAGGTGTCTGGAACATGCCTTTAGACAGCCGATACGTCACCTTGACTGGAACAATCACCAGAGGAAAGAAGAAGGGTCAGATGGTGGACATCCACGTCACACTAACAGACAAAGAGCTGCAGGAACTGACGAAGTCAAAGGAACCTCCTAAAGAAGACTTACTTGAGAAGAAAAAGAAATGTGATGTTGGGCTCGACAGGGGACCCCACATCGTCCTCTGGACCATCATCTGCCTCCCCGTTATTTTTGTGGTGTCCTTTGTGGTTTCATTCTACTATGGAACCATTACATGGTACAACATTTTCTTGGTATACAATGAAGAGAGGACCTTCTGGCACAAAATCACCTTCTGCCCCTTTTTGATCATCTTCTACCCAATTATAATCATGGTTGTGTCTTTTTCCCTAGGCCTGTACTCGGCTGTGACCCAGGTATCATGGTCCTTTGGGGACTGGTGGCATGCTGTCAGGGATATGGAGAAGGGCTTCTGTGGCTGGCTCTGCAGCAAGCTGGGTTTGGAAGATTGCTCTCCGTACAGCATTGTTGAGCTGCTAGATTCTGATAATATCTCAGGTAGTCTCTCTGGCAAGAGCTCTGCGCAGGGTGTTGAGACTTCAGCAGTCTGAGCCTTTGTCCTGACTGACTATTTTGGTCATATGTGAGTGGTTTTCACCTAGAAAATAACACAATGATTTTATATATATATATATATATATATTTAAACACAAATAAAATATCAGGCTGGGAGTGCTCTTTAAATGTCACAGAATGCAAGTGAGCTAGCTTCACGTGTTTGTGGGGAGGTGCATGGCTCTCCAGTGATTTGTCATCTGTTTTAGCTAATTACAACTTTGGGGAATAGTGAGAAAACCCAGGTCTGTGGGGCTCAGGCTGTTTTGCAGGTGACAGAGGTATATGCTGAAAAGACTACTTCTGTAAAGTTAGACTTCACTTTTCAGGAATAGGACATAATAGAGACCTGTCAACCCAGCGAAAAAAAAAGTCTATGTGCAGGGGATGAACTTCAGGAGATCGGAAACTCATTCATAAGGGAAGGATAAATTGCAAGATTTGTGATGTTCCTGCGGTTGTCCTAGAAAGGATCCTTTTTCAGTTCTTCCAAAAAAAAAAATGCAAAAAACCTTTCAGGTATGCTAACTGCTGAGAAACTGTCAGTTTGAAAAACCAGTGCACCCCAGTAGTTGCGCCCGGCCTTCCAGTGGAAGAGGACACCGCAGCCTCTGACAAAGGCAGGAGATCTGTGCTGACCTGAGGCGCATCCCACACGTGATTTGCTCAGCAAAGCCGCGCGCAGGCGCTGCACATCACCAGGTGACTGTAGGTGCACGCGTGTCCTTGGGACCTTCGATCTCTTGCTGGATGCACTCCTACGAGGGAATGGGCTACAGGAGTCTTATGCAAGAGAACAGCTGGGAGTGCGAAGCGCAAACAGTTGCAGTGCTGGGAAGAAACACCTGCTGTGAGGCAGGGCGATCGTTTTGGGCGTCACCGCAATGTATGTGTGGTCTGGTGGCACCTCAGTTTAGGAAGGTGGCGTTGAAGATGCTTGAGATGGGAAAGTCTCACAGAAGTGGTCATTCCGGCTTTCAGGTTGCTGTTACGGAGGAGATGCTGAACCATCCCACGCAGAATGGGGCGTCCTTGAGCCTGAACCTCTTAGCACCAGTGCAAAGTGCATCAGTGCCTCTGCTCTGGAAATCTTCTCCTCCACCCCCTGCCTCCTGCTTAATTACATAGAAGAGCGACAGATTGTACATCCCCCTCCCATCATGTCTCATTTTCGTAATTGACTTCCCTCTTTTTGGGGCTTTGCGTGGCATCTTAGTGGGCTCCCAGGCCAGGCTGAGGTGGCCACCATAGGCCAGAGAAATTTTAATTGTCTTTTTAAAAAAATCACAAGCAGAAAAGTTTTTTGTCTGGATTGGAACATGGTTGTTGAGGTCTCGGCCTAAGGAGGGCACAAAGAAAGTGAAGGAGAGGTTTAAAGGACTGTAAGGGGGACTGAGTTACAAATGTCTGCAACATCACTAATTTCCTGAGTGCTCTGGTTCAGCTGGTGCTGCTAGAAAGTCTGGCTCAGCCCCAGCCCAGAAGGGCCCACCGTTTGCATGCGTGTAGGTAGCTAGTTCATAGTGTGCCCTAATGTCTGTATTGGGGTTTCACTCCCCTGCCTCCCTGCCAGAAGGGGAGCTGTTCTAGTTTTAGGGTGTCAAAGAGAAGCATTTAGAAACTGGATTTCACAGGAGCTAATGCTTCATATCGCGTTTCAAGGACGATCTCAAGGCTACACTAAATGGCCATCCCGATTAGGACATTTGGGAGCCTGCGACGGATGAAGAAGTCCGTTGGATGCTCTGGGCCTGACGCTGAGAAATAAGTGAAGTTCCTGCTGCATCCTTGGTCCGTCCCCTTCTGAGATGTCCAGCCAAAGGAGCCTCTTAGCACTGGCTTGAGAATTACCAGTGTGAGAGCCAGATAGGAAGAGCTGGCTTGGCCCCACAGTTTACTGACAAAGCAAAGGTGTCCCTGTGCTCAGGTACAGCCAGGCTGCATTTGCTGCTTCCTTATGCACAACTATCGTTTTTTACTGACGGGGTCTCTAAAGGTAATGGCCAACTTCCAGCAAAAAGAAAAAAAGAAAAAAAAAAGTCCCCAGCCCGTGAGGCAACAGGAAGTAATTCAGTGGGGTACAAAGATGACCTGTGCCACTGGGACCAGCTCACTGGGAGAAAGTTCAGAGGGTGAGAGTTCAGCTGTCACTGCCAAACAGCAGCTGTTCAAGGCTAAACGAAAGGCTGGGGTCAGTAGCACAAAGAGCCTTCAGCTTACAGAGGGTTTAATGATAAGTACTAGCTAGTTACAGAGCGCAGCTATGTGAAATGTCTGCTGACCTGCAGGATTGCTTTCAGGCTTGCAAACAGCCTGCCAGAACCGAGACAAAACCAAATCTGTGCCTCTTGCTGCTACGTGAACACAAAGGAGCATCAGAGGAGGTGTATTGCCTCCCCTCTGCCATGGCAGCTGTGCTTCTGGGTGTAGCGAAAGCACTTGGAGTCCACCTTTTGGGGGATAAGCTGGAACAATCCATTGTGTGTTTTCTACTTTATTACGTATTCAACCAAGCTTGCCTCTTCCTGATGAAATCAGGGTGTTGTGACACTGATTTTGATGGGGGCTACTTTAAGCTTGGGGTTAGTTCTGGTGCTATTTTTAGAAGTTTTATTCAGACTTTTCTCAAAACAACTCCGGATAGCTTTCTCTCTTGCCTGTTATCTCTTGGAGCTCTTTGCCTGCTGCAAAATATATAATCATAATCACTTGTTGTAATAGAAGAAAGCACAAGCTTTTGTCTTGTTGTACCTTTGCTTTCAGAAACTCAGATAATTTCTGCTTACATGCCACTGCCAAACTGCAGGGAATACCAGTTACTTGATTGTTGAGTGTGTTTCTGGCTGCTGTAGTCTGAATGTTTTTTTTAAAGTACAGATAGCGTGTTTGCTGATTGTTATTTTTAATTGCATTTTTTCCCATCCTTGCTGGCCTGGGTGGAGAATAAAGATGTACGTGGCTTAGAAGAGTGCACTCATGCTTCTGCTTGACTTTGCCTACCCCATAGCCCTGTTTTTCTCACACTGTCGTTCTATGCTGATAATTGATTTCAAGTCATTATCTTTGGAGACGCAGCTTAAAGTATATCTGAAATGGTTCTGTTTTACCTCTTATTAACCTGTGCCTATCCAAAATGGTCTTATCTCTGGGCTCTGTTTTGTTTTTACTTCACAGCACACAAAAATGATTAGTTTTTGATTTAATTTCACTTACTGGGTATCTGACTTTAGCCCCAAGGACCTGTAGGCAAAGACATGCTTCCACACCAAAATAGGAAGTACATTTAACTCTACGTTAAATATCTTTTAATATCTGGATATCTTTTTGAAGCTGCAACCAGTAGTTAAAAAAAGCCACCCCAAACTGCTCTTGCACACCAAAGCATGCAACTACAGTAGCACTAAAGAGAGGAAATGAGGATGCACAGTGCCCTGTGACGGACACAATTTCACTCAAAATTTATGTAAACCTTTTCTGTCCCAGGCAGTGAATTGCCTGTAGGACCAGTGCCCTCCCTGCTTCTTCCTAAAGATGTGTCAATGTACAGAGGGTTAGTTTAATGCAGGTTCATCTCTGAAGTTGATTAGTCCATCCAAATTTATTCCCTGTATTGAAATGAAAACTCTCAAAAAAGTGAGAGGTTGAAGGAAATTCGGACCTTTTCCAAATAAATGCCTTTACCCAAAAAAGGGATACAATTCACTTGAAAGGCAACCTTCCAATTAATTTGGTGAACTAGAAGGGGCATCACACAGATGAAGGCTTGCTTGTCTTTAGCAATAAAGCATGCTCGCTCTTCCAATAGGCAGCCACTTAATGATGAGGGAGGACTTGTGGTTGTGTGTTTGGTAACAGAGTAATTTGCCATACGGTTCAAAAAGCCCCCAAACCACCCTTTCATGTAAATGGGTCAAGTGTAAGTGCATTTACACAGGCAGCCCAGAGAAACAAGGCTTGAGGGTCTCTCATGGATCCCCCTTGGTCATTAAGCCCCCAGTTCCATTAACTTTTAGCCTCCCTAATTTCTTGTCATCGCCTGGTAGCTGAAGCCTGTCAGAATGCATTAAAATAAAGAGAACATCTGAGTCAGGCCAACAATGTGTTTGTCCTTGTGTTAGAAAATGCCCTTGCTTTTAGTGAGCTAAGACATAAAACCTTCCCCCCAAAACAGAGCACCTGCTGTGGTTTGCATCCATTGAAATTAGGTATGCCAGGGATGAATTTCACCTGGAGCCTTGTAAAGTAAAAAGTTTCTGCCCTAAATTGATCTCCCTGTCTTAGGGATCCTTCTTCCAACCATCTCTTTCAGCCAGAAATTTACCTTTCAAGATTAAAAAAAAAAAGACAAATACGGAATTTGATAACACTTTCTCTCAACAAATAGGAAAAAAAAACACCTCCTAGGCAACATGTTCCCTCAGGGCTTCGTTTATTACAAGTTCCTCCATCAGTAAGGTATATTAAAACCAATATATTTAAAGGTGCCTTTGACTGTCTTCATATATACGCCAAAATCTTTCTGCTACTACAGCAATAAGGTAAGTGAGTCATTTATTTCTACTATAAAATAACAGCAAAGCTGCTCCTTGTGACAGAACACAAATGTAGCTTAATTTATTCCAGCCTGGTTATCTGAATCACCTGCAGTAGTGATCCTAACAACCGCAAATACTGTAAGTAAACTGAATGGCTTTTATAGTGTCATTGCTGGGCATGAATCCAACAGCTCCCGGGTCAGTTGGCCGAGGGAGAACATGGCATTTATTCAGTCTTTCTAAAATGCAAGACTTGTCCTGAACCATGGAAGCGTCAGCTTCTGCTGTCTGTCACTGTGATGCATTTAACTGTATTTGTAGTGACCTGCCCTTGTAATTACAGGCAATTACTGGAATATCCTTCCACCATAATGGAGATTTTCCTTAATGTTTTAACCATACAAGAGTTGCACACAGAATTAATAAACACAAGTCATTTTAACCTTCATTAATTTATTCGTATGAGCTCCCCTGTGACTTAAGAAATGAGCAGAAAAGAAAGCGAAATAGAGCAAGCAGCATCATCCCAGGGCACGTGTAGGGCCATTACTAAATGCCAGCTCTGCTCTCACCAAGAATGCGTCAGCAGAGCTAAGGTTAGAGACTGAAAGCAAATAATAAAGCTGACTCCTCTGCAATGTGATTACTGAAAACCAATATTGAATCGGTCTCCAATACAAGAGTTCCTTTGGTGGTTGCGACTTTACATAGCCTTGTGATTACAGCAGGATTGTTCTGAGGCTCCATTTCCACTTTAAAACCAAGCCTCTTCTGATGGTTAGATTTGCCACTTATTTCAATGGAAATTATTAAAAAATTGAGCATCTGTTTTGTCTAGTACAAAACAAACAAACAAAACAGCAACCAAACCAGACAACAACAACAACGAATTCAACAGTTGTCATCCTGGCAACTTATCTCCCTCCAAGGAATTCCTGCAAAAAACAACTGGCAGGGAAAACGTGAAATGACTCTTTCCCTGCCTGCCCATCTGACACTGTCACATATCTGCTAGTGTCCTGGGCTAGCATCAATTCATGTACATAAAAAAAATAAATCTTTCTTCCTTCCTGTCAGACTCTCTTCTTCATGCTGCTGCTCTGCCCCTCCAGAAAAGCACAAACTTGAAACTCACAAGAATTAAAAGCTTTAAAACGTGACATCATGTCCTCCATGACCACAATGCTCCATTTTTAAAAGTTATTATTTCTTTAAAGCTCCAGACTTCCATCCTTTCAGTCTGACTTCAATCTGCTTCCAGGTGCAGATAAACAAATGGGGATTTAAAAAGGAATCCTCTCTCTCCAAGCTTGGAAAGAGCCTTGTGCAGCAGCTGAATGCTCCCTGTCCCCTCACACAAGCCGGCTGAATGGATAGGGAACAAATCCCTGTGCTACGAGGATTAAATTGCAGTTAGCTAGAGCATGTGTGTGTGCGTACATGCGTGTTGCTGGTGGGGGGCTTCTGGGGAACAGGGAGGGTACTAAAGGCTTACGCTTGTCCATCCACAGAGCAAATCTGTCACACAGGGAGTTACCTTAGCTATTTTGTCCAGAACAATGTCCCTGCAGGAAAGTGTTTTCCAGAAACACCAAAAACACCGCTGGGTTGGTAATGACAACAAACAAAAAGTTATAGCACAAGAGAGGTGAGAAAGACTGTGAAACCAAGAGCATGGGGAGAACAAGATGAGATTTGGCTTCTGAGATAGCCCAGTAGTAGCCAATACAAGATTCCTGGGCAAAACATTGTTTTGCAACACCCTATACAGCAGCCAGTGTTTTCTCCTGCTTTGTAAGGTGCCATTTCTTTTTACTGGCATCCACCCTGTACTTATTACCTCTTCCTAAAAGGCTGACTTTAGGCTGACTTTATTATTTTTTTTCCAAACACTCCGTCTTATACTTTTTTTTTCTTTGCTTTTCCCAACACAAGAGTATCCGACATGAAATTTCACGTCCTCTCCAGGAACCCAGGTGCTCTGGGCTCCAAACTATTTCTATTCTGTATTTCTAGCCAAACTATTTCTATTCATTTTAAAGAAAATCAGTCCTACACTTCTGATAATCTTCCAAAACGTAACAAAGAAATCATATGCTGCAACAACTAAACCAGAACAGTCTGCCAGAGTTATTTCAAGAGTAGAAACATGCGTCAGGTTTTCAGTTACTTAGCAGTAGGAAATATTTCACCTCTTGTGATACCAGGCTGAGGGGGCCTTGCCCGGTGTCCTTTAGAAACACTTTAGCTAATCCAGCGATTTAGAACTCATGAAAACATTCTAAACCTACGATCAACAGATTTAGGTGTAGAAAGAAATGTTTAAATTAAGCTTCCAAAAAAAAAGTGAAATGTAAATATATAAACATTTAAATATATATATATTTATCGTCTGGTTTTTGTCATACCTTTATGCAGAAATTCCTTTTCTGACGTTGGTGGTTCTTGCTGGGTGAGCGCTGCCGAGTTCTGCAGGCTGTAGTGCTTCATCTGCCTGGGTGACTGGGCTCATGTTGCCCTCCAGTGGCTGAACTGAAAAACAGAGGGAAAAGCAATGTTTCCTTCTGCCGTATAAACACATCCAAAAGAAATTTGTACATCGTGAAGGTACAATGGCAGATACTAAGAAGTTACATCTTGACAATTTTAATAATATCGATACAAAATTACCCCCCCCCGTTCCTTACAGGTACGTGTTCTGAAGCAATCTTCACTCATGGGAGTTCACGCTACGCCTTCTCCGACTCACATTTTGCCAGATTTGTACGGTGGGACATGTGAAAGCATTTAATTAGAATCCAATCCAGCATCTTGTTTAGCCCTCATACTTCAAAGTGTGGTCAAACCCCTTTTATCGCAGATCATGCAAAGCAATCTCCTGATAATACATGCCTCTGTGACATCCCAATGCTTCACATAAATACCAATAGGTTTTTTTAGCAATAGCATGTGACATAAATCCCAAAGAAGTTACATGCGGCAACAAAGGCACATGGATTTTAAAAGACATAAGTGTCTTTGAAGTCTCAGTGCCCCTTTGAGCTAATTTTTCAGAATGCAGCTGATTTTTTTTCAGAATTTTAGCATAAGAAGGTATTTTCTGTGTTGAAAATAAAGCTCTTTTTGTGAACATCCGTGAGCACCCAGCATGTTCACAGATCTGACTGATATCTCAAACTGAGCACTAAGAAAATGCAACTCACATAACCAGTGCCTACTGGCAAGAAACAGGGGTGCCAACAATTTGTAAATCAGAACACTGGCAACCTGTTGAAGGAAATCAGAGAATTTCTTTCTTCAAATGTCTTTCAGCTACCACAATCATAAGAATTTCCTCTTTCCTACTATGTCTTCTAATTTCTCTAACAAAGGAGGCAAGTCCTAGGACTTTTTAGTGCACAGCACAGAACAAAAACATTTATTGAACAAGGCTATGGTATTATAAGACAATGAAGTACCTGCTCCTGTAGTTAAACCAGTATCACAACACACAAACAAAGCATTAGGTTAAAGTTACACGAGAAGTTTTAATGTTAGAATTTCTCACTTTTTGGAGCTAGGCCTCGTAATCTTAAAGTTCTCCTTATTCGTTAAAGAAAAAGGCATTAAACAAATCAAAACTAAGTAGCTGAAATTCCTTTATATCATCTCTTCCTGACATGGGTCATTAGTTGAAACCTGCTGAAACCTTGGGATCCACAGCAAAGGCTTCTGCCACCTGAGCTAATTAAATAATTGACAGCTGTAGAAGACTGTCTATTTACAACAACCAGCTGCAATCAGGCAGCAACACAATCAACACCAGTAGCAAAAAGGGATTCAATAGGAAAAGAGTAAGTGGTACTTAAACAGCGGAGGTGTTCTCAGATCAGCTGAGCCAAGTGAGTTTCATTCAAGGCAAATATAAAACAGCCTAAAGCAATCTCACTGCTAGTAATGATTTTCCTTGAAAAGAGGGGTGGGTGAGATCACAAATTTAACAACTACCTTTAAAAAGGATGGGGAGAGGATATCTGATATTGGACAATGATGCTGAACTGAGAGGGATAGCAAGCATGGTGGCAGAAATTAGAACTAAAAAAAAAATTCATAGGTTTCATAAGTGCTTTAAAAGAAAAATGGAAACCAATTTGTTAGGAAAATGTGCTGTTGTATTCATTGGGAATAACTAACATCAGGTAGACTAACTGCTGGATGGGCAGCAATTCTGCAGAATGGTACACGCATGTTACAGAAGATTGTTGTTCTCAATGTGAGTCCATGGTAGTGTGAAAAGCAAATGTTGTGTGGGAAAAACGGGTTGTAAACAGAGCTAGCTTGTGATTTCACACTTTCCCTCTCTGTGGCACTTAATAAGGCCTCTGCTGGTGTACTACATCCAGTGGAAGCTTTTACTGTGCTAAGAAACTGCATTAACTGAGAAGTCCAGGAAAGAGAAAGGGACTGGTTAGAGGGAAAGAAGAGGCTGTAAACTCAGCAGTTTTTTCAGGGGGCAGTGAGGAGGAGAAGGCACAGTGATGTTAACTTTTGGAAGAGGAACTATGAATGTGGGGCCTCAGAGCCTCTCAGCTCTGTGCAGAAGGATTTGTGGAGCCATTTCTGAAGTGTATCCTGTCTCCCCTGTGGTGGTGTGGGACTGGGAGTTCTGGGTGTGCTCCTCGGGTAGTTTGTACATCAGCAGTGATTCGTCCACCTGCCACAGTCTGAGAGCCCCTAAGCTAGAATGTACTTGGCAGGATACGCCAAATCAATGCATTCTTGTTTGAGATCTTTTCCCCACAGGTGCTTCCCACAGAAGCAACTAAGCAAACTGTGTGCCTCAGGTTTGCATCTCTGAGGAGGACCATCAGCAATCACTAATCAGCCATCACAAATACTGGTGTTGGTCTGCAGCACAGATCTGGCTTGTGCCTGCAAGCGTTTGGAAAGACCTCTTGAGGGGAAGACAAATGTGCATACCTCGTACTATTCATGAAGCCCCAGTGCAGGAAGATGCTGACAGATGTCTAGATGCTCTGCTTTGCTTTGGGTGTCAATTTCCTGTATACTTCATCTTCCAGATTGTTTCCAACTTGTATTGGTATAAATACAAAACTGATCAGTATCAGTGTCCTTGCACTCCTTCCTTTATGTCCTTAGGAAATTCAGTTCTTAATTCCTGTTAGTGCCCACTTCTACCTATGAAGCCAGAAGAGGCATAGGTAATAACTGCAAAGTTCATTCTTCCATGGAAATTCTGGTTCACATATGTATTTCAATAGAACTATCGGGCTAGATTCTAGAAGGCTACAGTATTGCCCTTTCTACCAGGTGTTTGTCCAAAGTTTTACTCTGTAGGCAATGGCTCCAAGAGGGAGAAAGGCGAAGTCATCTTTCTGCTTTTACGTTGAACCCGTTCGTGTTTGTGCAGAGCTGTCACAAGCAGCTGGGTCCCAGCTGCAGCTGTCTGGATAATACAATCCTTCTTGTAGAAAAACAGGGAAGCCATTTTCCTTACTGTCTTGTAACATCATTGAGTGAAGTTAAACACAAGACAGACTCCTTGTTGCTGCTTCCTGAGAGTGCGCTCATTTTATCCAGGCTGCTTTTTGCAAGAAGAAAAGTAACCAAAAAAGAGAAAGTATAGAAATGAGCGAGAACCTCACTGGGACTGAGGTCTGACTCGCTTTGTTGCAAATGAGATTATGGTTGATCACCCTGCATGCTGAGACCTTGGAGACTTCACGTATTTATTATTTATGCCCAGAGACTGTCATTCTGTAAAATGGAAATAGCCAATTAATCACAAGCATCTTTTGGCAAGCATTTACAAGCAAAGATCTTCAAGTCTTAATCCAGGCTAACAAAGCCCCACTGTCCCCAGATGGAGTTCATTAATCAAATCTGATAATTACCTATAAGGGAGCACTTTGCAGACTTGCAAAGGAAAGGGAAATGGGGATTAAAATTTGCCTCAGAAATGATTAGCCAATTTTCCTTCGAATGCTGGAAATATATCTGAAGAAGTTTAGCAGTATGGAGGTGTAAAGGGGGAATGTTTGGTTTTATTGTTTGTATATTTTATCAAGAGGGTTGTAAGACCCCATTTATGCTAGATTGAGAGCTAATGCACGAGCAGATCACAGATGGAGTTTCGTGGTTACAGGTTCACGTTTACCTTAGTTTTATTCAGATTTTATAAGGGAACAGAATGCTGTACCTGAGCCAGGCGCTTCAACCTTCCTGAAAAGCATTTGCAAAAAAAAAAAAAAGTTTCCTAGTTCATGCCCAAATTAAGTTTCTTTGGGTAATGTTTGCAATTACTGCTCTAGCTTTGAGAGCTTGGACCAAAGCCCAGGATTCAGCTTTTGTGTCAGTGCTCGGATTCAGGGATGACTGTAAAGGGTTTTGTGTCAATATTCTGTGTCATCAGTCAGGGCTGGGCGTTTTACTTCCCAAACCTGGCATAAAATGTTTGTTCTCTGTGATGCCTTGAAAAATGCTTTCCTGTTGGTTTGTGAAAAGCCATTGCTAAGAGAGTTGATTAATCCTTGTTTGTCTGTTCTGTGTGTGTGTATGCACATCTGCCTTACGTTAGACTGCAAGCTCTCCCTGTTGGAAATCATCTGAGGTGGGAGATTGTCTAATTGCTAGCCCATGGGGCTTTTAGTCTGTGGTGAGTACTCCTAGGGACTAAGATACATTAGGAATAATAATAGTAGTAGGCAGACCTGATTTCCTCGGATTAATCTGAAATCTCTTTAGAGACATTCAGGAAGATCATGGACAGCTTTCTCTTGGAGTTGCTGGCTGTTTTTCTGTCTACAGGTTTCCCATAAAATGTTTGTCACATTGCCAAGCTTCTCTGTTTCTTTGTATGCAAAGTGCTTTGAAGAGAAAATCTCTCAATAACCACCAGTATTTCTAAAACATGCTGCTGTCGGAAGGTGAGGTGTGATTTTTTTTATTATTATTTTTACTCCAGATACCATTCAATATGAAAAGGAAGTGCTTGTCTTTGTAGGGTCAGTGTTCTGGTACAAGGTTTTTAATGTGTTTGTGTGAGATTTACTCTTTTGTAGCTATATTCATATTATTGCTTCGCACGCTGTTTTGAGAATAATTTTAGAAAACGTGGGACTTCTTTTCTAAATACGCCGATTATGATAGTGTCACAGTCAGTGCCCGGCCCCGCGCTGCCGTCGCCTCTCCTCAGCGGCCCGAAGCGGGCTTGGTCTCGGCTACGCGCAGCGGCCAGCCCCGCGGGGACATTTTGGGAGACACGGGGGATTTCCTGAGGAGAAAAAGGATCACGACCCCTCCAGTGCCTCTTGCGGGGACGCAGCCGCTCAGCTCTGTCCCCTCAGCCCCGTCCCGGTCCCCTCCCGCAGCTGGGTGGCGCTGCCGGGGGCCGGGCGCCGGGCGCGGCGCGGGGCGGCCGGGCCAAGATGGCGCGCAGCAAGGTGAGGGGAGCGGGGGGGGACGGGCAGGGAGCCGGGCTGCGCGGCCGTGCCTGTGAGCTGCCTGCGGGGTTTTCGGTGGGTGCCTGCGGGTGTCTGCCTGGCCTCGCCTTGCCTTGCGGCAGCAGCCCTAGGACGCTGTGTTACGGCACAGGAGGCAGGGCTGCGCCACTCGCCCCCGAAACTGCGGCTGCCGCTTGGCCGCTGCTGGCGGTACAACGTTAATTCGGGGCGACTGCGGTGCTCCTGCCTTCGGAGTGCAGATGTGGCTGTAGCAGCTGCCGGTGCTCTTCCTGAAATAACAGGGATGGTTCTGCCGTATTACGAACGTGAGAGATCTGTTGGAGAAAGCTGTGCCGTGGTCTCTCTTGTAGCAGCAGCCTGGTATCTCAGTTGGTGGTGCTAAAACTGATGTAGCGCTGAGAGGTTGGAGGCAAAGCAGGGCTTCTGTCACTTTCACCCTGAGTGAAGCAGGCTGGTACACCTGAGCTAGCATCAGTGTGGCCCTACAGTTGTACATCCTGAGCATCTTACCATGGTACCTTAGTATCCTACACCTGAAAGTGGCAGTCCTGGATGCTCAGAGATAAGATGCCCAGAGACAGATAAATAACAGATGAAGAGACATATAGAGGAGGATTACTGAAAATTTCATGTGACCAAGAGCCCTGTCCCCTTCCCGAAGAAGGATTCCCTGTTGGGGCAGGGCTCGGTGTTCGCTGCCTGCCAGAAAAGCATGCAGGTGGTCGGTGCCTGAGCATTTCCTGTCCTGCAAAACCGTAGCTCACCAGCACCTGCTCGGCTTCTTTGCTTTCATCTTGCTAGCTGTAAAAAGCATATTACGCTTTAGACAACAGGGTTAATTCACCTGTGTCTTACGGCAGGACAGCAACAAGCAGTGTGTGTGCAGTTACTGAAGCTGGTGGAGTCATTCTTCAAGCAGCCAGGTGAGCAGTAACAAGGCTCTTAGGAGAAGCCAGAGTAGCCTCGGTTACTGCCCCTATTCTGCTTTTGGCCTCTGCAGGCCTGGCCGCCTCAGCCATTAATTCCTGGCTCCCAGGCAAGCTCCCAGTGAAGGCAGAGCGAGCAATGGGGTATTGAGACAGGTCTAACCTGCTAGACGACATGTGGAGACCTGCTGCTGAGCCTTCTTTCCTTCCTCCCCTTGGCTTGTGCAGTGTATGTGAAGGGAGCTAAAGCAATGCTTAATAAAATGACAGGAGATGTACGTGGTATATTTTGGGGAAAAGGAGAAAGATAAAATAGTTTGAGAGCTGCTAATGCAAAGTATTAAACAGTTAAACTGGGCAAACTGTTGCTACAAAGTTAGTATCTTAAAAATATATTCCTTTAGGGGACATAAATAATCAGGGCTAAATGTTTAAAAGGTACTTGTGGGGCCATGCAAACTAGGTGAGGCCAACCCTTACCATCTTTCGTGTCTATTCATCCCGTCTCCAAAAGCACTCTATACACTTCATACCTCTTGATTCTCAGTTTTCTGCTTTATTGTCCCCATCCTTTTTGGCAGCTTCACTTCGTAGAGATTTGTATGCATTTTGTTTGAAGCCAGTTCCTTATTTTAAAATACTAGGTACTATGTAAATTTCCGTTATTCCAGATAATTTTTTATAAGTGGTGTAATTTAAGCTATTTGCTGTCTACTTGGTAAGATTTTGGCGTGTTTTTAAAGAACCATGGTTTAACCAGTGACAACAGATACGAGCTGGCCTGTTGTCAGTATCTTTGGAGATGCAGGGCATAATTTTACTGAATTCCTCTTGTAGCTTCATTTAGTTGGATTGTAAAATTGCTTAAATTAAACAAGGTAAGTAGAGTCTGTTAAAACTTTAGGGGAAATTAACAAAGCTAGCTGAGTGGACAATACACTGCAGATAATATTAATAACTGTTTAACAACATAACTCACAAGAAGCAATTTGATTTTATTTGTATGCTAGTTTATAAATCAGTTAAGGAGAAGACTTAGGCATTGTTGCATATAGTTCAGTTAAAGCAGTGATTAGAAATGCAAACACGTGTGCTAGCTGGTGGGATTTAAACCCCTAAGTTGAAATGGGAATTTGTTCCTCTAATGCGTTAAGAGTACCGCTGTGTGCTGCAGGCACTGGTGCTCACTGTAGAGACACCTCCAGTAGCAATGAGTGTCCTGGCTCTTGCTGGAAACCCTAGGAGTGCAGTCATTTTTGTGTTCTTGAATTAGATCAAGCAAGTTTGTATTGTGTTGTGTGGATGTACTGTATTGTGCTGGTAACAGTCAAATGAAGCATCTCTGATTTATTTGCTGGTGTAGAAGAGCCTTTAGAATCTGTTATGTGTTCATGGAGTTGAATAGAATTTGCTCTTATTGACAGATTATTGTGTAAGATAGGATTTTTTGTGTTTTCCACCGAGATACCTGGAACGTGGTACAAGATTAAATGATTTGCATTTCAGTGCAGTTGTATTGGTTCTGTCCTCCACCATTGGGTCATGTTAACAGTTATTGTAAAAGGAACCAGTAGTGAAGTACTTCGATCATTTTTAGGTTTTGTATATTTAAGGATCTGAACTAACCCCTCTATGCTTATAGTGGCCCTCTTACGTTCTTACTTGGTATTGTGTTTCCTTTCTAGGCAGCCATAGTGCTGTGTCTGGATGTAGGCTGTACGATGAGTAATTCTTATCCTGGCGAGGAGTCTTCACTTGAACAAGCCAAGAAGGTTATGACAAAATTTGTGCAGCGACAGGTATTTGTGACTTTGCAGTGGTGTAAAAAAAAAAAGGGGGGGGGGGGGGAAGGGGGGAACCCACAGCCAGCCAACCAACCAAAAAAAAAAAAACGGTAGAAAGGGAGACAAAACAATGACATCTGTGAACTTATTTTTCTCATTTACTAATAATTGAAATAAATGAGAAATGAGCAAGAATTACTCGTTTTTCATGTAGAACTAACAGTGCTCTTTCAGCTCTACTTTTATGGGTGAGATATGGCAGTTGAATTGGCCACTCTTCTTTTTCAGGTCGGGGAAAAAAAACAGCTGTTTGTCCAAAATATTTCAGCATTCTTAAGATTTACCACAGTGAAGACTCATCTCAAGAAATGAGTCAACCGATTTTTACTTGTTTTATCCCAGACATGCTCATGTCAGTCTGTTAGTTTAATTTTATCTAAATTAGTGATCTCCCTGTAGGATTGCATTTTGGTAGGATGGAACTGAAAGGTAAATCCACTGTACTTGCTGTTATTTTAAAATCAGTTCAGCTTGCTGTCTGTCTAAAATAGATGTGTATGAATCTACCTGTGTTTTTATATCTGTATTGTATTTTCTCTCCTTCCAGGTTTTTGCTGAGAGTAAAGATGAAGTTGCTGTAGTTTTATTTGGCACAGATGGTACTAGGAATGGCCTTGCCAGTGGAGATCAATACCAAAACATTACTGTACATAGGTCACTAATGCTACCAGATTTTGATTTGCTGGAAGACATTCAAACTGTGATTCAACCAGGCTCTCAACAAGCAGACTGTATCCTTTTGTTGAAGAGCACTTGAACTGACTCAGCTAAGTAGGAGACTGGAAGTCAGCGCTGTAAATTGGGTTCAGGTTTGCCTCCTCACTGTCAGTTAAACTCGGGCCCTGAATCGGTCTTTTTACTGTTTCATCAGATAAATGGGGAAGAGACAAGGTTGCAAACCAGACAGGTCATATAGGAACCTCTTGCACAGTAGATGTTTGAAGACTGCTGAGCTCAAAGCATTGCTTGTTACCTAAAATGCATGTTTGTCAGTGCTGGGGGAGGGAAGGGTGAAAGCAGAAGATCATTTCATAGATGAAACACTTCTGTGACATGATTCATGTTCTGAATGAGATTTTTCTTAATTTTGCTTAGTTCTGGATGCAATTATTGTGTGTATGGACTTGCTTCAGAAGGAAACAGTGTAAGTATGTAGCGTAAAGCCCTTTACAGAATTCTGAACTTGCACTTTGGAGTTGATCTGATTTCTTGTATTACAGCATTGTGTAAATATGGAAGATTTGTTTTGTTTTAAATTAACCAACCAAACAACACACTACATGATTCTGTCCTTGAAGAATTCCCAGGAGACATATAGCTTCTCTGGGTAATCTGTAAACTTTGATTCAATTGGGAACTTCTCAGTAAGATTCATGAGATAACTAACGACATTATACACAGCACTGATGCTTCACTTAAATAGTGTTACTTTTCTTGTGATGTGTTTAAAAAAAAATGGTAATTCAGGTGTTAAAAAGCACAGAAAAGGCCTACCAAATTTATAGAGGTGGTGGCAAATCTTACAAAGAAAAAAGAAAACAAAACTAGAACGGTGCGTTCAGCCTAGCAAAATAAAGGCTGTTGGAGATAATGTGACTGTTTGTAAATACCCAGCATGTAGAAGATAAATGTGGGAGGTAAACATTGTTTAACCTGTAGGAAAACGTTGGCACAAGAACAAGTGTTACAGAATTGTCAGCAAATGTACTTAGACTGGAAGTGTGACTGTAACTATCAGCGGACGAGTGTTCCAGTAGGAGTGCAGGGAAGGGAAGAGAACCTTACTTCCTCTTAAAAAAGAGATTGAAGACTGCTAATAATATTAAATGATCTAATTGTGAATGCAGAGGACTATACTCTGTGATGCAAGTTTGTATTTTTATGAATAAAGTTAATCTGCATGGAAAGCTGTATCAATCTAACAGTTAAAGTTGAGCCGTAAATTAAAATGATGGTATTTATAGCAGTGTAACCTTGAATACCTATGGAACAACTGCTTTTGTTACCTTGTGGGTAAGTTAAGCAAGCCTGTTCCATTTTTACAAGGACAGATTCACAGCTGCAAAGGAAATACCCAATAAAATCAATAAACACTCTAATGTATTTTATTAGCATTGTACCTTAATTGTTGAAAATTGGTAGAATTCACTCACTTAGAAGTAGTTAGTGATTTGCAAAGTCATAGTGCAAGAGTCCTCAGTTTTGGGGGGTAGGAGTGTTCTGGGGGAATAATATAAAGATGTAAACTTACCCTAAATGATTAGAACAATGAAAGAGCAGCTTCTTCCTAGTATTTTTTTGTTGCTGTTACAAATATATTATTATAGTTTCATTTTTTGTAAGCAAAGAATTAAAAAAGGCCTTCTAGATAATATTTCCAACATATGTAAATGTTCTTTTTGTATTTTAAGAGGAAAGAAATTTGAGAAGAGACACATCGAACTGTTTACAGACCTTAATAGTCCTGTCAGTGAGGATCAGCTGGAAATTATCGTTGCTAACTTGAAGAAAACAGGAATTTCACTTCAGTTTTTGTAAGTATGGATTTAGCTGTTGTACAGAATGCCATTTTAAAGGGAACTAGTTATTCTTTTTAATAATGACCTTGAAGGACCTGGTGATCATTTGGTATATTGTTTCTAAAGAGGAGTACCAATATGTAATATGTTTGTTATAAGTACTTACATGAATTATGCGTACCATGAATTCCAGTTATGAACCAAATCCTTTTGATCAGATTGTTTCTTTCCTTTCTGCAGCAGTCTCTCATATTTAGGACTGTTGCCCTCAGACACCCTCCTCTATGGGCTTTCTTCAGTTCAATTTCTTAATACATCTTGTTTTTTGATCTGCCCTGTCTTTACTCTCTTATCCCTCCTTCTTGGTAGACATCTTTACTGAAGTATGATGCCCAGAATTGGTGCAGCACTCTAGTTAAGACAATACCAAAGCCAAGTAGACCTGAAGTATTAATTCATGTGTTTCGCAAGCCATGCGGCTCTTTGTACTTCTGACTGCAACTAGGTAGAAAATGTGAATCTTGATGCAATTTTTGTTTTGTTAGTTTTGGTCTGAATTAGAATAATCAATTTTCTGATTACTACTCTTTGTGTTCTTAGTCTGCCGTTTCCAGTGAATGATGATGATGGAGATGGAGATACAAGTGCCAGCGTACGTTCTCATTTGCACCAAAACCCTTTCCCAAGAAAGGGGCTAACTGAGCAGCAGAAGGAAGGAGTTGATGTGGTGACCAAATTGATGCATACTTTGGATGAAGGAGGAGGGCTGGAAGAAATTTATACTTACAGGTAAACTTGGTTAGTCCTCTTTATCATGCTCTAAACTTACTTTCTGTTTTCTCCCCCAAAAGATTAAATGAATTAAATAGCCACTTCCAGTTTCACTGAAGTCAGTGAATTTTATAACTTGGTACCTTCAGTCCCTTTCAAACAGCTTTGTATGTAGCTCTAAAATAGATAGAAAAGCTTACAGATTTCAGTGGAAAATTATTTGTCTTACATATCTATATTTAAAGAAGAAAACTGATTTTCCTTCATCTTCAATGTCTGAGCATCTTTGAGGGAAGGCTTCTGTAAATGAGATTTTTAAAGCATGTTTTTGAAATAAATAAGGAATTTGTGATATGGTGCATTTGCATTTAATGATAGCCTTTGTTTCTTGGTCTGAGACTTCTTGTAACTTGCTTGTTTGTCAAGCTCCCGCAACTGTTTTCATTGTTGTTGTTTGTTATTAATCATTTTATTTGTGAAGTTTCCTTTGCTCACCCTGCCCAGCTGATCTGGTTTGTATAACAGCAGTCAACTAAACTGTTGCTTGAGCAGTAGTGTTATACTACTCTGCAGGGCAGCCTGAGTCCGTAGAAAAAAGCAGGTTTTGTCATTGCATCAAAATATTGTCTAGAGAAGCAGTATCTTTCTGGGCCCGTTTATCCTTTAGAATAATCCATATGCATTAAGCTATGATGTGGCTTGCCCCCCCCCACCCCTTTTTTTTTTTTTTCCACTGCAGGCTCCTGCTACTGTGTAAGCTGTATTTGTGCCATGCTTTGAGGGGTAATCCAAAATCTTTGGTTAAATAGGCATTTGGCTAATAGATGCAAGCTTTAGTTGTTTAAGAATATGTGAGGTTTCAGATGCAGTTAAGTTGCTTATCAAGCTTTAAGAAGTCAGCCTTGCAAAGCTGTCATGATAATTTACCAGCTCAGATACACTCTGTTTTCCTATATTAATTATTCCTGCTGGTAAAAAAAAAAAAAAAAAAAATTAAAAAATTAAAAAAAAAATCAGTCTTATGGAAATAAATTAGTCACGCAAGGAAAGTAAGCAAGATAATTTTCTTGTGTTGTTTTAGGGTTTGATATTCTGGCTATCAGGCAAGAGTTCCTTCTGTTGCCTCATTTTTTTGGAGGAAGTGTAAGGAAAGCAGAGGAAAAAAGTTTTTAAAGTACTAGTGTGCATTTACTAGTGTTCTGTTGTCTGAATAGCCTTCCATAATAGGGAGTGTTTTTCTTCTATAAATACAAGAAATTAAAAGATAGAATTAATAAATTAAGCTTGGATGACTTTTTTAGGCATTTGTCACTTTCAGGTATTTGATTTTCACATCCCTCCTTGAACATGTGTTGCAGTAATTTTAATAATGTACTCACAAATTCTTTTTAAAACTCTTATATTGATGTTTCTGTTGTCAGAAAAAGTATTTTTTTTTTCTTCCCTCCCTTCCTTCCTTCCAGGGAAAAGAAAAGGGAAATTTAATGTTATTATAAAATCCCAATGTGTTTTTTCCTTTCGTAGTGCTTCTGTTAGAATTTAAAAAACCAAACCAAACCAAACAACGCTGCTTATGCTAAGAAAGTTGAAAAGTAGAAGAGCAGGTGGAACTCTCTACTAATGTTTTTAAGAGCTGATCTTAATATCTGCTAGACAAACTCTTTCAATGATGAGATGTATGTTTTGGGTTTTATCATGATGTGAAAAAGGTGAGGTCAATGCTGTTTTGCTTCGTCATGCAATAAAAATGACATTGAGCACTTTGCACTGAAATTATATAGCAAAATAGCTAATACAGTTTGCTATTCTAGAGTGCAACAGTTAAGTCTGTTTGACTTTACTATAATAGAATATAAATCACTTTTATTTCCAGCTTTTAAATTTTGGACTACAGTGCTTAAATTTGAGCAATTGAATAAACACTTCTTGGTATAAGTTCATTGAAGTTCCCTTTTTTTATTTTATGAACTTGCACATATGCTGTTTAGGCGAGAAATATTCAGAGTAACTTGTTTCATTCTGACTGAATGCTCTGGAAATAATGAGTTCATTAGCGCTGTATTAAAAAAAAAAGTCAAATGTTAATTACCACACAAACAAAATCACGTTAATTGAAACTGGATTCTTTATTTCTTCACCTCCACTGCAGAAAACATTTCACCACCTGGAGAAGCCTTTTCTAATTTAGGTTGTTCAGCTAACTACATGCCCTAATTGGGTGAGCACAGATAAATGTAAAATGCTTAATAAGCAGTTGTGTAGTTTCCTCACAAGACCTATAGTGCTGTCTTAAAGCCCTAATGTCATACCGTCATAAAGGCTCAAGATGGGAATAATCTATTGTGCCACCTCTTTTGTTCCTTCTCTTTTCTGACAATGGTTAATGACAAGATTATTCACACAGTTTATTTTATAATGCTTCATGCAGTTTAAGTTGAAACAATTGGGCTCCTGCATCTCCTTGAAGAGAGTGTATTATCTGCAATGTTTTATTACAGTTCACCAAAGAGTTCATTTCTGTTTTCTTGATTCCATTGTTTAGAGAGAGCCTGGAGCGTCTTTCAATGTTTAAGAAAATAGAAAGAAGACCTGCAGCTTGGTCCTGCCAGTTAACTATTGGTTCCAATTTGTCCATAAGGATTGTGGCCTACAAATCAGTAAGTTCTTAAAATCGTATGTTTTAGTGTACTTTAGCAAGCAGTTAGGTGCAGCTGCATTTTTATTTTAAATTTTTTTAACGTTTAAGGAAAGAGACATTAAACATCCAAAATAATAACGGCAGAGACCTTGTGTTTAGAAGTTAGTGCATCTGAAACTGTGGTTCCCACAGCAACTCTTAGCTGCACCACATTGTACACTATGTTAAAGAACAAAAATTCACGATGTATAGAAATAGAAGTAATTGCTGTCTACACTGTGAAGCTTAATGGTGTTTAAGTTGGTGAACCTGCTCTTGTGTGAAGCTTTCCATTCAGCACAAATGAAATGTCTGCAGCTCAGTGGGACTTAATATACATTTCTTAACTCCTAGGCATGAGAGGAATTGTGTGTGTGTGTAAAACAGGTAAGTTTTAACAGCTATTGTTCCAAGTCACATCTATTGCTATTTCAGATTTGAAAAAAGTTTATTTTTTTCAGCTTGTTTGCCTTATACTGTTTGACAGAGCTTATGTGTCATCTGTTTCGCTTGTAGTTTTTTTGGTTCCTTCACACGGTGCTAGGAAGAAGTGTATTTAAGCAGAAAAAATGTGCAAAATTCCAGTAACTGAAGAATTATTAGGTAACTGTGTAGTGTGGCAGTACTGATTAATGTTGTGAGATGGAGATTGGTTGGTTTGTTACTTGAATCCAAGACTAGGAGTCTGACCAACATTGTAAGGTTTTAAGATGTATTTAGAAGCAGACATATATTTGATTTTGAAATATAGGTGTACTAGCCTTTGAAGAGCTCTCTGCTGCCAGCTTTCTTTTTATACTTATTCATAAATATGTTTGATCAGGATATTCTTCTAGACATGTACAAATCCAGAGTCCCTTCCCAAAGGTGTTCACACACAAAATAAATGAAGCTTGTGAAGGAGCAACATGAACCAAGTGGCTAGTATGAGGTCACATAGCAGTTGGATGAGGGATAGCAATAGACTTCTGATGTCTACTGCCGTAATCCATTCTGTCTTTTTCTGTTTTCTGCCCAGTTCTCCATTTTTGTTCTCATTCGTTTACTTCTCCATCAATTTCACTTAAATAGAGAAGAAAGCTTATTTCTTTCCCTGTAGTTAGGAAACATTTGCTCATTGCAGATATATTTTTCCTTCTTTTCGTTCCCAGTCCTGTAATACAGCTTGTATCTTTTTGTGCTGTTTGGGGAAGTTGCAGTAACATTTTTATGCTGTAGTATGGTAATGCGATGCAAAACTTGGACAAATGGACTTATTGAGTGTTGAGTCTTCTTCTATCATTAACATATACCTTAATGCTTTGTAAAAAAAGCGCGCGCGTATTTGTGTAGGAAGTAAAATACCTAGCGAGCAAGTTGCATGTTAGCCTGTGACTAAAAGACTTTCACAAATGACCTAGCCATGACTTTAATAAACAACCAAGGCAAGAATGCAGTCAGTATGATACAGCTTAATGTTTGACAGCTCTCATACAGATAAAACAGTGTGCTGAAAGCACTACGGTAGCAGTCAGGGATGTTTGTTTTGGCTCTAATTATTCCTCCCTTACTGGCAAAATAATGTAGCACTTGGTCTAAGAATTTTTTTTTGTGTTGTAGTAAGCACTCTGTATCCAACTGAAATGTTAATATTCCTTTACGTTCTCATATAAAGCTTACAGAAGAGAAGGTGAAAAAAATGTGGACAGTTGTAGATGCTAAAACCCTCAAAAAAGAAGATGTACAAAAGGAAACTGTTTACTGCTTGAATGATGACGACGAAACAGAGGTTCAGAAAGATGATACTATTCAAGGTATGGCTCCTTTATGTGCACCCTGGAGGCAAACCAAAGATAATAGATTGTTCTTTTAAATCATCTAAGTGCTTTTTAGTTGTATAGTTAGAAGTCTGTGATATTAGACTGCAAACTCTGTAAGCCATTGGAATACAGAGATAATGAGTCTTTGCATATTCTAAAAATTCTTATTTTTCCTACTAATAGGACTAGCAGTAATAATCCCACCAGGTGGAACTTGGAAGGGACTTACAGCTTACTAAACTGTACTCTGGAAGACCATCTCAATTCTGTAGTCAGTATTCATGCTACCTTTACTCTTCAAATCTTCAGTTGTACTGGTAACATGAATACTTTCATAGCACTGTTTTTGTTTCCAGATAGGCAACTGTTCTAGATATTCTGCAGATGAGAGATAAAACCATTGAAGGAAGGGGTAATGTTGAAGAGCCTTACTTTTAAATTATTAACTTACCTTTCAATTTCATGAGAGGTCTGATTTGAAGTAGTGGTATGCGGAGTACTACTTCTGTAACCATTAGTTTCTTGCTGAGTAGATGAAGTTCATGGGAAGACTAAAGGTCCCAGAAGCATTATGAAATAATCTACTTTTTAAAAGTGGAGTTAATCAATTGTGTATTTTTTTGTTACTGATTTTTTTTCTATCCCGTTTACTCCTTGAGTCCCACACAAGTAGGGCAAACGTATTAGCTACAAAGGGCAGAACTATTCAGATAACAGTATAGAAATTGCTGTTAAAGAATAAAACAAATTGGAAAATGAAGACAAATACTGTGGTTTTTATTTAACCTCTTTCCACTTTAGCAGAGGTGTTTTATAGTAATAGCAAATAAAAATGTACCAACATCAGTGCAATTTTTTTTTTTTTTTAAACAGAAATAATGGGTAAAAGCTAGCACCCTTTGACTTATAATTTCAAAACTTCTGGTAAATCTAGAAAAAAAATCCACTTTTAATAATGAATATTTCGAAGCCTTTGTGACTGTTCTTTGCTGATGTCCTTGAATGCCCCAGCTGGTAAATGGCTGTGGGATGCTAGTAAACAGAAGCAGTGAACAGTCCCATGTAAACAAGAGAGACCATGAATTTCTGTGTCAGTGGTGTAATATTTTTTATAGGTAAAGAGCAGATGATGCGTCATGGGCTTCTGTGGACATTTTGAGAATTGGCATAATTAGACAATATTTTGCATTTGAAGTACACATACTAAAGTATCTTTTGGTCTGCCTGCTTCTTTGCTTTTCAGTTTCCAGGAAAAATTGTTTGCATATAGGCTTTTCATTCAGGGATTTACTTCTGTTCCTTCCCTCACCTGAAGATACGTCAGTGACAGTGTAATAAAGTGATAATGTTACTGGGGGAGTAGTATAACTTAGGGTGGGGGAATAAGCAGCTGGAACAGGTGATAGCTGAAAAACTAACAGGTTCCTAATTCATGCGGGTATCCCTGCGATGTAAGGTGAGGAAAGTAAAACAAATATATAGAAAGACCGCTTTTCCCTGCAAGGGTGTTTTGATTTTCCCTTGTGTGATGGTGTATCTCACTTCCACTGTTAACACATTTGTTCTATGAATCCCTTGTGGTGCCATTTCCTTTCCATAATTTGCAGTATGCTTTTTCTACTACACTTGTGCGGAGTGTTGTAGTTTATTTGCTTAAATCTATTCTGTGAGCATAACTTTGTTAGGCAAGATGTTCAGTTCCCTTATTTGCTTTCCTGCTCTCTGTGAGGGCAGTTATGTTACATAAAATGATGTACAGGGGGTGCAAGTGCTGTTCATAAAGTACAAAATGTGTCTGTGGGGTGTGTGCTTTTTTTGTTAACAGGGAAAGTAATTTGAGTGTGTGGAGTGTAGCTGTAGGGCATGCGTGCATTGTTAAAATATTCAGAGAGCTAATTTCAGTGTTAGAATGGTAGGCCCATATGCTTACCAGATGCTCCTCTCTTGTTCTCCAGGGTTTCGCTATGGGAGTGATATCATTCCTTTTTCCAAAGAAGATGAAGAGCAAATGAAATACAAAACTGAAGCAAAATGTTTTTCTGTTTTGGGATTCAGCAGATCCTCTCAGGTACATTACTAAACTTATTTCCATTCAACTTGCTGAGTTGTTAAAGACATGTGACTTCCATGTGAATTTGCTGAAGTTGTTTTATTGTACTGGGAATGGGGCATCTGCTGTCAGGTGTGACAGGAGTGACTTTACATGTATGTAGTCTTGTGAAGAAGAGACATTAATAAATATGGACATGAGGTGTTCAAGGAAAGCAAGAGCCACTGATCTCAGATCTCTACAAAGTGGCTGCAGATGTACTATAGTCTCATTTCATCTGAGTAAATAGTGTTGACAAATCTGCAACAGGAGGTGGTCTTTCTTCTGTTCAGGTTATGCAGAAACCTTCTTGGGCCTTGTCCAGCCGTGACTGTGTTCTTTTTACTTTCTAACAGAAGAAATCTCTTCCTCAGCGTTAGAGAAATGTTAAAGCTTGAGAGCTAACTCCATTCATTTTTGTTTCCATAAGTATTAGCTGATGAACTGTGCCTTTCCTTTTGCTTCTACTATAACAAAAATTAAGTGTAGAACTCTGTTCTACGTTCTCTCTACATAAGAGAGAACTTAGATGAAGGTAGCATCACTCAAAAACTCTCCATATCCCAATGAAATCTACATTTTTTTGTGAATGTATGCACTTAGCTGTACTTGTGGCATTAATTTTGTCATCCGTTTTACCTGGAGGCTTAAAAAAAAAAAACTCCTTCCTGAAATGGGATATATGAGGAGAAAATACAGAAATGTGAGTGCCAGTAATTTCTAGAAATTGTAAGCTGCCTCCACTCTTTCTTTTCCAAGACGTTGCACAGGGTGTCTGAAACTTTACTCCATCTTAGAATAAAGTTCACCACCCGAAGCTTAAACAAAATCATAGGGTAACTCTGCCTTCTGTTCTAAAGGCTCCCAGACCTCCTGCTCTTCTTTGAAATGTCTCACTGTGTCTACAGAATAGAATGCTTGATAAAAGGCTGAGGAATCATTACCTTTGCCAGGAAGGAAAGGTGCTGATGAAATAGGAAGTATCTGTATAAGATAACTCCCAACTGTTTTTAACTAAATATATTTCTTTAACTAAACATATTTCTTCTCTGCAGTGCAAGTGGCACAGATAACCCTGTGTATTGCTAGATATGTTGTTTAACGATTGCAGTGTGATGACCTAAAGCGTATTATTGCCCGAGGAGCTAGGAAGTTACATTTGATTACTTAAAATTAGAAGCCAGCCTAAATGAGACCTGTAACCTTACTGCTCCTTGAGGACATTCAGGATTTAAATTGAAGTAACACAGTAACTTATGTAGTGAAAATAATTGATCAAGGAAACACATCATGCTTGAGTTTATATGCCCTGAATTGGCCAGGGCAGAGAGATGGCAGGGGCTGCTAAACCCTGTACCAGGAACTGGGTCTAACATACGAAACTTTGTGTCTGAACTCAGGGTTTTAATGAGACAGGTGTTTTTTGTTTTGTTTTTTATCTTTTCACATTTTGTTAGTTTACAGCTGAGTCTCATTGTCTTCATTTCGTTCTTTAAGATCTGTTTCACTCTGTGTGGTGCTTTCTCAGCTGGAGGCTTGCCTCCTATTTCAGCTTGAAGTCTGACTTTTATTGAAAAGAGAAACTGAGTTGAAAGCAGATGAGAAGTGTCGTGCTCCTGTAAGTGAGCAGTCTTTTCATTTGCATGTTTTTCCACCATTGGTCGGGAGTGTGGTAACACTTTCAGATTGCCTGTATATAATTTAGTGTAGGAATAATGTTTTGATCCACATAAATGTGCCTCAAAGAATTAAGAAATCGTTTTTGTATTTTTCAATTCACAAAATATTGCTTTTGACAATTTTTATGATATGCTTCTCCTGTCTGGATTTCATAACAAACAGGAATGGAACTACATCTTAAACAGTGTGTGCGCTGGTCCTCTAACTGGGAGTGGGAGTAATTAAGCCTAATAGTGGTTGCAGATACCTCAGTGGAATGAAGTTATTGAGGTGTGATGCCAGGTTTAAAATTACTTTGTACAGATAATGATATCAGGAGAATATACAACTAGAATTTTCAAGTTGTGTGCTTTCCTTATGATTTGGCTCCTGAACTTTATTGTTTGGAGTCATAATGCTAACACTATCCAAATGTATGCTTGGTTTTATTTTTTTTAAAACTTTGGAGAAAAGATGATTTAACTGGAGCAGCTCCAAATGCATAATTAAAGGAGTAGAACCGCCTCGTATTATTTTCTTAGTTATTCTTATCCCTCAGGAAAAAAGATCAGAGGCCTCTTAAACTTTGATTTTTAATTTATAAGCAATGCTGTGTAAATCAAGAAATAATACTTGAAAATATTACAAAGGATCAATTTCTCTGGCAAACAGAAAAGGTGCAGTGATACACATATCTGGGTATTTATACTGAGCATAAAATGCCTCAGCTTTTAAAGACAGAAGAGCAAAGAATAATTGCAGGTAGAGTAATTTGAGTTCAAGAATTGTTCTGTAATACATAAAAGTGGTCTGCTCAGGTGTAAGTTGTCACCGACTTCAACAGCATTATGGTAATTTGCTACATAATGAAACTCCAGGTAGTTTGGAGTTGGTGTAATTTGAAGAGATTTTCTTTAACAAAGAAAGGTCATTTTAAGTAGCGTTCTTAGTAATGTGCAGTCTTTTGTGACATCTTTTCATAGTCATAGAATGGCTTGGCTTAGAAGGGACCTCAAAGCCCATCTAGTTCCAACCCCACTTTTCTGCTGTTGCAGTGATTCTCTGGGTGTGTCTCAGCCTCTGCAGCTCCAGCTGTTGGAGCAGTGCCCATTAATGAAACTTTTTTTTTTGTCAGCCATAGAATCATTAAGGTTGGAAAAGACCTCCAAGATCGTCTGGTCCAACCATCACCCTACTACCAATGTCACCCACTAAACCATGTCCCTAAGCACCAGGTCCAACCTTTCCTTAAACCTCCAAGGACAGTGACTAAACTCTGCTAACAGAGGTACTTTGCTAGCACAGCTGTATATACTACCTGTTGCTGTTGAAGTAGTTTTATTGATTAAGGATGTGACTTTCTTCAGTTCCTTTTTCATCGATTTTTGCTAGCAAAATTTGATAATATAGACACAGCATAGTGTCGGTTAAGTTTAGGTGTTCTGTTAACTACTGCAGCTTTTCACACTTACTGTTGAATTATTGCAGTGGTATCCAGACTCGTAATAGCTGCAAGTACCGTAGTCTTTCATTCCTGCCCATCAGTGGGACAGACAAGGGAATGTCCCGCAGAATATGACTGAGTATCCATATTGAGTGATAAATGGAGTTATAAAACACATACAGGGCTTCAGCTTGTATGCACAGTAATTAAAGTTTGTGGCTTCTCATTTGATTAATGCTTTGGTTGTTTAATAATTTAATTGGTCCAGGTACATTAACAACATTTGTTTTAGATCAAGCTAACCCCTGACCATTTGAATCTGTAGATTCAGAGGCACTGTTACATGGGCAACCAGGTCCTCAAGGTCTTTGCAGCGAAAGATGATGAGGTAAGGTGAATTCAAGTTTAACGCTGAAAGCAATTTACCGTGGAACATAAAAGAATAGTAGTGGTGCTTGAGATTATTCCTTATTTCCATGTTAATGAAACAGAAAGATTCTTAATGCAGTTTACAGTGTTGTTCCATTACCCATTAATATGAAAAGACTTTGGATTAGACCCCACATGAATGCCATATCTCATGGACAATGATAAACTGGTAAATAATTATATTTGTGCAAGGACATGGGGAACCTGGAATTGGTACTTAAATCCATTTTCATATAGACCAAGAGTGTACCCTGTACCTATTGTTTAGACCACACCTCCAAATTATTTTAAACGTAAGAAGTAAAAGCTTCACTGGAGAGCTGAGATGCCTTCCCTTTAAGGGTCTGACTGCTTGTCCTTTCTCTCTGTCTCATAAGATTTCTGAGTTTTTCACACCTAGCGGAAAAGATGGTATGTGCAGGATCTAAAGTTTATCCTTAGCTTTCAATGGATGAGCTATTATGTTGGGATTTGAACTTCTTTTTATTTTTTTCTTGAACATGAAAATGCTTGTGTCATTTATAGCTGAAATGGCAAGTAATTTTGACTAAGTCAGTGCTATTGAACTCGCTGTGGAAGGTGTATTTCAGCAGACTAATGAGAACTTGCATGACTACAGATTTATTTTCCTTACAGAATGCAGCAGTTGCTTTTTCTGCCCTTGTTCATGCATTGGATGAGTTGAAAGTAGTAGCTATAGTGCGTTATGTTTATGATAGAAGATGTAACCCACAAATTGGCGTGGCTTTTCCGTATATTAAGGATGCGTATGAGGTAATTTTTCACTTTTTCCTTGTTTAGAGAGCTTCCTTATTGTTACTTTGCAAATGCTAATTAATAAATGATCATAACTGAACGATATGAATTGGTGGTATTGCATAATACCAGAGGAAACCAATGTGATTGTTGTAGTAATTTTATGAAATAATACCAAGTCTTAGGACACGGAAATAGTAAATAATTATACTGTCCTCTATATTAGAGATTTAAATAATTTATATTTTAATAATAATAATTTAATTTTGTAATCCTGGAAATCTGATTCTGTTGGCATCTAAGAAAGGTACTTAGCAAGAAAACAATGGTAACTTGTTTGTATTACTAACTACCTTTCAGAGTACAATCCAAAATTGTGGTATATTCTTTCATTGTCTTTAACTGCATAATTACCTCCGGGTTGCTTGGTAGTGCAAAATTTGAATTTATAACTGGCATTTCAGGCACATCCAACTACATTGTTGTCATTAGGTTTCTGAGTCAACAGGGAATGAGGGAAGGAGCTAACAGCATTTAGAGCTACTGATTAAATTCATATGGAGAGTCAGGAAGATAGTAGTATATTCATTTACTTGAAAAGGTTATTTAAAAAAATGTACAAAACCTCTAGTCTTTTTCTTAAAAAAGTAACCCACAATCACAATTGAAATAATTTCTTTAAAAGTTCTGGGACCCAAAAGTAACGTAGTTTGTAAGATTTTTTGCTGCATGTTTCCACCGATCTTTCTTATGAGACTATTGAAAGAGATGAATATATATAGCATGGCTAAGCAATGACTAAGGTGGGGGTGGACATAAGTCTTCAGGCTTTTGAAGGTTATAAACATAAAGGATGGAAAGGAATTATTTAGGGTGGCATGAACTGGAGGAGGTATTTGAATAAAGAGAAAATTAGCATGAGAATGTTAGGAAAAAAATGACTTTGAAATGCAGTAAGCAGTGATAAAACCTCCCAGAGCTCCAATGTATGGGATGTTTAAAGTGCGGCTGGATGGAAATCTACATAAGAAAAAGGATTGGATGACCTCAGAGGTCTTCATTCAGCCTATAGAAAAATGAGAAGTGTAGCCATCGCTGTATTCATAAATCATCTTTTGTTTTATACTACTTAAAACAGTGTTGCTTTATAAATATTTTATGGAATTACTTTGATATGCACTGATATTAGATCTTTTAATTTTTATTGTTTATATTGTCCTGACAGGGCACTTGGGGATACTTTGTATTTCTTTAGGCTCAGGTGCTTCTTTCTTGATTTTTTTTCTTACTTTCGTTTTGCTCAGTGTCTCATCTATGTGCAATTACCGTACACGGAAGATGTAAGACAATATGTGTTTTCATCCCTGAAAAACAATAAAAAATTCACTCCTACAGGTAAGATAGTCCTTGCCCGGGCAACTTGACAAAGTACCTCGTTGCTATTCTTTTAAGACATTCTAAAATAACTAGGATATTTGGCCTTCCAATGAAAACATACACCTTGTCAGTATTTGGGTTTAGAAAAAAAAAAACAGCCCTATGGAAATAAGTTATGGTGATGTCATCTTGAAGCATGAAGGCTGTAACAAAACTTCAGCAGTTTAGTTGCAGGCTGAGCAGACCTGAGGGGTTTGCAGGCAGTCCTTTAAAGCTGTCTTGTTGAATGTCTTCTGGCTCAGATTCTATCTGATTTTAAGCCACACGTCTGAGAGTTAGTCCTCCATAACCCTTGATCTTTGAACTCATTTCTAGGAGATGGCCAAACTGTATGGGATTTGCAATATGTGATGAGTTAGCTAGGATTAGAATAGAGGAAACAGCTCCAAACAAGCTGGTTCTGCAGCCACTTGTGTTGTGGCCTGTTGATGTAATGTACAAAGACAAAAAGGCTGAAGTGTATTTTATGTGGTGTGATTTTTTTTGAAGCACGCACTTAATGGTGTCCAGGTTCAAGGGATGGTGTCTTTGGAGAGCCATAGAACATGCAGCCATATAAAGCTTGATTCACTGTTCTGTGAATTTTCACAGTAATGAGCATAAATGAATGTAGTTTGAAATCCACTCCCAATTCTTTGATTTGTTGCGTGATCTATCTGCACATCAGGGTATATAAAGCATGCTGGGTTGTTTCTGAAATAGTTTGTGTTTTCTTACCTATAACTAGCAGTTTGAGAACAAATCTGAAACTTGTTTTTACCAAAACAAGAGTTGACTATTGTGAACTGAGTTATTTCGCAATCCTAACTTTTAAAATTTATTTTAATCAGTTTAGTTTATCAAATCAACTGTTCTTCTCATTTTCGAAGTGGCCTATAAACCTTCTGTTGCAAATAAAAACATCTTGAAAAGAAGACAAATGGAAGCAGGAAGACAGCAATAAATGAGGTCTTAAATAACAACAAAAAAAACCTCTTTGACTTTACATTGTAGTCCGTAAACAAAGCAGGGTTTTTATCTCTGTGTCCACTACCCATATTCATTTTTGGCACATCTGTATATGCAGTGTATTCTGTGACACTTAATGATTTAGTCAGTCTCCCATTATGAAGTGAATCTTCATCTGTAAATTGTTTCAAGAAATGAATTTATCTGCAAGTGTATTTAATCTTTCTTTGTATGCAATCGTTGCCTTAGCGGATCAGTTATCTGCAGTCGACTCTTTGATTGATTCTATGAATTTGGTTTATGAAGATGATGATGGAGAAACTTTGGAGGACCTGTTTAAGCCCAGCAAAATTCCAAACCCTCATTTTCAGAGGTTATATCAGGTGAGATGATGAACTATATGACATTTTAAGAAACATTTCTTTTCTTGAAACCTTTCACCTTTCTGTCTCTCTGATTCACCTTGGAATGATCTGCATTGTGATGAGTCCAATAAAAATGTTTTGTATTGAAGTATGGGGTAGCTGGCAATTTCCATGTTTTCTGACACAAATTTTATTCCTAAAATTTCTGGTTTCCAGGAAGAAAGGGAAATCACATCTGTGCTGAGAAGTCTGCAACAGCATCACTGATACTTAGGGGTGCCAAGGCTAGATAAGTTAAAACTTGCTTGGGTATCTCATCTCTGTGCTGTATTGCAATGATCATGATGCAGACAGACTCAGACTTCAGTTTCTGCGCAGAGAGAGAAATTACCTGACAGTCATGGAGGGTTTTAGCTCCTCATTCTAGGTCTCATCAAATCCTGAGCAGAGTCACTTCTTTATTCATTGTTTAATCTAGCGGTGGTACCAAAACAAATCAGTCTGAGGTAAGCTTGATCAGTAGTAAATGGTTAACATGGTTGACATTTAAAGAACTCCATTTGGGTGTCTGAGTTAATGCATTTTATGGGCAAGCAGAAGAGTTCACACTTCTTGCAGTTATCATTTCAAATTGTCTACATTTTGATTCACATTCCTTTCATATCGTGAAGATTTTATTTGCAACTGTCAGGATGAGAGACTTAATTATGCTTTGGAATTCAAGTGTTCAAAAAAAATGACACAGCAAATTCAAAAATAAGGAAAATTATGATGTAATTTACGCAGCTGCTGAAATATGTTGTATACAGGACCGTGGAGGTGTATTGAGTGCGTGATTCCACTCTGAAAATTGACCAAAAATGGTATTACATGTTTATCATGTCTCAACGATTCAAAATTATTTTTTTCATTTCACAAGTAGAATGATGTTTTTTTAAATAAAGAAAACTTACCCTAGATTCCGAAGGCCACACTGCCTCAGTGTTGTCAGAAGTAACAAAGAATCTGAAGGTCATATTTATGTTTCAGGAAACACACAATCCCAATGTCTTCAAATCCTACCCTGTTTGACACCTAAAGAACTCAGTGTTCCCTCCAGATTCTGCCAGTCACATTAACAAGACAGCATGTAACTTAATGCAAGATTTTGTCAGCAGAAGGTTATTGCTAGGGAAGAGCTTAAAATGGATTGATTTCTGCATTACTTGTATTTTAGGAAGGATCATAACGTTTGGGTAGTATGAAACAAATACAGTTGTGCTTGCAAATGAAACATGCAGGAGATAGTATTTCCTGCTACACTGCTGGGTACACTTTTGCACTCTTTTAGTTCAGGGGATTTTGCCTACTACCGAAAGGTGTTTTTCAGGCCTTACATCTGTCTTCTGAAATAATATGATGGTATTGTCCTAACGGTTGAGTCAAGTGCTGCCAGAAGAGAGTAACCACCTCACTCACACAATTTTATTGGAGAATCATAAGACTTTTTAAGGGTGATTGCTGCTGGTAGAAAATGTATTTATTTACTGTTTCAATACTAGGTAGTATGCAGTTCTGTCCACAGTGCTTGCTGTTTACAAAGCCTTAAATTACTGGTCCTTTTAGTACTTTCTTTTACCCTTGTGCAGCCCCTATGTTTTGTCTTGTTTACAGTGCTGCTTATTAACCCATACAAATTGCAGCAAGATTGTTCTTTCCTTTAATTTGCTGCAAATGTGTTCCAGGTTCGTAATATTTTGCTTGTAGAACAAGTGGCAATTTCTGTTTCTTAAAATTTACAACCAAAAAATATACTTCATCTTTTGAATGTAGCCAGGAAATTGATTGGGTTGAACAGGACCTATAGATGTTTTAGAAAAGCAGTCCTGAAGAAAGGATGAGCTTCCCCTTCATTTCCTCTCTCTTTTGTCTCTTGAGGGTGTTTGGAATTTAAACAGAATTTAAACAGAAACATCAAGTCAAATTATAACTCTGGAAGTAGTGGTAGGCATCAGAAGATGACAGAGTGGGTGGAAAGGAGTTGCTAATGCTTGCTGGGGTAGAAGATGAGGAACATCCTATATCCGGAGCTCTTATTTCTTGCTTCCAGAAAAGCCTAAACAAACTTCCATAGCTTTCATGGTGGCAGACTTCCAACCTTGTTATTTAAGTTGTTCCTCTTCAGTACGGGGATTTGAAGCAGATAAGACACTTGGCGAATGCAATGTGTTTTATTCATACAAACAAATGGCTTACCAGAGATTGTTTGATACTGAAACAGACCTGAGGGGAAGCTTTGTGGGGACAGTGGCCTGCAGCATTTAATAGTTCATGGGATCCAGCTGTGAAGTCCACAACTAAATGTGTCATAACACTTTTTAGACCACGTGTAAGTGACTCTGTTGGGCTGGGCTAATCTGTAAGTTGTTGGACCTAAAGCAGACCTGCAGGGGGACAGGAGGTACCTTGGAGTAAGTCTGTAAGGGCTTTCAGCAACAAGTAATCTTATCTTCAGTTGAATGTAGTGGATTTATCTGCTGGAACATCATTTTGAACTTGTCACAAACTAAGTGTAAACTGAACTCTAAGACACTTGTGTTGGGATTCAGTTCATATGTTTAGTTACCCAAAAGCTAGACAGCTAATGTAAGCTGAGTTGTCCAAGCCTGCTTCATAATACATAAAAAAAAAAAAAAAAAAAGCCTTGGGAAAATGAGTGGTCCTTCATGTTTTGGACATCATAAGCACAAAATGGTTGTGGAGAATGAGTAGGTGACTGGCTTGGACTCAGTGCTTATCTTTTAGACAAATGAATCTCTGTCCGATGTTCTGAGGCTTTAAAGACTGTCTGGTTCCCATAGGCTTTATAGATTTGCTAAAATATTTTCTTATAAAAGTGTGTTCATAGATATTGTGTGGAAGGGAACAAGACAGAATGCTTTCTTGCAGTAAGTTCTTGTCTGTTCAGGCATTTATGCCATTACTTATTATGTAGTCAATTCCTGTTCGGCGTCAGAAGCTTCAGGCTAAATCTGTTCAACTTCATCTTCATTTAACACCTGAGTTCTGAAGGTACCTGCAATCTCAGAGCTGGTCATCTGCTCTGAAAAACAGGAGCAAGTGATGGCTGTTGCTGCAGTCTGCTCAGCTCTTGCAACTCATGTAGAGATTTTGGATACAAAAGCCTGAAAAACGCATTCACAACAGGAAACTTAGATTTTTTTTAATTCAATCCGCTAATGCTGTTTTGATATTCTTTTTTGTATCACAAAAGCCATTACTGCAGCTTCCAGCAACATTTTTAGTCTCTTTCAGAATAATTATACCTTAAATCATTACAAGTGTTTCCAAATCAGTAGCCTTGTATGACTGCCTCCTTTTGAAAGTATGTTCTAGTATAGATTGGAATCTTAATGGCAGCATGAAAGCACATCAGTATTGATGTGTAGCATATGGCCTGGATGTTCTTTATTGGCAGCTTTTCAGCATGAATAGAGGTTTGGTTTTTTAATTAAGGTCATGTCTGACAGCCGACAAGGGAGCAACTCTCCTGTTTTCCTGGTTTTTTGGGAAGCTACCTCCACGCTTGTATCTAATTCACTCAGTACGGTGGACTTGGAAAAATGTTTTTCCATGTATAACGTGTTCTTATGTATGCGTTTGCGTGCATTGGTAACTGTATATAGGAACAAGCACGTAAGTCTCTGCTGCTACCCCACACTTCATAGCATTTAAAAGGTATTTTGTTTTTAGAACTCTCAATGGACTTTCTGTGACCTGCCTCATTAACCTGATCTCTCTCCGTCCTTGGCTGCCTGCCTGTGTGAAAGCTCCCTCTCTGTAGCTCCTGCCATCTACTCCAACCTTTATGTTCATCTGTCAGAGGTCTTCATTGCGTTTTCCAAAGTTCATATGCAAACATACCTATATTCTGTGCCTCACCTATGCACTTTTAACTTCTCTCTTGTTACTTGCTCTTAAATGGGTGAAGATTTCTCGGGTTATGCAAACTGAGCTTTTTTGACCAAGAAGGGAGACTTTCTTTGAGGGTCAATAAATCACGATGGTAAATGGAATATAAGGTTGCGGTACATATCTTGCTCCCTGATTTTAGAATGTCAAAAAATCTCTCCCATATCACTGTCTTTTATAAGAGAACTGCTTTTTAAAGGTAAATTGAAGTTAGAAAGCTGAATAGATGCTGATGAGTACTTTATTCTTATCATTTTCTTAATAATTTTCATAGAACTCATTACAGTGAGTGTGGGTGCACTCGTATGCATCAGTATTCTTGTTTAATATAATTATTAACCTCCTTAAACAGCTGATCATATGACTCCACTCATCCACTCGTGAGCTGGAATATTTCTCAGCAATATTAAGGTAGCTTCTTTAATATGGAAGGTATTTTTCATGTACCATATGATGTTACATATACAGGCATATTACTTTAAAAGTACGTAACCTTATGGTTTTTCTTTGCTAAAATTGTTTCTTGCAGTGTTTGCAACATAAGGCTTTTCACCCCAATGAGCCACTGCCGCCAATTGAACAGCACCTTTTAGAGATGCTGGAGATGCCCTGCATGGTAAAAGAAAGGTGTCAGGTTCCTCTTGAGAAAGTAAAAGCACTCTTCCCTCTAAAGGATGTTGGCAAGAAAAAAGAAGAGAAGACTGCTCAAGACATCTTTAAAGATGAGTAAGTTAGAGATTTAATATGGATTTAAAAAAAAAAAACAGAACAAAACTTTTTTAGCACTTCAGATTAATTTTGGTGAATGTAGCAGGCTCAGGAGCATTTTAGTCAATGAGTTACATACTTAAAAAGTACAGATGGGTTGAGAATGTTGTGAAACTGCACTGTCTGGGCTATTTTGAGAGTAGTGGTCTTACTACTGTGGAAGTCATGCTAGGATTAGGTCTGCACCTCTCTGATGTCCTTGCATACTAATACAGAATTGCAGAATCCATCAGGTTGGAGGGGACCTCAGGAGGGCTCTCTAGTTCAACCTGGGTTATAGGTCAACAGGGTTATAGATCGTAACAGGCAACTCAGGACTCCATCCTGTCTGGTCTTGGAAATATCCAAGGATGGAGGCTGCATGGCCTCTCTGGGCAACCTATTGCAGTGCTTGACTGCCTAGTGACCAAACAGTTTGTCCTACCAGCATTTATAAAATGGTTTGAATAAGAATAACAGAAGTGAATTCAGTTCCAAACTTATTTCAGTTTACATGAAATACCTAGGAGCTTTACACTACCTGTCAGGATGAAAATTCCATCCCAGCATACTCTGTGTACTACAGCTTTCATTTTGAATACCAAATCAAAAGAAAGGCAGCTTAATTATTATACGCTGTGCAGTAAATGTGGATGCCTTGAAAAATATTGTAGACTATTTCTGGAACATCTATCTTCTCAACTGTTTTTAAAATTCTTGTCTTTTGGTAGTACATATGCTCTGTTTACATTATCTTTGCTATAAATATGAAAAATAAATGCTTAATTGGTACTGCACTTGTACTGTTTTCTCAGCCAAGTCAATTTTGTTCAAACAAAATCAAATTTATAGAATGCCTATAATATAACTGGCTGGTCCCCTGGCATGTTGGACAGATCTCAGTTCCTTCCCTTTTTGTTATTTTTAGCTGTTCTTTCAGCACTAGGAGCAATCTCTTTGGGCCGCTTTAGGGCCCTACTAAGCTGAGATGTCACGAATCCTTTACTTTTGTTTGGATGGAGCCTCCTGATGTTATCTTTGGAAAGACATGGCATTGGACTTCTCAGGCTGCTGCTCTGGGAAAATGGCCACATTTCTGTATCAGATTGGGAAGCACGTTGCTTTTTGTTTTGTTCGCTGCTGTGTGTGCCTGTCTTGCCTTGGTGTGTCTCAGTTCACACTGATAAAATTAACTTGTCCTTGCTCTGTGCCCTAATCACGTGCGCTGTGTATATGTATACATACAGATATTTATATAAGTATTTTAAAAATTAGGGAGAATAAAACTATAGAACCAGTTTCAAAAAAAAAAAACAAAAACAAAATAAAACAAACAAACAAGAAAAAAACAGCCTACAAAACTTGGGCTCAAGCAAGCCAGGAAGAGAATTTAAACAAAAAGCTGTGACACATTACTGGTAGTTGCTGAAAAACGTATGTCCCAAAGGCTTCAATTTGGTAAGCAAGAAGGAAAGCTATTTTCATTAAAAACTGGTTGGCTTTAGAGGGGAGATGAAAGCAACTATAAAAATAATTGAGATAGAAATTGGTGGGGGGCATTATAAAATGATTTGGGGAAAAAGGGGTATGTAAGGGAGGCAGAAGAATAGAAACTCAACTATGCAAAAAAGAATGAATTATGTAATGAATAATGAAAATATTTAAATAAAAAATGGATTAAATGTAGTAATGAATGGGAACAGTAGTGATATTGTTCTGTGTCACGGACAAGCTGAATGATACAGTTAAATCACTTGAGAAAAAAATGTGTCACTACAATAGGATAAGGAAAACGTTAAACAGCAGGTAACATTCACCTTTTAAAAACTGACAGATCTAGACAATTTGCACTGAAAAGTACTGAAAAAGTTTGCTAGAAGCTCTCTTGACTATTATTTTCGTTTTCTAAAACTGATTTATACAGTTTTGGTCTTTTGCATTTGATATCTCTATCTTGATGTTGACCTGATTTCTCTCTGCCTAATTATTAAGGTCTAGCTGGGACTAAGGCAGCATAAATAGAGGCATATCTTATTAATGCTAAAGATTAAAAAAAAATGTTTTGTTTCATTTTTCTTAAGCTCTGTGTAGTTTTTAAAAAGTCCACTAAAATTGAAAGTATTTTGTGTTTTCCTTCTTAGGACGGCTTTCGAGAGGCTGTTACTTCATCTAGTTTTGCAATATGTGAGAGGCCTCTGTCTAAATGTAGAAGTGTTTTAAATTAATCTTGTATTTTATTAATTTGTCTCAGAGTAGTTACACATTTTGTAGTTAAAAAATACTGCTAATCAGGGCGTTATTAGTAACAGATTTTAAATGTCAGATCATTGGCTGGTATTAATAGGTATAGATTCTTTAGTTTCAGCTGTACTGCGCTAATTAATGATGGCTATAGGTTTGGTCCTAGGCAGTTAAATTCAGCTATTTTCATTTATGTTCTCGTCCTACCTCCAGTCCCAAAGCATTTGAAATCAGCAAAAATAATGCAGGAGAAAAAATATTTCAAGGCATTGCAATGAATTACAAAGCAACTTGTGAGGAAAAAATGAGAATTTCCATTGTTTTCGCACTTATCAGCGAACCATCTCAATGCACGCAAGAATTTTTGTTCAAGTAGAAGTTCTGAACTCTGTGGTGTTAGATAAGTTTTTCCATTTTACAGACAGGGATAATGGCTGTCCAAAACAATAAAGCAACTAAGCAACTTGTTCAAGGTCAGCCAGAAAGTCAGCAGAGCTGGGAACAAAGCAGGGTATCCTAGTCTCCTTGTCCTAAGGCATCACCAAAGTCATCACTTCTAGAGTGATAAGTAGGGTTATGTTGGATGACAGGAGTTGCTGAGGAGAAGGGCTTTCATTTCAGTAGTGACAAAATTAAGTAAAAGGAACGATGAGACTACAGAAATGAAGTGGGATAGACGTTGATTGCAAAGCAGGGGAGGAGTATGCTGTAGAAAGTAAAAAGGAAGTCTGTGCAATTTCTATTTAATAGCTGCTTGCTTCAGTAGCAGGCAACAACTTTTAAGATGAGTTGTAACTTCAAAGAATGCAGCATGGCACCTAGTCCATGATCTCTGTTTTTATCCCTGATTTATGAAGCAGTTTCTTCTTTTTATTGCAGTAGCAGAATTTTTTAGAGTAACTTTTTATTTTTGTTTTGGGATTGCTTGAAGGTAAATACTGCAGTTTAGATCATTTAGATCATAACTTTCAGTCATTCTTAAACCGAAATCTATTCTTCTGTGTCAGCCTGTTATATTAAACAACACAAAACATAGTGTCCAATTTCTTTCCCCTTTTGTGATAAATTAGAGTTTCTTGTGTTGCCAGAACGTGATCCAAAGTTTTGTAAGTTTGGAACTTAATTTTAAGCTTCTCATTTGAAGCATTGGTTGCATACACCGTGATACCTGTGAGGGCAAAGGTAGAAAGTAGCCTAAAACACAAGTAGCTTTTTAAAAACGTGTTTTGAAAGCATTTTGAGGTGTAGCATAAGATTGTTCTGAGAAAATTCTTATTTGGGGTTTGTCTAGCAAGTTTGGACTGCTGGAAGTGGAAGTTTATAAAGCGCTTGTGTGCTGATGGAGAATGTGAGTTATGAGACTCAAAAGTCACTGTGTGAACAGATAGGTAGTAGCTGTCAATTCCAAGACGGGAACTTGCAGGTAATTTTTAAAGAGTAAATGGATTTCTTACTTAATATTTAAGTTTTTATTGCCATTTTATGGTTAAAAGGAATCTGGTGAGAATACCAAATGTCATATGTGATTATTGATTTACAGTGTACAGTGAATCAGCAAGGTCAACTCAATATACAGGTTCCAAATAAAGCAACTAGAGAGAGCCAGCCTGTATTCTGAAACGTGGTAAAGAGGTGTATGAGTAAATTCACTCCTGAAAATAAGTATCAATAATCTTATACTTTCAACAAGCAGTACCTTTCATTTACGCTAAGATAAAATTTGATCTGTCTCTACTGTCTGCTTTGTGAAGACTGTGGGAGAAATGAATTGTGCTTTATTGTTAATTTGGGAACAGCTGTATAACGAATTTTTGTCCAGTGTTCAGTGTATACTTTGCAAATTTACTGACTTCATACTGAGTAGGCAGAGCAGTTTACTTTGATTTAGTGTTTCTGTTCATTTTTGTCCTCCTCGTTTCCAGCAATGAAGATGGACCCAACCCTAAGAAACAAAAAATTGAAGATGAGGAAGATAGCTTTAGCATCATAAAACTTGCTGAAGGCAATGTCACCTCTGTAAGTATATTTTCACAACTCTGGTTATCAAAGGGAAAGATTAATTTCTCTAAACATATTGTAGTGAATATACAGAATTCCTGATAAAGGGTGGGATTCTAGCTGAAATGATGAAATGATTTCTAGCTGATATTCATGACTGAAATTTTGTCTACTTAGAGATCGTAAGGAGAACTTTCTCTGTTCTTAGATACATATTAGCACAAGTTTCCATTAATCTTGGATATTTTAGGACAAAATTCTCCCCTGGTGTCTAGAACTGCAAAGGGTGAGCCTGTGGATCTGATGAAAACAGAATCACAAAATTGGGGGTTCAGTAGCTGAACTTTGTTCTTCCTTTCTTTCATATATTCTGCAGCATAGAAGTTGCTTGTTCATATTTAATCAAAGGTCTTGCTGGGGTGTTAGAGACTGTTCTCTGCATTGGTTGGGGTTTCGAATAAATGATATGTTTGTCTTCATCTTGCTGCTAGGTTAAATGTCTAACTTAACTTTAGGTGTTGTATAAATGAGTAGGTGAAGTCTGCATCATAACTATACACCTTCCTTTATTTGTTTTTTCATATCACAGGATAAGTGATTTAATATTAATGGAGATAACTCCCCATGTTTTCAAATGTACTATCCTTTAAAGTTCATTTTTAAATGAATGATTGAGATTTAAGAAAGGTGTACAGCTGTGCCAGATACTCTACTCCTAATAATCAATTATTGATATTAGCTGAAAAGTGGCACTACCAAATTTAAAAGAAACACTGAGGCCAAGCAAGTTTACTGAGAAATCTAAGAATTACATTGACAACAAAGCATAAAAATTTCAAACACACTTAAGAGAGTTTTGATTTCTGACAGGAAATGGTAAACACGGTAAATTTTCATTCTAAGGTTATTGCATCCAATTTTCAGTAAACATTTATGTTTGATCTGGTTTTAGTTCTTCTTTAAGGTTTCTGTACTTGTATGCCCATTTAGAACTTCATCTTTAAGATGTTAGAGTGGGCCAGAAGAGGTAAATGAACTGAGTATGAGCTTTTAATTTTGAGCTTCCTGTTGGCTTGGCAAGCCAAAGATTCTGTACCCACATGCCTGGGGGCTCCCATTAAGTGTCCCATTCCTCATTAAGTGACTATCAAGATTAGTGAGAGGTCTGTTTCAGAGCTGAACTAAAAGCCTGAATTACTGTGCCTCTGACCTCTAAACCCCAGAGAATATAGCTGGCCTATAAGAGTGCGGTGTAGTAAGTGTAAGTTCATCTGGCTAGAGTCATAACTAACCTTTGCTAGGAGTAGTGCATGTTTAACACACATCGTGTTTTTTGTGTCTGCATGCGGAGAAATGTAGAGGTTCTGTTTCCATGTTAAAGAGAAATGTAAAGGTTCCTGTTGCCTTACAAGAAGAAAGAGAAGGATATTGACAGACAATTCTGTTGGTTTTGGACCTTTTGTAGGTTGGCAGTGTTAACCCAGCAGAAGACTTCCGAATTCTGGTGAGGCAGAAAAATGCTGACTTCAAAGATGGTAAATTATCTATCTTAACTATATTTAGCAGCATCTTCAGAGTTAGTAATCCATTTTCCTAAAAACAGGTTTTTAGTGCTATGTGAGATACTTTGGACTATACTGCCTAGCTTCCAGTGCTGCTCAGCAATGAGGGGTAGCACTTGTAAGTCTCAGATACCCTCGTTTGTGTAAGATGGCACTAGACAGCTACACTGAGGCATCTGAGTAACAACTTAGCTGTTGCAAACAGAAGATCCCTTCACACTGAGTACCTTATTCGAACTGTTTATCAGCTTCTCATCTGACTATATGTGATCTTTCTAGCTTGAAGTGGAGGCTTGTAGAATGGGCACTGTGTGACAGACCTGTCTTCTGCCTACTTAATCTTGTTTTATGGAGAAATAAGAATCAGATGCCTGGGATTTAAATATTTACATGCAAAAATCATTTGTTACTGCTTGTGAGCAAAGTAAAATGTGTAGAAGGGATGTAATAACCAGCTAGCACCTCAAGAGGTGTGAGCAGGCTCTATACGCACTGAATCTATCGCTTAGCACACAGAAAGATGGGGTTTTGATGCAGAGGCAAGGAAGAATAAAAAGCGCGGGTCAGCCACGGTCTCATTGGTCTGGCACGCTCTAAGTCTGACAGTGCAGAGGAATTATTGTTTGCCTAGTATTTTCTTAGTGGAACATCTATACAGAGATGTATGTAATCCAAAGCTATCTTAAAAAGGGTGCACAAGATGAGTGGGGTCCTTTTTCCTCTTAAATGCTGATTTGAAGGTTGTTGCAAGGTAAATCTCATCTGCCCAATAGCCACTAATGTACAACTTCTTTTCAAAGGAAATATTTGAAGGGGTTCTGAAGAAGACGGGTGCTGGTTATTTCAGCTATGCCTTTGCTCCTTTTGGGCTTAGTTTGAGGCGTATGTTAAGTAATATATTATTTTACAATAGTCTTGTAAAGCTTATGTGGTTATTTCTCTTCAGATTTTCCAGAACTATCAGGCAGGTAGCCAGCTTTGTATCTTTAGATACAGAACCAATTATGTTTATTGGAAAAAATGTTGGGAGTTGTGTTCTTGTGTCTCAGATATATTAAGATGTAGTAAAAAGCATTGTACAAGACACTAGAATACTGAAACTGAAGAAAATGACTACACTTTTATGGTAATTAGTTTTATCACATAGGAAAGTTTTAAGACATAAATAAATGTAGTGATTACCAGTGAAGATCATTTAAGTGAAGAGTGCTTAAATATGTCCACTCAGTAGCTGTTCTGGACATAACTGCAGTACGTGTTGAGATAGCTTCTGAAATTTTGAGAAATCTGCTTTTATATATATGATCTATTATATATAAATAGATATAACTAGACAAAATGTAGTGCAGTCACCCATTTAAAGGAGAGAGAAGTCAATATAAATAAAAGCATGCTCTGCATATTATTTTTCTCTTCTGCATAATCCTTTTTCTTCTTTAGTGCTTTTTAGTTGGCTTAGTACATAAAACATTGCAGGCATGTTTTTAATGGCTTGCTGTATGACATTCTGGTTATGTAAATAGTAAATTCTGTTTTAAAACTATTCAGTGGTTCTAACGGGGTTTTTCTTAAATATAGTTTTATATCATATTTAATGAGGAAGCTTTTTTTTAACCCTGCTAGAGCACGTAAAAATTAAAATGTCCTTTCAGGAAAGGGTAATCTATTGCAGGCATTCTAGTAGTTTATTGGGGGGAAGAATAATGTTTTATGTGTCAAGATGCAGACAGGTTGTACCCTGTTTTCTTTGCAATATAAAAAGATGACCCAATGTAGTCTTCAAACTGGTTAGAGCCTACATTCTCCTTCAAAAAAAGGCAGCAGTTCCTTCTTCCTTCCCTCCCTGAAAAACAGCCGCAAAATCCCTCCATAGAACAGAGGAAGCCAATAAAATTGGGGGATATGGGAAAAAGTTGACTTCAAAATTTTTAAATAGATTTATTCAGAAGACAGAGGCCTTTCAACTGTTTGCATGGAGGTGGATGAGGGTTGTGGGTTTTTTTTTTTTTTGGTAGACAGAGAAGTTGTAGCAATAGGAAGAATTGTAGTTTAAAGACTGTCAGCAAGGATCTTAATTAAGCTGTGCGTTACCGTCTGTTGCAGTGGCCTCACTGGTATTTGATGGTCAGGGTTTCTGCCATTCATAGGAGAAGCCTAAGTAAGTGTAGCTTGGACAGTGTGTCTACGTGCTGTGTTCCACAGCAGACCAGAGTGGGAGAGACGGTGTATTTGTTCCTAGCAAGTAGAGTAATGTCTGACTTGGTAATGTGTAAATACATTCTTTAGAAAATTGAAAAATTTCATATCGGCAAGGGTCTCAGGGATAGGTTTTCGGAGACTAGCAGCTCAAATTCTGAACCAGTTATAAACTTCATTTTTAATTGACATCTGTGTATATTATAGTAGGGAGGCACTTAAAGTTCACGTGATGAGTTGTGTGTGAGGGTGCCAACGTACAGGTTCGTGTTCATTGCTCAGATAAGTAGCATTGAGCTTCCTCTCTAGATGTCTTTACTTCCTTGTTGGCATGCATGGCCACAGATTTGTCATTTTATGCAGGTCTTCTTTTGAACAGGTTACAAGTGCGCAGTCATCACAAAGAGTAGTCTTCTGATAACAGCTTCTGACGTTTTTATCAATGAATGCAAATAAAATAGATGAGTTTGCCTGAGTAGAATCTTTATTCTCACAGCTGTACGATGAACTTCTTCATTGCTGTGCCTGCAGAGAAGACTCTGAAATACAGTGACTGTTTGCCACCTTCATAGTGCCGAAGAAATAGCCACAAGACTACTATGTCATCCTGTTGGCCTATTCATGGGTTTCCATTCATGTCTGTATTTCTGGGAAGCAGACAGTGTTTTCATACAATCCTGTAGAGGATAGGATGGCTTTAAGTAAAGAGATACTGGCACACATGTAGCATTTTCTTTGGTTTCTAAATTTTAGGTGGACGTTATAGGTCAGATTTCATTGGTACTTACAGGACTACTGTCTGAGAACATGGTGTCTGTAGCTGAAAGAGCTTTTTTTGTTTTAACTGATTGCCAGAGGTAAATCTGCAGTGATAACTGTACAGTTTATGGATGTTAGAAAAAGTGTCCAGAGGGAAATTGCACCTGACTCTGTTTTTATGTTTGTAGTAAGTTTGTCAATATTTTTCTTAGGCGTTTTGGGCAAAATAAGGTTAAGAGAGTCAGCAATTTCATGTGTAGATTTTGGTAAATATTCTGTCTTGCCTGAGGTGACACTCCCGCCATGGCATGTAGATCATTTCTTAGTAAAATTTGCAACAAGAGCATTTCAACCTGGATGCTTCATGTGCAGAAAAGAATCGTCTATGACAGATTTGCAATGGAAACTTATTAGAAAGATATTTTATTTACAGATTTTCTCTAGGAAGGTGTTTAGTTAGCTACTAAATGTCTAGTACCAGTTTAGTAGTACTAAATTTCTTCTACCAAAGATATATTTAAAAACAAAACAAAACACTAGTGTTTACTTTTTGCTTTTTATTGGCGTATGTCTTTGCTGTTTGTCTCTATTTTTATCTGACAGGATATATTTGTATTTATCAGATTATTCATATGTTATTGCTGGTTAGGCCAAATGCAATGACTGGTTTAATGTAAGCAATTCAGTCGTTAGAAGAATGTGACCAAATACTTGAGTATAAAAAAAAACACTGAAGTTTTCTGTATGTCTGCTTCACAGAGAAGGTGAAGCCAGACTTTTCTTTGAAGGGCATAGCAATTGGGTGAGACTCAAAGCTCTGAGTTGCAACAAACAGAATTTGGATTGGATATGGGGGGAAAAAATCACAGTGATGGTAGTCAAACATGGAAAGAGGGGCCTGGGCAACTTGGAGACTCCATCTTTGGAGCTACTTGAAACTAAATTGCTTGAAGCACTGAACCACCTGGTTCACCGTGACCCTGGTCTGAGTGGGGTTTGGGCCAAATGTCCTTTGGATGTCCAGTCTTAAATAATCCTAATCCATACCCACAGTTAATGGCAATTTAGAGAGACCATCCCAAAACTAAGCAGTACCTTACAGCACACTGGAGTAGTTTAGCAGCTCTTGGTAAGGGCCTTATTTCTTGACTTAAAGATGAAGGAAGTCCTTAAAAATTAGGGCACTTTTCAGTTTAGAAACTGTTTCTTCTTGTCAGTTACAAAAAGATCATCCTCACAGAGCAGCTGTTTAAAGTCCATTATCAGGTAGTTTAACTCATTTGTCAGTGACTTTTACTTTAAACACTGTCCATTAATACAAATCATTATCACCACCACTGGGTAAGTCAAAAGCTTGTTAATAATAGGAGTCATTTGTCTACAGAAGGAGCTATGTTTTTAACAAGGAATCACCTTGGAATTAAAGGTATCATCAAGGAATTGAACCTGGACAATAATACAGTCTCAACTATTATTAAGCTGTAATCTGTTTGGCCTAGTAATCAAGACCACAAATTGAACAAACATGAGAATATAACTACACTTTTGTACCGTAACTATTCAGATAACAAGTGAATGTAATCGTTCATGGCATATTTCACAAGAAGTAACAGCACTGGTGAATGTATTTTAGAGTAGGAAATGTGCCTCAGTGCCAGTGGGCAGTGATTAATTTCTGTATGAATTAAGATCTTCTACTGAAGCATTTTTACTTCTAGTTCTTCAGTCTGTACTCACTTTTTGCATCACCCAAAAGCAAATACACTAATGGAAAGGCAGATGGTAGGTAGCAGAAGAAAGGGAAGAAAAATAAACAAAATTCTCAGACCTTCAGGTGTAATGGCACAAAGTCCACTTTGGAGAACTTTGAGTTATAATCCTATTCTGCTGTCTCCAGTGTTGTTTTTGTCCCCCTGCAGTAATTTGATAGTCCAGTTAGAGCACAAATTCTATCTGTTTTGTATTTGTCAGTCATTTGGTCTGTCATTTAATGCAGACCCAGTGGACAGACCCAATTTTAGCCAAGCTGTTTCAAGACTTAAAAGAATCTGACTTCATGTATTGTTGCCATGTTTTCTGCATAATTTTGATGTTTCATTGCCTATTAAAATACTGCAGGGCTTTTTATTTTTGTTTCAGATTTGGAAACAGATTTCAAAAAGAAGGAGCTCACAGGCAGTAGCAAGAAACAGTGTTCCTCTGATGCCTGCCAGGGCAATCAAATAGAAAAGGTTTCTTACAAAAAAAAAAAAGTAATGCAAAAGAAGTAGAGGATCTGATAATTCCAAGCAGTGCGCTGGAATCATTCTGACAATAAAGACTTTTATTGCACCCTTGTAGCGCCTGGGGTTTTAATTTAACACATCAATGAAAAGGCAGCATTTAAAAAAACAAACCAAAAACAAACCAACAACCCACCACCACCAGCAGGACTTGCTTTTATTAGTGCAATTCGTAAGAAATTAGAACATTTAATGAGAAAATCGTTAACCATGAAAAAAATGGACCGGCTTAACTTGAGGAGCTTAAGTAGTGAGACTTCAATTTAGTTTGTCAGCTACTGGTAATATAAATAAAGAGTGAGTTGATCACCTCTGGAGCAGTAGGCAATTTAGCACACTTTCTTGTGTGATAGCTGCTGTTGGACAGAACCGCTATCTGCCTCCTTTTCTAGCAACTCACTAGAGTCAAAAGCTAGTGGGAGAATATCAAACGCTTCTTGTTTCACTCATCTCCTCAGAGGTGGTATCCTTCAGATCCAGTTCAGTTAGGCATTTAATAGAAAACAGTAAGCACTGGCTGTTATATCCATGATTATGGTAAGCATGGTGGAATACAGCTATTGCTTTGATGTTATTACATCTTCACTGTAAATTTAACCCTTTCATTGAAATAAGCATGTATTTCAAAGGATCTTTTTGGGCTATGTTTTTTAGAGTTGTAAAATATAACATTGCTCAGCCTTAGGATCCCAAATATTCTGGTTTTACTTTCTGTGAAAAAGTTAGGCCAGTGCTTTTCTCTTGGCTTTTAGGTTTGGAATTTTACCTTGGCTGTGCTTGAGTTTCTTCCCAGTATACCTAGCTTTTTCAAGGAGGCTGGAGTAATTGTCAGTAGCTTAGATACTGACAATTACCAAATTGAGTTGTTTGAGGCAGTATGGGTATGATTAACTCTCTTGATGTGTGCCAAGGTGGAATAGAAAGAGATGCAAATAACTTTATTTATTTATTTTGCCGAGGAATTGTACATTCTTTGGTTTACTTATTTATTCCTCCTTGTCTTTCAGTGAGTCAGCAGCTGATAAACCGCATTGATCAGTTTCTGGAACATAAAAGTTCACAGTACTACATGAAAGGGATCAATTGTATCAGAGTTTTCAGAGAGGAGGCCATGAAGGTAATGTTAATATGTGAAAACCCTTTCAAATTGAAGATATGATGGCCCTATTTCCTATATTGAAAACGTGGTAATTTATTTCTACAGGAGAAGTAGATTAAAAAGATTTTAATCACTTATACTGTTTGAAAGTTTAGAAATATATTTCCATTTGTGTTTCTTTATTCCTAACTTGAATAAGGACTAGATTCTGTGGTGTTGTGCACTGTTGGTTTTGTTCTTTGAAACATAAAACCACAAGGCCTGTGGCCTGATGTTTATAAAAGAAAAATATGCTATTCTACAAATTTCTATTAAAACAAGTTTCAAAAAGGTACAGAGATTTCTAGTTCTGTTTTTTTGTGGCTCACTTTTCCTTAGAACACTTGGTTTTAGTAGAATTAAAATGTGTAATGACTTATGCTCACCATTTTAGATGACTTCATGAAGAATTAATATTTGTAGCTACTTCCTTATTTTCTTGTAATCGTTGCTGTTATTTTTTCAGCTGTCCAAGGTGTGGTGCTTTAATGATTTTCTGCAGGCCCTGAAATCAAAGGTGGAAGACAAAGCCTTAGTTGATTTCTGGGAGATTGTGGTACAAGGTATGATGGCATTTCACTTTTTAGAGTATTTCTACTTTTAATATTCATTATGTAGGAGAAAACCTTATGTTAGCAATGGGACAATTAAACTAAAGCTAGAGCAGCATTTTGATCCAGGTCATTCCTTCAGCTTGTGTAAAAGGAAAAAATCTAAACAACCACAACAGCAACAACCCTTGCTTTCACATTACAGCTTCCTTTTTTTGTGCTAATAGTTTCCTGCCAGTAAGATTTCGTGATGTCTTGCCGAGTCTTGTTGAAATGGTAAACGAGTTGTGTAAGAAAAGAGACAAATTAAATGTTACAAGGTAAGGAGAACAAGATAGGATTTCAGGTGAATTTTAAGATAAATGAAAAAACTTGTGCAGCTTATATATAAAAAGATTCTTCCAAATTAAGCCTCAAAAAAGGCATGAATAACATTGAAATATGTCACTGATCGTTTTGTATTTAAGCAACTTGAAGAACGGAATATGTAGTAATATGACACCTACCTATGATTAAACTGGGAGATACAGGGCAATGCAATTCCAAAAGAGCTTCAGAGACTACGCAAGTGATAAATAAAGGAACATTTTCACAAATATGAAACGTGGTGGGCTATAAAAAACATCTTTTGCATCATACTCTTGTTTTTAATTGGAATCAGTGCTAGGAAAATCTGTTAAATGCCCAACTGTGTATTTAAGGGTGCATGCTATAAAAATGCAATTATATGCTTTTATATAGCACCTTTCAAAATGAAGGACTTCAGACTGTGTTTAATGCCTGCTTTATCCAGCTTCAAAATATATCCAGTTTCAAAATATAGAATGGGAATTTGTTTATTAACCAAAACCAACAGCACAAGGCAACTCTCAAAGGCTATTGTAGGGTACTGTCTCTGAACAAATCTGAAGAGGAAAAAAAAAAACCACACAAAAAACCCTTTGGAAGTAGGAATCTTGGATCTTTGAAAGTCGTGCTTAGAGTACTGTTTTAATATTTGTAGTTGGTTCAAACCAGAGTTTTCAACAAACTGGACTATATTTCTGAGAAAATAATTTACAAATACAAACAGGGATCATATTTTCATACAAAATAGATTATCTTCTGAGAAGATGATAAAATCATGGTGCTTTATGCATAATCCAACTAGCTGGTCTTGCTGAGTAGCTGAAATTGCTTTTCATTTGCTGCTACCAAAAGCAGAAGTCCTGTTTTCCCTGCTTCTTGTGACATAACACATGCCCTTTTTTTCCACCAAATGTGGCATTGGGCCTTGTTATGAGCCACTGCAATCACCAAGAGGATGGATGTGAGTTAATGAGTTAGTGATTCTTGGAGCAGAAGCAAGGCAGATCTGTTTGATAAGCTCACTCTCACTCATCTCGTGAAACCCTGCTGTGTAGCTCTGTGGGCATGTTAAGGTGGCATTAAACTTGTGATGCTGCTGAAACCTTTCTGAACCTACTGTTCTTTCTTCTCACACCCACAGATTCTTAATTCGGCAGCAAGCGTTTGTGTAGCCAAGTGATGGCTAGATTGGGAAAATAATTGGGGGGAAAAGTAATTGAGTGTTTCTCTTTTGTTTTTGTGGGTTACTGCACAGGATGGTGGTGCAAACACAACCAGGGCAGGACCAGCACTTTGGTGTAGTCATACTGTAGAACCACAGCATCAGTGTTTGTATGGTAGGAGTTAATTTTTGTAAGGCTGTTAAGGACTGAAGAGCATGCTGTGAATGACTAAAAGTGTAATTTCTGATAGATTTTCAGCATTTCATCTGTGATCTATGATTTCAGTGTCTCATTAGTTTGATTGTCATAATATTAACAGTTTTCTAAATGGATACTTCCACAAGCTTATGAATATTCTCATTAATTTATTTTTATATCATAGTTGACTCATTTATGCAAGTCACATCTTCCTTTGAGCAATATTTTTTTATTTTTGGTGGTGGTGATGATGACACATTGAGAAGTTGGAATTTGGAGGACTTATTTCATTTCTAACGTTAAGTCTGTTTTTGGGAAGCCTTCTAATGATACTTCTATATCTTTTATTTTTTTAGACAGAATTTCTTTGATCACTAAAGATGAAGCAGAGGGAAGTTCTGTGACTAGTGAAGAAGCTGAAAAGGTATCATTTTTTAATGAGCATCTATTTGTGTAGAGCTCTTGCTGTGGAACAGAAAATTCTTTATGATGTATATAAATCTTTAGATGAATGAAATAGGATCCTTATGAAGGAATAATATTGTCCTCTTGCTGTAGAATTAATAATGCCCCATTCCAGAGCAAAAATAATTCCCTAGCATGTGCTACAGCATTATATTTTAATTGGTCTTTAGAAAGTAGCATGTATTGACATCATTATCTGAAAATATCCTCTCTGAAGAACAGGATTTTCAGGAGCTCAGTTTAATGGAACAGCAATAAATTTTATATGCAAGATTGCTATTTGAACTTTGTATAAAGAGCTGTGATCTTGTTGTTAACATGCTAGTTCAAAAATCAGGATACTTTTTTGGTCTAAAAGCTTTGCTAACTCTAGCAATATAAAGCTGTCATAGCTCGTTTTCATCATATATGCAGTGAAAGCAGTAATTTCTACTTTATTGAGGTCTTGTGGATTGGACACCATAGATTATGCTAGTACTATTGGTCATCATATTGGCTTCTTTCAGAAAAAGAAATTTGGGGTATTTGCAGGTATTCTTCCTACAGGAATAAAGCACTTTAGTAACTGCAGTGATGAATGAAGCATGCTACAGTTACAAAGCAGTGAATTATAAAGGACAGAATGGTGCCTGTTTGAAAGAAGATATAATTCAGGTTTGCTGTCAGAAATTGTGTTTGCATAGAGAGGATAAGATGGGCATTTTTGTATCAGGCTGCTGCTTGCCGTATGACTTTGAAGAGTTTAGAAGAAGGAAGGTCTCTGTATTACAGACCCCTCAAGGTAAACGTAGGTAAAATTGCTCTACTTTGCAAAGAAGCAGCTTTGCTAAAAGATGCCATATTGATTTTTACAACTTCTGGGCCTTACATTAGCAATAACAAGAAGGGGGTTGAAGTAGGTTCTCCATGAATGAATTAATGAGTAGGCATGAAGTTTTATTTTAGAAACTGTTTTTTAATCTGTAACAATTTATCTCAAGGTAAAGAAGACAAGTGAAAATCTAAACAAGCTCCTAAGAGCTTGTTTATCTAAACTCGTGTACAGAGTGCAAATGACAGTGACTTTTTGTTGTACACATGAAGGACCTACTGGTTGTTTCTCATCATGCATAACTGTATAGAACAATCTTTTGTTCTTTAAAACCAGCAGTTTTAAAGAATATCAGGTTTTGTTACATATTCTGAGTGCTATGAATTTACTTTGAAACTTCACAAGACCATTTGTTTCTTGAACTTCACTTTTTAGTCTGAAACTGTCGTTGCTGTTCAAAATGTGATAAAGCTGCATGAAATAGCCTCTATTCCTTAAGGAAATCTCTACTAGCCATAAAGACCTTACAGAGCACAGATCCACAGATCTCTGAACTATGATCTTATGGTGGCTGAGAAATACTGTGCATAGGAATGCAGCAGAAATTATGAAGAGTAGCAAGGAGCAGAGTTACAGCGGTCAGGCTAAGGTGGAACAAAACATTGTAGACTGACTTTAGAAGGACTTTTTAACATCATCCTGCAGTCAGCCAGGTGTTGCAATAAAGGAAGAAATTCTTTTGTGATTGATTGAAGGTCTTGTGACAGCCATAACTTCCCTTTAAAGTAAGGGAATAACAAAGACTGCATGGAATCAGCTCTGGGCTGCTGAGAGTGCAAGAGTTCGCTAATGTGACAGATAACCTTGCATTTCAGAATAAATGGCTTGCATCCCTCTGCTGAACTAGGCTGTTGGCAGTCCCAGTTATTTACTAGATAACCTCCCCACTCTCCAGAGCCAAAACCAGAACCCTTAAGGAACTGTCATTTTCTGTCAAGGGTTTGTTTGACTTTCTAACATACGAAACTGGAAGACTCTGTGGTGTTGGAATAAGATCCAGAGAGACTGAAATTTTGTCTTCAGTTTGTGAGGCTGATATAAAATCTAGTCTTGGTCCAGTTAAACTGTGCTGCAAGTTTCCTGTGGTGTGTGAAGGCAGCATTTTCCTAGATCTATAGCAGATTGCTAAAAAGGTTCATTTGTTTTCTATAATGAAGGCCATACCCTTCATTAAAGGGTTATACTGGATCTTTTAAAATATCACATATAAGATTCAATTTTTCTTCACCTCTGTAATAGGCCAAATGCTCATAATTGCAAGTGTGTAGGTCCAGGGATTGGCTGTCAGTGTGGTCTTGTGTGACACAGAAGCCTTTTCTCTTATGTGAAGATCACTAGCTGGTAGCTTTTTCAGGACTGTTTTGGATATAAGATTCATAGTTCATAGAATTTGAAGGGGTAAGAAAAACTTTACAGGCTGTTTATTAGAGAGGTAACGTAAAAAATTCTTTTTTTTGTTTTGGTTGAGCTAGGTTATCCATGCATGTTTTCCTTTCTTCCTATCATTGAGAAAAATGGTTCTGTGTAGGCTTTTTTTTAACCCTGTAATAGTAGTACACTCTTTTTAGAGTGTAAGGATGATAGGTTAAAAAAAGCAGCAATGTCAAGTGCTTTTGGTGATTAATTTGGGGAAGATAATGGATTTCAACACAACTAGTACATACAATCTGTTTTTGTGTTAATGCAAAACAGAGTTTGTAAAAAAAAAAAAATTTTTGAATATATAGAATTTGATGGAAACTGCAGGTTACAAATTTTCATCCTACATTCCTTTAGCTTTTGACTTTCTTTACCTAATTTAGTGCTAGAAAGCTAATTTTGAAAGCTTCAAAAATGTGCTACTTTTGGAAATATCATTTGACTCTTAACTGCGTAAAATGAAATTTGGTTTGGCACAAAATGCCTTTCAGAGCTGACAATGTCATTAGCTTTTAGTTTCATAATGCGTGCTTTGTATTACTACTAGATTGAGAACTTTTCCAGCAAAAAAGATAGACAAGCGTGCGACAACTTAAAATTCTAATTTGTTCCATCCCTGTTACTGCAGCTACAAAATTTGTAAGATAAGATGAAGTTAACATTAAAACATGAGTGGTGTCTGTGCAGCAAGTCTTCTGCAGTGCTCTAGATTATTGCTCTACAGGATGTAGAAAAGATTTGACCTTTGGCTAATGAGACAACTAGGCAGACATTGTCTACATCCTTTATCTTTGGTGTTAACCAAATGCAATATATTTGCTTTTGCTATTGTATGTTATATTTCGTTCTTTCCTACAACATTAATTTATTGATATTCTACCTAGTAGAGGGAGCTGGAGAGAATGCCTTTTCCAGTGATTCAAATTGCGAACTCAGACATTAAAACATTAGATCACATCTTGATATGGTGGGAGAATGCAGCAGGCAGCTTCTCGGTGTTTTACCCCATGTCTAAAGCTGACACTGTTCTAGAGCAGGATCAGCACCGTTCAAGTAAAATAACGTTTAAGCTTTTTACAGTCCAAGTACATTGTCTTGGAGATGGGGAGCACTGATAGGGATCCCATGGCCTTTTACATGACCTCCATGTCTGTAAAAGTCAAGTCCACAGATAAACAGTAATTCGCTTTCAGAAACCAGTTGTTTCCACAAAAAAGAAAAATGTTACCTGAACTCAAAACCGAAAACCGATATTCATAATCTGTTTAATATCATTATTTTCTACCCAGAAATTTTCTAATTTCTATCCTGCTAAAGAGACTATAACTAAAACTTGTGGACAACTGGACACTTCAAGAGTCACGTATTTGTATTTTTTCTACTATTATAACTAAGTTACTATTTTTTTTACTGTTAAGTTAAAATAAAAATAATTCGTAGGTGGTTGTACTCCAGATATTGTCTGTATGTTTGATTTCAGTAGTTACAGTATCTAAGCAAGTTAGCTTTATCTTCTGTTTATTGATGCTGTGCTTTAAATGAAGGGCATATGGTGTGTTTGTATCAGCAGCTACTGCAAGAGAATTTTACATAATGACTGTTCTATTTTTAAAGACCAGCATTCGAACCATCTTGCATGTTTGAGAGTGTTTTTTTAATTCATGTCTTTGTTCATCTAATAAATGTTCATTGTATTAAGTGAAAAGCTTCTACTGAGTTCCACACAGAACTAGATTGTCATACTTAAGATCTTTACTAAACAAGATGTTAGTCAACTTACATATGTATTAATATTAATAGGGACATTTTTTTTGTCCCTGTCCTCTGGCAGCTTGTAGCTACTCATGATATTACCTTTAAAATTACCTTTTTAAGAACATAAAAATGGCCATACTCTGATGAACAAAATTTCCATCTAGCCCATGGCTCCAGCCACTGACATCTCAAGTACTTCCTGTGCTTGAGGCTGTTTCTTTGGGCTTCAGTGTTTCTCTTCCATGAACTTTCCCCATCTCCTCTGAGACTAAGTACTAATATTTGCAGCATCCTTATTAAGTGGCATTCTGCAGCTTAACTGTGCATTGTCTGAAGAACCACATTCTTTGTCAGTTTTTTTAACAATCTGCTATAAAATCATTTAAAAGCAAGACTTAGGAAATTCCCTGTATTTTTGTGTGGTTTTGGAGGGTGGAAACCAGAATGGACTTCTTGATGATTTTTCATTAACAGCCAGATTAGTTTTGATATGCAAAGGACAAGTTCTGTTCATTTGACATTGAGTCAGAGTTTCGTCAGTAAAATGTAAGAAAACTTGTATTTTCAGTTCTTGGCTCCGAAAGAAAAGAAAAATGAACCTCTGTCTGCTACAGATGAAGGTGGTGATGTTGATGACTTGGTGAGTACAATAAAGACATGATGTGGCTGTAGAATTCAGTTGTAGCTGAAAGTTGCAGTAAGAGCTTCTTAAAGCAGTAGATCACGTCTTAGAAAACACCTAAGGAACTGAGTCAGAAAAGAGCCATGTGAAATGATTTGTTCGCTATTGTAAAACACAACCAGATGTGTAATTTTATGGTGGCAAATAGAATGCTGTATAGTAACATGGGTGTTTACATAGATTAGTCCTGTCCTCTTGTGTATTTCAAAGAGCCAATGAGGCTGCGGGTTTGATAGCAGATTATTATAATTTACTGCAATAGCATTTAACAAAGCTTGTAGATCTAGAACAGCTATTTATGTGGGTTGAAACCTAAAAGTCATTTAAAATTAAAAGATGCTTTAATCTTCTCAATTAACCTTCTTTTATACTAACTTGCTTAAATTCAAGAATTTCAAGAGTTTATTAAAAAACATTTTAGCCATTTCTTTACAGGCTGAGTCATTACAAATCTGTCTCCAAAGCTTAAATTTATGGTGTAGACAGTTCCAATGAAGTTTCAATAGCAGGCATATTTTTACTTTTGGGCTGTACTTTTTTTTTTAAGTCTCCAAATTGCACATATGATTATGCAAAGATGAGATTTAAGGTTTGTTTTTGTACTTTATAACAGTTTAGTATTAAGTTCCATGTAGTCCACTTATGTTGGATTTCTTATTTCTTATGTTGGAATCCTTATAAGGATTTCTGAATATGCTTTATTTTATAAGCACTAAACACAAGAAATTACTTGAATTCAATACCTTTTCTTCTAAATCTGTTGCTTCTGTTTGCAGCTGGACATGATGTGACTGCATGATACACTGGGATTGAATAAGCCAAGTTATGGAAGAGAGCTCCCTGTAAGATGGCGCACAAATAGGATGCTAATGAGAAGACTGTATATCCCTCTTTATTTTCTCAAATGAGAGAGCAGAAGTCCAAAACATTTTCAGTTGGTATAAATGTCATCTGACTTCTTAAAACTAGAACAGAGGATTGATATGTTTAAGGGGTCTCTCTTTTTTTCTTTAGCACAGCGAATCTGGTTTATCCGTGGAACTGCTTCCAGTTAAACACCGCTAAATTTAATGAGAGCCTGTGTTTGTGCCTGAAATTCTTGTTATATTCCCTGAGAAGGAAGACATAAATGTCACAGTGAGGTTACCAGGTAATATAGAATCTTTAGTGGATGTAACTCCATAGCATTATTGTTGCAGAAGGAGAAAGGTTGTATTTTCATGCTTTTTCCCTGCAGAGAAAAAAAACGGGGGGGAGGGTTTATTGAAAAAATTCTAGGCCAGGGATTCACAAAGTAATGGTTTGAAATGAACAGCAGAATCTAAAACGTACAACAGAGCCAAGTGTACTGATCTTGTGACGCTGTACCCAAATCAACAATTGCGGTCATCTTTCTGTGCTCCAAGTTCTCTTTCATGTCAGCTCAACAGCAGAGTTAAATATCCTCAAAATTATTATTTTTTTTTAAAGGCTTTTGTGATTACTGTAGTATTCCTGGTGCTAAAAGGATAAAAGACTCAGTTATATGCCTATTTAATACAATGCTGGTAATGCAGAGCAGAGGAATACGTGAAACCTGTACACTGACACTTGTGATAGATAACTAATGATAGTTAACGCTGGTAGCCGAAATGGTGTACCGTCTACACAAAGCAATCCAAAGTTGTCAAATACTGCTTAGAAAGAGATACTCAAATTTGATTTACAGATCTGAAGAGAAACTAATGACAGCTTCCCAGATGCTTGTTACAGCCAGATTAATTCCTTTAAAAGCTGTTCTTTGTTATTGCAAATGTATAAATATACTGTGCAAAGTGGTGGTAGCATCATAAAAAAAAATCATGAGCAAAATTAAAAGATGTTTTGGAATATCTGCCCTTTATACTGAACAGCTCCTGTGTGTGAAACAGCAATTGCTTTTCCCCACATCTCCCTACGCAGAGACCTGCTCTCTCCTTTCTTTTGTCTTACCTTGATTGAGTTCATGCAGACTTTGAAGAGATCTCTCAAGTGCAGAAGGCAGGCAGTAGGTAATGTTTCCAGGCCTTTAGATCATTTGTGTCATGCAAAGTTATTTTTCTGAATTGTAAATAAGAAATTGTTGGTAACTCCATGATTTGGACCGTCTATTTTTAGGCTGATTTATGGAGTGTAACACTGTTGTTTTTTTTAATTTTCTTAATTAGTTTGATTAATAAAATACTTAATGGATTGCTTTTGTTTTCTTTGTAACCATGTTTGCTAAAGTCAGATGTCTCACCTAGGTACTGCATAGGTAATCTACTGAAAAACCCTTTTCCAGGCATACAGTGAAAACATTGAACATTGAAAGCCTTCCACAGAAGTTGAGTGTAATTACTTTTTCTATATTTTACAAACGCGAAACTTCACAACACCCCAATAAAATCATTTTTATTATTTTGCAGAGAGAAGTCTTGGTCAGGACCAGACAAGACGTAGACTTACTTTGCAAATCAAAATCAGGATTACAGCTTTCAGTTTCTTCTGAACTAGTTGGCCACATTTTTAGAGTGTATTGTTTCTGTCAAGCAATAAACATTTAGGAGTGCGCAGAGTATTTCATATGTCTTCTCAATGCCTATAAAGCACATTTAGGCTCAGTATAGTAACTGAGTTGATAGGACTGAAGAGGGCAATGGGAGTGTGAATTGTAGTTAAATTAAGTGAAAGTGAATTCTCAGAAGGCAAGCAAAATATCTTTAATTCTGCCCAGCTTTCCAGGCATCAGTCATCAGAAGCTTGTGATATGCATTAGTAAGAGTTTATCAGATAGCAACCTTATTTTATACTTGCTCTGTGCCAAAGAATCAGCTTTCAACTGAAAAAGTTAAATGACTGGAAGAGATCTTTCACTCAGTCTACACTCACATTTTCAGTTATGAATTCTGACATAGTTACTTACCATTTTACACTGAAGATGCTCATTCTGAGTTACAATACTGACCAGTCTTCAAAACTTCAAAAGCAATAGAGCTGTTAGTCATCCACTTCAAAACCAAACATGCAGAAAACACCATGCAAATCTCTTGCAAGCAGTGTGACATTCCCTGTCCTGTACTTCATAGCTGTAGGAATTACCAAGGCGTCTTTCGAAAAAAGAGATAATGGCTGTGACTTTTGTTTTATGTTACTGAATTATTTTTTTAGCGGAAGGAGTACTTCTGGAAAGTTCTTCTAGTAATAACAATATGGGACAATAACCTTGGTTAGCTTTTTTTTTTGCCGAAAGATCAGAGCTTGTGATTGTGTTGTTTGTGTCTTTGTTATCTACCACTCCGATATTACTTTAACTTAATGGACAGTATCAGTCAGCTTCGATGGAGAGGCAGTGATTTCAGTATTATATAACTAAAAACGGTTTTATGAAAGTTAATGCTATGAAGAGGTGGAAGGGAAAGGAATGAAATTCTCAGCCTTTATTCCCTTACTCCCTGTTTGGCTGGCCTTACAGCTGAGAGTATCGGCTAGCAGGCTAATCATCACGTTGCATCAGCAGTATCATATGTTGCCTACTCTGCAGGTCCTCTCCTCCTTCTTTTCCCCAATTAGATGAGGAACTTGGACTAGAAAAGATATTTTGCAGGGTGGACTTTGGGAAGTGGAAAGTATTCAGAGGTATTAAACCAGGAGGTGTAACGAGGGAGCTGGGGGTGCAGCCTAGAACTGTGAATATAGAAAGGACAAGAGAGTGTTTTGGGGAGCCACAGAGGCAGAGCGAGGCTCTTCCAGTAGCAGTGTAGGAGGAATGGGACATCAATCTGTTAGCAACCAGCCTTATATTAGTTTTGCTGTTAATGAAACAGGTTGCTCTCTCACTGAGGAGTGGGGTCTGCTGACTCTGTAAGGCACTTCTCAAGTCTTGCTTTCTTTATTCAATGCTCAGAAATCCATTTTGTACTCACTGACAGTTGTGAAAATTTCACAAAAAAGAAGTGTGACACATGCTATCAAAGCACCTCCGATGGGAGGAGATCCTATACTACTGCACTGTGGTCACTTAGTTGCAGGGGTAGATTTTCTTCTTGATGACTTCTGTGATGCTTTGTTTTTGACAGAATGGTCTCTTCGGTGTTGGGGCAGATTTTTTGGAATTAGATAATTAGGAAGGAAATTCACAGATGTCTGTGGGAGACTGGAGAAGTTATTCAGGCTGTGAATTCTTTAGCCAGGGCCCATCTTTACATTTTACATTTGCGATAGTAGATCCTGCTTTTGCCTGAGACTGGGGGACTATTGCAAGACAGATAATATAATGGGCTCAGCTGGGTTGGGAGCAGTTTGGAAAGAGGAAGACTGGGGTGGTATTTTCTTAAGCTGACAAATATACCAGTGGATATTCCCATTGTGCCTATAAGCAATGTGGGGTTTTAGATTCTTTTTTTTTTCCTAGGCTGTTTGTGTGTTACAGAGGAAAACTCATTTCCACCAAGCTTTCAGCTTTGATTCCTTTCCACTTTATTCTTCATTTCTTCTTCTCTTGGTACCAGTACAGCATAAGACGTGGAACGCAGTGTATAGCAACATGAACCAGAATAAATATCAGTCATCAAAAATCTCCAAGTTCATCCTGCTTTTGAGATTCAGGTTAAAAAGATGATTAAAATACCCAAATTCCCAGCACTGGCAGGGGGCTGTAGGGTCCCATCTAGGCCTGCGTTTCTAAATTCTTTGAAGAACTACTGCCTAGAAAAGAGCGGTTGTCTTTGTAAGCCCCACCGATGGCAAGGTGCTGGTCAGTGAAGATACTGACTTCTGCAAGAGGTTGCTTGTCCTTTTAGATGGTGTTTATGTATGTGCATTTCTGTGCACTGTTTGAAAGGCCAGGTTTTCCCTCGGGTGAGCTAAATGTCCTGCCAAGCAGCTTTGGGAGAAGCTCTGTATAAGCTCGGGCTATTTTTTTTTTTTGTAGCTATTGAACCTGAAACTTTAGAGGAATAGATTACCGTATAATAAGAAAAATAAAGAAAACCAAAATAGCTGAAATTTTCTTTTGTAATACTGTCATAGTCACATATAAAGAACTAAAATACATATATTAAGAAGTCAAAGCATTGTTTTTTAACCTGTTACCCTTCACAAAGGATGAACAAACTCTGAACTCCACATAAAAATTTGGCATAGAGGCAGAGGTACTTTGTCCTTACTGTACAAGGAACTTAGAAAACATTTGAATACATGTTAGGTTAAAGTTTAACCATATTCACAGAATCATCTAGGTTAGGGGGGACCTCCAAGATCATCTAGTCCAACCTCAGACCTAACACCAAGTCCTCCACTAAACCATATCACTAAGCTATTTTTCCATGTAGCAAGCTTTAAGTTGAAAAATCAGTTCTCTGTCCTGCCCTCACCCCCATGTTTACTGTTTTGGAATAGTACTTACATTTATGAAAATAAGAGAACTAAACAAGAGCTAGAAAAACTGTCCCTTTCTCTAGTTTTTACAGACCAGACGTAATTTCAGTGCATCTTTGAGCTGAATGTCTTAAAATAGTTCCTTCGCTCATCTGACTTTTTCAGCGTATACTTACAGTGCTTCAGTGATTTAAGTTGGACAGAAATTAATCTGCTGCTTCTTCCCAGTAACTTTGTGAAGCCAATGGAACTAAGACAGTGAAATGAATCCTGTTCCTTCTGTGCCTCACCATACAATTCTCAGCTTTTGACTGTTGAAAGTATATCCTTTACCAGCAGCGTAGAGTACTCACAGAAGAGCTGTCAGAAAGAACCTCTTTTTTTTTTTTGTTCCCAGTGGTATGTTGCTCAAGGTAGAGATGAGCTGAGCTTGGCTGCATGCTCAGAGGCATGCTGACAAACAAGTAGCTTTACAAAACAAAAGGAATAGCTCCACTCCTAGTAACCTAAACACACGTGCTCTACGTGAATAAGAGAATCTGCTTTTTGCTGTTACCGAATCAGGAATTATTTCACGGCACTGAAATGTACTTAAATTTGGTCATATGTAAATTTGCTGGGGGGTACTAATTCTTAGGACCCCGTGTATACGCCAAGTCAGCTGTATGAACTCATATAACGGAAAGTTTTGGAAGACTGTGATAGAATTGGTAGGTTGACCATAGGAATACTTTTGATGTTGTTTTCAATGTATCAAACCAAAGGATTTTTTCTTCTTATTTTTACTCAATTCAAATCCTGTCTCACGCTTTCTTCCTATTTTGATGGGCAGTAATAGCTAGTAATAACTGTCATTTCCTCTTCCTTCAGAAGGGAGTGAATGTTGCAGCTTTCAAGATATAACAGAAAGCAGAAATATCTCCAGTGTGGGCTATAGCTAGAAACATTTTCTATCTGCTGTCTGAGACAACGCATAAAGGGAACACAAGCCCCTGAGGAGACCAGCTGTGATGCAGATACTTTTACCTGAAGCATGTGGATCAGAAATAATGCTAGGTAAAATAAGGTAAAGTAGCTGTAAGCACCTGTTTGTTGGGAGTTTTATATAGGTTGGATGTGTGAGAATTCCTTTGCCAGCTTGCTAATGCAGGTAGTCAAATGATAAATACTCTCTCCCCATGGAGTAAGGTACATCCACAATGCAAAGAAATAGCATATAGACCTCTGCACTATGGTGGATTTTCCCAAGAATTACAGCAGCTATATCAGAGTGCTTAGGGACCCTTTACTTACTGAAAAAGAGGGGAAAGGGTTTTTTAATTTGGTCCAAAGCAGGCCAGCATGGAAAGCCCTAATCTGAATGCATGAGTTGACCAAAAGCTTTTCCCTCTCATCCCTTAACGCTGTGTGTGAATCCTATGTGAATTTCATCTTCTAGTCCTTAGTCTCCCTGAATTGTCATGGAGTGACACTTCTCTGCCTACAGAGGATAAAAAATGGCTCAGCAAAGCTGAGATGAAAAATTACATGACCCTCTTTGTAAGTGATTTGGGATGTAGGTTATTCACCCTACTGTACTCTCACAACGAGTCCTTTAGTACTCTTTGCCAATTTTTAATGGATATTCCTCGTTTTGCAGTCCCTTCTGTACACTGTAAATCTACCTGACTGACTTAGATCTTGGGACAAACAGAACCACAGTGGAAATGGTAATTGTGATTTGGAGAGTTTCTGTTATTGGGTGTCCACCTTGATTATTTTTTTTTTCTTAAGGAGTGGTTTCCAGCTGTTATCAAGTGTAATAATTCTGTGTTTCAGCCCAGCCCCAAGGTTTAGAAGGCTGTTTGCTGTCCAAGAAGAATGTAACGTAAGCAATATTGATGCATCTTTTACCAAATTGTGCTGGGTAGTGTAAAAATGTACGTATCACTAGAGTCTCACCTTGGATCAACATTCTGATCCTCTAGAAGCTAGGCTTGCTGCTTCACTTCATTTCTTGTTGGAGATTTTATCAAAGATAACCAGTGTTTTAAAGAAGTCTGTGGATCTATTAAGACATATCAAAATGGATGATTTGCAATTTAGTGAGATTTGGTGGTCAGGCTCCTTGGAAGATAAAGAAGGTACTCTGCGCAGGGTATTTTCTGTAACAGGCGGAATCTTTGAGTGATGTAGGCAATACTTAATCAGCCTGAAGGTTGAAGAATCAGAGAAACAGGTTGTGTGTCCATTAGCTTTAGTAAAAACAAAACAAAACAAAAAACCGCCTTGAACAAAAACAAAAAAACGCCTTCATAAGAAAGCATGACAGCTACTCTTCTGGTTCACTCTTGGAGGACAGCAACAGCAGGATAACTGCCAAAGGCCCATTTGGGGCCTCTTATTCAACCTATCTGCCTCTTGATTATCTTTTCTTTTCAAATGGGGAAGTTGATTACTCATGCTCTCTTGCAGAGAAGGTAGTTGAAAGAGTTTTGAGAGACTTGGGTTGAATAAAGACTTCATATAGAGAGGATACGTGAGTGCAAAAGGTTAGTGGAGAAAGAGTTGGGGGGGGAAGGAAATGAAGACAAAAAGCAAGTTATCGTGGTGCTCCCTGGGAGATGAGGAGAACATGATCATTAGTCTTGAGAAGTGGAGCAGAGGGAATTCCAGTAAGTGTCTTGCAGGCAGCAGGAATATATGCGAGGCAGACATTAAACAGACAAGACCAAGGTATTATTGAGAAATAACAATCAGTTATTTCCCTTAATGACTTTGAAAAGCAAGGAGAGAAAACAGATGAGGTTTCAAAGCTTATTATGAGAAAGGATAGGCTTTCTATATCTCTTTCACAATCCAGAAAGAGTGAGCTGTTTTACACAATGAACATCTACTTAGTCTTCTCCCGGACACACATTGACCTATTTAAAAATGCAAATAGTTACAAAGTTCCCTTCAGGCAGTGACAAAATCATTGTAGAAGGAATAGAGTTAACCCAGAAATACGATGTAATGTAATTGGGTTGTAGCTTGTCCAGGAGAGATTTCTCTGCAATCCTCAGAAGATGGGAGTGATAGAGGCTTTAACATTTGAATGGCTCTCAGCTCTAGGTTTACCCATGAGATTGTGTATAATCCCCATTAACCCAATGCTGATGGTGACTCAGATATCAGAACTGCTGTGCAATGGAGGATATGTGAAAGAAGAAATGTGAAGAGAGAAAAGCATGCAGGAATGACCATTTTCTACAACAGGTCTCTGTAACTTGAAAGACGAGGCATGATGCATACTCAGGGGGACCACTGGAACCAAGGGAACTGAATCATTGCATATATATAATGGAGTGAGTGTGTGCTGCAAGCAGGACCAACTTCACCTTCTGGACAGCTGTAAATTCTTTGTGGGACGATCGCTTTGCAGAACCTAGTTCTCTATGGAAAAGCTGTACACAGTTGCAGAGATTTTCTGTGGGGTAAAGAAAATTAAAAAGCAGGTTCCAGCTACATGAAAAAGCCTGTGTTGGGTCCTCAGAGGTAATTGTCTCTTTCTCTTAAGTTTAACTGCTGAAGTTTTTGTTAAGGAATTCACTGTGATGGGATCTGGTCTTTAGGTTTCCAGTATGCATTCCTAAAAATGACTCTAGGCCAGACTGTGAATGGTTCCAGACTGGTATGAAAACTGTGGAAGCAGTGGAACGAAAGAAAATAAGCAATTTTGATTCTCTTGCTTGCTACAGAATAACCAGAATTGATGGGTGCAATTCTGTTTTCGCTTGGTTTTAGAGAAACAACCAACTCCACCTCCCATATCCTAGAAGAGCAGATGAATCTGAAAATAATTTATCCATATTTGTAGTCTTCATTGTACAAAAAACGTCTCTGAAGATTTCCTGTGTGCCCTCAGAGGTGACATGAAACCCTCTGTCAGGGCACAGATTAAAACTTCATTGCACCACAGTTATCTTGGGCATCATTTTTTTTTTTTTCCCTCTACATAGCATTGTCTTCACAGAGGAGAAGACCGAGAATGGTACGAAGGCAATATCACCAGCTATGCCCAGAATTTGCACTCCGGTTGCTTCCGTTCAAAATGCTCTGGCATCAGTGTTCAGGGAAGCTTGGGCAACTGCGTTGAATTCTATTCCTCTGCACTTGTTTGGGCATTTGGGGGTTACCCAGCAATCCAACTGTGTATGTGGAGCACAGTCCCTCTCCTACATGCAAGGGGATTGGGAAAGGAGGAAAAGTGAAAAGTAACTAAACACATACACGCAGGGATCACAAATTAACTGAAAAATAGTGTTTCAAGACAAGGAGGGAAGAAATTGATAAGGGAAGAAATCGAATAGATGAGGGTGTAATATTTACTATAAGTAGGCAAATCGTTTGAGCAAGTACGTTCCCCTTAGGATTCATTTAAATGGATGCACTCAGGCCCTAGGGAGTGCAGTACTGCAGGGAAAAGAAGAAAAAAAAAAAGTATTCTTTCTTGGACTTTGTGTGGCTTTCAAGATTTAGCTGTATGTCATCAACTCAAAATACTACTTGGTGATAGAGAAGTCTTGTAGCTGCTATGCATGGAGCTTGTCAATATTTGTAATGTATAAACCAGTCTGTATTAATGCACATTAGCTGTTTGTAGATAACACCCGTCTGTCCTAGAGCTGCAGTCCTTTAATGGCATGCTTTTAACAACGATTACCCAGCTTGGATTGCTTGCTAAGGGCATTTTGCAAAGAAGTGACGACATAAAGCTCCACAGTTTCTGTAACCCATCAGTCTTTTCATAAATGGGCCAGACGGCTCCATTCTCTTGCATTTGTCTACTTGGCTAATTCAAGGCAAGATTGTCACTTCTGCTGCTATTCCTGTAGAAACCTTAAAAGGTGTAGATGGCCTGTCTGTACGCAGGTATGGGGATCCACGGTCAGGGTATCGGAGCTGAGGAGTCCTCTAGCTTTGTGTCGTGCTGCTGTCCTGCTGCCCCCAGCATGGTTGTTCTGCCTATGCAGCCACGCGTGGGAAGCTACACCTACAACAAGACAAGACTAACGTAGCAAGTGCTTATGGAATGATGATGTAAACAACCTTGGCTCTCCATACGGTTGTTTTTTCTGAGTTCAGAAGGGTGGGAACTTTTTTGACAACCCAGAGTCAGATTCTGTTTCCTCTTCGTTTCCTTTGGGAAGGGTTGCCTCTGTGGCGGTGATGTCTGTGGACATGCGAATGCACATGCACATGTGGCAGGTGTTCCCATGGCAGCACACAGCTCCATAGCAGCACACAACAGAAACTGACATCTCCAAAATTAATTTTTAAAATGTAAAATAGATGGGTTATACCCTTTCCCTATCTTTGTGTCTTCCTCTAATTTGGGGGTAAGAAGCAGTGAGTGGTTTATGAGGTGCCATAGGCTTAAGTGTATGATTTTTAATTTTTTTTTTTTTATTTTTTTGCTGGTGTCCTGAGATCGTTAACAGGCTGGTTTGCTGACCAGTTGACTGTTGACACCAAGGAATTAAACGCATATTTTATATTTGCTAACAGAGCTCGGAGATGCATTCTTACTTCTCTCAAGCTCAGTGTACCTTTGGGCACAAAATGTGCTCACAGACTTAGCCTCTTGCACATGATTGATATTCAGCTTGATGTTATTTCTCTGTGAGATTTTAAAGGAAAGACCATGTTTTGAGTGACAGTGGCTTTGCTGGTTGGTGTTTGAACAGCTCTGGGCTTTAATGTGAAGAGACAGGGAAATACCATCACTGTGGGCTGTCAGAGGTGGGCTGGGAGTAACCTGGTCCAGCCCTGTTCGCTGGGAGTCTCTGATGTCTTCTCCGTCCTCCCTTGCCGTTGCCCTGTGCCTGCTATATATTTGCTATGGTCAGCGTGTTAGGCCCCTTGCACGGTAGCTGTCACGCTGCTTTTACCTGTATGTGAATCTCTTGCCTCTGAGAATGCAGAGCTCCACTAACCCCCGGTCTGGGGGAGAAGTGGTGTTAGCCTTAATTTTTAAAGATGCTGAAAGAGATCAGTTAGAAAGAATGACGGAGCAAGCGTTTGGTGGAAGGTGCCTATATAAAAATCAAAGTGGCTTTGACAGCAAATCCTGTGTGGTAAGGGACATGATTTTGTTCAGTACTGTTCCTCCTCACAGTACAGGACCTGGCTGTGAGGGTTGCTGCTGTAATTTGGGATTAGAAACAGCGAGTCGTTTATGAATTACTATAGACTGAGAGCATGGATGTATACTGTAAACGTCACTGCCTTGCTGGTCAGCAGGAAGCAACGACATGATGCTTTCTGCAGAGGTGACCTCACAAGGAAGTACTGTATTGGCCTCCCTCTATCCAGCTTTGCTTACTTGCTCTGACTTTTCCTTTTTGGCCCCTTGCAGTTCCACCCCTCTGACTGCTCCCTCCAACATTTTGCAGATGTGCTTCATTCCCCATCTCTTAACTTCAGCTGAAATCAGCAGTGTCTGCTACAGTTCCAGATTTGGGAGGCAAAACTACTGGCTGCAGGGAATTGCCATGTGATTCTGAACCCTCGGGGCTGGAATGAGACCTCTCAAGTCCTTCTGACTCAATGGCTTTTCAAAATTCAATTCTCCAGAAGGGTACCCAGGAGGCTTCAAACCATCTATATCTCTCTCCAGTGCTGCATGGTAGAGTTCTTGACAATTTGGCTTCATAGTGCTAGGATGCTCCATTACAGCTCTATCTTGTTTCTAATCTCTGCTTTCTGGGACCAGCATCAACCTGGTGGCCTATAATTATCTGTCCCTGAATTTTCTTCTGATCACTAGTTCCTGAATATCGTTCTAGCTGATCAGGTGAGATTATCTTGCACTAGGGTGCCACTATATAAGCACTCCTGGTGTCAAGCATGTGTATTTAATTCATGTCCAGAAATTTCTATGAACAATGAACCAAGGGTTTAGGTTTTCCTGTGAGCATGTAAAGGTGTTTTGTTTTTTTTTTTTTTCCCTGGTGACAACTGGTTAAAAAGGTTTCAGGGCTTTCTCTGTATTTTATTAATAAACCTAATAGTACAGTAATAGCTTACTTTCATCCTGAGGTTTTTAAAAGAAGGTTAATTTTCTCCTCCTATTTTTCAGCTGAGTGAATTACAGCATAGGTAATATCCACACAAATAGGTCAGTGTTGGCAGGGCAAGATGTTTTTTTGGAGGATTTTGAAGATGTCCTTTTCAGACTGGGACACAGCAGCAAAGGCTGTGCTTTGCCTGCATATTCTGTGCACATGCTCTACCATCCGTGTCTCAAGGGTGCATTGCTTTCTTTGCAGAATTCACAAAGGAAGTGTTCTTAACTCACAGGCCTGAGGGGTAGGTGTCCTCAGATGATGTCTGTAGAAATAGGTTAGATCTGAAAACAAATTAGTGAAGACAGGCTGGTTGTGCTGCTCCTTTACCTCTGTAATGCCTCCTCTAGCCAAGAGGTTAAAGCATTTTCTAGCGATATTGGAGTCTCAAATTCAAATCCTCTACCTGTTTTCTTTTGGATGATAATCTTTACTGCTAAAGATGTGCTCTTTCTTACAAGTAATATCCTCTGGGTAACAAGCCGGAAGCTACATCTGTCAGGTGAGTGTTAAGTACAAACCTGCAGATGTGTTTGCTGGGGCATTCCCAGCCTCCTTTTTAGACAACATCCTCTTTAGGCCAGCAGCTACTCAGAAGAGAACCTCTTTTGTTCTGAGGACAGTGTCTGCCTGATTGCACAAGCCCTGCAATTTGCATTTCAGGAGGGGTATGCATCAGGAAAGCAGAGGAGCACGGGTGGGCTGAGGAATAAAAGAGGACATCAATATACAATACAGGAGAGCCAGAGTCAGTTTGGTGTTCTGACGCAGATAATCTGCACCTTACATTCAACGTACTCCTCATTTCCCCCCCATACCTGATTGCAGAGCGCTGATTTATCTGTGCAATAGCTGAGTCCTGTTGTGCAGAGATGAGTGTCCTTGCTGGAGTCCAGCAGAGGTGGCTGAAGACTGCTGCTGTGGCTTTGTTGCGGCACTGCTAATTTGCTGGAGGCTTGTCCTTCTCATCAGCAGCTCTGTGAAGAAGGAGGTGCAGCCTAAATCCTTGCTTTGCAAACTCAGCTAGGCTGGTGCAGGCACCTCTGCTGGTGACGAGCTAAGCTGGCTGGCTTTGGACAGTGCTTATGTTTCCATTCCACCAGCTCAAGCATAAGGCAGGCAGCAGTGTCTTAAACTGGTGCTTGAACAGTGCCAAGTTAGAGGCTGAGTAGAGGCTTTGGTAGAAGACTAACTGGGGTTTGGAGGGTGGTGCCCATAGCTCCATCTGAATCACGGTGGAAGTGCTGCATTTACTTGGTGACAGTTCCTCCTCCAGCTGCCCTTTGGAGCTGAACTCAGCTCTTTGGGCTAACTCGAGTCATCAAGTTTTGCACTTTTTGCCGTCCGGTTTGTATGATGAAAGAGTGATTTTTATAGCTCAAATAAGATCAAGCGTAGATGATCTTTTAATGAAGTGATCTTTGTGCCTGATTGTATTAGCAGCACAGGGAGACAAATGCACTCGAGCTGCGAAGAGCCCCCTGCAGCTATAATTAGATGAATGAAGAGGTTCATATTGATCTGTACATCAGCAGGAGGAAAGAAAGAGCATCACCTAAGTCAGCTTTCAAGACCAAGAGGTAGTACAGGCTTTAAAAGAGCCAAGTTAGGATCTTGATCCTAAAGCAACAGCTCCAGCCAGTTCATGTGATGCTGGCTCCACCTACTCTGCAGAGTAGATGGCATTGAGCTGAGCCCGTGTCACTGAGGCTTTTGGGGTCACTGTGTTGCCTGGATCAGCCGTGTCTGAATTTATGTAATGGAAATAAGAGAGCACCTGCCCTTGGTCCATCAAGCAGTGAGCAGGGTGGTGGTCTGGTTAAAGAAAACTTTATGTAGGACTCTCCTTATTTGTTGGCATCCAGTTGGCTTGTGCACAACTCTGGTAGAAGCAAAAATTGGGGATCTGTAAAACCCAGGTCTAAACACAACTTCAGCACTGTCACCCCATGCACCCGTTTCTCCAGCTGTGCCTGTTAAAGGAAAGGAGGTGTGTTCATTCCTCAGCTAGGGCTCTAGGCTGACAAAGAGAAGTCATGTCTTTCCCACAGACCTTTGTGGGCTGGCTCTGCGTGGTAGACCTGGGCAAGTCAAAGCAGGTGGGAAGTGATGTTAGCCTTCTGTGTGCCATTTATACAGAATCACACCTTGCCCAACCTCAAGTGTGGCAACAAAAGCCTTAAGTGACTTCTTGAGGTCCATTATGATTGTAAAAGATAAGCAACTGGTATGCCTTTGGAATCCTTTCTCTGTGGTTAAGGTGTTTAGTACTGGGCTTTGCTCTACCAGCAAATCCTTTTCAGCGCTGGGTTTCCAGTAGAAAGATACAGAAAGTGGCAACTGGAAGGTCATGTGCCCTTAGGGATGTAAATAATACAAAAATCCAAACTTTCCCTGCACTGCACATTTGGAGAAGAGGTGGAGAAAGCACGTGAAGGTGAAGAGAAGGGCGACAAGACATTGCTACAAGGCAGATTCTGAGTGACTCCAAAAATACCCTTGCTGTTCCTGGTAACAGACTGTGTGTCTGTGGGTTCAAAATGTGCCTGTGTTGAGTCTAGCATTCTCCTGTCATCTGTCAAAATCCAGCCTTCGATAGCTCTCTAATCAAATGTTACTGAGCCTAATATAAGCCAGACTTTTCTACCAACTCATCTTCTTGCTGCTATCTGAGCCTCTTTTGTGGGCATGGTGTAGCAAATTCTCTCTCAGGAAATGCACTTTGAAAGTAAGCATGTCTTGCTGCTTCCCTTGTTAAATATAGGATGCAACTGTGAGAGACAGTTGATGTAGCCAAAGAAATGTTGTTTCTAAGCACATGTATTTGTCTGTAGTAACACCTTTAATTTTCGATTCACTTTGCAGACAGTGCTTGAATTCTAGACAATCTGCATTTAATTGGACGTGTGTTGCTTGTGGTGATCCCACTGCACTTTGGTGGGCTGGTAGAGGGCCACCTTTTGGCTCTCTGTTTGAAGTTTGTAATGTGTAGTTAAGTGATTTGCTGCAGGTCCCATAATTAAAAGCAGCAAAGGCAGCAGAACTGGAGGGACCAGATTCCTGGCTGACAGTTTAGATCAAAATACGGAGGAAACTGATGGATTTTTACACATTCTGAAGCCTTCACATCAGTGCTTTGGATGGTTTTATGGGAAATGCATTACTAGCCAAAAGAGCTAAGGGGCTTGGAAGAAGTCAGAACATATAATCCAATTGTTGCTTCTCATCCTAGAAATCCAAGACTCTGCACAAGCTTTCCCTTGCATGCTTGAACAGGGAAGAAGGCAGCTGGGAGGTGCTAAGCAGTTTATTTTGCCTCAGATCCCTCCTGTAAGATAGAACAATGGCATAGATTGGTAGCAGCTAATGCAAGCTATTGAAGGGGCAACTTTTCTCCCATGCAATCAATGGAGGAAGAACAAACGTCTCATTTTTGTTCGAGGTAGGTTCACTGGTCCTTTGTAAAGCATCTTAAGCAGGTAGCCATGTTAGTAGAAGCCAACACGTGTGGCCCTTTTCCATCAGGAAAAACGCAACGGTTAAAAAGCAAGAGGTACAGAAAGCCTGTATTGCTTTATGCACAGCACATTTCAATATGAGGCTGTTCCCTGGGCATTTTGCTGAAGCCCAATGCACAGGGGCTTGTTGTCTGATGCAGCTGCCTGCAGTCCTCACTCCAAAGGGAACAAACATACTCCCTTTGAGCTAGGTCTGCACTCCCTTGATTGCTTTTAAAAAAAGTCTCAAAGAACATTTCCAAACCTATCAGAGGAGTCTAATAATCTATTTGCACATAATTCTGTGAGAGCTTGCAAAAGGGCTCCAGACACAAGTACTTCATTGCAAGAGTTCAATTGTTCGTGTACTCTTCGCTGCCAGTTCAGCTTGGCTGATGGAGAAGGCAGTATGAGAATGCGTCACTGAAGGTGGTGTTTCTATACCTGGTGAGTCAAAGCATACAAAAGCAGTTCAAAGACCGTATGTACTTACAGACGGACTTTATGTGCAGGTAGTTAACTGCTGAGATTTGTGGTTGGGACTTCTGAGTTCTACTCGTTTTGCTGTGAGTTATCTGTCTGCCCCCAGAGGCAAGTGGTTCTGGTCAATTGCGTGAGCAGAGCTTTGAGCAGAAATTTAACTGGAGCATTTGCAGTGCTACTCTGTGTGTGAGCTTGCCTGCCATTGCTGCTGGTACACCCATCGCTTTGTTCAGTTTTTGTGCAAGATGGACGTTGACTTTAATCCTAGATTTTCCCTTCTTTCAGTGCTCCTTTGTTTGAGTGCAACCTACCAGCCAGTTCTTGAGTCCTTTGGTACATTCAACGTATCTGGGCAGCCATCCTTCTTTCTATGCTTCAGAGAATTTCAGAAGGGATATCTGGCTCAGAGTCCACCTGTGAAAGAGCTGTGAAAATGCAGTATATTGCATTTCATACAGAAGTTGGAGAGGTGTGGGAATAGAATAAAAATTTGTTGCAGAGGAAGGTATTAGTATGCATGGCTGAGGGGGAAATCTGTTCAAGTCAGAGTTAAGTCTGAATCAAAACCACTAGAACTAATTCCTTCAAACCTAGGTTGTGTTTTTATCTCTTGAACTGAGTTCTTATCAGGTGAAGTTGTCTGAAGCAACTGCTCAATTTGAGACATGTATGGATACTTTGAAACTTCATCTGTGAATGCAAATCTCAGATCAAGATTAAAACGTTAGGAGTAATGAGTGTTGTGGTTTGATTTTAGTTTTGGTGCTTTACATACCAATACAGTTTCATTGACTTCAGCTCAGAGATGCTGAGCTTGTGTATTCTCCTGGATAAAATCAGTCCACCCAAATATCCAGATGCCTGTGACAAAAATAAGACAGCTACACTGAGTAGCTGGTTAGCCAACTCAAAAACTATGCATCAGAGAACAGTTGTTTTTCTTTTTCCCCCAAAGATAGATCCTTCCTCCTTTCACAGCTTCTGAAGGCACAAATGAAACTCTCCTGACATTGAGAACTGAGACTGTAATTAACAAGTGTCTAATGTGCTAGTCTAATTAATGCTTCTCTTTACAGTCCATGATAATAATGCTATGCAAGTGAAGGTATTCATTGCCCTATAAAATGGGAGTTAGAAAGTGGCGTGCTTTTTTTTTCTTTTTTTTGATTATGCTTCTACTATGTGCCTGCATGTGGAGGAAGAGGATAGAAGTGTAGTAGAGAATTGCTAATTCAATATGACACTTGTTTTGCAGTGTGTCAGGTTACACCAAGTGCTTCTGTAGCACCTGGTCTATTCAGTGGAGAAAAAACAACATCAGAGCTTGTCTTGAATTGACAGTGATCGGAAAGAAATTCAAAGATAAAGTTATACCCACATCGTCATCTTAACTTGCAATGGCCAGATATGGCAGGGAGCTTAGAACAATTGTTTGTCACATGGTATGCTGTAAGATTTCAATGCTGCTAAAAAGAAAAAAAAAAGTTTTCTTCTAAATTGTGTGGGTTTTGGAGGGAGTTGTCATGTCTTTAATGTTAAAGGTCATATGTAAAATGGGTTTAAGCCTGAAACTTGGACAAAAGATCCCTGCCCTTGAATAGTTTCTCAGTTCCCTTCCTGAAAGTGTGTTCTTTTGCTGGCTACAAAGAAGGGACTTCCAAGTAACATGAGTTAAATGTGTGACATTTAGAAAGGACAGGAAGCAAAAATGTGTGAAAACAACCACATCTTGCTCCCCACCCCCATTCTTGTCCCTCTTTCTTTCCTTTTTTTTTGGTTGTTTTGTTTTTGAGTGGTCATCAGTTGAGTTTCAGGTTGAGCCAGAAAACCTGACCCAAATCTCAGGCTGAGTGATGGATTCACTCTGCAGTGGATGCACACGTCTGTACATATCTGTCATCAAATGATCTGCAGAGAAGCGCCTTCTTATCTGCTTCCTGAAGATGGCTTAAAATGGCCTGGCAGAACATTAGCCTTCTCTTGCCCTTTGGGCTCAGGGCGCAGTGCTCTGAAGAGATACTTGCATGACCCCAACCTAGCAGGCTTTTCTGAGATGCGTAGGGCGCATCTGTAAGCTTCTGTACCGCGTGATACAGGCATGCCTTGAGGCAGCTGGAGCTCACCTGAGCAGCAACAGCTCCTTGTGTTTTTGGGTTACCCTTCAAAATTTTAATTCCTGGAACATCTGGTCTGTCCTAATTTCTCTTCCGTTATTCTCCTGGGAAACCTAGGTACGTATGTGACATCTGTCTCAGCCTTCTTTGTTCATATGGAGACAAAGATTTAGTAGTATTTGCAAATGTCTACTTCATCTGGTGGAAAGTGCCTTCCTACTACCCCTTTCAGGGATTTCTTTCCTGAACTAGTTTCCCATTCTGTAACTGGAAAGTTGGTCTGTTGTTTCCTACACTTGCACATTACAAGTTCCTTTCCCTAGGGAACCCTTTTGCAAGGATCTGAGTATCAGCTTCTGTAAATTAAAACAGGCACACTGTAAGTAAACCCTTTTTTTTTTGTCCTCTGCTTAGTTACCCCTGATAACCCTATTATATGTGGTTCTTTTTCAGTCACTCAACCAAAGAGCCAGCAATAATGCACAAAGCAGGAAAGCCACGTACCCAGGACATACTTACCTCTCTCTTTAACAGGGTTATAAAGATTTCTGTGTTGAATTCAGCATTTCTAAACTCACTCTTTCCTGTCCCATTCCATCACAGGAAGCTGCAGCCTGCATCACATTCAGCTGAGGGTGCTGATGCTAAGAGGATTCTCCTTGTGGCCTCGGTCCTGAGGCAGGATTTAATAAGAACAGCTGTCATGCGTCAGTGTGCTGATGCCTGCAAATGACTGGCAGGCAGTGGGATTGTTGTATTATGGTCGCATTAGCTAATCACTGCTGATAATTGTTATTAATCATTGTCTTGGATCTGTGTTGTGAAGAAGCTTTAGTTCTTCAATTGTAACTGTTCGAGGTGAAATGCAAGAGCTGCTTAACAACGTATAAGCTAAGATAAAAATGGAAGGTAATATGAAATATTTTTTTCCCCTTCCATCTCTCTGAAAAAGCAGCACCTAGTAGTGAAAGGTCTCAAAACTACATGTCTGAACTGTACTGACTGAAGATGGTTTTGTTGTCTTCTAGCACAGTTTGCTGCTAAAGGAAGTGATCTTTCGTGGTGTTGCCTCTAAATCCCACCGTGTCCTAGCTGGGCTTATTTTGCAAGACTCACGTTCAGTGTAGACAAAGAGTGAGAAGTGAAAAGCGTGATTTCCTTCCCTCTCTGCTGGTTGTGACCAGTTTTCTCTGCAGTTGACTGACTTTTTTGCTCTTAAGTGGTTGTGTACCAGTGCTTTCCACGTCTACCTACCTTGGAAAGTGGTCCTGGAGTCTGGTATTTCTCACAATAGAAAGTCCTTTGACCGGGTTCATCTCCTGTTCCTTTTGCCCTGCCTTTGCTCCTGCTCCCCCCAGCCTGTACATGGCTCCTCAGGTTCCTGCTCTGTGCGGAGTCTCGCCTTGACCTGCTCATAGGGGGACTTGTTTTGCTGCTTGTGTCTGGGCAACTGCTGCTGCATTTTGTTATTCTTTGAATGGTGAACAGGGAAAGCACTGGAAGTGTTCAGCTCTCCATTGCATTTCCAAAATGCCCCTCTGGCAGTACTGGTTTCCACTGGTCTGAGGAGAGCAGACATTTAAGAGAAACAAATTGAACCAGTTCGCTATAGCTTGGAAGCCTGGACAAAGGCCAAAAAGGGCCGGTGTCTTCTTACCAACCCCTTTAGCAGTTCATATCCATTAGTGAGACTCCTTCATCTGATCTTGAGAGGAAAGAGAGAGAGGGGGGAGGAGTTCAAACAGAAAGTTGGAATTGCTAGGCCGCAGCTCTCAGTGTTACACCAATACATTAATGCGTCGTGCTGAGGTTACTTCGGGCTCTGTAATCTGCTTTGCTGCCTCTGTTCAGGAGCTGCTCAGAGTGGTCCCTTCCGCCAGTTCAGTCAGTGATGCTGTTAGATTTATTGAGGACTTCGGCAATTAATTACTTTCAGACCTGAGAAGGCCTCATTGTCGTCTGTCAGAGTTTTAATTAATCAAAGCGGCAGATGGGTAGTATCAACCTCGAATGCTGGTGTAATTAACTCATTCATTATCGTGTTCTCTTGCTCTGTGACGGTTTATAAAGGACATCTTTAATCTAGCTGCCATCATGCTGTCCCCATAGCAGGAGTTAAATGATTTTAATCAGTCTTTACCATAATTACCCTGTATCCAGGATACCATCAGGGAAAATGCTAATTTTTGGCAATAAATATGTGAGGCCCTCCTTGAATTCAGACAGGTGAGTAGGGTTTGACCTGTGAAGATAAACAGGGCTGGTGAAAGCTGAGTTCCCTTTGAAAATCTCTGGCATTTCATTGCCACTCACCCAGCTCTCCTAGGACCTCCAGAAACGTCCTGTGCCTTGAGCTGTCTGGTCTCCTGGCTCTTTGCACCATGTCAGGATAGAAACATGATCAATTGTCACATTTTTCACAGATGAGCCTTCTCATCTTAGGGGAAATAAAAAGAAGACACGTTCTTAGGCTGTCAGAACTGGATGTGCAAATTGCTGCAGGAGAGTTTTGCTCGCAGCTGACAAAGCCCTTGCTGGGGAATAACCCTCCTTTGGGGGAGTTTCCTGGGTCTTTCTGAATGTGCTGTGCCAAAGTGGTTTGAGACATGCCCTCTGCCATGAATGGATGTTCATGGTGAACACTAAAGATTCATGGTGAATATTTTAATATCACCATGAGATAAAGGCATTTGATTCCCATTTTACAAACAGGCTAAGGTAAACAGGCTCTGCCCGGACCAGTGAATTAGTGCTAGGGAACAGTCTCAGAAGTTGGAGCTATCTTGATAAGTTGTTAGCTTAATTTTTGCCATGTTTTTTTTTTTTTGGCTCAGGCTATCTCCCAAAGAATACTCAACGTGCTTCAAGAGTTAACACAGGTCAGAAGCAATAGGCAGTTTTGATGTGGCACCCTTTGGCCTCTGTTGCCCTGAGGCAACAATAAACGTAGTTTGGACTCAGGTGAGGTTGTGCCTGTTAGCATTAGCACCAGAGGAAGGTCCTGAGCACATTAAGCGCACTAAGATATGTGTTGTTGTAGCTACTTACTACACGTGATGAAATGAGGAATTTGAAGTAGAACCAGAAGTAAAAGAAGTGAGAACTTAAATCCTATGTCTCTGAAATACATCCCATACTCCTCCTAAATCTTCACATGTTGCCTGGGAACACTCATGACTGCCTCATGACAGCTGCTTCAGGAACTTGGAAGCGACCTGTGTAACGGTTCATCCCCAAATGGCTGCTTGCAACCTAGCGTGGGTGCTGGCAGGTTGCGTTTGCTTCCAAATGATATCTCCAGGATTACCTGAATGAGATGTGCAAGCAGGAGCTTTGGCCTTCTGAGGAAGCTTTTTGTCCTGGATGCCCTTCCTGAGAAGAAAGGGAGGGAGGGCCCCAGCCTTAGCCCAGCTGAGGCCACTTTACATGATGGTGGGGCAGCCTCTCCATGACACTGTCCATCCAAGATGTGATGCCGGTGCTTCTCCCTAGCACTGATGCCATATTCTAAATAACGAGAACATTTGCCTTTAGTATGATGTCAAGAAGCCAAAGTGAAGAATTTATACCTCTGCTGCTTGAAGACTCTCCCACTGCCTGCATAGTTGTTTTCAAAACCATTTAGTAGGAACAACAACAACAACAAACTATTAAAATTTAGACAAAAATCCTCAGCCAAACCAATCCTGTGGCTTTGTTAATCAAAAGATTTGGGAAAAGAACAGCCTGGCTTTCCTTAATTAAGATTCCCTTCCCTTGGCAGATTAATTATCCAGAATTCATTGCAAAATTGGATCCACGGTTGGTATTGATCCAGTTAGGCTGCTAGTTTGTGCTTGCAGGGATCTGTCTGTGATCCTCTTTCTGTGGGAATTTGGGGAGGGAGGGAGCTGACTGCCAGTTATTAATAGAATTTGGAACAGTTTTTTTCCCCTAGCTGATTAAATCAAAATGCTAGACAGTTGCATTACATAATCATGTGCATCTTGGTAACAGCAGCAAATGCCACCACAAGCCCAGAGAAAAGCGTGGTAGAACTGTGGAGACAGATACCAAAGAAACTTTTTTTCTGGAGAGGTAATGTTTTGTGTTTTTTTTTAAAACATGCTCTGCAACAGTATGCTTAGAGATGTACAGTGAATGTTTCAAGTACCCCATGGGCTGTACTCTTACCCTAACATGATGGGTTCAAATCAAGCCCAGGAAAAGCAACACGATTGCTGGTCCCCTTTGGTGCCCAACTGAAGTGCAAATGTGATGCCAGCACTGGTGCCAGTGCTTATGAGCGCAGGCCCTGAGGCCCATTTGTGGTGGGGATGGAGCGCTAATTGGGAGCTTGTGAGGTCTGCCCCTGCTCTGCAGAAGAACAGGGAGCCTTGGCTCTCCACAAGGGGACACTGAGACTGCAGGTCAAGTCATAGGAGAGGAGCCCTGCTGCTTGCATGGATAAGAGAGGCAATACAAGGAATGTCTTCTGGCTGTGGGGCTGTCCCTGCAAAACATGGAGGTCCTTTTCCTTGTTTAAGGGACGTTGCTTACTAGTTCAGTGTGGTCAGTAATCATCATTGCTTGTTGTGTGGGGACGTGGGCCACTTGCCTTTTATAGACTGGTTACTCTGGAGAATAAAATGGGCATTGATAGTTTTGGTGTGTTTATCCCCTGATCCCCTTCAACCTTGCAAACAGTGTTTTGAAGCCTCAATGCATCCCTGTATGCTTCTTGTTTGCTTTGACTACCAGGCAAATGCTTTAGTTAAACGTTTCCAGGGATGGTTTCTAATCCAGGGGCTCTCCTTTCCACGAGGCCATGTTTTCCATCAGGCCAGTTAGTTGAATAGGGTGGCTGTGGCTGTACTTATTCCGTTCTGACTGAGTGTTCACCCTCTCTCAATGATCCCTTCTCTGTTTTGTCATTTTTTTTTTAATTTTTCCTGTACTGCAGTCTTTAAACAAGCAAACAATCAGTTCCCCAAAGCTCTGAAAGATGCTTCTGATACAAGATGCACTGTAATGATTAGAGCTCTCCGCAGTATCACGAGCCGCAAATTGTGGCAGTCACAAAACCAGCTGCCTGGCTGTTTAGAGAACAGCTTTTTGCCAGGTCTCCTTCACAGTCTTGCAGAGTTTGCTGTTTAAGAAATGCTGGTTTTCCCCTTTGTGTTTAGGAATTCAGGCCTAGAAGGTAGCAGTAATTTGAGGGCCCTAACCCATGCCTACAGAGGGTTTTTGTTGGCTTGTGTGTGTGTGTTTTTTATTTTTCTTTTCCCTCCAGAAAACATTTCTGGAGCTGCAAGCACAATTAATTGCATGGCTAAGATATTTGGTGGTTGGAATCTGTGGATGGTAAGAGCACCTCACAAATCCCTTAGCCTTCCTTCTCCTTTTTTAAGTAAGATGATTGAATAAACCAGTGTTTCAGGGACCACATCTTGTATTCAGCCTGGGCAGCCTAACCTGCTAAGTTGGTCCATGATTAATGTGATTAATAACTTATCTCCTAGGATTAATAAAGTCAAGGGAAAAGACAACTAATTTGACTGCTGGCTCCCCAGTCCATGCAAAAGAGGGGTGGATGCTTATTTCCTAACTTTAGAGATGGGTGTCAATTTAAAATTGAAACACTGGAGGCCAGTCGAGCATCTCAAATCATACTAGACAACTGTGTAGGCAGTTTGGTGCTGAGTACAATTGGGATGAATAATTCCTAGGAGGTTCCTATTTTTCTCTGAAGATTACAAAAACAGCTTAGAATTTGACAAGTGGCCTTTAGATGAATATAAAGTTGGTTGAGATGTAGCTGTAGATACCTAGGTTGCATACCTCTGGAGGTAGGTCGAAATATATTCCGTGTGTGTACAACCCAAGCATTACTCAACTCACAGGGGTGGTTTCTGGAGATTGAGGACAGATGTAGGTTCCAGGGTCACTCCACATGCTGTGATCATAAACTATTCCACATCTGGCATCTTTCATCTAAAACTAATCTGAATGGAAAGGACAAGCATGTGGATTGTATGTGACAGTGGGAATCTAGTGAAGTGATTTAGCCTCCCTTTGCTTGTAACCCTGAAAATGATCCATTGTGCTCAAGTCTGAGACTGCTCCAAAGGGTGACAAGATTTTAGTGACATAATGAAGTTGTGATCTTTCAAAATTAATACATTAGATGTCTGATAGACCTACATTACTTTTGGAGTTTTATCATTGAGATTGCAGATCTCCAGTTCGCCATCCTCTTCTGGACATGGAGCAGAAGGCGGTTGTATCACATCTGGAACTGACCAGTAATTTCTGCAGGGGAGACACCATTGTTCACTGCTTGAAATTCCCAAAACAAATTATTTTCTCTTTAAGATTCAGGCAAATATATCCTCCTTGCACCTACGTTCACTGTAGGATAGACTTGGAAACTTTCACCCATATCCAAACCAAAATAGTTTCATATTCCCTGCGGTTAAAACCTCTTCCTGCTACCACCTTGCCTGAAATTCTTTTTACTCTCAAGCCTGTGATTTTTACAATTCTGCTGTGAATTTTGCAGCTTGAGATCAGATTCCAATGTTTTGGCAACACTCCTGTCTGTGTGTGAGAGAATCCAGGCTGCAGTGTCACTAAAACCTTCTTTTACAGAAAACCTTCTTTAGAGCGAAACGGCATTTCAGTATCCCAGTTCTTCTGAAACCCACAGTGTGTTACAACTACTACAATTCAGCATATCTCTGGCTGGCTGGTGTAGAAAATTAATTTTGGTCTGAGCAGGTGCAGGCCACATAAATATATTTATTTTTTTAAACAATGCATCCGTGTGCACAGAATAAAACAAACCAGGCTGCAATGTGTAAAAGACACAGCTTTGGTCCTGAACTCATAGAAATGCTGTCAGGACAGAACTCGAAGTCCAGTCTACCAGTGTTTTATAGCTCCTTCTTCCTTTCCTCAAGGATCCTCTAGAGCCTGTCATGCCCTCTTTTCTCCAAACCATCTGTATTGTTGCTGCAGTAATCAATAGTTGCCACCAGCCTCTTCACACCACAGTCCTCCCTTCTCTCTGCCAGTCCTGTCCCTGCTCCCTATCTTCTCCCCCAGTGCCTGCTCCTGTTGTCGTATCCCCTCCCCTTGTTCCTTCTGTCCTCCATATGTTTCTACTTTCTGATTAGTACAGCTGTTTCAGTCAGCTCTTTGTCTTGTCCATTTCTTTTTCTCTATTTATTCCCTTCTCTCTGTGTCTCTGTGTATTTCTATACACTTAATGGGGACAGACGTGTGTGTGTATATATATATATATATATCAAAAAAAAAAATAGGAAAAATGAGCTTATCTGGTTTCCAGGAAAAGAACAAGGAAGAGAGTCTGTCAGCCTCTCCCGGGCAGAAACCCCACGTGTCCAACCATGAGAAAGCTCTGTGGCCCTTCAGCAGAAGAAGAGTTTTCAGAGCTTCTTGTGTGTGTGTCTTTTGTGAGCCCTGTGTCTGACTGATGAAAAGCTGCCCCTGCCTTTCTCCTGCCACGGGGAAGAGCGTGCAGCTGGTTGCAAAGGGCTTCTGGGCACATCAGCTGAAAAAAAATGATGCTCAAAGCTTTTAGTAGACAATGCCAAAACCTTCCCTGTGTGTTGAAGCTCACACAAAAAATTGTAGATGATACAGCTGTGGAGTAAGGGCTGTCTGTAGTACTGTTTAGATGGGAGATGCTTATTGTCAAGGGCCATCCTGTATTGTCCCCGGGAAGGACTTAGCACACTAGAGCAGGTATTCAGAAAACAGCATTTCCTTCAGTGCTGCATGTACTTACCCCACTTGTCTTGAGCTTTTCCCTTGCACGTAGGGAAGGCACTACACGTGAACCTTATAGTAATGTTGGGTAAACATTTTTGGCTGTTTAATGCTGTAAACAAATAGTAAATCAAAGTGCTAACGTTGTGCCGTGTATGCCAAGCCACAGTTGTTATTATTTTTTTTTTCCAGATTTGTTTACGTGAAGTCTTGATCTCTGATGTGTAGGCAGAAGATGAAAGCTTACAGTATAGGGCCCTGTGCAGATCGTGACCAGACAGAAGGAGGTTTTATTGACCAGGAATGGCAGTAAACAAAGGAGGAGGTAAGTTTCACAGTGTGTTACAGGTTAACAGAGAAGGAGAGGAAAAGATTAACAAGAGTCTTTCATTTGCCTTTTTTTTTTTTTTTATTATGTATATTTTCATTAGAAAACAACCTTAAACACCCAGGAATAGTTTTCTAATAAACGTAAGCTCATGAAGAGCACTTGGAAGTTTCCATTCTGCGTTCAGGAGAATGACGGGACAGTAACACAGTTGACATGGTCATTCCTCTCAGTCAACCCCTCCCTTGTGGCTGATTGTTTCGGACACTGCAGCCTTCCCTTCCCCGTGCTTCCTGCCCTGAACAAAAGCACCCCCCCCCCCTCCCCAACCCCACAGACATCTTTGTGGAAAATCTCAATGAGAGCATTTCTGCGTGGTTACACCGCTGACCCGTCTCATCCCTCAGTGGGCACGGGGATTTGTTCCAGGCCCAGCTCGGGACCCTACCAAGACCTTGGAGATCCATGCAGAAACACTGCTCTCTCTCCTGGGCAGACCCTGCAGTAGTGAAGGATCAGTCCATAGTCCTTGGGAGTGATTTCAAAGGGGGCTTGTGTGATGAGATGTCAAATTAGCCTACTGGGGACTGTGCCCATTGGGGATGACGATCCAGGGAAGTGTTCTTGCCACCCCCATTATCTATCTCCCTTTTTACTCTCAGCCTCGCTGGGTCAAAAGTCCTGAAGGGGTTGATGCATAGCTATGGGCTGGTTGTGCTTCTGGTATGAGGAAGATTTTCTCCCTAAGCCTGGCCTGCTTTGCCTGCAGAGGGTTTGTTTATATTGGAGAGCTGATGTGTATGAGCTAAAAACAGTAGGGACAAGGCCATTTTCTTTTGCTGCCATATAAATCTGACAAAGATTCTTGCTCCTCTCTCATCTGGGCGAACCTCACCCAGTTTTATCACCATCCAAAATACAAGTGCTTTGTCTTCACTGTGTTTTTGGCTCAGGTACATCATCCACTCTAGTTACCCTGAGGCTAAGAAACAAAAGATTCCCCGCGCCATTATTCCACAGCTCTACACCAGTGAAGGAAATGTTTGAAAGCGTTTGCTCTTCTGGGTCAAGAAGCTAAGCTCTGAATAAGGGTTCTGCTGGCAGCACCAGCATAGAGGGAGGTGGAGGAAGGTTTCTGTGCCTCTTAGCTCAGCAAGGAGGAGAAGGGCTGTCCATGCTCCCATCTCAAAGAGATGCTGTGCCATTTAGTAGCAATGAATCGCCCCTTTCCAAGGGAAAGCAAAGATTAGGGAAAGGGAACACAGATACTGAGACCAACTGTTATAGAACATCAATTTTTTGTCTCTGTAGTTAAGAAATAAGATCAGGTGGGTTAGGTAGAAGTCTGTCTGTCCTTCTAGGAAAAAGGACTAAACTGAACCTCTGTAATGTGCAGTGGAAAAACTTCCAGAGAAATGTGGCAAGCTAGATTTTAAAGGAAAGCTGTCTTGTAAGGAAGAGCAATAAAGAGAGCCACCGCCTTGAACTGTGAAAGGATGAGACAGGTCACTTGCGAGGGTATGCTGGGCATTTGCCATTCTTGTTACTGTTGATATCAAAACTGATAAATGTTCCTGCTGCCCAACAGTGACCTGCTAACAGCAGCCTTCTCCCTCTTGGAAAAAAAGCTTTCTTCTTGAACAGTTGCTAGTGACCATGCACAAATGATATGCCTGACCTTCATGCAATGTTTGAGCCCACAGATGCCAGCTCACGTGGTGTAGATGTGATGTAGTAGCAAGCAGGTTGTCATCCTGCCAAAGAAGGGAACAAGAGGAAGCAAAACACCTCTGAATGATGCTGGCTATCCTATCCAGAGGGAACCTGTGGTCCCCTATAGAAGGTTATGCTCTAGGAAGGCTCCTTGATTATGAGCAGACTCAATCACTCAGACTTTCTTTTAGCAAGCAAGAAACTAATCCTGTGTGGCAAAGCACATCTTGATGCACAACATAATATATAAAGAAGCATCTCACCTTAGTACCTCTTTTCTGCTGTTATTTAATTCTTTATATCATGGGTATCAGAATCTTTTTTGTTTTCTTTCTTTTTTTTTCTTTTACCCAAGGTGCTTGAAAAAATGGGAACAATAGGAAGTAAACAAATTAAGAACAATGTGGTCAATGTAGCTCGGAAAATAATTTCTCTCTGGGTCCGGGTATCTGTCTGGAAATCCACCTCTTGTCAAACATTTTTAATGACAGGCGCTTGTGCTTTTGCATCATTGTGCTTGTTTGAGTATGGCTCAGATAAGTTTGAGGAGTCTTCAGTCTGTTTCCCACTGCTGGAGCTGAGCATCTGTTTTCCACATACTTCTGCGCTAATTAAATGCTATACAGTAATGAAGATGAACCAGAGGCAGGCCAGAGATCCCATAAAAGCATTTCACTCTTCTCTATTCTCTTTGCCTGAAGTCAAGTCATACGTAGTACTTTCCAGACAGTAACTCCCTAGCTCCTGTCAAGACTTTTTCAATACAGTTAAGCATTCTTTCAGGTTTATTTGTTTTCCTCTTTCTTTTCTTTCTGTTTGCAGCATAACGTTTATAAATATATATGTATATGTGTACATATATTTTATCTTGCAATTCCATCTCTGGAAGAGAAAACATCATTCTTTCATCAAAGGAGAAATTCACCCACTGACCTGGAGGTAATTTGAATAATGAACTAAGCTAGTTTTTGATGTTTGTGTAAACAGCACAGAAGTGTCAGATTCTGTTCTCCTTGTATCCAACATGATAGATGTGAGATCAAAGACTGCCTTCAGTAACGGCAGCATGTCAGACTTGCATTATTGAGGGAAATGTTCCTAGAGCTATCAGCTCATTGCTGTCGTATGAAAGCCAATTGATATTTTCACTGTATTTCCCTCAATGTGGAAGGGGAGGTGAAGGTCAACGCAATAAGTTCCTGCACTGATTTCTCCTCTCAGGAATCAAATTTGTCATTGTCTATCAATGAAATTAATTTGCTTGTCTGAACGCATGAAGGATGAAGCAAGACTTTAAAGCGAGTCTGTACGGAGTCCTGTGCCTGTGTCTGATTGGGGATCTCCAGGGCTGGAGTTTAGGGATAACAGTGGGAGTGAGGAGTCTGTTGGCTCAAGAATGAGAAGGAGGAGTTATAAGTTAGGTGAATAGCGAAAAGAAGGTTAGGATACCCTGCCACTAAGGCAACTGTACTGCTATCGAGTCAATTACTGCAGGCATTTTCCCTCTAAGTGCTTGACTGACAGATAATAGTAAGGGGAAGGAATAGGTTTTCTGGCTTTGCGTTCTCACAAGGAGATGTATAGGAGTCCTGGTGGATGATCCTCAGGTTGGAAATGCTAATGATGCAGCCTGCTCCTTCACTGAAGAGTAGCAGTGCTTTGCTTAGTCAAAATGAACGTTTTTTCTCTTGAGGAAAACAAATAAAAAGAAGTTTGAATGACTGCCCACCAGATGTGGGCAGGGTAGCCTTCAGAGCTGGAAAGTCTTCAGGATTTCCTCCATGTACAGGTGTTGGTTCTGATGTTTTACTGCTGCCAGATATAAATGCTTTGTGCAGTGTTCGGAACTGGCAAACATGACCAGTATTTTCCTTGTCTCCCCAAGTGAAAATGCAGTGGGCATTCGACACATCCATTTACTCAAAACTACGCTGCTGACTTGTTCTTTCTTTGGGTCATCCATCATGGTCAGGAAGGACGTTAACTTCTACAGCACCTTGTTCAGGGGACCACAACAGGGAACACACCTGATTTACCTGAAAAACAGCCCATCACTTCTGATATTTGAAATCAGAAACCAAGAGTTAGCTGGGTGTATAGATTTTGCTGGTATTATGGTCTTCTGTGGCAGCCAATTAACAGCAAGTACTAAGATTGGCAAAGTGAATATATATCAAAGAGGACTGAGTGACTTTTATTGAACCTGACTGTTGATACAGAATCTTAATGGTCCTAATGTTTTCTGATCATCCTTGGTGCATATGCTTGAGCCGTTGCAGGCACAGAGGAAGAGGGTCAGGACTTGGCAGCAGATATCTAGCAAGAAAGGGCATGGCAAGAATGGGAAAGCTGTGGAAGCTGGAGGCCAGCACTGATGTAACAGGTGAGAACAGCAGTGAGAACTGACGTAGAGCAAAATATCTCAGAAGAGCGTAACTAGAAGAGCATTACCAGAAAGACCTGTCAAAATAGATATAAAATCAGGAGACTAGCAGAAATCACAAGAATGAGCAGGACCACACACACACAACTTCTGATGATGGCTGAACATAGTCCTCCATCCCAAGTGGTGTTGGAGGACCACAAAGCCCAAGAACTGAGGGGTCTCCACAGTGATAGGACCTGGAATTTTTCTCCAGTGGGAGAAACAGCTGCCAAACTCAGCAAGCTTTGTTTGTCGGTGGAAGCTGATGTGGCTGCTCTGTAACGAAATACAGATAAAATTTCTTTAGGAACCTAGCAGGCAAGACTGGAGCAAAGATGTGGAGGAAGAATAGAGACCTGTAACATAGGCCCACCTCATCTCTTCTGTCTGCTAGAATCCTCTGATACACAATGTATTTTCATGTCTCAGGAGTGTACTATCTCTATTTGCACCTTTTAAAGTCCTGCATAGTAGCACAAAGGGAATGGCAAAAGGAAGTTGTAGGAGTCAAGAGAACTGTGCTATGGAAGGAAGAGATCCTCATCGATATTTCTGCCATCAATTCTTTGGGGAGTTATAAAAAAGAAAATCCCAAAGCCCAAACCCTACACTAAATTTGCACTTGTTCTCTCAGGCCGGCAGCCTAGAAGTTCATAAACTCAGAATGACCTTGTTCTGGAATAAACTGTCCTGAAAACAGTTTGCAATGGCTTCACCGAGTTTGCTTTGCTGGTGGCAGCCCTTCGGCTCCAAGCTGGCATGTGTATGAAGCTCTTTGAACAAGTTTTGACCTTCCTTTAGCCCCTCTGCCCATCAAGCCAGGTAATGACATGCTTCGTATTGCACAGAACACATACAATTGACAAGTTCATAGTGGTGTTTAAATATTAAACAATCTAGACAGGCTTTTGAGTCTTCTGCCGCTATGAAAAGGCTCAGACCATACCCATCTTTGAAATCGGGCTGCGGGATCATTTGCACAGTAAGACAGACAATAAGACTTGTATACATTGCCATGCAACAGAAGAGACCCCGAACCGCCAGCCCTAAGTGGAAAGTTTATTTCTAAGCACAATATATGGAAAAACCAAACCAACAAACCCCACAGATATAGAAAACGTTGTAGCAAATCCCTGGTCAAGTAGGACTTCATGTTGGTCACTACCCTGCACCTCACAGCTGCTTAAAATGTCATGCAATGGAGGAGAGGGCACTCGGACGACACCCTCTGCTTCGGATCAAGGAGGATCTCCAAGCAGGAGAGGGCCCGTGGGACTCCTGCTGAGCGATTCAGGCTGTAACCAGCAAAAGGGCAGTGCTGCTCACCCCCAACCACGCGCCTCGGGGACTACCTGTGGCACGCACGCACGTGACTTAGCACTTCAGCAGGCTTTACGAACGTGGATTCTCACAACACCCCTGTGAGGTAGGTACGTATTGTTATTCCCCCTTTGTGTGGGTGGGGGACTGAGCCAAACAGCCCAAGGCTACAGAGTCGGTGGCAGAGCTGGAGCGAGAGTATGCAGAGTCCTGTGTGATCAGATCACTAGGTCACACCACTCCTTCACGGCAGTTGTGCTTCTGACTTTATAAACTTTTAGCCTTTTGCCAAATTAAAGGAATTTGACTTCTCCATATTAAACAAGTGGAGGACAGGGAGGGAAACAACATTATGTCTGACAGCCTTCTCTTCATTGGTGTATGCCTCCCCCTTCCCAAAACCACCACAATTACCTGTCTCTGGGAATGAGCACAGTTTCCAGGACAGGCATGGGGGTGAGAGGCTGTTAAGTTTGCTTCCTTTGACCAGGTTTCTCTCTACTGTGGATCAGAAGCGGTTCTTCCAGAGACCATTCACTGCAACACTTTCAGTCTAGGGGTAGTTGCTTGTACAGATGATCAGAATTGCCCCTTCCCTCTCCCTTCTCCCACCAACATCTCTTCCCTCACCTCAGCCAAAAGCACTCTTTGGTAGATAATAAATAAGGTTGGTCAGATAAAGGTACAGTGGCCTCAGAAACCATGCTGTTCACATTGGTCCTCAGTAAGTCAGCTTTCTTGGTTGGTGTTTCACCTCCCACACTTTCTGCCAGAGAAGTACCTGTTCTGTTGCATTCTGATATTCAAAGGGACACTGTCAAGTAATCTAGATGAAAAAAATGACCTCCCTTAAGACGTTAACCTCCATCTTCAACATTGCAGAATGGCTGGTATGTTCAAACCTGGAGGTTAAAGTTTGAGACCTTCCCCAGTCCAGAAACACCTGGCCCATGACAGCCTAGCTGCCGAAGGAGCCGGTGACTTGCATTTGCCATGGCTCCAGTAAAAGCTGTGAGAGGTGCTGGTACAACGACGAAGGGCAGTCAGACACAGCCATTGTGCAACGTTGCCCAGCGCTTCTGCAGAACAGATGCAGCTTGGCTGAAGTCCTTATAGTAATTTTGGGGAGGGCTGGATCCAGGCTTGATTGCTGCAGGCTCATTGTTTTGGGATTGCTGAACTGTTGCTCCTCAATTAGCTGATCTCTGTATTTTTAGGTTTCCTACTCTTACACTTGATTTGTGGCAAACCGGCTCAACCCCGTAGAGCTGGGAGTTACCCTCCATGGAGTGAGGACAGTGAGCAGGAAATCAGTAACATGGATTTCTTCCTGTTGCAGATGAAAGGTGGAGAGAAGGACAGGGATGGTGAAAGGAATGGGGTGAGTAGAGAGAACGCTACATGCCCAAATGGAAAAGAACAATATCAGTAGGGAAAGAAATTTTATTTTCAAGATTGTAAGAGAATATTACAAACAATGGAGAGTAAAAAAAGCCCAAACCCTAAAAACTATTTAAAAAGTACTTGACAGTGTCCCTTTAATATCCACAAATGATTCAGCCATTGTGCATTGAAAGAGAATGTTCCTGAAGAGCAACCAGTACCTTCGTGGATATATCCCAGAGAAGGAGACTTATTAGAAGTGTTACATATTCAATCGGCAACTGTGCTCCCTCTTCAGACTAACTCTCTGTTGAACGATTGAACGGAATAGACTCTGTAATAAACAAACTGGATGTGAAAGGCTCAGCCTACATGACTGAGTGAGACTGTTACAAATTGAGCAGCAGGGATAAAGACACTGGAAAAAAATGTACATCTCAGATGTATGAGTGTCTGAATCAGCAAAGTAGTAGAAACCCCCGGAGGTGGGTCAGCTTCTTGTGACTGGAGTGAAATGGAAGGAAATTAACCCGGGATGTCTGCATGGAAAATGATGTGCGTGAGTGGGACGATTTGGATGCTGGATTTGGGGTTATGAAGGCATAAATCACACTAGTACTTGTGCTTGAAACACCTGTGGAGAGTTTGTACAAAATTTGCCAGAAACGCCTATACGTCGAATAAAGGTCATGGAACGCCCTCCCCCCCCGCCCAACTCCACCCCCACAAACCCTTTGTCAGGAACGTTATGAAAAATCAGGATTTTTGTTTTGGTGAAATTTGGGCACACCTGGGTTTTGTTACATTTTCTTGGCGAGATGATTCAATCTGTAAATCACTACTGAAACGTTCCCAGCCATTTCACTTCAGAAATCCTATGGTAAATCAAACAAGGTTCCGTAGTGACTCATGAACAAAACGACTCATAGCCCTGGTTAATCACAGTCTGGAAAAAAACTACTCCAAATATTTCATTCCCTTCCTTGTTTTTGTAAATCTCACACGTGTGTGTGTGTGTGCGTGTGTGTGTGCATGGGGTGTGTGTACAGAGCGTTACCTATTCCAGGTAATAGGGTTTGTAAGACATGCTAAACCGTCTGTTCCTCTGCTTCCCCAGAACTCTGCCTACTCAGTTTTTAGTCTGTATTGCACTTGTTTTGTTGTTGTTTTTTTTTCTTTTTTTTTTTGTGATTTGTGTTTTTTTTGTTTGTTTGTTTGTTTTGTTTTTGTATTTTTTTTTAAACTGGCTGGAAAACATTAACCTCTTTAGCATGAGTGTGCAGCTTTCCCTCCACCTGCTTTTTCCTCAGCTGGCCAGGTGCCGCCTCTTATATCTTGTGCAGTTACCGAAAAAGAAAAGAAGGAACAGAAGAAGAAGAAGAAAGAAAAAAAAAAAAAAGGAAGAGAAAGAAAAAGGCACACCATGCTCCTCTGCGTTATGAGTTCTTTGTCTCCTCCGCTCCGTGTTAAGGCCTCCTGAATTCCTCGGCTCAGACCGTCGTGACCCTCATGACGAGCTCTCTGTTACTACTAGACTGACTCCTCTGTTCGTGAGGCCTCAGGTGGCTGAGTATATGCAGGATGGTGTAAGCACAGTGGTGGTCAGAGAGGGTGCCTGTGGCTTGGCCGGCAGCCCGGGCCCCGCTGTCGGCTGGAGCGGAGTTAGTGGCTGTACCACCAGTGGAGGACGAGTGGGTGGTTTGGGAGGAGGGGCGCTGATTTGTCCTGGTCCCTGTTTTTTGCTCCTCCATGTCCTTTGTTTTGTCATAGTTCAGCACTTTCCACTGCTGATTGACCGCCTGCCACCGTTTAAAAATCCGGTAAACCGAGGGCCCTTCGTGTATTATTAGACCTGGAGGGAAGGGGGAAAGAAATAAACATAAAACAGAACAAAACTTTAGAAAGAACCATAAGCCTACCCCAGCATCGTGCCCTCTAGCTAGCTGGTTAGCTCAGTTCTCCCTTCGCCAGTGTATATTCAGTGATAAATCATGTTTTTAATTACTGACTGGCAGAGCACCGGTGCTCCTGCTCGGCTGGATCCCTTTTCCCTTGAATTAAAAGGATTACAGCTTTATCTCAGCAATCAATAAACAGGTCTTAAATGCAGCAGAGTGAGTTATGCTCCTACAGCAAAACCAGTGTCTGTTTACCAATAAACGCCCGAGGTTTATCTATCGCTGGGCTAGTTTTGCACGCTGCGTAGGCATGATTCACCGAGCTAGCGGCGTGTGCTTGGAGGGGGTGTAGCTGGAGCTGACGTGCCGGTGACGTCTGCTGCACCAACGTCATGAGCGGGCACAGACCACATCTCCCCACACGCGCAGCAGCAGCAGAGCAGGCACGCACATGGGGGCCCGAGATGGCAATGAAACACAACAAGGGGCAGCCTGTACCTGTAAGCGGTTTGTCATCCTGTGCAAACGTTTGCTCGTTGGCAAACCAGGTACCTCATCGTAGGTTATTGCTTCCAAGGGGAGAAAACAGCACGCTTGAAAGAAAGTGCGGATGAGCTCACAGAGTGTCTGCTCTGAGTACGCAGAGAATGCATCTGTGCTGTCACCCGTCTGCATCTAGCAGAGCTGATATCGCTGGGGTGGCAGCCAGGCTTTGGGACACTTGCTTTCTAGTGGTCTTCGCATTTGGAAGGGAATGAGCAGCTCAGGCCCTTCCACCTAGCAGTTAGCTCACCTCCCAGAGCTCTCTGTCATCCTCCCCACACTTGAAAGAGGGCTGGAAGGACTAGATAATGGTCAAAGTTGTTTTGAAGATGACATTATTTGACTATTAAGCTTTGTTATTTTCAAGCTACCAGGCTTTGGCCCTTTGAATGCAATTGAAACAGCAGCACCTGCAGCGCTGTGTTGTTCTTACCCACTGAGGCTGAGCGAAGCTGCTACTTCTCATGTAGACTGGCTTAGCTGACACACTGTAATATAATTAATAAGCTTTAATGGAGAATGGGATTTATGCAGAATGAGAGGGTCTGGGTGCCCTGGTTTTGCAGCAGTCTGTCTGTTAGGAAAGTGTCTTTGAGTCCCACGTAACTGAAGCCAGACCAGCAGAAAGGGCATGTACTTGTTGAGTTAGCACACAAATAATTTATTTTTTCTTAATAGTGATGGCTTCACCATTCTTGGTCAGCATCAGGATTATTAGAAACATTTCCAGGAAGAGCAGCTCTCTTGCCTACTTGTTCCAGGAGTATAAATACAAATGTGAAAATGAGGAGGTTGCCTTGACCAGTGAGGGGTGATGATGATCAGCACAGAATAAAGTGGTTTACTGCTATTTCTGATGAATCAAATGCTAGGGCTTTACCCTCCACCCAACTTTTCCAGACTGTTCTAGTTTCTGATGACAGCTGACTACTGGAGTAAACCTGTTCTGTACAAAAAAATAACAAAAAAAAATAATCTGAAGGTCATCCTACACTTAGGGCTGACCTCCCCTTTACTCACTGATGGAGTGCAGCCACCTAGTTTCTCAGCCACCTAGTTTCTATATTTGATTTTACTGAACGTAAGTTACAGGTTCACTACAATCCGAGTTTCTAGCTTTTCTGATTCTAAGCATAATTAGAAACTTTGCTGACTCGATCACAGATTAGCTTCAGGGAGACTCTCACATTCATCTTAAGATGGTGCTGAGTCTCCTTACTGGCTGCTGAAGAAATTCCATGAGTTGAAGTATTCAAGCCTGGCTATTCTGGGACAGGGAATATAGGTAGGTACTAAAACAGGCTTATAGTACAAGAGAGATTTCTATTCCAGTTCCAATAGATCACTGCAGGTGATCTATTGCAGGTGTAGTCTATATGCAGGTGTAGTCCTGTAGTGATGTCCGTTTGTCATAGCCAAATAGCCTGATGTCATCACAGAAAAATTTGTTTTTTCCTCCCAGCTTTGGAATGCGGTTGAGAGTTCTGACATCTGATCAAAGCATGACCATAAAAAGCGGGACTTAGGGAAAGCCTACAGATCCAGCCAAGGAGACAGCTTTGAAGCAGGCCTAAAGTGGATTGGTCCAAGGCAAGGGACATTAGACACATATTTAAATGAGCTGTCTGATCTGTAATGAATGAAATTCCAGTCTGATCAATGACAGAGCCAATGTTTCTTTGAGACCTCTTTAAGCCTTGGATAAAAGAACCAAAATCAAATATTTTCTCCTTGGCTGTAGAACATCCTCCATAGAATCAAATCCATTCTCCAAAGTATTAAACACTGAGCCAGGATTGTAAATCTATTCTTAATTACCTTATCACAAATATTTAATGCACAGCCTGATTCAAGAGGGCTGTTTATAAAATTCTTGTTTGTTTGCCTTCTAATTATAAATGTTTATGATCTTATGCAATTAACTGTGTGATGCTGATGGATGGGTTGCTGAGTCAACTGAGCACCTGTTTTCTTAGATAATTTTGGTTTCAAAATATTTATAAAAGTACAAAATAACTTGTTTCCCTCTGTATTTACGGGGCTCTAAATTACTTATCGATTTCCCAGTGTCAAGCTCAGAAAGCTGTAAAATTAAAAAGGAACCAAGCAGAGGGGTGGGCAGGGAGGTGGAAGTAACAGTGATTCATTTGCAACAGTGAATGCTAAGATTAAACAAGAGTCCATCAGTTTATATCAACCTGCAGGAAGCTTAATGCTCCCATTGAAACAAATTTTGTCTGCCTGAGTTAAATTAGGATTGGAATTCCTATGTTCAGCTGTGTGTACTCCCTTCCAGAAACACCCCTCCCTCAAGGTTCAATCTGGTTAACAGAGCTGAATCTTTTCAATTTAAGGCCAGACGTAAGTGGAAAATCCTTCAGGAAGAACTGTATGCAACTGGAAGCAACCAGCTAGAAGCAATTTTTCCGTAAGCCAAATCCTCTATCTGTAGGGAAAATAGCAGGTTGGTGTGAACTTCTCCCTTTCTGAACTTCCCTCCTTTCAACTAGGGCTTTAAACTATAGTTGATGGAGGAGGGAAACCTCAGTCCATCCCACTCCTAATCCTGTACCTAAAGGGGACCTACAGGAAAGCTGGGGAGGTGTCCCTGCCCATGGCAGGGGGTTGGAATTGGATGATCTTTAAAGTCCCTTCCAACCCAACAATTCTATAATTCTATGAACTCAGAAATGTCTATATGAGAATTTTAGAGGTATTGCCAGTAGCATCCTAATCCTTTCCCACTCCTCCCAAGTTTATCTTTCCCTTTTCTGCTCCACAAAATCTGTTCTCAACACATCCTATGTGTAAGACGGCCTCTTCAGAAGGAAAATCTCTGTGAGTTTCACGCAAATCCATGTTGGTCCAGATTGTTGCCTGGTGCATGAAATCCCTTTTTGTGGTGGTGGTGGAATGAAGCTTCTAGTGAACATGGGCACTGAAGATGTGCTGTTCTCATTCCCATTTTCTCATGCAGAGACCTGACTGGTGTCTCCGCATTTTTTTTTTCCCCAGATGATCAAGTTGCAGTCTGGAACAGGGCTAGTACTGGTGAAAGCAATTCAATTTCCATGTTCTACTGATCGCCACAACTAACCCTGAGCTTCTGCATGCTTAACATGCAAGATTTGAGAAGGGGAATGTGACCATGGTGAGTACCGTGGCCCAGAGGTAAGGCTGATCACTGTAGGGTTTCTCTGGGCCTTGCAATACCTGCCCACGTCATGATCCATGGGGGCAGCCTTCGTGCAAGTAAGAAAAATCATGGTGCTGAGGGAGGGTACACGAACTGTGTGCAGGTGGCCCTTTGTCTTCTGGGGTTAGCTGGGACAGAGAAGCATGGCCATCAGTGGGCCTGTGACAAGACTGGTCAAGAGAGAGGCCCTCAGTAGCCAGAGGGGCTGCTGGCAGAGCACGGGCACAAAATAGATGTGAAGAGACCTGGGTTAGTGCCTCCGGATGGGCAAGGGGGCGTCAGCTCAGGTACCACCATCCCGTGAGATTAACCTGAGTGGCTGTGAGCCTTCAATTTAAAAGAGCCTTGGAGCAGCAGCTTCCCAGAAATGACAAGCAGTCACCCTGTGCACATTGTCAGCCTCTACCACCAAGCAATCTTTTCTCCAGGACGTCCAGCTTCTAATTAACCTTCCTCTCATTTCAACGCTCGCTGTGCATTTTCTTGAAAGACAGGTAAATTCTTGGGGCAGGAACTGTTTCTCCTGTTTGCCACTGAGAAACCATGAAGACAAGGTTTCTGCAGACGGTGCCGTACTTTACCCTTGTGCTGTCACTCACCTACAGGAACAAAAATCACAGCTCGTTCTAGCCAGTTTCTCTCTCCTGCTTCTCATAAAGCCCCTGCCCTGCGGTGTGAGCATAGGGCATGGGCTTTATGAAAAGGTGGAAACCCCATTTCCACCATCAGCAGCTCTTCTGCCCTTCGGTTTCTTTACAAAATGCGGTTTCACCTCAGCCAGAGAGCTGCCATGCTTTTGCCTGTTTCAGTTCCTTTCATTGCTGGGTGTCAGGGGAAGATTATGGCAGCTGTGATCAAAGGTTAATATTTGCATCCACAGCAGCGATGGCTCAGGCCAAGGCAAACCAATCCTCCTGGGAGATAAAGCTTTTATTGCCGGGCTTTCCCTCTGTTGACATCATTGCATACACTAACCCTTCACTCCCTTTCCCTGCGTTCTTTCATCTTTCGTGGCAATTTCGAATTCCCCCACCTTTGTTTCCAAAGCTCCTGCAGCTCAGCCTTCACTTATCTCTTTGCCTTTATCTCATCCTACACGCTCCATCCTTATCCTCCTTTTATCTTCCCCTAATAGCAGTAAAGTGGCTGTACTAGTTCAGAGAAGGGGTCTGGCGATGGTAGCATCCTGCCTCCAGCAGTGGCCAACCACACAAGGAGTGGTGTAAAAACAAAGCCAGGAGAGTGACTTTCCCCTGATGGGCTCTGTGGGGACATGCCCAGCCACAGATGGTCTCTTTAGGCTCAGTTATGTTCCCTCATTATAGGTTTCTAGTGTGCTACAGTAAAGTGCACTGACTTTTGCTCTGAGCTCTGCATTTGCTCAAGTTAGGCTGGCCCCCCACCCCCCAAATTCTCGTAGTCTCCATGAGATAGCTCCATTCCAAAAAGCGCTTTAGAAATTGCAATGAATCTCTGCCTCCTGTCAACTTCACAAGTTCGTGGTACACGGGAGATGAGTCACCAAGCTCCCAGTGGACCCTTCCAGTCCCTATTACTTTTCAGTGCAATCCCCTGTATTTTATCCCTCATTAATGGTGCAAGAGAGCCCTTGGTGATAAACCTGGAAAAAAGAGCCAGAGGGACCTTTCCCTGGAAATACAGGGTGGGAAAGGGGCATCTAGTATCTGTTATCTACATTGAGTCAGGGGCCGTTCCAGCTGAATCTGACAAGTTCTTTAAACAACCTAACATCCTTAAAGCCCCAAGGGCCAAGACTCAAAGCTGCAGAGCTGTGCTCAGCAGGCAGTGGGGAAGCGGGCAACCCAGAGAGTGGGGAGAGGTACATTTATCCTTGAAAGTAATGTCGTGGCATCAGTGGGACTCTGCACTTGGGTGGATTTGGGATGGGAGATGTAAATATCAGAGTTCACCACATGGGGAATCAAGTCATTTCTGCCCTCTCCTCATTCCTGTTCATCGTCTCCAGAATCTCTTCAGTTTGTCCCCCCTTTTCTGCAAGCAAGGTCCCAAAGAGGGTGCAGTCCTCAGAGCAAAGGTGCAGAATAATAACGTAACCCTGCCTTCCTTTCAGTACCCTGACAAAACAAACTGATGTCTTGTCACAGCATCGCTGTCCTTGGCAGTGTGACTGCCTGGCCCAGCTTGTGTTTGGGATTTTGATTTCTCCTTCCTAAGGGTAGCGCTTTGCACTTCTCTTTATTAAATTTCATCTTGTTGATTTCTCCAATTTGGCAAGATCATTTCAAATTCTGATCTGATCCTCCAGAGTGCTTGCAGCCTTTCCAAGCCTGGTGTCATCTGCAAATTTTATAACAGCACTTTCTATTTCATTATCTAAGCCATTAATAAAAATAATGAAGAGAGCAGAGTCCAAAACAGTCCTAATTGAAACGTGTTTCCAGTTTATAGTACACTGACAACTACTATAAAAGCAGCTTTTCAATTGGTTGTACATCTGCTTTACAGTTTTTCATTTTAAATCACATTTCTCTGTTTTATTTAGGGGAATCTGAAGGGAAAACATCTAAAGTGTTGCTCAGGTCATGGGATATCAAACCACTGCTTCCTCCTTAGCCACCGGGAGAGTTATCCTCCCAAATTAGATGTGGTTATACTCTCTTCCTCATCAACTGATCAGTTAATGATTTCTTCCAGTATCTTTCTATGAATCAGTTAAACCGATTTGCCCTTTACTTCCATGATTTTCTGTTCACACCTTCTTTAATGATAGAGATTATATTTAAAGCTAGGTACTTTGCTTGCATTTCCCCAGCTGCCTGGCACCTCCTGCATCCTCCCTGAGTTCGTGAGGATAAAATGCTCACAGGTCAAAGATTGCTCCTGCGGCTTCCTCTGAAGTTCATTAGGACGAGCTGACAAGGACACAGCAAACTCATCTAAATGTTTTTGAGTCTGTTCTTTTCTGATTCTGCCCTGGGCTCCTTTCTCCTCATTAAAATTATTTTAGTTAAGTTTTGAAGACTGAGACAAAGGCAACATTTAATGTTTGGCCTTTTTTATATCAAATATTATTTGAGCTCTTAGATTTGTCTTAGCATAAGCTTACGGATCCATTTCTTGCCGTTGTTTCTCTCTGAACGGTCATCCTGAGGCTCAGGTCTGACTGCTCCCCATGGCTATGTGATTCCTAGAGACTCGCCATTAGTTGCAGGCTCTTCTCTCTCTCTGCCTTTTTGTGTTTTCAGCTTCTGATTTTGGGTCCTCAAAGAGCTCCTGATGCAGCCTCAGTGCTCTCTTCCCACGCTTCTGAGCCTTCCCCTGCACAGGCACAGTTTGCTGTTGTGCCTTTAGTATCATCCCTTTTGGCAACTGCGAGCTGTTCACAGCTCTTTTATCCTTCAGATTCTCTTCCCAAGAGACACTCCCTGCTCTGGTCCCCTGAGGCTGCTGCCGCTGCTTTTCTGGAGTCCATTATCCTCACATCATAGATTTCTTCAGCTCAGGAATGCTTTCATCGCACAGTCACTTTTCGCACAAACTGCTGCTACATTCAGATTTTCAGGGATTCTTTGCTTTCAGGCAAAATCCAGTATGAAGGATAGATTCCTTCATAACTCTCATCTCTGTTTTCCAAAATGTAAATTTTGTCCACAGCATGTTTCAAGAGCTTAGTGGACAGTCTACTCTGAATACAGGAGATGTCCAGGTAATGGATGACCTGGGACCTCTGGTGCCATGTTTTAGACATTTCTGGTAGTTGCAAGGCACCGGCCCAGTGAGCAGAATACTTCTAGTCCACAGGATGTCTAGCAAAGGTGTGCTTTGAATATTGCTGGAACTACGTAAGGAGGGTGTGCAAGCTGGGGAATGTCCGGTATTGAAAGATACACAGCATACACTGAAAACGTATTCATAAAGATTCGAGGCTGGGTGAATGCTTACCATATGGGAAAAAAAAATAACTGATTATAATCAGGCATTTTATTATCAGTCATTCTCCATGCACATTTTTTAATACCTAGAGAACTGATTAAATATGCACAAGGCTGAGCTGTGCTTTGGCTGAGCAGAACTGGGGGTGGCTGCATGGCCAGGCCCTGTTCGCTGCTGTCAGTCACTCGACATCACGGAGCCTGTGGGCCTGGGGAAAAAAATTCTCCTTCTTCTCCCCATCACCCTTTAAGTGTATTTGCTGTACTGCGCGTCTCATGCTTGGCTCCCTGCAGGTCACGTAGGCCACGACTCTGGCAAAACTGAACCAGAGCCCCTCAAGGAGTGAGGCCCCCGTGGCCAGAACTGTTTCTGGGCAGAGTATGGTATGTGGCATGTGTTGCTCCACCAGTGTATGCAGACAAGCTGCTCGCAGCTCTCTCGGTGAGGTATTTTCTGCAGGTAGGGACTCTTCCCTTTCCAGTCACTGGCAGCACAACCAGGCTGCCCCCCAAGTCTTCAGTTGCTGAGGAACCAGCAAACCTTGTGCTTGGTACGGCTTGGCTCCTCTCGTGCAAGCCGGGGTTCAAGGACAGCTCTGCCTCAACGCTTCCTCATCCCCAGGTGGGCCAGGACACCCCGCAAAGGCAGCAGGAGCCCTTCTCCTTCCCTGCCTCCTCCGCTCCATCTGGCAGAGCAACGGGAGCAGCAGGCCCCATCTGAGCGGGCGGTTACGCTAGGCCCCAGGCTCTGCACAGCCATTAACGCCACCCCCAGACTCAGCAAGAGCCCTGCTGGGTGGGAGAAGGATCCAGCACGCTGGCATCTCAGAAGGTCACCGCAGTTGCTGTTGCACCAGGTGAGCGATCGTGGCAGACCTGGCCCCATGCCGTGCTGGGGCAGAGCCATTTCCTCCTTCCCTCCTGGAGAGGAGGCAGCTCTTTTATTAAATCCGCCCGAGGCACTGATGGGAGGGCTCGGCATGACAGCTGGGAGAGTTTCTCCTCCAGGCAGCACTGTGATTTTGCAGGATGCTGCCGAGCTGTACAGCAAGAGACAATTTCCAGGTCGTGACACTGCAACGTGTCGTGTTTGTGTGGCGCCTTTCGGACATGTACGCAGCAGCGAGTCCTATGCACAGGGGATGCTGGGATGAACGGAGAGAACAGATAAGGACTGCCTGTTGTGGGGCTTGTGGAGCTGGTGGGAGCTGAGGTCAATATGTTGTAGGAGCAGCACAGAGCTTTTATGGCTGCCAGGTAGACGCCAGCTTCTCTGAGAGGTACTACCTCCATCCCAGGCAGCCATCCTCCGTCATGTCCACTGCCCAGCCTTGTGTTCCTCTGCAACACGTGGGTTGGTCCCTCTTGGGCTGAGCTGGTAAGGCCCAAAATGAGGAAAGGCTGGCAAAATTTAGGAGCTAGTGGAAGGTGTCCAAAGGACAGGAAATTCCTTTTCACTTAGCACTCCCCACATGGTTTGTTTGCAATGGGAAAACAACATCGGTTGTCTGCAGGATGCCATCTGTGGCAGAGGAGCTGGGCTGACCCCGGGAACCACACACAGCAGCACCAGCGCTCTAGAAATGCCACAGCATTTTCAGCTCTAAGTAAATGAGCTACCAACCTCCACAACTTTCTCCTGCCCTGCCCAGACTAGCACTTCTACTCCCTGACTCAAAACCCGGACAAAACAAACAAACAAAACAAGAAATAACAGCAAAAAATGGGGAAAATAAAACTCTACATAATCCTCACTTAGGAAATAGACAAACCATAAACAAAAGCACTCCCGTAAGCTCAGCTGGCTGTGGACAGCTACAGCAAAATGGATGTTGTGCCCTTAAGGGCTCTTGTACTCCTGTGGTATTTAATTCACAGCACACGATAAAGCAGGGGATTAAAGGGCAGTCTCTAGCTATGCAGGCAGCAAAAAAAAAAAAACCCAAACCACTGTGACTCTTCTAGGAAAAAGCAAATAAATAAATAAATAAAGACTGGAGCTCCACCAGCAGGACACTCCTGCTCCTAAATCATACATCTCCAGCAGCATTCCTCACTTGTGAGTCTACCCATAACTGTGCCAGTACAGGAGGGATGGAGCTTAGAGGCATTACCCATACATCCCCCTGCTCTCTTAAAATTTCTCCTCCTTGCTTCATAGCTAGGATTTTATGGACCCTTTTGGTACCTTTTTTCTTCCCAGATTTAAAATGGAGGGGATAGCAATACCCCACATCTTGAAAGGACATTGTGCACACGACAGATACTATTAGATCTTTAAAAGAGGGGAGTAGAAAATTATTTCAAACTTAATCGAACAGAGCGCTGGCCAAATGCACACCCTGGTCTCCTGGTGATTTTATGGGTCTCTTACATCTTCAGGTTTCCAGACATTCCCTTATCAGAAGTCCAAGGAGGTGGATGCTACCTTTGTGCCACAGTGGTCAGTCCTCCAGGTCAGGGTCTTGAACCTTTTTATCCTATACCTAAAGTTGCTTTGACCAAGGTGTTGCCTTTGCAGTCATGCTGTATCCTTAGACATTCCTGGGACATTTCTTTAATGGCAAAGCTGAGCAACAGCACTGTTTTACGTAGGGCTCTGAAATCTGGCTTCACACCAGCTTGGAGCAAGACTTGAAAAAGTCATGCTGTCCCCCAGAATGGAAGTATACATACATGTTTTCAGACAGATGAGAATGTTTCATTTAGACTTGATTTTTTTTTTTTTGTTATGTATTCCAATTCTGATGCTGAATTTAAAATACTCAGCATGAGCAGTCATCTCTAAATGCCAAATCAAAACGCTTTGTTCGGTAATGATCAAAATAGGACATTTGCTTATTGAAGGCAGAACTAATGCCTCCCTCTCTATTTTTAATAGGAAATGAAATTCTGTAAGGGAAAGTGGGTATGATTTCACTGTGTTTTTTTTTTTTTTTTCTAAGGGATGCACGATCAAGATCTCTTGCGACTACTTCAGCCACCAAAGCACTCTTCCACTAACTATTTGGAACTAAGGAAGGAGACAGGAGCCAAGAGGGCAAGGGCCAGGTCTATTATTTCATTGCATTGTCATACGGTTATTGTGGATCCAGCTCTGCCTCTGGGCAGACAGACTCAGGCTGTGACTGTCACCAGTGGGTTTTGCTTCGGGAAGAAAAGCACTGCTTCAGGGAGCAACTTCCAGGCTGAATAAGCTTAGCAAACCCAAGACTTTTTCCTATTAGTAAGGAAAACCAGCAGTGCTTGACCTGAAATCACCTGTGGGCCTGTTTGCAGTATTTTTGTCACTGAGCTGCTGTGTCTGGGTCTGAAAGATGGCTATGTTGGTAAGGTACCCAACCCTCAGGAGAAGAACTAATTAGTCACTACTTTAAGAAGTGATCCCAGGGCTGGGTTAATGCGGCTTCATGTTGATCTCTTCTTACCTCTGTTTTGGCTCCCTAAAGAGCTGGGAACAGACCTCATCCATTCTGCACAAGGGTTGACCCCACTATGGTCCCCCATCTTTGACTAGAGTTGACTTGCTGTGGCTACAATGGCCTGCCATGGACTACAGCCTCTCACCTCCAGGAGTAACGTATGCTGGGATGGAGGCTGTGGTAGGAGCAGAAAACAGCCAGAAAAGCATAGTCTGGCACAGATCTGAGGACTTCTTCCATCCTTACTACACAGCACAATTCATGCAGCTGGTGCAGGAGGTCCTGCCAGCTGCCCGTGAGGGAATCTCCTGCTGTGGTGTAGAAGCTATGGCAGGCAGGTGTGTGCTTCTGCCTCTGCCCACGGATGGGAACTTAACCCAGTGACATCAGGCACTTGATGCCAGCAAACGATCCAGTGAGAGGGCAGCGACATTCTGATTATAACATATCACCCTCTGAAGCACAGGATGCAGTTCACGAGGCAGAAGGACTTCTTTTCCCCCTTAGAAAAATGTTAATTATGTTGCCCTCGCTAAATGCTAAACACATTGATCCACTGGAGCAGAGAGCACCATATGGTTATTTGTGACAAAATACATCTCCAGAGCCCTGTTGCAACAGTGGAGAACTGTATGAAGATAGATGTGGTGAAGGACTGTGGAGCTGAAAGGACACAGGTGAAAGGCCAGGTGCTGCTATGATGGTGCTGGAGGCCAAGGCCCTGCCCTGAAAAAGAGGAGGGAGCTCAGAACCAGGTCCAAGCCCCGTGGCTCTTTGCTCAGCAGTGACATGCTCGCTTTACAGAGAGCTGCCAGAGCTGCACTGGAGTTTAGACGAGCGTTGAGCCTCTGCAGAAATGCCCCCTGGTGAAAGCAGCACACATGCACGCACGCTGGCTGGCCCGCTCTGCTCTCTTATTGAATAATCAATGCAGCATTAGATAAAAATAGGTCCCATCTTTCAGGAACGGAGGGGTGGCATGTCTCGGCTTTGCCGAGCATCCTCTGTTCCTGGATAGCGGCCAAGAAGTCGGTCGGCACAGATCAGCTGTGCGGCTCCGCTTCTGGTGCTGCTGGCCCAGGTACAGGGCCCTGGCTGACTGGTGTTGAGGGACGGTCCCTGCCCATCTGGATCGAGAGCCCCACCACACGCCCCGTGGGGACTGCTCCTGTCTCCACACTCCCCTTTACAGCTGATAAATCAATGATTTGCTGAGAGGTTTTTTTGAGCATGCACATTGTGGCCAAATGTACGCAAACCCAAGATTCACGGTATAAAAAGGGGAGCGAGCTGCTTGTCTTTTTCCCAACCACTTGCTCTGCTGACAGGGCCTGGGTCTGGTCACTCCAGTTAGCTCCTTGTAGCTCCAAGGAAAACTGGACAGATGATGTTAATCTGGGGAATGAGAGTGGGAAAAAGTGTGGGGTAGAAGGTGATGAGGAAGAAGAACCTGGATACAAAATTTGAGGGGCAGCTTCCATCCATGTTTCCCAAACAGGCGTGTTGCTTATCCCTGACTGTCCAGCCAGCAAGACCCCGTGAGCTGCCAGATCCCATAACCCGAGGGAGAAGCATTAGGATGCGGGTTCCTCAGATCACACTGCCGTGGAAGGACCGTCTCCTCCCCATGGTTTCCACAGCAAGAACAGAGAGCTCAGACACAGAGAGTTAGTTCAGAGTGAGGAGAAATAACAAAAGCAGGGAAAGGTCAGTTAGGAGTTTGTTGTGAGAGGGAAAGTGCCGTGTTCTCTACACCTTGCTTCTACAGAACTACTGACGCATGACCATAGGCTCCACAACTGCTCTGCAACAGGCAGGGAGATGTCTAACAGGCAAACATCCCCTTTCAGTCACGCTGGCACACAAAGCTGGTCTGTCTATCCTCCACCTCTTGGGACTGCCTTTCCGTCTCCTGGCCTGTTGGCTGCATTTTGAATGCTAGCTGAGAGAGACCTCTCAGACTGCAGGGACATCTTGGCTATATCTGCTTTTAAATAGACCTCTTGGGACTGGCTAATCTGGGACCATGCTCCCAGATTGTCCTGCACCTGTCAAACTGGTCAAAAAGAGTGTGAACAGCGTGGCAAGCAGTGCATTAACCTGAAGGGAGTGGAAGACTTCTTCAAACTCACATGGGTCTCTTCCAGGTATGTTGAAGCCAGACACATTTGCTGTCTGGGTTGGACTCAGTTTTCTCCTTTGAAGACACCTGCTGAGTTTCTCTGCGTTGTGCTCCATGTATAGAGTGTCATCAACAACACATGGGCTTCCCCAAAACTTATTTGCTATTGCTGTAGCAATTCTTCCTACTTTGTACTTTGGGGGACTATGCAGACCTGAATGAAAACATCTTTCCTTTTGAGAATCAGATCGTCAATACAGATGAAGACCAAGACTCTGAAGACACTTAACTTCTCAGTTTCTCCTTATTTTTATTGGGACTTTAGTTCCTAAATCCTTTGAATGATCAGGGCCCAAGTGACCTAGCTAGAAAACACCCCGAGGCTACCTCAGCCTGGCATTTCCTCTGGGAAGGAAAGCTCATTTAAAACAAAACCACATTAGTCTTGGCAGGAAGCTTGAATTGTGACCGTCTCAAGGAAGCTCCATTAATTACTGTTCCCATTGCACTATGAAAGATCAAATGCTGTGGATCAGTTTTAATTGGCTATTGATTTCTTATGTTATTACCTACGGTTGTGCTGAGATGCCGTCAGACGTACTGGATGCTTTTGATTATACTTGCTGGCAGCTGGGATTAAAAACAGCGGGCACACACTTCCTGATCTGTAATGGATTACCATGGTGTGCCAACAAAAATCGTTGGCAGGATGAATGGTCCTGCTTCGCCTGTCTCTTGTGCTATCGAGCTGCAGTGCGGTTATTGTTGTGAAGGCAAATACCCTCAGGGACTGGCTGCCAAGGAAAGCGAGGGAAAAGCTTCAAAGAACATGAGGATTTAGTGCCTGCAAAAGTGAGCGGCTGTCAGCACCAAGGCAGGGTGAGTCAGAGTGCAAGGAGTGGTTGGGCATGGACGAAGCATCAGGCCCCAGCAGTGATCCAAGGAGAGGCTGACCAGGTTGCTTTTGCATCAGTGGGGTAAGCCCCCTACATGCCAATCATGGGGATATCATACGTGTAAGCACAAGTGGGACTGTGCACACACACCATGACAGTGACAGCTCTGCATGCACCAGCCTGCTAATGGCCTTCCTGAGCTGCATTTCCCCCTTGGAGCAGACCCGGTGATTTCCGAAGCTTAGTCTGTGACATGCTCTCATTAGCTGGCAGTTACTCCTTGTTTAACAGGAGATTGTTTCCTGTCCTTCTGACCCCAAATGACACTTTAATCTACAAACGCTGACTTTCCCTAATTGCACCTTGACAGAGAGAGAGAGAGAGACAACCCCCTCCTCCTCCCTCCAAGGACTGTCATTTAATTAACAGGCAGGTATCTCTCAGGATTTACAGCCCAGCTCTAAGCTGCCACTCTGTCTACTCAGTAACTCAGGCTCACTCCACTTATCTTTACATTTCAATACCTGCATTTCTGCTAATCCCTCTCTATGCCAGATTTCTGGATTTACTTCTCAGGAACCCATGGGAAAGCAGTTAATCAAATGAACTGTCCCCATCTCACTTCTCATTCACCTCCTGGCTACTGATCTCAAGTGCCTATGTTGTAGATGACTTCGTAGCACAGCAATACCTGTGCTGGCACCACTGCCAGTTTGTAGTTTAATACAGCTCTCATACCTGTCCTATAGACACGACCAGAAGTAGCATACATGAGAGAGAGATCGGAATCAAAGACATCAGGGCTGGCTGGATATCAAGAAGCATTTAGAGTGTTCTTCCTTCACAAACTGGGATCATCGTTCAGCAACCTGTTCTTGACATATGTTTTTCTATCAGGTTCTTATAAAATTCCAGTGTTGGAGACTCCCACAAATCCTAAGCAAACCTTCCCAGTGCATCCTGCCCTCCCGTTTGGTATCTGAGAGCAAGGGGGAGAACAATGTTGAAAGACCATCTCGCACATCTTGCCCAGATGGATATAACTTCTGGCACTTGGAGCCATGCCGTCTGTCTTGCTGGTTGTGAGGAGCAGATTCATTTTATTTTGGTTGTGGTTTTGTTTCCGTGGCGGGTGAAGGGATAGCAAATGCTGTCTGCCCATTACAGCTGTCTTTGCTGAGCGTGCTAGGATCCAGAAAGTCCAAAGAAAAGTAGTGTATTACTGCATGTGAGTGGCTGAGGGTCAAACCCACGGTCTCTGGATTTTGATGCATGGTTCAGTAGTCTCTCAGTTAACAGCTGTATTTTGAAAGCTCAGTTTGGAGCAGATCAGACTGTTTCAGAGCAAATGCAGCTCGAGTGAGGATAACAACAATCAAATGATCTGTGTGAATCCCAGTTTGCACATGCATCTGAAGGGGTTAAATGTGAGGGAGCACTTGTGCCCTCACTTTTGACACAACATTGGAAAGATTAGTGCTCTGTGGGATTGCCCATGCAAATTGCCACCTAAATCCCTTTAATGTCTCAGTGGAGAGGAGATCACACAAAATGGCTGGGCAGTTGCTGACTGAGTGCATTCCCTCTCTGGTGATAGTCAAGATTTCTGCAAGTTTGTCGTCTTCTCCAGCTTGGAGACTCTGTGGTGCCAAAGGAGGTGCCCTGCTGATCACCTCCAGTGACAGTAAACTGTTCTCCTGGACACATTGCACTGGCTACTCAATGGACTTGAGAGATCCAAGAACAACCAAAGTGCAAACTGGCAGGAACTGCTGAGGAGCTCTGCTTTAGCACGTCTGCCCTTTAGTAAATACCTTGTCTTTCAAACCTCCAGTTCTCTGCCAGTGAAAGCAAAACTTGGGGTCAAACTTGTGGAAAGAGCAATCGGAATTCACACAATTAGTGTAGGTCCTGCAGTTTAACATCTGCAAGTTAAGGCTGTGCAGCCTGTTGCCAAACAATGCACAAACAACGTGTGTGTGACATTAGCTGAAAAAAAAACAACCACAAGCATAACAGAACTGAGTGCACCTAATGTCCTGCTGTTTCCTCATCACTGAGCACTTCTTAGTTCCTAAATTTTTCCTATCCACCCACAGGCTGGAAAGCAAAAGGGGAAGAGGGCTGGACTGTGGAGGAAGGGTCACTGAAATGCATAGACAGCACCCTGGTATTTCAAGAATCCTTGTCACTACAATTATCTGTGAGAGGTTTTATCCTGAACTTGCAGAAGTGGAACTAAAGCCCAGGGAGGAGTAACAACAGGCTTCAGGCCATGCTGGCAGTTGGGAGCAGAACTCTGAATCTCCAGAGCCAGCTTTGCCCAGCAGTGATCAAAGACATTGCACAAGGCTGCAAGATTTGGAAGAAGGATAAAGAGAGGGAAAATAGCTGTTCTGCAGAGAGGAACTCACTGCGAGTCTTCTAGGGAGCTGCTACTGCTGCATCTATCACAGTCAAGGAAAGCTATAATGAATGAGAAATTAAACTCAGTCATGGACTTCCCTTTGGTCAGCTCTTTCTGCTGACCTGACCTGGCCTGGCCTCTCCACAGACAGACTGGCCTTTTGGCTAGCACTGGTCCCCTGGAATCAGCAGAGCTGGAGAGATGTCACTTAGAGGAGAGACCTGACGGTGTCGACAGCCAGGGAGTCACAGCTCTCAGTGGAGCCCTCATTTGTCACTTGCTTCAACCTGGGCAGAGAAAGAGGAGGAGGCGGGGAGGAGAGTGAACAGCAGATCTCAGCTAGCACTAAGGGCACAATACAAGCAAGTTTTACACTGGAGTATGGTAGGGGCAGAGGGCTGGCTGCATGCACATATCAGCTTTTCTAGGGAAATGTATGAAATGTGTACAAAGGCTCTCATGGTCCAAAACATCATCTCTTCTGGTTGACCATGGGTGGGCTGCCTGGCAGCACCAGCAGACATGCTGCACACAACACAACTGGAGCCAGCTATGGGTGGACACTGCTCTGAGGTGCTGGGCAAGAGAAGCCACATACAGGCACACTAAGTTACTTCATCTGCAGTACTTTCCACTTGCTTTTTTTTTTTTTTGTGGGAAAAACAGTTATGTCTGGCCCACAAGGGCTGCCAGCTGTGCAGGGAGGACTGTAAAGCAAAGGGCTGTCCTCAGCCACAACTCTGAAATATTCCTGGGAATGGGACGGCCCCTTGCTCTTTGGCTGGAAAAATCAAAGCTCACAGCTTAGGCCAATGTGCTTACTGGTGATATCACTGGAGATGCAAAGGGGCTCTTACCTCCCTATAGAAGGTGGATAGGAGAAACAGAAGCCAGATCCTTAAAAAAGTAAAGAAAGAAGCAGCAGAAAAACTCAAATCTGAATCTGTCTGCCCAGTTCCCCTTCAGTTCATAGCTGGCATGGTTTATTCTCTGCCATGTGGGAGGATTTAGCGTCTATTGACAGATGAGCTAATCAGTTCCCCTCAGCTCTTGAAGCTTTATCAAAGCCAGTTAATCATGTTACTGATGTCTGCCCAGGCCAGAGCTCTCCAGTGCTGTCTTCTGCCAACAAGGCAACACACACACAGAGGGATCATTTTTTTTTCTAGTCCCAATCCCACCAATAAGAGGATGTCACTAGTGGCTACTATGCCAGCATGTGGGTGCTACCTGCCTCTCTTTCACCCTCCTTGGCCACCCCTTGTTCCTGTAGAGCTGTGCTAGCTGCACCAGCACCTCATGGAGGAGCAGGCCAAGCCCAGCTCTCGTCAGTGCAATGATGGCAACAGTGGGAAGCACTCATCTGGTTTTCAGGAGGCCTAAGTCTTGTGCTGGAAGGATGCTGAAGCCAAGAGCCATTTAAACCCAGACCTGGGATGTGCTGTCCAGACCTCTCTCCCTGAAGCTTCATTTGTTTTGCTTCTGTACTCCAATTTCACCAACTGCTACTCTGGGATAGTCTGTACTGCTCTTCCTGAGGGTTGACCTGGGGGCTGTGCTCCTTTCTTCAGGAGTGGCTCTGCCTATACAAACACAAATCCACCAAGGCAAGAGCACTGTCTTGTCCCACTTTTTTAAAAATATTATTTTATTTTATTTTTTTTTTGGTGGGGGAAGCTCCTTCTGTATGTATACTAACAACGGAAGAAACCAGACACAAGGAGCTCTCTGGAACCCACTTATCTTCCTGGCAGGGTCACTTGAATTGCCGTTATCTGGTGGCCTGTGCTTAGGTGGATATTACTCAGTGGCATGTTTGGAGGTGGTTGGTGTTCACTTGATTATTTTGGTAACCACTGCTCTGTCAGTGGCCTGGCTGGTGGGTTCCTCTGCCCTCAGGTATCACCAGCTATGTCCTCCTCAACCCTGCAGGCCTGCACTGGGCCTACAGCTCAAAGACCCTGCTAGGCCCAGGCTGCTTGGGGTGGGCAGAGGTCTTGCCCTCAGCCCATCCTCCTCCTCCCACACCTGCCTTCACAGCCATCTGTCTCCCTCCCAGTGTGGGCCAACACACAGACATGGGGTCCTGTGGGGCCCTGAGCCCCCTGCTCAAGTCAGCAGGAGTGCCTGAAACAGCCTCCGGCTCTGCTTTCTGCTGCTCTGCCTCCTACATGAAGGTACTGCCTGTGCCTGCATCTGCTTTTCTGTCTGGGCTTGCCCAGAGTGGGGCAGCTTTCCTGTCAGAGCTGCTCTGTGCCAGAAGTTTTTTTGTCCTCGTAAGGACCCAGGCAGGGCCGTGACCTGGGCTGGTGGGGACTTGCAGCAGGATGGGCCAAAGAAGGGGCAGCCATCCCTGCCGGGCTGAGAGACGAGACTGAGGAGCTGGGACTTCATGTGGAGAGAGCGTGGTGCTGGCTGTGAGGTGCAGGCCGGACCCTGCCATACCCTCACACAGGGCAGTCCCTAAATTAGCTGTTCCAGAAAGGAAGGAGTTTCCTTCCCACCGTTAATCAATACTCCCCAGCCTGTCCCCACTCCCCTGCCCAATGAAGAGAGATTTGTTTCCCTCTAGGGTTGCTGCAGGTCCCTCTGCCAGCCCAGCCAAGGAGATAGCCCAGGGCTGCAGATATAAGCAGAGAGCTCTGTAAAAAAGGTGTTAAAAAAAAAAAAAAAGGGTGAGGGGAAAGTAGGGGAGGTTCAATCCGGGAGCAGAGCTGTACCAGCCGGCTCTCCACACCATCTCCCACTCCTCTCTGCCGGTGAGCGGGTGGGCAGGTGCCCTCAGCTGTGCCGTGAGATGCATTCACCCACCTATACAGACAATGTCCATGAAGCCGTACATTCCATAGCAGATCTGGAAGAGCAGGTCCTGGCGCTGCCATTTGGCTGAAGGACTGAAGGTCGACCAGATGAGCCACGAGATACTGGCGATGAGGAAGAGGGAACCCAGGATGGCCGCTGCTATCTGAACCTTCTCAATGACCGTCAGAGAGATGGCTTGCCACTGCAAGGGACAGCAACAGGGAGAGGAGGGGGCACAAGGGGGAGGGAGGAGGGAAAAAAGAGGAGAAAGTAGTTACATGATAGACACTGCTGTTTTTTTTTCATGGTGGTGGTTCTGGAGATCCCAAAGATCACCTGCAACTTATATGTGCATCCTACACATAGATGCTTTCACCTGGTCCACCTCTAGGGTGGAGCATGGCAGTTGTTTGACAGTGCACGGCCCCATGTTTCTTGGCACCACTGCTGAAAAGCAAATAGGGAGGAATCCTGCATCTCACCAGGAAACCACAAAGACCAGTAGAAGTCAGGAAGGACTGAGGGAAAGACCCTGAAAATAACATCTCCAGAACAGTGGATCTGCGATGGCCATCATAAGCCAGGACATTCAGTTGCTACCTCAAATGGAGGCCAGACACCAGCTTTGGCTAGGGTATCCTGTTACCATGAGAAGTGTCTCAGATAGCCATGCTTTCCACTGGAGGCCTCCCATTTAAGCCATGAGCTGGCTCCGTGCCACTTTGAAATGTGACAGGATCACAACACTAGGTAGGATCTTGTGGAGGCAACACACACCCCACAAAACATGTTAAAAACAACGCATGTTGCTGCCACCAAGGCTCCCTGCCTTTAGGTGATGACACATTCAGGCTGTTTTCCAAGGTAAACGGCAATGCTTCTTCCTCAGAAGAAGAAAAAAAAATAGAAGTAACTTCCCCAAATCCATTCAATATGTCAAATAGCTTTGTATAAGCTACAGTATAAATATCCTAAGCCCGGACTTTTCTGTGTCATCTAGAATAAAACCTCCTTACTCAGATTTACACTTCTGAGAGAACTGCCCAGTAAAAACCAAGAGCTGAAATTGCTTTCTCTGACAAGACTTGGGGACATCGTCCACAATGCCTCCTGCAAATCAGAAATCAAATGCGTAAACAGGCCGTGGAGAGGGAGCATCTCCTGGCATTAAAGTATATAGGCCACCTTTAGCAGTGAGATACGTGCCCTTGAAATCTCAGTAGTACTGGTAGTAGGATAAATAAAAGTAGACTTCAATGTCATACAGGTGGAGAGGATTCAGAGGAAATGAAAATGTTTAGCCTGGATTCAGGTCAAATTCATTGTGCTTGTGAGGTGGCAGCTCTGGAGAGCCCTGAGCACCCTGCCCATTTGTCAAACACATCCTGGGACTCCAGGGTCACCTGTCAAGCCCCATCCCCTCATTTTGAGGGCAAGAAAGCAGTTCAGTTACTGCGTTGCTCTTTAATGCCCAGGCCAGCCAGGAGTCACCCGTATTTTTGGGAAGTAGGGAGGACTTTGAACCCTGCTTGAAGGACAAGAAGGTGAGTTGTGCTGGGAAGGGCATGCATGGCATTGCTACCAGACCCCTGAACTGAATGCAGTCCCTGCAAAGGGCTGCTTTTGAAGAGGAACAGATGAGAGCTTCAGCCTTATGCTGAGGGCTGCAAGTTGCAACTGGAAGGTGATTGCTTGCCCAGCACTGAGGACACATGGTGATCTCTTAAACAACCCATTCCCACTCTGCCAAAAGCCCAGCCTGCTCCATCCTTCCACCATAGCCACCCACACCAGTGGCCCCTTTGTGCTGTGAAGAAGTGGAGGTAGCGAACAGCTCTCCTCTGGGGGCTGGCAGCTCAGCAGTGCCATTCCCAACAGCAGGGTGAAGGCGAGGTGCAGGCGAGCTGGAGCCCACAGAGGTGCACAGCCGTGCAGCTCCCCTCCCATCACCAAGTGGAGTGAAGGCTGCGCTGGCACTAAGAGGGGGTGATCCAGCATCCACCCCCCCCAAACCGGGATTCTGAGGGTGGCACCAGCAGCTGCACAGCCCTCCCATCAGCTCTTCAGCATCGTCTTCAACAGCACCGTAAGCAGAGGCAGGGCAAATCCGCAATGGTGCCATCAGCTCAGAGCTCCAGGACGAGAGGCATGAGGAGGCATTGCGTTGGGTATGTGCGTGGGGTTGCACTCTCACTCTTGCAGCTCTCCCCAGACCTCCTTTCCCCTTTCACTAACTCTGGCAAATGCTGAGGGGATGAGAGTGCAGGGAGCCTTTCCTAGTGCTGCCTGCCATGGTTTTGCTGCAGGTCCCTCATGCTGACCTGCATGCGCCTGTGCCAGCCAAATCATTCTGCATCATTTCTCTCTCGAGAGGAGGTAATGGACTGGCTCCTCACCATCTGTCTGGCACACTGCAAGGCCTGTGGCAGCAACAGGTCCTTCCAAGGTAGCAATTAAAGAGAGAAGAAGAAGAAGGAGATATTTTCTACAGCTAGCACCTGTGTACAACTGGCATCACTCTTTTACAGAGAGGCATCGATAAGGTATTAAATATATTATACTTTCAAAGGGGATGTGGGTCAGGGCACAGAGAAGCTGTACCTGAACACCAGCTTCAAACCTCCCTTCAGATGGGAATAGAGATGCTGGAACACAGGCAGGGCTGCTGCCTGGTGCTGCCCGGCGCTGGTAATGAAAGGGGCTCTCCCCCGGCAGCTGGCACTAAGTGGCAGTGACACGCACAGCAGCAGTCCTGACTCTGTTCAGGAGGTGGCACTCTGTTCAGGAGGTGATTACCCTCTGGCAAAGAGGTAAATGGGTCAGAGCTGAACGCTGGGGAAAATAACCAAAAAAAAAAAAAAAAGAAAACAACCCCAAGCCCCAACATAATAAATGTTGTATTTCCTCTCTGGCAATTCTGAGAACTGCAATTTAGTGTCACACATCTAGCTCAAGCTACCAATAACTGGGGGTCATTATTTTTCATCTTTTATTTCCATTTTGTTACACATCCCACGGTAAGAGGTTTGTACAGAGAGAAAGAAAGGAGCAAGACAAAGTCCAAGAGCTGCTCAGAGGTGGAACACGATGAGTTTTAGCTGCAGGAGCTGGGCCTGATGCATGCCTGCACCAGCAGCCTTAGGAGCCCATCTCTATCACAGCACTGGGCCTTTCAGATTCCATAGCAGGCTGTAGAAGTCACCCATTCTCCTAACCCCACTCCACAATTAGCACAGCCAGCAGACAGGGATTTAGTGGGACACTGCTAGAGCTGCCAAGAAAGGGCTCAGTAACACCACAGAGTCCCTTCAGCAGCACGTCTGAAACCCTCAAGGCTGTTTATTCAAATGCCTGGCTGCAGACACAGTCCCCTCCCTCCAAAATCTCCAGCTGAAAGTTCAAGTCCTAGCAATGTCACGGTGTCAAGCAATCCCACCCTGCAGGGGAGAGACCTAAAATGAGCGCTGCCTTTCTCAGCTGATAGCTGCTGGGCTCTGCTGAAGCACACCTTTACCAACTGGCAGCTCACCCATGTTGTCAATCAAGACGGTGATTTTAGGCAGGTGGAAAGCCCTACAGGTGGTCAGATTGCAAACCTCTGTGTCCCACATGCCTCAGAAAAGGTTTCTTAGGATCCCAGGCCTGTGACAACCTTAGCTAGAGGCCAGGGTAGGACTGGTACCTGGCTGTCATGTCACGCTTGATCTCTTGCACTGTTTCATACTTGACGGCTTGTACTTGGGACAAGCCTGTTCCCCTGTTTGCTTCAGTGCTTCTGCTCAGAGCCTTGTGACCAAAAACCCCCACTGCTAATGTAACGCCAATTAATAATGTCATTAATGTAGTATGTAGGGCCTAATCCATATTTCCCTTTCTTTGTCACCAGCAATCTCCAAAGACTCCAAGCGCCAGCACGAGCAGATCCAAGGCACATATTTGCCTGCAGAAGATATCTATGTCTTACTGCAGCAGCTTGCTTAGAAGCCTTGCTTGCTAGAAAAGCCTTCCTACACTCCTCTGAGAGCTCCTCCATGCCTGCCTCAGGCAGTTCGGTTTATTTTTATTGCTGTATCTGACACGTCCCCTTAGTACGTATCATTAACATCCTGAGCTCTGCTAGTCAGCGATTTCACTTCAGACCCAGGATCACAAGCACGCAGAGGTTTTCCTGGAAGGATGGAGTGGCCCATTCCCATCACGGCTTAGGTCTGGCTCTCTCTTCCATGCTGTCCCGAGGCCCTGGCTAGCCTCCTCAATTATCTTTAGGAGGATGGCTTTACTTTTTTGTGAATTCACCGAACAATTTTATCCTAAAAGTGTGGTAGCTTCATTGCTGTACATTTACAGGTGCTTTGGCTTATTCAGGTGCAGGAAAGAGAGCAGGGAGAAAGGAGGGTCCATTACCAAAGCACCAGGGCTGTGATGAAATTCCCTCTTCTCTGTGTGCCAGAGCATCGAGTAAGATTCAGGCTACAATACTGATGTCCTAGAGAGCTCCTGTTGTGAGCCACAGCCCATGGTGTCCCTTCCTTGCAGGCTGCAGCTGGAGGGATGAGCTCCGCAGGCACCAGCCAGGGCTCATACTCATGACAAGTGATCCAGCAAGCTGGGATAATCAGGACCGCAGTGAACTCATCTCAAGCTTTTTAGCTCAGGAGTTCAGGCTGAAGTTCAAACACTTTGGAACCTCGGCCACATTTCTTGCAGATGTGGGGGTTCTGATGAAGAGGCCATATAAACGAACACTCATCAGCTCTTAACAGAGCATCTCCAAAGTCAAAACAGAGCCAGAGGAGAACTGGGATGGGATCCCAACCCCATCACTCCATAACTGAGGACCTTTGGAGCTGAAATTACCCACAAAACAGGAAAAGTCAGAGATAACAACTGTGAAGCAGCCTTGAACTCCCCAAGACTGCAGACAGCTGTAGGTCTGGGAGGTTGGTTCAAACTGAACCAACTTGTATTTGCCAAAATCAGAGCATCAGAATGAACGTGGCTCGGGAGTGGCTGCAAAGGAGCTGTATGAATGAGATCCACTGCGGAGTCCTGCTGCAGCAGGTACCTGCACCAGGATGCCTGCAGTGCTATCCCGTGCTTCCAAAACCCTGTGCCTTCAGGGCGTTATTAAAGTCATGGGCTTTGCACAAATACTGCGGTGGAGAGGAGTGTATAGAGCCTCCATGCCCATATCTTCTGTCTCAGGGACTGGAAGACAGGGGGAATGGATGGATGGATGGATGGACGGACGGACGGACGGATGGACAGACAGATGGGCGGACAGATGAAGGCTCTGGACCTTCTGATTGCCCACAGCCAGCGGGAGGTGTTTTCTCACTTGCTGACTGACCACAGCTTGGCAAGACACTTGCCAGATTCTCAAACAACTTTAATCCTCCAGTCTCAGCAGGTTTGCAGTGTTGCTGCTTTAAGACTTTTGCTCTTAAATCCCAGCAATCCAGGGCTGGGGGGTTAATTTATAGAGATTTGTTCTGTCAAAATACCGGACTGGAGGCCCCTCTCTGGTATGAGACAGCACAAAAGCCTGGAGGCTGGAAGGAATCCATGTTAATTATGTATGAACCGTGCTCCCCTGGCTGTAACTTCTCTGCCCACGCCGTGCACACCTGGCCCATGCCGCGCTCCTAGGCTCTCCAGAAAATGTGCAGCACATGTCAAAAAGAGCAGAGAATTATGTACATCCATGCGCATCCCAGGAAACACGGGGGGGGGGTTGGGTGTGCTGCTCTGCTCTGACCAGTTGGACATGGCCCAGGGAGCCCAGGGCCTGCCAGCTGCCTGTGGTCTGTCCCATGAGAGGACACAGGGACAGTCACAGGGGGCAGGCAGGCCACCTTGCTGGGCAAAATCTAGCCAGAGCATCATCTGAACCTGCTTCGTTTGACTTTTGCCAAGCTGACTCAAAGGTGAGTTTTCTGTGGGCCTTGCCTGTATCACAGCTGGTCTGGAATAAACAGATGACCCTAAATTCCTACAGCATTTACCTTCCAAAACATGTGCTTGAGAAATTCAGAGCTTTCAGAGAGGAATAAAGCTGGGTAGAAATTCCAACGGACCCCAAGAAGAAAGGCCGGGGATTACTGCTTTGCTTAGAGACATGCCAGTGTGTCCTGGTGTCCAGACGTGGGGAGAAGGCTGAGCAGAAAGGACACACTTCCCACCCACCCGTGCTGCAGCACTGGAGGATGGTGAGAGCCACTGAGGAGCACGGTGATGTGCGTGGTGATGGGTTACGGGGTCCCAAGCCCCTTAGTCCTCTTGGGAAGTCCGGGTCTCATACACGAACCAGTTCCCACAGGATTTCACGTGCTGGTACTGGTGGAGCACCTGCTTCGCAGCATTGCCTTTGTGCTGACACCAGACAGGGTGCCTGGGCACACAGCTGCAGCTCCACACATGCTGCATTTAACCCAGAGCGAGTGGCTTTTCACTCCAGTTGCTTCTTCCTACCCTCTGCTGAGCCAAATCTCCCAGCGTTGCTGCGAGAAGCGCTGTGAAGTCTCAGCCAGCAGCAGGAAGCCCTCAGAGCAGGACGTGTGCACGGTCCGCTGGGAGTCTCGCTCCCGGAGCTGAGCTCCCTAGCTCGGATGGTCCTGCCAGTCAGTCTTCATGTTCGTGGCAAAAGCCAGCAGATCAGACCACTTTCTAACAGGGGAGCCCAGGGAAAGCCATCTTTCGGGCAGGCTTTTGAAATGCATTTGTAGGATGGGAGCCGGTCTGCGAATTGCTCCAGCAAATTTTAGTGGGGAGCAGGAGGAAAGTCCTGAGTTGCCCTGAGCCGTGTGAGGACGTAGAGCATTCGGAGGACAAAGGCAGTGCTGGCCACACACACGCTCACAAACCTGCAGCCACGAGCCTTCAGCACTGCTCAGCATCGCTCCCCCAGCCTGAGATGCATGAAGCATTAGGGCACTCATGGACCAGGTTTCCAGAAATAAACAAATGCTGCTGTGTCCACATCTCCCACCCTGTGTTTCAATCTGCTCTGAGTTACTGGAGCCAAGAAACTAAAGCACCCTGGGTCTGGGGCTCGGGATGAAACTACTGATCTCTCCAGGCCACGGCACAGGGAAAATTGAATCAGAAGCTGCAGGAACTTGAAGAGAGCAGGGAGGCTTTTCCTTCCCCCCAGCAAAATTGCCCCATGACGTCCCACTAATTTTGCTACTTCATTTCAGTCTGGAGCCCTGGAGGGCTGTGCCTCTTTCTTCACTTTGTTCAGTGACCTCAGGCCTGGAGAAAGACACACAGAGAGGGCAGTTGGGAGGAGAGAGCAGGGATTTGTGTGTCCCCCACCCCATAAAACTGGGCACCGTCACTGGCAAAGGCTGTTGGAGAAAGAGAAGACCAGAGAGCCAATGCAGCCAGGTGCTGGACGGACTGACATCCGTACAGACACTGCCCCGGTGTCTAAAGCACAGCATGCTGCTGTAATGTCTCTCCAGTCCAGATGATGCTAATTAAGCGGTAGTGCCTGAGTCTAATATGCTTCCTTACGTCTGAGGCACTAATGGTGCTCAGCGAAGGCATGCAGCAATTAGTCCATCTTCAGGTGTTGCTCCAGCAATAAATCAATAGCTATTACGGATAAATTATCCCATTTTTAACAGTCACACAGTTTTCCCCCATTCTGAATCTTGATTTTGAATTACTAGCCTGCAGTGGGATTTAATAAGCTGCAGTGCTTTTGAACTCACACGAGAGAGGAGGCGGGTCCTCCGCTGCCTTTCGCAGACACGTACATCAAGGTGCGCTTTACCTGCTGTGTGCACACCTGAGAATCAGGCCTGGAGAGACCAGAGCACCAGAGCCAGCGCCTCTAGCACTGTGCTGGGACGTATTTGATCCCGGGGAGCAGTGAAGTGAAAAGGGTGGCAGGAGGAGAGCTGGAAGAGCCCTCCCTCCACCCCCTCTGTCCCTCGCGCCAACACAGAGGAGGCCCAGGAGGAGGATGTCGGGGCTAGTGGCACAGCTCTGGACACACGGGGTCTCAAGCTACTGCTCTGCCACAGGCTGTGTGCCCTGTTGTAGCAAATCCCATAACTCTTTCAAATTCGTGTCCCCATCTGTGCTGGGAGATGGTGGCATACCTGTGGGCTCCAAAAAATAAACACATTTGAAGGGCTGTGAGGTGTTCCAGCACTACCATGGTCACACCGGTGTTTTAAGCAGGAAGAAAATGGACGTGGGAGTTGTCAAAGGTCGGAGAGAGCAGACCCCTGAGGGATGCCCCCGGTACCACCAGGCAGGACGTGGGGCTTTGTTGGAGCAGCCCCCACAGCCCTTCCTACACGGCTCAGACGTGCGGATCACAGCACAAGGAGACAAAACCCATGCCAGCAAAACCTAGTTGCTCCCAGAAACAAAAAGAGGAACAAGAATAAATAGACTTTGAAATGTCTCTAGTACCTTTACCTGCAGAGGGTTCTTTGTGCTTATGGCAATGACGTGATACTTGTAGTAACACAGCTCGCAGCTCCAGCAGCCTCTCTCACTAATCCATTTGATCAGACATGGCTGGTGCGTGCATTTCACCGATCCGTCGCATCGACACGGGCTCAGCAACTCCCCCTGCAAAAGAGAGATGGCATCAGCGGGGCTCCCTCCTCCCACACGGCAAGGAGGCCGTGCACAGAAGCTGGCCAAGGCGCTCCTTCAGCCACCCATTCGCCCTTGGTCCCGTTTCCCCTGGTTTGGCTTCGGTAATAGGGCTGCTTTCATCAGTTTTACCTCCAATAATTCTTGGGTGATGTGAACACAGTTTGACAGAGATGTAAAGGTCTGAGATACTCACACTTTACGGTTTCTGTGCAAAGAAACACCTGGATAGGTGAGAGAATCCTAATATCACTGCTAGCGGAAAAGCTCCGAGAGCACGGCTCTTACTAGGCACCAGAGCATCCACACTAGACCTCAACAAGTGGATGCGGCTCTGCTGGAAACTGGATGCCACTGCTCAGGCCGCTGGCTCTCTGCTACCAGAGCAAGGCTGCTGGTTTGTGAGCAGTGACCGAAGCCCTGACCTCCTGCCTCGCTCCCTTGCTCCTGGTATAGCTCTAAGCAGGGGTACCCAGCAAACCCCGATATTCCTCTGACCAGGTGCTGTCATCCCGTTCACCGCAGGACTGCGTTCCCCTCTGCACACACAAGCTCAGAGCTCATTTCGCAGTCATTTGCTGTTGCTTATTTAGGGAAGAACCTAAACAGAGTTTTACCCCCCGCCTCTCCGCGTTTAGAAGCCACAGCAGAGCCCCCAGTTGAGTGTGTAGCTGGGCTCCAAGGTTTAAAAGCTTTTAAAGGCAGGATGAGAATGTCAATAGGATGGGGAAGGCTGGCGTCATACTTCTGGTGTCAGAGAGAGGATTTTTCTTCTTACACACCCTGATCAGCCCCGTAGTCCTCCCCACTGTGACCACCGGTAGCGAACCGGGATAAAAGCCTGGCACCTGAGGCTGCTGGATGCAGCAAAGGATGCCCACCACCCCAGCTGCCTGAGGCTAGGAGGCCAGATCCTGCTCCTGCTAAACCCGGTGGAAAACTGCCTTAGCTTTCAGGGCACCACGTCAGGTCTGAGGGCCCGAGGAACCGAGAGTCATGCTGGGCAAGAGTGATACTTTTTTTTATGAAACCTAATGCAAACACATTAATCATTTCATTTGCTTCAGCGAGGTGACCTAAAAATGTCATCTTCCATGAAATTTCAGCACAACTGTAAATAACTGTTTACATTACCAAACCAGGCTCAGCTCTACCTGTCACTGATTTCCATCACACCCTGGAGGAGACTGAAAGAGGGGCGAGCAAGGAGGGCTTTAGGATCCGTGAACCTTTTCCAGGACACCACGCCACACACCGGGGTCTCCTGTGGGGCTCCACGGAGCGAGTGAATGACCCGGGTGTTGTCTAACGAGCAGCCGGAGGCAGTGGTGGTGGGGGGTCAGGAGCGGGGTGGGGTGGAGCAGAAACAAACACCCAGCCTGCAGGTGAAGGCTGTGGGGGTGCACAGGGGAGACTTGCTGTGTCTTACTGGTCTCTGTAGTAAACGAGACGAAGAAATCTGAGGTCTTCAGAGCCAAGAGATGCCCATAAACATCCCACACCGCGGTGGGGACCTTGTCCCCCTCCCCTAACCGGGATGCTGCATCCCAGACAGCCCCGCCGCCTCCCGCAGGAGCTCGGGGCTGACCGTGGAGACGAAACCCCCAATTTCTTGATTTTTGCCAATCCAGCAAAAACCTGATTTATCACATTTTCCCCAGCCGTGTGAAGTATTATATCCTCGCGTGTGGCGCACAGCTATTTTTGCATACTGTGAAGCCCAATTCTGTCCACAGCAGGCGTTCGTAAAGCACCGCCGCATGCACACGCGTGCACAGGCGCTCATGTACCAGCGGAAGAATAAACACCGGGGGCATATTAAAGGAATAAATCCTTTGTACAGCAGAAGGGAAGGAGCCTTGTCGCTGGCTGCACAGCCAGCTTAGGAACGGTCCATTGGCTGTGACTGGCACGGAGGAATCACTGCGCAGGGACCTCTGCTAAGAAGAACGCGGGCACAAAAGCAAGCCCAAAGCGAGGCAGAGATCGCAGCCCCGAGAGGTGGGAATCAAACCCCACATCCGTTCCTGCAGGTTTACAGAAGACGGCTCTGCACAACGCTCCCTCCGGTGCTTTCGACAATGGCATTCCCACCAACCCCGTTTGAAGACTGTTCTCCAAAGACCCTTTGAAGGGAGAAAATCGTTCCCAACACTTTTTTTTTAAATTATTTTGGCAGTTTTCCTTTTGTAGAGTTACATCCTGTCGCTCGGATCAGCCTAAGCAGCATGTTGGCTTTGCCAGCAGCTGGTGGAGAAATGCTCCCTGGCTCATCCATCCTCAGCTTGCTCAGTACCGTCTTGTCCCCCGGAAACAACCGAGCAGGCTTTGAATTCGCCTGTCTTGCTTTTTGTTATCCAAGACGGGAGCTTGCCTTCAGGAGCAGCAAGGCGAGGCCAGGCTGACCTGGCTTCACCCCGGGGAGGAGCATAGTGCTGGAGATGAACCGGGGCTGTCCCAGCTCTGCCCTCTCCCTACAAAACCCCGCTCTGAGCCCGTTGCAGCACACCAGAGTGGTTAAGGATCGCCTGGGCCCTGCTGTTCTCAGCCTATTGGGAGGAATTCTGAGAAAGGATGGGAAAAACATTGCTGCCAGCGCGCGCGCTTCTGACGCTCGATATATCCAGGGAGAAAATACTGACGTCAGGACCAGCGTCAGCCCTCCTGCATGCTGATGGCAGTGTGTTGCCCTGGCCATTTTATTTGTCATTTACCAGTGCTGGGAGCACACCCGCAGGCTGCTGCCAAAGCTGCGGCTGCTCGCCCACCAGCCAGCGGTCGTGGGTTGGGGCCGGTGGTGGCATTGGGGAAGGACATAGCCTTCTGGGCTCTTCCAGCCCCAGCCGTGCTGACCTACATCAGAGTCAACCTCGTGCCAACTCGGCTGGGAAGAGCCCTGTTCACACCCTCCTGCTACCCCGGCTACTGCAGCCAGCAGTTTGAAAACCAGTGCAAGCCGTACTGCTAACTGGGACGGCTGGTGGTGGTCCTAACACCTGCAGTGTTTCCTCGGCTGAGCCTTTTCCCTGCTCAGCTCTGAAAAAAAGCATCGGTTGTTAGCATCGCCTGCAGGATGAGTGCCCCAGGGAAGAGCAGGGCAGGGGGAAGCAGGGCTACCACCTCCCGTTGGGTATGCGCACGCAGCACCCGCTGCTCGCAGGAGCAGCTGCACACGTGGACCTGACTGCTAGCGTTCGTCTGAGTTTGTCTCATTTGGAAAAGGAAACCAAGAATATTTAATTTCAGGTCTTCAGCTGAGTCTCCTAAACACACTTAACTTCACATTGAATTTAAATGCAATGGGAAGTTTTATTATGGCAAATAAATGCCAAATGATTTCTATATTAGGAACATAATTACAGAGGAATTAAGTCTGATGGCAAAGAGAAACCCATTGTTACAGAGCTGGTAAACTCCAATAAATATGTGCTAATAATCGCTCTGTCTTCACACTCACTTACAGGAACTGCCCCTCCATCCTTTTAAACCTAAACACACGCATTGCTACCAGCATCTCAAATGCTTCCTGTGTGTCCCCTCCCGTGTGCGAGCACTGTGCCAGCCAGCAACAGACAACAGGGGACACTTAATAACTACCTCCGAAAACCTGGAGCCACATGTTTCCATTGTGCTTTCTCCCTCAGCTGTTAAAGGATATATATATGTGTGTGTGTGTGTGTTGAATGAAATTCTCTGGTGTTGTCAGAGATTGATGCTAAGTGTGGACCCAGCAATGCTGATGTCTCCCACATTGCCGGGACATCACCAAGCACAGCCACATGGGTGGCAGATGGGTGGCACCTCTCCAGGACCCCTAAATAGTTCCCAGCCTTGCGGCCGGGTCTGTAAGCCATGGGAGCCTTGCCCTGAGGGACAACCACTGCCCTCCAGCTTGGGGCTGGATGGGGGTGAAAAGTTTTGGGAGGCCAAAAGGGCGCGCACAGCCTCAGAGGAAAGGTTTTCAGCCTGTGGCTGCCCAGCTGAAGGTTTTGGTGTGGGATTTTGGCCTGGGAGTACTGATGCTGCCAGGAGCGGCACCCATACAGGGCTCTGGCACAGAAATATGTAGGTGCCCTCCTGGGGCTCCTCATCCCCGTGACAGTGCAAGGGAGCAGACACAAGGGGGTACAGCAGCCTAGGGAGCTGCAGCGGGGGCAGGGGGGCACAGCTCTGCTTTTTCGTGGTTAAAGCAGATGCAGTGCTCGGTGCAGAAAGCCCAGCACGTTGGTGCTCTGCCCTCGCTCCCTCGCTGGCTTTTCACGGAAGGCAGCTGGAGGCAGCTCCCGGGAGCCCCGAGCCAGCTGTCAGGGGGCTGGGGGCCATTCTGCAATGCCTCAGAAATAGGAAAATGAAGCGGGAGCGTCACGGAGTTTAGTGTGAAATATCTGGACATGGTCCTATCCCTTTCAATTAAAATAAAAAAAAAAAAAGAAAAGGAAACAAAGAAAGAAAAAGAGCTCGGCCTAGCTGTTTCAATATTCAGCTGACAGTAACTTGCCGATGCGTTTGCCTGCAGGCAGGCACAGCGCACCAGCTCTGGGCGCATCCCTGCCTCCTCTGGGAAAGGCCAGAGGGAGGTGGGACCAGGTGTCTCATGGCTTAACATCAATTTCCTTTAAGGAGAAGCACTTTAAAGCAGCAGAAAACACACATTTTTCCAAGCTGCAGAGAATCACAGGGTGTTTTTCATTCAGTGGGCTCTGGAGGGTTTTGACACCCTGGTTTCAGGCTGGTGAAGGTGAAGGGCAGAGAGCGATGCAAACCCCACCCCGCTGTGAAAGGGGGGCAGTGGGGATGCGGGGGTCTGGTTCTGCTCTGGGACAGCCCCTGCTGAAGGAGGGAGAGGGGAGGACAGTCCCTAAGGGTCCCTTTGGGCCACCCCATTGCTGTGAATGGGGGTCGAATGGGGATTTCTGTGCAAGCTGCTGTCACCCCCAGGGCAGCCCTGTGCCTTACCGCCGACTGCACGCACCAGCACCAAAATCCCACCCGCTAGCAGCCCCACCACCCCGCTTCCCTGGCTCCAGGAGGCAGGCTCCAGGCTGTACAGGGTTATAAGATCTGTTCCACAAGAACAAACTCAAACACTGCCTGAAATATGGAATAACAAAAGGATTTTCAGGAACTACATCTGCTTATCCATTGCCCAAAGAGCAGAGAGCTTATAGATCACATTGGGAATTATTTGCTTTTCCTTCTAAAGAAGGATTTCCACAAGATAAATAACTTTGCTTAGGTGTTCTGAAGCCCACTTCATCCTAATGTCATTGAACTTGTTTTTGATTAGCTGATTTAAGTAATTCTTACTAAATGTTGCTCAGTTGCAAGGAATCAAAAGGCAAGCATCTCAAATATCACCTGCTGTGCCTCATCAGGTGTGATAATAGCACCGATTAAGTGAAGTGCCTTCGGTGCACAGAAATCACGGTGCAGCGCATGTGAAATCAAGCTACCTGAACACCCCTGAGCTCCTGGGTGTTGGAGCGAGTTCAGCTGCAGACTTGCGCTGAATACAGAGCGGGAGCTGTCTCAGCACCGAGAAGAAGTGTCCTCGTCTATAGCTCCTGGGCTTTCACCCAGGTTTTAAGCTTCCGGAGGTTTTTTTTGTGGACCACATCCATTTTGTGAGACAGAATGATCTAGTCTCTTCTGAAAGAGAAATTCACTGTTGTTTCACTCTGCTTCTTCTTAATTAAAAAATAAAGTATTTTAGACAACACTTAGATTTATTCTGCATGAGATACAAGAGTGTACCTCCCAAGGATGCTGGGGTAAACCTGATGTGACTCCATGAAGCCAAATAGCTCTTCAGCACAAATCAAGTGCCCTTAAGTTATGGTTTGTACCAATTACAGAGATTTTCCATTAATTTTTTTATACAAATGGCTTTTTTTTTTTTTTTTCTGTAGTGAAAAAGCCTCAGGAAAATAGAATTCTACTAAGTACACCCCTTCTTTTTCTTGGAAAAAAGATAGCAATTATTCCTTATTATCTCTAATCCATTGAGACCTTCACCTTTCTACTTCTTCAATCCTCATCAGATCCATCAATGAGTATTTTAAAAGTTCAAAGTATAAAGTTAATGCTTTCAGCATGCAAGTACCATATAATGCAATTCTTCTCAGAGATGTGCTCATAATTCAGCAAATTGAACTTTGCAGCTACTTCCCCGGGAAGCTGTTCATAAAGATACTCAGCTAATGGCCATCTCAGACAACGTTATGCCATCAGCCACTAAGGAGCAGCCGTGGAGTATCCACAGAAATAGATGCTGCTTGGATTCTTCAGATGATAGACCCCGCTTTCAAAGATAGAGAAATAAACAGCAATAGATTTTTTTTTTTCCTAAGAAAGCTGAAAAACCTTTTACCATAACAACTGAGAGAATCCCTATTCTGCGATATTTGCCCTTGCTTGACATTGCAACCTCAAGTGGCCCCCAGCCCGGACAAAGAGCAGGGGACCAATGGATCTGCATGCATGTTAAATAAGAGGAACCCAGTAACAGTGTGAAGACAAAAGCACAGAGGATCTTCCCAGTGCTCCCAGCATATCCCAGCTGGGAGCTGGTCTGGGGTGCACCCAGGGGTGCTGGGGCCCAACATGCCCTGGTGTAGGGAGCTGCAATACCTAATAACGCGAGCAGTTTAGTTACTTTTAGCTTTGGTAGCACTGTGGGACTCAACTGTTTCATTAAAACAAGGCCTGATCTGCTTTTCCTTTCTGCCTTCCAGAGCCAAGGAGAAGAATACGCAATTACAAAGTTCACTCATGTAAAGCCCTTCAATTACTGGGTAACTCTGTTACAGCTTTTCCAAACGTTACGAGGTTCACGCGGCAGTACATGACATCTGAAGTAATTCATTTTTCATCTGCCGATTAGCAGAAATTAAAACAGTTCTCAGAACATCCCAATTTGTGTGAGATCAAGTTCCTTATTACTACAGAGTATCTTAGTGGGGAAGGCATTTCTTTTTAAAGTCCCAGGCAGCCCTGCAAGCAGAGATGCTGAACTAAAATACACCAGGAAACTAGTGGGAGGGAGGATCCTGGCTCTTGGGGACTGTAGGTGATGGAGCTGTAGAGCCCAGCCTTCAGATCTTGCCAGAAGGTCACTTAAATGTTTGGAGAAAAGTCAAAACACTTGCTGGCATGAATATGCACCAGAGGCAGAGGCAGCTCTTTTGGAAACGCTGTAGCTACTGCACGAGGCTGAGCTGCCTTTCCTGGCAGTGGGCTAGACACCAGCCAGTTCCCCACCAGGTACCCGCCGATGTGCTCAGCTGCTGTCCACGGGATGCACCCGTTCACTGGTGGTGGATGCCCCACAAGAAGCAGAGTGGGCCACACCAACGAGCATTGGTCACACCTCCTGGTGGGGTTGGGGGAAGGAGCTGTAGGACAGCATGGGAGTTGTCTGTGGCGACGACAGCAAAAATAGACCATGGGAAAGGAGGACGGGAGGCTCAATCCCCAAATCCCCTCGCCTCACTTGACAACTTTCCAGCTGAGAGAAGCTCAAGAGGACCGAATGAAGGTGCCAGATGTGCTGTGCTGGGAGAAGCTGCACTACACTAATTCTGGTTTTCTGATGCTGTCCTGGCCAAAGACCTCCTGTATCCAAAGCTATGTGAATCTACATGTTTTAGCCTTTGCCTCCATATGCCTTCTGGTGGAAAGCCTTGTGTTTTCCTCCTCCACCTGGAGCTACAAAGGCCATTTTCTATTTCTTTCTTTTGGTCCTCCTTTTGCAGAAGAACAATATCAGGCATACTGAATGACACACAGAGACGTGTGTATACATAAACAATGCCAGGACTCCGAGGTTTTGGCACTGTCAGCATACAGATAATAAGCATTACATAGGGCTGATTTATTATCTGACTCTGCAATAACCTTTTGAAGATATACTGATTGGCAATTTGCATATTAACAGATACATCAACATTGAGGCAGTGTCAGATGTTATGCATGGCTATGTTCCGCTCCAGAGGTGGCTGAATTTCAAACAGTGGCCAAAAGGAAAAACTCATTTGTATCCTTCAGCGTGAAAGATGCCCTATTGAAATATGAATTATTAGCCTCTCTGTTGTTGGTCTTTATTGTACACTATCAGATCACTCCTCCTGCTCCCTCCCCATAGGTTTTGCTCTGTCAGATATGGAACCCTTTTCTGCCATGTGAGGTTTCTCCTGCCACACCTGGATTAGATTATTCAATTCAGTCTCTGGGCTGCGAAGGGCCTTCCCACATATTCCTTAGCTAGGAATTAGACTGCTTTCCTCCAAAGCAACACATCTGCTCCATAAAAACTTGCAGTTACCTTAGCAAGTTGTGTCCCTGCACAGGGAATGTCCAAGTGCCTCATCCTGGTTGGGCTTTTCTTTTGCCTTGGCAATGTCCGGCATCATCCTTCCCAGCCACCCTACCCCACTTCTTGGGGCACTGAGCTAACAGCAACACTTTTTTTCCTTTCTTCCCACATTTAACACTCTTACCCAAAAGTCTCATCCCAGCTACCAGGTGTTAAAGATGGGTGACAGTGAGAGCTGTGGCTGCTTCCCACACAACACCAGCATCTCAGGCTGCTGCTGGTCTGCAAGCAGGTCGCTAGCTGGCCCGTCAGAGAGAGAAGAGGGAAGACGGATGCTGTTCTCATCACTTTTCCCTGGGAGCAAAATGGCCATGGGGTGAAACGGCTGGGAAAGATGAACAAGAAATACGTAGAAATTCAAGGTTTATTTTTTTTTTTTCTGAGTTAGTTGGCCTGGAAAGCCAGGGCTGGAAGTCCCAAGCACTGAAATCATAGAATCACAGAATGGTTTGGGTTAGAAGGCGCCTGAAAGATTGTGTAGTTCAAACCCCCTTGCCAAGAGCAGGGACACCTCTCACAAGATCAGGTTGCTCAAACCCCATCCAACCTTGAACACTTCCAGGGATGGGACATCCACAAAGTCTCTGGACAACCTGTTCCAGTGCCTCACCACCCTCATAGTAAAGAACTTCTTCCTTATATCTAATCGAAATCTTCCCTCTTTCATTTTAAAGACTTTTTAAAGACCCTTTGTCCTATCACTACGCCCCCTGACAAAGGGTCCCTCCTCAGCTTTTCTGTAGCCCCTTTAGGTAACGGAAGGCCATTGTAAGGTCTCCCTGGAGCGCTCTCTTCTCCACGCTGAACACCCCCAGCTCCCTCAGCCTGTCTTCATAGGAGGCTCCAGCCCCTTGATCATCCTTGTGGCCCTCCTCTGGACTTCTTCCAATACTTCCACGTCCTTCGTGCGCTCAGGGCCCCAGAGCTGAACGCAGGGCTCCAGAAGGTGTCTCACGAGAGCAGAGCAGAGGGGGACAATCACCTCCCTTGCACTGCTGGCCACGCTGCTTTTGGTGCAACCCAGGATACGGTTGGCTTTCTGGGCCGCAAGCGCACGCTGCCGCCTCATGTTGAGATTTCCATCCACCAGTACCCCCAAGCCCTTCTCCTCAGGACTGCTCTCAGTCCACTCATCGCCCAGCCTGTATTCACGTTTGAGATATCCCCGACCATTGTGCAGGACCTTGTACTAGGCCTTGTTGCACTTCATGAGGTTGACATGAACCCAGCTGACAGGCTTGAGAAGTGGGCCCTGACAGGGCCCTGAGGTCTGCCAGTGCAGCACTCCTGCACTTTGTTATTCTAGAAGGATTTTAAGAGGTTTTTGCAAGTTACTGTATCTTTTTCACCAGCCTTCGCAGAACTGGAATTGGTAAAGAGATGAGCAGAGAAACGATCGCTATTCACAGATGTGTATTACCTAGAGAAGTCCCACTAATTGTGAAGATTTGTGTTCAGGGCAAGGTAGTGTGTAATCAGCTACTCATCTGCTCTTTGGTGCTGAACACTGAGAAGTTGTGTCTGCAGAGCTGAAAGCACTCAGGCAAGACTAAAGAAACTCATTACCAGCCATCACCCTCCACGGCGATGCCGTGGGAATGGGAAAGAGCTTTGGCAGCCATGAGCTCTCTTCATGGCCTGCGGTGCCCCCACGCCAGCATGGGCAGGGCCCAACATGGGCAGGCCCCAGCCCCCCCTGCAGCTCCAGTGGTGTTGGGTTTGGGGCAATTTCCATGCCCTGATCCTGGCTTTATCCAGGGATAATGATGCTTATCCACTGCACACAGCCGATCGGAGGCTTCATTTATCAGCATTTGTCGGGGGCTTTGAAATCTTGAATAAGCGAGGCTGTTGAAGTGCAGGTGACTAAATGTGGCCAGCCACCAGACTGTGGGGAAAATGAGCTCTGCTGGCATGCATTTGCTGCCACGGCAGTCAGAGCATGTCCTGGCCTTGAGTAATGGGGCAGCCCATGTCTGCTCTGTCCCTTTGGGCAGCCCTGTCCACCTGTTTACGTGGAAAGTCCTTCAGAGCCCTGCCAACGTTGTATGGAAGGGAAATGATCCTCTGAGGGAAAAGAAGCTATCATAGTATTGCATATCCATGTAGTCAGGGTCTTTTCTTGTTCAATACATTCACACACAAATCCTTAGTCTGATTTCTGTGTCCTCATTGAAGGGGATGGGCAGTAGCAAATGATTTTTAAAAATTTTGTTTCCAAAATAATATCTTCCCTGATGCCATGCAAGCTTTCACGAAGTGCCAGCCTGCAGCTGCTGCAACACCACACACATCCAAAATGGGTCTTAGGACTGCCACCAAAGACTTCTCCTTAATTTAGTTATTAAAGACACTTGTGTCATGTCATTGGTCTCATTTCCCCAGCCTGTTCCCTCATTATTAGATGAACCTGAGCATCCCATGTATACCCTTTAAGAGCAGAAAGCAGGGTGCATTAGGGTTTGGCTGAAACATCTTGTTCTTCAGACCTTCTCCGAGGTCTTGCTGCTCAGCAACTGCTTGGGATGGGTCTATATCAGAACAGGTGGATTATTCAAGGTGAGCTTTGGGGCTGTAATAGTACTCTTTGAGGAGACCAAGCAACCAGTTCTCACACTTTCACAGAACTACTTCTTGACCTGTATTATCCAAGGGACAAGTTCTGCCAGCAGCAGGCTGGAGAGGCTGTTTTGTTCTTTGGGATGTTTTCCTCAGGGCAATGACTGACAGGGCAATTTCCTAGACTCTCTTCCTATTCTCCCAAATGGCTTGTTAGATCCTATTTGGGTGGAAACAGAACTTGTTTCACTTCGGGGATGCTAGGAGCTGTCTGCCAGGCAAGTGCCATCTACCTAGAATGATTTTGGAGGATGCTCCTCAGCAATTGTTTCTTGTCAATTCAATGGTAATTGGAATTAAATCACCCAGTTGTATTACTGAACTAGGAGCTTTGCTGAATGATAATAACAGCAATAAGCTGTTTACCAGTTTGAAGTTCACTTGGTTCCTCACAAGTGTGCAAATTTAGAGCTGGTTGCTTTCAGTGGTTACCTGAGTATTGCTTGCCCTGACTCAAGTTTACAAAACTTGAAGGATTTAGCAGAGGAGAATGCCTGTGCTAGAAGTCCTCCAAAAGGCTGGAGAGGAACAGGTAGCCCCAGTGTGAATGTGGCCTGCTGAGGGCTGCAGGACAAGGGAGGGAGACAAATTATTTAGCAAAGATCAAGGAAAAGCAATGTGAGAAAGTGAAGAAATGAGGCCACCTTAACCTGGGTGATGCTCTTCTGGGCAGGGTTGTCTCCTTGCTCTGACTCTGGCCCACCTTCATGTATCATGAGCCATAATGCCTTTTCTGAACTGCTTCTGTATTAGAAATAACAGCTGTATCCCTGTAGCCAGAGAAACAGGCCCAAAAGCATTTGAGGAAGGCTCTTCTGGAAAGAGCACAGCCGGTTTGGCTTTAGAGGGAAGGTGTTCCTTTAGTGTAGAGGTTTTTGTTGTTTTGCCCTGTACCTTGACTGTATCTCCATAGACCTGTCATCCTCCAGTCCTATCCACAGAGATCCCAGATGGTAGGGAGCAGATCTGGGCTGTAGGAAGAGGCCCTGGTGCAGGTGGACAGCCACACATCTCCCCTTGCTAACTGAGACATCACCTGTACTTTAAGAGTTTGGAGTCTGCTTTGAACAGGCAGATAAAAGATTGAAGAGACTGCTTCAGCAGCCAGCTCCAGCCTCCTGATATTGCATGTCATAAATTTGCTTGCAAATGTGCTCTGCTTGCTATAAAATCAGTTCTATTTGATGCCCCAACTTCTTCTGGAAACCTCTCTACTTTGTCACTTAGAAACTTGCTTATAAGTTTCCAACTTAAATTCATTCCAGTTGTACCTCTACCCACTGTATTCCTGTTGCAAAATATTTTGGGGGGGCTCGAACAGCTCTCTTCCTTCCAGAGCTCCCTGTTAGGAAATTGGGTCCCCTGTCAGCATTTACTTGTCCTTGGACCCACTGCTCATGAGCTTAGACCTTGCTGTGTTTGTCTGTAGTCTGCTCCTGGGCTGAAGCACTCTTTTAGGCATGGGTGATCTGTGCCTTGTACTATCCTTGCCCAGCCCTCCCAGCTGCCAGACAGAGACATTAATACTGCCCAGATGATGCAGGGGACTGTTTTTTCACTGTGTTGCAGTATCATACTTGTTTTTTCAGCCCATAAGCACTGTGGTCATTCAAAAATACCTTGATGTTCAACTATTCCACCAGGGTCTTTCTCTGTGTTACAAGTGAGCTGATACCAGGCTTCTTCAAGGAGCTCAGTTACCTTTTCTCTGCTGTTCTCAATTTTCTGGGGGCAGAAATGTCTGACACAAGGAAATGAACATCTTTCTTCCTATGATGTGTTGCAGGACTTTACAGTAGCAAGTGTAGGAATATTATTTGTACTGTACCTTGTGTATCAGAGCCCTGTGAGACCAGCCTACTTCAGAACTTATCTCGGGAAATCTCTCATGTTTATCAAATTTCTAATATTTGTGCATTAGGGACTTAGGTTTTATGAGAGGGTACCACACCTCTGGCATTGCTCGCCAGTAGATCAGCCAAAGTCCCATCTGGGACTGAACCCTGAGCTGTTCCCTTGCATGCTGCCTCCTTTAGTGGCAGAGCAAGGATCTGAGCTATTCCTAAAGCACAAAGTGTCTTTATATGGCAGAAACCCCTGGTTACAAGGAGGTTTAAAAACAAGAGGAAAAGTATGAAGTGGCACAGCAGCAAAAGCCCAGGTGAGCTGAAGATTTCCTTCAACAAAGCCCTGCGTTATGCCTCTGTGGCATTATATGGTCTGTTTCCTCCTAAGGTGTAGTGATGCTCATACCCAGGAGGTGGGGGACCAGTGCCAGGGGAACCTGCACTTCTGAACAGCAGAATTCCTTTGTTTGCTGCTCGTTGGTTCAAATGTTGGATCGTCCAAATAATTCATTGCAGAAGGTAATTAAACAGTTCCTTTCATTTTCCACAATTATTTTATTCCTGGTAAATCTTTTTTTTTTTTTTGCTGTGCTGTAATTCAATGTGTGTGAGACAAATGTACCAATTAACTGCTTCTGAATTCACTCAGTGCAACAAAAGGGAGCTTAACCTGGCTGTGGCTGAATTTGGATGACAGGCACTCTGAGAGGCGGGTCAGGGCATGGGGCCAAACAAGGACCTGTCCATGTCCTCCATACCTCTCCAGCTGCTCGTGCATGTGGGGCAGGGCACTGAGCTTGCTGACACAGATTTCCAAGTGCCTTCTGGACCCTTTTGTGCATCGCTCCCCCGAACACATCAGCAAAGGTGCTCAACTATTGGTGCTGGAAAAAAAAAGTGGATGGTGAATGTGTTTCCTAGAACTTCTTTCCCTCCTGCCCCCCCCCTCCCAGAGCAAGGGCATAATACCCAAGCTGATGATTGAATCCCCCATGGCTTGGATGAATTTGGCCTTCGGGTTTCCGTGCTCTGTCCTAGCACATCAATGCGTCTGGTGGTCTGCTCCATGGCTAGTTAATGGAGATGGGCCGCGCTTATTCTTCAGTAAGATGTCCTTCATGTTACAGCAAGGAAAAACCCTGAGTCATGGGCGTGCCCAATCCAGCTGTAGTTGGATGAACTGCCCGGTCAGCTTCATGTTCTGGCAAAGAGCGGGGCAAAATCCAAAGAGCTGCCACTAAAACCAGCGCCTGTGGCCAACATCCCAGATGTCCTGAGTCTTCTGGGATGGACTGCAGAAAGAAAACCAGCTTTTCAGCACATAATTTACATAATTTTTCATGCTTTTTCTTGTCCATGCTGCCATGGCTTATGAGAGTGTGAGGACACTCTAGGGATGGAAGTAGAAATTTAAGCTGTAATCCTCACAGTTTTAGACATCTTAAAAATATCAGTGCATCACAAGAGTAACTGACCTTTCCAGGTCCAAGATGCTGGTTGTGTGTGAAAGGAAATGTTAGGATCAAAACTTCTTCCATCCTTTCTGATCTCCATCAAATTCAACAGCAAAACTCTTAGTGACTGCTGGAAATGGGACCTTGAAGAAAGTATCTCCTGCTGAAATGCTCTAAGGATATTTTAAAAACCAAATTAATAAATAATTGAACCATCTGCATCAGAGTCTGTAAGTGGAGTGACACATGGAGGGTGTCTGTAAATGGAACAGCTTCAAATATGCAGGGTAAAATACACATTGGAATGGATTTTTTCCTTAAAAGACATAATTATTATCAATTAGCATCTATATTGCAAGCACAATGAGAGGCCCTGCCTGAGAGATGGGTTGTTTTCTCCTAAGAAATGAACACACAAGTGGTAAAATATTGCTCCTGCCCTACAGGGGTTACCATCGTATTAATAAAACAGACCAGGGTCAAGAACAATACCAAGGAAATGGTTTGCCTGAGGCCACGCAGCAGATCAGCCTCCCATTTCCTAGAGTCCAGCTGGGTTCCTTGTCTTTTTGACAGAAGACCATGTTGCCTCTAAAGCTGCTAATATCTGTTGAATCTCCTCCCATCACCACCAGGCACCTTCTGCCCTGGACTGGAAAACTGCATTTTAATTAGCATCCCTCTTGGGGTTGCAGTAGTGGTTGGAGCTGATGTTTCACACCAGCAATCTTTGTAAGAACAGGGCCATACCAAAAGCTCACAGAGGTCACTTCTGAACTACTGAGTTTAATAACTCCCAATCCATTTTTCAGGTGTTTTATTCTTTTTCACTCCTGCAACATCCTGAGGAAACGAGTTGCCTAGCTGATGCACTGTGGGATCACTTTCCTGTTACTGTGTCCAGACCAGGTATCTGGACATCCTTTGGTTTAGATTTGAAGAAGCAGTGAATAATTAATTGTTACCAGTTCTCTTCTTCCACTCTACCCTTAATTTTATATTTATATCCTATAGTCCCCCATTATTATTCCTTTGCCAAGTCAAGGTGATCTAGTTATTTAGCTGCCTTCTGTCTTGAAACATAGCAAAGGAAGGTAGTGTATTTTGGGGAAAAGTTTCATTTGCATAACCTATAGATAGCAACAACATCAGCCTTTTTTAAAAACCTGAAATAGAGAGGAATATTGAGAAAGGCACTGACAGCAAGAGAAATGCTTCAATTGAGAGATACAGAGGGTGAGATTTATCACATCTAACATGCAATGTTCCTGTGCAGACATCTCCATCTGAGGCTGTCTCCCCGTGCCCCTGATTTAGGGGCTAGCCAAGACAGGTGAGAGGGGGCAGGGTTGGTTTGACTTATTTTTGGTGAGATGATTCCTGCCCTGCAGCCCTAATGGAGGCTGAGGCAGATGCAGGCACCTGCTTTTTGATGTGATGATACTCAAATAAGACTCAGGCTGTGAGCTGTAGCAGTAACCATTAAGTAGCCATGGCCAACGAATTAGTCTTGATGCTCCCTCACTGTGCCATATCTGTTATTAATCCCTGAGTAATCACTGAGAATAGTGCCCTGGGCCAACTCTGCTTGGTTTCTGGATATTTCTGGAAGTATACAGGATGCAGCATGGTCGCCTTCCCCTGTGCGCCTGGAAATTTTTCTTCTTGGATCTCAATGGCAGAAATTTGATCAAGAAATCTGAAATGTGATGTTTTCAGTTTTTTTTTCCCTGCACAATCAGGGTGAGTAGAATTTAAATTTTTTATAAATGCAAAAATATTTTTGATCAGTTGACATCTCATTTATACTAATTGTCTTTGAATATAATTAGCTTTCATAGGGATAAATTTCCTCATTTTTAGATTGTAGCTGAAATTACATTATATGTATATAAAGTGGGAGATGAACTTTCTGTAGCAGTTGATTCAATATATCTTTACTGCGAATAATGCCCTTTATATTTCTGGGAGAACAAAGATGATCATCTGCATCTCACCAGTTCTTTTGCTGCTCTCGCATGAGCAAACAAAAACAGCAGCATTAGCACGAAGCAGATGCCAAATACATTAAATACATGCCAAAGGCCCAGAAAATGTTCTTATGGTAGCAATGTGAAGTATTTGCAGTGATAAAACTATAAAGGGTTAGAGCATCCCCTTAAAAAAGGGAAGTTTCCACCTGGATGTTAGAAGAGAGACTGCTGCCAGGAACAGCCAACCCCTAAATTTAGACACCTGCATGAAGAGTGGGACAGTACCAGGGCTGTCCCCATGACTGGACAATTACAGCGGTGCCAGGAGATGCAAGCCATGTAGAACCCACAGCATCCCTCTCCAGATCCTGCTCTGACCAAGTCAAGGCTTGTAATGAGGACTTTGACCAAGCAAAAGGTTACAGATGACGGGAACCAAAATGTGGGAGAGCCTGGAGGGTTGGGAAATAGTGGGTGCTGCCGTATGGCTCACATCATTTCACTTTCCTCTGCTTTATCTCATGTGGTTCTGTGTGTCTAGGCAAATGCACAAGAAGAGAGGAACCAAAGGGCTCATTTTCACCAGGATGTAACCAACTTATCTCTAGTCTCAGCACTACCAGCTCTCACCACATAGCACAAGTGGAATCTCCTGTTGTTATCTATACCCAGGTCCTTCATCTGCAGGGGTGTCAAAGCAACATTTGTGAAAACCATGGCTGCCTTTTATGCTCTGTGGTCTTACAGCCTTAATCCTGAAGGGGTAAGAAGTTGGTTTTCAAGGACAGCTTTCACCCCAAAGCACCTGACCATCCCCTGCCCCAATCCCAGACTGTGGGTTGGAGCCAGGTGGGAGATCTCCCTGTGGGAGATTTGGGATGGGGAGTGCAGATGGCAGCTCCGGCTTGCCACTTCTGGCAGATTTGATAACAGTTTAGTGCTTGAGCAATGCATCTTCTCTGCATCCAGGCATTCAGTGAATGTAAAGCAGAAATAAAAGAGTTGCCTCATTAAAATCTGGTCACAGAAACGAAGATAATAGCCCTGTCTTTGTGAGGTGGATACAAAGTCACGCGAGCCCCGGCAAGGAGGGGGAAATGATAGATGGAGGTAAATTTACCTCCTGTCCCTCAGACACCCCCCCCCGCTCCTATGCGGCTCCATCGGCGGCTGCCGTCAGCACGTAACGTCTCCGGCGGTAATGAATGACTGACAGCACCGCACGAATCCCTGCCGGAGAGCTGCCACTCAGGGGCTCTCGGGAGGAAACGCGAGAGGAACCTGATTGAAGAAATAACCCCCGATGCCGGTCTCTGGTGATTCACCTCCCCACCCTCATCAGCAGATCCAGACGCTCCCGCTGAGGGCTCGCGGCCTGGACTCGTGTGGCCGGGAGCACGTTTCTGCCTCTCCCTGCTCGGCGCAGACACCTCCACCCCTGCGGGCTGAGCCCTCTCCTAACTCCTGGCTGAAGGTTCAGTTCTTCTCCTGACGGGGCCTCTCCACGTGGGCAGTGGCTGACCAAGGTTTAAAACAGTGAGCTGGAAAGGAAAAACCTTTATTTTTTTTCCCGTTTTCAGACCCCTGAGTTCACTGATGCTGTGAATGTCCTGGGTTTTCAGAAAGGAAGCAAAACCTGAGCGCTCAGGGGATAAATTCCTGGAAAAGTCAGGCAGCGCTTAATTTTCAGATCTGAAGAAAGGGAAGGAACACAATGGAAGCCTAGATCTTAGAAAAACCTGTTCAAAGAGCCTCTAAAAAGGCTTACAGCCCCAAGATTTAGCACCAGAAAAGAATGGCTTTTAAACACACTGAACTCTAGAGACCTGCCCTGGGTAGTGTTGTTAGAAAAAAAACGGAAGTTGGAGAAGATCCTAACAGAAGGAGTCCAAAAGCTGCTGAGTTCAAGTCTGAAGCCCCCCCCAAAGGGCTGCCCACATTAAATCTGTCTGACTTGGGCTTCAGCTGCAGCCCCGGCAGGCTCTGGAGCTCACAGCAAAGGTCAGGCCCAGAGCACAGCCCCCGGCTGGTGCTGCGGGGTTTGACTCGATGTGGGGCTGCAGTGGGTGCGGGCTGAACCTCCCTGCTGCGCCTGAGACCCTCCAGGGGCTCCTTGCACAGCTCCTCCTGCACTGCCACGTGTGCAAGGGGAGAGAGGACGGCTTCCTCCTTTCACGGCTGGGGACAAGGATGGGGACGCAATGCCCAGGCTGATGGATTTGGGGGATATGAGGTGATTGTCCACAAGGTGCTCCACAGACGCTTTCTTGTCTTGCTACAATGAGCAAGGGCTTTCCGACCACCCCCTTTACAGCCCTGTTTCAGCACTTAGAAGACCTCAGCACTCCATACCTAGGTATGGAGGGTGCAGGCCTCTCAGGAGAGCAGGTGACCCAAAATTAGGCCTTTTCCCCCTGAACTCATACATTGCAGTGATGGTTTCCAGCTGGCTCTGAGTGATCCACCAAAATCCCACAGGTGGTTAGGGGACAGTTGGGTTCCTACCCTTGTTTCCTCTTCAAATGAGCACCTTAAATTACTTCTTATAACGTTAACACGGGACAGTCACCTCCAACATTGACCGTCGCAGAGCCAGGAGTGAAGAAAATCATTTAAAATCAATTTCTCTGTGTGCCGTAAACTGGGCCCAGTCTGTGATACCGGCACCAGGATGCGGAGTATGCAAATGAGATCATTAGTCCTCACATGAAGCAGGGCATATGCTATGCTCCAGATGCTGCAGCTGAAACATTGCAGATCTCTGGTCAGCGTTTGGCTTTCCATGTTGGCAAGTTTCCATCGGCCGCGATGCCAGACGGACAACTTGACAAGTCCCTCACAGCAGCATCCCCTGGCCACAGAACAGCTCACGGAAGTGGCTGGCCACCGGTGCCTTCGACTGCAGCATCTCTTCGGTCGGCTGGTGAAAAGAGAGCGTGCACTTGGTAGAAAATACGGTCTACGGTGACTGTAAATACTGTGTGAATTATTAATTTGCTGTTTACTAATTTCAATATTTTTCTATTCAATTATTCTCTATAGATAGAGCAAGGGACAGCTCTGATTTTTAAATAATACACAAATTATTTTTTGTACGTATTTACAGGAAGAATTTTTTCACATCTATTTTCCTTGAATAGATTTTATTTGATTCATGTTTTATTAAAACATCTGTTCAATAATTAAGGAGGGTATATAATTATATGGAAGGCTACCGAATGATTCCTATTGCAGTATTTATTAACACTGTATTGAAAAATATAACCCCTCTTTTTTGAAATGTTTTCCAGAACTGCATCATTGCAGTTTATATGGAGGGTCTACCACTGTTTCCAATTTCCCAATGGGGAAACCGAGTCATGGGAGGAGTAGATGCCTCAGGGGACTAAATATGGACTTGAGAGTCAAACCCAAAACACAGAGCAGATCTCCAGCCACCAAACACTGCAGTCTCCTGTAGTATTTTATAATGTATAATATTGTATCCCATATAATAGCCCCAGCACACAGAACCTCTGTGAACAAAGCAATAAGCTGCTTGGCAAAAGGAGTGTGGATAACTGGCATCCTTTCTGCTCTTGCCGGCATTCAGCAGGCAGCTACTGGCCTCAGCATTTGATGAGACAAGTCCCAAATCCTCTGTGTGGATGACATTTAAACACAAATGGCCTTAAAAGTTATCCAGGAAAACTCGCTGACTCAGGAAAAGGAGTGCTTCATGTTTAGGCTGAGCCCAATTGCACATGCTGTGATGTAATTTGTTGTTCATAATACACAACTCATTTAAGGCTCTGCAAGCTGTGAAACACTTAAATCAGTGAGAGGGAGACTTTAAATCCGTGCAGAGTGTGACTTTGAATGCTGCGACTGAAACACGGTGGAAAAGCCTTTGCCTGAAGAGGCAGGGAGCTTGCAGTTGCTCTGCTTCGTGCTGGACATCAGAAAACCAGCCTGGAAGAGAAACTGGACCAGGGGCAACACCTGCGCGGAGCTAGGAGGGGCCTGATTTTGCAGAGCAGCCTGCACGTCACCTCCTGGAGAAGGTTTGCTTTCCTGCTCTCCTTGTCCATAGGGAATTAGCCCCCCAGGGCGGAGCCGCTCACTTATTTTTGCTGTGAGGCCTGTGTTGCATGAGCTCCATTCAGTCCTTGCTGTGAATTTCAGAGTAAACACATATAAAAATCTCTGCTAAATTGGATTTGAGGAAACCTAGCCCAGCCTCTGGACTTGCATATGAATGATCCGCTTCCTAGACCATTTCTGGCTTCATTTCATAGCTTTATGAATGTATTTCCAAGGGGCTCATGACCCCACTGTCTAAGAAAACCCTAATTTGGGACCTACTGATCCAGAGGTCCCAGCTCTGGTGTTCTAAACAATGTAGAGAGCAGCCTGACCCTATTTGCAGCTGGAGACTTGCTGATGCCAAGGCTGATCTTTACGGGGAACTTGATCCTGGCTTCCTTTCTGGAAATATGAGACCTTTATGGACTGTGCTCGTGTGGTACTGAGGGAACAATTTATGGGAAGCTCCACTGCTTTCTGGCAGACAAACAAAAGGGGCAGATCCTGCCTGAATGTCCTTGCTCCTACAGTGCTGCCGTGGGAGCAGGTGTAAATCACTGCGGTGCTGAGGAGCACAGGGTCTTGGTTCAGTCCCAGTTGACTCTGGACCTGCCACAGCACAACAGAAGCACAAAACCAGTGCCAGGACTGCAAACTAGCAGGTAAAATTCAGCTTTTGTTAATGGTTTAAGTACATCCCATAGGCCTTCCCTTTGAGCATGGAGCCACCTTGCACCGGGGAGAATGCAGAGACATGGGTGGGAAGATGTCTGTGGCGCAGGGCACTGGGTCTTAGTCCTGCCCAAGGAGCCCTTTCAGTCCACTAAGCTGCCATCCCCTCTGGCTGTAGTGCTCCTTGCACGCCATCCACTCTCATTCCACCAGATGCACAAACCTAAAGTCATTGCTGTAGAGAAACCAGAAGATCATGCATCTCTGCTGAGCCAAAGCAGTGATCTAAGCATGGTTTCTCACCTCCTCTCTGATCTTCTCCCCTGTCCTCTGCAAAAAGCTCAGCAGCACCACGTTTATCACCGTTTGGGAGCAATACTGCTGTGGTCACTGTGACATAACTTGGAGCCTGGTAGTCTGATAAAGATGATGATGCTCAGCTGCTTTGGATGGGGTTTCCGTTCCCCCCACCTGGGACCGCTAAGCTTTCACCTAGGAGCTGATGTAACAGCTCCTCTCCCAAAATGACACCGCTCCCAGGCAGTGCTGCTCATTTCCTCCCCGTCCCAAAGGGATGCTGTGGCGTGCTGGATAAGGCGCTCTGACTCGCGGAGCTGCGCCTTCCCCGTCAGTTGGGAGTGCTTATAATTACAACTCCCATTATAGTAAATCATGTATGCAGTCCTGTAAAACATGACACTTTAATCCTATTAATTGCTGCGTTTCCATTTCTTGCCAGTTATTTACCCTTCCCTCCCCCACCCCCAAAAACCCAAAGCCAAAAAAAGAATTTATTCAGTCAAACGTGTCGCGTGGCACACGAGAACTCACACTGCACTGGCTGGGTTTGGGGCTCCTGATATGCTGTCCCTAGACCTCTAAGGCAGGCACAATTCACACAGGGCTGTAGGGTCCTCCTCCCAGCTGCCAGCAAGGTCTGCCTGTCCTGTGGGATGGGGCTCTGACAAAACCCAGCCTCGCTGACCCCAGATGTTTCTTCCTCTTCCCAGCCCCCCTCAGCCTCTGCAGGGTGCATGAGTCCTCCGTGCAGGTGTCTGGCAGCTTAACTAGAACAAGCCACGAGCTGAGACCTGTTTCTGGTCCCCAGTGCTCAGCTCTGCCTCTTGATTGATTCCCCACTCCCACTCCAGCCCCCACAGACTGCCAGGAAGGAGCATGCTAGCGTGCCAGGAAAATGGGTAACAGCACCCCAAACTACAGCCTCTCTGCATGCACTTTGCAGGCACAGGTGGGTTGGTCCCTATCTCCTGCCCAAATTTCAGCTTTCTTCCTAGGAGCAAATCCCTGTCCTTCTGTTCACTCATTTCCCGAACACTGACAGCGTCTGGCCTGTTTGACCTGTTGTGTCTTTGGTGGCAGTCACCTTCTGCTTCCCTCCCACCACCAGCACCATCAGCTGCAGGAACCTGAGCCCTGCCCTTGAAGCCCTTTAAGCGGAAAATAATGCAGCAGATGCAAAAGAACTACACGTAGCAAAGACTGAATGGGTTTAAAATACTAATAATTTTTGTGTCTGGAGCATATGTGAGGACTCCGAGGGGTTTTGCAAATGATGGTGAGGCTCTGATCATGTTGTGAGGTGGGAAGACAAAGAAACTGTTCAAACAGAGATGGAAGCAAAGGGAGATGACAGGGAAGCAGGAAGGGGATGGGGGTCCTGCCCACCTTTGTTTTCCCCCTGCTTGCCTACACATGGGAGATCTCACTGGGTTCAGAGCAGAAAAAAAAATCGAACTCCAGGCCTCAGCCCCACATTTAAGTGAGTTGTTCTCCACCCCATATGAGAAAGAGCAGAGTGGAGCAGACAAAAGCACGACATGGAGATCTTCTCCAGAGCCAGGCAGTAGCACAAGAGCCCCAAGTGCTGCATCTGACTTTTCTAATCCCTCACCAAGTGGACTTTCATCATACTCATAATTAGGGGGATAATAATTTAAACAGATAGTTGAATACCCAAATCTGCTAATCCTTCAGTGGAGCCTCTTTCTTTTAATCTTTCTCTGAGTCACTAATACATGAAAATGTAGCCAGGCACCCACTGCCCTCATTAAAGGGAAACTTTAGCCTCCTCCCCTCGGCCTCGGAGCCATGCCAGGGATGTACGAGGGCACAAAGGCAGCCCTCTGACTGCTCGAGACATGCAGGAACTTTGAAAACCGTGGGACTGGGCTCGCTTTGAGACCGATGTCACAACAGAGGCTGGTTGTCATGGTAACAGGTTATCAGCTATCAAAAACCATCCACAAAAAATAGACATCACATGGAGTGATGGCAATGGGGGGGCAGCAGGGAAGGGGATGCCAAAGGGTGGCTTTGTCCCTGGGTGAGGGGAAAGGCAGAGGGAGGCCCATCCCCTGCAACGGGAGGCACTGACGGCTGTTAATCCACCACCCTCCTTTGTTCCCACGTGGATGCCAGTGGGCAAAGGACCAGGAAGGCTTTTGAGAGCAGAAGAGGGGAGATGCAGGCATGCAGGCTCCTGATCCTGATGGGCAACTCGTCCTTCTCCAAGCCTTCTGCTCCATTCAACCAGCAAGCTGTTCCTTTGCTATCATTTCTGCTGGCACAATGGGCCATCTTGCTCGTCCTGTGACAGTGCTTGGTTTGCCACCAACATGGGCCTTTTGCACACCTCCTCCAGCCCTTTTGTTAGTGCCCCGGCTACCGTGTTACCACAGCGGTGAGCTCTGTTATTGGGACCAGCAACACCAGTGCTAGCACCTGCCAGGCAGGAGCTGATGTACTTGCTGGGCTAGGAGCAGCCACAAGTGGGAAGCCATTGTAAATTAATTGGATACGCCATGTAATAGCATTAATCACAATCAATATATTAGATAGAGATGCTACTGCTGCTGCACAGTCTCTGCCAGATAACAAATACACCCACACGTCCCAGCGCAGCCACACACAGTCCTCGGGACCCCCAAGCTCCATGTCTGATCCTCCTGGGCTGTGTGCAGGCTGGTGGCAACAGCACTGAGCAATCTTTCGGCCTCTGCTTCTGGCATCCTGCTGATCTCCTCTCCCCTGCCTTCTCCTGGGTTCATCCTTCCAATTTGCCTCCCCTGCACCCTGCCTGCATTCCTTGTTTTTTTCTTTTCCAGTGATGTAATTTGGAGAGCTGCTCTGAGAGGCACCCGTCTCATCCACACACGCCTCCATCTCCAGGGCTGGCGAAGGCTTCGGGAAAGGCTGGGAATGAGACCTTGATGTGCTGTTGTGTAGGTGGGCAGTGAGCGCTGTGCTGCTCCTCTTGGAGGCATTGAGAGGCCCTCTGCCCCACCAGACAGGCATGGCAGCCTTAGCCAGCGCCGAGTGAAAGTAAAGACTTGCTAAAAATGCAACATGCTCACACCACTCATCTCAATTACTCTTCCGATGTTTTCCTGAGGAGCAAACACCACCTTCTCTGCTCGTGATGTCCCTTGTCCCAGTTGCAAGGATTTTCTGCTGGAAGGGCATCTGCAGCCGAGGAAAGGGTCCTTCCAGAAAAACGCTCCTCCCTTCCTACACACACCACCACAACCACGCTGCATAAGCTGGAAGGGTAATGCTTTTTCTCTGGCAGCTGCCACAGCAGAAATAAGAGGCATCTTTGAGATAACAAGATTTCATCTCAAAAAGGAATGGTTTTCATGGCAGGCACAGTGTCTAAATGTAAGACGCCTGTTCTTGCTTCAAGTCCATCTCTCTCTAACATACACAGAAAAGAAACCACAGACATACCAAAAATTTTGACAGAGATAATGACCAGCCCAAGTTTAAAAACAGAAAATCCTGCCTTAATCTTTAGTTAAAAAAAAAAAAAAAGGAAATCTAAATGCATTCCATTAAAAGCAGACAAGAGGATACAAAAAAATGCTTTTTCAGGCTAAATAATAATAAAAAAGATTAAAAAAAAAAAACAAATTGGCAGAAAAGCCTAGTGAGTCATTTAATGCTCTCCATGCAGCCGGCAGGGGCTGGGTAATTTATACCTCTCCACAGCACAGGCTGAGGGCAGGGCGCACTCAAGCCATTAAGTGTTCAGCTGGGAAGACCTGAGGGCTCTTTCCCAACTCCATGCTGGAGCTGAGGAGACGTTTGTTACCTGCGCTGTAGCTGTGACAAAGCTGGCTGGGAATGTGTTTTTGGTGGTGGACAAAGCAGCCTGTGCAATGGGTCCACCGTGCCCTGGGAAGGCTGTGCCAGCTGGGCAGGAGCTGGGAGCCTCATGCACAGGGTGTCAGGAGGCCCACGGGAAGCGATGTTGCAGGAGAACACTGGGTAAAGTGGGCTCAAAGAGTCCATGTGATCTCTAACCATGCCTGAGGGGATAATTGCATGCCAAGTTGGCTCTGAGCCTGATGAAGGCCAGCAGTGCCCTCTGAAGAAAGGAGGGACACAAAATGGCCGCTCCGAGGTGGACCAGCATGGCTCCCTGTGTTGAGCTGTGAGGTGGCTGGAGCTGCTCCTAGACGGAGAGATCTGCTGCATCCTGTGGGGCAACAGAGGACTGCTTCCCAAAGAAACCAGCTGTGCTGCTGAGAGTTCAACCATCAGCCTCCCCAGAATTACTGGAAAGGCAACATTTACGTGACACAAAGCATTGTGGCTGTGGAGGAGCAATATTACCTTCACTTAGTGGAGGGTGACATGGCGGTGGGTTGTGTCCTGCAATGAACCTACAGCAGAGCTGGGCAGTGGGCCCTTACACAGCTGGCTGATACTCAGCAAAGAGTGTGATGCTGAGGCCTGGGTGGAACAAAAAGAGAATGAGAGATTGAGAAATAGCATCTGGTGCCCCTTGATTAGGCCTGTGCGGAGAGCTTGATTCCCAGGTGCACTTCCTGGGAGTGTTTTGCTTATTTTCTAGCGGAGGGCTTTAGGTACGTTCATAACTTCAGGTACTGGAGAGGTCTCACTGCCTTGCACAGATGGCTGAGGGACAATGGGACTGTCACTCGAGGCTACCTCTGAAGAGCCTGCACTAGTTAGAGGTAATTAGCTACAGCTAAGACAAAACCCACTTGTCTGCCGATTACCTGGGGTTGTCCTTAGATAGCCATATCTTGGCAGACCACCAGTTGCGCAGTGAGTGGAAGTTTAAATATGGACCTGAATGACTTGTGTCTTGTTCTTCTTCTTGCTGTGAGAGCTGAGGCAAAGCCAGGATGTGGCACTTGCCATTGTTTGCAAGAGCAGGAGCTGGACCAGAACAACTCTCAGCTCCTCTCTACACCTCCTGACAGCAGACCAGGCTATTTTGGTGTGATGAAGAGCATGTGTGGAGACCTAGACCTTTCCCATATTTAATGCTCTGTATTCAAAGGAACATTTCTTTATCTGGATGTAGATTTCAAAGACGAACTAATTTATAGCTCTAGTTTTTGATCAGGAAGAAGAAACCAAAGATGATGAAATAGTCATAAGTTTGAAGTTATTTTTATTTTTGCTAGTGGATGACTTGAATGACTAAAACAAACAAACCCAGCTGGAATTTATCAGCTGTATATAAAGAAATATGTACTTAATGTTGGGATCTCAAATCTTCTTCTCTCAAGTAAAACCTTATCTTACCTTCTTCCTACCTGTAGCCAGCTTATGTGTTATCTTTGGCAAATGGGTGCTGGGTGTGTGAGCAACAGGATTACAGGCTCTGGGGTATACGCTCTGGGAGGCTGATACATATGACTTTTCTGAAATGACCATTTATATAGAAGAGACTTTGAACTTGAATAGATCAAGTCACACGACACACAAAAAAAGCCTGAATCCTGAATAAAGGAGTCAGGCTCCTCACAAAAGTAGTTTGCCGTTCCTTATTATTCTTACTGAGAGGCTCTACTTTGGACTTCCCTTTGCTGGTTAGAAACTCTCTTCCAACCACAAGCAATTTCTCCCGTTCACTGAATACCCAGCTTATATCTCTCTTTCATGCTGTGGTTTGCCACCCCCAGCAGAGCCAGAATAACCTAGCTTCTCTCCTTCAGACTTCGTTTTCTTAGGCTAAACATGTCGCTGATGACTTCCTCTCATCATGTGGGGTCTTCATGCCCATGGCTACTTCAGAAGCCATCCTCTGCCCAGGCTCCCCCAGAAGAGCTTGCCCATGCCATGGTCACTATTTCTTTGACTCTGCAAAGAAACCCTTTTATTTTTACACCTTGTGTTTTCCCAGCCTTCTCACATTCTATGATTTTAAGGTGCAAAAAGGAACATGAATCCATACAGGTATATACTGTGAACGCCCCTGATCTCCCTGTGGAAAAGGTAGTGGCAGAAGATTTCCTCAAAGCTGAGCAGTCCTTTCTGTAGTCTTAGTAGGTATAGCATTTGCAGGCCTCCTCAGGCTTGAAGTTAGGAGTGGCTGAACTTCCTATCCTGTGTGTTTTGTAGAAGCCCAGCAGGGCATGGAGGGGGCATTTTAACCACCACAGGAGTGCTGACTTCTAAGGACCAACACTGATCCACTCTTCCTGCCCAGACACCTAATTATCTCATTGCTTATTAAGAAATATACCATGTGTTAAGTTACATATTTGATTGACTGTGGTAAATACATTTAGTTGGGATTTATAATCAAACAGACAGGCGGCTCCTTAAACTCCTTCTCAGCATTCATAAGGATTAATTATTTTTAGTCTGAACATTGTCCATAACTGAGTGTGTCTGCACTTCAGCTCAGTGGGTAACATACCTAATACATTTCACTTCTGCTGTGCTAACAGGACAGAAAGGGAATTGGGCCCTGTTTTTGCAGGTGCTATTTGCACAACCCCACAATTAACATGTAGCCTTGTATCTGCTGAGCTTCACACACTAGGCGTAAAATCCTGCAACCACTTCTCCATCACATGGTGTGACACACAGGAGGCATTCCCTGGGCTGCTGCCCAACTGTTACCATATCACCCCCTGGGAAAGGAGATGAATTGTTCTGCAAGGTCCAATGCCACCTGAAGGCACTGAATTTTCTGCTCAGTGTATATCTTACCTACATGACACTTGGATAGGAGGTGTCCATATTGTCAGTAGGTACCTAGAAACGTGGTAGATTAGGGCCCAAAGCAGAGAGGCGACAGACTGCTACTAAAAGTAGTAATTTACCCTCAGTGCTACCAGTGTTGGTAGGCCTCCAACAATTTAAAATCTCTAAGGAGAGATGTAGGCAGACTGCAAGAGCAGTGATTTCCCCAGCCTGGCGAGTGGCCAGCACATTGCTGTTTGGATGCCCTTTCACCAGGACACTGTTCTTTGGATGTCCTTTCCAAAAGCATCATGAGGGTTTTCACTCCTGCCAGTGGGACCGGGCACTTCCACTCTGACCAAAAGCAGGTTTCTTGAGACAAACACAAGCCCTAACACCACCCTGGGGACTGGAGGCAGGGGGGGTTAACCGTTTAACTCAGTAACGCTGCTTCAGGCAGTCTGTTGGTCTGTTTTGAGGGGGTCCCCAAGCAGCAGGCAGGCTTGTTACAGTGACACTGGGATCACTTCCAACCACAGCTCTCCTTTCCTCCCCCGAAGATTGGAGTTCTTTTCTTCTTAGTCTTCTCCCTCACTACATCTTTCCTGGTCATCCCTCTTGAGGATACTTCAGTCCTTGGCAAATTTTGGTCAGTCTCCAAAGTTTTGGTCAGACATCCCTTTCCAGTCTCCTCAGAGAGAAGAGGACCAGAAGGGCTTTAGGGACCTCAGACAAAAATAATCTGAGTGATTTAATTCATCAAGTGAGCTAAAAAGGGATTCATGTTTCAAAGACAACATCACAAACAATATGCAAAGATGGAGGATTGGACACCTTTCAGTCCCCAGCTCAGAGGCCTATCCCACCCACTGCTCCGGGTGGCAGCAGTGACAGCATGTTCTCAGACTGCCAGGATGAGAAAATGTGCATTTACACCGGGGGAGGAACAGGTGGTCTAGGAGTGTGGCTTGGCCGGAAATCCCACAGCCAGAGATCCTTTTCAAGTCTTGGCATGCCTGGTCAGGCAGGACATCTCCTGGTTTTAAAGCAGCTCTCCTGTTATTCGGGACCCTGGTCCCAGTGTTAGCAAGGCAGGAGCTCACAAAACCAGTGATGGGAACAGTTACGTGAATCTGCTCAAACTTACAGACTTCCAATAAGTTTCAGGCTGAGCCTCAGATCAATTCTTATTCCTTCCAGATTGCTTCACTCATCCCTCCTGGGTACTCTTGATCAAATCACAAAAATGCTGAGCAGATTCTTACAACATACTTTCTAATAAGCCCTTTAGGAAAGCTGAGCTGACAGCGTCTTACATTTTTTTCTTCTTTCTTCTTTTTTAAAACTAGATCCATAGCCTCTGCCAAATGCAAGGATGCCAAGTATGATCAGGCTGTGGATGGCACCATTCATTTGTGTCAATCCTCTTCATGCTAGCTGAGCAGACAGGACATATGGGCCTCTCCTTAACAAAGTGTACACAAGAAATAAACAGGAGATTTCTGCAAATCAGTAAACTTCCAAGTGCAAGATTAACCCAAGGAGTGCCAGACATGGGGAGGACCCACTGTAAGTCAGGAAAGTTAAAAAATGTTCTTTGAACCTCCAATTCCTATAAAAACATCCTGGAAGAGGATACAGTGGAGAGGAGAGGTCTCCATGACCATACTCCATGATACTTCGTCTCCACGGACCAGACTCTGGAAAAATCAGCATCTCAGAGCATGCTCAGGCTCTCATACACAGTTAGCACCTTATCCTCAAGTCTTAAGGTTAGTCTGGTCATCTGGGCCATCTGGAGCATACCCTGACTCCCCACAGCCCTGCTCCGGTTTCAGCAGTGGAAAGCAGAGCTGTGTGTCCATGTTTGTGAAAACCTGCCTCTCTGGTGAGTGGAGAGAGAAGCTTAATCTGCTTAGCTTAATGAAGAGAAGGTGAAGACGTGACGCGACTGCAATCTGTTAAGTACTACCACTGGGAGAAGGCTTTTAACAGTGGAGGGCTTTTTAATCCGGCAGACAGGCAGAATGAGATCCCGTGGATGGAAGACGAAGGTGGGCAGATACAGTCTAGAAATAAGGTGCATTTTTGTTTGAAACAGTGAAAGCAATTAGCCATTAAAGAACCTATGGAGAGATGCACCAGGTCCCCCAGCTCCTTAAGTCTTAAACAAAACCTCATTATGTTTGAAATGATAGATGTCACCGGGTCTGAAGTGAGGGGACCTGCTACAATTTCACAAAGAAATCACTATAGCTGGTTTATAAAAGACCCACTTAAAAACGTGTGAATTTACCTTTGCTTCCTAAAGGCTTCTGAATTTCGGTATAATAGCTGTTGCCTTCCAGCCATGAGTTGTGCATCGTGTGGTTACACATATTCTCCACGGGAGGATGTTAATCAGGCTCTTAATCACCTGCACATACTCCTCCTCTCCTGCTTCAGTTTTCAAGGGCCCTGCAGTAACTGTGACCTCTGGTCCACACCCGTACACGACCAGAATAACCTGCCTCCTCTTTTAGTCTGTTCCCACGCTCTTCTCGCATTGTTTTCTCCCCAAATCTCTTTGGTGCTTACATTTTTGCCTCCCCCCTGGATCTGCTCAGAGGCTGTGAATGTGCCTTGAGCCAGCCAGAACATCTGGATCCCCATTCACAATGTGTTTTCACATTGTGATCCCTGTTTTCGTGCTTGCTGGTGCATGGCGAGGATCTCCGTGTGCTTCACAGGCTCACGGTCGAGTCCCAGATGCCTCTCCAGCCCCACCTGGAAGTGGTTGTTCTGGATAAGTCGTTATGCTCTGAATAACTGAAACACTTCTCAGAAGCAAAATGGTCCTGCTGGTATCCATCTGGTGACCAAAGGGACACGGGAGTGCTGTCAAGAGAATCAAGGCAATTCTTTCGTAGTTATGCAATGAGATGTCCCACAGGCGTTTTCCATTCTCATTGGCACACTGAGCACCTGCCAGAGACCTTCGTGTCCAAACTCTTTGAGACACCCTGGCAGTCCAACCCTGAAGCCCCTCCCCAGGGCATAATGCGCTTGTGCAATAATGTGTGCAGAAATGTGTGCGCCACTTTGTGCCCTGCTCTGACAGTCCCAGTGCCTGCCAACGGTCTGTCCGGGTCTGCAGCTTGAACTCCAGGACAACCACAGGATCTTAGCATGGAGGCTTTCAAACTAGTGCTCAGCCACTCCTGAACTATCAACCTTCGGCCAGAACTGCAGAGTCTTTTTGGTCATCCCAGCACACGCTCTGGCCTGCATACACCAGACACATCCCACAAGTTCAAGTGGCCTCATGCACTGCCAAATTTAATTCTTCCATCTCTCCTGCACGGTCAGGACTACCACACCTCTGCTCTCTTATCACTGCCAACTGTATAGGGTCCCATCTCCCTCCATCACCACTTCCTTCATTTCATCAGATGTCATGGAGTCCCACCAGGTTTTGCTCGTCCCTTTTTTAGCACAATTTGTAATGTTAATGGGGTTTACTACATTGGTTAATAAAAATAATGTTAATGGGGTTTATTACATTGCTGGTAATGTTTGTATACCACCCACTAACTCCTTTTTAAGTCTTTGGCCATGTATGACCAAATTTGTCAAGAACTAGAGGTCTTCAAGATAATAAATTTGCTGTTATTTCTTGAAAATAGGGGACTACATAGAAGAGACAAAGCTTATTAGAAACCACCAATGTAGGAAAATCAATGGACTGAGTTAAATTTTTTATTAGAAAAATAAAATAGTGAGAGAAAGCTCCCGTGGGACAACCAGCACAACCCAGGTCAGGCGTGACCACACCACGCCCCTTGCCCGAGGGAAGTAAATGGGGCAAGAAAACCCAAGGACTGGGCGTCATCACAGGAAGCCCATTGCTCCTGCCCTCCACATGACAGCCTGTGCCTGGCCTCCCACACCAACATTTCCATCCTGCCTTTGAATAGCCCCAGCCCGGACACCTCTCATGCCCTCACGTCTTGATCCATCCGACACGCTCTCCCCGGGGGCTGTCAGATCTGCTTGTGCTGATGCTGACACCTATTAACAGCGCGGCTTGGGTGCCGCTGTGATATAAATACAGCCTCGGCAGCCAAAGCAGCTTTGCAGGTGTGTGAGGCTGAATTGATGTGCCATTTCGCTGGCACAGGCAAAATTGCCCTGCCTGTGCTGCAAACGGCCAAGCTCCTCTGAACCAGAAACCTCGCGGTCCCCTCGTACCCGAGCCTGCCACCACCTCCGAGCAGTATCCCACTGGGTTAGGGACCCACGTGCTGGGCTGCACGTGTGTTTCCAGAGCAGGAGTGGGGTCTTGAGGGTGAGATGGTCCACCTGGGCCACTGCTAAGGTTCATTAAAGCACCTCAGTATTACCAGTTGCAAAAGAGACTGGTGCTGTGAAAAAAACAGGCATTAATGAACCTGTGGGCATCTACACTCATTTGAAGATAATAGTTTGAATAAAGCCCCAGGAACTCAATGGAAAGATAGTTAATGCCAAGGAGATTATGATCTATTGGACAATGAGGCTCATTAAAGGCGAGGGCTGGCAAGCTAGAGAGAGTGAAAAAATCCATTTCCTGAAGCTGAACTTCCTAAAAAGACCCATATCCAAAGGCAGCAGGTTCTCCTTTGACAGCCCTTATAGGCTGGGATGTGAAGTAGAGGATGGGGATGAGTCATGATAATCTTTTTTTCCCTTACAGATAAGGAAACTGAGGCACAGCCAGCCAATTAAATGGAGATAATCAGTGCATTTCTGAGAGCTAATGTGGAGACACCCAAACTTCTCTTCTAGGCCATAAACATCTGTAGTTAATGACAAAATGTTAATTACTGGCAATCAGCTAATGAGGGTAAAAGCTGAACTAATTTTCTGCTGCCTGAAATGCTACTCTAGGCCGTGTTTTGCCCATCAGCTGAACTGCCATTTCAAATGAGGATGGAAAAGAAACGAAAAAAGCCCCATTTTGGCACCTCGCTCTGCCTCCCCTGCCAGACCAGATTAGTGTGGGGAGAAAGTCTCCGGTGACAACAAACCCGAGTTCATTTTCCTGTGTCAGGTGGTGAAGCAGCTCTGAGCTGAACTGGGGCTGAGGGTCCTGCTGCCCAGTCCTGCCCCTGCTGAGGTCAGCCTGGAGGATTTTACGCAAGGATGGAAATTTTGGTTAGTCCTTATGCTCAGCAGAACCCCTGAGCAGCACTGCTCTCCATGGAGAGATGGGCAATTTGCTATCCCTCTTTCTGCCCATCTAAGGCTTTGGCCCCAGTCAGCTACGGCATGGGGCAGGTCTAAATCCCCTCCAAATTGCATTTTGAAGCCACAGCTGGAGAGGAAACTCCTGGAGCACTAAGCCAGCACGTAGCATCGCTGTGCATGAGCAACCAGCAGCAATTCTGGAGGAGGCTGTTCGCTACCACTGGGCAGAATGATTCATGTGCGTGTCACGGGCAAGGTGGCGATAGCCCTGCAACAAAAGGCAGAGCCACGGGGCAGTTTGTCATTACGGTGTGCCTCGGAGCGATCAGTCTGGGTGGTCGCATCTCCAGTGTATGCGATAAAACCTCTCCATGGCGCCACTGAGGAGGGACAGGCTCCAGGTTGGGGACACAGAGGAACGGGCCCTAATGGGGAACCCAAATTGGTACGTTTTGCAAAATGGTTGGGGTTTACGGTGATGTTTGATAAAGCCTCCTGCAGTGGGCTAGAGGGTCAGAGGGTAGATTATGGTCCGTGTTGCCTATGGCATGGTAAAAACAACTCCAGCTGGCACTGTGCCTCACCCTGGAGCAGTAGCTCTATGCTCTAGGACCAGAAACACCAGCCTGAATCTCACGTGGAATTGGCAGCTAAGGGCCCTTCATCCTCTGACCCAGCTGCCTGGGTCAGGTACCTCCAAGAACTGCCACCTGCAAAATTCCCTCTTAAATCCGGTACTTCAGATCCATCTCAAGCCCTCATTTGCAGCCCGCATTCCCAGGGATTTATCTGTGGCCCCCTTCCCTACGTGCCTTCAGGCACCAATGCCCTCAGATGCGTTTGCTCTCCAGCTACCCACTCAGGGCTGAAGAAAAACCCTCCCGATTAAGCCGATTCTCAGCTTTTTGATAAAGTTCACCCCTTTGCAGATTTACCTCCCCACCGCTGTGATGCTGTCAGGCAGCTTCTACGGTTCGTGCAATTAATTCAACCTCCCTTTGCAGCGCAAGTTCACCGCGTGCGGGGAGACCGAGCACATTTCGTGCTCCAAAGGGCTTACCACCCCTCCGCGCACACGCGTATCCACGCGCTAGCAGGGTGGCCGAGGGGATGTGCCAAAACACTGAAGGAACGGGAAATAAAGCGATTTTCCAATTAGATGAGGCCATCCTGCATCAGATTTAGGGAGCGGGAGGACAAAGCAAGCCGGGGTTGATCCCACGCAGCCTGACACATGCTCACCGTAACACTTGTGAGCCTGGTACCTGGGTCACAGCCACTGCCATCCCTGTGCACCAGGGTCACCTGCCAACTCAGCTGTGCCCTTTCTCCCCCCCTCACAGGTTGTTTGTAACTTGTTTTCCAAGCCAGCAGCTGCGGCAGCTTCCCAGCAGCCCTTTCCTCAATTATAAGCTACCTGCCTTACAAACGGGCCAGGTGAGGAGGCGCCTGGGGGATCGATGAAGTGGAGGAAAGCAAAGATGTTTCCTGCGGCTCCTGCAACGCTGTGTGGGCAGCTGGGTGCTCTCCCTGCCCCACAGAAGGGACTGAGTCCCACCGTAGGAAGGGGGCAGGATGTGGGAGTCATAGTGGGAAGGATGTGTCCTGCAACACAGCATTTCCAGGGACAGCCGTGCCAGCATTGAGCCCCCCTTTCACAGCAGGGCCCTGTAACCGGTCCCGCAGCATCCCTGCACTGCTTGCTACGAGACCTGTACCGGGTCCGCGAGAGACTTGGTAGCACTGGGGAGGCAGCACACAGCGAAGGGTAAGAAATGCAGGTGTTAATAGACACGTGGAGCCATTTTCCATTTGCTTTCATACAAGGCTACCTAAATACCGTGCGATCTTTAATGCATTAAGCATCCAAGCACCTCTCAAAGCTGGCTACTCTCATTTGTACCTCACATACGATGGAAGATGAGGCACCAGCAGGGCAAACGGAGCAGCTGCAAACTGCAGGGATGGGATGTGCCAGGGCTCTGGCTCTCCTGCATCCAAACCTGCCCTACAAAACAACTCCAGAGGCTGGGAAATTCCTTTGCTCTGACAAGGGGATTTCCATGTAGCTACTGGCATTTTGCAAGCCAAGCCAGTGAAGAAAGTGGGAGGCAGGACCGGGACTGGAGAAGCCCATGCTGGGGCCATGAGTGGGGTGGGGAGCTGGGTTAGGGGGTGGCGGAGCTGCCCACCAGGGCGTCCCACTCCTGGCTGCTTTGAGACCCTGCTCAGTCTGGGGCGCCTGGAGGAGCAAGGCTCAGGCATGGGCATCATCTGTGCTCTGCTAGGGGGAGCCCAGGCAGGGCCAGGCAATTGTGGGGTGGATGTATGGGCACAGGCAGCACGGCTGGTCCCCGCAGCCCTCTGCTCTGATGCCATGGAAAAATATTTCTGGACTACTGCTGCCAGCTGTAGTGGGAAAATCCTACAGGTCACTTTAGCTTGTGATATTCAGGCTGCATTTTACAAATGTGCTCCCTCCAGCTCCACTCAGCGAGAGCAAATGAGCTGCGTGATTGGTGTGCAGGGGTTGCTGCACCTCTCCCTTCTCCTGCACTAGCACAACATGGCTGGTGTGCCCGACACTGCAACACTGAGTCGATAACAACTATTGTTATTATCTTTATTAATCAATAATAATATCCTTATTTCCTCTTGTGAGGCTTCCCAGCGTATCCTTCCTTATTTATCCTTTGTCTTATTTATGTCCCCAGCTTGCAATTAGAGCTGGGTGAGTGGCTGCCAGCACTGACCTGGCTGCTGCAATCCAGCCGTGCTCTCGCAGGCGATTCCCTTTCAAGGCAGGGACATTTCAACTGGCTTCAATCAGCCTGCCCGTGAGCAGGGAGCCTCGCGGAGCCAGGGCAGAAGCCATCAGCTCCTCTAGGCAGCTCTGAAAGGGCTCTAAGTACCTAATGTCCCTCCAGGGAGGCACACAGACATCTGCTGCAGCTGTAAAAATATATAAAATAAGGCAAGGTTAATAGTGGCTATCTGGAGCATGTGCGTGTCTCCCTTTTTCTTGCTGTCTGGGGGATGTGCGATGGTCGATGCCTTTACCTTTGTGGTCTCCCCAGGGAGAAGGGACAGCACGGTGTCCCCGGGTGCTGGCGCATGGGCAGGGATGCACTGGAGGACACGTGGGAGGTGCCTCTGGTGGAGCTGGGGTTTACACCATGAGCTTCCAAGTGCCAGCATCCGTCCTTCCCACCACGCTGCCTTTTAACCGGACCATACCCCTCCCCGCGGCTTCGCATTCAGCGCCTTCCTAACAAAACCTGCCGGCCCTGCCCTGCGTGGCAGCACCGCTTCACAAAGCAGATTCCTGAGCCAAGCCACGTTTTCGCAGCAAAAAGCAACCCTTCCATGAGAGCCGTGCTGATGCCCGTGCTCTCGGCGAGAACAAAACTCGTTCTGCCTAATTGCTGCCGGCGGCGCGCTGCCCTAACGAAGGTGGAACAATGGTGGCAGAGAAAGGCAGCGCCGCTTCTTTGCAGAACGCGTCCTTTTGTGCTCTGTCTCTTACAGCACAACGCGAGGCCGGGCTCCTTTCTGCAAGTCGAGGAGCAAAGCCTGCTTTGAGCCAAAATCCGCCCCGCACACGCGCCCAGCTCTGCACGCCGGCAGTCGGCTTGTCTCTCCTTTTACTTTTTTTTTGGTTTTTAAATGAAAAGCCTGAAATAGGTCACAGGTGAGAATTTACACCGTGGAAAGGCTCTGGGCTCTTTGTTTCATATGCCTGGCGGGCTTTGCAATAGTTAATTTTGCTTCCCTACTCTCCGGAGGGCGGGCGGGAGGGAGGTGTTACTATTTGCGGTTTGCCGAGCAGCACAGCGAGGTGGATGGCTGAGAAATGAAGTCTGCGGCCTGACCGTGCTTCTCGAAAGCATTAGCACACTTTCTAACTCCTTCCCCACCAGCACAGTGACATTTCACACTTCTGCTTGGGTCTAGCTCCCCGGGGACCTCGTACCCATTCCCTGGTGCCTCTCCTTTCAGGGCAGCCTGAGCACGAGCCCAGCCCCAAGCCGACACCAGGAGGACAGCTCCTCCGCGAATCGAGGATCTGGGACAGGAACCTGATCCAAATCAGCATGGGAGAAAATTCAAAAAGAGGAAATTAGTAACAGTTTTAAAGAATGTTTATCAGAGGGAAAGATCTCTGCTTGAGGACTGCCACAAGTATGACGAGATGGCAGCGCCGAGCTTGGAAGGGCCCCGGGGAACGTAGGTGTACGAGGGGTGCTGCTACACCTGGCGGTGAGGTGACAGTCACTGGGGATGCTGAGGAGTGATGCTGAGGGAAAAGGGCTTGCTGGGCTGGGGAACAGGGGCCTGATGTTACACAGGAGGGATCGGGGATAACCTGTGGAAAACCAGGCTGGACAAAGAAATGCTTTCTCATTCCTGGCTGCTTTTCCCTCCTGGCTCCCTGACGAAGAAAGGGCAGCAGTGCTGGGAAAGGCACGGGGACAGAATTCATCCAGGCACTCCAGGGTCCCGTAAGTGAGACAGGCTCGGAGGAAACCACCCCCATCTCTGGCAGAGAGTCACCACAAGGGTTGCATCCCCATGTGGAGCTCAGCGCATGGCTCCATCACCAGCCCCGCTCTGCTGCTGGGGGGAAGCAGCGGGGAGGCCGTGCCTTTGCTGTGCTTGTTACGGCAGGCTCTCACGCTGGGCCAGGTGAGGCGTTCAAAGGTCAGTAAGACAGGAGCTGGGACACCACTGGGAAAGCTGCAGGCACCGCCACATCTGAAGGCAGGCAAGTGTGCGGGTGCAGGTGTCCGCGTGTCTGTCCTGGGCCCTGGGTTCCTGCTCTGTGAGATGTGGAGAGAGACCAGCTGCCTGCAAAGGGCAGAACTCAAGACTCTGTGTTTCTCTGTGTCGAGGCGCTGTTTTAGGGCCAAGCTGAGGGGAAATGGCCAAATTGTGGTGCTCCTGCGGCTTTTGTATGGTCAGAGCTTAGGTTGGGAAGGGTCTCTGGTTTTCCTTAGTCCAACCTTCTGCTCAAAGCAGGTCTTGCCTCAAGGGCTTTGTTCAGCTGACCCTTGTAGATCCCCAAGGGCTGAGATCACACCACAGACTGGCCCCAGACTGTCACTCTCTCTTTTGTTCTGGGGTTCTTTGGGTGCTGATCTCTGAAATTACAGCCTGCAAACATCTCACATGGCCCTAGTGTAGCACTTCTACCCAGGCTGGCCAGAAGGCATTGCACCTCTGATCTGGGAACAACTTCAGGGTCACTTGGGTAAAAACTACAAGGTGTGTGAGAGAGCCCAAACGGCATGGCTCCATGCCCCCAGTGCCACTGGTTTTCTTCCCCCTTTTACAGAGTTAGAAAGGGACACCCTCCTGGGGTAGTTTCACAGATATCAGGCCAGGCAGGGAGCTTGTTTTCTAGAAGAGCTGAGCCCAAACTTGCTCTTTCTCACTGGTCTGAATTTACAATAATCTCCTTGAAATTGCTGTGGTGTATCTTCAAATATACTTCTATTTCATCATCGTTACAAAGGAGTAGCTAAATACTTGCTATTAAGATGCAATTCCACACTCAGCCTAAGTCCGTGCTGCCTTCTCTCCCTTCCCCTCGCCCACTGATGTACTGCCCTGCCTCTCCATGCTGGTGCTTGGCGGCTGGGGTGTCCATCAGATCCAGGAGCCGGTCCAACCAAAAGCTAATCAAAATTCAAAAGAAAAAAAAATTGGATTCTTGTTGGATCAAGTCCCTGGCTGCATGGTCAGTGGTGCTGAACCTCGGAAAGGGTGGAGATGCAATGCTGAGGTTGCTGCTCGCTGTAGCAGCATGGGTTTAGACGGGCTCAGCTTGCTCGTGAACGCACCCCACCAAGAGACCAGAAAGTCACTGATATGCTGAGGAGAGGGCTGTAGATTTTGCCTCCTTTCAGTGACACCCATCTTCTCTCACTTAACTTCAGTAACTCCATTATTTACCATGGGCATGTCCCTGCGGCTCCTGGTTCAGTCGCTGAGCAGGGAGACACCACGCTGGGAGGGCACAGTTTCTGAACTGACTTCAGTCTGACTTTGTTCACCACGGACATTTTCCTTCCAGCACTGCACGTCTCGTTCCATGCAGTCTTTCCTCAGAGCAACTCGTCTGTGTCAGCCCAGCCCTGCCATCCCCACCCCTCACCCAACCCAGCCTGTCACCTCTCTGAAGCCACCAACAAGGTGTCAGCCTTTATCAGCAGAGGAGTATGTTTTGTTTTGTTTTTTTTCCTGTTACAATTTCAGAAGTAGGCTGGCTGAATACAGGCTCCTAGCAGAGAAATGGCACTCCAGGACTTCCCTTAGTGTTACAAGCTGGGAGCTAGTGCTGGCATCCCACCACAGGGCTCCCTGAGATCCCCTCCTGAGGATTTCCACTCAGATGCCCCAAAACATCTTCCTCCATCCTGTGATCAGGCCCAGCTCCCTTTCTAGAGGAGCTCTCCAACCCAGAAATTTCAAGGAGATCCAACTCTTCTTTGTTATAAATATCCAGACATGTCAGTGTCAGAGGGAGATGCACCCCTCTTAATCCTTCCCAACAGTATTAACCAGACAAATCAGGAAGAAATTAATTAAGCAAAAGAAAAAAGAAAAAAAAAAAACAGGCTGAATATCTGGGAAAATATCTTGACACTGAATCGCCTTATGGTAATCTCTTAGGGACTTGGCGGAGGCTGTGCAACTCCTGCTATTTGGGAACAATTGTGGAAAAACAACAGAGAAAGAAATGAGAGCAATGCATCTGTGCTGGAAGGTATGAACTAGAAACAGAAAAACAGCCCTTGAATATCTGTGATGCTGCTGGAAGAAGGACAGATTCAGCCAGCTCAGATTTTGAAAAATCCCAATAATGTAAATTCCTTAAGTATGAGCCAAGCCTATGAATAATATAAATCTCTTAGTCACTTTGCCAGTGATATCCTTCTAATCTCGTCCTTCCTCAACGGTGATGCCGAGAGAATGAAACACTTTGCAGAAATGGGCTTGCTGCTCAGTGCAATCACTTGCCTCCCACTCAGACCCCGGGATTAGAGAAGTCCCCAGGATTAAGGCTGTTACTATTCTGAGTCCAGGGCTAAACCATAAAACTAAGATCCCAAGGGAACTTTCAAGCGATTGCAAGAGAGAAAGAAAGAGGAGAGGAGGCAAACAGGAGGACATCTCTGTCTCAGGAAAGTGCATGTCCCACACTGGTCTTGAACTGTACAGAGGGATCTTTACCAACAGAAATGACCCAATAACAAGGAATTACCAACATACGCATGGAAAGGTAGCGGTAACTAAAAGGCCAAGCCAACTTTTTTTTTCTGGAAGAAAATGACGTTGAACTGACGGTGCAGTTTCCAGAGGTGTTGAGTGCCTTGCTCCCCAGCAGACATCTCTGGTTGCTGAGTGGGCCCAGCAGCTTGAAATTCAGCACCGAGGTCTGCTGAGCAATCTCTCCCAAAAGAGGGATCGGAAATGACCTGCCCAAGGTTAAAAAGTGAGTTGGGATCCAGAGACAGGTCCCCTGAGCTCTGATGCCCATGAAGTGTGGTGGAGGCATTTACACCCAAACAGGGAGAGACTCAACACTGCCAGCTCAGACTTCGTACAGGCTGCAGGTCACTTTGCGGAGCTGAGAAGATGATTTTGTACGCCAAAAAGAGGAAAACTGTGCCCGTTCATCCAAATTACACCTACAGCTATGGACAACCACTTGTCTTTTGCTTACTATTCCTTCACAGCACACACATACACACGAACTCTTCTCAGTACTACTTATGCAGCGTATGCTCTAATAAAGTATGTAATCCTTTAAAATACAAGAGCTTTCCTTATAATCCACACACGTGTAAATCCCTCCAGATATTTCATACATTCTTATCACACCAACAGGAAATAGTTTTAATGCCTTCAACTGGCACATGAATCTTCAGAAATGCCTGTCACACGCTTACTACATCCGCCCCCAAGAACTGTCCCCCCCCCACCATTTCTCTATGAGATGCTGATGTTCTCCCCTCCCCACGGGAGCATTTCCAGCAGCAGTTCCAGAACTGGAATATATTGAATATATATTGAATATATATTCCAGAAAAGGGAATATACTGACTCCTCAGAAGCCAGGGAAGTTTTGCTGCTAGCAGCATCGGGCTGGACGTTCAGTGTTGTGCCGGGAAGTCCTGACGTGCAGTTTCTGCCTAGGTTTGCAGAACAGCTTTTCTGGGCTCCGGTTAATCGAAATAGAGTATGCCTCGCACAACTTCTGAACTTTTCTTTCTGCAAGAGATATGCGGGGCTGCAGGTTGTCCATCACATCCCGCATGTCCCCTGTGCCTAGACTGTAGTCTTGTATTTGACTGTAAATCATCCGTTTTAATTAGATGTAAGACAATTATTATTGGTTTTTAGTGAGTCATTTTTCTCTCAGTAATTAGTACCTGTCAGTTCAGCTCAGCCCAGAGCTGGTGTAACCTGGTGACTTCAAGGATGTGTCTAAAATCTCTTCTCTCCCACACAGCAGCTCATCATGAACAGGATCATTTTTCCTGCCTTGGCCACTGGAGCTGGGTCAGGCTGGGATCATCTCGAAAACTCCCAGTCAGGCCAGCAGAGAGGAGCACTTGCTGGTCAGAGTGCAGAAGGGACTGCCCCACAGGAGGAGAACTTGGCCAAGAAAAAGCAGCTCACCTCCCTGACCCCATTTCATTGCTATACGCTTCAAATCCTGGCCACGTCTGTCTCCTTATAAAGATGTCAGACCGTCTCTAACACTTATTTTCGCTCACCGCTTCCGCGTGGCCTTACTTGGCAGCGTCTCCCATCTGTTTACTACTCTTCAATGTTTTGCATGCATTTCCAAATTACTGCTTACTTATAATAATGCAAACACTCTGCACTCATAGAGCACCTAGCTTTGAAGGGGTTTAGGTGTGGTACAGGTGAGGAAGGATCCTTACAGCTTTCCTAGGAGGAACTGAAGACTCCTAGTTTCATTTTATGACGGGATGAAATGGCTGTATATATCACCACAGGTGAATTCAGGTCCAGACAGACTATATCTAGAAGCAGTAGCTATATGCGCAGTGGGTATCTGTGCTCGGTATAATCGATGGAGGTCTAGTCAATGCTGACAGTGCAGCCCCACGAGTGAGTCAGCTGAGCAAATGTAGGTGTCTAGCTCTCCAGCTCCACTGACTGTATTGACTAGGGGCACGATTCAATTACCTACCTTGAGATGTTTTCCACTAAGAAATCATTGTGTGGGCATGAGTCAACCTCTTGATTTTCACTGCCTAGACACCCAGTCCACATGCAAACACCTACGTTGCGACACTCACGTTGAGGTGTCTGCAGTCTGGAGCTGCATCCCGCATTGATGATGTGCCCAGGATCAGGGATTGTTTACAGAGCTCAGAGGAGAAGCTGAGATTCTTGGGTTGTTGCTCATCTTCCTTCATCCACTTGAACTGGAAGAGGAACCTCCAGTCAGGCCGTCACTGTGAAACTACTCTAAATATGTCCTCCCTGCACCTGGGCTGGGGTTTGTTTAGTAACCAGTGACCGAGCTGCCACCTTGACCCTAATACCTGGTCTTTGCTAATACTGATTTCTACGGTAACTGTCAACTTACAGGGCCGTGTTTGCTGCTCAGTTCCCCTCACCCTTTGTTGTACCTTTTTTTTTTTTTTTTCTCCAGAAGAAAGGCAAAGCCTGGCTCCTCACAAAGCAGAGTTGCCCTTCTCTGGGCACTCCCGGGGGCAGGCTGTGTGCTTTTCCTCCATTTCATGATGTGCTGTTTGCTTAGAGGTCTCCCCACATGGGTTAAAAACTGTCCCGATCGAGAAGTTTTCTGTACCATTTGTATTGTCCAGCAAGGGCTCACTGCTGTTTCACAGTCAAGCCCTGACATCCATCCCAGTGTCAGAATGTGCTCAGCTCTGCACAGCACATCAGATGTAGGTATCCCGAATGTTCACCTGAGCCTCTTAGCTCCTGGTCTCCAAGTCATAATGTCTTAAATATGTCCAGGCCAGCCTGTACACATGACCTGGTGAACCTGACGGCTGACCAGCCGGATGGAAAGATATTTTTCAGTGGATGGACACAGAGCGCCAGTATAGGGATTGAAAAAACAACAAAAGACACACAGGCCTGGCCCGTGGGCTGGTGTGATTCAGCCCAGTTGTGACAAACTGCAAATCACCATGAGCTGCACTGGACGTGCCATGCATACAGTACTGGGAGAAACAGCCGAGGTGCTGATCTCTGAGCACAAGCGCACCAGCAACAGCGAGGAGTAGTCACCTTCCAAAATGACTGCTTTCTGCAGGGGAACATCCCTGGATGGGGAGCTCTTGGTTGGTGTGTTGTGTCTCCAATCCTGTGGTGAGCTCCAGGGAGACCTCCAGGAAAGTGCCTTGCAATAGCCTGAAACTGCTGCTTCTGCTTAACAGCCCAGACGTGCACCATAGCCCCAGGCCACCCTCTGCAGGAAAAGCTGACCCACAAGTGACCATTTAATCTCCTTCTCTATCCAATTTGGCTCAGCCACGTGGCATCTGCCTTCCACTGCACTGCCGCAAATCTGTGCACAGCAAATCCCTGCCTAATAATGAGCACTGGGCTCAGCGCACACTGCGACAGTGTGTGGTTGCTGCTTGGAAATCACACTGATCCTTGAAATACAGAGGGGTCCGGGAGTGTGTTACTGGGAACCCAAGTCCCCGACCTCCAGCATCCTGCAGAGCATCTCATGAAAACCCTGGAGGGTTTTATAGTCCGGGAGGGAGCAGTGCACTGAAGGTACCTACCTCAAATGCTGTGTGTGCATTTCAGGATGGAAGAAAAACAGCTCAAGGCAATGTAGACACAGTGATTTAAAAGGAAACAGATTAAAGACAGTCATGTGAGTGCAGCTGGGTCCCAGCAGTTATGCCATATGCATTTATAGGTAGATATATATATGGCAAAGATCCCTCCCTCTCCCCCCACAGCAAATAAATCTTGGGAAGGGCTATTATTCATGCTGCCACCCACCCATAACTGAGGGACCTGGTACATCATCCGAGGCTGTGTCAGAGGGTTACCGAACTCTAGCTGCAGAGTGTCGGCAAGGAGGACTCATAGATTTTATTTCACCTCTGGGAACAGAAAACAACAGGGCAGCCTGAGACAGGTGACTCAATGGATCCAGACTTGCCCCTGATATAGTTAAGGCAGGCTGAATGGCAGAGATCTGGATGCTTTTCCCCATCTCCATGTGCTTGTACAGCCTCTTGTTGCCTCATCGGCATCTCCAGCATACAAATGGCTAAGTGCCTTGGGGGCATTTACTCTGGGGGAGAGACCTTGGCCAGCGATGATGGCTGGTAAGCATATGGAAAATGCAGAACAGCTGTCCGTGGAAGTGAATTTTGAACTCCAGGTTGTTTCATTTCAAGCTGAGCAAATTTTATCTTATTTTACAGGATACAGAGGGAACATACTCTCCTGTGCCTAAGTACCACTCCTTGTTTCTGCAATACAACAGAACAAATAGCCTAATCAGGCTGAAATGCAGAGCACGCTGAAAAACTGGGAACATTCAGGATGTAGTTAGAGAAGGTAAAAAACTCCCTTGTAGCCTTGCAGGGCTGGCACTGCTGCTCTGATCATAGTGCTTAGGGGCAGAGGATTGTCTGGTGAAAAAAGACAGTGAGCTACATTCCCCTGGTTTGTCAGAGGGACATTATCTGGAGAGAGATGAAGTGATAAATCCTACGGAAGGAGTTACACAAACAGGGATGGGAGAACTGCGAGCGACACAAAGAAGCAAGGGCTGTGGAAGGTGAGTGTCACTGGGCTCTCCTGGTGGTGGTGGGGTCCCCTCAGGAACACACGAGTGAAGCTCCAGCAGGTACAACACAGCCTAGTGCTGGTCGGAGAAGCAGAGCACACATTTTCCGGCTTCCACTCCGCCACGATCATCCGCCTGCACTTTCCGTTTCACCAGAGAAACTTGATCTCAGTGGCCTCCTCACATCCACTAAAGGGAAAAATAACTGGATCCAACCCAAACAGAAAATGGAGCCCTGATATGGTAGCAAACCTCCTGCCAGCTTCTGAGGAGATTGCAACATTCACCCCGTATGTTTCTGATCCTCCTGAACACACACAGAGCAGCTCGGTTACACACACACACATTTGTATGCCTTGCGTTTGCAAATAATCTCTGATGTGGAGCCTCTTGGACTGCTCCGTGGAAATCCGCAAGGCTGTAGCCGTCTCTGCGCTGCCCTTGGTTTACCACAACAGCAACAACTTCTGAAGAGTTCCAGCAGCTCACTTTCCCACTTACAGAGGCACTTTGGCTGCCTCTTATCAAAGTTCCTCCTCTCACCAAGTAGGACAGAATTATTTCTGATATTCTACCCATGGTGCATACTCACTTAACTGGTCTGCAATTGCCCCCCACTCCAGCACCTGGCTCTCCACTCCAGTTGGGTTTGCTACAGCCATTGAGTGACACACACGGCTCTGCAGGCTTGGGGAAGAGGTGCTGCCATCAGCCAAGTACCAAAGATGCTGGTTCAGGCTTTCAGGGCTTCCTGTGTGGCAATACACTAACCTCCTTCGTGTCTGCACTGTCTGAGGGGTAACTGTTTTGGGTGGGTGCGACCACCCTGCCGTGAAGTGCTCTTGGAAGAGAACGATTGAAATAACAGATCCTGGACTATGATCAGTGGAGAAGGTCCAAAACTTTTACTGTGCGGCTCCTTGGTTTTCCTAAATGTATAATTTTCTGAAATATGTAGGTATTCAAACTTACTATGCTCAGCCTCTGTTGGCAGATGGATCTTTTTCTTGCCTTTTCTAACAGAACAGAGAAAAAAAAATTCTGAGAGCAATGGGCAATGGAGCCAAAGGACGTGTAGGTTCTCTCACATTTGTACCTGGGAGTAGGATGGCTTCTTTGATGTCTAGTAGGGGTGCAACTCTTATGACGGTTCTCCTCCATGGCATCACAAACCCAACATGGGGGTATGTCCCACTTGGCCACATGTTTTCGTGAAATTCATAAGAGCTTGAGAATTCTGCACCCTTTATTTGTCAAAGGTGGCTGACTTTGGCAAAGAAGTTTAAATGTTACTGAGTGCATCTAATGGACTTATAAACAGAACTTACATGGATAAGCACTGATGCTTAGAAAAGCAAGCTAGAGGGAGAGAAGTATATTTTTTTTCATTTTTATTAAAATACATCTTGGGACAGGCTTTGAAGCTTTCCAGCTTTCCAGTCAAATTAAGTGAAAGCAGAAAGCAAAAATAGCCCGTAGAAGGGAGAATGACTGTGAGCTGCCAGAAAGCAGCAATTGTAACAGAATGCTTTTGTTTGTTATAAAGAGACTAATGGCTGTTTTGGTAGTCATTAGACAATGTATAATAAATTTCTGCTATATTGCATATTTTTAAAGATTCCTAATTTTTCAAAATCTGCTTTTGCAAAGTTGAAAACCTTAGTTACAAATCTCTTTTTGCTTATCCTTCTGTTCAATTTAAACAGAAATAGTTCTTGCTCAATCAAGCTTTTCTCCGACCTGTTTTCCTGTGACTTGCATTTGAAATAGTATCACCTCTTGGAGGTTTAGTGATTATTGGATCAAGAAATGTCTTGGCTATGACAAACAGAAATATCTGAGCCTTAGCTATTATTAGCAATGTTTGTTCTCGTTCTTCAACCTGTGGCTGGGCAGCTAGTTTCCCTTGATATTTATCTGACTACCATTACAGAAATTTCAACCCTTGTCCAAATCCACCCTGGGGAGCCAGAGCAGACATTTAATCCTATCTTTTGTATACCTCCTCCTAAATTCACTGTAAAGGCTAAGGGGAGATCTTATTGCTGTCTTCAGCCTTCTCATGGAAAGGCAGAGCGAAGACAGAGCTAGACTCTTCTCGAAGGTACATGGTTATAAGACAAGAGACAACAGATGCAATTTGGAACATAAGACATTCTGATTAGAAATCAGAAAAAAAAATCACCAGAAGGGAATTCAAATACTGGACCAGGGGCCCAGAGAGGGAAATGCAACAACCATCCTTGGAGGTACCCAGCTCTCGGCCTGACGATGCCCTGTGCAACCTGACCTAGGAGGAATTGCTTGAGCAGGAGGTTGGAGACGATGGCCTCCAGAGATTCCTGCACCCTAAATAATTCTGTGGTCGTGTGATTTTTTTTGACCTGAGCTATAACACTCAGAATTGCCACCGTTCCCTTATGTTTGCATCATATGCTTGAGCACACCTCTGAAGAGGTGAAACTCTTCTTGCCTGGCAACATAAAGTAAAAGGTGAGAGAAGAAATCTCTTGAACAGCTGCAGGACAGCATGGCCAGTGGATCTTCTGCAGATTTTCATGTTTGCAAGAAGGGCAAGAAAGAAACCCGTGAAGACTGGGAAAGAGAAAGCTGATGGCAGCTGGGTCAGGTCATGGCAGTTTAGTAAGCTGGATTTTATGCGGGAGTCCTCCCTGCAGGCTATGGGGGCTGTAGAAAGCTTTTTCTTAGAAATGATGTAGCTATCCTATCTATGAAGAAAATTTTCCAAATGTGGGTTAAATGTAGGTGACAACATTTCTGCTCTCATATGTCAGAGGAGGCTATGAACTGATTTTTCCTAACTTGCTGAATCCCATGCATGTTTGCCCAGTCTGAAACTTTCTTGCTTTCAATCTGATGTGGACTAAAACTGTCTTCAAACACAAAACTTCTCCATGAGGGAAACCTTTCCCAGGCAGCCCAAGGGTTACAGAAGCTGGCTTCTAAGGTTGCACAAAGTATCTGGTCCTTTCTGTGACAGAAAAGACAAAAGTTCATATGCAAAGACAATTTCAGTTCTCTGTTTCCCCAGATTTTCTCCTTGGGCACTGCAACAACTTCCCATTGTTAGAGATTTTGAAATCAAGATGGGGTATTTCTCCTCTAGTCCTTGCTCAGCTATTAACCTTCAAGCATGAATTTCACTGGTTGAACTTCTTTCACTGCAATTATAAGGAGGTTCAGGCTATACTAGTCCAATAACACCCCTCCAGCCCTAAATCTTGTCGGAATTCACCTCTCTTCAATGTTAAGGAAATGTTGTCTTTTTTTATTTTCTTTTTTTTTTTTTTTTCTATGTGCTAAATTGTGTACTTTCTAGGACAGGGAAAGCTTTGCTTCCCTTCTTGGTACAGTGCTTGACATACTGACATCCTCTAAAGGTTACAACTGTATTAAAATAAAGAATGGTCTAGAGGCCAGAAGCACCCATAACTTTACTTCTGCCTCTTGTGCAAACCCTTCTCTTTAATTACTTAACTGCTATTTCTCTGCTGATATAATACTTTACTATTACCTACTTTTCTTGAATGCTCATCTGATCCATCTTAATGTTCTTTTAATATCACTTGGAATGGGATAATAATCAGCTTGTACTTCCCCAGCACCTTTAATCCTGACAGGTCCGACTGCACTTAACAAGGGGAAAAGGAGACGGAAAGAACTTCATCCACTGAACAGGGCAAGGTCATGCAAGACTGAGAAGAAGGCCTGACATAACTAAAAGTTCTGGGGTGTTTGGAGGAGCAGGTTTAGCTCATGGCCCTGTACTTGTGGAAAACACAAACCACCCTTGAACTTTTAGTTCATCACCCACATGAAATTGCCAGGGTAGATGCTGATGTGACATGGGTGAAATACCAGCAGGATGTCCAAGTGCCAATGCTGTATAATGTGTCTTCATTGGTTCCATTCACAGGGTCTTCTTGGCTCTCCCAGTGACTGGGAACTGGAGTAAAAACTGGACAGGATCCACCTGGGTAATGACAGTGAGCGCTGTTGGGAGGGGAGGTGCACATGGCGGTTCTCAGGGGAACCTCTTCCTCTATCAAAGTACCAATCAAAGAAAATGATCTTCACATCTTGGTCTTGACTCAACTAAAGGAAGGCAATGTCTGCGCTGGGAAGGTTGGAGAAAAAAAGATCACAGAAATGAAGTCAAGAGATGAGGATCTGAGCAAGTGTTTGTGTGACACAAAAGAAAGCACCAAAGGATCTGAGCACAACCTGTATACATAGCTGGGAAATGAAAGAAGCTTAAGCTGAGGGTAAGGTTAATGCCCTGAGTGACAGTGCTGGCCCAAGAGAAAGGCAGAAAAAAGCTGGACACAGAGGAAAATGCCGGATAAAAGAAATCTGAGGTGATGCCAGATCGTTCAGCAAGAGAAGTCTGGGAGATAGAAAGACATCTGGGGTTGGACTGAAACGAATGAAACCTGCAGAGCTGGCCTTAAGGGCTGGCATAATGGAGGAAGTAAACAAGCTGGAGAAAAATGGGAAGGACAAAGAGAAAGGAGCTTTGTGGGATTCATTAAGGGACTGTGGAGGAAATGTTAGCCATCCCACCAGTGACAGAGTGACTGCAGAAGCAGGAGAGAAATAGGTAGGTGGATCAACATTTCAGGCAGGACTGGCTGGAGGCCTGGACCTGCCAAGAAAGATAATATTCAGCCTTAGTGGGAGTGACTTTAGTTGGGGGCAGAGCATAGACACCTGAAATGAAATAATGGGGATCCCTTCTCCCATCCTACACATGGCTATATGTGAGAAGTGACAGGAACAGTCCCATCCATAAGACTCATCTCAGACAGACAGGGGATCCTTAAAGCTGCTCCCCCAGCCTCTTCCTCCCAGCTCTCTCCAAGACTCAGGGGAGAAGAGCTCAAGTCATTAATGACATGGAAGATTCAATAGAGTGAGTGTGTACTGCATCTGCAGGCCTACCTGGAAGGCGCTGCTGCTATGAAGACTGGAAAAAAGGATGCAATTCAGCAAGGCCACATATAGCTCCTCCACCAAGGCAGCAATTTCAACTGCACAGATCCAGGATGGAGGACTGACCAGGGAGCAGTTCTGAAGGACATGGAGATTATATGGGTTCATGAGTTGAAAACAATCAATAACCTTTTGCTGCTCAAAAAATAAATTAATTAAAAGAGAGGGCAAACATCACCCTGAAATGGATGGCATATGTTATCTGTTAAAGAGGACTCAAAACCTTTCTGCACGGCTCAGCACTGACAAGGACTCAAAGGGATAATTGTTTCTTACTTTAGACGGTGCATTTAAAGCAAAATATGGACCATCTGGTGAAAATCCAGAGGAGAATACCTAGGATGATCAGAGGTTTAGAAAACACGCCATAAGAGCAAAGGTAGATTTTGGATTGTTTGGCCTACAAATGAACAAGGAGCGTCATGACTTTAGGTGTCACTTCAACTTGTAAAGTCCTCAGCAGATCAATTTTTGCTATATTTACATCCAACTACTGGATAACACCTTCAATTACTTGCCACTTGGAAAAAAAAAAGCAAAAGGCAAAAGTAATCTGCTGCCCTCCTAATGGGCAGTGCGAGAAGAAATGGGCTGCAGCAGGAAAGATTCAGGTCAGACTTTATATAAAATTTGCTAACAAGAAGGATCGTGAAGTCCTAGAACAGAGTGCCTAGGGACAACTGGAGGCTCCAGCCATGCTTACCCTTAAGAACTGGATAGAACAGCCTCTGTCAGGATTTTGGATAGGTGGACTAATTGATCTCTTGAGACCTGGGCATTGCCTAGTGCTTGGGCAGGATCAGTGCATGGATTAAGTAACAGAAGCTAAACCCACATAGCAGCAGAGGTTATTCCGGTAGTCACAGGAAAAGACTTCACAGAGGCTACAGCTTCCGGGCTGCCTCCATCACATGACGACAGACACCCCAAAATGCTCAATGCACTACAAACTTTAAAGATGATTCCAAATGATTTGTATTTTCTGCAAAGGTGACCTCTTGGCCTTATCTTTAACATAAACATAATGTCAACCAACTCCTGGTGAACTTCTGCTAAGAGTGACATGTCACAATGGGACACCACAAAGACAGTAGCAGTCTTTGGCCTCCGTACAAAAGAATAAAACAAATTGCAAAACATATTTTTGGTTACCCTTCTTCCATTCTGCACCATCCCTTCCTTCATTCCCACCCAGGGAAGCAGGTTAAACTTATGTGACTGTTATGGGAGATGACACTTAGCGTGCCACCAGTGTTTGAGCTGCAGATACAGGGTGCTTGGATAAGACAGTAACATAGACCGCTGGAGAACCTGTGCAGAGTAGAGCCAGATGGGATGGGTGGTCTGGTGAGATACACCAAGGTCTGGTGTATCTTTGGACTTTGACCAAGATGAAGAGAAGGAATTGAGAGAGAACCACCAAAGAACTTAAAACCATGACAGAAGAACTGATGCGTGAGGATTTCAGGACCTGGGCCTTGTCATTGGAGCCAGTCTGCACACCAACATTTTGCCTTATCTCATCACTTTTCACAGAGGGGACGGCAACAGCAGATTTATTACACGCATAGGTTTCCAGGTCTTGCTCTTATTTTCCTCACCAGAGGAAAGCCATCACTCATCACTCTTCATTGCTAACAAACTAATCTGTTCTACTGTAACCACTGATAAAGCAGAAAAGGATAAAAGGTCAGTTGTTAAAGGATGGGGGAAGCTAAGTAAGTCTTCAACATCAAGCAACACATTTTAGGCAAGTAACCCTGATCAACAAAGGAAAAGGAAAAAGATAAAAAGTTAACAAGCTATTCTGTATTATTTGAGTCTGGTTTTCCATGGAAACCATACCCTTTTTTCTTTTTTTTTTCCTTGTCTAATGGGGTACATGATCCTGTTAAAGCTTTGGCTCCATCTGAAGCTCTGTCCTGCCGCATGGACTCTACAGTGTGTAGTGCATCTGAGCCAATAGCTCAACCTTTCCCATAACAGGACACTACTAGTTTTCTTCTTCATCCAGCTGATTGTCACGAAACTTGCAGGAATTTAACACCTTTCAGATCTCCACTCCCTGCTAAACCTGACTGAAATCAGCCAGTAGGTGTAGAGGAGAAGTGATGAGCATATAGTCTAGCAGCTAACACCTTCACTTGGCTTTTTGACTTTAGTAATCAGCAATTAGAGAGACGGGTTGGCCACAGATATGGACCAATACTGATTGTGGTCTATCTTATTTTCTTACTCCAGGACTAGGAGTGAGGAAAACATAACCCATTTTTCAGTTCAGATTATTTTAATTCAGTCCACATCATTAAATCAGCCCTCCACATGGCAGGTATTCTGCTGGGAGCTAGGGTGTAGTAAACTGCCTGTGGAGATTGAAATGCCTCTTTAGCAGGAGACTGGTGTGTCCTCCTTCTCTGCTCAGCAAAAGGAGGGGTTTAGGTGTGGGGCTGGTAATTCAGCTGCTGTCTCTTGCATAAAAATAAACTCATATAGCATGATCTCCAGTTGGTTTATTCCTCCCCTCGACAATGGATCTCTGCGGGCATAACCTGAAGGGCTGCTGAGCACTTTCAGCTCCTCGTGAAGTGATTCAAGGACAGCTTCCATCCAGAAGCCTTGGACCAAGGCCTGTTTCTGGGAGTGCAGTCAGAGTTGGAAGCTTTACAGATGCATTCACCTTTCATTGACTTGGAGCTGCGTGTGCAGTGGACACATAGGACACACAGCATCACAGACACTATCAATCATCCAGATTCTGGCACAACCGTATTTCTGACTTCTGGACCATCCTTGAATGGAAAAACACCAATGTGAGGAAAAGGCTGCCACAGAGGAGGCCCTTGCTGTGAATGAATATTTGCTTGAAAGACAACCTGAATGCAAGTCGGTTTTGTACAAACAGAGCCCTTCCAGGAGCAAGTGTTGCCTTTGTGGGAATAACAGTGACTTTACAGATGCAAACAAAGAAGCTACATGCTTTTGCATTGCTTGTTCTGTCACTAACTGACATCAGCCACTGTTAATCATGGCCTGAAATGTGTATTTAAGAAACAGTGACACAAACACAGACAAGTTCCTTCACGAAGCCTTTTATATGGGTGAAAGTGAAAGAAAAGAAAAACTGCTCCTCAGGCTAGCTGGTGGCACTGAAATAAATGGGTCAGGCATCAGAGTTTCAGGAGGCACAAAAGGTGAAAACCCTGTCTCCTGGAGCAATTAAAAGTCAATGGGATTAGTGGCCTTCACTATTATTTATAGAAACCCCGCTGTGTGCACAACATTATTGAAATACAGGGGTCAAGTCCCTGCTACTGGATGCCTACCCTTTTGCTGTTGAAGTTAATGGGAGCTTTGCCAATCAACTCTGTGGCAACAGAGTCTAAATCTAAAATAGATGACATCCTGGGCTCCATTCAGTTGATGGCTCAAGCAAAGCTTTTGCTGAAGCCAAAAAAGTTCTGCCTGCACAGTAGAGATTTGATCCGGGGACAGCTGAAAGAGGAACACTAGCCATAGAGGTGTTGAAAGTCAAAGACGGGAAAGCAGACAGGTGGATTGAATGTCACAGGAAGCTTTTTCTTCTCCTTTCTGCCACATATTTCAATATACAGATTGAAATCTAAAGGGCTGCATCCCAGGATCTCTTAGACTTCATTTTTAGCAGGACTGGCTGTTTTCCAGTGAATAATTCTCCTTCTAACACCATGTAAATGAATCATGTGGGAACACACCTATGAAAAGGACTCGGATGGGACGCCTGCACTGTCATTATGTGATTCAACATGTTCGAAAACAGTGTGCTGATGTTCTAGCCAGTTTAGACAGATCCCACCAAACACCTGCATCTCCTTTGCTGAGCTTGCCCAGCTTTCCACTTGCTTGTAATGCTACTTGTGCAGTTGTTTCTTCTTCCTCTCATTCGTTACTACCCTCGTGCCCTAAATTCTGCCACAGGTTACCTCTTTTCCTCTTTATCTCACTCTAGGAAGGAGGTACCTAATTCTGCCCTGTCTTACAATGTTGTAAATCAGAAATCAAGCATCCCAGTGATTTACTGCATTCCTCTGTGCTACTGAGATACCCGGTCTGTAGAGTGGCAATATTTCCTGGCTTAGTTCATGACTTCAGACACTACCAGGTAGCAAGCTAATGATGGATTTTGCGTGTCCCTGTATTTGCAACAGGAACGGGGTTGAGGTTCTCGCTTGCTATTTCCAGTGGCACATCCTGACTCAGTGGTATTAAGCAGGCATTGCTCCTACTTGGGACCACCAAGAATAGCATTTTCATCCAGACTGAGGAATTAGGAGCAGGAACAAGTCAGGAATTTCCAGCTGGGGGCAGAGCTGCTTTGCACGTATCCTGGCGCAGTCCTGGTGCGGGGGAAGGGACTCTTCACATATGGGGCCATCTTAGCTCCAAAGACATCCTGAGTGTGGCAGGTACCTACATTAACGTGCACAGGCATGAAACCCAGACATGCACCTGGAGAGGCAGATCCCACCAGCTGTGCACAAGGGGCTGGTGAGCCCTGGGGCTAGAGACCAGCCCTGGGGCTCTGCTCCTCTTCAGTATTATCCTGATCTCGAGATTCAGACCTAAAGCACGAATTTTACTTTCAGATGTGTTATCATTAATTCCGATGACTCCAGATATCCTTTGGTATCCACATGGCTTTACAACCATTATTAAAGTTAGTTAAGCACTTTGTCCTGCTAATGTCCTGCAGCAAGGAGCTCCACTGCCTAATGACGTATCACATAGAAATGCATGTCCTACTATCCATGTAAGTTGTCTTCCCTTCCAATTTCCTTGTAGGTCTTCATGTTCACATACTAATGAGCTGATTTCCCTAAAGTCTGGAGGGGACTTTGGTAAGAAGAATAGTCTATTTTCAAACATTTCTTTTGAGTACTGAGCTACGTCCAAGCTAGCAGCCTGCTGGCAAAAGAGTCACAGTCTGTTCTCTCTGATCCTCCTCAGCCAACCAATCCTATCCACACCGACTTTTCAAATCCCCATCTTTATGGTATTTTTCCTCAGAACAGAGAAGTAGAGAAACACAGACAGAAACCGACAGGTAAGAAAAGATGCATGCACACTCTGACTGACAAGCAGTCCTTGAGACACTGATTTCCAAATGATCTCAGTTTCATCTAAGAAAGCTTTTCTGTTTTTTTTGGCACAGCTAGCACCAACTCAGAGATCCCAAACCCCGCCACACTGCTAACTCCTTGTGACATGGGCAAACACTTTATCTGCTGATGTGAAGGGACTTTTCACCCATGTCTTTTCCTGCTACTCGCCATGGTTTGCTTTGAACTTGGATCTATACCAAGCACTAGGAAACATCTGTGAGAGCAGAGCTCATCTTAGTTTCCTTCTCTTGCAGAACATTGTCAAAGATCCAGGAAAGCAGACAAAATTCTGCAAACACAGAGCATTAACCAAAACAGAAGAAAATATTCCAGCATCTTGCTTTCTCACTTTCTCCCCCAAGCTTCGCCTTCCCATCCACGGTCTCAGAATTAGCTGACACAACAGTGCAGGACATTTACTGAGTGAAACATTTGAAAATGCCAAGCAAGTCCCTGACAGGCAATGCCATTACCAAGTGCAGAGTCCACCCCACCAGTTCTCATGCCCTAGTCTTCAATAAAAGCAATTGTCCTCTTTCAACTGCCAGACCTAAGCAGAGCTTGCTCTTCGTGCCCTTAAAATGGGAGCCCAGGCATTGCGTTCACCTGGTCATCAGATCCACTCTTTCTCGTCTGCATTACTGATTTCTCCCGAGTAACATGAAAGGATTGGAGCAGTTTTACAATAATGAGATTTACTCCTTCCTACAGCCCTCAGCACATTTCTAAATGAAAGAATCAGTTTACCCATAACAGCCACAAACAAACACGAGGAGCTTAAGATATAAGCAATTCAGTAGCCCGAAGTATTATGCATGTTGGGCAATCATAAATTTAAAGTGAAAATCCCTACAGATTTTGGTTTGCATTAGATATTAAATAAAATCCACTTGTGAAGCCAGATTAGTAAGAAACCTTTTTCGCTGTTGTATTTTAAAAAAAAAAAAAAGATTAAAACATCTTTTGGAGACTCACTGTCATTTTATCTGGGTAAATAAGCTTAGAGCGCCTAACAGTCAATTTATAATGAAGGCTTTTGTTCTTGGTACTGTGATGCAGCCCTGCAAATTTGCCCACAGCTGCAGCAGTTTCAGATGTTTTTGACAGGTAAATAAAACACTGTTTATTTCTGTCATTGTTATTAATCTGCACAGTAAAGAACTAGCAATTACATTTTGTTTCCAAGTGGATATATTTTCATGACAATCTTGGCAAGGGTGGTATGGAATTATGTGCATTTATGACATCTATGGCTGCAAGGGTCTGAAACATGAAGGTCTGTGCTCAGCTGTTCAGCTGGAAAACGAATGGGAAATAAAGGCTAAAGCAGCAGTAACTACCATAACAAGAGAGAACATGGAATTCAGGAGTTATCCCTGTCGGATGTAAGGGACAAATAAACCAAACTGCAGGTCTCGAGTAGCACTGATTCAGCTCTCGGTTGTTCTGTACTGTACTTCTAGGGAGCTGTGTCAGGATCTGACCACGCTTTAAAGCCCCATGCCTTGGGCCCACATTATGACTGGCGCTTCCCAGCTGCTGCAGGGCAAAGGGTTTCAGGCGCTCCTCAAGACGTGTTGGTGAAGAAGAAATTACTTGCAGAATGAGGTACTAGTCAAGGACGACTGGCAGAATCCAGCTGTAAGTGTCTTATTATATCAGTCAGGAACTGTGAGAAGCAAAGAAGAGAAATCCTGCTGAAACTCTATTAGATGCCAGTCACGTCTGCTCAGCTTCTCACTCAGGTAGGCTGGCAGATGGTCAGCAAATAGTCCCGCTTTTACAATGCAACCTACACAGGTTTTAAGTGTGAAAATTAGCATCCAATTATTTTCAAGCATTGATGTTCGCCAAGGATGCGAGTTGCCTCTATTTTAATTCTGCTTAGGCTCTATTTGTTCACACACGCAAGCCAATCTTGCGGGCGCTACGTCTCGTGTACACAGCAGAATGGTAAGCCAGGGACGAGTACTAGAAACGTGGAATAATGCAAATTCCCAGTCAGGGAGTTGCACAGCTTCCAACTTTCAGAAGAGACAGGGAGGAGACAGTCAAGTGAGGAAGGCATAGAGCATCTCTGAAAAAGAATGATTTCCCCTACCCACATCTAAAAGCCTATGGTGGAAACCATCTCTCACAGCTATCGGTCAGCTGCAGAAGCTTAGAGAAGGCTACAGTCCACTGAGCACCTAGCTCTGATGGGCGAGACCTCGGGGTGTTAGGATGAGTCGGTGGCTGGCCCTGCTTCTTCCAAAGATGAATGTGTGCCCATTCCCCACTTTCCCTAATCTCCCTCCCACCCTTGGGCTGGCACAATGGAAAACACGATGACTGCCCAGCAGACGTGGGCATTGCCCTCAGGACTGGCAGGACGTGTGCCCAAGTGTGGCCCCCGTAAGGTGTGTGCTGGCTTTCCTTAGCAGAGCACACAGGTCCACCAAGGGGAAAGAAGACTTGGAGCGAAGCCTGTTTTGCTCAAGGTCTCAAGGCATTACCTTCTGTGCCAGGATCCGCGCCTAAAATGGGACTGGGTGTCAGCCAAGTCCAACCTCACAGCCCATGCTTGTGCAAGGATCCCTTACCACCAGAGGTAACAGAGCTACCCTGGGCAATAAGGGTTATCTGCATATTATCCGGGCTTGATCCTGCACGCAGAGGTCTGCAGCCTTTCCTGCTGCCTGCAGTTGTGACACGTTAAGCACAAATATTGCTGTGTATATTACTGCCAGCCTGAAAATACACGAACCTCTTGTAACTGTCATTAAATGGGGAGAATAACGCCCCAGGTTGGCACCTAATGTTATGGTGAGGTTGCATTTGTGTCATTCTCCTGTTTGGTGGAAGGAAACTTCCCCGGCCCAACCTCGGGCTGTACCAAGGGGCATTTCCAGGCTGCAGCTCCACAGGCACACTTGCGGCCAGCAGTTTCCTCCCCCAGGTAGTGCAGCTGGGAGCATGGCAGTGTTGGCCAACCTGCAGAGCTCTTGCTGGCCATTCCCAGGCACTGCTGCTGAGGCGGGCTTGCCTCCCGCCACGTGTTTATACAGACCCAAGTCACATTTTTCAAAGCAAACAGCACGTTAAACACAACCTTCGCATCATTCCTGCGATCGTCACGTCCAGGGCCCCACCTGGGGACAAAGAGCCCCCAACACCGAGTCCGCGAGTCCCCGCCACGGCCCTGAGACTGGGGACGGGCTGCAGCGAGGGGGCCACGTAGCCTTCCCCCGCCCCACACTCCCTTGAAGAACCCACCCGGCGCCCCAACCCCGACCCCAACCCACCGCCCTACGCGGCCTCACCTGCTCGGGCCCCTGGAAGCAGATCCTACAGAGCGGGGTGCGGATGCCGCTGTCGACGCTGCTGCCCAGCGAGTAGCGGTCCTCGGCCTTGCCCTTGCCGAAGTCATCCGAAGAGGTGCTGCTGGGCAGGGAGGCCGGGGGCTCCCCGGCGGGGCTCCCCCACTCCTCGGCACCCGGGCTGCCCGCCGCCCCCCGCCAGCCGGCCCCGCGCCCCCCGGGCGGAGCGGTGCCGCCGGCCCCCGCCTCTGCGCCGCCGGGCATGGGGAGCGGCGGCGGCGGCGAGGGCGGCGGAGGGGCGGGGGGTCTCCGCAGCAGGAAGACCTTCAGGTCATTGAAGAGCATGCGGCAGCGGCACTTGAGGAGGCCTTGGTTTCGCAACATCTGTCTCGGACGGAGGAGCCCGCAGCAGCAGTAGCAGAAAAGGAGAGCGCCGGGTGGTATTAACATGTGCCTTTCCTGGGCCGGAGGAGACGGGGGGGGGAAAAGAAAGGGCAGGAGCCGGGAGCCCCGAGGTCGGGGGGCTCTGCTGGGGTCTCAGTGCCGCGGGGGGGGGATGCGCTCGCAGGTTGGGAGACGACAAAAGAGGGGCGGGAGGGCGGGGAGGGGGGAAAATCCCCGGCAGCAACCGTGCGAGGCTAGCAACAGCGGTAGGAATAATAATAAAAAAAATAAAGAAAGAAAGAAACCGACCGACTCCGGGCTCCCGGGGGATTTTTATCGCCCTCCCCCTCCGGCGGGGTGGATTCCTCAAGTTTGTTTGGCAGCGGCGGGGGGCGCCCAGGCAGCTCCCACGCCCAAGGGTCCGGGGGCGAGGGGCGGCGGCGGGCACCGCGGGGTGCGGCGCTCCCGGGAGACAGCCCCGGCTCTGCTCCGGCAACTCCTAAGCCTGGAAAAAAGAAGGGTCCGCGTCTCCGGTGGGTGTGGGGAAGAGGGAGGCCGTGGTTCTGTCGACAGTATTTGGCATCTCAAGTAATTTTCCTTTTTCTTCTTTTTTTTTTTGCAAATAAAAAAAATCAAACTCGATCACGCGAGACCCGGTGTGCACCCAGACAAAATAGCAGCCAGTCTGGCTAGCAAAATGCAAAACTGGTAGTTGTCGTTATTATCAAAATTGCCTCTTTGACAAAAAGACCTTCACATTGTTTGTGGGAAAACACCCTACGTTTCCAACACTGTACTCCCAGGTGGCTTCAGATTTTACCGTTGCCTTTAAAAGATTTCATTGTAAATATTAAAAGTCCTGAAAGAAATAATTAGCATTCAATGATCTTAATCCCAGAGGTACTGAGATAAATATGTTATATATATATAATATATATTATATATATCATATATATTTTTATATTTATTTATATATTCTGACCTTCTCTCTTCCAGCAGCTGTCTGGACCACACCAAAAATAATCAGAGCAAAATTGGTGAGGGAAGGCGGCTGTATTATTCCCTAAGCTGTTACCATCCTGGACCGAAAAACCCGTCGAAATCGGATCTATTCTTCGCATGTAATTGACCGGAGAAACGTGGATCTTACATGGTCACGTTTCCTTTCCTCCTTTCACAAAACAGGAACGTCATCAAACGCATTGGCAGCTTGTACAGACCATTGTGGATGGCAAGGCGGCCAGGGCTCTATCGGCGATTGCAGGGACCTCCTTTTGATGCATTGGACGAGGCTCCTTCTTTCTCTCCACCACCGTCCCCACCTTCATTTTCCTCCCCTTCTGTCCTCCTCCTCCTCTGACTGTTGTTCTCTCTCACAGGCATTGACATTCAACCATCGCAAGTCTGTCGCACTCTCGCTGGCAGGAAAAAAAAATAAAAAATCGGAGCAGATAATTCTCTTCTTCCTCCTAAAAGGCTCTGATGGAGCACAATGCGCCAGACACACGGGGCAGCATGGCTTATTTTTCGTGCGGCTCCTACCGCTTCGGCAACATCGAGCCGGCGTGTGCGTGTGTGCCTTCCTCCCTCAGCAGCCTCCTCTCCGCTCTCCCATCCGGCTTGCGGTGATGATGTTGCTGTTGCTATCTCCCTTGGATGCAATGGGGAAGGCAGATTGTTTGCAGTGCAAGCGGGGATTCGCAGGAAGGGAGGGGTGGAACGTGGCCGCGCTCTCCTCCCTCCCCCGGCTTTTTTTTTTTTAAAAAAAAAAAAAAAAAAAGAGAAAAGGCGGGGTGACGATGAGGAAGGGGGGGGGGGGGAAGAATCAAAGGGAGGACCGGGGCCCTCCCCAGGCTTTGATGCCCCGGGCTGGCTGCAGGAGCCCCCGCCGGGGAGGAAAGCGGGGGGGCGGAGGCAGGGGCTGGGCGGCCGCTGCGGCTTCAGCACCGCGAGCCGCGGACAGCTCCGCCGGGCGCGGGCACGGCGCCTGGGCGCGCCCCCGCGCTGCGCGCTCCCGCCGGCGCCACCGGGAGGCAGCGGGGCACGCCGGCTGCTCGCCCCCGGGAGCCGCAGGGGATGAGGAAATCGGGCGTTCGGGGGTGCCCCCGGGGTTGGGGGCCGCCCGGCAGGCCCCCGGCAGGCAGCAGGAATCCCCGCTAACTAACTTTCCCCTTGCAGGTTAATTAGTTGCCGAGGATCTCACGGTTTGGCAGCGATGATGAGCGATAGTTTTCGTTTCGCCCCGGCAGCGCTCGTTCGCCGGTAGGTTTGTTTTGCTTCAGGAGAGAATATTTCAGGAGTGCGGGTGCCTTGTACCCCGACGGAAGCTAAATCCAGCTGACCGCTGCCGCTTAATTCGACATTTGCTGGAAGCAACCAAGGGCAGCCGGAGCTGATAGTTTTTACTCTCCTCGGCCCATTCGAACATTTTAAGTAGCAGCTGCTGGAGCCCATTAAGCTTTCCCCTGCACACGCCAGCAGAGGAGGCTTTCTCAGCCTTCACGTGCTCCGTGTGTGCCCGCACGGCCCCGTCCGGCTGCCGAACACGAGGCTGCCGACGGCACTCTGTGCTGCTGCTCCAGCTGGAAGAGCTGACAGAGGTGCCGGGTGTGCTGTGGACCAAACCTATTAACGGCACAGGTGATCTGAAGGCTTCTAGGCTATGAGGTCCTGCGAGCATCAGTGCAGTGCCTCGGCTCGTGGGCCAGCGGACAGCCTCCAGACGGGACACGCTTTTTGGTGGAGCAGAGCGGGGCCTGGGCCTGACGTCACGTCAACACCACTGGAACTGCAGGCTCCTTCGTCTGGTTTCTCCACAGAGTTTCTTCAAACTCCTAATTGGCAGGGTGTAAGGGTCACCAAAACCCAGGCTGGATTCTCAAGCTGGGGCATGCTTCGGGTCTTCACCAGTGGCGACCCAGGAGGTGCAGCTGACGGAGAATCTGATCCCACTCAAAAGTTGCGTTGGGCCCTAGACAATGATTTGAAATCTCCTTTAGTATAAGATGAGACATGCAAAAATCGCTGTGCCATGATCAGCAGAGGAATCTACGTTGCTACCTAATTAAAAAGGGAGCAAAACTGATTATTCGCTACAGGAAAATGAAACCAGCACATGCAATTAATTTCCAGCAAATAAATTACACATCGGGATGCTGCAATGTTAAAACATTCCTCATTGCAGCTTGCTGTTTCTCAGAAAAGCTGGGCAGATTCGCCAGTGTGGATCTCTACAACATATTTAAGGCTTCTCAGAATTTCACATGTGTCTAATGGGGTCATTAGAGGAATAATAATGGAAAGAGCATTTTAGGAACTTCCTGAGCATGAGACAGGCTGGCTAGAGGCTGTCTCGGTGCCCAACCTCCAGCATGGCTTTCCATCCATCCCCCCCTCCCACTTGTTATTACCCTCATCCTATTGTCCTGATGTCGCTAGCGTTTTCAGAGTGGTTCCATCAATAAAGAGAATCGGAGGCAAATATATTGTTGTCATCCTTTGCATGTGCAAAGCATCTTTCATCCTTCCCTCCTGCCCATGCCTGGTTTTTCAGAAAGGATGTGCTCAGGATGGAGGAGATCTTTGTATTATACTCAGGGTTTTAATGTATGGGCTGTGTGCCCAGAGAGTTGAATGGCTGATAAATGTGACAAAATAAATAAAACAAATAATAAATCGGAGGTGCTCCATATGCTTCCCAGAGGTGAGCGGGTACTATTATTCCTTTCAGTAAATGGGACAGTGGCCAATGTTTTCACACTTGGATGCTGCATTCAGGTCCTTTGATATGGATGGAGGTGCCTTGCTCAGAATGCTCGCACCAGAAGGAGCTGGCCTGAGCCTCCTTGGTGAGATCCCAGAAGAGCAGGGGGCCAATGCAGGCTGCCTAACTTTGCTCCACGTAAAGCAACGTGGAGCAGAAAATAGGCAACACCTTCTCCTCTTGCAAAAGAACCTGTCTCTGGGAGTTTTGACCCTGTGTCTCTTGAGCCCACCAATAGTTGTGAGGGTAACGCTGGGAGGGAGCATACTGGAGGCACCAGTGCTGGCACAGAGCAGCCTGCCGTCCTCGGGTACAGAAAGAACAAAAGTCTGAGATGTCTGAGCTCTGCAAAGTCTGGGAAGGAGAAATGATCGTGCTCTGTAGCTGATGAAGAGGAACCAGACAGTGAGGACTGATGGGGTGAGCGTCCCCCTCTGGCCATGTAACTCTCGAGTAGGTCAGGGCATTGCGGAGCACTGAGAAGCGTGGCCCAGACAGCTTTTGCAGACCTTTAGCTCTCTGTGTCACTGACAGCTCTTCCCTTCAATGAGACCTCTCCTATGCTTTTCTTCCTTCCTTGCTTCAAATTAGGCCAGGATCCTGGCATGATACTCTCTCTTTCCCCTTTAATTATTGCTAATAACAGCAGTAGCATAAATAACCCATAGTGTATCTTCATCCTCTAAGCTGCATAGGGCAGAGGGCTTGGGAAAGGGGATGCACCCATCAAACACCCATCCAGGCCGGGCCTCAGCACCACATCTGCTGCCACATCCACACCGTGGGCTCTCAAGGCCGTGTTACGAGGTGGCCTCTGTGCAGACCTGGTGCTCTCCAGGAGCGGAGACACCCAGGCAACTCAGCACAGACCTGGAGGTGAGTTTGCTACAGATCCCGTGCCAGGATGAGTTTGGGGGTCAGGCTGCAGGTTGGTCTCACGGCAGATATCCCAACTCTTATCTTCTGGAGCAGAGCGTGGGCCCATTGGCCCTTAGCTACTGTCCCATCACGGAAAAAAGACGTGTCGCTGGTTATGTGTTCTCCTTACCTCTCCGTGCGAGTCATTGCTCAGTGCAGAGGGGTGGAGAAAGGAAGGAAGAGGGTGGCTGGAGCAAGCAGCGATACTTATCTGCCTGTGTGGCAGTCTGATATCAAATCATATCGGAAATTTTTTTGGTTTGTTTGTTTGTTTTGATGGTGTCAGGTCAGAGATTAAAAAAGAAAAAAATGGCAGAAACTGAGAGGGCAAATGCAAGCAGGAAAACTCTGTGTGGACTGCAGCGTTACAGCCTGAACACAGCACACCAGTCATCGTGTGTGACTACGTGAGAGACAAACAGTACAAATGCTGATGTGGACAGGCAGGATCAGAGAGCTGCCAGAGAAACATCCCTTTGTGTTTTCCATCTCTCGGGAAGCAAACAGTTACCTAAACCCATTTTCATGCCCACCTACCCGGTCAATAGCTGCACTGCGCTTCCTGCTCCACTTACAGCTCCTTAATGGTGCAGGGGAGCTTTGATTGCCGTGGTGTGGGCCCCATCCCTCTGGCACACCATTACTTAAACCCAATCCATCGAAGGTTCCTACTGCTCTCTCAGTGATGGGGAGCTGCTCATCAGCTGAGTACCCTCTGATTGCTTGTCACAGCCAGACTTCCCGGTTCTTTTTCCTAGATGGAGATATTAAATAGATCTCAAGTGATGTAATTACCATAACTCAGTTGACGAAGCTTGTGGGCAGATACAGATGGGGGCTGGAGGGGGCTCTGTCACATTTTCTTCGGTCTTTCTTTCTTGCTGGGCAGTTGCAAATATGCCGACGCAAAGGATGCTGCTGCTGGGAAGCAGAGCTCAGCAGGCGGGGGGTTATGCATCCTCCAAGCATCCAGAAATAATCCATGTATTGATTGGAATGATCTTCGCAAAGGAGATCAGAAATAATTTCTGGAGTGCTGTGCCTTGGTCTCTCTGCTGCCTTGGGCTGCAGCAAAAAGCATGGCACTCTGCTCTCGGAGAGTCCCTGTGCTGTTGCTTTCTCCCCAGGCAGTGACTGAACTTGCATTTGTTCTCTTCCTGTGAGGATCGTGGTCTGCCTCTGAGCTGATACACAGCAAATTTTTCTACTTCCACAGCAGCTTGCTCTCTGCTGAGGGAAGAGGAGGAATTTTATTTATTTATTTATTTTTACATCAGCCGTGCCCTGCAATAGGAGCCCAAGCAAAGAAGCAGAACTGCACATCTCGTTTTCCTTGGTTTTAGGTCTTTGTTTCCTCTGCAAGCAGTCTTGAGGCTAGTCATAGTGCACGAGTATGTGAGGACACAACACAAAGGCTGATGGGGACAGACCCCACTTTTCCTCCTTTAGGATTTCAAATTCAAACCTGCAAAAGGCAGAGCACTACTCTTCAGGACTAGGCAACAGCAAGCACGGGGCTTTCCTGGTATCAAGTCCTACGGTAACAACTACCAAGGGAATTTCTTGTCCCTGTGGATGACTAGTCAGAACTTGAACAGAGCAGTTGCAATAGATGCTGCATTTCAGGATAGCTTCAGAAGGCATTTAGCCGGATGCTGGGTGGTTTTAACTATCTAGGAATGCACTGATTGTCATGAAATCCCAAACCTAAAGGGACCTGGAATTTTAGACATTAAAAAAAAAAAGGAAAAAAAGAGAGAAAGCATATAATCACAGGAATCACAAGTCCCTTGGGTATTCCAACTACTCTCTCTCCTGAGTCAACTCAAATTTGTTGCAAGTCTCTAATTGCATTCTCAGATGTATCAGTTATTTTGGTGACATGCAACAGTCCTAGAACTAGCTCTCGCTTGTCTGTCATGGGATTAAGAGAGAAAATAATGTTGTTAAACAGGTCCATTAGGGACTGATCCTGAGAGATACATGGTGCTCCCCAAATTAAGGTGAACTGATAGGTTCTAGCATGTCATCAGATGCTTGCTCAGCTACTGGGATTCGCGATCACAGTAACACTGAGGATATTCCCCACAGGATCATCACGATTTTACTGTGGCACAAAACTGCCGTACTCAGCTTAAGGAAATAGAAGCAACTTTGTATGGGAAGACTGAATGTCTATCCTCAGGAGGGTCTTTCAGCAAAAGATCCATCTCAGAGAGGCTTTAACCTTTGGGGAGAAACTGAAGAAGCTGTTGGGCCGTTTGCACTCCACAGCTTGAAGAAGCCCCAGCCCCAGGTGCACTGGGGAAGAACAGAGCAAAGCTTAATCCTGAGGTCTCACCTCTGCCAGGGGCTCAGGGGATTTCTGCTGGTCAGAGCCTCTCTCCTGGAGGAAGCAGCCAGAGCTCGACTGCTGCTTGGCTAGGAGGAGAGGCCTCATCCAGGCTGCTGATGTCTCAGCTTCCCACCAAAAAAGGGGAACTGCTTTGCATGGCGCTACATGTTTGCTTCCCCACAGGATGCTGGAGAACCGCTGGATGTAAAATTTACATCCAGGTCTGGGACGCAGCCTGCTCCCCAGCATCTCTCCCATGGGGGGTCCCTCTGCGCCCTGCACAATCAGGTGGGCAGATGGAAGCACCCATTCCTGGCACCAAAGTGTCACTCGTGGTGACACGGTGCTGGGATATCCTGGAGATGAATCCTGTACTGAGGCAGGACCCCTCTTGAGCTGCAGCTCTGCCTCAGTACAATGAACAGGTTGAACATCAGACACCGTTTCCCCAAGGTCTTACAAATCCGTATCTTAGGATTTAACATCTTAGGCTGCCCAGATAACTTCCTCAGCTACAGCAGCTTGTTTCTGGATCAGCAGACAAATGCATGTATGCTGCATAAATGCAAGGCAGCGAAGGCACTTACAAGCCAGATAATCTTATTAGTTTCATCAATAGCAGATGAGTTTCTGTGTTGGCAGAGGCCAAGATCCAGACATGAGGACTGTTTTAGGTCTCCCCTAAGTGACCTTATTGCATATAGGGTCTTGAGAAGGGGGGAGACACTGGAGGTCAGAGAAAGGCACACAGTGGAGAATATTGTAGGAGGACATGCTAATTTTTTCCAGTGCAGAAGAAGCACCCACTGCATGCACCAATCTACCTCATTTTCACAGCGGGAGCAGTCAGTAGGTTTCCAGATCTGCTTGGAAATGCCAGGTACTAAATACTGGGCTAACCCACAGCCTGCCAAGGTACTGTGTTGCCTCCCTGCTTTGCCCTGAATATGCTCCAACGTGCACCAGAAATACAGGAAAGCTCAGAACTGTCACTAATAAGTGTGTGATGATTTCACAGGCTGGTATCACTCACCCTGGTGATTTCTCCCACACCTTTGCACAAAGGACAAGTGTCAATGAAAGCACTGAGGGCTCCATCAGGAAGAGATAAGGTAGGGATAAGAGGACTGTGGATTTAAAGACAGGGCTGTTGGAGATGGAGTGCTGCTGGAGATGAAAGCAGAGAAACATGAGAGAGCAGTGAGTGGGGAAAGTTAATGGGTTTACACCAGTGGAAACAGGAGTTGAATTTTGACCCTTACATTTCTAAGGAGGGACTCCACAAGAGTACATCAGCATGGAAACCTCGCTGTGAAAGGAGGGGTCTCGGCCCTGCATGTGGCCCAGACACAGCATTCACAAGGGAGCTCGAGCACCACAGTGACTCACTCTGCCAGGTCTTCAGGAGCACGTCAAGCGACAAAATGTTACCTCCAAGTGATGGCCCAGATTTACCACTCCCAAACGGACTTAGTGTTAATTAAAGAGAGATTTCAAAACCATATACATTTTCTTGCTGAGATAATTAATTGATTTAGAATAAAGTTTAATGTAGTTAAGGGGTTTTATAATTACACTTCACGGCCGGGGGAGCATTTTAGGGATAAATGTTGCCAGAACACCTCTGGGAAGGTGCTGAGCAGAGGCCTGAACCTTCCCTCCTGATGGGCTGGAAATCCGCTTGGGCCCTAGGGGTCATGCAGCAGTTGATGCCTCGGCCACACAGGACTGAGGTATTCAGTCTCTCAGCCCCTCAAAAGTGCTTCCTTCTGAGCCAAGTGCCTCCGTGCAGGCAGCAGTGCCCTGCCGTTGAAGGGGATTTTCTTTCCTAAGGGGCTTTAGCTGTCTCAGTTGGTGGGTTTTTACCCCTCAGGTCAGATGCAGGTCACTGTGGTGGCTGTCTGGCTTCAATACCAGCCTCTTTCAATTTAAGACTAATGTAGTTTCTTTGGACCTTCCTCCCAGACAGACACTTGGTCTCATTCAAGATGAGGGAGAAAACACATGCTGTTGCCCTGAGAAACACTTCCCTCCCCGTGTCACCCCCAAAGTCACATCCCTGCCTTTCTGACTGGGCATGACTGAGCACCTGGCCCTGAAAGCACTTAAGCTATGTGGGGAGACCTACAAACCCTTTGATTTCTATAGAGAAACTGAGGCAGAGAGAGAAAAAAAAAAAACCAAACTCATTTGAGTCAGCAGCAAAGTGCTACGTAGGGACCTATTTTACCTCATAGCAAGGTTCTCCTCTGAGAGCAATTTGCACATCTTTCCGTGATGTGCAAATAAACCCATGCACAATATATATCTGCTTTTCTTCCCTCTTTTTTTTCACAGCTGAATAACCACACGATCTTTGTTACATGGAAGTTTGACTGCTGCTGTTTATTGCCCCCTGGAAACAGGATGACAATGGCCCACGGCTCCTCCACAGCAACTCGCAGAGGCCTCCCGAGCGGAGAATTACGCCCGTCGGAGGAAATAAACAGCAGGAACGGTGGAGTGACTAAGCACCAAAGATCCTGCATTTGTGTAGAAACTAGCAATGAGAGGAGGAAAGGATGCCCTGGAGGATAGAGAGTGCTGCAGGAAAAAAGTTTCCAGCATGTTCTGAAAATTAAGGTTTCCATGCAGAAGGCAAGGCCAAATTTAAGCATCACCCCTCTCCAGCCCTGCACCTGCTTGTGGCCATGGGCAAGGCTCCCATGCCATGCCTGGGGGCCTGGAGAGCGGCCCCAGCAGCCCACAGATGGCCCTGACATCTCCCCACGTACCCCTGGAGGAGGGGGGACCAGCGCTCGAGGCTGCTGTGGCCCTGCTGGAGAAACTGGTGGCTGTTGTTTCCCCTGCTCCCAGCCGTCACCCTGCCCTGGTGCAGCAGCTGGACTCTGCTCAGGTTCCGTGCAGAGGAGTTTCCTCCGGGCACTGAGCTTATTGGAAAATCGGAAAAACTACAGCAGAACTGGCCCAGAGTACCCTGAGGTACATCTTCCTCCCTGGTCTGGTTTGGGTGCGTGATATAGGGGGAGCTCGCAGAGGGAAATGGTGTGTCTTTGTCTGGATCCTTCACGTGTTGGGATTCTGCTGCTGAGCTTGCCCCTGTCCAGCTCTGATGTCCTTTGAGGTGCCCTCATTTAGGCTGATAAAGATTAAAACCATGGGGGATCTCAGCTGCAGAACCCTCCCATCTGGTGTCTTTTCTCTGAGGCCGAGCTGCTCCAGCAGTGGCACTGGCAATAGGAGCTCTTACAAAATTGCTGTCCCGATGAAATCCCAAGTCCTGATGTGCATGGAAACAAAAATCAATCTCCTTTTGTTCTCTTCCATGACCACCCCTTCCCTATATTTTTGGATTTTCTTGATTCATTTTTATTTTAAGTGGTAAAACTTTTCTGGGTCAGTGCTAAGTCCTTCGGTTGTGTGATCTTTACATACCAGCAGATATATGCAGAGAGATGAGAGGAGACCAAGTGCAAACCAATCCGTCCTCCTGACTCTTTTATTTATCTATTTTCTTTTCCCAGCTGCCACTGCTCAAATTCCTGTGTTCCTGTTTGTGTGTGTGAAGGAAGGAGAGGGAAAGGGGATGGGATACTGGGAAGAGCCACTCTCCACATTCAGTTGTAGCTCTCCTGGTTCCTTCACACCACCCTGCTCTCCATCACTGCTCTGGTCACGTCACACTACCTCCAACACTTTGCTGGTGTTCTGCTTTGTGGGAAAAAAAGAATAAACTAATGTAAATTAAAATTAACAGAGTGTTTTCAGGGCTGATGCAAGATGCCAGAGTGGTAGTCACAAAGCTGGAGCCATCTGCCAAGCCCAGACTAAACACCAGTGGCAAAGCTGCTGTGCTGCCGAGTGCATCGAGGGCTCCCAGGCGAAAAGCACCAGCGCCTGCAGCTTGAGCCGAGCTCTGTGGCTGAAAGCAGAGACAGATGCACATTGTCTGTGGACCAGGCAGAAAGGGGGACACTTAACATACACTGACTATTAATATTTCATGGTCCTGACGTCCAGCAACCACACTGAGAAGAGAGACGGGAGTTTGCTCTTCTAGGCTTGCATTTAACCGTGCCCTTCCTGCTTAATGTGCCAGCTGAAGCTAATCATGGTATGTACTGGAATCTTTTGTGTACCTCGCCCAGGGCGAGACCTTCTTTTTTCATGTAGTCCCTAACAACTGTAACAATTTCTAATGTTCTCTGACCCAAGATGAGTCTGAACTATCAGCTACAGGCAAAGCAAGGTCCAGTTGCTGTTGAGTCCCTCACCTATTAAATCATTCAGATAATCTTCATCTAGAGTATTTGTCTTTTCCAGGAAGCTCGTTTTTTCTTCTAGGAAGTAAGCCTCAGGAACTCATGACCCAGCAGGTATTTGCAAAGTGGCATGCATTCAAAATGCACTACTTTTATAGCAGTGGCGTTATCACGTAGTGAGCCTGTTCCTGGAATGAGCATTGCCTAGGAGTTGTCAATACTTTAATCTGATTTATGCAAGCTGTGTTCTCTCTCTCTCTCCCTTCCCTCAGATGAGCACTAATAAGTTCTCAACCTGGACAAATCCCAGGTAGTGGGATCAGTACATGGCAATATATCAGCTTTGTTGCTGAAATTGGGGATGAAGCAGAGACAACAGAAAATGTTTCTCCTGTTTGTTTTTAATTCTGTTTGCAAATAGTCTGGTGCTTGTCTGAACTATGAGTGTCCTATAGGAACACATTCCATTTATTATATTACTGTGCACCAATTAAGTAACTAGTGAAAGTTTGGAAAATCTATAAAATAGTTGGTTGCATCCATGGGGATCATTAATACCACCTGGTGTCATGACCGTAAATAAAACCTGACAGCACGTGCAAATGTGGAGGGAACTACCTGTTTTGCCGTTAAGAGATCAAGTTCAGACTCCATCAAATGATTTTCAAGACTTGATCTTTAACTTTCTTGTGGAGTAGAAAACATTGGCAGGGCATTTCAGGGGGTGAGTCTTTGTCCTCCAGGACTCAGTTGTCGCTTTACAACCATATGATGTATTAGACATCGCTAGACATGAATGTCAGTGCTTTTAGCCTCAAATTCTATCAGCATGATATTGTGCTGTGATGCAGTCACTGTCAGCATCTTGATTTGATTTGTGCATTGCTTCACAATTTGCTCCAGGAGGGCTTAAGGTCTAATTCTGCAAATGAGAAAAGTCCACCCCACCACTCCTTACAGACTTGAGCCCTTCTTCGTATCTGGCAAGTACTGTTCTCAAAGCATGGGGCAGCACCACCCACCCTGGCAGAATTGTATGGAAATGATGGCTATTTCCAAACTTTACTTGACCTCTGAGGCAATGCTTGATTTCTCTGTGTTACAATGAATCCAGATGGACAACAGGGAGAGAAGCAAGGGACTTGCTGAAAACCCAGCTGCTGCTTCTGAGCTTGGATTTTCCAGGTCAATACATTTCAAAAACTTTTCCACTGACAGGCAGAAGGGAAAATCTTACCATTTCACTCTCAGTCTTAAATCTAGCTCCTGCAAGACCATTTTAAAAGGAATTTGGTGCCTGTTAAAGAATGAGGCCTGCTCCCAACCCATATTTATGCAGTTATCTGATACAAGGCTGCCCAACACCAATGAGCAGAGTCGTCAACATCCCTCCAGTCGGTGTTGGTGAGTGGCTAAATAACAAAGGTGTCTTTTGCAGCATGAATGTCTGTTTTCTAGGAACTGTATCAAGAATCATAAACTCATTTCACATATATCAGTGAACAGCTGTCAGAGAGTAAGGGCTTGCGGACCTCATCAACCTAACCCAAATTCAGGCCAAGAAGTTACTGGCAGAAGACTCCCAATTCATCAATGACCTCTGAAGGATTTCCGTCATCAGCAAGAGCAGCATAAACTCAGATTAACAGATTAAGTCATGAAACCATAAAATGACCCTATTAATAAATATATATATATATGTATTTATATATGCACAAATTTGCATACATATATAAACTTAATGCATGGACTGACTGTGTATATGTGTACCCTCACAGGACATGATCTAATCAGACAACACGTGCACTCTCTTCCTTTCCTAGTACAAGATCTATGGAGCATCCAGAGAATCTGAAAGATGGAAAATGTCAAATGGACCACCAGGAATAAATGTTGTTACAACACATGATCAGGAAGTGAAATCTATTGCCACGAGATATCACGCAGGATCAAACAGTGCATTTCATAGTGGACAATTAAAAACCTAATCCCACAAGCTATTACTTAAAACATGCATCTGCTCCCTGGTAGAGACAAAAGAAAGGACTCGTTAGGCAACCATGCTGAATGGGATGCATAATTCCTGTATTCTTATAATGAAACTAATTGTCATCATCTTTAATTGTTGTAACTCTTGCATTTTGTAACCCTTTTTACTTGACAGAAATATTCCAAATAATGCTAGTTTGCTGTGTCCCAGAAGTTACAGCTGAGCTTAGACAAACTTTTGCAGCCTTCAAGCCATGACCTGAATGAAATTTCTATAGATCCTTCATGAACCTTTCCCAGAGTGAGTCTTATGCTAATGATGTTACACAAAACTGATTTCCTCGATCAAACGTGAGCTTGTAATTGAATGTGGACATACTGACTACATGACAAAACTAAAACTGCTGCTCATTGTACAGTGTACAATATCAATGTCTAGTTATAGCCCCAAAAAGGAAAGGACAACTCTTTTTATTTACCTGTGAGAAACCCTGCATGCCTGTGCCATATTCCTCCATTCCTAGAGGAATAAAAAAATATTAATTGCCCTACCAGTCCCTTAAGTTCTTCATGCCACTTCTTTCTCCCCTATCACCCTACATTCAGCCTTTTAAAGCTGGAAGTGGCTGTAAATCTTTCTAAATGCCAGAGGACCATTTTGCTAAAACATTATCCATCTTAACATCATGTCAGATTTCTGAATGAGAATGCCTTCTTCAGTGGGAACAGACCTATAACTTATACTGCTTCTCATTTCCTGAAGCACTGGAATTGTGCTGCTCCCTAATGTTATTTTATTAAGATGCGATTTGTCATCATATTGCTGAAAACAAGATAAAATGCAGGCTAATTAAATTCCTTATTTAACTTGATGATCATCTGCTTTCTGTAGTCACATTCTTTTAAGCAGAACCTTTGTAGCTGTTTCTCAGGATCTGGCTATCACGACTCTTACTGTTTTCAAAATGGGGAAATACCCCCACAAATAAAGGCGTGTGCATTCCCAGTGCCCACAACCCTTGCTATTTATAATGAGAGATGTATAGCACCACCCAGGCAGAGACTGCAGCAGCACCTTGTGAGCATGCTGCCCTGACACTTCAAGAGCACTTTCTGTTGTGCAATAATTGCCATCCCAAGGAGCCCAGTGGAAGTCACTGAGACAAGCTGGTAGCAAAATACTGCAGCTGATAGCAAGTTCTTTTTAGATCAGGCTGCTATACAAAATATAACAAACAAATCACTTTGTGACTCCCCCCGTCTGTAGCAGATGAGACTCCCAATATAAAGGAAAATCATCTCTGTTGAAGGGGGAGGCTTAATAACGAGCTTAATTACACACTTCAGGTTAAGTGTGTCCTTAAGTGTGCAGTTTGCCAAGGCCAGATTCTGGCTCACTTTCCATGCATAGCATTCATGGAGGTTTCTAAGATGAGAGCAACCTTCTTGCATCATTGGTTGAGTGAAGACTAAGGTAGCAGAGAGTCCTGTGCTGAGTCCATGTTCCTCAGTAAATCAGTGGTGATATGTTGCTCCTAAGCCACAGCAGATGTGGGTAAACAGAACCAGAATCCACTGTAAGATCAGGGATTTTAGGAAAGTCCTTAGTGTGCTACAACCCTGGGTCTCTCTTGGAAACCCCTTTGGCATCAGACTTTGCATCCCAAAGAAGTTCAGAACCTCTTCGCCAAGTCCTCTTGGTCTGAAATGTGCTTTGAGATCTTCCAGGGAGATGTGCTGCTCTTGTGCAAGGGCAAAGGACCATTAACATTACATTGGTAGTTAATTATTTACCATTAATGACCTCTGATGATTCTGCTTAAAGGATTTCTCTGTATCTCTGGGTCTGTTGTGCACCGGGAAGAGAAAAGGCAGAGAACTGCAGTTAGCTTTAACAAACAGGATCTCAAAAGTTGGCCTCACATCAATACTAAGGCGATAGGATTAGCTGCTTATTCTGAGCTTGAAAACCAGGCCAGTAATTTAAGCTCCAGAATAGAACTGGGAATGCAACTTTTGTTTCTTTAGCTTGGTTTCCTAAGGAAATAAAGCTTATGCAATTAAACTCTCTGTGTGCACATAGGTCTCCCCTTCTACATTTGCACCTTTCTGCCAGTTCAGCTGTATTTCACCATGATAAAGATCTGTTCAGCGTCTGGGGGAAAAAATAAAAATAAAGAAAAAAAATAAGGCAGTTGTGTAGGGCAGAGGGACATGCTCTGGCCTGAGCTCAAGTATACTATAGGACATCAGAGAGTCCACATTGCCGGTGCCTCCCCGAGCAGGATCACAGCTCATCTTGTGTTAAGCGCTGGCAACACAGTAGGTTTGGAAACACTGTTTGCATCTTTATGTAGGATTTTTTCCTCTTTTTTTTTTTTTTTTCCTCTTTTAAATCTTTGTTCTGAGTGCCAATGAAATGTCCCCCACACCTGGGCTGTATCACATAAAAGATCAAGAGCTGTCTCAGCCCTGCAGCAGCCATGTGAGTGTGGCAGTGGCCTGGCAGCAAAGTGGAGGCCATGTGCTGTGCAGACCATTGCTCTGGACTGGAGCTGTGGAAAGGAATCCAGCCAAGAAGGACAGAAGGCAGAAAAGAGACCCTGCAATCTGTTGGAGGGGCTGTACTATAAACAAGAGCAGAAAGGCTTCAGCGTGCCAGGGAAGAACAAGCTGCATAGATAAAAGAGGCTGCTTCAAAAGAGTGGACGGCGACTAATTTTCCTTGTACTGGGTGGCCAAAGAGCGGGGAAAAAGAAGTGGTCTTCACTGAGCTAGCAGTCAGAGGAGGGGAGCAACCTTTGCATGCTAGAAAAGCTCACAGAAAAGCCTCTGGAAATATTTCATCAAGGTTTTAATGGCAGCTGGATTCAGCAAACTCAAATTTTTGTCTTTGGTGATACAGAGATGCTCAGGGAAATTGCTTGATTCAGAGTCAACTTGTGGTAGCAGCTGGGCTGTCAAATGGGCAAGCTACGGTGCTTTATGTACAGCAGCAGAGGGAAAACACAGGGGATCAACAGCTGTCTAACAACAGAAACCCTAGGAGAACTGGTATAGGTGGGTGTGGGGGCAGCTACTGTGCCCAAGTCCAGCCCAAAACCTAAGCACCAGGCCGAGCACCCTCTGGCACTCCGAACCTGGGTCTCCGGTACCCCACTAGGAAGCTCAGGGCCTGCTGAAGACCCCAGACACATCCCCTCAGCCTCCAGAGGACAGGTGCTGTAGAAAGTGTTCTGGTCAGATGCTAAAAGCAGACAAACCAGACAAAATGGTTTCCCCAACCAGAAGAAATTCTACAAGTCCAGGGGCCTTTCTCTGCCTCTCCTGCCCTAAGACCTTCCCTGAAGAGCTGACCTGCGTGTCCCCAATCCAGTCACTTGGCTGGTTTTAGCTGGGAAGGAGCTGATAACGTTCATGGGCATGGAATTAATTTCTTTTAAAAGGAGCAACTACAAGCTCTTCCCAGCTTTTTGAAGACTATCATGTTTGGACATGGTGTTTCCGAGCTTGAGTGTGGGCTTCCAAACACCTCTGAGAAGCTGGGACATCCAAGGGCCATCCATGTGGGCTGAACTTTTCCAATCACCTCCTGGATCGTCTTGCACACAGTGGCTCTCTGTGCGGTTCAGCCTCAGCAGAGACTGTAGGAAGAAGGTGGACAGCTCTGCCCATGTGGAGAACCATTAAGGTGTGTTGGAAAAGAAGTGGAGCAGAGCGGACATGCTCAGCAGGACATTCAGCGGTAGGATCTCCACGAACAGCTCAAAAACACTCCGAGGATGATCTGTAAGATTCCAGAACAGCTCCAGGGGCTTGGGTCCCTTATATTTTCCTGATGGGATTGCTTCTTCAGAAGCGAGCAAACCATTTCTTCCCCAGCAGAGCTGCGGTGTGCTAACCCACCAGTCCTCACAGGATTTTCTTACTGCATCCCCGCTCCCTGACCCAGTGTATGGAGGGTGAGTCCAAGCCACTGCTGGAAGCATGTTCTGACTGAAAGGACACCTGGAGTGCTACCAGCAAACTGCTCGCAAACAGCCTCTCATTTTGTAGGGCTGTTTTCTGCATGGTTGAGCTGTTCCTCGTGCCTTGCTGAAGTTGTGCCATATGGAGCAAATGCTTTAACGTCTGTCTGTGTGTCTGCCTGACCGTGCAACCCAAGAGCTCTTCTCCTTTCTGCAAACAATGCTCTGCTCTTATTGTTCTCATGAGCTGCGGACAGACCCCCATAACAGCTTTTCTCCACTTTTCCCAAGTGTATTTTTTCCCCCTAATCTCCTACAGTATAAGGAGCCATCACCTGAGACCTGGAATTGTATAGCTACTGGAAGGGAGAAGGTGGCTGGAAATACTTGCAGGCTTATGCTCTGTGTGTGTCCTCACTCTTGCCAATATGTGGCACTGGGATTTGGTTTAGCTTTGGGCAGTTAAAAGTGTAACAAGAAGGAACAAAAAGGTCTCTCATCCATTCTGTTCTCTCTCTGCTACACAGCCAGCAGGAATCTGCTGGCTTGCAGGGGGGAAAAGAGTAAACAGAAAGGATTTGAGAGGAGACAATGGGGCTGAGCACCCTTTTCTTGCACTCCATGCTATGCAGTGCTGCAGTCTGGAGAAACATTCAACTTTTACAGATTTTCCTGCTTCCTAAGAGAAGCTGAGACAAAACCCTGGACCTGAATATCCTCAGTTCCATTAAAAAAAAAAAAAAGGTGTGTGTTTTCAAGGGTCTGTGTGTACACGTGGTGACTAACAGCACTCCCAGGGCTGTGCTGTATGTCAGGTCGCACCTCGCTCTCACTGCCTGCCTTGTTTTTCTCAGGCTGACGAGCTCCTGACTAATGACAGTCACTGCTGCTTAATCAGGAAGCAATTTAAGGATAACCTTTTTTAATTAACTAGCAGAGAGAAGAATGAATAAATAAACTGTGAAACAGCCAGCTGGCTTCTGTGTCCCCAACCGAGGGATCTGTTGGGTGAGAGAAAATGGCATTTGGGGACAGGGATGGCAGCTCCAGACCTGCTGCTGGGAAGGGCAGTGACAGCGTGAGATGGAAGGGGGTCACAGCGCTTCCCAGGACTGTTTCCTCGCCTTTTTTCCCCAATGCCACTCTGGCCACACATGAAAGGATTACAGCTGTCCAGGAGGTATGGCTTTGTGTGTATGATTACACCCCGTGTATAATAAAAACCCAGGGAAACACTTTTATTCAGAACTTTAATGCAAATATGACTAATTACATTATTATGAAGGTAGCATCACTGTTTCCCATGCATTACTCCTATTTATAATTCTGCAGCCGTTTAACAGGCATGTGCCTCAGTGCACCAGGCCCACGAGGCAGCTGGTAAGAGAGCCCTGCTGGGTGCTACTAGGGGACAAAGCCCCAGCCCACGGCTGGCAGCAAGAACCCCACACCCCGCATGTGGGCAGAGGACAGAGACAGAGAGCATGACTAACGCCTCCTTCAGTCCCTACTCCAACAGCGAACCCCACCAGCGCCCCTAAAATGGCGCCGGGCTGGGAAGACTCCATTTCCCAGCGTGCCCAGCGGCCCGCGCCTAATTTCAGTTCCCGGCGTGCCGCTTGCCTCTCGCTCTCCGGTGCCGCTGGGCGGCGAGCGCGGGGGCTCCTGGGAGTTGTAGTCCGCATGGCTGCGCGGCCTTTGGCGCCGCGGCCGGCCTCTGCTCGCCGGTGGGTGTGCGGGCACTGGGAGGGCAGGGCCGCGGCCTGCGGGTGCGGGGAGGCAGCGGGGCGGTGCGGGGCGGCTGCGGGGATGGAGGAGTGCCGCGGGGGTGGCTCCCCGTGGGGCGGCAGCCGGGCCTCGAGGGGGTCGGGGCGACCCCCAGCTTGTAGGGGGGGGAGCAAGGAGTGAGCCTCGTTTTGTGCAGAGGGTGAAGAAAGCCCCTGGCCAGGCGCTGCAGGAGGTGGGCAAGGCTCAGGGCGTGAGGGGACGTGTGGTGGGAGCCTGGTGCAGCCGGCAGAAAGCCCTTGGGCTGCGGATGGGCCTTTCTCAAGGCAGGAGCTGCTTCCCCACTTTGCAGCTCAGTTTGTATCTGCTCCGCGCCGTGAGATGCCCAAGAACTGGAAGACGGGCGGGGAAGATGGGGTGTAGTCCCATCGTTGTTGTTAGGTACCAGAAATATAAAACGCTTCCTGTGTAAGACCGCACAGAGACTTGCTGCTTTGCCTGCATTTGTCTTTGCAGGCTATCCCCATGCTTGGCAGTTTTATCAGGACTGGTGACTGCTAGGGCTTGCAGAGGAGGGTGCTCAGAGCTGTTAGGAAATGGAGGTTTTCTCGTTTTTCCATACCTCTTGTCTATGTGGGACTAGTATGGAAAGCCCTAGCGGTGGTTATCAGCGTTTGCTCACTGATACTGGTTCAGCATTGGTCTGACAGCTAGATTTTTGTGTAGGAGCAGCTACAGTAATATCTAACCACAAATAATACTGAGCTGTCAGTACAATAAGAATTTTGTTGGGGACAGGGTTGAAACTTCCTGTTTCTCTTTGCTGTTTTCTTATGTAGGCTGGCCTCCGCTCCTGTAAAGAAGCAGGTGCCTCTGTGATTAAATACTGATGCGGTTTTGATTCAGGGTTGTCTGAATTGCTGAAGATGTCATCAGGCCTTACAGAAGAGCAAAAGAAAAGAATCGAAGAGAACCGCCAGAAGGCTTTGGCTAGGAGAGCAGAGAGGCTAGCAGCACAGAGAGGTGGACAGGTGGGGGTTGCTGGACCTCAGGTAAAAGAACAGAGTCCAGGCAATTGGGGAAACTTGAAGCAAGAAAACAGTCATGTCAGGTTCATTAGCCAAGGCCAACAGAATCCAAACAGTCCTGCGGAGCAGAAGAGCTATCTTCAGAAAAATTATAATCATTACTCTGCAAACCAACAGATGGCTGGTTCACATGGAGAGCAACAAAAGAATTGTTCAGAGGACTCGAAGCAAGCAAGTGGCATTAAGCAGTTCCCTACAACGATCCCAAATTCTTTGAGTTATTCCCATCAACAAAACTTGGATGCTGATGGTCAGAAACATGGACAACAGGCTTTAATTAATCATGGTACATTCCAGCAGCCCACATGCTACCCAGCTTCCAAAAACCCTGCAGAACCATCTCATCCTAAATTAATTGATAACGGGCACCCTGATTGTATTAAAGATTTACAAAGTTGGAGCAAATCTGCCATAAAATATGTTTCAGCGCCGCGCAGCGCCACCCCGAGTGATTCAGAAACACTGATAAACAGAGGCAGACCAACAGAAAGCCAGGGGGGAGGTGGTGCCTTTCAGGCCAGTGGTAAGGTGCAGAAGCTGACCAGCTCTGCTGGTGCAGGCTCTACTTTTGAAGCTGCCTCTCACAAGAAGGCGAATAACGTTACAAAAGGAAAATGTGTGAAATATGGGGAAGACCGTTTCCTGGTTGAAATAGGGTATAATGCTGAACTCATTGCTGTGTTTAAGAAAATACCAAGCAAAAGCTATGGTAAGAATTGATTGTTTGCTGCTATATCTGTTTTATGTTGGATCGATCGAAGTTTCAGCATCAGCTGGAATTGCAGTAGCTGTGTGCCCTTAGTGCAGCTGCTTTTGGGGTGGAATGTGTGGTATTAATGGGGGATTGCAAAAGTAAAGACAGATGAAATTGGAAAGAATTTCTGGGTGTAAATATCTTGAGCTTGGATTTAGCCAGGAAATCAGAATTTTTGCTTTATGAACAGTGCTCTAATAAGTTTCGTGTCGGCTGCTGGTCAGAGCCTTTTGGGAACGAAGGAAGAGAAGTTATTCATGAATTAGTATGGGAAAATGGGTCACTTCAGCTGTAGTTCAGAGTTGATGGGCTGGCTCTGTTAACTGGGTTATTGAGAGTAGTGGAGTTTCCACCTTTTCAGCTTGCTTCTGATCTTTTCTCCCTGCCTTTATTTGTTACGTTCTACTTTTGTTTCCCCCCATATGTTGCTGCTGCCTGTGAATGATTGATGCATTCTTCTTGCTTTAGTATTGATGTGCCCTATGGCTTTTTTTTGGTGTCAGGTAGCTGTAAGCCTGTGCGTGCTGTTTTTCAGATGTGTATCAAGAAGTTTGCATGAGTAGAATGAATTCTATCTTGCCTGGCATGAACGTTTTATAGCACCGCTTTATTCTACCCTAAATGACTCATATTCTGCCCTATTTTAGATCCTACTATGAAAAAATGGAATTTCAGCCTGGAAGATTACATCAGTTTCAGTAAGTAAATGGACTGTTGAATGATAAAAAAAGATCTAAGTCTTAACATCCCCCCTGCAACCTTTCCATAATTGTTATTTAGCTTTGTTATTGTCTGGAATCATAAAAGAAACAGTGCTACTCAAACATAATGCCTGTCTTTTAGACTTCTAGCCCATAACATTTTTCTGATATGGTGTAGTATATTAGAAATAACTTGATTTTTGAGGTAGTATAAATGCCAAGCATAGACTTAATCCTGCACTTGCTGAATTGCTTAGGAGTCAACAAGCCATATCATAGGGAAAATATCTGCTGTGTGGATACTTCATATGAGTCCGTATGGAGACCTGAGCGTGTTCCTCTGGCTAACGCTTAATTTCTAGGTCTGTTCAAGTATTTTCTTCTTAAACATATATTTTTTTTACCTTTTTTCCTGTTAATTTTGGGTGTCAGAAAAGGAAAAAATGCAGTTCTTTAAAGCTCTGAGTGAGGCTGAAAATGAAGTTGCCTTTTTTGACATAGCAAGAATGGTTTTATCTTTTTCTCTACTGTCATTTTGTTCTGGAAAGATTGAGAGATGACAGAGGCAAAGAGTTCAGGTAAGCTTTTCAAAAGCATGTTGCATTGAAGCCAGTGATAAATCACTATTGATTTCAGTGGGAACAGAATTGGGCCTGTGTTGAGCACTTTGAAAAACCCACAGATGAGTGCTGGTATTTTAGCTTCCCATGTGGGTTGCCACACATTCATTATTTAAGTGCTGCTGGTTTACTTGAAGTTTGTCAAGCACAGATGAGAGCAGAGTCTCTGCACCAAGGAGCTTGCAAATGAAGGGAATTTTTTTTTTTTTTAAATCATGTCACGTCGGGCTTTTTTTTTCCTTAAACCATCACAGTTCAGCTATAACAATAAAGACAACATATGGGTATAGATTGGCAGAGAGACAGAGGGGAAAATGTGCCGTTAGTTAGCGTTGTTAGCCGTGGTCTTTGACTAACAGCTGGAAAATGATACGTCCCTTCTCTCCCCATGCCCTGGCATCATGACAGCGGTGGTTGCTAGTAATCAGTAAGATAGGAGCCCAGATGGCTGGGGGAAGTACAAGTCTAGCTGCAAGATGTGTTAGAATAAAGGGTGATGGACTTAAATTGTAACAGAGGAGATTTGAGGTTTTGGACTAGATTCCTTCCTAGAGTATTACGAGTATAGGGCATTCCTACCAGATGAGGTTGCATATCAGAGGTCCACGTGAGACATGAGGCAGATGTGCTTAGATCTTTCTCCTTTGCTGTTTGCAGAAGCACCTTCCAGCCTTTCCCTGCACATCCATATTGATCACCATACCCCTGTCCCTTCAGCTTCTTAAGTGAAAATACTGGGTAGTGACTGTGCGATTTACTGCTCAGTGCGGTTCTGCAGCTTGCCTGCACTGGCCTAGTGAGCCACATTTTGGGACTGTTGATAGCAGAAGCCTAACACAGCGACAATACTGGACGGGCCTTAGTTCCCCTATTCCCACATGCTCCCCCTGCCCCTGCTGCACGCTCTGTGCCACCACTCTCTCTATTCTTTGTCCCTGCAAGTTAAAGCAAGGCATAATCATTCCCTTTCAATGCGAAGGTGTCTGGCTTGCTTGTCATCCTTTTCCAAAGCATCCTGTGCATCTAGTTTATCTGTGTCCTTTGTTCTTTCCGTGTTATCTGATGTTTTTTCTTCCTAGTGGAAGCAGCAAATCGACTTTCTTCAGTGATTCTGGCACCACTGGAAGGAGAAAATGTGGTTGGCTTGGCATCAGGCTCTCGTTTCAGTGACGGTGGGGTTGATGTGATGGCCCTCTTGAAGATGTGCAAGAACTGGAAGAAACCCTCAGCCCTCGTCAAAGGGAAGTGTGTGCTGATCTCTCGCTTCCGGTTTGAGGTTGATATTGGGTATTCTGCAGAAGTTATTGGAGTGTTCAAACAGATGAATTCTAGAAATTACGGTGAGTCTGTTATTATTTTGATGTTGTTTGGGCCGCTTTTGGAGTGCTGTGGATTCAATTCTGAAATGAAGAGGCATGGATGGATAGCTATATTATTATGAGAGAATTCAGTCTATTTTAAGAGTTGTGACAGTGTTTGTTATAACTATTGCAGATGCGAAGACCAGAAAGTGGAATTTCTTGCTGGAGGACTATCCCAAACTGAGTGAGTTGCAGCTTTTTTTTTTTTTTTTTTTTTTTTCTTGCTAAGGCTATTTTCAGGGGTGGCAAATGAATTGTAACTTCATTTCTTGGACTGAGCCTTTCCGCTCTGGGGAGATGAGTGGGATGAGTGGCTAACGAACCACGAAATGGGTATCTTCCCCTTTTGTCAGACTTTTTTTTTTCCCCCAGACTCAAAACTTTATATATGTATATAATTCATGGCAGCCCGCTGGGAGGGTGGCCCTGTTCTATAAGATTCTGTGCTGAATTTCTGTACAGCTCCTTAGAGGATATGTCTGTGTTTGCCATCACAAAAATCTTCCTGCTTATTATGTACAGCAGCTCTACTTGAACTCTGAGGAGCTGCAGGAGAACAGATTCCTCTCTTCTCCTGCCATATTTGAACAGGTAGGCATGGTGGCTGCTAGGCCTTCTTGTCCTCACAGGAATTCTGTCTTACAGACTCTTTTTAGGTGTGCTCCTCTAATCCTCAGCGCCAGCCTGCCCCTGATGTTTTGCTCCCTCTTGTGCACGTATCAATTTGTAAACTGGGCACAGCCACCCCTTCCTCAGAAAAGAGCACAGAGCAAAACTTACCAGGCTGTTTTACTTCCAGTTCCTCCTCTTAGTTAGCTACAATATTCCAGTGGTGTGCACAGGGTCATGCTGTTTTGTTTCACACTCGGCAAATTTTGTCTTTCAGGTCAGAGCACTGGGTTTTCAAGTCAGCTGACGATTTCTGTAACAACAGTTCATGTGTGGGCACAGTCTGGGTGTTGACTCTAGCTGGTTTTGTTCAGCATATGTTTTCCTGTTAATAATAATGTCTTTGTAGACGTCACACGATGTTAGGTTTCCAGCTGACGTACAAGGCAGGTTGGAATTCAGCTTTCTCCCGTAGCTGTATTTACTGTTGGCCAAACAAGAAGAGCTGCTTGTTTCTCTTGCAGAAGTGTGCAGATCTGCTCGAAGTAGTCGAATTGATGCAGAATTTCATATCCTACTAGAATACTTCAGTGTTAGTTGATAGATGCTTAAAAGACAGCTTACCAAAAAAATCTTCTCAAGAACATCATTTATTCTTCTCTCAAGTGGAATCAAAGAACACGGTATTGCTACAGCGTTCATTTCTTGGCAGAAGTTGACCGGTAGACTCCCGCCTTAGTGCACCCATGCCATGCTGGTGGAACTGTGACTGGCTGAACTGAAATGCAGAACTCTGTCGTTGTGGGTTTTGTTGTTGTTTTTTAATGGATGCCACTTTGCAGAACAATTCCGTCTAAGCAGCATGTTCCTAGCACATCTGCTTCTTAGTTTGTTTTTTTTTTTTATGTTTAGTGAAGTTTATGGAGTGCTTTGAGATGAATAGCATTATGCAAGTCCTAAGTATTATAATTGTTATTTATCATTCCAGTTGGCCTGCTGTGTTTGCCTTGGTACTTACGGGAGGGTATGTGGCTGTGGAATTTGATTGGGGTAGGCTTCAGAAAGATAATAAGCGAGGTGCTCTGCACTCATCCTTAGAAAGCGTGTTGTGTAGGGCTGAGCATTTCAGAGCTGGAATGCTCCACATAGTTTTTCTTCCAGTGCAGGCCCATGCTTCCATGGGACACTGAAGCGTGCTTAATGACTGTCTCTCTGTGTCTATGATGCATGCCTTCGGAGTGTTAGTAATGGTTGTAGGGCTGGGAGCTACATGGTGAGGCCTTGTAGGAATGGCAGATCATGAAAACAATTGTGTGCGCCTGGTTGGAGGCTCTGAAACCCCAGGACTGGGATGTTGACAGGCTTGGATTGCAGTGAGAGCTGATGATCTCACGCAGCTTGCTAAAAGATCTTTTGTATGTGCAAAGGGCCTGATCCTGTAGCAGAAGCTAGGTAGTGAGAACAAATGCATCATCTCCCAGTCTGTCACTCTCTTTGCTACACTGGCAGGTTTACACATTGCATGAAGGATCCAGAATACCACAGATTTAAAGAAAGCAAAACCAAAACCTGAACCCAAAACCTCCAGAGATGTTCTTGGGCGGTGCCGTTTGTGAGGGCATTTGAGGCTTCCTGTAGCATGTGCCTTTCTGAGGAACAGCATTAGCTTTGTGCCTGTTCATTTACCTATGTCAGGGGAAAAAAAAAAAAAAGGTTTTTTAAAGGCTGGTTGCCATTTCCAGCAGTGATATCTGTTAGTTTGGAACTGTTTGTAGAGGTTAATGTCTCTTTGCCTAGTTGCTCAGTCATCTTTTTATATAAAGGTCACTTCAGTAAAAAGTGTCTGTTGGATGAATCATGCTGGTGGCAGATATATCTTAATCACTCTCCCAGCTCATGTACAGAACAATAGCAACAGAATTATCAGTGAGCAAATTGTAGCAATTATGCTAACACATAGCTCAGTCTGTGAGTGTAATAACAAGCTTGTGCTCTACTTCGGGCGGAGAGAGTTCCTGCTATTGAAGAAGTATAAATTAAACTGGAGAGTTTAGAAAGTTTGGCCATTGCCCAACCACAAATGGAAATCTTTTCATATGTATATTCCTTCGAATTGCTTTCCCCCTTCGTGTGGCAGGGGTCCATAATGCTGCTTTCCTCTTGGAGATAACTGAAATGAGAAACCTGACGGGGTTCTGGAGGTGCATTTACTGCTGGTGTAGTGAGTTCTTATTTCAGTGTGCATAGCACTGGTCATTTTTGCAAACAGGGTTGTTTTTCTGTCTTCCTGACTTCCTGTACAAACCACTAAGTAAAAGTGGCTCCTCACAGGAAAGGATCCGTGCACATGCCTTTGTGCTCCTAGTGTACAGGTGTCTTGTTTCTCAGTCAGTGGCCAAAGACTGATTACTGAGCCTGATTTCCTGGTCCCCACTCACTGCATGTTTGAGACCAGTATTTATTTTCATAGAAACTCACAGCTGGATTAAAAAGACATACTTTTCTCCTTTTGGGATGGGACAGGGAGGCTGTGAAAGGGGCCTCGTGAGTCAAACGTGAGTAGCATTGAGGGGTTCAGGTGGCTGCCTGTGGGCTGGTTCTGGCCTGCAGACTACTTCTGTCCTGGTGAACGGTGCGCGCCGGCTGAGCAGGGAGTTGCTGTTGGCCCCTAAAGGACGGCTGGCCGAGTGCCACTGACAGCGTGGTGCAAGGATAGGGTCTCTGAGTCTTGAGGCACTGCCCCTTTTCTTACCCAAATATGCTGAAAGCGGGGTGATGTGCATTTTAGTCAGAGCTGAACCTGTGTGAATTTGGGTAAGAGGAGAAGAGTTTTCAAAGCTGAGGATTCATATGGCCTTCTTTAACTGTCTCAGGTCACTCCTGATCGTGTACTCAGGGGTGGTAGAGACCTCAGAGAAATGTAATGCAGAATCCCAAGGTCAGGATCAAGGTGCTCTTGCTTTCTAGGCTTCAAGAGCTCTTTTGTTGCAATCCATACTTTTATTCCTGAGTAAAATGTGCCCTAAACTGCCCTCAATGTGAATAATCCAGCTCCAGCTGTATTAGTAGCAATCATCTCTGAATGATGGCATCAGACTTTCAGTTTTTTATAATCAAGTCTAAATACAAGGGGAGGGGATGTGATTCATCTTGTGGTGCTGAAATAGACTTCAGGGAAGAGGCCAGGCCAACACCTGCGCATGATGCAGTGCTTTCTTGAGCTGTTTCAGGGTAGGAAATAATGTTGTAGATGAGGTCAAGGGATGTCCTCTCGTGTCAATAATGTAAGTCACGTGTATGTCACCTCGTCTGATAATAAACTGCTCTGCTCTTTGCAGTGAGAATGTTCCAGAGCCTCGCGTCTGTACAAATGGAGCCACTTCCCGAGGCAGTAGTACAGACCTTCGCTGCTCAAATACAGAGCTCCACGTCACCAGCGACAGACTTTCCCGATGCTGACCTCTCAGTAGTGGACTCTAAAATTGTGACAAGCCTCATGCCCTTTCAGCGGGAAGGTGTGAAGTAGGTCCTTTTTGCATGCTGTTAAAGCTGGTCCTTGCCTGGAATTGTATGCTTTATATTGGTGCCCAGGCCACATTCTCTTCCACAGAGGGCTCCACATTTCTCCAGAGTCTTGGGTTGTCGCACTCTGGGCTCTTGGTTGTTTGATGTGGTTTGTTTTGTTTGATTTTTTTTTTTTTGAATGACACATCTGTTCGTTTCTAGCTAGAATTCTTCATCATGAGTCAGGACAAAAATATCATTTTGCTAGTCTTAGAGAACTGTTCAAATGGTACATCTCTGATCTCTCTCCCACGATTCAATATGTGCCTAATTGTCATATGATTTTTCTGTAAGGTCATTTTTTTTACCCAAGTGACTTTTTTTTTTCCCTCCAAATACTAATGTACATGGAAAGTGCCAGGAAATGGGACTCTGGTCATGAAAGGCTTGGAATGACTAACTGTATGTAGAGAGAACCTTTTAAATGTCCCTCTCTGTGCCATATACAGCCATGAGTTGCTGAATTCAAGATGCAACCCAGGAAAGTCTGTATTTACTGCTATTTAAATGGCATTGTTGTTAATATTTTCTTAGCCCAGACAGAACATGAATAATAGCATGGAAAACGTGCTTTAAATAATTGTAAGGTCTTACATCTACTTCTTGCATGAAATCAACGTCTCTAAGGTCTGGGCTGAACCATCCAAGCTTTGGGAGAAGAATTTTGTGAGCTGCTTACTTATGTTGAAACTAATTGAGAAGATCCAGGTTTACTGAAGAACCCAGATTACTTCCAGGCAATTCACATTGTAGGCTTATCCTACAAAACACCTGCAGTTTATTGGGTACCATGCAGCAGGCTAAAGATATTTACTGCAGTTGATGCTCACTGTAGTGTCGTCCACACTCTGCAGAAGGATTTTTTTCTGTTTTTTTCCTCAATTTTTCTAGAAAGTGCTTCCCATCTGATATAGACAGTTGTTGAGTTGTGCTCATCTTGGACACCAGGAGAGACGGTAACCCATTTCTTGACTCTTATTTCCCCCAGTTTTGGAATTTTCCGAAATGGCCGTGTACTTCTTGCGGATGACATGGGCTTGGGCAAGACTATCCAGGCGATCTGCATCGCTGCCTATTACCGAAAGGAATGGCCCCTGCTGGTGGTGACTCCTTCTTCTGTGAGGTTTACGTGGGCAGAGGTACTGTGAGTTTAACATTACGTAGATGGCCAGTAGAGGGCATGTGTGGTGGTTATTCGGTGTTGCAGCCTGTACAAGTTAAAATTTTAAGATGATGTATTTTAAGGGTAAGAAAGTAAAATCTGTACTTGTTTAGAAACTTAAGATGGGGGAAATTGCTTGGCATTGGCATTGGCCATATGATACAAGCCTGCTTTCTTTTACTGGCTGATATTGTTTTTGCAGTCCAGCTGATCTATTGAAAAGATGGAGATCTAGAGAAAATATGTCCTGTGAGCCTTTGTTAACTTTGTTTCTGCAAGTCAGCCAGCTCCAAGGAGGCATTTTACTCACTAGTGCCGAAGACGATAGTTGCATTGAAGCAACTGTCTGTTGTATTCAATTCCTTTATAACAGGACTTAGATGCTGAGCTTCTTGTTATTCTTCCTTCTTTTCAAGAGGTCCCATTATCATCATCATCAAATATTTATCCTAATATGTTTTTTAGCATGTCCACTGTATGATGCTAAGTCCTCTGAGCCCTTTATCACTGTTAAACAGAAGCTCAACGAAGCTCATGTGGTTGGGAAGTGTGATTTGTTGGAAGAAATCACTGTCATGACTGAGGCTCTTTGGTTGCCACAGGCTAGTGAGATGCTCATTGCGGGAGAAAAATGTAAGCCAGATGTTTTAGGTTGGTAATTTTATGTCTGAGTCGGAGAGGGTGGGAGTTTAGTCTTCCCTATGATGCTTCATTGATGAGAAATGAAGGTGGGGATTTACTTGCATTTTCTTTTTGTTCTTCTTGTTCTGTAATTTGGTCGTTAGAGCATCTCGGCTCGTGTTTTCACATCCAGTAGTACAACAAAACACTGGGTGGCAAAGAAAAAAAGATCTGAACGAGGGAGTAATGCTCATCGTGTTTCAGATGGGAAAGAAAAGGACTTACTTCAAAGGCCTGTGGACTTGTGATTCAACACCTAACCTGGATTCAGGGCTCCTGTTGGAGACACTGGGAGCGTTCTGGGGCCTGGGTTCTTGAAGTACTTGGTACCTGCAGCTAAACTCCTACATCCTGCTCCAGGAGATTTAAGCAGTATAAAGGTTTTCTTCTTGAGTGCTTGATTTCCTCTGCCTATGCCCTCGTGACTCCTCAGGAGGCCACTGTGGGAGATATTTGCTAGGATGTTTGCTTTAAAATTGTCTGTGTTGCTTTGAGTGTGTGAAATACCTGAGTCCAAGGAAAATGCATTGCAGAAGGTGGAAGAAGGTGAAGTTTGTTACGGTCTGTAACCTTCTCAGTTCACTTCCGCACAGATGTGTTTAACATGGAAGCTCTTGTTGTGCCTCTGGAGCTGAATTGCCAGAAATTGTCTTCATCTCAGAGCTGCAGGATTTATTTTTAGATTATCTGGGCTCTTGGCATTGAGTGCCTTAATATTTTAAGGTGCAATAGGAAGCTAGCAAGAAGGTGCAAGTTACTCTTCGGTGAGAAGTGCTGCAGGCATGCATTTGGAGTTCAGCATCGTTTTTTTTTTTTTTTTTCAATTAAGATTCAGATCTTCTGTTCAGGGAATTTCAAAGTACTTCTTACAGGCAAAGTTCAGCATCAAGTATAGGATCGCTTTTATGGTGTGAATGAGGCAAGTGACCTTTACAAAAGGAGAGAACAGTACAGTAGGAGCTTCGAGATACCTTCCTACTGCTTCAGCCTTTGGCTCAATTCTGTGTCGCATCAGCCACGCGTTTTTTGGTTGGAATCTAACCTCACCCATGTGGCGGCATATTTTGTTTGTGGTGCTTATAGGTGGTGCGTGGTAGCCAGTTGTTAGTTTCTCACACGCTGTTGGTATTTGACTCCTCTGACTGCAACATGTAGTTGCTGAATGGAGGAGAAGAATGAGGCTCGGGGGATTTCCGCAAGTGAAGGGCCTGGAGGCAGAGATGTTTCCCATCACCACTGCTCGAAAACATTTCTGTAGGGACCAGATCCTGATTACTGGAGCCCCAGCCAGTCCTCTGCAGAGCAAGGTCATCAGGACTCAAATGTTGCAGGGAGATTGGTGTCCCTGGGGTCAGGTTTACAAGGGAAGGGGCGGGTGCTCAGTACCTAACAGATGGGTTTGCAGAAGGATGTCTTCCTTATGGGGTATGGAGCATTTCAAGAGGTTGTTTTGAGCGACTATTACCACATGAAGTTCATTTGCTGTCATAGAGCAGCTGGTGTGGTGTTGGCTTGATCTTTTCTTCCTGTTTTGTTGTTGTTGTATTTTTGTTTTTTTTTTTATTTTCTGGTATACTTTTTAAGAAGCAGGGCTAGTAGAAGAGTTTTTGTTGATCTGGATGTGTTATACTTTATTGTCATTGTGGAGTAAACATTACTGTAGTAAGAGATGTTTACCTCTCAGAAGTTTGTGCTTCACAGCCTAAGTTTCCTGTTGAGTTGGGAGAACTAGACACTTGCCTGTCGATAGCGTTCGTTGCATTCTCTGTCTGTGAACATAGCAAGTAATATCGTCAGGTGGTCGCACCCATTTCTATTGCAGATCATACTTTGTTTTCAGTGAGGAGCAAGAATAAATCAATTTTGAGCCTTCCTGGCTGTGGAAGGTGGATTCGGCCTTACAGCCCGGGTGCCATTCTTGATCTTCCCATTACTAGCAGTGCTGCCATGGGAATGCTGGTGGCCCTTTCTGTTCCCTCAGCTCGTGTCCGATGGTGGGTGGGGTGAGGAATGCTGGTGGCACTTTCTGTTCCCTCAGCTCGTGTCCGATGGTGGGTGGGGTGAGTCCTTGTTCGAAGCATTCATGTTATAATTTGTGATGGGTTTTGTGATCCTGACAGGGGATGTGAGCACCAGAATGAAATTACTCTCTCTTCTCCTCCAGGCGTTTCACAGGTGGCTTCCATCCTTGAGTCCAGGTAGCACGAACGTCATCGTGACTGGCAAAGACAACCTAACAGGAAGCTTGATTAACATCGTCAGCTTTGATCTCCTTAGCAAGATGGACAAACAACTCAAGAGCGCTTTCCAAGTAGTCATTATTGTAAGTAGTACACCGGAATTCTGAAGTTAATTATACGTTGCAAGTCGTGTATCCTTTGTGTGGTACTGCAGAGAAGTGTGAGGCAGAGCTTTTTTAGGACTGAAACTATCTTGTAATCGTGGCTGTGATCACAGCTCTCCTCATGAGCAAAAGCAGTAGGATTTTATGAAACTTTTTTGATTCCTGAGGCTGTATTTTCTGTTTTAATGGTTAAGGTGCATCTTTGGTTTCATTGTGGGTAAAGCATCAAAAAACCTCCCCTTGTTTGGGTTCCACTGACAGCGTGCATTAAGCTTTCTTCAGTCACAAGTATCTTTGCTTTTGTAAATTAGTTTGAAATCCGTTTTTTCCACCTTTCTAGGAGTCATGGTAAAAGGCATTTTTCTAGATTCCAGTTAGTAAAAATTCAAAACACGTAGTGTTTCAAATCCAGCTTGGATAAATAAAGACCAAAAGTGTCTACAAAGCTTCCTGTGTTTCGTGTTCTCAGGCTAGCTTTCAGTTAACAGGTGCACCTGTCCCCAAAATTATAAACCTTGGAACATAACAGACCTTTTGTTTCTCAGCATCAGATGGGAATATGGGAGTTGATGGGGGGGGGGTGGGAGGGGGGAGGTGATTGGAGACCAAACTGCTCATGAGAGAATTGATTTTTTTTTATTTTTTTTTTCCCTTTTCCCCCCAAGCCACTCTCAGGGTGGAAATGCAGATTGTTATCTTATTTGGGCTGCTGTTTTCAGGAAAGGGACTCAGGCTCTAGGGCTACTACACTGGAACCTTTTACCAGCCCTGAGCTGGCAAATGTTCTTTCTGTGTGTTTATGTGTTCAGATACGGACACTGTGTAAGTTTTTACAGACGCTAGGAGTTCTACTGAGTGCTGAGCTTCCCTGCTTTTACTCCCGATATTCTTTTGCTGACTGGGGCCAATAATGTAGCTTATTTGTTAATCAGGAGGGAGAGGACTGTGCCTGGGAGGCTAAGCAGTTGTATTGTCTTTACACGCATGGTTGCTTGCTCATCCAGACATGGAGAGATGAGAATGTACCTTGGAGGGTGCTGATTAGATTTTGTGTCCAGGTTCTGCTTTGCTATAGCAGAAGAAATGAAGCCTGTTTGGGGGTGATGTCTCAAGTAGGAGGCTATTATCCACCTGGTGAGCCCTATCAGCAGAGCAGTTGGATCCTAATTAGATTTCTTTTTTTCCTTGTTGTTTTCATTAACCCTTCAGTTAGGGAAGTATCACTCTGTAGGCCTCCCATGTTTCCTGCATTTAAAGGACACGCAGGGGCAAATGAGCATCAGTGGTGGAGATGATGTTCCTCTTTCTCCTCCCCTTTCCATCCGCCTCTGGTCACTTGCCTGGGATCATTTGAAATTCGTGGCTTTAAGGTTTGATTTCCATTCCATTTGCGTGCAACTGTGTGTTTGAACGTGGGAAGCCTGCTACTCCACATGCTGTCTTCATGTTTAGAATTTGATGCGACTATCCCAGTGCTTGAAATTTCCTCTGGGAGGATAAGCTTGTAATATTTTAGATAGCTGAGAATATTGGGAATTTGTTCTTTATCCTGCAGTTGGACTGTGGGTCAGAGCTGTCTTCATTTCAGTGCCTGTTCTGTTTCAGGATGAATCTCATTACCTAAAGAACGTAAAAACTGCACGATGTCGAGCTGCCATGCCTCTACTCAAGGTACGTATGGTGTGTGCTAAACATCTGGCAGCTAAGGCCAGGCTCCCAAAATATGTGCTGCTCTTTATACCAGTTTAGGAGCCAGCAGCTGAATTCTGCTGTTGCACCAGTGGATGTCCAAGTAACTGTTGATTCAAGAGCAAAATTTGTCTCTATCTTAGCCACTAATCTCAATACAAATGTTAGATGGTAAAACCTAACGAAAGAACTTCAGAAACTCCCTTGATCTAATTGTGGTACTGACACCGATATGTTTTATGGTGATGGGGAAAAAGGGAATGTCAAAATTTACCGAATATATTAGTAGAGAGTAGAAAGAATATAGCCTTATCAATGCAGCTTGTTTAGTGTGAAATCATAATCACGTACTACTTGGCACTCAGATTGCTGCTGTATATCAAAATGATGTTACCTAGGTCCTGTCCTTGGCTTTAGTTTTGACCTGTGCTTTGTTACTGCAAGCTTCCAATGTATTTGTGTGGCTGGCATATAAGAGCACTCCTACTAGTTCTTTGCATTTAACCAGCAGGAAACAGCAGAATGGGAGGTTAGCAAGACAAGTGGCCCACAGAAGGGAAGGAATATTGAAGTATGTGATAGCAGGAGAAATGTAAATTTTAATATCTGCCTGTTATTGTTGAATCAAAGAATCAAATTGTCCCTGGTAGCCTCTAGGAGATTAAAGTTACCCGTAGTTTCTAGGCACTGCAGTCTGTACGTTAGAACAAGATAAATGCAGTTCTTTTTCAACAGCTATCTGTAAGTGTGTATAAAGAGAAGGTTTGATCTATGATGGCTTTACAGCAACCAACTTTTATATGCAAGATTTTTAATGGCAGGCTAAAGGTGGTTGTACTTGGGTAATTTCATCATTCTCTCTATAGGCCTGACTCTTGTCTTCTCTTAGCTTTCAAATCACTTGAGGCTTTTAATGTTTGGAACCTAAGTAGGAGGTCCAATTTTACGAGCAGTTTTAAGTACAGTAGTTAAGTTTTATGTCTGAAAATGATGGAAAAATAACAATTTTTACCTCATTGTAGAATGCTCAGAAAGTTTTCTCATCCTTTCCTACTTGTAGCTTTGCAAGGATCAGTTCATCAAAATTATTTGCAGGCTATAAGATATGAAAGATGGTACCCGTTAAATGATGGCTAATTGTCTGTATGATCTTACTGAGAATGTATAGTTTTATGCTATCACATCACTGGTCTTACAGCGCTGAGAGCTGGTGCTCTTAAAGCTGAATTTTACCCTTTTGAAAGCGTTACGAGTTTCATGTTCTCATCATGCACTTTCTCACCCATGAACAGCATACAGTAAGAAAGGACCAGAACCTTTAGAGAGCACTTCTTGCTAGGTGTTCGCATAAATTGCATTTTCCTATTTGCTGACTACAACTTCTGGAGTGAGTATTTGCTGTAATAGCCATTCCTCTGCCCTCCTTGCTTTCCAACGTGTGTTTTGCTCTAAAACTAGTCCATTTGGCAGCTTTGTCCTCAACTACCAGTGAGTGATGCTGTACTCGCTACTGGCACAGCACATGACAGCAACGTTTTATTTGAAAGAACAACCAAGATATGACAAGCCTTCATGACCTGAATACTGGATTTAAAAGCTATCCTGTTGTCTTGTATAGTAAATAGTCAATGGGGTAAAAACGGGATTATTTTCAGTATCTTACACGTTACTTCAAAATTGTTGCATTAGAGGAATTGATGAAGTTGCTGCAGTTTACTGTTGCTAGAAGTTTGAGAACTAAGGATAATATTCTTGCTCTTGCTTTCCTGACATTTAAAAGGAGCAGTAGTGAGTCTCTTAGAAGAGACCCAAAAAGCTGTATCCATAAGCAAGTCATTTAGAGGCACAGTGCGCCTTGTACATCAGTCCCTACCTTAAGGGCTCAGTTCAAAGCCATACCAGTGCTGTAACAAGAGCCTGAGGAGTCAGTTCATGCCTTGTCTACCTTCTAGGTAATCTAACTTTTGTTGGCAGCATACTACTCTAAAATTTCTTAAATTCTTAGTTACCTTTATTTTCTATGAGGTCCTCAACATCCTTAAGCATGAAAGCTTAGCCTTGAGCTGAATTTTGGGGACAGAAAAGAAACAAACAAATGTGATCCTTTGTCCTTACTTGCTACAAAGATTTATGAGTCCCTAATGACACTGGACGGATCTAAATTAAAACATTTCTGTGCCTGAAATGTGTCTGTCCCTTCTATTGGTTCTTAATGAATTCCTTTCATCTTGGTAGAATCTGTTCCTGTGACTTCTCCATTTGAATAACAAGTAAAATATAAAAATTGTTGTGGGAGTTTAGACAGAACTGCACAATAACCAGATTAAATCAATACATTCATAATAAAGATGACTTACCTTGGGTATTAATTTTGAATCTGCCTTGTTAGACAGCCAAGCTGAATCTCTACCTTTGAAATATTTAACCCATGGTTACAGCATTTAAAGTCTCATTTTACTTCTAATATCTGACATTGATTATTTTTCAAAATGAAGTGGTATTTTTAACCACTCAGTTATAATTTCTTTCCCTGCTCTGTTGAATATGTTGTAGGGTAAGCATGGTACGGAATTGTCAAGCAGAGCCATGTATTAAACATGCGGCCTAAGTCTGTCAATGGGGGACTTCTAGACATTTTAAAAATATTTAAAAAAGCAAACAACAACAACAAAACCCACCGAACAAACCTTTGTGTAGTATTCGGTATCGTTTATGACATACTTAGTTGCTACCCTGATGGAGATACAGGAAAGTTTTTTGCCTGAGGACAGTAGGCAAGCAGTAGCAGGGCCTGCCTCTCACCTTGCTCTCTTCCTTAGTCTCATGCTTTGGACTAAGTTCTCCTGGGCTTGCTGTCAATACTTGTTCCCTTTACCTCTGTCCTACGTCTGCCTCCCATAGTGTTACATCTTTTGTATGCATTTTATGTTCCTTTCAAGATCACAATGGCCCAGAGACATGAGGATTGAAGAGGGAGTATACGTGCTACCAATATCCATAAAACACCAAAGCACTAAGGGAAGAAGAGAAAGAAGAAACAACAAAATGGAAGTTTTTCATTGATCTGCAGAGGGATCTCTTGGGAACTTGGGTGAAAAGGATTCTACATCCTTCAACCAGCCAAAGTGCTGTGTTGTTTTTGTTCTGCAATTGCATGGAGTATCAGAAAGCAATGGAAACTGGGGAAGGTTCCACTGGAATATGGATGAGTTTTTGTGTTTTTTTTTTTTTGAGGCATGACAGTAAGTTTTTAGTGAAGAACAGCATTAGAAACTGAGAAACGTATAGTCATATTTCATCAAAGATTCCAGTGGCATAAATTGGGCTTATTTGTGTTGTTCTCCGTATGCGTTCCCCCCACAACATTTGGGTAATATTACTCATGCAATTGTTCATATTGAGCTGCTGCTCAGATTGAGAGCATGATACACATCCTGATCTGTGGAGGGTTAAAGGTCTTTGTTTCTATTACGGAAGTCCAAATGCATTGTGTAGCTGGAATATGATACTCTGTGCTTGTTTTAATAAAGAGATGCCTAACAATAATAAAGAGAATTAGATCAATGCTGAAGGTAGAAGGTGAGGAGGGAACAGAAAAATCTTCCTGGAGGAAATAAATAGCTGCTCTCTTCAAGCATTACAAATCCATGTGGACTGGATAAAAAAGCATTTCCTTGTTGTCACCTGCTGAGAGGAAGAACTTCATCTTGAGATCAGAGAAGCTGTGGAGGCATCTCCAGATCTGTTCTCACCTTCCGATTTTCCTTCTATCTTGAAGTAGGGAGGTAGTGTAATTTGCTTCATTCATAGTCATTTGTCACTATTTGATACACATTCTCTTTCTGGGTGTCACTTAAGAATAGGGAAAGACATATATATTTTTGGAATGACCACTCTAGGATCATCTTATGAAATGCAGAGCGCTATCTGACCCAAGTACAGAAATAGACTCCCCAAAACAGCTGCAGCCCTTTCCCTTTATCAAATCTTCTATTTTATGTATTATCCCTATTACATTATGGCCACTCTCAGATTTTTCATTTCACAGGATAATGCATTCTTATGCTAAGCAGTTCAAAATGACAAAGTAAGCAAAAATTGGGGACACGAGTAATTGTGCAGCCAGAACCAGCCATACTTTTTTTTAAAAAAAGCGTGTCAGCCTGTTAGCATATGGCAGAGCTCTTGCTGTGAAATTCATTTAAAACAGAGACAGTCATTGTATGTTAATGAGGCTCTTCGCATGTTCACTTACGTCTTTGTGGCACAACGCTCCCCAACACCCCCTAATCACTCCCCTTCCAGTCAGTTGGGTGCTGGGTTTTGAAAGTGCCATCAGGGTTAATAAATTATCCTTTGACTTTCGAAAGTAATTTTTTGTAAATGTTATCACGGCTGCGGAATTAATTCTTGCTGGTGTTTTGTGTGTGTGCAAGTGTAATGCTGTAATGCCACAATCATCTTAGGTTACTCGGTAAAAGAGGGCTACAGAAGAGGTGTCACCTTTTCAAGTCATTGTCAGAGTTCCTTTAAACAGTTTCATAACAAAGTAGCTGTAAGAATAGTTACAGGGACACGAGAGAGAGGAGGGCTTCTGTCAAAGATTTATCTTCATACCTAAATGCAAACAGGTAGCTGAAGTGTCAATGGAGACGCGTATCAATTGCTGACAGTTCTGTTTTTGCTGGAAAATCCTTGCTGCTCACTGCGCTCGTATTTTCTGTGCTGTTGATCCATATTGTCCTGATAGACCTTGTAAGAAAGAGGGCAAGCACTCACTTTTGACACCACAGAAGGCTCATCAGAAAACAAGAATAAGCAGTGATCGGCAGAGACTTCTCTACAGGAGCAAATCTTTGTTGGCATCTATTCAAAATGAGTTGCCAGTAGCAAAAGAAACGTGAATCAAAGCCATTTGTTGCATCCAGAATTTAAGTAAGTCTTAAATGCTTGAAACCTTTTCTGCCTAGGATTTTTTTTCCCTCTCTTAGGCTTCTTCTATCATGGATTTTAAAACTGAAGGGAATTATTGGGATAATGAGTCAGACCACCTATGTTCTACTTCTGGAATTAATTTCTGCACGTTCTTAGCAGCTGTTGCTTAGGTAGTACCTCTCTTGTTTCTTTTTTTTTTGTTGTTGGTAGTTGTTCTTGGTGTTTTTTGTTTGTTTACTTATCTTGATTTTTAAAATGGTTGATTATGGATTAGGTATCACAACCCTTAGTAAGCACTTCCAGTGGCTGGACAGTATTTCTGTTCAAAAATACCTTGCACACAAAAGCAGCAGTTGGACAAGTTTAAAAATCAGATAACCTGTAACTTTATAATTCCCTCTTCCGGTACCTATTTTGGGATTGGAGAAGGAGCAAGAAGCCCAGCTGTTTGAACTACTGGGGAATTAGTGTTCCAACCTTGTCTTCCATCACTCCTGAGGAGTGCCCTCCAAGGAGGGGGAGCCTTGGGAATAGTGTAAGACCTTTCAACACAGTTGATTTTATGTTACATTTAGTATGTCCTGGGTCTGTTTTGAATGCACGTTGTTTGGAAGTGTCCCAGCAGTGCTGTTCACTCCCATTCTGTCTTGACCTCGATATGTTCATTTCTGCAAGCTTTCCAGGAGGAAAAAGTTTTTGTTTGGTGTATTCCTGAAAATGTGGGACTGGCTTGTCATGTGTTACAGAATATTTCTCAGTGTGGTGTCAGTTAACTCCTCAAAGGCTTCTGCAAAGCGCTGGGTATTGTCTAGGTTTTGCTTGGTTGTCCTCTGCTGTTACTTTCATTTTGAAAACTGACCCAATTTCTGTTTTATCACTTTGTTGCCTCATGGGGTCTGAAATCTTTGGGTTCTCTCACCCCTACCTCCTTTGAGTAGAGCAGGGACCTTTGTCTTGTGTAAACTAACACTTACCTTCTGACACGTCTAAAGGTTAGACACCTCCTCTTATTTAGTTTGGTAAATATCCTGCTTTTTTAAAATGTTTGTGGGAATTGTCTGATCCTTTTGGTGACTGCATTTCCTTCAGATATGTTTAATACGGATGGAGGGGGAAGGCAAGTCCCACCTTCATTACAACCTATATATATATATATATATATATCTGATAGAGTCCTGAAATTAATTTCCGGTAGCTGATCTGTGAACTTTTTCCACCAGATTTGGTTGGCGAGTGGATGAATCAGCTGAATAGATTTGGGTGACTGGTAGATCTCGGTGAAACGATAAAAGAATTTCATTTTCTTTTTCATTTAAATGTGAATGAGCTGTTGGTACAGATGTCACTCAAGAATCCCTTTGTTATTTTAATGAACCCGCTTTAAACCATGCAGGAAATTACAGGGCATTTGTAATTTAACTACTATATGTGAATTTACAGCAGTAGAAATTCATCTCTCACGTCTAATAATAGAATTAGATAATACTGGACATAAGAGGCTAGAAATGGATCTTGGAGGCATTTGTTTGTGGTGTAATTTTCCCTCAATTTTGGGAGCACATACTTTAGATAATTTGTGGGTTTTTTTGGTTTGCCTACCCCCCTCCCGTATCAGATACAAAGCTTTTTGTTGTTTTTTTACAGTATTCTTATGTGACTTTTGCCATGGCTGCTAGATAGACATCTTCTGACCTTTCTTCAGGCAGCATCATCCATCTCTTCTTGCTAGTAGAACTTAAAAAGAAAAAAAAAAGAATGAAAAATCCTGCTTCCCTAGATGCCTTCTGCTTTTGTGAGCAAGATGGTCTGTTTATGGCTTGCTGTGGCAGGTTTATTACAAGAGGATTTATTCTGGAGGTGAGGATGTACCTGAGAGGGGTGTGTGTCACGCTCCTGTGGCGTCTGGTGCCAAATGAAATGTTGTGCCAGGCGTCAGGTATCAACGTGCCTTGTGCGTAAATGCCAATTCGGAAAGTACTGTCATAAAAATTGATGTCCCCTTCCCTTCCAGCATGTGGGTGATGAATAAGAAATGTTGCAGGTTGTCCTGCTTCCTGGAAGCGTTAAGCCTTCAGTGCCTTCAGACAGCAAGGCCAGAAGAGTCTTTGGAAGGTGAAACGCCCTTCCATTTAGGGTGACTGAACGATGGCTCTGGGCTTGTCTTTTGGGGCCGGGGATGACTTCTTAGCAGGTGCTTCCTCTGTTCTGAGCTGTATGATAGGGGATGTTCCACTTTGCTTTCCCAGGCGGCCAGGAGAGTGATCTTACTTTCGGGAACCCCTGCCATGTCCCGGCCTATGGAGCTCTACACGCAGATCGCCGCTGTCCAGCCAGACTTCTTCCCGCAGTTCCACACCTTCGGGCTCCGCTACTGTGATGCAAAGAAGGTACTTCGGTGGGGCGCTGGCGAAGTGACAGTGGGACTCTTCAGGCAGCATTTTATTTTATTGTTTTATTTTCTTAAACTGAAGTAGAGTGCTTTTCTTCTTTCCCTCCTTTCCCTCTATGATATTATGTGCTCTTCTTGAGAAGGTCGTACTCCAAAGTAATATTTTGAAAGCTCTCAACCTTAGAAACGGTAGGTGCTGCAAATAAATCGTGGGCCTGAGATATGGAGGCAGTAAAGCTTCTTGTCAAAATCTGCCCTGGAAGGGCACGGAAATAAAAAGCTAAAAACAGACTTGGCCATAGTGTAGGGAAAGGAGCTGTTCTGACAAGAACTTGCCGACAGCTTTAAATGGGCAGAGTGGCTGTGGGCCTTCTAAGCAGCTCTAGGATTGGGCTATTTGATTAAAAAACAGTCTCTGGTCTGGTTTAGTGACTGTTTTAACAATGTGAGGCCTCTGTTGCTTAGGATTTTAGATTTCTTGCCTCCAGCTAGGTAAAAAATTACTTACAGTCTGTATTCCGCCTCTTCCAATTCAGGAAATGGATGTGGTGCCCAGCAAACCTTGGAAATAAATTAATTTCTCTTACCTGGAAGCGTTCTCCTCTTGTAGGAGTACTTCTAAGAGTACTTCTCTTATCCCTGGAAGTGTTCAAGGCCAGGCTGGATGGGGCTTTGAACAACCTGGTGTAGTGGGAGGTGTCGCTGTCCATAGCAGGGGAGTTGGAATTACATATGATCTTTATGGTCCCTTCCAACCCAAACCAACTTCATATACATAGAGAGAGAGTATGAGAACATAACAGCATTCATGTTAGCAAAGCTCTGCTTTCATGGCAGAGGATTGGAACTTCTAATTCCTCCATCCATAGTAGGAGTTGGATGGGAGGGAGAAGGCTGCAATTTCTACTGAGTTTCATTATCTTTGCTGAGAGATTCCTGTCTGAGCAGTGTCCAGTGTGCTTTTCAGAGGGAAATGAAAAGATGCAGTTTAATCTTGTTGGTTTTCTCCAGTAAAAGGGAGGGTGAATTGTGAGTGTAAATAGGTTTGGAGTTTCATAAACCCTTTGAGGGTAAAGTTCTGCATGACTTGCTGTTGCTTCAATTACAAGGCATATGGACCTCAGGTAAGATGTGGAATTGGATAAAAGAAATAAAATTGTTCTGCACGATCCAGGTTGTACCAATGTATTCTGTATAAATGAGTTTTCAGCCTACAATGAAACTCAGCATGGAGGTCACAGTCTGTATCAGCTCCCCTTCAAAGCCTCTGCAGGGTTTCTAGTACAATTTTGTTTTCCTGTTTGACCCACCTCTGCTAGACAGTTGAACATTACTGGTCTTCTCAGTGCTCACCTGGGACCTCTGCTACAGTTAATGGCAGTAAATGATACAGTGAACCTAGAAGGAATTTGCTTATTTAGACCAGAAGTGGGACTGCTGGAAATGAAGAGATGTGGGTAGTATTTGAAGTTAAAAGTAGGACTGCTGCGTATTAGGTTGCTGTAAATCCACTCAGCTCTGAGTAAGCTAAAAGGTGTTTTGATGATTGTAGTGTTCCCCTCATGATTGCAGCGTGTCCCTCATGTTTGTTTTTGCAGCTCTAACCTGGGATTGTGTTAAGAGTTACAAGCTCTCTGAAGAACTGTTGTGGTACTTTTGCTGGCATTATTCAAATAGGTTTTTCCTTCTGTCCTGAAAGTGGCTGCGTTGTAAGTGGGGTGGAGTGGCACAAAACCAGAGAGGTTTTGCAAAGCTTTTGGAGATCTGTCAGGATGAAAGGTACTCTGTAAAAATATTTTGGTATTAATTATAAATCTGGTTGCATTAGAAGATTAATGAAAAATTGACAAAGCTGAACCGTTCAATTTAAAACCAAAACCTGACAACTTTCTGTTTGAAGAGAATAGATTTCATGACAGAAAATTGCAGATATCTGGCAGATGTGATTAGGAAGGATATAAAATAAAAGTTTATCATTTTGCAATTCAACCTCCCAGCATCTATACTCTTAAAAATGCAGCAAGTGAAATGTCACCTGCTTATTTACAAAATAGCTCAAGTCTGTTTCCCAAAATACATGCTGTGAATTCATTTTTCAAACTGGGTGATGTTGGCAAATATTAAATAATTTCTATCTCAGCACATGCTCTGAATTTGTAAGAGTTTGGCAGCTTCTGCGAACACTGTAATAAGTTTACTGACTCATGTAAGATGCTGTAACACTTTGGTAAGAAAATCACAGTTGGATGCATTTGTTCTGGAACATTATGGATCAAAGCCAGATGTGTATTTTGGCAAAATAATTGTCCTTTTTTCTCTCTCTTTTTTTCATCATAGCGCATGCTAAAATATATTTTAATAATTCCAAGAAATAATTCTCGTTACCTAGATGCAGTACAGAACTAGTATGTTTCCTTATTTGCAAGTTGTTCCAGCAACGCGGTCACCTTAAAAGAACACGCTGCTGGGATTCTGCCTGGATATACTTCAATATGACAATAGATAGGGTATTGGCTACATTTCTGCCCTGCTCTTTCAGTCACAGAGATGTTACTCTTCTGAAATGAATTGTGCTACGCAGCTGCAAAATATACGCATATCTTGTCTGGTAGGGAAAGGGAAAGTGGAATAACGTGGGTTGCGTGAGTAGAATGAGCCTGCGGAAGGTGTCCAGGTCCCATAGCTGGTCTTGCTCAGCAGCCTGCTCAGCGTTGGTTCCTGCTCCTTCCCTGCCAGAGCGCTGAGCAGTGTGACCAGGGAGCTTATCAAATCGGGTGCAGCACCAGGTCCTTCCTGGTTCGGCACGTCTGCTCTGCTGAGTCCGAAGCCTGAAGATAGGCAGGAAAGGGGGCAAAGAGACTGGGGCTCAGCCCTGTCAGCTTTCATGCAGCACATGCCTAAAGCTAATAAACCCAGCTAGACTTGAGGCAGCTTTTCGTGGACCTGAGGGACCTGCATTGCACTCGTGGTTTCAGGGAAGCAGAGCAGTAATACCCACATTGGCTTCTTGAGGGCTTGGCTTACTAGATCCAGGTGGGTTTATTACCTCTAGCTATACGCCGCTGTGCTGTTTTCAGAGCCAAATTCTCTACTGTATGGGACCCAGTCTGGCTTTGTATCAGGGTTTTGAATTATTTCTAGCTTTAATGAACCAACTACAGATAATCAGAAGGCACCATCATTATGTAGGAATAGATTAAGTCAAATGAGTTTTAATGATGACCATAGGTGCCAGAAACTGTAGTTAGTTGATGGTTCACAGCACTACAATATGGCCATAGAATTGCAGATTGTCCTGTTAAGTCTCAGCGTGAAGTAGGACTATTCGCTTCCAGATATCATAGTGGTCTTAATTGCCTGTGACCTGTTTGATTCCTCCTCGTTCTGTCTCATAGCATAAGTGGTTAACCATGTGTCTGGTAAGATTTATTTTTTTGGTCTCCTCCAGTCTACAGAAGGATAGAGGGTGCGGTGAATACTTGAGAGCCTTTTCCTATTTTACTTCAAATTCCATGTTGTAGCAAGCTTCTCTTGGGGAAGGCGGATAAAGGAAATACAGATTTTTTTTTTC